>NC_059160.1:7492239-8742239 GCF_019923935.1 Bubalus bubalis | reverse complement strand
TTTCTTCAGCCATCTAATTATGGAGCATCTTCCCTTCAGCTACAAGAATAAGAATTTCTGAGGCACCAAACAACAGTAAAAAAGATTGGTGTGGGGAAGCTTCTTTTCTTCAAGGCATGAAAAACCCAAAGTACAGCTTCAAAGTTTGTCCCGTCTTTCACATACTTCTTTCTCTCAGAAAGCATGGCATAAGTCACGGGCCTTTGGGGCCACACCAGGATGTGTGGTACTCAGATGTATCACAATATGGAGAAGCAGGACAGTGTCCCCGTGCTTCCCACCCCCCTGGTACTGTCAAAGAATGCATCATTCCTGGGGAAGAGTCCCAGAAGAGAAGAGCAAAGAAAGCATCGGGCATAGAAGCAGCTCATTCCACCAGCGCAACACACTCGGGGCAAGCCTTGTGGTGGTGGTGGTGTCGGCACCAAGCCGTGTCTGACTCACACGACCCCATGGACTGGAGCCTGCCAGGCTCTTCTGTCCATAGGATTCTCCAGGCAAGAATACTGGGGTGGCTTCCCATTTCCTTCTCCAGAGGATCTTCCCGACCCAGGGATCAAACCTGGATCTCCTGCATTGCAGTCAGAATCTTTACCGATTGAGCTATGAGGGAAGCCTCAAGGGGAGTTCCACCAATGCAACACACTTGGGCAAGCCTTTGTGCCTTAGCTTTGAGAGTGTTAATACAACCAGAGTGATGGCTGTTTCCATGTGTATTTAAATAAATAAAGTAAAATGTTTTCCTGAAAGGAAGTTTAAATTTGATTTGACTGGTTGTTTTGACAATGAGGACCAGCTTTGTAAACTAGGTAAATATGATAAATATTTTCCAGTAATTGAATGAAACAAACCTGCAGTTCTGAAGATTTGATGAAAATTCATTTAAAGCATATGACACACAAAAAGAATCATTTCTCAGAAACATTTGTGTTGACAGGTACACTGCAATTAGTGTTTTTATTTTTCCCACACATTCTGAGTATATTGGGTTAACTTAATGTGTAACCAGTATAATTAATAGCCATTTGATACATTTTAGCAAAAGTTTTTTGGTATTATTCCCAGAAATTGAGCACAAAAATTGTTCCCAGTGACTGTTTAACAAGTCTTTTCCTAAGTAGGCTGTTTCCAATCCTTTGCTTTCAACAATGAAGAAAGACCTAATCACGTTAACAGTTGACAAGTGATGGAAAACATTTTTATAATAAATCACTGTATAATTCTGGGCATATTACTTGGAAAGAAATCATAGAATTGATTGACACTGCTATAATAAAACACCTTCTATTCCCACCGACAATTTTATGTGAACAAGTCTTCTCAGCATTTACATCTATAAAAATGTAAAAGAGAAACAGAATTTTCATGGAACCTTGTTTATTTCAAGCAATAAGTAATATTCACATGTGGTAAATGAACAGTTTCATGTAGTTCATAAAAAACATGTCTTTCCAATAAAATTTTCTTTATGTTTAATAAGTATTTATAAAAATGTATAATACATTTATGTGGTTGTGATTGTGTACTAAAAATAATTACAATGATAAGTCAATCTAAAGGGACTATTTTTCCACTTAAAGCCTCTGGTTGCAGACAATTTAGAAAAATAATCACAATTTATATACATATTTCACGTAGAGAAGGCTTTCAAGCATAAGCATACTTTCTGTTAGGAAAAATTCTGTGAGATGTGAAATAGAAATATGACTTCAAGGAGAAAAGAGAATGACACAAAATTTCTAACAAAGAAGACCATGCATTTTTTAAAATGAACGATTACAGATATCAATCACAATAGTATCTATATTCCTTTGCTGCTGTTAAGTTGCTTCAGTCGTGTCCGATTCTGTGCGACCCCATAGACGGCAGCCCACCAGGCTCCCCCGTCCCTGGGATTCTCCAGGCAAGAACACTGGAGTGGGTTGCCATTTCCTTCTCCAATGCATGAAAGTGAAAAGTGAAAGTGAAGTCACTCAGTCCTGTCCGACTCTTAGTGACCCTACGGACTGCAGCCCACCAGGCTCCTCCGTCCATGGGATTTTCCAGGCAAGAGTACTGGAGTTGGGGTGCCATTGTCTATATTCCTTTAGATGCTCTTAAAAAACTCATGAAACACTTCTGATTGTTTTCTTGTCTTTAAAGTCAATATTTTAAATTATATCCTTTGCATTTGCTATAGCTAAGACAGAATTTCACATGTCAATTAAAAATAATTAAGGGGGTATATAATTTTTCAAAATCATTTTAAGAGTTATACAAGAAAAATAGCCTGATTTTTGCCTTCAAAATGTTTACAGACTGACTAGTGAGGTAAGTCTAAAATACGGACTTATAGGAAACAATTAGAGGAAAACAATTACAGGCCAAACTTTCTTAAAATAACTTTCATTGGAAAAGACCCTGATGGTGGGAAAGATTGAGGGCAAGAGGAGAAGGGGACAACAGAGGATGAGATGGTTGGATGGCATCACTGACTTGGGGGACATTACTTTGAGCAAATGCAGGGAGATAGTGAAGGACAGGGAAGTCTGGCGTGCTGCAGTGCACGAGGTCGCAAAGAGTCAGACGCGACTCAGGGACTGAGCAACAACAACAATGAATAGATATCCTAAGGGAAAAATAATCAGTGTCCCCAGAGTCATCAGAAAGAGCCTCAAACTGGAAGGAAAATTTGAACAAGGCTTTGATGGACAGCTAGGATTCTGATAAATACAGAGGAGAAATGATTCCAAGCAGAAGGAACACCATAGGCAAAAAGAGCAAGTATGGTATAAGCCAAAGATGCTGAAGAACACAAATTTTGCATTTATGGCTCTAACTTTTCATTTTCTTATAACTTTATCCAAAAATTAATAATTAAAATGAGCTTATTTTGGACTTAGAGATTCTATAACTAATCCTGGCAAACAGCAGTAATTTGAGGTTTAGATCATCTATGGACTTTCAAGTGATTTAATGAAGATCTATACTATCAGTCTTTGAGCATTCAGCAACTTATTATCCTTGAAATGATATGGACTTAAGTTTTAGACATCCCAGAAGTTGTTGTAGTTCAGTTGCTCAGTTGTGACCAACTCTTTGCGATCCCATGGACTGCAGCATGCCAGGCTTCTCTGTCCTTCACTGTCTCCCAGAGTTTGCTCAAACTCATGTTCACTGAGTCAGTGATGTCATCCAACCATCTCAACCTATGTCACCCCCTTTTCCTCCTGCATCTATCCCAGCATCAGGGTCTTTTCCAATGAGTTGGTTCTTTGTATCAGGTGGCCAAAGTATTGGAGCTTTAGCTTCAACATCAGGCCTTCCAGTGAATATTCAGGGTTGATTTCCTTTGATCTCCTAGCAAGCAGTTCAAGGGACTCTCAAGAGTCTTCTCCATCACTGCAATTTGAAAGCATCAATTCTTTGGTGGCACTCAGCCTTCTTTATGGTCCAGCTCTCACATCTGTACATGACTACTTTAAAAACCATAGCTTTGACTATACAGACTTTGTCGGCAAAGGGATGTCTCTGCTTTTTAACATGCTATCTAGGCTTGTCATAAGTTTTCTTCCAAGGAGCAAGTGTCTTTTAATTTTGTGGCTGCAGTCACCATCCACAGTGATTTTGGAGCCCAAGAAAATAAAATCTGTCACTGTTTCTCCACTTTTTCCCCATCTATTTCCCATGAAGTGATGAACGTTCATTTTTTGAACGTTGAGTTTTAAGCCAGCTTTTTCACTCTCCTCCTTCACTTTCATCAAGAGGCTCTTTAGCTCCTCTGCAGTTTCTGCCATTAGAGTGATATCATTTGCATATCTGAGGTTGTTGGTATTTTCTCCTGGCAATTTTGATTCCAGCTTGTGTGTCTTCCAGCCCAGTATTTCACATGATGTACTCTGCATATAAGTTAAGTAAGCAGCATGACAAAATACAGCCTTGACATACTCCTTGCATGTATATTAAATAATCTTATGGGGCAAGAAGGCAGGCAGAATATAGTGAGTCTACAGAAATCCATTTAGAATTTTTTTTTTTTAGTATCAGCACAACATTGCCAGTGAAGTGTGTTTAATTAAATTAGGTGATTACACAACATTGCTTTCTGGGTTTTCACAATCAAGTAGAGGGGGAGAACACAGAGCACACATTTAGCTCCCTAGTGGAAATGAAGTACCTTGTATATCGCAAGCTATTTATCAATTGAGACTGTGAAGCCACAGCCAAGGAGGACCAGTATGTGAATGAGAAACCTCAAAGGAAAAAGTCAAGATGTTGCAGGAAGTGATGCTATTGAGTCATTCAAAGATGAGCGCTCAGATACCGAGGCTGTAGTTACTTGGCAGAAACAATCTAGAGAGAAGCTACAGATCTCATTGAGCCTGTATCACTCAGATAATAACACAAAGCAGAACTGGTGAAGCTTGTGATACTTCTCAGATAAGATATCAAACTGATGTTCAAACTATCAGACAGTAACAACGCCACAGCACATTTTGGAGTTGAAACGCTCCGTGAGTGCACAAATTGTTCTATGTATTATTTAGCATCTAATAGACATTTTGGCTGTGTATTAATAGTGTCCTTTTAGGTGTAATTGAAGTAAACTAAGTCACTTACCTAACAAACTTAACTTTAAAAAATTATGTATTTAATTATTATTAACATTTTTGGCTGTGGTGGGTTTTTGTTGCTGCTCACGGGCTTTCTCTAGTTGTGGTGAGCGAGGGCTACTCTTCGATGCAGCGCTCTGGCTTCTCATTGCAGTGGCTTCTCTTGTTGCAGAGCACAGGCTGAGGGTGTGAAGGCTTCAGTGGCTGCAGTGCGGAGGCTCAGTAGTTGTGGCACGTGGGCTAAGTTACTCCTTGGCATGTGGGATCTTCCTGGACCAGGGATTGAACCTGTGTCCTTTGCAATGCAAGGCAGATTCTTAACCACTGGACCACCAGGGGAGCCTCCGAAATTAACTTTTAAAAATGCACAAGTGCATCAATCATAGAAAATGAAGAACTGATAAGGTTTCAAAGCCTCATGGTGATTAAGAGTATCATGAGTTTGGAACCTTAACAATTTTAATATCATGGAGCAGACTGATAGAAAAGATGCAAGAATAGTACAAAGAATTCTCATCCAGAGCCGCCAATTGTTAACATTTTGCTTTATAATTCTTTCCTCATTTATGTACATATCATTGTCCTATATCCTAAGTCTCGAGGCAAAGTCACTGCTGTAGGTTGGGTTCCCCAGGAAACAAGACTTTGAGACTCAGATTTGTATGAGGGGGAGTCATTAGGAAACACTCTCAGAAACCACATCTAGAGTAGGGAGGGAGGCAGGCCTGGGCCAAGGGAGAAACTGAACTGCAATGCGCTTGCAACAGAGGTCTTGGCCAATCCTCTGGGGCTGGAACAGCTCTTCACAGTTGTCCTGCCTTGAAGCAAGGTGGCTGGCCCATATCCACAAGTCATTGAAAGTAGGTTCTTTCAGGGATGGGGCAGAACTTTAGGCAGAAAGGTTTTCTTCAGTTGTTGGGAGTTTGAAGAGAACTCAGCCGAGACCTCTCTCGCACCAGCTCCCCCAGCAGCCGACGGAATAAGTGCCTTGATTTTGAAGCAGGAATCTGGGAAACACCACAGCATCCACTACAGACACCACCTCTGTGATTTCACTTTACTACTATATTTACTCAGGACAAATGCTTCAGAGGGACAGTTTCTAGAAGCCACCTACACTGCTTATCACTACATCTTCAAACTTCCCATGTGGCGCAGTGGTAAAGCATCTATCCGCCAACGCAGGAGATGCAGGTTCAGTCCCCGGATAGGGAAGATCCACTGGAGTATGAAATGGCAACCCACTCCAGTATTCTTGCCTGGGAAGTATCACGGACAGAGGAGCCTGGCAGGCTACAGTCCAGGGGAGTCACAAAGAGTCGGACACAACTGAGTGGCTGAGCGTGCACATCTTCAAGCCAGAAAGGGTGCATCAAATCCTTCTCACTCTTGGAACCTGTCCGACTTTTTCTTCTAACACCAGCAAGAGCAGGGTGCCCTAACCCCTGCTCTGTTAGGAACAGGCTGCACAGCAGGAGGTGAGTAAGCTAGTGAAGCTTTAGCTGCCACTCCCCATTGCTCTCCATCACTCTCATTACTGCCTGAACCATCCCCTCCCCATGGAAAACTGCCTTGCACAGAACTGGTCCCTGGTGCCAAAAAGGTGGGGGATCATTGACCTAGAGAAAATTCTGCTTATAAGGGGTTCGTGTGATTAGATTAAGCCCACCTGAATACTCCCTTTTTTGACATATAATGTAACGAATCATGGGAGTGATAATTCATCAAAATTCACAGGTTATCCTTACATTCAAAAGAGGGAATTCAATAAAGGTAAGGGCCATTGAGGTCTATTCACAGAATTCTGCCTACCACAGTAGTCAAATTTACAAATACTTTAAAAAATAGTATTTAATAGTTTGCTCTTTTCTTGGTTTAAGAAATCCTTCCCTATTCCAATGTGGAAAAGATATTCTATATATTTTTCTAAACATTCTGAAGTTTTGCTTTTTCACTTTTAAGTCCTTAATTCCTCCAGGATACATTCTTGTGTGGGCTTCCCTGGTGGCTCAGATGGTAAAGAATCTGCCCGAAATGTGAGAGACCTGGGTTTGATCCCTGGGTTCGGGAAGATCCCCTGAAGAAGGGAATGGAAACCCACTCCAGTGTTCTTGCCTGGAGAATCCCATGGACAAAGGAGCCTGGTGGGGTACAGTGCATGGGGTTGCATAGAGTCAGACAGGACTAAGTGACTAACATACACACACACACACACACACACATTCTTGTGCACAATATGAGACAGAGACCTAATTCCACTTTTCCCATCATGGGTAAATGAATGTCCTGGTACTGTTAAGCAGTTCATCCTCCCCCCACCAACGTGAAACACCACCTGTGTCGTACGCTAAGATAACGCAGCTGTACAGGCCTGTTTCCAGGGCTCTATCGTTTGCCCCACTAGCCATGCACCTATGCCTGCATCACAGCCACACTGCCATGGTCAGAGCTCTTTGCTCTTGTGATCTAGAAAGGCAAGCCCTCCATCTTACTCTTCTTCAGGAACATTTTGGATATGCCCGAACTTTTGCTCCTTTCGGATGAGTTTTGGAATTAGCTGATCAAACTCCATGTTTAAAATCCTTTGGGACTTTGATTTTAAATGTAGTCAATCAGTGATTCTCAACTTGGGGCAATTTTTGTCCCCAAGAGACATCTGACCACATCTGCAGACATTTCTGGTTCTCACAAAAGGAAGGGGTGTGAGATAATAGCATCTAGTGGGTATAGGCCAGAGATAAGGCTCAGCAACCTACATAGCACAGGGCGGTCCCCACATCAAAGTGTTATCTGGCTTAAAATGTCAATAGTACCAGGCTTTAGAAACCCTCCACTAAATTTGTACTATTTGGAGACAACTGATACTTACCATTTTTTAGACTTTCAATAAAAAATATATATATTTCATTATTTAATTAAGTTTTTAGAAGATCCTTGGAGACTTCCCATACCTCTGGTGAGTCCAGAAATGTCTCAGTATATCATTTCTAGTCTTTAATTATTGTGCAATAAATGAGTTTCTTGGAGCTCCTCATAATGTTATTACCAGAAGCAGACCTGAAATATCGTCAGTGAAACTTAGCATTAGCACAATTCCATTTTTATAAAAACAGTTTCTCTCTAGTTGTTCATCTTCATACATATTTGTATGGATGGATGGTTAGCAAGATGCCTAGAATTTACATTCATCTGGTATCAATTATGGCTATTTCTGAGTGATTGGATTGGAAGTGATTCATTCTTTACAGTGGGTCTATTTTTTTTTTTTTTACAAGAATAAGGTGGTTTTTCTGAAACAAAAGAAGAAAAATAATAGGACTAGAAGCAAATATTCTAAGATGTTAATAGTGGTTGGTTTAGGGTAGTAGAGGTATAAGCTGCTGGTTTTTTTGTATATTTATTTTTAAATTTTAAAAAAATCACTGCTTAAACATTCATCAGTGTAAATGTCTTAGTAGCAATCACACTTGAACCACACACTCTGCCACTGAGACTGTGACAAAGCCACCAAGTATGGCTCTACATCAACTCTCCATAAATATAAAGTTCACTGTGGGAAAATGCTGGTGGTTTTTCTGTTTTTGATTCATGTACTGTTTATTTATCTTTGTGGTGGGTCTCCACTGCTCCGCACGGGCTTTCTCTAATGGCAGCAAGTTGAGGCCACTCCCTAGCTGTGGTGCGTGGGCGTCTCACTGCAGTGACTTCTCTTGCTGTGGAGCGCGGGCTCTAGGCACACAGGCTTCAGTAACTGTGGTGTACAAGCTCAGGACTTGTGGTTCGCAGGCTCTAGAGCACAGGCTCAGTGGTTGTGGCACACAGGCTTAGTTGCAACACGTGGAATCTTCCCAAACCAGGGATCGAACCTGTGTCCCTTGCATTGGCAGGCGGACTCTATCCACTGTGACAGCAGGGAAGTCCAGCATGGGTGTTTTTGCTTATTAAAGTATGACAGCTGCTTTGAATTCTAACTTTTGGTTTAACAGGAATCATGCGATTTTCAGGGAAATAGTTCCATGATGTGAAATGTTATTACATTTAACACAGGCCAGAGCAATCCTTCTCTTAAACAGGTAAAGTTCCATTGCAAAGAGTAGTACCGCTAAAGAGCTCTTTATAGAAGACCTGATGATCCACAGAGGTAATGCTTTGCTGGTCTAGCTGTAAGCAATGTCTCCGGTGATAGTTTTTATAATTATTACCTCTAAGGAAAGGCCCTAACTCTGATGCTTACAGCTCAGAAAAGCTGAGTTATCACTGTGCTTTATACAGCTTTCTGTCTTGCCATCAAGCAGCACTTATCCTTCAGCTCATCTCTTCCTTCAAACAACAAAATTATCTAAATAAAAAATACCCAAGCTATCCACCCGAATTAAAATATGAGGAAAACATCCAGGAATAGGAAAAAAGGAGTAGAAGCAGCGATGTGTGTATAACACCTTCTCTAAAGTATCTTTTTTCCCTTGCTAATTCACCACAAAGAAGTGAGGCACAGCTGTTTCAGCTCAGGATCCTAAAGCCAGGGTATCAGATTTCTAGCAATGCATTCAATTTTACATTTCATTATAACTAAATAATTCAGAAGCATCTTTAAATTCCTTCTGATGGAAATTTACCCTTATGAAACTATAACTTGCCTTCACTTTCTCTGACTCAAATGTTAGAGTCATTTTCAATTTCTGTCTTTCTTCTCCAATATATCATCTATGTATCCATTCCCTCTCTATATTCTGTCTTTAAACATTACCTTTTCCTCATTTCAATAACCTTTGAGCGGGTCCTAGATTCAAACAACTGTCTCCTAGAAAGCTTCCCTCCAATTTGTAGCTCCTTCATTTCTACACAAAGCAATAAGAATTATCTTCCACCAACAGCTGTTTTCAGTAATAAGAAAGCTAAGTTCTGTGACTAAGCTGAACATCCCTTCTGTTCTCCAAGGCCTACAATGGATCCTACTTGCTAGTTGTATCAAACAAATTTCCAAATACTGCTCATAAACTGTATTTATAAACTGTGCGGAGTACTCTCAACTATCTGCCCACATTTTTCTACGTATTAAAATTTATATTTTCTATTCCATTTAATCTGACAACCATGTATTACCATGATTAATTCATTTCTTGTATTCTTTCCCACTATGGTAGGGCCTATTTGTTGTCCCCTATATTTATTCTCTCCTTCTTCCTTAACAATAGATTTTCTTTCATTTGGGCACGTGCTGCTGTTATATAAAGACTACATTTCTCAGCCTTTCTTGAAGCTAGGAGCGTCCATGTAACTAAGTGCTAAACAATAAGAGTGCATAAGCCAAAACGTTACAGGCAATTTCCATAAACGCCCTTAAAGGGAAGGGGCATTCATATTTTCAACCCTTCCTCCTTCCTACTGGCTAGAAGGCAGATGGAAGGTGCTTGCTGGAGGCAAGCAGCCATCGTGGATCATAAAGTGGAAGTTACATGGTGAGTTTGGTGGAACAAGAAAAGAGCCCTGACATCATGAAGAGCCATACTGGTCCTAGAATACCTAGTTCTGGATTATTTTTAGAAGAGAGAAGTTCTTACGATGTTTATACCACTACCAGTTCTGTGGCCCTGATACTGTCACTCATGGATGCCCCTGATTTTAACTGATCCACACATCTCCAAGTTATTATTTGCTGTTTTTCCTGTCCTATTAATAATGCCTCCTAATAAACTTTCTTATCTTCCCCAGGCCCAGCCTAATTAACAGTTTTTTTTTCTTCTTTTAAAATACAGTTTCAGATTCAAATGCCTACATGGATATGGTTAGTATTGCTAAGCTTACTTAATCCAATTTCTCTTTTTTGAACACAAACACGCACTTCTATATATCCCCTTTGTATGTATACGATATACAGTGATGGTAAATGAAATTTTAAAATCATGTAACAGATTTTTTAACAAACTTACTACAGCTTTTATATGTAAAAATTCATTATTCACTTTAAATCTTCGCTACAAATGCACTTCAGTGATGCTGTCATCCACCAAAACTCCTTTTGAACATCTTTTTTTTAAACGGACTGAAAGTCCGTCACTGGATATAACCTCTGTGAGAGCAGAAATACACCCAATTTGTTTACCAGGCCTAGCCAACAGTGTCTGGCACATAGTAGCCAGGTACTCAATACATGTTTGTAGTATGAAAAAAATGAATTGTAGCAAAACTTCTTCATTTGCAGGTAGACTGATTTTTTTTTAATAGTCAAAAGGTAATCAGAGCTCAGTCTAGTTGAATAAATAAGCTATCATAAAGCTGGGAAGTATCATTTTGGGTTTAAAAAAAGCAGTGACTGTAAGGCAATAAGCTAGATTTTCTTATATGAATCACGAAAATGGCTCAGAGTTGAGCTACTTCTGCAGCATTTTAGGGATTCATCTCATGAGTTGACGGTGAAGGGTGCCAAGCTTTCTCCCATCTCAGAGCATTTGCACCACTGTTTCCTCTGCCCAAAGATCCCGGATATACCTGGACAGTTCCCTCACTTCATTCAGGTCTCTGTTTACATCTCTGCCTCCTCCAAAAGAACCCCCCTCACTACTTGACCTAAAATAAAGCCATTCCTGTCCCTCTCTGCCCTGTCACTGCTTCCCTTTGCTTTACAGGACTTGACACTATTTGACACAGTATTTTACATCTGTTTTATTTAAGTGTGTTTAATATTTATCTCTGTCACTAGAATATTTGCTACATGATGAGAGGGGCTTTGTTTTATTCGCTGCTTTCACTCCAAAGTTCTGCTAGATATCCAAATTTCAAATTATAAATTTAATAAATATATTTATAATGAAAGAAAGGAAGAGGAAATCAAATGGAAGAAGGAAGAACAAAAATGATAACAGAGAAGTAGTGAAAGAGATGCAGAAACTCTAGGTGAGTCATAATTGGTCATTTTACTCTGTTACCTCATTTTAGGTATCAGTTTGAATTTAAGGCTTCTATGAGAAAATTTCAGAATGTGTCTCTTTCAAGATTTGTTTCAAAGGACAGGTCCCCAAAGAAAGAGGTTCCAGTACTTTTTAGAAGTATTTGGTTGGTATTTATTAATACTATTATAATTACAATGCCCACCTCTCTTACTATCTCTCAACTGCCCAGTCCACACCAGTGCAAATGGAGTGAACATTTGAGAACTCTTGACTTGTCAGAATAGTATTATACTTTAATGATTTTTAGCAGGATCGTTTTGTATTGGCATTAATATTAACATTTAAAATTTTTAATATTTAACTGACACCTGGAATGTCTATCTTTCAATATCTTGCTTAATATGGTTACATGATAAAGCTGGGAGGCAGGCATTTGAAGATGCTTTCAACTATGTGCTCCTATATGTGTGTAACATATATGTAACATATGTAACATACATATATATATCTGTAACATAACATATGTGTATGTTCCTCCTACTATGCCCCTCACTATGGCACAAAGTGTGTAGCTGCTTTCAAGGGCCAGTTACCTAAGTCACATTTCACTAATATTTTTGCTTCTTCAAGCTGTCCATTCTTTACACACAATTTATGAACAGGGTTTATACTGGAGAAGTTTGAGCAAAATGACATTCCTTTGTTGTTGTCTAGTCGCTAAGTTGTGTCCGAGTCTTTTTGACCACGTGGACTGTAGCCTGCCAGGCTCATCTGTCTGTGGGATTTCCCTTTGTGTTTCAGCAAATTCAGTAGAAAAGATAACTGCCTTTCTGATTTCTATTAAAACATTATAAATAAGTGCCTTCTTTTCTAAGAAGGACTACTTTTCAGTGGTCCAGATTTAACGTTTTAGGTAAAGGAAAGGGTTATATAACACAGGGAACTTTCCTAGAAGAGTTTTAGAGCATTCTCAGAATTTGGAGGCACATTTTTTAATGTCAATGTCCTGATTTGAAGGATCAAAGAATGCAAATGTGTGCACACCCAGACCCCTAGTCTCCGAACACACTTCTCCTTCATCTCCAGTTATGATTAACATCTTAAAACTCAATCCGGATGCCAAATAGGGTAGTACTAGTTTAATACCTTTAAAGCTCAAAAACATTTTATTTGCATCCCAGATAACTGCATTCAGAAACAGTCATAAAATTATCTACTGAACAGTATCCTTCATCACTGTTGTCTACAGTATGATGTCTAACGTAGTAACAGTACTACTAATATAGCATTAATACTTCAGTACTAAAACCCAATGTTTTCTACTTTTTAATTGTTCTTAAATGATATCTATTGCACTTTAGGCCAATGCCCATTATACGCACTTTTATTATGTAGCCGTGCAACCTTAAGAAGCTTATTCCTCTTCTCTGAAACAGGAATTTCTGGTGTGGGGGCAGAAGCGCACGCTGTTGGTGAGTTACCCGCACCAGGTAATCTTTTAGGAAATGTCACAGAGTAGGAGGTACGCCGTCTAGTCCGACACGCCACTTCCCTCTCTCTATGCAGCAACTGTTCGTCCATCAGCAACGTTATAACTTGTTTTGACTTTTCCCGGATATAATAACCTGAAAAATACATTAATTGGCTTAGAAAATTTTAATTAAGGCTACCATAAAATTTTATTCTAAGAAAAAATAAGCAAAGTGTAAAAACCTTTAGCAAATGTAGAGGGAAATCCAAATTTCATCAGAATTGTCAATGCCTATACTCCTATTCTTACACTTTAAGAAGTAAGCATATGATGAACTCACATCATGCACTGGCATTACATTTTTCATCTTAAATATGCTATTGGATTTTTCTTTTGAAAGCACTACATTACTTATTTTTCAAACTGGCATTGAGCACTACCTAATACTGTACTATATAGGTGTCTGTTTACTTGTTTATTGGTTTCTCACCTAGAATACAAGCTCCATGAGGGTAGAGACTCTTCAGTGTCTAGAAGATGATTGGCACACAGTAAGTGAAAGTGAAAGTCGCTCAGTCATGTCCGACTCTTTGCGTCCCCATGGACTATACAGTCCATGGAATTCTCCAGGCCAGAATACTGGAGTGGGTAGCCTTTCCCTTCTCCAGGGGATCTTCTGAACCCAGGGATCGAACCCAGGTCTCCCACATTGCAGGCGGATTCTTTACCAGCTGAGCCACAAGGGAAGCCAAAGAATACTGTGGTGGGTAGCCTAACTCTTTCTCCCACAGATCTTCCCGACCCAGAAATCGAACTGGGGTCTCCTGCATTGCAGGCGGATTCATTACCAACTGAGCTATCAGGGAAGCCCATAGTAAATACTTAATGAATATTTACTGAGTCAATGAATCAATAAAGGAGAAAATTGCCAAAAAGTCTCCATTTTCTTCTTGATGCAGTGCAAATGGAGCCGACAGACAAAAAATACTGGTTGCAATTTACAACTTAGCTGCCTGAGAAAGTTATTTGGCCTGAAATAATTTCTTAGAACCTTCCTAATTGGAAAAGGTTAGAACTACAAATTATGGGGCAGATGTGGAACATTCTACTCAGAGTCTGCATGGATGGGTGGCTTTGAGGAGAGCTGCAATAGTTCAAAGGGAGAAGCAGGTGCCTTGAGCAGAATGTCAAATACAAGGATGAGGGGCTTCCCCCCACAGCCTCAGGCCTCCTTCCTGAGGAGCAGTCTGCAGCATCAGGACAGTGAGGCCACAGCACATCACAGAAAATTGGGAAGAAATCATCCCAAAGTGAACTTCCCATTCAAGGATGCCCACTGCCCTAGCCACCTCCCATCATCCCCTAGGTACTGGAGAGTAGGAACCTGGATGTTTAAAAGGATCAGAGTTGAAAGCGAAAAGGTTCAAGAACCCAATAAACCTGCTTCAATGATGAGGTAAATAATAACAATAGTAATAAGATGGCATCTACTTACTTCTTACCAATACATTTCTGAAAAGGATGAATATATAGTACTAAAATATAATAGGCTTCCCTGGTGGCTCAGTGGTAAAGAATCTGTATGCCAATGCAGGAGACATGGGTTCGATCTCTGGGTTGGGAAGATCCCCTGGAGAAGGAAGTGGCAACCCATTCCAGTATTCTTGCCTGGGAAACCCCATGGACAGAGGAGCCTGGAGGGCTACAGTCCATGGGGTCGCAAAGAGTCAGACACGATTTAGCACCTAAACAACAATAACAAACTAAAACAGGATAGTACTCAAACAGTTAGGCAGCAACTGCTCTGTGTTTGAAAAAAGGGAGAATAGTGAAGGGGACTGAAGAGGGGGAGAGAGGAGAAGGGAAGGAGAGGGAGACAGAGAGACAGATGAGAGGGGAGGAGAAAACAGATTCTCCGAGATAGGAAATTAAACTACGTAACAGATCAACAGCCAGATACTACATAAGACACATCAAGATGGAAAGCTTGTTAGTTGAGGTGAAGGCTGAAACAAAAACAAAGCTATATACCATTTCATTGGGAATCTTCTGGTCATTAGTGACAGAACCTCAATTTGAACTGCTTGTGGGAATCAGGGGTTGCAACTGGGCTACAGATACAAAGGAAGCAGAGACTAGCACACTGCCAGCACCCTCGCCCAACTGCCTCTGCTTCCCTCTGTGACGCCTTTTCTCTTCTCACAGGTCCGCTTCTTCAATCTGGATGTGGAAAAGGCCACAGACAGCTCCAGACTCACACCTCAGACTGTGTCACCTGAGAAGTCTCCTTCCTCATTATTCAAATTTGAAAATTCCAGGAGAATCACACTGAGTGGCCCAGCTTGAAAGTCACCTACCTGTCACTATGGCCAGAGAGTAGGATGCTACCATTGGCAACCCTCATTAGAAAGACACAGAGGATTAAAATGCGTGAAATAATGCCATCTGCAGCAACACTGATGGACCTAGAGACTGTCATACTGAGCGAAGTCAGTCAGACAGAGAAGGAGAAATACCATATGGCATCCCTTATATATGGAATCTAAAGAAAAATGATACAAATGAACTTGCGAAACAGACACAGACTTAAGAGAAGAAAATTATGGTTGCTGGGCTGTGGTAGGTGAGAGGATGGGGGAAGGGATAGTTAGGGAGCTTAGGATGGACATGTACACACTGTAACATTTAAAATGGATAATCAACAAGGACCTAATGTATAGCACATGGAACTCTGCTCAATGGTATGTGGCAATGTGGATGAGAGGAGGGTTTGCGAGAGAATACATACACGTGTATGTATGGCTGAGTCCTTTTACTGTTCATCTGGAACTATCAAAACACTGCTTGTTAATTGGCTTTACCCCAATACAAAATAAGAAGTTTAAAAAAAAATTCTTAAATTTTGTACCCATATGAAATGATGGACGCTCACTAAACTTACGGTGGTCATCATTTAATGATGTACGTAAGTATGCTGTATATCTCAACAGTGCTACTGGCAGGCGGGTTCCTAACCACCAGTTCCACCTCGGAAGTCCCATATGTCAAATACATCTCAAGAAAACTAGAAAAAAAAGTTTTTAAAAAGACACAGTGGAGTGAGAGGAGGATCAACAGGATAGAAAAATGAACGAGGAAAAAGCAGGTATGAACAATCCTCCCAAACTCAAAGGATGAGAACATGCAAGTCTCTAGATCAACTATGCAACAGGTAATTCTCAAGGATGTTAACTTACGCAGTCGTTTAACCATTTCCTGTATACTTTAAGTTTCAGGAAATATTCTAAGTAGTGGGGGCACTGGTGAGGAAAAGACAGACAAGATCCCTCACGAAGATAATTTCAGATAAAAATTCATCTTTTACAGGAAATGAAGAAGAGAGACGTGCTAACATCAATTCAGGGTGCGGTCAAGGAAAGTCTTACTGAGGAAGTTACATATCAGCTGAGGCTTAAACAGCAAGAAAAAGCCAGCTGCACAGACCTGCACAGGGAGAGCTCCTGGCAGAGGGAACAGCCCAGATTTCGCTTCTTCAGGAAAGCCTCCTACTGAGAGATAACAACCCCTTTCCGCCTCACCCTACAGGTACCTCAGGGCCTCACTGGTCACATTAGGCCCCCCTTCACACACTCACTGGAGAAGAAAATGGCAACCCACTCCAGTACTCTTGCCTGGAAAATTCCATGGACGGAGGAGCCTGGTAGGCTCCAGTCCATGGGGTCACAGAGTCTGACATAACTGAGTGACTTCACTCACTTTCACTTTCACACACTCACAGCACCAATACCTGTCTTTCAGAGGCTTCCACGGTTTGTAACTGTCTGTGTGATAAATGTCTTTTTCTTCTATTAGAGTACAATATCCATGAAGGCCAAAACTATCCTTGTTCTCTTAAGAGAAACTTAAGAAACATTTGTATGTTTCACAAGCTGGAATCAAGATTGCTGGGAGAAATATCAGAAAACTCAGATATGCAGATGACACCACCCAAATGGCAGAAATCGAAGAGGAACTGAAGAGCCTCTTGATGAATGTGAAAGAGGAGAGTGAAAAAGCTGGCTTGAACCTCAACATTCAAAAAACTAAGATTGTGGTATCCAGTCCCATCACTTGATGGCATATGTTGTTCAGTCGCTCAGTCATGTCCAACTCTTTACAACCTCGTGGACTGCAACATGCCAGGCTTCCCCCAGGCTTTACCCACTGAGTCACAGGGAAGCCCAATTTATATGGTAAAATAAATCAAATAGTCATTGCCTCTAGGAAAAAGGGAGGCTTGACTGGAAAGGGTAATAGAGGAACTTTCTGGGATGATGGAAATGTTCTTTAAGTGGCTGATGGATATGTTTATCAACATTTGCCAAACTGTACACTTAAGATCTATGTGTTTTAAAGTACGCAAGTTATATCTCAATAAAGCACTGTTAGCATTAAAAATATACTTTAAAAACAATTTATAGTAAAGAAATGGAAAATATTATTATTAAAGGAGTCAGTTATCACTTTTACAGTTTTTATATTCCTAAAAGAAAGTCAATTGCTATAAATTTGCTGAAAGTATAAATATATAAAGGTATTAATCATCCATTCACCAAATACCTATTGGGTGATCCTACACCCAGGCATTGTACTAAGTACTAGGAACACTATTATCGCCCTTAAGAAATTCAAGTTTGGGGAACTTCCCTGGTGGCTCAGCCGTTAAGGACCCGTCTTCCAATGCAGGGTATGTGGGTTTGATCCCTGGTCAGGGAACTATGATCCCACGTGCCGTGGGGCAACTGAGCCCGCACGCCACAACTACTGGAGCCCACGTGCTGCAACGAAGATCCCAAGAACCACAATTAAGACCCAACACACCAAAAATAAGGAAATAAAATTTTTTTTAAAAAAGAAGAGAAATTCAAGTTTTGTAAGGGATACAGACACGGATATCAGTGTACTGTGACAGAGGTATACAGACACTGTGGACATAAAGGAGAGGATGGTACACTCTCTCTGAAGATGTCTAGCAGCTTCAGGACTCTTGACTCAACTATGGAAACAAGGCATCTTCTCTGATGAGTTTGAGCCTTACCTGTAATGGGCCCTAAATCAAAGATAAAAGAAAACTGGCCAGTCATGCTAGCTGTATCAAGTTACTTGCCCAAATTAGTTACACTTGAGTGAAGCATTTTCTGTTTTAATTGGAGGATAACTGCTTTACAATATTGTGTTGGTCTCTGCCATACATCAACATGAATCAGCCATAGGAGTACATATGTCCCCTTCCCCTTGAATCTCCCTCCCACTTCCCCCTCCATCCCACCCCTCTAGGTTGTCACAGACACCAGATTTGAGCTTCCTGCAAGTGAAGGACTTTTTAAGCCATGAGAGCTGCAAGGGGTACATTTCTTATACCATCTTTGAATGGTATAAGATAAATAACCATAAATGGTATAAGATAAATAACTCTGAAACACGCAAAAAAGGATAAACTGCTCAGCTCCTGCTCCAGATTAGTGAACAGAGCTAGTTCAGTTCTTAGGTCCTTCCTATCTGCTTTGTGTAACTAGTTAAATGCTTGGTCAAGTCTGGAGACAGACACGTGTTGACAAGACGGAGTAGAAGTGTGACGAGCATCAGGAGGATGGGGATAATGTCATTCATTCACCTATACACTGCAGTAGTTAAGAACATGGATTCTGAAACCAAAACACCTAGACTGCAATCCTGGCTCTGTCACTATGTGAACTATTAGGTTGGTGCAAAAGTAATTGCAGTTTTGCATTGTTGAAATTTACTGTTTGATATTGGAATATATTCTTAAATAAATGTGGTTATGTTTACAGTATTTTAAGGTGCATTTCTTGCTTTATGATTTTTTGCTAATGACTTATTACTTGCTCTGTATTTTATATGTATTTTAGACTATGAAAATGATGTTAGACAAAAAGTAAATTTGAGCAATTTTCTTATTCGAGTTCAAAATGGGGCATAAAGCAGAAGAGACAACTTGCAACATGAGCAACGCATTTGAACCAGGAACTGCTAATGATCATACAGTACGGTGGTGATTTGAGAAGTTTTGCAAAAGAGACGAGAGCCTTGAAGATGAGGAGTGTGGTAGCTGGCCATCAGAAGTTGACAACAACGAACTGAGAGCAATCATCAAAGCTGATCCTCTTACAACTGAGAAGCTGCCAAAGAACTCAACATTGACCATTCTACAGTCATTTGGCATTTCAAGCAAATTGGAAAGGTGAAAAAAATCTCCATAAGTGTCCCATGAGCTGACCAAAAATGAAAAAAAAAATCGTTTTGAAGCATCTTCTCTTATTCTATGCAACTAACATCCACAGCTAACCATTTCCCAATCAGACTGTGGCATTCAATGAAAAGTGGATTTTATCCAACAATTGGCGATGACCAGCTCAGTGACTGGACCAAGAAGATGCTCTAAAGCACTTCCCAAAGCCAAATTTGCACCAAAAAAAGGTCATGGTCACTGTTTGGTGGTGTGCTGCCAGTCTGATCTACTACAGCTTTCTAAATCCCGGTGAAACCATTACCTCTGAGAAATATGCTCATAAATCAATGAGATACATTGAAAATTCCAACGCCTGCAGCCAGCACTGGTCAGTAGAATGGGTCCACTTCTCCACGACAACACCCGACCACACATCACACAAAAAATGCTTCAAAAGTTGAATGAATTGGGCTACAAAGTTTTGCCTCATCCGCCATATTCACCTGACCTCTCGCCAACTGACACTTCTTCAAGCATCTCAAAACTTTTTGCAGGGAAAATGCTTCCACAACCAGCAAGAGGCAGAAAACGCTTTCTAAGAGTTCATCAAATCTTGAGGCACAGATTTTAAAAGTCATGTATTTATTTTGAGATAAACAATTTGATTCATTGCTTTAAATTTACTTCACCTGAAAAGCTGTCTGGAGGTTGAATAAAACCATACTGAGAACATCATTTGAAAATGTTAACGTACTATTTGCAAATAAGTTTCTCTCGTTTCCCACCTCTTCTGACTTGTTGTCTCAACTTTTTTCCCCAGTAGTATCACTATTATTAATTACTGAGCATGTTCTTTGTGATAGGCACCGTTGTAACGTTGGAGATGAAGCCTGGACAAAACAGACACAGAATGTTCCTGTCCTTATGAAACTTACTTTCTAGTAGAAGAAGCTATATCATAAATAATAAGATAAAACATACCAACATCTGACTAGAAATATCATGAAGAAAAAGAAAACAGAAGGTGCAAAACTTATCAGTGCAAAGAGTGGGCAGGGCTGCTTTTTTGTAAATAGGGTAGATCTAGAAGTCTGCATGGGCTCCCCTAGTAGCTCAGCTGGTAAAGAATCCACCTGCAATGCAGGAGACCCGGGTTTGATTCCTCGGTTGTGACGATCCCCTGGATAAAGGATAGGCTACCCACCCCAGTATTCTTGGGCTTCCCTGGCGGCTCAAATAGTAAAGAATCTGCCCACAATGCAGGAGACCTGGGTTTGATCCCTGGGTTAGGAAGATCCCCTGGAGGAGGGCATGGCAACCCACATCAGTATTCTTGCCTGGAGAATCCCCGTGGACAGAGGTGCCTGGCAGGCTACAGTCCATGGGGGTCACAAAGAGTCAGACACGACTGAGCGACTCAGCACAGCACAACACAGAAGCCTGCACTAATAAGATGACTTTTTGAGCAGAGATCTGAAGGATGCAGAAAGCACTACAGATATCTGAGGACTCCAGGCAAAGGGAACAGCAAGTATAAAGACCATGGAGGAAAAAAAAAAGACTCTTTTCTATAATATCTTCTACTTTTATCTTTTCTCTGGTCTCTTCTTGATAACCTGTATCTAGGGTATGATCCAGCTGTAGATTACTTGGGTCACTACAATTTCTCCTTGATTAATTTCTCCCTACAGATTTCACTCCGCTTTTTTTCTTCTCTGATTGAACAAAATCATTCGTACCAAGCAGTTTTTTAAGGATCATATTCCTTTCTTCAAGTCTCTTGTTATTTTTATGACTTCCATTCAATAAAAATTTACTAATCATTTAACATATAGTATATACCCTCAGAATTCAGATAAAAACAGATATACATAGTAGATAAGATACACTATAAAAATACCACTCTGATATTATGCATAAACTGCTGTAGCAATTATTTCTGCCCAATGAAGAAAGGAAGAGAGTTGGGGGTGGGGGGTACAAAGGAAGACGCTTCTGAGCTAGGATCTGAAGACTAAATAGGAATTCAAAGAGCAGATACCAAGGAAAGAATATTACAGGGAAGAAGAAACATTTTAAGTACAAGTAGAGGTGTGTAAGCAAATAATATATCAGGATTGCTTGGTGATACAATGCACTAGATTGAAAACTAAAGAAATAAGTAGAAAGGTAGATTGGGAACACATTAACGGTCCTGACATTATCATGAGAACCAGTCATTTTGAACTATTTCAACAGCACAAAGTTTTACACATGTATCCACCCCCTAAATATATGTATATTTACTTATGTATGAATTATCTCAAGAGCTACTATTCTAATATGTTACACTCACTAGAGAACAAACACAAAAAGAGAAGTGTATAAAACATAAAATAAGTAATACTTTCCCCAATGCAATAGTTTTTCATTAATATTTATTAAATTAGTAGTGTGCACCAGTTATCAATCGATAACTAATATGCCTTCCATAATCAACAAATGAATATGCAGTTGACCCTTGAACAACACGGGTTTGAACTGCATGCGTTCACTTAAATGTAGATTTTTTTTTTTTTTCAAGAAATATGTACTATGATACCACACAATCCACTGCTGGGTGAACCTGAGAATGTGAAACTGAAAATAGGTTATAAAGTTATGTGCAGATTTTCCGCTGTTCACTGGAGGGGGACGGTGTCAGCGCCCTAACCCCCCAGTTGTTCAAGGGTCAACTGTAGTATGCTTCTGCTGAAAATTCAGTTCTAACTTGCCTTTTTTTTTTTTCTTTCTTGATGCTAACAAAGCGAGTATTTATAAAGTCCAACACAGCACAGTTGTATTTCTTTACTCCTAAACTCAAACGTTAGGTAATCTGAAAGACAGTGTATTCAAACATAACCGTACATATGATACTTTGTACATATAAAAGGTATAAATGAATAAATAGATTTTTCTGTATATTGATAATTGCATGCTTATCTACTTTATCTCTCAAAATAGCTCATAAACTCTTTAAAGCAATGGCTGACCCTCTCTTTCCATTTAAAAAGATATTATCATAGTGGTAAATACAGTAATAACATAGCCGTTTTGTGAAGTACAAAAATGAATATACCCCATTCACCATTATCCAAAAAATTATGCCTTTAAAACCTAACTCTTGGGGAAAAACAATATCATATACTCCAGGTGGCGCTAGTGGTAAAGAACCCGCCTGCCGATGTAGGAGACACAAGAGACTCGAGTTCAACCCCTGAGTTGGGAAGATTCCCTGGAGAAGGGAATGGCAATCCACTCCATCATTCTTGCCTGGATAATCCAATGGACAGAGAAACCTTTCTACAGGGTCGCAAAGAGTTGGACACGACTGAAGCAACTTGGCACACACACAACGCATATATATGGAACCTAGAAAGACGGTACTGATGAAATTATTTGCAGGGCAGCAGAGCTTCCCTGGTAGCTCAGCTGGTAAAGAATCCACCTGCAACACAGGAGACCCCAGTTCGATTCCTGGGTTGGGAAGATCCGCTGGAGAAGGTTTAGGCTACCCACTCCAGTATTCTTGGGCTTCCCTGGTGGCTCAGCTGGTAAAATCCACCTGCAATATGGGAGACCTAGGTTTGATCCCTGGGTTGGATGATCCCCTGGAGAAGAGAATGGCTACTCACTCCAGTATTCTGGCCTGGAGAACTCCATGGACTATTCCATGGGGTCACAAAGAGCTGGACATGACTGAGGGACTTTCACTTTCACTGCAGACACAGATATAGAAGACAGTCTTATGGGTAGGAAAGAAGAAAGGAGGAGGGTGTGATGTATGCAGACAGTAACAGCTATGGCTTTTCAGTAGTCATACATGGATGTGAGAGCTGGACTAATAAGAAAGCTGAGCATCGAAAAATTGATGATTTTGAACTGTGGTGTTGGAGAAGACTTTTAAAAGTCCCTTGGACTGCAAGGAGACCAAACCAGTCAGTCCTAAAGGAAATCAACCCTGAATATTCATTGGAAGGACTGATGCTGAAGCTGAAGCTCCAATACTTTGGCCATCTGATTTGAAGAACTGACTCACTGGAAAAGACCCTGATGCTGGGAAAGATTGCAAGCAGGAGGAGAAGGGAGTGTCAGAGAATGAGATGGGTGGATGGCATCACTGACTCGATAGACATGAGTTTGAGCAAGATTCAGGAGTCGGTGATGGACAGGGAAGCCTGATGTGCTGCAGCCCATGGGGTCACAAAGAGTAGGACACAACTGAGTGACTGAACTGTACTGAACTGAACATGGAAACATATTACCATATGTAAAATAGAGAGCCAATGGGAATTTGCTGTATGACTCAGGGAACTCAAACCGGGGCTCTAACAACCTAGAGGGGTGGGATGGGGAGAGAGATGGGTGGGAGATTCAAGAGGGAGGGGACATATGTATACCTATGGCTGATTCATGTTGATATTTGGCAGAAACTAACACAATTCTGTAAAACAATTATACTTCAATTAAAAAATAAATTTAAAATTAAAAAAAAAGAAAGCGTTAATGTCTGTAGTTTTGAATCGTCTCCTTAAAGAAAAAAATAAACCTAACTCTTGGGCTTGCAAAATTTTAATTAATATTTAATTTTAATAATAAATTTAACCCTAATAATTTGTAATTTCTTTGTAATTTCTGGATTAAGTAGTACAGCATGCTCAAAACCCAAGAAGATATTCTCCAGTTTTATCATCAAGCCTCAACCAGACCTAAAATAAGCACTTAAAAAAAGAGGACATTCACCATGACCAAGTGGGATTTCTGCTAAAAATGCAAGGGAAACAGGGAAAAACACATAACATCAACTAATGCAGAAAAGGCATCTGACAAAAGTCAACACCCTATCCTGAGAAAGTCCTTCAACAGACTAGGAACAGGAGAGAACTCCAGCAACCTTATAAAGAGTATCTATGAAAAACCCATCCCTAATATCATACTCGAGGCTTCCCCAATGGCTCAGTGCGAAAGAATCTGCCTACAATGCAGGAGATTCAGTTTCCATCCCTGGGTTGGGAAGGTCCCCTGGAGGAGGAAATGACAACCCCCTCCAGTATTCTGCCTGGAAAATCCCATGGACAGAGGAGCCTGGTGGGCTACAGTCCATGGGATCGAAAAAGAGTCAGACACAACTGAGCACATGATGGATGGAACATCATGCTTAATGGTGAAAGACTGAAAGCTCTTAAGATCAGAAACAAGACAAGAATGTCTGTTCTCACCATTTCTATTCATCATTGTACAGGAGGTTTTAGACAGAGCAACTAAGAGAGAAAAAGAAATAAGAGGCATCCAGAGTGGAAAGGAAGAAGTAAAATCATCTCTATTTGCAGATGACATAATCTTGTATGTAGGAAATTCAAAGCAATCTATATAAAAAAAGACCAAAATGCCCCAAAAGTATTACAGCAAATAGTTATTACAGAAAATATTATAGCAGAGTAATAAAATACAAGATTAATATACAAAAATCAGATGACCAGCTGAATTTCTACACATTAGCAATGAAAAATCTGAAAATGAAATTAAGAAAACAATGTTTGTGGGTTTTTTTTTTTGGTCTGTGCAAGATCTTAGTTCCCATGCTTACTGCAGTACAAGTGCGGGGTCTTAACCACTGGACCTCCACGGAAGTACCCATCATTTCATTTATAGTAGCACCAAAAAAAAAAAATTAGAAATAAATTTTAACAAAAGAAATAAAACTTGTACAATGAATACTACAAAATATGTTTGAAAGAAATGAAAGAAGACCTAAATAAAAGGAATGATTTCTTATGTTTATGAATTTGAGGAAATAATATTATTTATATGCCAATATTCCTGAAATTGATCTTCAGACTCCACGTAATGTCAAACAAAATTCTAGATGTCTTTTTTGAAGAAATTGACAAGCTGATGCTAAACTTAATATGTAAATGCAAGGAACCCAGAACAGCCATAACAATACCAGAAAATAACAAAGTTGGAGTCGGAAATAAAGTCATATTCCTTTATTTCAAAACTTACTACAAAGCTACAACAATCAAAATAGTGTGGCACAGGCATAAGAATAGATGCACAGATCAATGGACCAGAATTGAGTACAGAAAAAAGCCCATATATCTATGGTTGATTGATTTCTGTTAGCATGTCAGTATAATTCAATGAGGAAAGAATTCTCTTTTCAGCAAATAGTAGTGGGACAACTGGGTATAAAAGAATGAGTTTGGATCTCTACCTCCCACCATATATAAAAATTAATTCAAAGTGGACCCAAGATAAATGTAATAGCTAAAACTACAAAATTCTTATAAGAAAACATAGGTGTAAATCTTTGTGACTTTAGACTAGGCAATGCGTTCTTACTTATGACACAAAGTATAAGCAACCAAAGGAAAAACAGATAAAATGGACTTTTTCAAAATTTAATCAAGAAAGGAAGAAAACAACCTATATAGCATGGGAGAAGATACCTGCAAATCACCTATCTGGATAAAGGTCTTATATCCAAAATATATAAAGAACTCTTTAAAAAAATAAAAAAAAAATTTTTTTAACAGGCAAAGAATTTGGATAGACATTTCTCTAAAGAAGACATATAAATGGCCCAACAAAGACATGAGAAGATGCTCAACATCATTAGTCTTCAGGAAACTGTAAATTAAAACCACAGTAAGATATTAATACTGCTTCACATCCAGTAGAATGGCTATAATACAAAAGATAAAACAAAAACAGGATCACCAAGGATGTTAACAGCAATCCTCCTATTAATACACTGCTGGTGGGAATGTAAAATGGTGCCACTGCTAAGAAAAACGGTTTAGTGGTTCCTCAAAAAGCTAAATATTGACTTACCACATGACCCGGCAATTCCACTCCTAAGTATACTTTCTGAAAGAAAGAAACTGAAAGCAGGAGTCTGGTAACTTGTACACTAGAGTTCTCTGTAGCATTATTCACAACAGCCAAAAGGTGAAAACAACCAAGAGCCATTTACAGATGACCAGATAAACAAAATGTGGTTAAGTACCTACAGATTAATGTGATTCAGTATAAAAAGAATGAAGTTCTGCTACGTCCTCTAATATGGCTGAACTTGGCGGACATGGTAAGTGACATAAGCCAGGCACACAGAAAAACAACTACTACATGATTCCACTTCACGAGGCACCCAGAATAAGCAAAATTAGAGAGACAAGAAGCAGATTAGAGGTTAGCACGGAAACTGTTGCTGAACGGTTACAGAGCTCCCGTCTGGGGTGATGAAAAAGTCTGGAAACAGACAGTGGTGATGGTTGTGCCCCAGTGTGAATGTAATGAATGCCACTGAATCATACACTTAAAATGGCAAATTTTATGTTACATTTATTTTATCTCCATTTTAAAAATTAATTATACACCAAAAGTCATAGGACTGTGACCTCTAAATGGGTGAACTGTATGGTGTATGAATTATGTCTCAATAAAGCTGTTTTTTAAAGTAAAAAAAAAAAATCAGCTCTCAAGCTATAAAAGATATAGAAGAATCTTAAAAGCATACTGCTAAGAGAAAAAAAATTCTGAAAAAGCTACATATGGAATGATTCCAACTATATGACAATCTGGAAAAAACAAAAGTATAGAAACAATAAAAAGATCAGTGACTGCCAAGGGCTCAAGGCAGGGGAGAGAGGATGGACAGGTGGAACACAGGGCACTTTGAAGGCAGTGCCACTATTCTGCACAATACTGGAATGGCAGATCCATGACATCATGCATTTTCCAAAACCCACAGAACTGCAGAACACAAAGTGTGAACACTGTGTAAACTAAGGACTATTAGTTAATATTACTGTATCAATACTGGTTTAATTGTAACAAATGTGCAGCACTAATGCGACATGTTAACAGGAGAAACCGTGTGTGGGCGGGGAAGGGCGTGTGGGAACTCTACTTTCTGCATCATTTTTCTGTAACCCTAAAACTGCTCTAAAAAAGACTCTATTTTTAAAAGGTATACTTAACAGAGACTGCACTGAATTTTATCCTCTTCTCATGATTCATAAGGCTATTCACTTCAACAAACTATAATTTGACTTTAGATGGGAGGAAGTGCTGGTTCTTTACCACTGTAGAACAATATCAGGCACTACTGAATCATCCCAGTGCAATACCCTATGCAGCCTTTCCCTACTTCTCTTCCACCCCCGACAATATTACTTCATGACCTAAATTTCTGTATTCATAAAACTACTCCCATCATAGTTTCTGAAGAGTCCATAGTCTTTGGAAAGAGTTTATCACACTTATGACTAAATTCCAGTCTAATTATAATTACAGTGACATTATTATATTAAGTTGTCATGCCTCCTAGTTTATTCACTTTGCTCTTTTTTTTCACATGGCCATGTTAGTTTTATTTGGTCTAATTATAAACTGTGTTTTAAAATATACAAGTTTATATAAAACAAAATAAAAATCATCTCTAGGGACTTCCCTGGCACTCCAGTGGTTAAGACTCCGAGCTTCCATTACAGGAGGCGCAGGTTTGATCCCTAGTATGGGAACTAAGATCCTGCAGGCCGTGCAGAGCAGCCAAAACAAACAAAAAACACAATAGCAAAATTAAAAAAAAAATCATCTCTAGTCCTACCAGGACCACTTGTTAAACTCTTATATAATAAATTTCACATACATAAATATAATTTTTTAAACAAAATTGGGACAATTTGCATATTCTTTCTTCCATTTATTATCTCTCTTAACAAATGTTGATGGTGCCTCTTCTGCTGAGAACCAGCAAGGGGCAAGGTAGACAAAGTCCCTGCCCTCATGGAGCTGATATCCTTTGCGGAGAAATAGGCAAACATATTTACACTCCTCACAACCATCCTATGAGACAGACATTGTTGTTATCCCAATGCACAGAGAGCTAAACTGAGGTAATCTAATAAATTACCTTAGTATATACAGTTAGGCAGCAGCAGAGTCAGGATTCAACCCCAGGTTGAAAGAAAACCCTACCTGATAAAAAAATACTCTGAGCTTTTAACTCATGAAAGAGATCTTAATATGATATCCTGTATCTTTATAAAATGGTACCAGGGGTAATAGTTTGGATTAGCTCCCTAAAATAACACATTTACTCCAAGGACATAGTTCCTTGACTTTAATCATGAAGCTTGCTCATGGAAAATTATTCATTGCTATTTTGTCATATGTAAATTAAGCAGGAACTCAAGTTCCACTTTTTAACTTTTTGGTGTACTTGTTTTTTTTTTCCACTTTATTTTTTAAATCAATTTATTTAGACTAAAACAAAAATAGTTCACACATTTTCTTCCCTCCCTCCGCCTCTGACAACTGCTAATCTGCTCTCTGTACCTATAAACTTTTCTTTTTTTTAACTCCACATGTAAGAGAAATCATACAATATTTGTCTTTCTCTGTCTGACTTATTTCACTTTGCATAATGCCCTTGAGGTCCGAAAGAATGAAATCTTTCCTTGTGTGACAACATGAATGGACCTTGAGGGCATTATGCTAGGTGAAATAAGTCAGGCTGAGAAGGATGAATACTACATGATCTCTCTTTTATGTTCATTGTCTACGAGGTGTCCTTTTATGAGGCACCTAACTGTGTTAGTTTCACACACCATTTTGAAAAATATATATACATTGTTTTCAAAGGCACTCAAGAGTCAACAAAAAGGATTAAACAGGAAACCCAAACTGTCCCCGAGGAAAGGTAGCTCCTACATTTAAGAACTACTTTTCCCCAGCTTCTGCTTTTAAAGTAACCCCCTCCCACACTCTTACTCTTTACTAGCACACTGTATAAACTTCTTCATCTGGTACCTTGATCTTTTCCAGCTTCATCTATGTGTTGAAAATCTTTTAGCGTTTGAAGGTTACGGTACCCCTCTCTGCAATGCTGAATAACTTTCTTTGATCCATTCTTGATGAGATAATCCATTAGGGTAAGGGATTTATACACATGGCGCCAGTTCTTCCCATGGTCGTTGAGTCTCTGCCATAGCATGTTCATAATTTCAGAGAGAGAAATTGTGTTGAAAGTCAGGTCGCTGATATCTAACATTAGAGAACTGGAAGGACCCCAAGGGTCATTAGAAGTTGCTTCCCTGACTTTTATTTCAGCATCTGAGTAATTTTTCATGAAGTTTTTCACTTGCCTCCTGAATGCCATAGGTAAGACAAATTTGAAGGTGAGACGGGGGATGAAAGCAACAGAATAGGTGTTTGTGTCATTGGTTTACAGAAGCCTTGAGAGGCAGCTGGTCCCCAAGTCTACTGCTCCCAGATACAAATGACTCATCTCCATCTTGACAAGGTATCAATTTTCTGCAAAGGAATACACACAAAAAATAAGTAAGTTAAATATTTTTTATAAGTCTCCAGAAGAGCAATTCAGTCTGAAAAATCTAGCTGTAGTTTCCAAATCAGCGCCTCACATACATCAGCCAGAACTGAGGGGACCATATAAATGTTCCTAGGGTCAATACGGGAAAATATCTCACGAGGGATTAGCCTATGTTATTTAAAGAAACATAAGTGGTCTTTCGAGACCTAAAAGTTTCCATTGAAAGTATCATTGGGACTTCCCTGGCGGTCCAGTGGTTAAGAATCTGCCTGCCAATGCCAGGGGACATGGGTTCGATCCTTGGTCTGTGAAGATTCCACATTCTGCAAGGCAAGTAAGCCCATGTATCACAGCTACTGAAGACTGCACACTCCAGAGCCCGTGCTCCGCAACCAGAGAAGCCACCGCAATGAGAAGCGCAGGCGCCACAACGAGAGAATAGCCCCTGCTCACCAAAACCAGAGAAAGCCCAGGCGCAGCAACGGAGACCCAGCGCAGTCAAAAATTAAAAAAAAAAAGTATTCCTGAACCTCTTTGGCTAGAAATAAAATTATTATAAAGCATTGCAAGGACAGTGGACAAATTAATGGTGGACAAGAAAATGGAACTTGCACTGTGACATCTCAAGATCTGTTGTCATGTATAAATATGCTATGTCCTGAGACTAATCAAGCGAAAACTCAGTCTTACAATCATCAACTGACCTTTGGTCCTATCCTTCTCAGAACTTACGAGTCATTAGAATCAAATCTAAATATGGTCTGTTTTCTTGTTAATCTAAAAGAAGGGAGGATCATCAACTATTAAGAAATTGTCCTCAGTGGACTCCACATGTAACCCATGGTGCCCTAAACCAGTATTTTAGTCCTGGTAAGGCTGGTACATCGAAGGAAAGGTTAAATTACTTTCTTTACTCAGTTTTAGAAACATATTCCCTGATGAGCATCCAGACCCAATGAGTGCTCAACAATCTATAATCAGATTTTACTAGAGAAACTGCATACATACTAAAGAAAAATGCTAAAAATCCATAACAAATGTGCTTGCTATTTTTAGTTTTGTTTCTCTTCCTTGACCTTCTCGATTTTTAGCTCAGGCTTGATTAATTTCTCTGTATGTATTTAAGGAAGACGTAATTTTCAGAAGCAACCTAAATAAACTATCACTTCTTTTTTAAAAAATAAGAGAAGGGAATAAGTAATCATTTTTGTGTTTGGTAAAAGTGCAACACATTCTCAAATAAACAAGACAGAAAATGTATCTGTTTAATTAAGATTTCTCCTAAAGAGACCATCATCAACCCTAGACAAAAAAAGAGAAATTGTGTATTTTTACAACTTTCTGATTTTCTCTTCTGTTTGCACTTTGAATACAGACATTTTTATCTGACTCACTCCTACAGTGAAAACTCGACTTATAATGTGTTTCAATCAGCTATTAAAATTTTCAATCATGAGGGTTTTCTTTTTCTATTGTCCTTTTTTGCCCTCTACCAAGCTCACTCAATGCAGCGATGTACTGTGACATTGGCTGGAGCAAAAAATATTGATCTGTTTCCTTACAAGTCTATTAAAAAAAAAAAAGCCTTGTTAGAATCATAACTTGCTAGAATTGAATACAGTTGTTAAAATTTTTTTCTTTTTCAAATAGCTACCTATGTATATTTTGGAGGGACAAAATCGTAATATCTAGGTTTTCCTCTATTCTCAACCTGCATTTTTAAATTAAAAAAATACTTTCTTAGATAAAGTTTCTGCCACATAAAATTATCTACATAATAGCCTTCCATCCAATAGAGTAGTTTACAATGGGATGTGCTGGACTTATCAAAATTAAATATATTCTTAGCCATTCAAGAAACTAAAGAAAAATGTCTGGCTAAGTGAATTAGTATTATTTACTAACATACAGTACATAAGTGAATTAGTATTATTTACTAACATACAGTACATTGTGACATGAACAAAGAATACATAACACACCATTCTACTACTTGAAATCCTGAAATCTTCTCAAGCTAACAAGAAATTCATTTGTGTTCGTTGTAAATTAGGTTGGTTTATTATGTGTTTTAGACACCTGGCTATATGCAAACGCTCAGTTTACCCAGTCCTTCAAAAGTTTGAGATTGTAAATATAGTGATATGAGACAAAAGTAGTGCCCGAGAGGATAAGTGCTCACACCTGAATTTTGGCTGCCTGGCTATCCAGGTCCTTATAATATATAGGGAAGTAAGATATTTCATGTTGTAAATTTGGGTTTTCTCCTCTGAGAGGCCTTCACCCACCACACTTACTACTTAGGTCCTCCCATCATGCTCTTTTCAGACCCAGTTTATTTCCTTCATGACACTTATCAGGATGTATATTTACGTGTTTGTCATTTTCTCTTTGGCTTTCTCCACCACCAGATTAGAAACTCCTTGAGAGCAGCAACCATGATCATCTTATCAGTAAATTCTACTGCATAAACAGGTACCTAGCAGGCACTCAAATATGTTGCATGAATGACCAAGTGGTGGATTGATTTTGCTTTGGGACAAACATGAATTGATTCTACAGCTTTGGGTTATAAATATGACATTTAAAAATATAATCCAACCCTTGCAATCGTCAAGTAAAGTTCTAATGTTTGCTTATGAATCTAGAATTAAAACTAGAGTTAATATCTAGTTTTAACTTTAGAGTTTAAAGCAAACATTTTCAAATCAATCAACAAGTATTTCTTGAGTACTTATTTTTATATAGCTTTGTGGAAGAATTAATAAATGTAAAACATGCTGCATACATTCAAAAATATCAATTAGTTAAGGAGCTTTCTCCCTTCAACACTTCCAAGATAAATAATGAGGTATAAAACATCTCTTAATTTTCTTACTCCATTTACCCACTTACTCAACTCTTTGACAAAGGCTGTTTTCTCCCTCAACTTTACCTGAATAACAGGAGACTATTTAAGTTGCCAAGTGGCATTAAACTACAGGTCCACAGTCTCTTATCTGAATCTTTTGAGGCCAGATAAGTTAGGGACTTCAAACTTAATTGGGGGGGGGGGTGTGTGAAAAACTTTTGAAAAGTAATGCCATGCCTACACTATATATTACATGATATCCACAGAAAGGTCTGGGGTAAGTAAAGAGGTCTGAACAATTAAACACATCAACATGACTGCAATAAAAATTTGCAAATATTTGTAATAAGTAAAGACAAATGGGTGTTTCAGTTCAAATCTTGGACCTAGATAAGTTAGGGGGGGAAAAAGTGGTTTTCAAAACTTCTTGGATATCAGAATTGAGAATAAGAGATTGAGGAGCTACACTGACTTTATCCAAAGATTTAGGACACTAACGACAACAGCATCTAAGAGGCTGAGTACCAAGAGGCATCTTTGGAAAGACACATTTAGGGTAGTGCTATGAAGACAGAACAGCTTTTGTGTTTATACGGATTCTGCCCGTAGACATGAGATCAACTCAGGAGAAAATAAACTCTGGCCAAGATCGTTTTGGAAGAAGGATTACAGAGATCACCAGGGCATTAGCAGGTGTTACTGTTTTGATGGAAAGCACACACTGCAAGAGGCAGAGAAACTAGTGCCTGTGTGTTCACTAAATCACTCAACTATTATTTCCCAGAGTTTACCATGTGACAGGCTCCATTTCTAAGAAACAGAGAAACAGGAGCACAAGACAGTTTCCACCCTCTGGTGTAAATGGCATGCTGTTGTTGCTTAGCCACTAAGTCGTGTCCCACTCTTTGTGACCCCACGGACTGTAGCCCACCAGACTTCTTCTGTCCACGGGATTTCCCAGGCAATAATCCTGGAGTGGGCTGCCATTTCCTTCTCCAGGGGATGTTCCCCACCCAGGGATTGAATCTCCTGCATTGCAGGTGGATCCTTAACCACTAAGTCCCATCAGTGAAGTGCTGTGTAAGTGCTACTCTTTGCTGTAGGCTCACAACATGTTCACACCTAGGCATTCAGTACCTCAGCTCATTACTTTAATTAGGACTCCAGAGGCATGGATTTGAGGTCCTAGTCTGCCATTTCCTATTAAGGTTTCTTTGAGCCTCAGTTTCCCCATCTGCAGCATAAGGGGAAAAAATCACCACATAAGGGGTGGTGGGAAAGACATGACATGCTCCACAAAGAACTGAAGGTAAAGACCAGAGGAAGAATCCGCTTCCTGTGTCCATTCCTTGGCATCACTTAATTCGTTCAACAGTGGTTTCAGAACGACCACTGTGTTCCATGCAGGCCGTGTGGCGGGCACTGGGTCACACAGACAACTCAGACCAGTGACTGCCCTCAGAGAGCATGGAATGTAGTGGGACTGGGTATTGGAGAAGCTTCTAGAAGGAGGGAGTGATGGAACACCGTCACACAACAGTGACCTTCCCTCAGGGAGACCTGCGGGCCTTGTCCCCTTCTCGCCTCCCCTGACAAGGCGTAGGGACCCGCATGGAATGGGCAGTCGGAGAGCACCCCTCCAGGTCCCCTCCATCCCCACCCCCACCCCCAAATGAGAGGCTACTACCTGAGGGGAATGTCCAGCCACCTGGCATCTGGGCCTTTTCCCTCCCAAACACCAGGCCGGCCCCCCGCAAGCTTATCCGCCTCCTCCAACCAGTCCGGAGAGCTCACGCCCTCCCCGACTTCCGCTTCCTCACTTCCGGCCCTTCACTTCCGGCCTTTCCTTCGGCTGATGCCCACTGCTCCCAGGACTTCGAGGAAGGGAGACGCCTCGGGTTAAAATAATCCCTGCTTGTGGCTATCCAGCGGTATGAAGGCAGATGTCTTCCTTTTGTGATCAGTTGGGCTGTGGCACTGCCTAATCCTTCAATGAAGGAATAAATTTTACAATCCGTGTTATTAGTCTAATTTTAACTGACTGGAAACGTGATCTGAAGGACAAAGAATATAATCTCTAGGAGTAGTCTCTAAAGATGAAAAGTGATGGGAAATGACTGAGTGCTTCCAGTGAGGGCCCTGGGTACCCCTGATGGCTAGTCATTGGAATAGTCAACTGACTTTCACTGAGCACCTAAAGCATCAAGGACTCAGATAGGATCGAGTTCGATTAAGTTGACAGGCTAGTGGAGGTGACAGGCACCATCACAGAAGATTGTGACAAGGTATGCATAGCATAATGAGAGAGGAGAGACCATCTGATTCTACCAAGGAGTAGTTGAGGGCAGCCTTCAGAGAAGCATTTATATCTGAACTGATTCTTAAAGGATGACAGGAGTTCACTGCATAGACAAGAGGAAGCCATTAGAGGCAAAGGACGCACCATGTGTAAAGGCTTGAAAGCTGAGAGAGCCTATAATCCTGGTAAAACTGCAAGCTCTGTAGCTACCATGGAAGTCACAAAGACTGTTAGTGAAACAGCAGAGGGAGGTGAAGTGGCAGAGGACAGTCAGATCATGAAGCGCCTTGTCTGTACTGCCAGGTGTGTTTTATCCATTAGGCACTGGAAATGTAATCAAACCTGTGTTTTAAAGAACCCTGGTGGCTGTGTGGAATACTGACTAGAATGGACGAAAACACATGTAGAGAATAGGAAAATGCTTAGTAAATGAAAGTTACCTTTGCTTTTAGTTCCTACTGCTTCAATCGTAATTACTATAATAACAGCCTACATTGTTGATACTGGCATGTAGATGGGTAAGTATAATATAAAATGATAGGAAATATGAAAGAAATTGGTGCATTATAACCAATTTATCTGGCTGTAATATAGAGTAATGAGAGCAGAAGGCAGAGGGAAATTGAAAAGATGGTCTGGAAATGGGTGGTTCAGGACCTTGAAGGCCATGATAAGGTGTTGGACTTTATAAAGTAGTGATAAATAAACCAAAAGTGCTTTTTTTTTTTTTGCATTGAGTTATAGTTTATGAAGATTTTCATATACATATCTTATGTAAATTTTAAAGGAAGTCTGAAATGTAGGTGATATTATCCCATTTTATAGGTAAGAATGCTAAGTTTGAGGAACATGCATTCATTCTTCATTAGAGCCAGGCACTATGCTGAGCCATGGGAATACAAGAAGGTTACAGTCCAATAAGGGAAACAGGAATAAATCAGTAACTATGATAAATTACTATGATAAAGGCAAACATAGATTGATCTGAGAGTAAAAAAGGAATTTTTCTAAACAACATGGTTAGGAAAGGCTTTCTGGAGGAGTTAAAACTGAGCTGAGTTTGCAGGAACCAATAAGTTATATGAATTGTCCAGAAATATTCAGCTAGCAAGGATTTAACTGGAACTTGAACCCAAATCTCCTGTATACACTTCTATGCTCTTTCCCCTATGCGGATAATCAATCTTTTGTTCTTAATGTTGAGCTCCATTGACCTTCTCAGTCATGAGTTTAACTTTTGTATTTTGAGAAGGTCAGAGATGTCAATTTTTTCAATTTAAACCTATTCATTTTCTTCTTTCAGAACGAATCTCTGAGTGTGTTCAGAAAATTAGATTGGAAGCAGAACAGAGGGACTGGAAAAAGAACAGAATTTTATAGTGAAAGTGAAGTCGCTCAGTCGTGCCCAACTCTTTGTGACCCCATGGACAGTAGCCTGCACCAAGCTCCTCCATCCATGGGATTTTCCAGGTAAGAGTACTAGAGTGGGTTGCCATTTCCTTCTCCAGGGAATCTTCCTGACCCAGGGATCGAACCCAGGTCTCCTGCCTTGTAGACAGACGCTTTTACCATCTGAGCCAAAGTGATGAAGGTGCCTTCCCGGCAGTCCAGCGGTTAGGACTTCACCTTCTAATGCAGGGAGGGCAGGCTCAGTGCCTGGCTGGGGAGCTCAAGTCCCCAAAACCTAAACATAGAAATGGAAGCAATATTGTAACAAACTCAATGAAGATTTTAAAAATGGTTCACATAAAAAAAATCTTAAAACATAAAGTGATAAAAGTCATAACCAAAGCAGAAGCCATTGGTGTGGCACATAATCCACTCCACTCATTCTCCTTTGACACACGTTTGTGTATGAAATTATAGCATAGAAGCTATTGGACTTGGCTCCAGATATATCTGGGAGTCTACAGTGACACTCGAGTTTCTTTTTGGGGTGACTCTGTGAATGATGGTTGCTAGTTTCACTAAGATAGGAACCCAGTCTGAGGAGCAGATTTGGCAGGAAGGGTGATGAATTCTATTTTGGACATTTTGAATGTGAGGTGAGGTGTCTGGTGTGACCAGGTGAAGATGCCCAAGAGACAGTTGAATAGAAAAAATTGGGACAAAGGGAGAGTGTTCTGGGCAGGGCTCATGAACTTGAGAATATTCAGTACATACATAGGTGGTGATTGAATAGGCAGATGGAAAAAAGAGAATAGCACAAACTCAAAGACAACAGTCCCATTGTAGGTGGAAAGGCTGGTAGCAGTCACTGAGTGGATCAGACAGGCAAAAGGCTCACATGCTACCCGCTATGGAATTAACTCTGCTAAAGTGACTATGGTTTTTCCAGTGATCATGTATGGATGTGAGAGTTGGACTATAAAGAAAGCTGAGTGCCAAAGAACTGATGCCTTTGAACTGTGGTGTTGGAGAAGACTCTTGAGAGTCCCTTGGACTGCAAGGAGATCCAACCAGTCCATCCTAAAGGAGACCAGTCCTGGGTGTTCATTGGAAGGACTGATGCTGAAGCTGAAACTCCAATACTTCGGCCGCCTGATGCAAAGAGCTGACTCATTTGAAAAGACCCTGATGCTGGGAAAGATTGAGGGCAGGAGGAGAAGGGGATGACAGAGGATGAGATGGATGGATGGCATCACTGACTCAATGGACATGGGTTTGGGTGGAATCTGGAAGTTAGTGATGGACAGGGAGACCTGGCGTGCTGCGATTCATGGGGTTGCAAAGAGTCGGACACGACTGAGCGACCGAACTGAACTGAACTGAAAGTGACATGTGCAAAGAGATGTCTGCTTTCCTCCATTTGGGGGCACCATAATTTAGTTGCAATACTGTAGCATCAAGAACATAGACATCATTTTGCCCGAATAACTTGGTGTGGGTTTTAATTTATTTTCTGAACTCAGAGTTTTATAAAAGTGAACAAAACTTTCTTCAGTTGGCTTCCAAGACATTACTTCTCCTTCTCCTCTCCTTGGCTGGTATCCTCTCATTTCTCTGACCTCTCAACTTTGGAGGGGTCAGTTCTCTGCTGTGTTCATTTCCGGGATGGTTTTATCCAGTCTCGTGGTTTTCAACACCCTTCTCTTTCTCAACAACTGTCAAGATTTCATCATCACCCCTAACCTGTGTCAACCTCCAGACTCAGGTGCCTAACTCCCTTGACACCCCCACTGGCATGTCTCACAGACATCTCAAATTTAATACATCTAAAAGCAAACTCCTCATCTGGTCTTCTAGACCTTCTCAGCCACAGTCTCTCCTGTCTCAGTGAATTACACATCCTTGCTTCTAGTTTCTCAGGCCATGAACCTTAGGGTCACCACTGACGCCTCTCTTTGTCTCTCATACAGCCTGTGATATCCATGAGTACACACCTGTGACACAGAGTGGTTACTGATTCTGGGTTATGTGTGCTCCGTAGGTAATAAATGGTTTATCTATGCCGTGTTCTAATACACAATAAAATAATTCTGTTTATGATTCCAGACTTTTTGGTTACCCTGTATATTAGGAACTCAACACTTCCCACCATCAGTCCTAAGTCACCATCATGTCTTGCCAGGATCATGGCAGCAGCCTCTTACCTGCTCGCCCTGCTTTTTATCCTGCTTTCTTACAATCTAATCTCAATACAGTGATCAGAGTGAGCCTTGAAAAACTTAAAACACAGTCCCTGGTGGCTCAGCTATAAAGAATCCACCTGCAATGTGGGAGACCTGGGTTCGATCCCTGGGTTGGGAAGAGCCCCTGGAGAAGGGAACGGCTACCTACTCCAGTATTCTGGCCTGAAGAATTCCATGGACTGTATAGTCTTGGGGTTGCAAAGAGTCAGACACGACTGAGTGACTTTCACAGAGCATATCACGCCCCAGTTCAAAATCTTCCACTGACTCCCATCTCAAGAATAAAATCCAAAGACCTTGCCATGGCCATTGAGGTCCTATGTATTCTGGTCCCTACTCCTGCTCTGACCTCCATCTCTACTCTTCTCCACCTCACTCACTGCATCCACCTTCAGGCTTTGCTCCTGCTAGTCCAGATACCTGAAAAAGCTATTTCCCCTCAAAAGCCACCAGGCCAGATCTCTCACTTTGTTTTGGACAGTGCTCAGATGTCTTTTGATCTCCTAATTAAATCCCAACCCCACTTCAGCCACACAGTCTGTGACTCTTGCCCCATAATATATATATATATATATATATATATATATATATATATAATCCTCTTTGGCAGTACCACCATCGTATTATTTCTTCCTCTACCAGAATGTATGATCCAGGAGAGCAAGGACTATGTTTTGTTCTCTGATACATCCCAGCACCTGCAACAGACCTAACAAGGAGTAGGTGCACAAACGTTGTCTATTGAATGAATAAAAAGAGAACGTCTGAACCCATGCTATTGGATGAAGAGTACACGTTGAACCATGAAGTTAAAGTTAGCGTAATTTTACGTAAGAAGTTCTGATGCCAACAACAACCTCTCACAAGGAACTGTTGAAAATTTTTAAATAAGTATGGTTTCAAACAAAATTTTCTCCATGATGGATAAATTCAGATTTCATATATTCCTTAATTCTCCCAAATTTGCTGATTGGGACACACTATTCTGAGTGTCCCTTGATGGTGAGGACCAGGTTACTGACAGTCTCACATGAGAGTTTTTATTCTTAGGTTCTGCCTTTACACTAGTTCAATTACAGAACTGCTAGGAAATTAACCACTAAAGGAGCCTTGCTTCCTGCCCTATATGCTCTGTACCATGTCTGCTGATCATTACTTACTACTGAAAGAACTTCTCTGTGAGACTTTTCTGTTCTGCATTCTGCCCCATTCTTGGATGAGAAGGGGTTGTGTTCTGTGTCCTGGGGGTGGTGTCCGGAGGAGAAGCAGCTACATCGTGAGGGCGAGTGCTGAGAACACTATGGTGCTTCCTGTACAGCGCTAGTCAACAGTCTGCTTTCTCCCCAGTTCAAAATCACTGGCTTGGGACAAGAGTTGTGGCCAGAGAATTCCACTGTTTGAGAACCAAGGATGAGGTCATCAGGCATAATGATGATCCCACCAAGAAGACCCTTAGACCCTGGAGACTGAAGAACCCTGAGGCCCATGTGGAGATGTGATTGTTTTAAAATTGGGCACACGTTATTACCTTGAAACTTCTGTCTTTATAACATGTGGAAGTAGTGGGGACCCTATTCAGATGCAACTTGGATTCAAGAATCTTTGACAGACTTGCATGAATAAAGAGAAAGCCCTCTATTACAGATTTAAGAGGAACAAATTACTTCCTTTAAGTCATCTGACCAATCGTTTGCTGAGCCCCTACTATAATCACGTACTCAGATTCTTCTTCTCTATTTCAAGAAAATTGTTGAGTGATCATAACCAACATTTCCACCCCCTCCCCCCAAAAAACAAATCTTGAGCAAGGTTTAGGTATAAAGGGGCAAAGAGAAAAGGATACCATTCCACAATGTGGAATAAGTTTAAATTCGAGATCCCCAAGTTGTCTTATCTGATTAATGCTGGAACATCTTGTCAGCCAACATTTCCATCTTTATCTTGGGTCTGGTCCCCCAATTCTGAACAGTGCCACTTAGCAAGTCGCAATGTGTCTAATTTTGTGCAAAAGATGCAATGTTGGCAATCCATTTTCTAGCAAAAACAGAGACAGAGGAAGAGGCCTTAGCAAGTTACACTTGGTCTGGGAGGAAGGAGCTTAAAGAGGCGCATGAGCTACAAATCTGAAGGTAAGAACTAAGGAAGTTGAAGGTGACAAAAATGTTAGGCCAATGAAAAAAGTCTTCAAATCCCAGAAATATTTTAGTCCAGCCTATTAAAGAAAAAATTAAATTCCCCAAATCTAAGTAACCAGCCCCAGCTCGCACTTAGTTATGGCAAAGCTGGGGTTGGAATTCATCTTGGTTTTGAGTTTTTCTTCTTTCTTTTGTTAGGGGTAGTATTAGGGGCTAAGGGTAATATTATGGGCTGAATACACTAAAAAAGCTTTTTTTTCCCCTGAGATTTGAATGATGTGAGTGATCCAGGATGCTGTTAAATAAGTTCCCCCCAAAAGTCCTAATGTTCTTCCAGATGCTTGTACCTTCTTGGAGAAAGTGCATTTTCCTTAAGACCAGCAGTAACTTGCCAATGGACCATCTCTAGGATTAAAAATTTTCTTATGTGAACATAATCGTTCGGGGCAAACTTGTTAAAACTGAAACCAAGCATAAAGAAGCAAAAGTGTTTCAGTGAACCTCCTGCATTTTAGTTCAACTCCGGCAGCAAGAAAACAAAACCACATAATCTAAGGCTCACGCCCAACTCTCTGAAGCCCCATATCTGCTAGTTCCTGTGTGGTTTGCATACAGACTGCTGGGCTGACTGGGGGTAGTTTGGAGGAGGGAGTAAGAAGTCGGGGAGGAGGAGGCACTCAATGGATCTGCGAGCCTGTGCCCTGGTTTAGTGCGGTATGTGGACGACAGCCCAAGGTGGATCCAGACTCTGAAATGCAGTCATTTTGACGTCGGAATTCAGCTTCCTTCTTGCAAGAGAGGATTCTGACCATTCGGTGCAAAGCGATAGACTCAACCTCTTCTCTTCTGAAAGGTATGTCTTTACGCAACATCAGTCTACACGCTCTAGAGGTCTCAGATTTTTATTATTTGCAGAATGTTCTCTTGGAGTCAATCTAATTAAAATGAATCCCCTGGGCTCTGTAAATATTGGTTTTAATTTTCAGCTCATCAGCTAAGGTCTCTAAATCTTTTTCTGTAACAGTGTTTGTAGTGGCAGGATTCAACTTCCAGTGAATGAACTAGAAGACTTGCTCCTTTCAGCCAACGTTATCCAAGAAGACTCCACTAATTGGCTTCTGAGCCATCTCAGGGAAAGACTCTGGACCTGGGATTACAAGGGTGGAATTCCCCTTCACCAGTGTCAGCATCTGTTCCGAATTGGCGTGGGTGTGGGAGGTGGAGGGTAGAGTAGCAATGAATGAACACAAGTACTGCGTGGTCAGGATTTGTTCCTGGGGCTTGCATTTCTACTTCTGTTAGTGTTTATGTTGCCTTTACAAAGAACCCCAGATTGAGTTCCTTTACAAAAAGAAAACTTGACTTTGAAATGAGATTTGAGAGAGTGTTGTCTATACTTATCCCTTTATTAACAGTTAATACTGTGTCCCTAAGACCATCTTCAGTTCAGGCATAAAATCTGAACACAACTCTTTGACACCCTACTCTTGGAACCTGAGGATTGAATATACCTACCAAAGATTAATCCAATTTAAAAATATCATGTTTACATATCTGGAATTAGATCTTGTTAATAAAGTATATGTAACTTCATCTGTACATTACTGAAAGTATACAACCCCAGATGAATTAAGAGAAGGGAAAAATGTTTAGGATCTAAAACTCCAATAGAAAAGATTACATTTGCTCATGTTCTGTCATCTGAGGGTGGGAAACCTCAGGTTGAAAAATGTTTCATTACCTACAACTGCATTTATCATAGATTTACTAGTTTTTCAGTGGATCCTCTTTTCTTTTCTCTTCTTTTTTTCTTATTTTAGTTTCAGAAAGGACTGAGTATAAGCGTATTCTGCTTTAACAACCCAGTATTGTTTATAAAACTTCGCTTTTATAAAATAATTTTTAAATGATCCTCTTTACAAAAGGATCCATTATTAAATAAGAAGCACCAATAAAATTGAGAACCATCTAACTGTATTTAAATTTCAAATTTTAAAAAATTTGATTTGTACCCTTTTGGAGAACTGGGAGTGGTTTTTTGGGTAAAGGGAGACAGTCCTATATCATTGAATAAAACTATATTTTTAGATTGAATTTAGAATGTCTCCTGTGTAGTAAACTGTAATCTGATTCTCCCATTATAATAGATTTTATTTTTTTTTAATGACTTTACTGAAGCATAGGGGAAGGAGGTGATCAATTTGTTCAAAATGAAGAAATATCTCTATTGCTAATATAATATCCTTTTGAGTATCTTTCATATCTTAGGCCCTAATGAAAATCTTCTATCTTTTTTAAAAATTTCAATTGTTCTACATCTATTTCTTAGGGATATTGTAAGAATAAATGAGTTAACATAGATATGAAATGGCTTAGGAAAAAGGTGCTGTGAAAACACAAGGTGATATCAGTATTAATGATTTCTTTGAATCTTGATCATTTTCTTCCCACCTTTTATACAAAATATATCTGACTTACTGCCTGAAGCCGTCTCTTTTATGTCTTTGCCTTCTGGAGGGGCTGAAAATGAGCCTACTTCCCACATGTTTAGTGATTCTCAGAGAATAACACCTGTAAGTTTTGGTGATTTGCAGGGCTCATGCCTGAAACAGAGCTTGCTTCTTTTCCTCACTCAGGAAAAGTCTACAACCACTCCAGTATTCTTGCCTGGAGAATCCCATGGACAGAGGAGCCTGGCTGGCCATGGTCCATGGGATCGCAGAGAGTCGGACACGACTGAAGTGACTGAGCACGCACGCATTTAAACGTGTAATTGTGGGTGATTCCATTGGAATTTCTTAAACAAGTTATAGTTGATGCTTAATTAGTCTGAGGAACAGAGGCTTCATTTTTGTGCAGTCATGAAACTCAAAACTTGGTGAAGAATCTTTATGGCCTAAGTTATTTGAATCAAAGGATGAGACTGACTGGCCCTCCTATTTGTCCACCTCAAGAACGTAACTCAGCATGTCTTGATCTACAAAGGAACAACACAGCCTCCTGTGCGTGCATCTTTTTTTGACCTCTTTACAGTTTCTTAGGAAAATGTAGCCTCATTTAACAAATGAATGTTTATTAACACATTGTACATTTACTATGTGTCAGGCCTTGTTCTAGGCCCTGAGTTCTCTTCAACAATGTTAATATTACATTAGGTTTCAATGAACCAATGAACCAATGGGATATTCAGTAAGTAATTTTTAGAAGACAGATTAAAAAAATAAATCCATTCACAGCAAACATTTTGGAGAATTAAAAGAAATTATTACTAAGTACGTGAAAATTAAAGTCTTAAACTGCCCTCCAAAGAAGATATAAGACCTACGTCTTATGAACAAAGTGAAGAGAATGTCTAAACATAAAGAAAAGTTGAAATATTTGTACAGTGAATACTTCCATACTCACCTCCTAGATTCAACAGCTGCTAAACTTTTGACATATTTGTTCCACCTATATGTATCTCTTTCTAACTACTTGTAAGTTACAGACAAAATGATACTTCACCCCTAGATAATTCAGTACATATCAAAGAATAAGAGCGTTCTCCTACATAACTGCAATGCCATCATTATACCTAAGAAGATGAACAGTGATTCATTAATATCTAGTATCTAGACCATATCTAACCTTAACCATTTGTCCCCCAAATGTCTTCCATACCTTAAAAAAACTAAGATCTAATTTTTTTAAAGAAAAATATATTTTTTACATGAAGGTTTCGTGTCTTTTATTCAACGTTAGTGTTTTTGAAAAAGTTAGGTGTTGTCTTGTTGAATGTTCTAATTTGTTTTTGCCTAGCGGTGTCATTTAATTTGTTCCTCTATCCTCAATATTTCCCATAAACTCCAAATTAGAAATAAAGCGTTGATTACATTTCAATTGAACGCATTTTACAAGGTGCTCCATATTGTATCTCAACAGGAGACACTTAGTTCCAGATTGTCCCTCTATTTGTGACACTCGGTTTGATCGGGGCTCAGGATAGTGATCTCAGTTCAGGGATCCTTTTGCAATTAACAGGTAGTCTGGCAAGATAATGCTTAGGCTTTGTGATGATATCCTGTTTCCCAACAAACCTCACTTAATGGCTTTAGGTGATAATCCTTTCCTAAATCAACTATTTGTTTGGGGGTCATATACATTTTCCGTATACTTTGAAGAAGGATTAGACATACACATTCATTGTTATCAGCAGCCACAGCAGATATTTGAGTGTTTTGTTAAGTTCAGGTAATAACAACCATGATGATGATGATGATAGTAATAAGTAACCTTTACTGAGAGCTTGCTGTAGGTCTAGGTTTGAGAGCCAATCCTTCAGTTACCAACTAGGCCAATCGGGACAAGATACTTCATCTTTCTATGTCTTAGGTTCTTTAGCTATAAAATGAGTGATAATGGTAGCTATCTTATCATACTGTTTTGAAGATTAAGTAACTTATACACACAAAGTTTCTGAAACAGTATCTTGCTATTTGCCAAGAGCACTGTACCGGTGTTAACTCATTTTGCTTCTCCTAAGGGCGCAATGAAGCAAGGGCTAATATTACCCTTCTTTTATAAGTGAGGAAACTGGGGTGCAGAGAGTTTAGGTCACTTGCACAAGGTCACTTAACTAGTATGTGGTAGAGCCTTGATTTGAACCCAGGTGGTCTGATTCCAGAGCATTCTCTCCAAAGGCTTCTGACACATGGAGTGAGAAGGAACAGAAATGGAACTGAACGAAAAGCAGCTACAGCCTGCCCCCACCCTGGCATCCTATCACCGCCCAAGTTTTAAGTTCTTTTGAGTTATTCAAAACCTGAGACTCTTGCTACCAAAATATATTTTAGGTTTTGTTCATCTGATAATAGCACTCTAGTAAGCATAGATGAGTATGCTTATTGCAATTCTATAGTTTCAGGCTCTGTATAAGAAAGTCTAAGTGAAAGAGATAATGTTAAGACTGGAAAATGTAGAACTATTCAGTATAAAGGAAGAGAAAGGGAAAAAACTGAAAGGAATAATACAAGAAGGGAGTTATGAGACCTCAGAGTCTTGGGGCAGAAGATGATATTTTGATACAGTCAAGGGGAGAAAATGCCTCTCGTTTTTTACATTACTGTACTGTGTAAAATTTTACCACTAAAACACAAGAGTATAGCCATTGTCAGATTTATAAAAGACCACAATGCATTTCTTTATGGGATGATGGATGAGTCTTGATAGTAGGTAACTTCTCTGGTTGGTTATCTCGGTCACTCAGACATTCCATAAGTCAGTCTGTGTCTTTGGAAATACATAACTGTACACAGAAAAGGCCTCACAAACCAGGCATTGGTCCCTACCCCTTCATTAGCATTAAAAAAGGATTCCAGTGCTGTCTTATTCACTCCTTCTATTGCTGCTACAGAAAGCTCTCAAGTATGATTTTCTAAAGAGAACTAAAATGAGAAAAAAAATCCAACATTAATAATGTTTTTATGCATTTCCAACACAAGCATTGCTAAATTGGTCCTGCCTTTTTATGTTTTTTAATGAAAAGCAGGCTAATTGATCAACTGGTCATGAATAATACTTTTTCATTTGTTTTTCTCCACACCTCTCAGCCTTCCAGAACCACAGGCTTAATGTGGCAGCCTGCAAATGGTTTACGATTTGTGTCTATTGTCTGGTGCTTTATGGGAAAATACTGGAAACACACGGCTGGAAACTCTGTAGGAACTCAGTAAATAATAAGTAGATAGTTCTCTTGCTAAATATGATTTTAAAGAAAAATCTTTTAAAATACCTAGGACATTCTACTAAGGAAGTACACTAGTAGGAAAAAAAAAAAAACAAAACCTGGTTGATTTATCATTTGAATTTTCATCTTCATTTTATAAGTGATAGACTTTTAGTAGTTTAGGGAGCAAAGCGTGAGGTCAGATTAACTCCCCTCTCCCGAACAGATTTGTATTGTAAAAATGTGGACTATTGAATTGTAAAGCTAGCAAGGAGATCCCAACTACACATTAAATCCAAGAAAATTGTCATATTTTAATACATTATATCAACCTTTTACATTGATCATAAACATGTTGATATCCACAGCACAGAGGTTCTTACTGGTGGTGGTGAGGCTAAAGGTGCAGGGGAGTTTCAGAGACACATTTAGGAAGCTGATGAAAGCTATACAGGCACCAGGGGTGAAAAAAAATATGCCTAGCATTCATTCACACACACCTTTACACAGAATATTCAATGGCTCATGGACACTCCCTGCCTCCCCCTCCACCACCGCCAACAGTGTCCATCCATATATCTTCAGAAGGAAAAACATGCTTTATATGGAATTCTTTTTTTTTTAACCTTACCTTTTTTTTTTTTTTTTACCTGAGCCTTATAAAGTTTTAAAAAGCATTTTCACACATTATCTCGTTTGATCTGCCTATGATCTGTGAGGCAGGCAGACCGCATATTTTGCCTCTCATGTTGCAGTGGGAAGGGCAAAGCTCGCAAGTTTAAGTGACTTGCTCAAGGTAATTTTGCTAACGTCTACCAAGACAGAGTACCAAGGCTGTGAAATTGTAGCCAGGGTTCCTTCTCCCACACTGGTCTGGGCACAGCATCAGGGAACTCTTGATGCGGGTTCTGGAAATCTGAACTCTGGCTTTATTGGAAATTACCTGCGTGAGCTTGAATGTGACACTATAACCTCTCTGGGCCTCAGTTTCCTTCTCTGTTGAGTGAGAGGTTAGACCACATGTTCTCTGAAGCCCCTTCCGTTCTCTGTTGCAAACTATCTCATCCTCCTGCAGTCTGAGAGCAGAGAAAAATGACCTTTTCAGTGACAGATGGCAAGAACTTTCACCCTTCCCTGTAGGTCATAAGAGCTGGCGTCCGGTTCAGATGGGTTCCTTTCCAATGTCCAAATCCTGTTAGAAACTAGCAGCATGGATCCTGCTTTTGTGGGCTACTTGTGTGTCGTGCCGCTGGTTGCCTCCTTTTCCTGCAGGGCTGGCAGTCTCACAACAATTTTACTCCAACCCTGTGCTCTGCATCAGACAGACGTACCATGGTATTTTATGATCCCTCTTGGGTAGTTCAGGATATGATATGGAAATAAAGAATGCTGATGGACTTATTTGGGGCTGATAGAACTTATCCTTCTAAAAAGGTTATTTCTCTTGAAGGACGCACATCTTCCACCTGATTTTTCATCACTAACAGTTATTTCCTTTAACGTCTCTGAAATGTGCTTGGAAATTGGAGTTGAGAGAGAGCTAGCAGCACTGAACACAGATGCCCTGAGACGAGAAAGGATGTGACCAAACCCTTTCTTTTGGGAGATGGTTGAAGAATCTTTGAGTCAGTATAATTAGGACAAATTTGTCTGTTAGCCTTTGTTTCAGATTTCTAAAAAGTGTCCACAGTGCATGGATATACAAAACCCATGATACAGCCCCAGTTTTATTTTGGACTTCTCCAGGAAGATAAAACAAGCAGAAAATTCTCATGCTTCAGATGTCAGTAAACCAGGCTTTTGTAATATCAGTTGTCAAACGGTGGTAACTCAGAATCAAAGTTCTTCTACGCATCACAGGAACTACCCTGCTCTTAGTCTTCTGAAGCATCTGAGCCAAGAGCTATTAGCACAGACAGACTGGCTACCCCAGCAGCCAGGAAGGTGTCAGTCTCTATTTGTGATTAACAGCCAATGATAATGGAGAAGGAAATGGCAACCCACTCCAGTGTTCTTGCCTGGAGAATCCCAGGGATGGGGGAGCCTGGTGGGCTGACGTCTCTGGGGTCGCACAGAGTCCGGACACGACTGAAGTGACTTAGCAGCAGCAGCCAATGATAAAAAATTGGGGGCGCTGTCTTTTTGCTCACTGCATTTTCTACCTGAACGTCAGGCTGGCAAGTGGAATTGTATTAACTTCTTGCCGAGAAGTGTATAATTTGCTCTGTACCATGTCAGGTCATTGGACTGTGGGAGGTAATACTGTCCAGTGACGCGAATGGCAGAGCATGAACTTGGCTCCTGTGTTCTGCATTCTATTCTCAGCTTCGTGGATGACTCAGAGTGCCCCATCCATATCTCTGTTCTTTAAGCCACTACACAGGAGACTTGAGAAGAGCTGTGCATCGTTACCCCCAAAGATGTTTTTATCTTTGGTATAATATAAATGTGCAACCTCTCTTTTTTAAAAATGCATAACAGGGTGCTTTCTCATTTAAACTCATTTGTGGAGTTTCTCTGTCTGAGATCATTGTTGTTAAATAGACAACTCATTCATTTTATAAACCAGAAGCTGTGTGATGTTGTGACTTGACGCTGGTATACATGTACTTGTGTGCCCGGTTGTGTCTGACTCTTTGCTACCCTTGGTACCCTGCAAATATCCAAGTAAACAAAGAAGGAGATGTGTGAAATCGAAGAATCTCCCAGCTGGAGAGTAATTCCTAAGACCTGACACAAGGAAGATGGGGCTCTTAAATAGTGGCATCAACACAGAACTTTTTTTTTTTTTTTTTGGCTGCACCTGGATTTTTGCTCTCCACTGTGGAGTATGGGATCTCTAGTTGTGATATGCGGGATCTAGTTCCATGACCAGGGATTGAACCCAGGCCCTCTGCACTGGGAGCATGGAGTCTTAGCCACAGGACCATCAGGGAAGTCCCCTGGACACACAACTTTTATTTTGAAATGCAAGATGTAGGGAAAAGTAAGATTTACTATACTAGCCAACTTTGTCAGCTCATATTATTTCATAAAGCAAAGGGTCAATTACGTGTTGTTATCATCAAGAGAACATACTGTAATGCTTTGTCATGTAGGCACTATAAAAAAATATCACCTTGTCTGGTTACTTTAATTCATCTTTTGGCTGCCGTCAGCAGATATCCCCTCAGTCCCTAATTCAAGGACCCAGATGTACTGAGAACATTTAGGGTAATCAAAACAAAAAGAAAATAGGGTCCTTTCCTCTAAAGAGCTAACAAGCTATTAGGGGATCTAGGACAAGTGAAAGTGAATGCTTCTGCAGTGCCAGCTCCTGAGGAAGAGGACTCAGGTGGGGCTTTGGAGGGAGGGCTTCCTGAAGGAGGTGGTTCTGCAGGCAGAGGAAGATGGCTTGGCAAAGGGACATAAGCTCTTCGCATTTCAAGGACATTGTAGGAGGAACAGAGTCTTCTTTGATGAAGACCTGTTTACCGTGCAAATGACAAAGAGTCAAGAAGGCTCTTGGGATCCAGAAAGAAATTAAACTTCTGCTGCTGGAAACTCGACCTCAGACTCTTCTCAGATAACCTGTTCTTTTTTACTTCTCGTCATGTCCCCTTAACGTCTTCTTTTTCAAGCATAAATATCCTTTGTTCTTTCAGCTATTCCTCTTGTGATGTGGTTTTACATGCTCTCATCATTTTAAGTGTTTACCTCTGATGGACTATGATGTGAGGCCTCTCTTAAATCATGGTGCTCAGAATGGGACAGGGCTCTCCAGGAGTGGTCTGACCAGTGCAGAATACCATGGAATAGTAGCCTCCCTTGATCTATACCCTATACTTCTATTAATATGGCCCAAGATTTGCATTAGTCTTTTTGGCACTCAGTTAGTATGCTGACTCATTCTGAAACTGTGGTCAACTCATACCCATGAGTTCCCATGCTCTACTATGAAGCCAGTTCGTCCTTATTCTGTACTTACATTATTGATTTTTTTTTTAAAGAAAAGAAATAAAACCCTAGGCACAGAATTTTAAATGTAGAGATATTTAACTCTATTACACTTGATCCAATTGATAACAACCCATCAATATATTGATATTTCAGAGCTAAAGTGTTAGTTCTCCTTCCCCAAGGTGAATACTTATCTGCTGGCATAAGGGCAGAGCTAGTCTCAACACTGGCCTGGAAGAGATCTCATAAGGGTCAGGACTTTATTATCTACATGTTTAGACAAACTAGTGAGCCTAAATCTTTCTAACTGTAAACTAGGAACAAATGTGAACAGGCCTTTCCTTACTGAGGATCTGCAGCAGTGAGTCAGAGGTCTGCAAAGCTCCAAGTCAGAGTTACTCAGAGGCAGTAATATACAAGAAGAGGAAATTTTTATATCAGGCTTTCGGCAGCTTTCAGGAGATTTGATTACCCTGATCGCTATACATTACGGTAAATAGCACTCATTTTTTGCAACTGGTTTATAGCTATAACTGAGTTATCTGATTCGAGGTTGCAATAACTTCGTGTGGTGTCAGTATAATTTCAGCACGGAATAATTTGTCATTTGAGGCAGGTTCACGAATCTGTTTCTTTGCAAGGCCCCATTTAAAATGATCCTCCTTTCTCCATCCCCTTCCCTAGGCCTCCGCACCCCTAGCCTCTTCCTCCCTAAAACAAGGACTATGAAGACCTTGAAGTTTAGATTTGCATCAGGGTTTTGGAAACCTTTCCAAGTTCTGCCAAACTAATATAGCAGCTCATCAGTTTTTGCAGGTAGCTTGTACAATATTTATAATTTCAAGCGAATAGAAATGTCACATTTCAAAACACATCTCTGAGAGCTGTTTTATTCTTTACAGAAAAGCAAGAAACAGTCACATTTTTCTAGACTGTTCTTCTAATGCAAATTTTAATCTTGCTCTCATGACCTTGTAACTATTACGATTCAAATAGCCCCTCCCCTACCTCTCATGAGTGATTTTGTTCTAGGGCCTTGCTGCTCAATGGAAGGTCTGGGAACCCGTGATATTGATACCACCTGGGAACCTGTTAGGACTGAGTATCAGATCCTGCCTGAAACTTGCCAAATCAGGATATGAACGTTTTAAAAAGTCCTTTTGTGATTCTCCTGCACAATAAGATCTCAGGAACACTGACCTAGAGTGAAGGGATTTCATCTCACTTTACCCCTTATGTTGTTAAACAAACCTTAACAAAATTCTATTTGATGTTTATTACTAGTTTTGTGTTGTTGGTAGTCGCTTAGTCATATCTGATTCTTTTGTGACCGCGTGGACTTTAGCCCACCAGATTCCTCTGTCCATGGGATTTCCCAGGTAAGAATACTAGAGTAGGTTGCCATTTGCTCCTCCAGGGGATCTTCCCGACCCAGGGATTGAACCCCAGTCTCCTGCATTGGCAGGCAGGTTCTTTACCACTGAACCACCTGGGAAACTCTTTTTAACTAGTTTAGAGCAGAGTTCGGAGAAGGCAATGGCAACCCACTCCAGTACTCATGCCTGAAAAATCCCATGGATGGAGGAGCCTGGTAGGCTGCAGTCCATGGGGTCTCGGACACGACTGAGTGACTTCACTTTCACTTTTCACTTTCATGCATTGGAGAAGGAAGTGGCAACCCACTCCAGTGTTCTTGCCTGGAGAATCCCAGGGACAGGGGAGCCTGGTGGGCTGCAGTCTGTGGGGTCGCACAGAGTCGGACACGACTGAAGTGACTTAGCAACGGCAACAGCAGCAGAGCAGAGTTGTTAAATGTTTACCAGATTCAAACATTCCGACTTTTCCTCAAAGTATCTATAACTGACTTTAAAATGCTCTTGCCTTTCTGAGTTCTTGTAGAGCAAGAATTCTCAAAAGGGGGTAATTTTCATTCTTCTTTTGTTTTTGCCATGCCATGTGGCATACAGGATCTCAGTTCCCCAACCAGGGATTGAACTCATTTTCCCTGCAGTGGAAGCATAGAGTTTTAACCACCTGACCACCAGGGAAGTCCTTATGAAGGGCAATTTTGAAACACCCTCCCCATCAGAGACATTTGGCAATGCCCGGAGACATTTTTGTTTGTCACAATTTGGGGGTGGAGGAGAGGGGCTGCCTCTGGCATCTGGTGAGTAGAAGCCAGCAATACTAGTTTTGGACCCTATAATGCACAGAATACCCCCCACCATAAAGACGGAATCAATCATACATGTCAATAGCAACGAGATTGGGAAGGCCTATAGCAGAGGTATGTGGTTTGTAGAGAGGGACTCATACGTGTGACGGTTCACAGCAGGATGCAGGAAAATGAAGCCATGTGGCGTGTCATCACCTGATAGGAGAAGAACAAGGGGACTGGTAGTGGCCTGAGTTATGACGCTGGGAGCCTGGTTGTTGGTGGGCGGGGGGAGGGCGGCGGTGAGCAGAGAATCCAGCCACAGATGAGAGGAGAGATCTCAGAGAGCTTGTCGCCAATACTCTGTGCACAGACTGCCTAGATAACAGGGTTGCGGTTCAGAGACTGGACATCAAGTCTGAGCTGGGGGTGAGGGGGTGGTGTTGCTGAAACAAAGCTTCAGTCCTAGGCTGGATGCGTGATGTGATCCCAAAATCACATTAGACCTGGAAAGCAAGAAAGGATTTCCGGTGTTATCATAGGAAGACTCGGGTGGATTTCTGGTAAATCCAGTAAGAGACAGACTTAGGTGCAAGGTAGAACCCCCACTTGTTAGAACTGGACAACTCAGAGCCAGACTAGCAGCAGGGGATGACCTGATGACAGTTAGCTGAGCTCTTAGCTAGAGTGAGCTTTTAAAATCCCTCCCAACCAAGAAGAGCCTTAGGGCTGAGAGTACAGTGTGGCTGACTTGCAGGAAGAGGTCAAGGGCTTCCAGCTATGGAGTAAGGTGGACAAGAAGCAAGTCGGCTCCTGGTATTGGCTGCTGAAAATTCATAGGATAAGAACTGGCTAGAACTTGAGAGATCCTCTGAGTCATTTCCCTACTGCACAGCACCTAACTCATTTCAGAAAGGTAGCCTACTCTTCAACTGTAACATTTTCAAAGAAAGATTGCTTTTAAAAAATTTTTTATTTGGCTGTGATGGGTCTTAGTTGTGTCACTCAGGATCTTCATGGCATCATGCGAGATCTTTCGTTTTGGCCACGGACTCTCTAGTTGTGGCACATGAGCTCAATACTTACAACAGGTGGGCTTAGTTGCTCTGCGGCACATGGGATCTTAGGTCCCTGACCATGGACTGAACCCATGTCCCTGCATTGCAAGCTGGATTCTTAACCACTGGACCACCAGGGAAGTCCCCCTAAGAAAGATTTATTAAGGACCTGTGTTGATGCCTTGTAAACCATCTAAGTCAAAACTGCTTCTGCATTCCTAATCTTGTACCTCCTTACCGGATGTAAGTCGACTTTCTTTCATCCTACCCTTCATATGCTGTGCCTTCTAACATTCGGCAGTGGTAAACAAGACCAACTTACCTTCACAGCTGCCAAAACCAGCCTTCCCTTCTCCAAGCTCTTTAGCTCAATTTACCTCAATTTCATTAGCGTGTCACCCTGAGAGTCTCTACCCAACCCCTTAATCCCGTTGTTATTCTCTGGACCCTCTCTAAGTGTTGCCTGTTTGTGATAGACACCACCAAAATGTATTTATTAAATATACACTGTATGTGGGAACTGCCCTTTTGACAGTGGAGGCAAAGGAGACAGAATAGAAAAGGATATACGTGGTTTTGTTGGTTTTTATCTGTCTCTTTTCTCTCCAAGAAGGTGTCCGTCTTTGCCGAGTTCATAGTCTAGTTGGAACAACAGTCCTTAGGCCAAGTTCCATTGTAAAATTTTAGTTGTCCTGCAAATGCTTTCACTGTGACCTTCACCTAAGGACAACAGAGTGCACTATCATATAAAATAGGTCTGATGTGTCTTTAACTGTAAATAAAGCTGGGATAAATGCATTTGTTCAGTTCCAGGGAAGGCATTATACTGCCACGTGGATTTTCTTTCAAATAAGCTGCAAAACAAAGTTCCTTTCCACATAAAGGGATTTATTCAACTGAATGCTCTTGCCTTGTTGCAACTGGATTAATTTCATTTCACATCATGTCTCTAAGTAGAAAAGTAAACTGATTTGCAGCAAGCTAAATGGATATGTTGATACATCCTACGTCAGTTAGATTTATTCCAGCTAGATTACAACAATCACAGTCCATTGGATGCTTTAGCTTCTATTAAGTAGTTGCAAAAGTGCACCATTTCAGTGTGTGCACTGAAAAACAGTTTATCAATATATGGGAATAAACATCAATATATGGGAATAAACAGTTTATTGATATATGGGAATGCTGTAGAATGAGAGAACATGCAGATGTGTAAAGTGAGAAAAATGTTATAAAAAATTTGTCACTCTATATCCATGTATCCATGTTCAATATTTTTATCCATGGTTTTATATATTATTAAGTATCCATGTTCTAAAAGCCACCATTTTAGATTTTTGAATTGTGTTTCTCATGGCACCATTTGATATACACACAAGCCAACACACGGTGAACAAGGGTGAACGAGTATTGACCATGGGCTGGCTGGGTGTTCACCGCAGCGCCGGGGACCACCGCCTACCCAGTACCAGAGCCCCACCCCCTCACTCCATCCTGTACTTTCTGTTGCACTCCTGCCTCTTCTGTGTCTCTCTCCATTTCCAAAACTGCTATCTTACCATCCTCCTGGGATTCTCAATCTCTGTCTGTTTTAGGACCCTCCTTTCATCTCTCCCAAATTGCTGACTTTATCTTGGCTTGTGCTTCTAGCACAATAAAGCTCCCAGTGGAAATCTGTCTGATTTCTATAGCTAGTAGCTTCTATAACCAGTAGTTATTTTCAAAAGGAAATAGCTTCTGGAGATGAGTCTGTGGTGTCACAGGGCTGTTATATGGATCAAATGTAATAATGTGTATTAAAAAAGCCACTTGTAAACTGTAACACACTCTCTGAAAGTAAATTATTACTGGATTATATGACTTTAGGGTTTCAAAAGCAGCTGGATGATATATAAAAGTTCAGTAAGACTCGGTAACCCAGTTGGAAAAGAAAATTAGAGAATTTGGGGCATTGAACCCCTCCATCAGTAAGCTAGAAGTCTTTGACATTTTTTACAGTCAAAGCACACCCATCCCATTGAGAACACACACTCTGGTCCAAGGACTGTGTCTGTTCACCATTCTGGAACTTCACTCTTACCTGAGTATCCCCATCCCCCATGGTCACCTTTTGAAATGCCAGCCAACCTTCAAAGGTGAGACCCAAACCTGCTCTCTCTCCCCAGTTCTTCCCCAGACAGAATTCATCTCTTTGTCCCCAGCACTCCAGTTCAGTTCAGTCGCTCAGTCGTGTCTGACTCTTTGCGACCCCATGAATCACAGCACACCAGGCCTCCCTGTCCATCACCAACTCCCGGAGTTCACTCAAACTCACGTCCATTGAGTCAGTGATGCCATCCAGCCATCTCATCCTCTGTCGTCCCCTTCTCCTCCTGCCCCCAATCCCTCCCAGCATCAGGGTCTTTTTCAATGAGTCAACTCTTCACATGAGGTGGCCAAAGTACTGGAGTTTCAGCTTTAGCATCATTCCTTGCAAAGAAATCCCAGGGCTGATCTCCTTCAGAATGGACTGGTTGGATCTCCTTGCAGCCAAGGGACTCTCAAGAGTCTTCTCCAACACCACAGTTCAAAAGCATCAATTCTTCGGTGCTCAGCTTTCTTCACAGTCCAACTCTCACATCCATACACTCATGTCAGCCTTAAATTATGTATGTGGGTGTCCATCTCCCTGTGACTTGCTGAAGAACACAGCCATCCTAGCATTTGTCAGGCCCACCCCTCCCCAACAGCTCAAAGTAAAGTGGCTAGAGGATAAAGCAGAGAATTCCACGGGCCAAAAATGTCCTACAAAAAAGCTTTATCCCTGGAGGCTAGTCTCAGATACAAAAATGTCCTCACTTGAGCAACTAACTGTAGGACCCTCTGCAATGAAACAAGGTTTATTAAATAGACATAAAAAAACCCTGTGAGTGGAGGGTACATGGAGGTTTCTTACTCTCTTTCATACTTTTCATTTGCATAGTTCGTGTTTTTAAATGAATATAAAAGACCCCATCCTATTTAAAAGTTACTGAATTGAATAACTTATTTTCATTCTAACTTGATTTTCAGCCACAATGTTTTCCTGTAGTTTAAATGAGAAAAGCCATCCTTTGCATCCCAGCTTAGCTATATTTTATCTACTGAATACGGTACCCATTCAGATCAATAGCCCATGGACTGTATTCTACACAATTCCACCTTGCATTGCACCCGTAATTGAAAGGAACTTGGTGTGCAAAGTGTGGGGCTCTTGGAGAATGAAAAGTACTACCCTTTAGCACATTTAAAAAAATCCTTGGGCTGTTCTATTATTTTAACACTTTACCTTTGGCAGAGCAGAAAGTCTTTTTAAGGCATCATCTCTAAAATGATTAACCATGTAACTATTGCCAAGTACACATTAGGTGCTCAATAAATATTTTTAAAATAAATGAAAATACTGTGCCCTTCAAAACAAAAGATAACTCCAGTCATTTCAAACAGACAGCAATGGATATGGTTTCCAGCTGTTGCTCTTTTGTATTCATTAGAAATCATAGAAAAATGGAAATTTGGGGGAAAGATCAAACCTTTTATGAAACTGCATTGATGAACGCAGATTGTAATTTTGTTTATAGTGATTTAATGTACAGTTGCTTGAGGGATTTATTGTTATCACGGATTAAAGCTGTGTTGTTACTATAATAGAAGATTGGCCCAGAGCCCTCATCTGATGCCAGCTCTTCAGCGTTGCCTCTGTTCTTTCATCAGCAGCCCAGTGCACTGCCCCCCCTCCCAGCTTTGTGAGCTACAGTCCTGGCACAGACCCCTCACTTAAAACTCCAGCCAGTTTCCCTAACTACACACTTTCTCCCTTCACCTGCCAGATGCTTCTTGTTCTGAGACTGCACCTTGAAGTCGGAGGCTTTCAATGAGTTAAAAAGGGAAATATAGAATTACCTAGCTTATCAGTATTTTAAGTATTCTTGTAGACTTAAATGAGAGTTCTTGTACAAAACCACTTGAACTATTTCTTAAGATATGCTAATTTTTTTTCTCTCTTTGATTGAACTGTTGACCTTCTGGGTATGTGACTGGTTATTACCTCAAGTATGTTTGGAACTATTCTTGCCCTAACCATTCTACAAGGTAATTAGCGTGAAGACATTATTGTAGGAGCATGTCACCTTGGGCTGGGATCTCACTAATAGAGCAGAACTGTGCATACTCTGTGCTCCAAAAAATCTCTAAGAAAAATCCACAGCATTGAGCGAAAGGTTAAAATTGCTGATTTCGTGGGCTCTCTCTTACCCATATATTTAATTTGTAGAAGGATCCAAACATAGGGAGGATTGTGGTTCTTCTGTTTGAAAAATGAAAGCAACTCTGTTTTCTCAGAACTCCGCTTATGCAACGTGGCTGCTCTCACAGCACTGGGTCAACCAAAACCAAAATAAGACATTTTAGAGCTCTTGCTTCCCCACCACCTCCCTCCAACAAAGAAATACATAGCATTTGAAGATATAATCCCATGCAATGACAGATGTTATAGAGAATGACTGTCCTCTGGGAGGTAATTAACATATATGAGGAAACTGAGGCCCAGGGAGGTACAATAACTCACAGGTAATTCACATTCCTTCTTGAGCTCTCCCGTCTCTTCCACTGTAGAAGGAGCTCTTTGCTTTCTGAATTGAAAACCATTTCATGTTGCCTGCTCAATTATTTCAGTAAATGCTCCTAAGCTTGGGACCAATCCCAACTGTTATAAAACCTTATATGAGTAATAATGAGGCTTTTCAATCCTGGGATCCCCAAGGTAATCATCTCTAGTTCATCGCAGGGCACTTTGGATGCCCAAGTCGGACCCAAAGTGATGGGACAAGCCTGCCTGATTCTACCATCTGCTTCATTTGTAAGTCTATAATGTGTCAATATGCAGTGATGTGTCACATAAACAATAATTTCTCATTATTATAATAACATTTTTCTTTACTAGCAACAATATTTCTAACCTGAATCTATTCTTGTTGTGGCTGTGTGTGCAAGCCAAGCCTTGTTTGCCTCTGCAACATATTAATAGTGTATTAATTAGCTTCCCAGTGCTGCCCCAACAAGGAACAGAGAGGATTTATCTAAATCATGAAACATGAAATGAAGCTAACACTTCGTTAATTATATTTTAGGGTAGTCTCAGCGTTAGGTAGGGTAGCAAAATTTCGGCCTAATTTTTGACAGAAGATGGAAAGCACTACTCAATTAACAAGGCATTTGCTTAGTACCTACTGTGCACAAATTTTAAGAGACCAAGAGGGAGGAAATTGGCCAATTTAGTTTTATAGTCATAGTTAAAAGGCAATAAAGGGTAAGGTAATACAAGAATTTTGATTTAGTGTCAATTAGCTTAAGTATTAATATATTAGACTGAACCATTCAAAACTGACAATGTCTGACAGTTTTTTTTTTTTACCAAAAGAAGTGGCAGTTTTATATGATTCAGCCTAACATTAAGGGACTCTTGTCATACTGTATCAGCTTCTAAAACATTATAGTGCTCATTCTATTTTTTAAATGAAATGATTCAAGTTGAAGCTGTCATTATTAGAAAATCAGTAGAAAGTAAATATAGGTCAGGGATTTGACTCCTGTTTCTCATATTCATTTATTTTTTAGACTCAAAAGTAACATATATTTTGTAGTTTTAAAGTGGTTTGGGGAGGATTGTTTGTTTGTTTTTACTACGTTAGGGAATTCTGTTGATTGGGTTGAGTCATGGACCCTGCTACTTGTTCTTCAAGTGATATTCCTCAGCTCAGTTCTTCAGGCCATTTCCTTTATGATCTTCATGCAAAACTACCTGTCTGCCTGCTTCTCTGCAGAGGTGTTTGATTGCAGAACTCTTTGCTCATATATGTATATATATTTCTTTATGAGAGATAAAAATCTTAATATCCAATTTTGCCAATCTGTCCCTGAATAACAGATTACTGACCAGTCAGAACAGGTTACTGCATATGTATTTCACTAACAAATATTTACCAAAAATCTATTTTGTGCAAGCAGTGGAGTGACTCTTTGTCAAATATAAAGTTGTATGGACAAAATGCATGCATTAATATACATATAAACTTCAGTTCAGTTCAGTTAAGTCGCTCAGTCATGTCCGACTCTTTGCGACCCCATGAATCGCAGCTTGCCAGGCCTCCCTGTCCATCACCAACTCCCGGAGTTCACCCCAAACTCATGTCCATCGAGTCGGTGATGCCATCCAACCATCTCATCCTCTGTCATCCCCTTCTCCTCCTGCCCCCAATCCCTCCCAGCATCAGGGTCTTTTCCAATGAGTCAACTCTTCACATGAGGTGGCCAAAGTATTGGCATTTCAGCTTCAGCATCAGTCCTTCCAATGAACACCCAGGACTGATCTCCTTTAGAATGGACTGGTTGGATCTCCTTGCAGTCCAAGGGACTCTCAAGAGTCTTCTCCAACACAACAGTTCAAAAGCATAAATTCTTTGGCGCTCAACTTTCTTCACAGTCCAACTCTCACATCCATACATGACCACTAGAAAAACCATATCCTTGACTAGACAGACCTTTGTTGGCAAAGTAATGTCTCTGCTTTTTAATATGCCATCTAGGTTGGTCATAACTTTCCTTCCAAGGAATAAGCGTCTTTTAATTTCATGGCTGCAATCACCATCTGCAGTGATTTTGGTGCAAACTAAATACCAGGAGCCACTCTTAGCCCTTGACTTGTTAGTCTGTTTAACCCTACCCAAGATAGGTACATGGTTATATCCATTTTAAAGATGAGGAAACTAAGGCCAGAAGAGGTTAAGTGTGCTTCTATCACTCAAATGTTTGACCAACCATCGTTCTGGTTATTGTGGAAACCCGAGGTTAGAAAGCAAGTGCTTTTCCCAGACCATGAAATTACAGTGGGATAAATTATCAGTGACTTCTGATGCCCTAAAATGGTAAATAGCAACACAGACCAACCTGTGCACAATGACACAAAACACTCATGCCTGTCACCCTGGGTTTCCTCCCAGCTCAGAACACCCCTTGAGGCCCCGGGGCACATGGGGACGCATGCCACACGCGCTGACCAGAGCTTTCTTGCAGAGTCACATCTTACCCCAAATCTTATCACAACGCTGCCGACTGTCAGGCTCTATCAAGAAAATGTGCACTCATCTTCCCGTTATGCCCAACGTGTGAACACTGATAACACATCTAAATTCGAAGAAAATCAACAGAAGTCATCTCAGTCAACCTGAAAAATCTAGTGACTCATTCACACCCTTTACACAGGGCTTCTGTGGGCGCTGGCTTCTCCTGAGCCAGCCTCCAGGCTCCTGCAGCCCCAGAGTAGCTCAGGGCTGGAGAGCTCGGCAGGTCAGATGAGTGCTGACTCTCTCCTGCACGGACTGCGGGGTTGCTCAACCAGTGGCCCCTGCTCTGTGCTGCCGGTAACCCCATCGCTTCTGTCTCCCAGGCCTGCTGAACAAGATCGCCTTGGGGAAAAGTAGCAGGAGGAAGATGCTGGCTTTTCAGCCCCAAGAGTAAATTCCATCACTCTGAAAGTAAAACCATGATATCTAAATTTGATTCGACTTATGTCAGGTCTGATAAATACATGCACACATGTAGATCCTTAAACGATGTACGTCGACTCCCCAGAACAAAACCACTTTCTTATCAGGAAGACGAGGTCTGGTAGACCAGTTCACCAGAATGAAGAACAGAAGAATTTTATTTTTTTTGTTATTGGATTTATTTTTTGGATATTCTAATTTACACATATACATACACACACATGCACACACACACACACACACACACACACATTGGTGTAATCCAGCCCACAGGACAGTTAATTGCCTTGGCAAGGATGGACAATTACAATTTTGTTTAAATTTAAACTGGTCCCATTAACTTAGTGAGCTTGGCTTTAGGCATCCATCCTCAGATGGATTTCAGCCTCAAGCCGGCAGTAAGCAGAGTAGGTGGGCTTCCCTGGTGGCTCAGACGGTAAGGAATCTGCTTGCAATGTGGGAGACCTGGACCCAATCCCTGGGTTGGGAAAATCCCCTGGAGGAGGGTATGGCAACCCACTCCAGTATTCTTGCCTGGAGAATCCCCATGGACAGAGGAGACTGGTGGGCTGCAATCCATGGGGTTGCAAAGAGTCGGACACGACTGAGTGACCAAGCACAGCACAGCACACTAGTGGTAAAGAACCCACCTGCCAATGCAGGAGACAAAAGAGACTTGGGTTCGATCCCTGGGTTGGGAAGATCCGCGGGAGGAGGGCATGGCAACCCATTCTGGTATTCTTGCTTGGAGAATCCCCATGGACAAGAGCCTACAGTTGGTCTATGGTCTGCAGTTAATGGGGCCACAAAGAGTTGGACACAAGTGAGTGACTGAGCACACACACATGTCTTCCAGCTGTGCAACCCAGGGGAGTTACTTATCCACCCCATGCCTCTACTTTCTCACCTGTAAAATGGGAATAATATAACTAAACTAACCCACCTGGGTTTGTTAAAAAGGTTAGATGAAATTATAAATGGTGAAGCATTGAGAACAATGCAAGCTCTCAAGACATGGGAGTTTTTTGTAACAGTAACTTGAAATGGGTTCACACATCCCAATAGGAAACTCTTGAATTCTCTTTTATTTTTAAGTTTAATCTTTTTTTATTTTTTGGCCATACCACGCAGCTTGCAGGATCTTAGTTCCCCGACCAGGGTTCAAACCCAGGCCTCCGGCAGTGGAAGTGTGAATTCCGAACCACTGGACTGCCAGGGAATTCCCATAACTTTCATCTTTGTAGCACTTAATTTCTTATTTCTTCTTTTTTTATGTACGTGCAGAATGAAGGTGTTTAGTCATCCTTGGAGTACAATCTTTCCTTTCATTAAAAACCATTATTAAGTGTCTTCAAGCTCCTTTTCTGCACTAAATGATCCAGATTACTTAATCGTTCTGTTTTACATGTGTTAATCATTTATTTGAACTTCTCAACAATCTCCAAATTTAGTACATGCAGAAATATTGTCTAGAATAATTTGGCTTTGGAACCCCTTATCAGCTTCAGTCCATTAGCTCGAGTGTTTAAAATTATTGTTAATATGATCAAAGTGAAGTTCTTTACCACATTTGTCAGTTGCTTTTATTATGTCATATTGCAATAGTCATGAAATTCTCAAATGCATAGTTCAGGAGAAGCCAAACCAGACAAGACGATAAGCCATTCATTCAGTCATCAAATATTAATATTTGTTGAGGGGCTGCTATGTGCCGGGTACTGTGCTATTCTCTAAGATTACAAATAAGACACACCCTGCTTAGAGGAGCTTATAGTTTGGAAGAGAAGACACAGAAGTAAACAAAGCATGGCCAAGATCTTTCATCTGATGCTGTACTTGAAGTCAGAAGGTGCCAGGATAACCTCGGAGCAAAAAGGAGGAAGAACTCAGCACTGCCCTGGTGGCTCGGATGGTAAAAAATTTATCTGCAACGCAGGAGACACAGGTTCGACCTCTGGGTTGGGAAGATCCCCTGAAGTAGGAAATGGCAACCCACTCCAGTATTCTTGCCTGGAAAATCCCATGGACAGAGGAGTCTGCGGGCAACAGTCCATGGGGTCACAAAGAGTCAGACAATTAGCACTTTGGTAGGTCTAGCAAGGCTGCACAGAGAAGGTGACTTTTGAGCCTTTTCTTTTTTTTTAGTATTCAGTTCAGTTCAGTTGCTCAGCTGTGTCCGACTCTTAGCGACCCCATGGACTGCAGCACACCAGGCCTCCCCATCCATGCACTGTGTTTTCAGTTTTTATTAAAAAGCTGTAGCATCCCATACATAGGTATCTCAGTGAGACAGCCTAACTTCTTGAGGTTTCAGGTTTGTTTGTCATAAAATGGTATCCCCTTCATCCTAAGCTCATGGCCAGTTTTAGTTATCCATGTTATCATTGATGAATTCCATTCTTTAATCGTCTTGCTCAGTTCAGTTCAGGAACTCAGTCGTGTCCGACTCTCTGCAACCCCATGGACTGCAGCATCCCAGGCTTCCCTGACCATCACCAACTCCCCGAGCTTGCTCAAACTCATGTCCGTCGAGTCAGTGATGCCATCCAACCATCTCATCCTCTATCGTCCCCATCTCCTCCTGCCTTCAATCTTTCCCAGCATCAGGGTCTTTTCTAATGACTTAGTTCTTTGCATTGGGTGGCCAAAGTTTTGGAGCTTCAGCTTCAGCATCAGTCCTTCCAATGAATATTCAGGATTGATTTCCTTTAGGATGGACTGATTTGATCTCCTTGCTGTCCAAGGGACTCTCAAGAGTCTTCTCCAGCCCCACAGTTCAAAATATCAATTCTTCAGCCCTCAGCCTTCTTTATGGTCCAACCCTCACATCCATACATGACTACTGGAAAAACCATAGCTTTGACTATAGGGACCTTTGTTGGCAAAGTGATGTCTCTGCTTTTTAGTAAGCGCTCTAGGTCTGGATAAAGACCTGGTGGTAGATTGGGCTTGATCTCCACGCAGCGTCTGCACTGTCAGCCACAGTGTCCAGGTGCGGCTTCTCAGCAGCGGGTCCTGGACCTCGCCCCTGACCCTTGCCCCTGGCTGAGGTGGCATAGATCTCACTGTGCCTGAGGCAAACTCCAGAGATCATGCACATGCCTTTCTGGCCCAGCTTGTGCTGTATTTTAAAATGACAAAGATTGAGGAGGAAAAAAGAGGAATGTACTTAACCATTAACTTCCGTAGTGCTGGTGTGCCTGGGGCCAGCCTCTAGGAAGGATGCAGACACACGAAACTGCCCAGGTCCAGCTGGGGCTGGGCCCACAGTGACCAACCCGAGCCTGAGCTCTGTCCTGCAGGCCTGGGAAGCGTGGGAAGGGTGTGTTTTAAACAAATCACTCTGGAAACAATGAAGAGGGGAAACTAGAGGCCTTTGAGTCTAGAGTAAGAGAGGAAAAGCAGGATGCTGAGTTCATGAGACAGACTATAAAGCCTCACTAAGGAGAGGGTGAAGGAAAGAAGGGAGTAAATGTTAGACATATTTAAAAGATAGGGTTTAAAAACACATTAGAGGGTGGAATGAATGGAGTAGAATTGGCATATACACACCACCATGGGTAAAATAGCTAGCTATGGGAAACTGCTGTATAGCACAGGGAGCTCAGCTCGGTGCTCTGATGACCTAGAAGGCTGGAATGAGGGGGGTGAAATGGAAACTCAGGAGGGAGGGGATATATGTGTACGTATAGCTGATTCATGTTTCTGTACAGCAGAAACACAACATCATGAAGCACTTATTCATTTCAATTCAGGCACTTGGTCGTGTCAGTTTGTGACCCCATGGACTGCAGCATGCCAGACTTCCCTGTCCATCACCAACTCCCGGAGCTTGCTCAAACTCATGTCCATTGAGTCAGTGATGCCATCCAACCATCTCATCCTCTGTCATCCCCACTGAAATATGTATAATATCATATATGAAACGAGTCGCCAGTCCAGGTTCGATGCACGATACTGGATGCTTGGGGCTGGTGCACTGGGATGACCCAGAGGGATGGTATGGGGAGGGAGGAGGGAGGAGGGTTCAGGATGGGGAACACGTGTATGCCTGTGGCGGATTCATTTCGATATATGGCAGAACCAATACAATATTGTAAAGTTTAAAAATAAAATAAAATAAAAATAAATAAATAAATAAATAAAGACCCAGTAGAGTGGGGTGCCAGTTTTGGGGAATAGGAGGAGAAGAGAGAGAGGCACTCAGAAGGACGTAGAGGTTTCCAGGGTGGACCCCTATGCGGGCCACAGTGCCATACTGTGCCCAAAAGGAGCAAACACAAGTGGCACAAATCCTTCTAGAAATGCTTCTCAAAGACTTGTTAAAGGTCAGCAGGGTATGTCAATGTCATATGCAAAGAGTAATATATGTATATTCCCTACTAGTTATTCTTTTCAAAAAACCCCTTAATATATGTTACTTACATGAGCTAAGATAATACTGATGTGGGAGTCTTAATGTTTAATTTTCCAGAAATTGATTTTCTAGGTACAATAAGATATTAGCATTGTTTCAGTTATCTGTGCCTGATAACTACTAAGATATCTACTTATTCATTTACTTGGTTATTATCAGTCTCTCCACCCCTCTCCCCACTAGAGGACAGGCTCCAGAGATCAAAGACTTTGCCTCTTCTGTCCACATCTGCATCCCCAGCACCTAAAACAGTGTTTGGCTAATGGTAGGTGCTCAGTAAATATTTATTTGTTGAGTAAATGAAAGCATTTCCATGTGGGCAAAAAGAAATCATCATATGCTTTACTAATGAGGAAAGAAAAGAAAAAAAACCTGGACTTATAGCAATTTTTCATGAACAGATCCAATTTTGCAAAAATGGAACTGACGTTTAAAAGATATTTTTCTTCCTGAAGCTCTGCTTCTGGGAAAATCACAGCTGCCAGCTTAGATGGTGGTTTTAACTGCCCAGTTTCAAATCCTGCACAGTTAAAAAACTGCCCAGCTACAAATTGGCAGAGCTCAGCTTCCTTAAATGCTGTTGGATCAGTAAGGAAACGGTGATTTTCCTTATTGATTTCATGCCAGTTCCTTTTTTGTGAAAATTCCCATGTGCTGTTCAATGGAACATGTACAAGAAAACCCAAACAGTGGGGGCCAGAAATTAAATAGGTCCCTCATGTTCCTCTCTGGTCAGGTGATGTCAAAACCTTTCTACTTTCAGGATGAAGCGTTCAATTGTTTTCCCCTTTAAATTTAGCAGAGAGCTTATTGCCCCTGGTGGACTACACATATGCTCCTTCTGATCTGTGAAGTAACTCATTCCTGGATGAACTTTAAGCTCCCAAATAGCGCATGTAAAATACTGTTTATGAAACATGGGAGAAATGTTTCACGTTCTCATTACTCCAGCACAGTTGCACCAAACCACTCTCTCCAAGGTTCCATTTTTCCCGAGAAGAAGGAGAAACAGGGACTTCCCTGGCGGTTCAGTGGCTGGGACTAGGTACTCCATTGCAGGGGGTCCCAGTTTCAATCCCGGGTCAGGGAACCAGATCCCACATGCTACAACTAAGACCTGGCACAGTTTATTAAATAAATAAATATTTTTTTAAAAACTTCAACATCACTATGATAACAGTAATAGTAAGCACACTTCTGATGGATTTTATTCAATAGTCTCATAGAGGCTGCAATGTAGAAAACCCATCAGCAGCAAAAAAACTTCCCATGAGCTGGATACTATGCCAGGTCCACGCCCTGCAAGGAGGAATGAGGCATGGTTCCTATCCCCTGGGGCTCACAAGTTAGCCAAGGGCAAGAAGACCAGAACCACAGGGCAAATTGAATAGTTACTAATGAATAGTTACATGGTCAGTGAGCGCTCCACGGGATTCAGGAAAGGACAGGGGTCATCAGACAGCGTTCCCAGAGGAGACGGACTTGAATTTGAGTTGGACCTTTAGTGGGGAGGCTGCACTGAGATAGAGAAAAGTGCTAGGAACACTCCTGGATGCCTTTGCTAGGAGTTCCAGCTGGCAGAGGCGCAGGTTGTAGCAGCTAAGGTAGGGGGCTAGATCAGGGGTGGTCTTGAATGCCACTCTCAGATCCGGGGGTTTGATTCTTGAAGTAAAGTGGAATCCTTGAGAATTTTTGAGCAGAAAGGATGTGAGCTAAGCAATGCTTCACAGAAATTAAATCAAACAGAGATCTGTGCTATAAATTTAACTGGGGGTCTTCATAATTGCGATAATGAGACTGTGACCCAGGCTGAAGACAGTAGGGCATCTCCATCACGCAGCACTTCTTAGTGATTTCTACGAAACTGCACTCTAGCTGACTCCATACTGAAAGATGGTGAGTGATTCTGTGATCCTGAATGCTGCTCGGAAGAGGTCTCATTCCTTTGGTGCCCCACGGTGTGTATATGGACCAGAGCCAGGTTTGGTCTATCTGCAAACCACAGAAAATCTAGGTAACTTAGAGAATAAAAGCTGGGAGGTTCTTAGAGCCCTCAGGATCCACCCCCTCGGTGTACCCATCCAGAGGCCAGCCCTTGGTCAGGTTCACCCAGCTCGTCAATGTCAGGCTCAGGGCATGACCAGAGCTCCTGACTGCACTCCAGCAAAGCTTCTGCAGCTGGTCCAAATTCTTTTTTGAGGTGTGCGTATACACATTCTGGCAGAATCCAGAAAAATCGGGGCCCTAACTGAGACACTGGAAGCTACTTTCCTTGACTCCCCCCAGGATCCATCCCCCGAGATCCAGTCCCTGCCTAAGCCCCCTCTTCATTCCAGCCAACCCCCTGCCTCCATGATTTCCTGCAGCATCCTCTGGCTTCTGGTTCTCTGCTCACATCCTGTTGTTTCTTGTGTCTTGCCACGGATTGTGCTGTCTTCTTTGTCCGGAACCCTTACCACCTTCAGGAGACACCCCCACAAATACCCAGCCTCAGCTCCTCCCGTAGGTGGGCTAAGTTCTCTCTCCCTGGAGCTCTGTGCTGCCCTACACAAGACTCTATCTCTGTGTCTCTTAGATGTCTTATAATTGCCTGTTCCTGTGCCTGCCTCCCGCCCTTCAACTGTGAGCTCCCTGAGGGCAGGGACTTCGTATGCATCACCAAACACTCAGCATCTAGCTCAGTGCCTGGCACCCAAGAGGCATTCAAGTGTCTGATGAATGAATGAATAGCATTTGCCTTAGTGCATTCATGTAACAAATATTTATTGAGCAGTTACTTATGATCAGTACTGTGGTATTCACACTTACGTGTCAGTATATACCAACACACTCAAGCTCCAAATTATGCACTGGTAAGTTATACACGTGGCATGTTCACAGGCACACGCAGCAGAGACCGTGTACGTATCTACAAACACCAGAGCTGGCAAATGCAGTAAAGTGCATGCCAGATGTCTCTGAAATTTGCAAAGAACCAAGAACCAAAAATGACAGTTAGCTCCATAAGCCCTCTAAAAGAAAAGAGAAAAAGTGTAAAAGAACAAAAGAGCAGAAGGAAGTGGCTATGGGGTTTTTTTCTGTGCACTTGAGCCGGGGGTGGGGAAGATTTATAAAAGCATTCTATGCTGGGCAGGTTCATCTAAGCCTGAGTTCCTCAAGGGCTGGTTTTAGGAGCTGTTAGGAAAATTCACTACCATGCATGAGTCGGGGGATTGCTTTTTATTCCACTGGAAACTGTTAATGAGGACGCCATTAGCGGCCCCTTCTCAATCTGCCTGATAGAGACAGCGGGTTCACCTGAGCAATTCTGGAACCTGATCACTGCCAGTTAGGGGAGCATTGTCTGGCTGACATAATCAAGTGAGTATAAATATATTTATCATGATTGGAGTGGGGAAGGGAGAGCAGAAAGATTGAGGCAGAAGCTGCCGCCCCTTGCCTGGCCCCAACCTGGATCTAACAGCGTGTCTGTCACCCAGCGCTCAGTAGAAGCCGTCACCAGAATGCACAGTTGAGAATTCAGGACTAAAATTGTTTTCCCCAGAAGGGGCCCTGTCTCTCCTTATTTTTCCTCCTCGCTTCTTCCCGTTGTTTTTTCTTTTTTTTTTTTCATGATCGCTTCCATGAACGCTGCAGAGAGACAGGAAACCAGATGCCCCGTTGATCACATTTACATGCTGCCCCCGTGGCCATGCTGCCCCCACTTAGCTTATCTGCAGTTCAAAGTGATCTGGGGGAAGGTGGCAGTGATGAGACTCCTACCCTCTCTGCCTTCCTGGGTGTGCCTGTCGGCCTGGCATCGGTTTTATTTCATTGTCTACTTGCGGGACTTTGATGGTAATATCTACGATATGTCTCAGAGCCGGTCTTGAAAGACCCTAATAAAAACAGTTCCCCTGCAGTGGACTAGATATGGGAGGAATGTCTCATGTTTCAACAGCTAGAAGGTGAGGTGAGTTGAAGTTGTATCTGGTGGTTATTCTTGTTGCCTGCCTGGAAAGCAGGGTCTATTTAAGCATTTGCACGGATTTCAAAATGCAGACTGCATCTCTTCATCCCCAAACCAATGGCTGGAGTTCAATATGAATGGTCGAGTGACACAGTTGGTGGGAGATCAATGACAAAACTGACCTCTTGGCTGAATTTGAACTTGGGTCGATGCAGAGCCAATCCATCAAAAGAGGGGCTTCTTTCTTCTTCCCTCCCTTGACTATTTGATAACAACATTTATAGAGCTGAGTTGATTTCAATTATTTCCTCTGCTCTTATCACGTGTGTGCTGCTCTGTCTTGGCTCTTGAAGGCTGAAGACCCTTCTCAGTGGCTATAACAGATGACAAAACCCATCCCTGTGTCCTGCTCCCACAGCTGCAAATTGCTCTCAGCCTGTCTTCTTGGATTTGACAAAAACTATTTTATTACTGGTAGCACACATATAATACTCAGTGATATAAGGGAAGGTGTAGATACACAGAATAAATAAGGAGCCCGTGTAGGAAAAATGTCATTTTATAGAGATCACTCAGCCTTAAGGCATCTGACCACCCTTATTCAGCCTGTTCCTGCTAAATTTTTCCTTCTTCAGCCGCCCAGGAATTGTCAAGGCTAACCTCTTTTCAGCCAGCTATCAGAAATATGTATTTCTTTTGCTTTTCAGATCTTAATGGATGAAATATTTCTTTTTTTTTCTGTCTTCTACCTCTTGCCAGACATATTGGGGGTTTTTTTGAGAAAGTGAGCTCATTTATCACCGAGGAAGAAAGAAAGTCATTCCATATTTACCCGTTAACAAATTACCACTTGGAGTGAAAATACAGCAGAACTCTCTCACTCTGTGAATAAATGTGTTACTCGCCTTGACCAACCCTCGGTCGATGGATAGCCACCTCTTCAAGTCGGCTTAATTTTCTCTCTTTGGTTTTTGTTTCCTTGAAGCAAAGAGATTCTTGGTTCTTTCTTTGATCCTGCTTTTGAGGAATGCGCCTGTCTCCTTTGAGTCTGTTTGTTTTGTGAGCTGGTTTGATTAACCCCTTAGCGTTTATCGAGGAATGTATTGCGTTGGGTGCTGTGGGTTCCTCTGAAATCCTCCCTGTTTGAACATTGAATAGAGTCACTTATCTGCATGCTGACTCCTTCCTAATCCATCGGTTTTCCTCTGTGTTGATGAGGGCATGAAATAGCCACATACCAAGAGATAGTATAATGTCGTAAACTGAGCCTAAGTACTGTAGTCAGCGAGACCCAGATCATAAAACAGTACAGCCTTGGGCACATGGCTTCCCTCTTCTGAACCATGCATTTCTTGTCAGAGATGTGCTGAATATCTCTCTATATATCTATACCTATCTCTAATACAGCAGTCTATTCCTTGCTGTTCTCCATACAAATGAGAAGAGCCTGGTTTAACCAAATAATGCTGGAGCAAATTACAAATGGCTGTAAGAAGGTACTTTTGGCCTGAGCATTTTAGTGGCATTTACTGCGGTGTCTTAGTAGGTCATTTAGTTACAGGGATAAACCTCTTTAACACACACCAAGCTCTTGACCAGGTTGGACTTTACATCTTACATCACTTTTTTCTTTTTAGTCAGGTTACTTTTTGCTAGGAAGTGGTAAAAGGGAAGCTAGAGGTCCAGTTAGTAGTATCGTACCAATATCGGTTTCTTGGTTTTGATACTATAGTTTCGTGATATCTTTATCAGGGGAAGCAGGATAAAGAGTAATAGGGGAACTCTCTGTACTCTGCAACTTCCTGTGGGTCCATAATGATTTCAAAATAAAAAAGTTTAATGAGAGAGAAAGAAAATGGGGTGGTAATTAGGAGTAATGAAGGCTCATATTGGTTTTGGTCCCCAGCTAGGCAAATATTTATATTTTGTGTGCCTTTTCCTCCCCTTTTCACATACAGATTTTGTGAGCAGTCAGACATAAAAGCCAGAGTTGATTTCTCTACAGAAGGGAAGAAAGTAGAATGAGCTAGGAGGACCCCTGCCATCATCCCCACACCCTTTACCTGCACAGACTTACCCTCTGCATCCATGCTCATCTTGTCCTTCCTTCCTGTTCAAGGGGAGAGACCTCACCTGCTGCTACTGATAAACTCCTTCATCTGTACAAGGCATCCATGCCTTCCCGCTGTTTCCAAAGGCTCATCCATCTACATAATCTCCCCCTGTGATTCCTTCTTACCTGGGGTTTTAACAACCATCTAATGAGAATAGCTCCCAAATTTATATGTCCACTCAGACCTTTTTGCTGAGATCCACACCCACAGACAAGAGAAGACAAAGACTAGGAATCTCCACCTAGATGTTTCTACCTAGATGTTTTGAATCTCAAACTCCTTCCAAAGGATCATTTCTTCCTATATTCTCTTACCTCCAAAAATGTCATCTCCATCTACCATATTGCCCACAGAAGAAAGATGAAAGCCATTCTACTGCCACACTACCCGATATTGCAGCCACCAGACACGTGTGCTGTTAAGTACCTCATGTATGGCGGGTCCAACCGACATGTGCTCTCAGTGTAAATTACGCACCAGACTTAGCTCAGAGAAAGAAGACGAAATATTTTTATATCTTAGACTGATCTCTTGTTGAAGTGATAGTATTTTGGATATGTAAGATTAAATAGAATAAATTAAAATTTGTCCTTTTCTCTTTTAATGTGCTACTAGAATATTTTCAATTACATGTGTGGCTTGCATTTGTGATCTGTATTCTATTCCTATTGCACCGTCCAGCTCTAGACTCTTCTTTACCTTTTAGTCACTCCTAATTGGTCAAAAAGTCCCGGTGACTCACCTGAGGTAAAACGAGGTTTACCATGTGAGCAAAGCGGGCTGAATTTGAATTCTAGCTCCACTAGTTTTTGATGCCTGTGAACCTGGGGCATTAGCTAATCTTTTTGAGTCTCAGTTTCCTTATCTATCTATCAGATGGATTAAATGATAGTTCTTATTCCTCAGTTCAGTTCAGTTGCTCAAGTCATGTCCGACTCTTTGCGACCCTTCAGGTTCTTGCAAATGAAGAGGATAAATGTGAGAGAGATACATGTGAAGCACTTACTGTGGAGATAAAAGCATAGGAATGCCAAGAAAGAGCCCCGCCTCTCACTGTCATAGTTCAGACTCTCATCATCTCAGGCCAAGCCTCCTGTAATAGTTTCTTCATCTCTAGTCCACCATGCCCTCTAACCCTGCACACTGCCACCAGATTAAACATTACCTAATGCAAACATTTAGTGAGTCTCCATCACCCTTGGATTAAAGTCCAGCATCCTTCTTATGCTATGCAAGGCTCTCCATGACCTGACCCCACCAGAAACACCAACCCCGCCTCCTGCCAATCTACAATGGCCATCATGAACCAGTTGGGCGCCCCAGCTCATACTGACACACACCTCTGTCTGTGATATACATGCCCTCTACTTGTCCACAAGGCTCATTTCAATTGGCACTCTTTAGGGAAGCTTCCCCAGGTCCCTGCTATGCCTGTACCCATACCAGGAGCCAGATATTAGGAGCCACTCCTGTAGCTCCTCACCCACTTGAGGTTTGGCTCCATTGTCACACTTCTCTCGCTTATTTGGTCGACCTGTCTGTCTGTCCTACAAGATTCTGAGCCATCTGAGGGTAGGATGTGTTCTCGGATCCATGCCAGATCTCCACATCAAGCATGGTGCCTGGCACAATGCCGGGTATCTCCTATAGAAGAATCTCCTATACTTTATCCATTCACTCAACAAACACTCACTGATGCTTGTTGAGTAAAAGGATAAAGTATAGGAGATACCCCCAAGAGGAAGAAGGAGTGTGAGAGCAGTGAGGTCAAACAGCAAAAAATCTGAAGGCTAACTTGAGGAGAAATGGATGCTTCTTGGTCGTGCAGACAGAGGAGAGAGAGAGGAAAGAATCTGGGCAGGGAGTCAGTCATGAACGATTTGAAATGAAAGACTATAAAAAACAAGAAGATCATGAAAAGAACAGAACCACATTTGGTACTGCTGGTGGTTTAGTAACTTCCTCTGCAATGATTCCAGGAAGAGACAAGGCTCTAGGAAGGCAAAATCATATAAAGAAAGGATGAAGTATCAGCAGCCCATTCAGGGATTATTTGTCATCAGGACTAGATACATGGATGATACAAGTAAATGTCAACCTGATGACTACGTGATGAGACTACTAATAATTTACTGGGGCCAGTGCCCAGGAATTTTTTTACTGTAGTGCAAATGCCAAGCATGGAAATTTTTGACACGTTATAGATAGGAGAGAGCAGATAGTGAATTTGAGAATAACGATGCGAAATGCCAGAATAATCACAAGAGAAAAGTCTGAATGCATAAGAAGGTTTAGAGGATTCCAGCTTTACCACAAACATGGATTACGAGAAAAGTCACTTATGAAAAAGAGAAATTCCAGTATATAAAACCCACTTACCAAAACACTTAGCATTCCAGAATGCATAATAGTAATAGCGTGTCTTTGAACACACACACAATATCAAAAGCAGCAAACAACACCAGAAAGGTAGAGAAAGTGGGACGTATGACATTTTGTGGCTCACAGGGCATATGAATGGGAAAATACATACTTCTACACACAAACCACAACCTTCACAAGAACGCCTTAAGGCTTCATTCGGAGACCTCAGTTCTCATCCCTCAGGAGAGCCTCCGCCACACTTTTCGTGTGAAAGATCTCATGGGACAGGCCTTGCGTGGGGAGAAGGGGCAGCAGAGAGAATCGAGATGAGAGGGTGAAAAGATCAAACGATCCTTAGCCATCATCCTCGACCGTGAGCCAGTCTTCCCGTTTGAGAGTTCTCTGGACAAGGTAAATGTTTAGGATACACTTATGCTAGAAACAATTTGTTGCTTATCTGAAATTCACATTGAACTGGAAATGTTCCATGTTTTATCTCGCACCCCGACTTCATGAGATATACACTTCCTCATTCATGCTCCCCTTGAGCCACACGTCTCAATAATTGAGAAAAATGCAAGAAGTCAAAATAGCTAACAACGCCTATGTGCCAGGCCCCATGCTGAGTGGGTTGGGGGATATATCACTTGTTTTTCCCCAGCACACTATGAGGCAGGCACTAGTCTTGTTCCTGACTTTTAAAAAATTTTATCTACCTACTTATTTTTGGCTGTACTCGGTCTTCATCGCTGCTCGTGGGCTTTCTCTACTTGCAGTGAGCAGGGGCTTCTCTCTAGTTGTGATGCTCAGGCTTCTCACTGCAGCGGCTTCTCTTGTTGCGGAGCATGGGCTCCAGGGCACACAGGCTTCAGTGGTTGTGGCTCATGGACTTAGCTGCTCTGCAGCATGTGGAATCTTCCCAGGCCAGGGATCAAACTCATGTCCCCTGCATTGGCAGGTGGATTGTTAACCACTAGATCACCAGGAAAGCCCCATTTCTGTTTTAAAGATGAGGAAACTGAGGCTCAGAGTGATTAAATAACTTGCTCAAGGTCACCCATATAGCCAGTAGTTGAGCCAGGATTTGAACTCTGGCAGTCTGACTGCAAAGCCTATGTACTTGCTCGTCTCACTTGACAAGGCGACAACAGCCGGCAAGGGATAGAGACATTGAGTCTCCAAGAAGAGTAAGAGAGAGTGAGAGCACAGGGGATGAGCAGGGATCCCCTGACTGAGGCCTTATAGGAGCAGCTGAAGTTCAGCCAGCTGCCTTTAAGTCAGAGGAGTGTGCCTATGATTCTAAGCACGTGCAGTCCCACCCTGGGACTGGGAGCTTGATTAGAAGGGCACCAGGTGAATTTCTTCAATCCCCACTGAAGCCCATTTGGGGGTCCTTGTTCAGTAGACAACCTGCACAGCTGTACATGCACGGCAGCCTGAGTTAGATGGCAGGAGGAGGACCAGTACAGAGGAAGGATGTGGATGGGCTGCTTAGAGAGCAATGAAGAGCCATTCACTAAGGCACATTTGCAAAGGGTAGCTGGTGCTCTGAAGTCAGTTTAGAGAGACAGGTTGGAAAGAGATTGCTGAAGCCCTGAAATGACAACAAGAGAGTCTTATTATTTTAAGGTGTTTTTTTTAATGTGGACCATTTTTTAAGTCTTTGGTGAATTTGCCTATGATATTGCTTCTGTTTGATGTTTTGGTTTTTTGGCCACAAGTTATGTAGGATCTTAGCTTTCCAACTAGGGACTGAACCCACATGTCCTGCCTTGGAAAGTGAAATCTTAACCGCTAGACTGCCAGGGAAGTCCCAAGAGAGACTTGAGTGGATCTGGGAGGTAGCTTGAAACAATTTGTTATTTATCTGAAATTCACATTGAACTGGCTGTTCTGTACTTCCTCATTCGTGGTCCCCTTGAGCCACATGTCTCAATAATTGAGGAAAATGCAAGAAATCAAAATAGCTAACAACGCCTATGTGCCAGGCCCCATGCTGAGTGGGTTGGAGGATATATCACTTGTTTTTCCCCAGCACACTATGAGGCAGGCACTAGTCTTGTTCCTGACTTTTTAAAAAAATTTTGTTTACCTACCTATGACATTGACGAATTCTGAATAGAAAAATGACCCTCAGAAACTGTGTGTGCCAGGACTCTTCAACTCACAGGGGTCTTTGCTCCGTCAAGCAGACAGCGTAGGGTGGAAGGAGGATGGGAGTGCATCAGCTAATGTGACAGCAGCTGATCTAAAAGACACGAGAAAGTGAAACAACAGACTGGAAAAGAGGACAAGGAGCGGGGAACAGAAGACACAAAAGAGGGAAAGTGAGTGAGAAGCCGAATTTCTTCCACTTTGTATTTCCCCAAGCATCCCTCAAGGAAGAGTTGACCTGTTCTGGTTTATTTTCTTCTCCTGAGGTTTGGAAAGGGCCATGGGCATGGCACAGTTTGCTTTCACAGCAAGGCATCTGGTTGCATTTTTCATGATACCCTAGAGAACAAGATAAGAAAGACAGGTAGAGAGATAACTACTGAAGCTGGCAGGTTTGCAGTTGATACACAAAAAATAGTGATGAATAGGTGAATGGCAACCTGGAGGGAGTTTTTAGGGAAGGAAACAAGAGTTCAGAGATAACCAATTTGCTTATGACCACACAATTATTAAATGAAGGAGCCAGGATTCAAAGCTAACTCTGCCTGACTGCAAAGCCCGTGTTCCGTTTATTGTGGAATAAAGACCAAAAAGCCATCGAATTTGCTTATGGAAAGACAGTTGGAAGAGATGACCAAGAGGAGGGATACAAATCCACACCTAGGCAAGTTGCAATGAACTAAAGACCTGCCAACAGGGAACAAAAACAAGAGGAAAGTCAGAGAGATTAAAGTTGAACCTCACATTTTCTTTCCCAAAAACATCCCCTGAGGAAGTAGACAGGCCTGGCTTGACCCTCCTTCACATTAAGAAACACCTGGACTTCTGTTGTAGTTGCTATATCCCTCAGAGCCAACGGTGTGACACCACTATAAAAATCTTGTTGCTGTTCAGTCGCTAAGTCGTGTCCAACTCTCTGCAAGCCCATGGACTGCAGCACACCAGACTCCTCTGTCCTCCACTATCTCCCAGATTTGCTCAGATTCATGTCCATTGAGCCAGTGATGCTATCTAACCATCTCATCCTCTGCCTCCCCCCTTCTCCTCCTGCTCTCAATCTTTCCCAGCATCAGGGTCTTTTCCAATGAGTAGGCTTTTCGAATCATGTGGCCAAAGTAGTGGAGCTTCAGCTTCAACATCAGTCCTTCCAATGAATATTCAGGGTTGATTTCCTTTAGGATTGACTGGTTTGATCTCCTGGCTTTCCAAGGAACTCTCAAGAGTCTTCACCAGCACCACAGCTGGAAAGCATCAATTCTTTGGCACTCAGCTTTCTTATGGTCCAACTATCACATAACTACCAGAAAAACTGTAGCTTTGACTACACGGACCTTCTGTATAGCTCTAACAATTAAATAGTCCTATACTACTCAGCCCAGCTGAAACCACATCTTGAATCCTGAATCCAATTCTAGGTAACACATTTTGAGAAGAATATTGGAAAACTGCAGTGTGACCAGGAGAGCAAGGAGTTAGTGTGGTGGAGTACCTGGAATGGTGGGGGAGGCTGATATTTAAGCTTAGACACAAGAATTTGGGGCTTATAAGCATCAACTTCTTGTATTTTCTTTTCTTCTTAGGGAAAAATTCAGACTGAAAATTATCATCAGACATTTTGGTTTCATGTAACCAGTTCACCAAGCTGTTAGTCTGTTCCTTTCAAGTCCACCTGCCCCACCCCTGCCATGTCCATTCTCTATCATCTTAAAAATTGGGAAAAGACCAACTTTCTGAATCACTTTCAGCTTTGAGAATCCAAGATTTAGGGCCTGCTTGAATAAAACTGGAAATTAAAAAAGAAAGAGAATGACTTTAAACAAGGCCCATACAGGTGTTCCTCTGTTCAAACAAACTCAAATTAAGACCTACATATCCAAAAAGCAAGAATATTCCAGTTATGCATTTGATGGAAGCAATTCACAATATCCTCCCTTCTGTTGGCAGCTTTTTAGTACCTTTATGGGGTGACTTGATCAATAAAAATGTAATTACCTCCAATTTCTCAGGGATAGACATGAAATGAAGGAAGGCAAGCTGTCATGTTCATGTCCGCTTTTGCAAGCTTTTGTGACCAGTGAACTAAAACAATGACCCGCATTCCAACAATAAATGGGGGCTGGGGAATATAAGTAAAAGTGACAAGAAGATTGAAGTAGCTGTGGTCACGCAGTCATCCACTCTACCCTTTGTGCTTTGGTGAAGTTAAGGTGGCCCCGAGCACAGATGGTGCGGGAAGGGAGGGAGGAGGCCGAGAGTCTTTGTGGTGTTTGTGAATGGTGTTACAGCCCTGGTGAAACAGAGTAAGAAGATGAAGGCTTTCAAATATGTGATAAATGAGCCAAGCTTTCAGAGCCCAAATCAATAAAAACAAATGCGAAGCGAACAGAAGGGGGAAAGGGAAAGAGAACATGAAGGCTCCATAAAATCCTGGTCATAAATTCCAGAGGAACTCATGATGTGAATAGAAAATAGGAAGTGAAAAAATGAAGCCTGGAGATTTGTAAAATGTCTGTTGGTCTGTCTCTTTCTTGTCTTCCACTCACGTATACCACCATCCCCCCCGGCCCTCCGAACAGGGCTCCTTAAGTAATTTCTGATTCTGTGTGGGCATTTTTAATGCTTCACTCCTGGTTGGGTTTCGCCAGCAGGATTCATGGTGTTTCTGCAGACAATTGTTATTGCTTTAGGAAACAATCAGGATAAAATGAGGAAGTGGCAATGATAGATTTGTCTTGCAGCAGAGTCAGGCTGGAGGTAACACCTCAGCGGGGTGGGCTCTTTCTGTTTCATTTTTGTTGCTGTTGTTTTGGATTGATGTTTTCATGGGGCTATTTAAATACGAACAGTGTAGAAGATTTTTAAACAGGGACATTTTAGATATACTTTTTCTAACTAGATTCATGGTAAGTTTCGCTGATGTTTTGAAGACACAGAAAAAGAAGTTGAAAAAACGCAGAGCAGGGACTTCCCTTGGTGGTCCAGTGGTTAAGACTTTGCCTTCCAGGGCAGGGGGTGCTGGTTCAATCCCTAAGATGGCACATACCTCAGGCCAAAACCCCAAAACACAAGACAGAAGCAATATTGTAACAAATTCAGTAAAGACTTTGCAAATGATCCACATTAAAAAAAAAAAAGTAGAACACATTGTAGGAAAAGATGATGGTGGGAAAGGTTAGAAAAACATGGCATCACAAGAGAGAAACAGGGAGGGAGAGAGAGAAAGAGAGGGAGAACGGAAAGGAAAGAAGAGGACAGCTCCTTATAAGTTTATTAACTGAGATTGTTTCCACGTCTGCAATTGCCAGAAAGCACAATTGCTTGGTGTAAGGTCAGCCAGGTTTATTAGAGTCTTTGCTCTTTGACCAAAGAGCAATGGGCTTGAATTTTGAGGGTATGTGAGAACTGTTCCCATCAATTTCTTGGCTGAAGGACAGCAACCCAGGAAGGTTCAGGGGGCCCTAAGCAATTATCCTGAACTAGTGCAGGACTTGCACTGGACAGAGAAGAAAGAGCACAGCCTTAGGAGCCAGCAGACATGTACCCTAATCTCTCACCTCAGTTTCTCATTCATAAAGTGTGAATGAGGGAATTCCCTGGTGGTCCAACTGTTAAGCCTCTGTGCTTCCAATGCAGGCGGCACGGGTTTGATCCCTGGTCGGGAAACTAACGTCTTACATGCTCCATGGCACCACAAAAAATATATAGAAAATGTGAATAATAATAATGATTATGATTATGCATTTTGCAAACAGTGGCCCTTTGTGAAGCCCTTGGCACGTAATGGATCATATCAATGAATGGAACTTAGTCTTAGCTGGTTCTTGTTTCTAGGCATTGGTGAGGCATGTTCCCTGAGGTCTTCCTACAGGGAAGAGCTGGGACTTCCTGTTTCGAGATAGCAACATGGTGACCGAGCTCTGCACCCACGGATAAGGTTCAGAAGCCAAATCAGTTTTGTGTTTCTCAAACTTCCATTTCCCCACTTCCCTTTGGTCAATGCTATCTTTTCTCGTTGCTTACTAGATTGTCTTGATTACAGTGCACTGTGATGATATTGCAGCCTGGGGTCCTCAGTAAGCAGGGGGAAGCTAACACTTGCCCAGAGGGAGATGGGGGCAGAGATGGGGGCCTTGAAAAGCTGCAAAGGAGTTTATGCTTGTGTTACGAGTTTTGACATTTTTGAAGATAAAAAAATTTTTTTTCTCTACAAAACAGAATGGTAGATAGCTAAGAGGCAAAACGTGCTTTGGAGAAAGATCCACTGAACTGTCGGTTCCCAAGAATGAGCCATACTTCCTGTATTATCTTCCCGAAACACTGTGCCGTGAGGTGAGAAATCTCTCAAGCCCTGATGAAGAAACCGTAGCACAGAGAACTTGTTTTCCCCTGCTACCAAGTCAGCAACAGACTTGAGCTTTGAAACCCGGTCACCGTGGCTGGCAGCCTCACCTGGCAGAGTGACAAGACAGGAAAAAAAGAATTTGCTTGAAGTTTGAGAGAACACACACACTACGTTTAAAGAAAGAGATCTTTTTCTTACAAAAAGCTTGAAAATGAATGAGATCTTATACGGTACGCTTTGAGTTTAATGAGAAAGTTGTGTTTTATAAGCCGCACTGGTGTTGATGAAAGAAAAGTAAAGTAATAAATATTCAGAAGAAAGAAGAGCAAGTGACCCTTCTTCTGTTGTTCAGTCACTCAGTTGTATCTGACTCTTTGCAACCCCATGGACTGCAGCACGCCAGGCTTGCCTGTCCTTCACTATCTCCCGGAATTTGCTCAAACTCATGTCCATTGAGTCAATGATGCCATCCAACCATCTCATCCTCTGCCACCCTCTTCTCCTCCTGCCCTCAATCTTTCCCAGCATCAGGGTCTTTTCTAATAAGTTGGCTCTTTGCATCAGGTGGCCAAAGTAGTGAAGCTTCAGCTTCAGCATCAGTCCTTGCAATGAATACTCAGGGTTGATTTCCTTTAGGATTGACTAGTTTGAGCTCCTTGCCATTCAAAGGACTCTCAAGAGTCTTCTCCAGCACCACAATCCAAAAGCATCAATTCTTTGGCACTCAGCCTTCTTTATGGTTGAACTCTCACATCCTTATACGACTGATGACCCTTCTCCTGGGCATCACTCAATTTACAAGGCAGGGGAGGGGAGAGACCTACACAGGGACTGTCTCCTGACTAGTCTCTTCCCTCTTTACCTTCCTCCCCTTGCCATCCTCTGCCCAAAACAAAACAAAAAACCTTAAAGAGGAAAAGAAGAGCTAATTTTAAGAGAGGAAAGCATCCTTGAGACCAATGAAATCTCCATAATCCACAGTGACAGACAGGGACCAGTAGAAGAGCAATTTGATTAAATAAGGATATCAGGAGCTTAGAGGGACTCTCTAGTTTGTGTCACGTTTGTCTGTTAGTCTTTGAAATATATTTCTTTAGCTTCCAAACCTAGAAACCAAGTGCCTTCTAGCTGGGGAGATGATTCCCATTAGGAAAATAGGAAAAAAAAAATCTCAGGGCAAAGCCAAGGGGTCCAGGTGGGGCTGGGGATCCCAGGCTGGACTGAAACTAAGAGGCTGGCAGAGGGTCTGCAGGAGGCCCTGATGGAGAGAAATGTTAGAAGTTTGGGCTGGGTGCCACCAGCCTTGCAGTAGATGGTTATGGGCTGAGCTTGAGTCCATCCCGGGCAGCACACCTTCCCTGCCCATGTTCCTATCCCACTGCCTACTGCCCATTACCTGACATCAGGGACCACTCTGTTGCTGCTTTCCTCAGGGAAGCATTTAGAGGATGCATTGTTCTATGTGGGACACACCTGTGCAGGGAGATGGCGTGTCCCCTGAGGCTTCCGTTCATAAGCCACTTCCTAGTGGCTCCAGGACTGGCATCAGCAGGTCAGCCATCAAGGAATCACCATCTTGGGACAAGCTTCAAAGGCCCCCTCTGGTTGCATGTCTTTACCCAGGGCGGACATGCCAGGGGATTTATCCTTTCCTGGGGCTTGTTGTCGTCACTGTTGTTTAGTCGCTAAGTTGTGTCCAACTCTTTTGTGACCCCATAGACTGTAGCTCACCGGGCTCCTCTGACCATGAGATTTCCCAGGCAAGAATACTGGAGTGCGTTGCCTTTTCCTTCTCCAAGGGCTCTTCCTGACCCAGGGATCGAACTCACGTCTCCTGCATTGGCAGGTGGGTTCTTTACCACTGAGCCACCAGGGAAGTCCTTCCTGGAACTTAGGAGGAGGAAATCTTGAGTCACCTGGGGACGAGAGGAAAATAAGAATGTCCCTGTGGACAAAATCATTTTAAATGGAGGCTTTTAGAGAGCACTAAAATCTCAGCCAGCTAGCCAGAAATGGTTTGGTGGGGTACATTTTGCTTGTCTTGGGTCACTCTGGTTGCAATAAAAAGCAGAAATGTTTATATCCCATGGAGAGAGTACCTATGGAAACAGGCCAGATCTTCCTGAGAAGGCCTCAGAGATGCTAAACCCAAAAAGGAATGGTCCTGCGTTTCTGACTCGGGAGATCCAGAGAAGCATAGGAGCTGTTGGTTGTAAATTGCTTAAAGCAGAAGCCCCTGGTGGCTGCTCCCAAGTTCACGGCTATCTGCCGTAGATGGTAGCAGCCAAGATTCCAGTTCCCACCTCACCCTCCACATATGACTTCAGATCCAAATCTCCAGAGAAAGGAGAAAAGGAATCTTATGAAAATAGGATTGGAGGCACTCTATTGTAAGGTTCCAGAGGACGAGTTAGGAGTAACTCAAGAGCAGGCACAGAAAAGGAATCTGTAAGCCTTGTAAGACGTTCAGCAAGAAGGTTATTTCCAGCATGGTTGGCTGATTAAGAGGCACCCTGTGAGCAAGAATTCTGCTGGTTTAGAACAGAGGCAAAATGTTGTCATTTGAGAACCCAAAGTGAGGAAAGACCAGCCTTGATCTCTTGGTCATGCTCAGCCTTTTTCTTTGTTTTCACTTTCTTTTCCAAAACAGATTGATTTGGGTCTCTGGAAGAATAGATAAGCCAAGGTTAATAGGTGAGTGATAGGTAGCCGTCCACCCTGTGTGTGTGCACCCTAGTCACTCAGTCGTCCCACTCTGCAACCCCGTGCACTGTGGCCCACCAGGCTCCTCTGTCCATGGAATTTTCCAGGCAAGAATACAGGAGTGGGTCGCCATTCTCTTCTCCAGGGAATCTTCCCGACCCAGAGATTGAGCCCGGGTCTCCTGCATTGCAGGAAGATTCTTTTACCATCTGAGCCACCAGAGAAGCCCCGTTGTCCACCCTATGAGTATGAATTTTCAAGAAGGGCCCTCTATGACCTTTCTCGGTTTGCTGCTCTGTCCAATGCCCTGTAAGAGGTGATAAACAAAGGCAGAAGGGCTCTAAGCACAGCTGGAAGGTTAAGATAAAAGAAAATACACAGTTGAGGTTTCAACACACATCAACCTAGACCCACAGACTGGAGTGAGGGGCTGGTCAGTTGGAGATGAAAGGGGACCTGCTTCCCAGGGAGCTCAAGGAGAACTGAAGCATCAGAAAATGTGTAGGAGCAGATGTCTTCCGATTCTTTTCCATTGAAGCAATTCTGTATTTTATGGGTTTGAGAGTCTTTGAAATGTTAAAGTTTATGCCTTAAAATGCACCAGAGACAAAGAAGACAGTCGCCAACCTGTCTGGAGAAAGATTGTGAGGGGCTCAAGATGCATAGAAAAGTTACAAGATGAAATCCATGGTTTGGGGCGCACCATTGCCCTCTATTGGATTAAATAAATCAAACCTTTAATGTGGGTGCATGTTTCATTATCTCTAGCTGAGTCTGCCAAGAAGTCAGGGCACCTTTGAATGGGAAATTAATCGATCCTTGTAAATGGGTCCTTCCGTCGGCTGCCCCTCTTCTGAGGAAATCAATTACAGTTGTAATTCTGATGGCAGGTCGTTCATCATGTTGCCAGTCTCTCAGCGAGCATTTGCTAGGTGCCACTAAGCACTGGCGAGGTAGCACAAGGCATGTAAGGAGAAATAACAGCAACTGCTGCTACTGTTCATCAGACGCCTACTGTGTGCCAGAGCCTTTATACACATTTACACACAAGACCCCCATGAAGTAAGGGTGGCTGCTACCGGGTTAGGATGGCAGGAGGAGAAGGGGATGACAGAGGATGACATGGTTGGATGGCATCACCGACTTGATGAACATGAGTTTGAGCAAGCTCTGGAAGTTGGTGAAAGACAGGGAAGCCAGGCGTGCTGCAGACTATGGGGTTTTAAAGAGTCAGACATGACTGAGAGACCGAACTGAACTGAATCAGGTTGAGGATGAAGAAGCAGGATGCTTGGGAAGTAAATGGCACGTCTGAGGTTCAAATACAAGTTCATCTACTCCTGAGACCCCAGGAAGTTTACAGACTACCAGGGGAGATAGGATATAGCTAAAAACATCTACATGGGACTTCCCTATCCAGTGGTTAAAACTCCTCTCTTCCACTGCAGGGGACACAGGTTTGATCCCTGGTCCTGAAACTAAGATCACACATGCCTCGGGGCATGGCCAAAAATATATAAATAATAAAATAAAAATAGCCTATTCCCAAACTCTCTAAAAAACAAAAAGAAAATTTTTAAAGACTATACGGAGTCTGTAAACCATGGCCAGTAGGTCAGATTTGACTCATGTATTTTTTCCACAAATGAGATGGTTTTCCCTTTTTTGAACAGTGGGGCAAAATTATAATAATAATATCTTTTGGCATGTAAAAATTATATGAAATTCGAGTTTCAGTGAGCATAAATAAAACTTGTTGTTTTTCAGTCGCTAAGACATGTCTGACTCTTTCCGACCCCATGGACGGCAGCACACCTGGAGTTTCCCTTAACCACCTCCTGGAGTTTGCTCAGACTCACATCCATTGAGTCGGTGATGGCATCCAGCTGTATTAGAACCCAGCTCCGCCTGCTGGTTTACTGTTCTCTCAGGCTGCCTGCCTGAAAAAGGACAGACGCCTGGTCGTGGCATAGTCTGTACAGCCCCCAGAGCTGAAAATCTCTTCTCTCTGGTCCTTTGCAAAAAAGGTCTGGAGGATTACTAGTCTATACTTGGGCTTCCCCAGTGGCTCAACAGGTAAAGAATCCACCTGCAATGCAGGAGATGAGAGTTTGATCCCTGGGTGGGGAAGATCCCCTAGAGGAGGGAATGTCAACCCACTCCAGTATTCTTGCCTGGGAAATCCCATGGACAGATGAGCCTGGTGGGCTACAGTCCATGGGGTTGCAAAGAGTTGGGCACAACTGAGCCCGCACACACACACACACACACACACGTCTATACTCCAAGGTAAAATGTTATATATCAGTATGTATAGGTTTTTACAAAGCATTTGGGGGTTAAGAAAAGGGGAAACTAATATTTATTTAACCCACTATGTGAGGTGGGAGAAGATACACAGGTGCGATCTATTTTAAGACTCAGTGCACGAAAAACCCAGCCTTTAAAACAGAGAAATTAAAAGGTAGCTATTTGCATAACAAATTTTCCCTTTCATTTTATAAAGGGATTCACCATGGGGTTCCTTTGTAGAATGAGTCTCCATAATGCACGCTAATATGATTCTATTTACAAATACTCTCTTCATAATAACTCTTCAAGAACAGATCTGTTGTATACAGCGAGGCTTAGAGAGCATCATTTTTTCCTGGCAGCATAAGGTTTCCCACATCTGAAAAGTCACTGACCTTGTCAATTTAGGCGGGGAGGTGGGGAAGTGCTGCCTTCCCACTGCCTCCAAGAAGGGCTTTGCCTGGCAGATTGAAAGGGTGAGGATTTCAGCATGTGTGCCTGGGACATCCCATGGACAGAGGAGCCTGGCAGGATACAGTCCATGGGGTCACAAACAGACACGACTGAGCACACACATAGGATTCCTTCTTTCCCCGGGTCCTGAGCCTGCATCTTCCTCCAGCTCTGTGCTGTTATGCAAATGCTGTTTTTCAGAGATACAGAAAACGGAAGCCTTGGCTGTTCATAGCCAAATTAGGAGGAGCTGAAATTGTTCAAGAAGTTGCTTCCCTGGTACCATTTTGATGGAAACTATGTATTTCTTCTGAACACATCCCCTGACTTTGGCTTTCAAATGCAGACTCTTTTAAAGAACCGTCTCCCAACTTTTGTTTTCATCCTCTGTGGTGACATATTTTAGAAGCAGATAAACATCCGTAGTATATAGCCTGACTGTTTTTCAGGGATTTTGGTGGTACAAGAAACTTAAATGGAAATACAAGGGCAGATAAAATCGTGCCGAGGGCATCCTGTTGGCATGCGGGGTGATCTATGTCTCGGGGCTGCTAATGGGCATTCCGTGCCATTTGTCAAGTGGGAGAGGGAGAGAGATGCAGAGGGCTGGTGAGGAAACAGAGCCAGCACCTGGGGCAGGAGCCCTGTGCAATTCAGAGGCGGGATTCCTGGACAAATGCTACCATCCCCAGGCCTGGGATGAATGGGGGGAAGCGGCTGACAGTGGCTTGGCACCTGAATGCCGTCACTTCTTATTTACACTCTATGGCAGGTAGCAGTGCAGCCGTTTCTAAGACTGATCACTGGAAGGGAAAGCACATTTAACCCGTCTGTGCGGCTCTCTGAAGAGGTGTCTGTCTTCATGTTCCCCTGAGGTCAGGAGCACTCTACTGCAAACAGCAGTGAGAAGGCTCCACCGTTCTTGAGTTCTTGAGGCTGCTGCCGTTTCTCTCTCTGCCCCACCCCCACCTTTTCTCTCATGGAGTTGTTGCTACCGTGCTCTATCTCCATCATTTATTACTTTTCTCTTGCAGATGCAGTATGCAGCAGTGGTAGGTACAGACTATCAAACAAAATGGATAAATACTGAATAAACTGTGTTAGCTCTGTTTTTTTTTTCCCCGGGTGGTAATTTTTAACTTTTCAAAATTAAAACTAATGGATAGCAAGGAATAGGATATCAATTTCCATGCATTTTTATGATCAAACAGAAGACCAACCCCTGGGGCTGGCACATTTACCATTCTCTGCTATTAGGGAAGCAGAGAACGGTAAATTGAAGGGAAGAGCTTGCAAAGCCCTGTGATTTGAACGAAAACGGAGCAATCCCCCACCCCTTCCAGCCGGGGCATCTCTACCACCAAGCAGCATCTGAACAGATTTCATTTCACAAATGGAAATGGGACACAAGCAAATTTTTTCAAAGTGATTTCATAAAGAGTGGGCTTGTTTAATTGGGTTTTCTGAGCCAGGATTAATATTGCAAGCTGGGGAGCTCTGCAGTGTGCCTCTGTTGTTGGCTTTGCCACACCACCTGCCTCCTGGGGGAAGGCAGAGAAAAGTGCCACCATTCAGAAGCAATTTTCCTTCTGCTTCCAATCTTCTCACTGAATGACTTAGAGCCAGCCTGGACCAAGCATCCAGGCCTGATCTGAGTTATATGTAAGGTAGGAAAGATCTTTCTAAGCTCAAGGTCATCTCTAGAGCATGCCTTAGGCTCTTTTTTTCATCTCTAATGTATGTGATTTTCTAATATGTCTAGCATTTGCCCTCCCCTTGTCTCCATTCTGCTTATTAAGGTAAATTTGCATAGAAATGGGATCTTGGTTTTCGGGACCATTCACCTGACACTTGATCTCCTGATGTGACCAGTGTCTGCTGCTGATACCATGAGGGTGACCCACAGGAACCCATCATCCTGCAAACCAGAGGCAAGGCCTTAATTAGGGAAAGCTTTGCATGTGAAAGTAATGGGGTGAATCCAATCAGCAAAAGCATTTAGCTTTCACCCAGGAGGAGGACAGAGTACTCCTTCCTGTTGAGTGGGTCATCCCGGGTCACAAAAATTTTAATTTGCCTTAGATGGACAGATCTTGAAGAAAGTGCATAAAAAGTATATAGATTTTGAGTCTGGAAATAAGTTTTGGCTGGTGATAAAGCTCAGGCAGTGAGCTATGACATTTTACTTTGGCTCCTGAGATATTTTTTGCTTAATATGTCTTTGGGCTTTGTAATGCTCATCCCTACAAATGGCCTTTGGAAGACCAAGCGAATGTGGAGAATCAGAGGCGGCGCCCCTTGCTATCACTGCTGGGCTTTAATCCCCTGATCTATGCAAGTCACCCCCTCCCACCCGCAACCACCTTCGTTATTTACCTAAATCTCCTCACTTGGGCAGAATTTCCCACTGAGAGGACACCTGTGGTCCCAGTTTACTGGTCATCGAAAGTCAGTTAGGTTTGAGGGTTTCTGAGACAAATTTTGCAAAACATTAGTGCCAAACAGCAGCGTTCAAGACGGTGTCCTGACGGTGAGCAGAGAACCAAAGAACTTGAGGGTCGTGGAGAATAAGCATCAAATTTCAAAGAGAAAACTTTATAGGAGGTGGGGAAAATCAGAAGAAAATTATTGCGGCTTTTGGTTAGACTGTGTTTGCTGAGGATAAATTCATTCTACAAAATTATTCAAACTCGGTTTTGTCTTGGATAACATCTGGTGTCTATTATTTAATTTCATCTTACATCCTTCTCCACTGAACATTATGATCACCCTTTTACAAACAAGTAAACTCTGGGAGGTTTTCTTGCGCAAGCTCACACAGCTGTCCATCAACAAAACCAGGACTTTGCTCTCTTTCTATTACACCCCACTGTCTCCTAAAAAACCCAACTATATTTCATTCGTAAGTTGACTTATTTATCTTTATACAGGTCTCACATATTATTAAGAGGGGCCAATATTTTCACTCAATTCAGAGGCATGAAAATGAAAATTTCCAAAACTGTGTTGGCTTCCATAATAATAATAATAAAAGTTGGAATCTGAGTCTCCCAGGTCTAAAATGAGAATGCTTTCTACTCTCAAACCATGTAGAAGACGGCTAAGTTCCCCACTGACCAAAGCTGTCTAATTCTCTTAAATGATTCAGATGTAAAAGAGAAAATGGCATCTGTCTAATTAACACCGGCTGGTTAAATATAGCTGCCGAGGGACAGTGTTTACAGAACAGTCCTTCCAGTCCCTCAGGCCCCAAGGTAGCGATGATAGCGAGTCTTCTGTCCTTATCAACCGGAAACAGAGATGCCCCAGAAATGATCACGGGCCAGGACAGCAAATGGGGATGAAAGGAGAAGGGGAAGGTGGTCACTGGCCTTCATTTCCTGCTCCTGGCATCTGGAGATTCAGAGAACGATGTCGGAAAACGGATCCTAGGGGCTCAGGCAGCTCTTTCTGAAAACAAAAACCCTTCCTGTGTGCCTGCACCTCCCTCTCCAGCCTGGAGACATTGGATCTTCCACTACCAACCGCTAGGACTGCCCTTCTGGCAGAAAACACAATGACCACTTTATTTCTCTTCCAGCTTCACGTAACAACATGGAAGCCATTGCCAAGTTCGATTTCATGGCCTCGGGAGAAGATGAACTGGGCTTCCACGCTGGCGATGTTCTGAAGGTAGGTGACATGGGGCCCAGGAGAGCCAGGGAGAGTTTAGGTTATTCTGGTCTAATCGCGAAGTTAATCTAACAGTTGAACTGCTTAAACTGTTTCTCAATAAACACAAACAGTTCTTTCAAAATCCAAAATTCACCTCAACCAAAAAGGTTTCTTCTGAGCACCCGTGCACTAACCACCAGGCAGGGTGAAGGAAATCTGATTGTATAAGCCACAATCCCTGTCCTAAGATGCTTGTGGTCTGGAGTGGGAAATACATCCATGTGCAGGGCTTCTCATAGATGTTTTATCTAAGTGCTCAGGAGCACAGGTATGGGACAAGTGATCCCACCTTGAAAGATGGGGTTGTAGGAAGGGGTGGCAACGTCAGTTGTCAGGGAAAGCAGTAAAGGTGAGTCAGGCTTTTGGTGAAAGTTCAGAGATGGTCAAGCTCAGGCAGAGTCTGGTCAGCATTACAAGGCTCAGCACGGCTGCAACTTACAGGAGGAAGGTGTGGGTGGGGATGCCTGGAAAGGCTGCTGGAGGAAACTCAGGTCAGTGAAGGCCACTCACACCTGGCCACTCTGGGGTTTCTCAAAGCTTGTCTTCCACCCGCACTTGACTTGTAGTGGCGGTTTGCTGAGCTGAAGAGGCCTTGGACTTCTTCCCACATTCCATGCACCACACTTACATGGACTCTGCATCTCAGAGTGCCAAATAGCACAAGCCCTTAAAGAAGTGACGGGAGAGTCTGTGGCACCCATGCCTCCCCGGCCTCTGAGCACCTCAGATAGCCTGATCCCCAATCCTCAGCAGTCCATGTGGCCACCGTTGTCTCTCCATTAAGATAAAAGCTTACTATGGAAATAACCTTGTCACACGTGAGCAGGGGAATCGGAAAGTGTCTACAGGGCACAAACCAGGTGGAATTTGAACAATCCCCTTCCTGCCCTCTTCCCAGGTGGTGCTAGTGGTAAAGAACCTGCTTGCCAATGTAGGAGACATAAGAGAGGCAGGTTCAATCCCTAGGTCAGGAAGATCCACTGGAGGAGGGATGGCAACCCACTCCAGTATTCTTGCCTGGAGAATCCCATGGACAGAGGAGCCTGGCGGGCTGCAGTCGATGGGGTCGCAAAGAGTCGGACACAACTAAAGCGACTTAGCGTCCGTGCATTCCCCACTCCGAGTGTTTATCTAACTGCCATCACTGTGCAAGATGTGGCTCCCAAGAGCACGCCTTCAATGCTGGAGCTTCTCAAGGTCAAAATACTGCTTGGGCTGCTGACCCAGGAAAAAGTGACCTTCACTTCTTCAGGACCTTACCAAGGTCACTGAGGGGTCTGGGACAAGGTGAGAAGTTCCTCCCTTCCCTGTTGGGTACTGTGACCATGCGGTTATCAACCACTCTGCAGTGTTCTCACCCAAAAGAGGCCCCTGGGAGGTGGGTGTGGGGGCAAGTCCCATCCTCACCTCCCATTTCAAACCAAACCATCTGGCTTAAGTTTTCTCTATTCTCCAGAAAAGGAAAAACAAAAAGCAAAAATCTTTCCTCAACTCTGCTTCAGCTTCTAATTTCTTTCCTCTCCTTCATGGCCACACTGGGAAAAATTCTCTGTGCTGGCTGTCTCCACTTCCTCACTTCCCATTCACTCCACTAGACCCTCTGGAATCTGACTGTTACCCCCAACACTTCGTTAAAGTCCACCAGTGACCTCCTGAGTGTAGAATGTAAGGACCCTGCTAAACACCTATAGGACTTGAAACTGCTAACTGTCCCTCCTTGCATCTGAAAGGAGCCCTGTCCCACCCCGAAACACTGTACTCCACTCTGAATATTTCCCTTTTATCCTGTCTCCCAAGCAACCCACATCTTCACTGGAGAGGAGCCTGGTACCAGTCAAAAGGAAACCGGATGATCCATAAATGATCCCCATATTGTCAATATCACCCATTCTGCCCTTGACTGTTCAGACTACTGCCACATGCCCTTGACTGACCTCATTCTCTCCTCTCTCTTCCTGCTTTATTTTAAAAACTAGACCCAGAGGGATCTTTCTAGAAGATAAATTGGATCATATTACTTCCTTCCTCAGAAGTGTTCAGTGGTTCCCCGTGACCAGTGGATGGAAATCTAAGCCATCTGAGCTCAACCTACCACCCAACCTCATCATGCTCAAGTGCAAGAACATGTATACACACACACACACACACACACATCTTTGTGTATGAAATGGCCCAAGTCACACTGCAATATGCACACTGTCCTTTTTCAGGCTCTCCCTGTACTCTGAATGTCCTTCTGCACACGTGCCTTTGACCACCTCTGCCAGGGAACCCTCATGAATCCTCCCCACCCCCCACTACCCCAGTAAACTCATTACGCCCTCTTCAGCTCCTCCATGGCATTTCACACACTCTGCTCAAGGCATTCACACCCTATTTACAAGCAGGCGAGCTCCGAGCTCCGCTCTCTGCACGGAAGCACCACCTCTGCTGCTCTCCCCCCATGCCATCCTGATTGTCTGGTCTCACAGTGGCTGCTTCACTCCCCAGAGCTCTGCGGGGGTGGGGGCTGGGCCTGCAGAAAGGTGAGGAAGAGTCAATGAACGAATGAATGAGTGGGTCATCCCACCGCTGGTCTGAGAGCAGAGTCTTGCTGGCTTCATCTTTGTGTCTTCCCAGCACCTGACACAAGTCACGGCCCCAGATGGGGGCTCAGTACATAGTTCTTGAGTTGTTAAACTGTGTTTCTGCACACTCATTTAGAATTCTATCAGAAAGCCAAACCCTTCCTTCCTTTCAAATCCTATCCATTGCAGCCATAAGGGATGGGGCTTGTTGGCTGAGTCTCATGGAAGGTCTGTATCATGGTGGTCAGTGGGCCCGCCTGTGGGTCTCTGCGTACAACTGTCTCCTCCAGATATGGGTAGCAAGCCCCAGGAGCCTAGAAATTGGTGTTCTGTTTCTTGGGGGTTTTTTAGAAATTGTATTCAAGGCCAGTTCTTGACTACCCCAGCAATGCACTCCTGAGTGCTCTTTCATGTTATGCCTTTAGTTCTAAAACACTAAACAGACTTTTTCATTAGAAGATACAAAAACTGTCTGATTTGCTCATCACCAGCTGCCTGCTGCAGTCTGTGAGGTCCCCAGGGTGTAGGCCCCAGCTTATTCATCTCTGTATTCCCAGCACCCAAGTGCAAACAGCAGTTGCTCACTAGATGCTGATCCCAGAATGGTAAACAAGATGGCAGACATGGAACTCTAGCCACATGACTGGATCCCACTTCTCCTGTGAGAGAAACATTCCAAAAGTCAGGAGTTGAATGTTTTGTGTGCATATCACGACCTCTCCACCTGCAGCCGCACACAGCACCCCGTTTACACTTCCCACTCGAATCTGCCAGTCGTTATTAAAAAATGTCTCTCGAGCCAGGCCATCTCTATGTGCTTCTGCAATTCATCTAACACGACCCCATTTCTTCCCCCTAAAACAGCGACCAAAGAGCCCCCAGAGTTAGTCCTACGTAATTAACTTCTTCAACACTTCTGATTTCTGCTATGCCTCTAAGAGCTATAATTTCATCCAATTTTGAAATTCTTCCAACCGTACATTTTGTCCTCTTCCCACGTCTAACTTATTCTCAGGCCACGTAACCCAGAAAATGATTCCGGCAGGCAACACTGTAAGAGTTAAGTTACAGCGAAGTTGAGGGTAAAACCTCACGGGTTTAGGCTGAACTCCTTGCACAGGTTTGCACGATGGGGACAAGAGATAGAGAAACGGAGGAGATGGAGAGATGAGAGGGACAGGAAGTACCAGCCCTGCCAACAACGGCGGGAGGAAACCACCACCACCACCCCCCAAAGACTCTTCTTTGCTGAAAATGAGACTTTTTTTAAACCCTTGCCTTTTATACATCATAAAAAGCCTATAAATTTGCCTCTTTGGGAACACGATGTCAGGCAGACCAGGTATCACGTGGTGAGGAAAATGGACGGCATTGTGGGATAATCTTTCGGTGGCTACAGGGTGTAAATGAGTATGAGCCACGATTACTAAAATTACAGCCAGTTTTGGGTCAGAGAGCTAAGTGCAAAATGTAGTTCCTACTGTGATGAGCCCATTTCCAAATGGTCTCTTTTACTTCATCCCTGCTCACCTTGGTATTTGACATTTGCTCCCCAACCCACATGTCTTCCCATGTGATGGGAGAAAGGAATTCCAGAGCCTTGAAATTTGGGGGAGATGGCACAGAGTAAAATGCCCTTGTGTTTTTTATGTGATGACGATGCCCTGGTGCCGAGTTTCCTAGTTCTTCTTTTGACCTAGATTTCCTGCTCCCCTACCCCCGCCACCCTCCTCGGCACACACATACCTGCACGTCCTTAGCGATACCAACAGTCACATTTGATGTTAGAAACTACAAAGTTTCCTTTTCTCAGCAATTCTAGAACTCAAATATGGGACACACTTTTATTTCTTCAGAACAAATGATCACATTCAAAACATACACATAGAACACTTTAAAGAACTTATCAACCCTCCATGTCCTTCAGACCTGGAGTTCTCCTTCATAAGAATATCACGTTGGACAGAATTATATTTAAAAACACAGCCTGTACTCTCTGGAGGACGTCCAGGGATGAGGGAGCATATGGTCCTCGCATCAGCTCCGTGAAGGGGCTGCCAGTTATTATTGCCCCCATTTTGCAGATGATAATTGACTCGCCTGAGGTCAGACATCTAGGGAACCAAGGACCCAAGGACCAAGGGCTTCTCCTTCCAAACTCAGGAGTGATATTAGAACTACTTCTCAATTACATTGCTCTCTTTAATTCTCTTCCCGTCTCTGGGAGGCAGAAACCAGAGGCTTCAAGTCCACTCACTTTTTTGGATGACTCTGAAATCCAGCTCCAGCCCTCACCTCACTGCTGAACCCAGACACACATCTCCAGTGCTCCCTGAGCTTTCCTTCTCTGAGGGTCCCAGGGGCAACTCGATTCACCCGCAGGCGATCTGAGGTCCATGCGCTTTCCCTCAGACCTGTTCCTCCTCCTGTCTTTTCTATTTTGGTAAAAGCGTCACCACCCACTCAGTCTCCCAAGCCAGAAATCCAGAGCCGTCCCAGAATCCCCTTCTCCCTCAGCTCCTCGAACAGTCACGAAATCCTGCCCGTTTGTGCTTCCTGATTCCTCTGAAATCTGTCCTCACTTCCACCTAGCCCAGATCTCCTTCGTCTATGCCTGGATGGCTACGCTCCTCTTCCTACACTCTCTCCCCTGACTTCACCCCCGCAGTCCATCTTCAAGTTGTGATACCCCACGCTTTTCTTAACACTGATTCTCACTGTGCTGTTTCCCTGATGAAAATCCTTTGATGGCTCCCCATACATTTCAAGATAGAAATCCAGACTTTTGAACGTGGGCTACAAGGCCCTGTAACCCTGGTTTCCCCTCTCTCTACTCCTGGGGTCACAATCTAAACTTCCGCCAGATTGAGGAGTTCTGTCCCAAGAACGCACCTCACTTCCTCACGCCCCGGAAGTAGTTCTTTTGTCATCAGACTTTGCCTAGTAACTCACCTGGGCAACCCAGGTGGTCCCTGCTCCGAGTAAGCTTTCCTATCCATCTTCTTCTTTCCTCTTTATCATTTCTCTTCCATCAGTTAAGACGTTTTCAGCTATGAGAAACAAACTTAAAATGGCCTCACATCAGTTCAGTTCAGTCTCTCAGTCATGTCCGACTCTTTGCGACCCCATGAATCGCAGCAAGCCAGGCCTCCCTGTCCATCACCAACTCCCGGAATTCACTGAGACTCATGCCCATCGAGTCAGTGATGCCATCCAGCCATGTCATCCTCTGTCGTCCCTTTCTCCTCTTGCCCCCAATCCCTCCCAGCATCAGTCTTTTCCAATGAGTCAACTCTTCCCATGAGGTGGCCAAAGTACTGGAGTTTCTGCTTTAGCATCATTCCTTCCAAGGAAATGCCAGGGCTGATCTCCTTCAGAATGGACTGGATGGATCTCCTTGCAGTCCAAGGGACTCTCAAGAGTCTTCTCCAACACCACAGTTCAAAAGCATCAATTCTTCTGCGCTCAGCTTCCTTCACAGTCCAACTCTCACATCCATACATGACCACAGGAAAAACCATAGCCTTGACTAGACGGACCTTTGTTGGCAAAGTAATGTCTCTGCTTTTGAATATGCTATCTAGATTGGTCATAAAAACGATAACAAAGATTTATAATTTCTCATACAAAGTCCAGGCGTTGGAGGACTCCTAAGCAGCTAATTCAGTAGCTCCATGACATCATCAAGGTTCTTCCCATCTTTTTGTTCTGCCATCTTCATTTTGAATTATTGTTTGAGTCTGCGCTACATATTTTAGAAATATTCTCAGTAGGGGAGGGTGGAGAGGAAGTCAAGTATTTGTCTTTTGATGATAGGAGATTTTCTGAAATGACCAGAAGCCACATAGAACCAAGTCTGGAAGAGTTATATAAGTAATCAAGGCAGGTGATAACATTTGGGGTCATGGTCAAGGTAAGACCTTATAGTAATGAGAAAAAACTTCTGGTTTTGCCTATGATCACAGTCTAAAAACAAATTTAGAAGAGGTATTCCAGGTATCTTGAGTTATGTCCAAACTGTGCAAACATGGAATATGAACACAAAGAGTTACTGTTTTCAAAGCTAGCCCCCACTTGATGTTTAAGTTTTAATCTGCTAGTGTAAAAAAGAACAAATTAAAATTGTAAAAGGTTCTCGGTTACCTGGCAGAGAAACACCTGCCTAGATAAGGAGCTTAAAGTGCTAAGATCTGAGACACAAATCTTCAAAACAGGAGAAGAGGGGTTCGGAGAAGCCCCTGAGCACTGAGTCTGGGAGGCCACACCAGGGTAGAGTCACATGAGGGGGTGGCCCAAGTGTACAAAAATAGCTTGGGGACAAGAGAAGCCAAACTCCAAAGATAAGCCTGCTGCTCCCCCTCCAGCAGTCCTGTGGTTTCTTTGGCGTGTGTGTGTGTGTGTGTGTGTATGTGTACGCACTTAGTTGATCAGTCGTGTTCGACTCTTTGTGACCCTGTGAACGGTAGCCTGCCAGGCTTCTCTGTCTGTGGGATTCTGCAGGCAAGAATACTGGAGTGGGTTGCTGTTTCCTCCTCCAGGGGATCTTCCCGACCCAGGGATCAAACTCTTGTCTCTTATGTCTCCTGCACTGGCAGACAGATTATTTACCACTATACCACCTGGGAAGCCTTCTTTGACTTATTTTCCTCTAACTTCAAAAGCCTTTGTTCTTTTGGATTGGGTGGAATTTGGATTGGGGTGCATAGGTTCTTTGCCCTGCAGCCCATTTCTCCTGCTTCTTGGTGTCCTCCCCTCAGTGACTTCATCCTTCCTTCTCCTCCCTATAGATCCTAAGTAACCAAGGGGAGTGGTTCAAGGCGGAGCTTGGGAGCCAAGAAGGATACGTGCCCAAGAATTTTATAGAAATCGAGTTTCCTGAGTAAGTATTTCCAGCCTGTGGAGATAGGCCTGCCCACACACACTCCCCTTACTTTTTCAGTAGCCACTAAAATTATCCGTGCACAGCCCAGACGCTGTCAAAAACGGTCCCCTCTGGAGAGGGAACCACGCAGCTGAAGGCCAGGGGTGGGAGGGAGATTTGCATTTCACGGCATTCTCTTTTGAATTTGATACCATGTGCAAGTATTGCCTATTTTAAATTTATAAACCAAAGGCATCTCTGATTGTAACCATGGCGTTTCCAAGAATTCCAGTGGGGGCGCTGTCGGCCACCCCACCTCCACAGCTGCTGCTTCAAGAGCTCTTCTCCCCTATCTCCCAACCTACCCTCCATCCCAGTTCCAGGATGACAGGACGAAGCTCTCGAAACCGTGAGCTTCCCGAAACCATGCTCGCACTCAGTGAGAGAGGTTGGGGAAATTCCCTCCATAAAGAGGAAACGAAAAGTTGAGATTGGGTCATGTGCGTCTCAAGAATTGACCACAAGGGTTAGATAGAAATCTAATCTTGTCTGAGAGTCAGGGTCTAGCCGAAGAGCAAAGGTTTGTTAGAAAACCAAAGCGGTGTTGGTGACTCTGCTGAGGTGCAAACGTACCACTCACAGAGAATCAGCACTGACCACTGAACCAACAGAATGACCACTGACCTCAGCCAGGGGACCCTTGAGGCTGCCCTGTCACCTTCTAGGTGAACAAGGAACACCTGCAGCTCCTCCACCCAGCCACACCGCCTGGCTTTCAGGACAGCGGAGGCCCCCAGAAAAGCCCGTCTGTGCCACCCATCCTGACTCACTGCCTCCACCCACATCCCGCAACTGCTCAGACACTGCCTTTCCTGCAGTTGTTTGGAAAGAACCGTCTGTGCTTTGAGCAGAAGTCCTCCCCTCTCTCCCACATCAGCTTTCCTGCCTCTCTGCTGGCTCATACCCTGCGGCAAACAAAGATCCTGCGATTTTCCCCGGCTTACCAAAAAAAAACAAAACATGAAACCAGACAACAAAACCCTTGATCCCAAATCCCCTTCCCACTACGACTCCACTTCTTCCAAAGAATCATTATATTCACCGTCTCTAATTCCTCTCCTCCTGTTCTCCCCGGAAGCCCCATGACTCCTTGGAAACCTTTTTATCAAGGTCCCAGTGAACTGCGGGTCCCAGTCGTCAACTGTCAGCGGCTTCAGGGACATTCTTCCTCCTGGATCTCCTCCCACCTCCCTGGCTTCTCCTTCCCCGTCTCCTTTGCTGTTTCCTCCTCCCCTCCCCCATCTCCTTTGGGGTTAGAACGCCACCCTCCCCACCACCACATTTTAAGTGACTGCCCCCTCCCCACCTCTGCTCTGTGTTCATTTTCCCCATAGCATCACATCAGCTGACTCCATATTTACTTCATTGTTTATGATATGTCTGCCCCACTAAAATGTGAGTTCCATGAGGGTTCTTGTCTGTTCTGCTCACCGCTACGTTCACTACATCCTCAGAAAAGGGCCCGGCACACAGTACATGTTTAATAAAAGCTGTTCAGTGAATGAATAGCTTTGGAACCGATGTGTAATATGAAACTCTGGCACTCATTTCACAAGTAGCATGTGGACATTTTTGTAAGTCTTGAAAGAAGTCACTTCTTTCAAGTGACTTCAACAAAACCCAGAAAGAGAACAAGGGTGTATTTTCTAAACAGTTCCCTCTCTGGTTGCTCCCTCTTTCAAGAGACTTCCTCTGAGGAAGGCTGCTGTGGAGGGGGGTCCCATTCTTTTCCCCTCCCCATTATATTGCTGTGTTGGCCACTCGTCAGTCCCGTAGGTTTGTATGGCACCTACTCCGGCAGGATCTCCAGGCAGATGACAGTCAGAAACCCTGTTTCTGGCCCCTCAGATCCTGACCAACCTTCCGCTGCAGTCCCAGGTCTGGAAAAAGGATAATCCTCCCACCACCTCTGTCGGTTCAGTTCCTAAGTTCCAAAGGGCACAAGGGAAGGGCTCACAGAGGCCTGTTGGATGCTCACCTTAAAGGGACACGCATGCTCGCCTTCCGGGGCCAGTGATTAGGTAGCCATGCTGCAGCAAAGGGACACCGCCCCCACCCCACCCTTGGCCACCGAGGAACTGCGAACACTTGCTCTGCTCCGGGAGGGTGAGAGAGGTTCCTGGCCTCCTGCCCTGCGGCTGGAGCCACTGTTTGTCTTGCCTGCGTGCAAGTGCTCAGCCTTTTTCACATTCACTGCACCGCCTGCAGCAACACTTCCAAAGGCTTCCACCCTGACTGCTAACCTGAAAGAGCAGTTTCTCCTCGGTTCCTTCTTTCCACAGCAAAGGTTATTTTCCAGCCGGGTTTCTTAGAGAGGGCCGGGAGCTGGCTGGGTAGACGCCTCTCTCTGGCTACCGCCAGCCTCGCTCACTTCCAAGCATGCATGGGGACTTCCCTGGGTGCCCCACAGCATCTGCCAGGCACAAGGCACAGCCACTCCTGCCCCACGCCACCCAGAGACCCTTGGTTGTGACCCTTCTTCCCAGCCACCAAGGTCTCAGCCTGAAGCCAGCACCCAAGGGCCCTGCCCATCCCAGCGTGAAGGGGTCCCTGTCCTCCCGGCACACCCTCCGCCCCTGCAGTCCCTTTCTGGAGATGTCCCTCTCACAGCCGCCGGCAGGTGGCCGCTGCTGCAGTGAGTCCCTCCCACACTCTCCTGTTTTGTGCAGTGGCACGTTTCCATGACTCAGGATTTCCAAGCAGGCAGGAGAGAGACTTCTCCTGGGGGGACAGGGCAGGAGGTACCTCAAGGGGACACTCACTTGCCTCGTCTGGAAACTGCTAGAGCGTTTGTTTGGTCTCAAAAGCGCCTGGCCCCTCTTGGGGTCTCTCTTCAACCCTTCTCCTTGTGGGTCATCTCTCCCCGACTTCCTTCCCTCCCTATTCCCAAACCCCATCAGTCTGGCATCTCACCAAGATCCTCTGTTTTTACCTCACCTGATAGGTGGTTTCACGAAGGCCTCTCACGACACCAGGCAGAGAGCTTGCTGATGGGCAAGGAGCTCGGTTGCTTCATCATCCGGGCCAGCCAGAGCTCCCCCGGGGACTTCTCCATATCCGTCAGGTACTGGCCAATCCTGACTCCGCCCTGACCTACTAAAGCACTAAAGCGACAAGGTGACCTCCTAAACATGACCTATCCCTCAGGAGCATGGTGGCAAGGGGCCCGGGCACAACGTATCAGTACATTCACCTGCCTCCCCTTCCAGCCCCGGTGCTTCTGGAAAGACAGGATTTTTATCAACCTCACCTCTGTGTGTTTCACAGCACCATGTAAACCCAACAGGTGCTGGGTGAGTGTCTGCAGAAGGGGAATGGGAAGGGAGAAGGAACAGAGAATTTCCAGAGGTCCACATCCATCTTGGAGTTGCAATCTTTTTTTTTTTTTTGATTAATTATTTTTGTCTGGGCTGGGTCTCCGTTGCTGCACTCGGGCTTTCTCTAGCTACAGTGAGCGGGGGCTACTCTTCTTTGCAATGCATTGCAGGGGCTTCTCTTGTGGAGCGCAAGCTTTAGGTGCATGGGCTCAGTAGCCGTGGCTCAAGGGCTTAGTTGCTCTGCAGCATGTGGAGTCTTCCCAGACAAGGGATCAAACTCATGTGCCCTATGTTAGCAGGTGGATTCTTATCTACTCTACCACCAGGGAAGTCCAGGGTTGCAATCTTAGCATTTTCTTTTACTACCAATGCATGTCTGAAGAAGGGCAGAGAAAAATCAAAACCCCCAGGCACCGCCATAGGACACATCCGTAGTCGTAGGTGGCTGCACAAAAAGAAAGCCTACCTCCACGCTCTGTAATGCTGTGAAACTGACGGGACAGAGCAGAGCCCAGGAGGCCTGGGGTGGGGGCACTCTGACAGCAAAGTCTCGCCAGTGTGCGGCACCCCACCCCTCGGGAGGAAATGACTCAGTTTAACATGACATAGCCCCACACACAGAAGCCCCAAGTCTGAACAGACGGCGTGTGGTCAGCGTGCTGGAGATGGCGAGTCACACATCAGACTTGGTGACCACATGTGAAAGTGCAAGAATGGCAATAGCAGCACAGGGAGCGGTGCGACAACCTGTGCGGTGAAACCTCACTGGCAAGTTACCTGACCGGAGGTGCTGTCTGGATTCTGCAATGTGATTTGAAAGGCATGCATCTTTAAGTTCCTAAATCTAATCTCGGGTAATAAACGGAGGCCACATCACTATTTAGAAAGAAAGTGCAGTACCTTAAGGATAAGTACTTTAAGGAATAAGTAGGAAGGACTTAAAAAAAATGGCTTAAGGGGACTTTGGTGGTCCAGGGGCTAAGGCTCCATGCCACCAAGGCAGAGGGCTCAGGTTCATTCCCTGGCCAGGGAACTAGAGCCCACGTACCACAACTAAAGATCTCATATGCTGCAACTAAGACCTGGTGCAACCGAGGAAATAAATTTAAAAATAATAATAATAATGGGTCAAGCATTTGTATGCATTTGTGTCCCCAGCAGGCTCAAGAATAGCTTGGTCTCTTAAGCATTGCCCTTGCAAGCTGACTCAAACTCTTAATTTCCCTTAACTAAAGCTTTCTTTTTTATAGCTTGGATGATGGTAAATTTTAGTTCAGGCCAGTATTAATGTATCACCAACTCTAAACTTGTTAGGTCTTAATTCATGAACTTTTTCTCTATTAATAAATCTTACAACTCAAACCTGTTTCTTCAGGGCCACAGTTAGAGCCAACACCAAGCAACTTGTTAGATTGAAAGGCATCTCTTGGTGCCCTTGGTTTGCATGTTGAGGCTGGCTTTTTCAGTGAGGAATTAGGGTTTATCATTCCTTGATTAAATTGAATTCTACAAAAAACGATCGGCTTTGATGTCTGCCATGATCTTCCCTGCCACTGAGGCTATGCAAGCTCTTGTGGGGGTGATTATTACGGTAATCAGTTTTACCTCTTCTGCAGAAATGTAGTCTAATATATTCCAAAGCAAAATCACTAATGTATTTATACATCTGCTTTCTGTCCTGGCACAGATAATTAAAAGCTAATTGTAATTATCTATCACTTAGGATTAGTTGAGGGTCTGAAACACTAGACTGAGACTTTGGAGCCCTGAGTTACACCCTTTTCTCTGCCCTTCTCAGACCTCAGGACAGTGGTCCAGCCCCTCTCCTTCCGTTGGCCAGATGACCAACCGCAGTCCTGACATGTACCCTGTCAGTACACGGGAGTGAAAGAGTTAATGTTCCTCATTCTCAGTTCTTTGACTAAGAGATGGTGGATGAATAATCGTGTCACAAGAATATTCCCTCCTCCTCACCCAGATGCGGGGAGTGATGACTGTGAGTCGAGCCGTGTGGTGCTGGAGTGAAGAAAGCGTATATGAGTGACCGAAGCCAGAAGGGGAAGGGCAAGCAATGATTGATTGCCAAGTGTCGGCTATGACCCCAAGGTAGTTAGGCAGAGGTCACTGCATAGGTTTGCCTGCTCTGAGCAGAGCCCTGAAAATAAGATGAGGAGGAAGATCAAAACGCCTGTCCACTCTGAACACAGACCTTAGAAAGAATTATCTTTACTCTCCAACAGTCTAAATTTTTTACCTTTCTGCTGGGTCATGCAATTGATATCAATAACATCAGTTTATTTTTAGACATAAATGTGTGTCCATTTGACCAAGAAAACTTGACATCCAAACAAGAATGACTTAGTGGTGAAAAATGTCTGGGGCTGTTAGTAAAGGCCCAGTCTCCTCTTTCAGTGAATAAAATCCAAATTCTCCACCCCTGGTACAAACATGCTCTCTCACTTCTGAGTTCAGCTGGTGTCAAAAGTGCTGATATAAAAGAAGTTAACATGAGAAAAAAAACTTAGCACATGTGCTTGATGTGACAGTCCCAGCTCACTAGACTGGAATTAGAGAACCAGGGTCCTTGCCTAACTCTGCCCTTAACAGTGACCTTGATCAAGCCCCTCCACCTCTGAGCCTCAGCACATTTTTTACCCCAACAACTCAAAATACTTTGTAACCTTATTTATGCAAAACAAGACCAACCAAGAGATCCCAGCTATGTAGAGAACAAAGTGTGACAGATTTCTCAGGGTAGTTTTTGAACTTAAAGGAGCTGGTTTGGACTATTTCTGTTAACTGGAAGACAAGAAGGGCTTGAAAAACTCCTCCCCTCTGAGTCTTGGCAGAGTTCTTAGCCTGGTAAGGTCTCAGGCATTGCCATGCTTCAAATAAACATTGTGAAAAAAGTCCTCAACCTTGTAGTCTTTAAAGCACTTGGAATATTTTTTCTTGTAAAAGGGCGATTCCAGTATCAGAAGAAAGATTGCTTTCTGCGCATGTAAAAAAGAACAAAAAAACCTCCTCTCAGGAGTTCCCTGGTGGTCCAGTGGTTAGGACTTGCTGCTTTCACTGCAGTGGACTCAGGTTCAATCGCTGCTAGAGGAACAAAGATCCTGCAAGCCTCGTGGCAAAAAAAAAAAAAAAAAATCCCCTCTAGCTCAGCTTGAGTCCTAAGCGGCCTCTCCCAGAAATTACCCCTAGAGTTTGACTAGGCCAGCCCACCTGCCCAGGGATGGGCCGGCCACCCACACCTCTGCTTCCTGCCCAAACAGAACTCCAGCATCCCTGGATGCAGTCGGGCCTGGAGGCAGAGACATGCTCACCACATGATACATAATTTGGATTTGTCTTGCTCTTTAGGCATGAGGACGACGTTCAGCACTTCAAAGTCATGAGAGACAACAAGGGTAATTACTTCCTGTGGACAGAGAAGTTTCCATCCCTCAACAAGCTGGTGGACTACTACAGAAAGAATTCCATCTCCAAACAGAAGCAGATCTTTCTGAGGGATAGGACCCGGGAGGAACAGGTATGCTGCTGGCCCCCATCACCCCCAATCCAGAGATTCTGGGCGGTTTGGGTCCCTATGTGAACCCCTAAAACCATGCATTTGATGGGCAGGTCCCTGCATATTCTGAAAAGCAGAGATCTCAGTTTAAATCCTAGCTTAACACTTTCTAGGTATGTGACTTTGAAAAGTTCTCTAATTCTCAGTTTGTTCATCCACAAAATTGGGATAATCGTGACAGCTACTTCATAGGATGGTTCTGAAGGTTAGAGAATGATATAGTCCATCCCTTACTTCATTCCTAATCACGCCCCAAGCACTCAGTATACATGGGCTCTTGTTATAGACACTGTTGTTTCATTATTCACAGACGTTACCGTATCACAGTTTTCAGCCTAGCTCAGGAGCTACCCAAGGATGAAGTAACTTGGGGGAAGCCATAGGGCTACACATGGGGATATTAGAACCTCGAGTCCAGGACTAATGCAGCAAGTAGAGCTTTGTGACAGGATTTGGGGGTGTGGAGGGTAGAAGCAGGGGGCACTGGAGGAGAAAACTGGAGGTGGAATTCTTGCTCTTGGAACAGTTTGGAACGTGAAGTATTGTCTTAATAGAAAATACTTCCAGGGACTTCCCTGGCAGTCAAGTGGTTAAGAATTCACCTTCCAGTGCAGGAGGTATGGGTTCTATCCCTGGGCAGGGAACTAAGATCTCACGTGCCTTGGGGCCAAAAAGTCAAAACATAAAAAGAAGCAATGTTGCAATAAATCCAACAAAGATGTTAAAAATGGTCCCGCATCAAAAAATCTTTTAAAAAATGCATCTCCAACGGACCTGGCTTTAAAAACTGATTTCATTGCTAACTATCCTGATTACCCAGTCAAGTGAAGAAAACTTTCTGAGCATCAGTTTTTCTCATCTGTAGAATGGAGAGAATATAATGCCTTCTTCATTGGACTGTGGTGAGGATAAGTGAGATATAATCATAGCACTCACCACAGACTCTGGTCCCCAGATGGCACTAAGGAAATGTTAATTTGATTCCAAAAGTAAATTCACACATACACGCAATCTATAAAATATATTTCAAAGGAAATATCATGGTTATAGGAGACGGGTATTATAGGAACGAGCACTGAGTGGAAGAGTTGAAATCCAACGGACAGGTTATCTGAAAAGGCATTGAGACTTTTCAAAGCAACATGTGCTTTGGAGAAGTAAAGAAAACCATCCCTTTCAAGTAACAGGTTGATTTTAAGCCTGAGAAGTTACAATCAAAGGAGAAAAGGGTGTTCCCAAATGTACACAAAAGTTCAGAAAGGAAAACAAAGGTTAATACGGACCTTGTGAATTCTTTCAACCAGGAAATGGACAGAGATACTCATTTACTAAGATGTGCACACAGAGATGAGAGAGGAAACATAAAACTGCACTAAACTGGATTTAATGAGTTCATTTTGCCAAGTGCTTAGAACAGTGCCTGGCATATGCTAAGCCCAGGGCTCTGTGTAATTGTTTGTTAAATAAAAATAACAAGAAAGTGTCTCTGAGTCATGAGGTTGTGGTAGCATTCAGGAGAAAGGTCTTGTTTTTTTCCCTACATGCCCAGCAGCAGGCCTGGTTTCCATGGTGCTGTGGGAGCGTTGCTGTTTGGGTCTTTATCACCGGGCTATAAATGACAGTTCAAAATCATGCAAAGTCAATAGCAGAGCTTATCTGGAGGATAGGATGTCCAGCGGTGTGGCAACATGCGATAAGGAGGGGTGGCATTGTGTCAGTAAAATGGAATATTTAAGCTTGATTACACAGAAAAACAAGCCCACGAGGAAGGGACGAGATGGGTACCAGGTGGAAAGTGAATGAACCAGAGACCCAAACTCCCAAAGCAGGAGAATCTGAGAATGCACAAGCCACTGTGAAAACGTGATGATCTGAACCATTGATTTTCTCTAAGCTGCTCCCACCCCCATCAGCTGTTTCTTGGAGCTGTCAGGAGCTAAGTCTGGGAACAGCTGCTGGAAGGGCTGGGTCGGGCCAGGAGAGGTGGGAGGAGGATGGATCTGTGTCATCTCTGTTCTCTCCCAGGGTCAGCGGGGCAACAGCCTGGACCGGCGGTCCCAGGGAGGCCATCCCCTGAGCGGGGCTGTGGGAGAAGAAATCCGGCCTTTGATGAACAGGAAGCCGTCGGATCACCCCCTGCTCCCTCCTTCGCAGTATCCCCCGGCCCCACTGCCGGCACAGCAGCGGTACCTGCCGCAGCATCATTTTAATCAGGTACCTGGGAAGGATAAAGTGGGCACAGGGAGTGGAGGAGGACCTGCTCTCCCCCCAGGCTTCAGCAGCCTTGTCCCCACTGCCACTCATTGTGTGAAAAACCCCACAGTGCCGGAAACAACTGAAACAAATAAATGTTGGGGGCCAGTTGTGGCCCCAGGACCGTCTGTCAGGGGAGGAATGTCCCGGTCCAACCCTGGTCCCATCTGGTCTCACTGAGCCCAGAGAAAAGATCCTGGGTCCTCAGAGGGCAGAAACATGGAAACTGCTTTTGGCAAAGATGTCTCTGTGAATTAAATGAGTCCCTGCTTAAACACATATACATACACATACACAAACACACATATACACACATGCACACATTCACACACATATATACATGCACATACACTCATACACATACATACACACATACATATACCTATACGTGTGCACACATCCACACACACACGCACACACATATATACATACAAACACACACATACACATGTACATACACACGTGTGTATACATGTAAACACATATACACATCCATACACACATACAAACACACATACACACACATATACACATACACCTACACTCAAACACACATACATACACACACACACACACACACTCACCCTGAGGACTCCGTGAACAATGATTTCATTTTTCCTATCAGCACAATTCCAAACCTTTTTGTGCCCCTTAACCCATCTGGCTGTAGAGATCTACAGGAAAAATGGATTAAGGCCAGAAATGGAGCCTTGCTTATTTATTTATGTATCCCCCGCCTTGTTCCAGATGGGATTTTAGGTGGCTCACTGAGATGGACAATGTAGCCAGATAATAACATCCCTAAATTCCTTAGCAGGGCACACAAAGTCCTTCGTGAGCTGCCCCGATCTGCCTCTCCAGCCTCCTCCCCTGCTCCCTCCCCATGCAAACATACATCCCTGCATCGTTGTACTTCCTGTAGTTATCAGAGCGGTTCACTGCATTTTCTCTCATGCTTTTGAGTCTTTTTATTTGCTGTCCCTTCTGCCTGAAATGCCGTTTCCTAGTCAATTCTACTCTTTAAACCAGAGTTCAAGCATCACCTGCTCTACGAAGCCTTCCTTGATCACCAGGCCAACTCAGACAGTTCTCTCTGCTCACTCATCACAGAAATGCATACGGTTCCCCCTCTGAACCGATGTTCTCTGAAGACAGGGGCCTTCTCTTTCCAGATACACATCCCCATGCTTAAGACAGTCCTAGACACATGGCAGGTGCCTGATAAATATTCCTTGGTTGAATGAGTGAAATCTGGCATCAGATTCACAACCTAAGGTCTGTTTCTCACCCTATACCCTCTCTCCCTTATCTGGGGTTTATTGTCCTCTGTAGTAAGTATTCTTGGAGCTCTGGCTGCGTCCGTGGCATCAGAGCAAGGTGCTGGGGGAGCCCATGAGGGATGCTTCCAGCGGTGTGGTGATGGCTGTCCGTCACGTCTGTTTCTAGGAACGCCGTGGAACCAGCCTGGACATAAACGATGGGCCCTGTGGCCTGGGCATGAGCACCGAAATGAATGCCGCCCTCATGCACCGGAGACACACTGACCCGGTGCAACTCCAAGTGGCCGGGGTATGTGAACGGCCCTCTCTGGGCTCAGTGGAGGAGACCGAGGGGCCAAGTAGAGAGACCGTTGGTCCTCCAGAAGAGGCCTCACACTGCATGGAGTTCACACAGAGGTGGAGGGAACCCAGCCAGTGATGGTGGGGCGAGAGTTCCCCGGCAGAGCTAATCCCAGCTGGCATCATCCAGCCTGCTGTTCTCAGTTTGGCTGTCGGGCCTTGCCCGGTTCTCATATTTCCTGGCTGCCATTCTAGCAGAGGGAGATCTGTTGCCTTTATCACTGATGAGGTTGTGCTGGCACCGAGGGCTGTTAGTCTGGGCACGCTGTGCTGTTTGTCACTTGAAGAAAATAAAGAAGACCAGCTATTGATGTAGGGAAGAGCAGCTCTCAAGGATACCCTCGGGGCCTTGGGGGATAGGCTCAGGGGTTGCTCAGGGCTAGGCACCCAGGTCTGCTTTCAGTGGCAGCAGGGTTTGAGACCTCTCTGGAGAGCCATCCATCAGCCTTCAGGGCAGGCTGCTCACGGAGAGCTTTGTCTGGACCACAGGGCCAGCAGATTCTCTTCCGTGTGTGTGCCGGTGACTCGGAGCCCAGCTTGGCCAGCCCGGGCTCAGCAGGGCCTCTCTCTATGTTTTCCCCCAACAGCGGGTGCGATGGGCCCGGGCGCTGTACGACTTCGAGGCCCTGGAGGACGACGAGTTGGGCTTCCGTTGCGGAGAGGTGGTTGAGGTCCTGGACAGCTCCAACCCCTCCTGGTGGACCGGCCGTCTGCACAACAAGCTGGGCCTCTTCCCTGCCAACTACGTGGCACCCATGATCCGATGAGGCCCTCTGGAGAGGATGGAGGCTTTTGTCTGAAGCTGCCTGCCTGCAAGGGACGGGGCAAAGAAGAAAAGCTTGGAACTACACACACATGCATGTATATATATATGCGTGTGTATATGTTCATATGCACACGCATATATATGCCCATGTGTCCACACATTTTTAAATAGTAATTTATTGGCAAGTTAGTTGCTTACTTAGTCGATGTGAAAGGAACTCAGGTGGAGATTTATATTCATAGTTATTTTTCTACTCCTCTCAGCCGGTGTGCGGAAAGAAGGCAGCGGGGGTGTTGGGAAGCGGGAGGCAGGGAAAAGAAATCGAAACGCTTCCTGTCCTCAAGTCAGCATGGCTCCCTCCTCATCTCAGAAATGCTTGCTGAGAGGAGCTAAGCAGGTCCGCATCTGGCGCTGGACGTGGAACAGCAGGGCGGGGCTGGGCTTGGCGGGGCTTGTTCTACTTTACCTGAACGTCCTGCTTCTCCCCCGCCCTAGGGTGGGTGTGCGGGCCCCTGACCTCCTCTCCTGCCAGGGTGGGCACTGCTGGGTGGAGGATGAAGGCATAGGTCTGAGCTGGGTGCGTGGAAGGGGTGCAAGGGGAGGGCTGGAGCAGCAGGGTGTCCCAGAGCCTGGGCAAGGCTGGCCCCCCTGGCCAATGCTCCCTCAAGCGAACATTCCTCAGCTAATCCTCTTGCCTGTGGCTGAGGTAAAGAAGTGGAGACACTGTGAGAGCCAAGCACTGTTGGGAAATGGTGGGGTTTCTTACAAATCCCTCACTGGCTTTCTTGGGTGTAACCTCCATTTCCCCCTGCAACCAAGAAAGCAGCGTCTTAGCCTCTGTAAGGCGCTTGGAGAAGACCCAGCTGAAGATGGCGGACTTTAGAACTACTGTTCCATGGTTCCCAGGGTGTCTCTTCAGGGCTCGGTTTCTTTCCCCTCTTGGTTTTCTGTATTTTGAAGAAGCTTTGCCCAGCGGCACAGAGAGACGCCCATCCCTCAAGAACGTTGTTTAGCGCCTCATGGACCGATTGGCCGTGACCCTGGGTGGCAGCGGGCTTTGAGAGAGCTTCCTGCTCCTCCGACTGTGGGCCCGCTGCTGGCACCTCCCGGGCCCACGAGCTGCACCTGGGAAGGAACCCCACTGCTGCTGTTTCTCCTTCACCTCAAAATAGACTCCTGTCTCCCAGGGCTCACCTGGGGGCGTGAAGCACAGAGCAGGCTGGCTGGGGGGCAGGGAGGGACGCTGGAGGAGGATGCCCAGGGTCTTAGCGGAGCCGGAACAAACCTGTCTGCCCCGGGCACTTAGGGGGCAGGTGTGTGTGTTGGTGGCGGGGGTCCTGAGACACATGAAGGAAAGGGCTGGGCGGAAGTGATGGTGAGGGAACACGGGGCGGGGAGGCGAGGGGGGACGGACCTTGGGCTCTGTCCTCCAGACCAGGCAGCCTCCACCCAAGGCGCTGAAGAAGCGTTTCTGACTCAGAAAGTCAACTGTCCGTGTTAACGCAGGCTGTGTCCTGGACTCTGAAATCTCTCATTCTCCTGTCGCCTTTAGAGAAAAGGGGGAAATGAAAAAACTCTGTGGTGGATCTTGGGAGGGAAGAGAAAAATAGCCCTGAGAGGCAGGGGGTGAGAGTGAGGAAGCCGGCCTTAGGAAATGAAAGTGTGGGGAGGGAGGAGGGAGTGGAGACATTTCAAAAGATCCCGGAGCAGCGTGAGAGGCTGGAGGGGTGGAGAAGGGACAAGAGGTTAAGTGGGAACAGGCGAGGAAGACACTGGAGTGATGGGTCAGGGGGCAGACAGGGCGCAGGCAGGAGGGACTCGAGGCTGGTGGGCAGGAGGGACTGGGCAGAGAAGACACGGCAGGACCAAAGACAAAAGAACAAAGGCCAAGGAGCCCTGATAAATGTTCCAGTGCTGAGCGATGTGAACAAGTTACAGTAAATAAAAGCCAAAAGTAGTGTTTGATTTTACAGTATTTACAAACCTCATGCTATAAGCGGTCTGCAGATTGGGTCCCTTTTGTCTCATGCTGTGGGAAGACCAGTCCCAGGGAAGATAGAGGAAAACAACTTGATTCTAGCCTGGGTTTTGTGCCTTGAAACACTGCTCAGGAGAGCGGTCATATTAATAAAACACAATGCCTTTGTTTTTCCGGGCTGGGTCTGGTGTCTGTGTCACATACCCCTTGGGCAGAGGGCAGGAGTCACTGACCTGGAGCGGCTGACCACACAGTATGGGCAAAGCTTTCAGAACCCCTGGATCTGGACCTTCTGTTCCACCAAAGCTTTTCTTTTTTTTTTAATTGAAGGATAACTGCTTTACAATATTGTGTTGGTTTCTACCAAACATCAACATGAATCAGCCATAGGGTTACCTATGTTCCCTCCCACTTGAACATCCCTCCCATCTCCCACCCCATCCCACTCCTCCAGGCCCCAGGTATGAGTTCCCTGAGTCACACAGCAAATTCCCATTGGCTATCCATTTTGGATGGTATCGCCGACTCAATGGACATGAATCTGGGCAAGCTCCCGGAGATGGTGAAGGACGGGGAAGCCAGGCGTGCTGCAGTCCATGGGGCCGCAAAGAGTCGGACATGACTGAGCGACTAAACAACAATAACAATCCATTTTACATGGCAATGCATGTGTCCATGTGACTCTCTCCATACATCCCACCCTCTCTTTCCTCCCCCCATCCCAGCTGTGTCCATAATCCACCAGAGCTTTTAACCTCTCTGAGATGCTCAGAGAGCCTTTCTCCTGCTCGTTGGACAGCTCAATTCAGAAGGAGGCCAGAGTCACCCTAACTACCCACAGAGAGAACACGGACCAGACTAAGCGGACAGGGACCAAGCTCTCCCCATGTTCTGGGGGGAGAGGAGCCCTCTAGCCCTACCCGGGACAGCTCTCTCCACTTGCAGCATTTCAGCACCAGGGGCGGGTCCCCCGCAGGGCCTCACACCAGTGACACAACCAGGAAACAGCATTGTCTCTGAACCGCTCTGGGCGACTCGGGAGCTACCAGGAACTTCCAGAGAAAATCCAGTTCCTGTTCGACCAGTCTGGTCTCCCTCACGCTTGCCGAGGCTCGCAGCATTTCAAGTGTCTTGTGACTGCCCCTGCCCACCCGCTTTTAGATGGCCCTAGGGTGACCTGAGGCAGCACTTCTCAAAACCAACGTTCCTGTGAATTTCCTGGTTATTGTCATTTAGTCGCTAAGTCTTTTGAGACCCATGGACTGGGGCCCACCAGGCTCCTCTGTTCATGGGACTCTCCAGGCAAGAATATTGGAGCAGGTTGCCATTTCCTTCTCCAAGGGATCTTCCTGACTCAGGGATAGAACCTGTGTCTACTGCATTGGCAGGCAGATTCTTTACTACTGAGCCACCAGGAAAAACCCAATGCGTGCTTGCTAAGTCACTTCAGTCATGTCCAGCTCTTTGTGACCCCATGGCTTGTAGCCCACCAGGATCCTCTATCCATGGGATTCTCCAGGAAGATACTGGAGTGGGTTGTCATGCCCTCCTCCAGGGGATCCTCCTGACCCAGTAACTGAACCTGCATCTTTTATGTCTGTCTCCTGCATTAGCAGGTGGGTTCTTTACCACTAGCATCACCTGGGAAGCCCAATGGGGAATATGTAAAATGCAGAGTCTGACTCAATCCTGCATCAAGCTCCAAGGTGATGTTGCTGAGTCCATGGACCACACTTGAGTAGCAAAGGGAAAGAACTTGGCAGCGGGCTAAACAGCTACAAAATCTAATCAAATCTCTCTTCTAGGGATACTCAGGCATTTCTCTTTGTCGCTAACAAGTCACTTTGGCTGTGGAATAGACAGACATGATTCCGAACTGTCAGAACACCATTTGCACTTGGCAGCCCAGACACCTTCTTTTAGCATCTTCATCTCCATCAAGAATCAAGGAACATCAGAGCACAAGGCCTTCCGATCAAACACAGACAGAGATGTCCTAACAGTGATTACTGTAAACACAAGCAGAGATTATAGAAATTGTGAAAGCTTTCTCAGGAAAGCCTTACGTTCCTGTCAGGTGTGGTCCAGCTCGGAGGCAGGGGGTTGGCCCTATGACATCATCAGATCTCCGGTAACTCCAAGCAAAACAGGTCACACGTGAGACAGACTGGCGTGGTTCAAATATTTGCCGTTTGCTTTGTGTAAAGTTGGCCTGGAATACCAAGGAAAGAGCCTGAGAAAAATCTGTTTTATTTGATTTACTATGTATTGTTGGCTGTGCTGGGTCTTCGTGGCTGTGCAGGCTTTTCTCTAGTTGTGGTGAGGGGGTGCTGTTCTTTAGTTGCAGTGTATGGGCTTCTCACTGTCCCGGCCTCTCCCATTGTAGAGAATGGGCCTCTAGGGCAGGCGGGCTCAGTAACTGCCGCTCCCAGGCTCTGGAGCACAGGCTGAATAGTTGTGGCGCCCCAGCTCCGCAGCATGTGGGATCATCCCAGACAGGGAATTGAACCTGTGTCTCCTGCATTGGCAAGCGGATCCTTTACCACTGAGCCACGCGGGTTGCCCTCAAGTCTTTAAATACTTCTATCACCTTGGAAATGCTATCATTATCTCTCCCTTAGGCAACTGAATTCACCTCCACCCTTTTCTCCCTGCACACCCCCTTGTCCCCAATTCATTCTCTACACAGATCCCAGAGCCAGCTCTGTAAAACATGAGTCTAATGGCACCACTTTCCCGCCCAATGCACTTAGGTTTACATCCAAAGTCTTAACGCAGCTCTGTGAAGTCTGGCCCCCCTTCACCCTCCCCAGCCTCCTCTGTTTCATCTCCCCTCTTTTGTTTCATGTCTCTGCCCCCCTGGCCTTCTCTCAGCCTCCAGATGGCCAAGGATCTGTCTCCGTATCTTTCACACCTGCTATTCTCTCTGCCTGGAATGCATATCCCCTGCTTTTCACCTGGCTCAACTCCTACACATCTCCAGCTCTTGGTTTAAATGTTACTTTCTCAAATTGTCCTTTCCTGACCCCTAATCTAAAATAAATCCTTCCCGGGACTTCCCTGGCAGTCCAGTGGTTAGTTCACTGCCAAGGGCCTGGGTTCAATTCCTGGTTGGGGAACTAAGGTCCTGCAAGCCACGTGGCACAACCACAAATCATCATCCTTCCCGTCATCCTTCCCGTTAGACTATCTCGCGGTTCCTGGTACCTCTCCTGAGGAGCACATACACAGAGGATGGTACCAGAATGATTACTATGACCTATTAGACAGTAAGCTCCTTGCAAGCAGAATCATCTCTGTTCTGTGAACCACTGTAGCCCGAGCATCTTGATATTAACATTGATGCCCGAGTTAAAGTAGCTCTTGGCCACGTGTGTGTGCTCAGTCTCTTTAAGTCGTGTCTCTTTGAGACCCCATGGACTGTACCTGCCAGGCTTCTCTGTCCATGGGATTTTTTCAGTCAAGAATACTGGAGTGGGTCACCATTTCCTCCTCCAGGGGATCTTCCTGATCCAGGGATTGAACCTGTGTCTCCTGCATTGGCAGGCAGATTCTTTACCACTGAGCGACCTGGTTCTTGGCCATCTGCCCTCAAAATCTCCAGCTTCTTCTGGAAGCCCAAGAGACAGAGGATGGTATCTCTCATGTGTTTAAGCACCAGTCTGCTGGTATCGCCTACTCTGGCCATCTTCAATTGCCCAGGACACCCTCCGCTGACAACATCTCCCCTGATGCTGCAGCTTCACTGTGTATTGCATCTGTCTGCTGGCGAAATGGCCCAATCCTTCAGGAAAACAAATCTGCCCCATCATCCATGTGGCAAGAAGTGGGGTGGAGAATGACCTGCACCCAACTCTGAGTAGCCCTTGTCCCTGGACCCCAGAGAGGCACTGCTTGGGTCCAGGGTCCCTCACCAGAGTCTCTCCATCAGATGAGACAGTGATGCCACCTTCTCCTTCATCTCTTTTCTTTCTTTAAAATGAATTGTTACTCTTTTTTAAAGTTATTTTTAATCTATTTATTTGACTGTGCCAGGTCTTACTTGCAGCATGCAGGAACTTCCATCTTCGTCGCGGCCATGTGGGTTCTTTGGTTGTGGCAGATGAACTCTTAGCTGAGGTCTGTGTATGTGTGCATGCTCAGTCATGTCCAACTCTTTGCGACCCTGTGAACTGTAGCCCGCCAGGCTCCTCTTTCCATGGAATTTTCCAGGCAAGAATACTGGAGTGGGTTGCTATTTCCTCCTCCAGGGGATCTTCCTAACCCAGGGATCAAACCTAGTTCCCTGACCAGGGATCGAACTGGGCCTCCTGCATTGAGAATGTGGAGTCTTAGCCACTGGACCTCCAGGGAAGTCCTCGTCTCTTTCTGTCTCTCTCCCTATCACCCCTTTCTCCTTCAGCTAAAAAAATGCTCCTGTACCTCTTCATTTGTGCAATAATGTCCCAGGAGATGTGCACTCAAGTTGTACAATCTGGGCTTAGCTATAATTCATTCGTGAAATCAACAAATATTTACAAAGCACGCCCAGGGGCCACACGCAATCAGCCACTGGGTCCTTCCCGTCTCTTGACCTTGCCCTCTCTCTGCTTCTGTGCCACAGTCACTGCCTTGCTTCCCTCCCAGGTCACTGCCATGGTCTCAGAACTGGCCTCCCTGCCTCCTGGGTGGCCCCCTCAATCCACACTGCCAGAGCTGACTAACATGCAAAGCTGATGACATCGGGCTTCCAGTAAAGACTTCAGGGGCTCCCCATGGTTTTCAAGCTAGAGTTTAAACTCCTTAGCTTCTCACTAAAGACATTTTGTGATGTCCTGACTCCTGCTTGTTTGTTCAGGTAAAACCTCCACCTCTGCCCAGAATGAGTCATAGTATCTCAGACCTCTGAGTCTTCCCAGACTGTTCCTTCTGCCTGGACTGTTTTTCTCCCACTTTTGATCTAGACCAGTGCTGTCCAATACTGCACTAATGATGGGAAAGTCTCTATCTGCTCTGCCCAGTGTGGTGGCCTCTGGTCATATGTGCAGCTGAGTTAGATAGCCAAGTGCCTACTTATTGGGCTGTTTGGATCCAGACAACTGTGACTCCCTTTAAAATACTTCATTCAAGGCTCACGATCTGCACTGGGAAGCCACCCCAACTTCACAGCTGATGTGGATTCTCCTTCTTTATGTCCCATAGCATCTTTGCTCTGTCTCTGTGCCCACACTCAGAACTTCATTGCATCAACCTGCCTCCCCCACCGCCCTGAACATTTTTGAGGGCAAACAGTTCACTCAACAACATGAATGCTTTAGTGCACTGGTACAAGTTTAACAATTGGCTCTTTGAGGAAAAGCCCTGATTTGTCATGTTTGTCAATTCAGTGATGTAAATACTCCTACTGTGTGACCAGAGAATGAAAAGACAAACCACAGAATGGGAGAAAATATTTGCAAAAATCCTATCTGATAGATATGTTATCTAAGACTGAGATCCAAAATAAACAAAGAATTCTTAAAATCCAACAATGAGAAAATGAGCAACCCAATTCAAAAATGGGCAAAAGACTTGAACAGAAACCTCACTGAAGATATAAGATGGTAGGTAAGTATATGAAAGATGCTCAGTATCATATGTCACTGTGTTGCGCTGTGCTTAGTCGTTCAGTTGTATCCAACTCTTTGTGATCCCATGGATTGTAGCCCACCAGTCTTCTCTGTCCATGGGGATTCTCCAGGCAAGAATACTGTAGTGGATTGCCATGCCCTCCTCCAGGGGATCTTCCCAACCCAGGGGTCGAACCCAGGTCTTCCACATTGCATGTGGATTCTTTCCTGTCTGAGCCACCAGGGAAGCCCAGGAATACCGGAGTGGGTAGCCTATCCCTTCTCCATGGGGTCTTTCCAACCCAGGAACTGAACTGGGGTCTCCTGCATTGCAGGCTGATTCTTTACTGGCTGAGCTGCCAGGGAAGCTTCTCATATGTCGTTAAAGAAATGCAAATTAAAACTATGAGATACCACTACACACCTCTTAGAAAACTCAAGATCTAAAGCACTGATAACACCAAATGCTGGCAAGGGTATGGAGCAACAGGAACTCTCACTCACTGCTGATGCAAATGAAATGAAATCAAAATAGTACAGCCACTTTGAAAGAAAACTTGGCAGCGTCTTGCAAAACTAAACATAGTCTTAACATACGATCTATCAATCACTTGTGCTCCTTGGCATTTACCCAAAAGAGTTGAAAACTTATATCCACACAGAAATCTGCACATGAATGTTTATAGCAGCTTTACTCATAATTGCCAATGCTTGAAAGCAACCAAGATAGCCTTCAGGAAGTTAATGGATAAATAAACTGCAAGACACCCAGACATGAGCTATCAAACCATGAAAAGACATGAAGGAAACCAAAATGCATATTACTATGCAAAAGAAACCAATCTGAAATGGATACAATACCAACTATATGATATTCCAGAAAATGCAAAACTATAGAGACAATGAAAAGATCAAAGATTGCCAAGGGTGAGCGGGAGAAGAGGTGGAACAGGGGATTTGTAGGGCTTCACAGTGAAATTCGTCTCTCTGATCCTATAATGGTGGTTGTACGTCATTTTACATTTGTCAAAACCCACACCAAGAGTGAACCCTGACAGAAACTATGGACTTTGGGTGATAGTGATGTGTCAATGCAGGTTCATCAGCTGGAACAAATGGACCACTCTGGTGGGGGATATTGGTAATGGGGGAGGCTAAGCATATGTGGGGATGTGGAGGAAAAATAATAAAAATCTCTATCTTCTCTAAAAACTTCTCCTAAAACTGCTTCAAAAATTCAAGTTTATAAAAAAAAACCCCACCTTGGCTGATTTCAAGCTACCAACATGACATCACTGAATCAGAGTGGGGTAGAGATGTGCACAATCGACTCTCACGAGCATATAGGAGCCAGCTCCAGCACACCACTGCACGAATGAATGAATGAAGTGTGCCGGATGCTGGGAATATAAGAGATGCCTTCAGACTCCTGGGGAAGAAGCCTATTCAGACTTGCAAGAAGCAGGACATGCAACTGCAGGTCTGATTTCAGTTCCACGACATCAGATAAAGGACTGAGGCATCATGTCTTTGACTTATTCGGGAAGACAGCCTTTTGTTTCCTTTGGGTCCTTTACCATTAATAGTAAGCCTTGTCGGGGTGTCTACTGAGTGCCCCAGTAAGACTAGAGGAAAGTGAGTGAGCCTGGGGCCAGGAAGCAAGAGAACCAGTTAGGAGGGTTTGCTGTCAAGAACACAGAACCTTGACCTGACCAGAAGGGTTGTGATGTCCTATATAAGATGTCCAGAGGGAGGAAAGTTCCTGGCTTGTGGAATTCAATGGCTCATTGATGCCATCCTCTGAGCATCGGTGATATCTCTTCTCAGTGGCCGTTGCAGTTCCAGGCATCACAGCCATAACAACAATATCCAATGAAGAAGAGACATAGTCTCCCCCAGTTTCAGTTAAGGAGAAAAAACCTTTTCTGGAAGCCCTTCAGCAGCCATCTCCTCAGATCCTACTGGAAATGACTAGATCTACATGACATTCTTTTTTTTTTTCTCTCTATTTATTTATTTGACTGTACCAGGTCTGAGATGTGGGTGAGGAATCAAGAATCTTCGCTGCAGCATACAGGATCTTTAGCTGAGGCACATGGGATCTAGTTCCCCATCCAGGGATCAAACCCAGGCCCCCTCTGGCCTGGGAGACTGGGCTAAGACTGGGAGCCCGGAGTCTTAGCCACCGGACCACCAGGAAAGTCCCACATGCCATTCTTAAACCAACTGCTTCCAAGGGACAAGACCATGGTAACTGGCTTAGGCCTTTCGGGGGACCAGAAAGGAGACAGAACCTGGGAACCCAGGCAGGGCTCTGCCCACAGGAAGAATCGGGTAAGGGTAGAGTCAGATCAGATCAGATCAGATCAGTCACTCAGTTGTGTCCGACTCTTTGGGACCCCATGAATCACAGCACACCAGGCCTCCCTGTCCATCACCAACTCCCGGAGTTCACTGAGACTCACGTCCATCGAGTCAGTGATGCCATCCAGCCATCTCATCCTCTGTCGTCCCTTTCTCCTCTTGCCCCCAATCCCTCCCAGCATCAGAGTCTTTTCCAATGAGTCAACTCTTCCCATGAGGTGGCCAAAGTTCTGGAGTTTCAGCTTTAGCATCATTCCTTCCAAAGAAATTCCAGGGCTGATCTCCTTCAGAATGGACTGGTTGGATCTCTTTGCAGTCCAGGGGACTCTCAAGAGTCTTCTCCAACACCACAGTTCAAAGGCATCAATTCTTTGGCACTCAGCCTTCTTCACAGTCCAACTCTCACATCCATACATGACCACAGGTAAAACCATAGCCTTGACTAGACAGACCTTTGTTGGCAAAGTAATGTCTCTGCTTTTGAATATGCTCTCTAGGTTGGTCATAACTTTCCTTCCAAGGAGTAAGTGTCTTTTAATTTCATGGCTGCAGTCACCATCTGCAGTGATTTTGGAGCCCAGAAAAATAAAGTCTGACACTGTTTCCACTGTTTCCCCATCTATTTCCCATGAAGTGGTGGGACTGGATGCCATGATCTTCATTTTCTGAATGTTGAGCTTTAAGCCAACTTTTTCACTCTCCTCTTTCACTTTCATCAAGAGGCTTTTTAGTTCCTCTTCACTTTCTGCCATAAGGGTGGTGTCATCTGCATATCTGAGGTTATTGATATTTCTCCCGGCAATCTTGATTCCAGCTTGTGTTTCTTCCAGTCCAGCGTTTCTCATGATGTACTCTGCATATAAGTTAAATAAACAGGGTGACAATGTACAGCCTTGACGAACTCCTTTTCCTATTTGGAACCAGTCTGTTGTTCCATGTCCAGTTCTAACTGTTGCTTCCTGACCTGCATACAAATTTCTCAAGAGGCAGATCAGGTGGTCTGGTATTTCCAACTCTTTCAGAATTTTCCACACTTTATTGTGATCCACACAGTCAAAGGCTTTGGCATAGTCAATAAAGCAGAAATAGATGTTTTTCTGGAACTCTCTTGCTTTTTCCATGATCCAGTGGATGTTGGCAATTTGATCTCTGGTTCCTCTGCCTTTTCTAAAAACCAGCTTGAACATCAGGAAGTTCATGGTTCACATATTGCTGAAGCCTGGCTTGGAGAATTTTGAGCATTACTTTACTAGCGTGTGAGATGAGTGCAATTGTGCAGTAGTTTGAGCATTCTTTGGCATTGCCTTTCTTTGGGATTGGAATGAAAACTGGCCTTTTCCAGTCCTGTGGCCACTGCTGAGTTTTCCAAATTTGCTGGCATATTGAGTGCAGCACTTTCACAGCATCATCTTTCAGGATTTTAAATAGCTCCACTGGAATTCCATCACCTCCACTAGCTTTGTTCATAGTGATGCTTTCTGAGGCCCACTCAACTTCACTTTCCAGGATGTCTGGCTCTAGGTCAGTGATCACACCATCGTGATTATGTGGGTCGTGAAGCTCTTTTTTGTACAGTGCTTCTGTGTATTCTTGCCACCTCTTCTTAATAGCTTCTGCTTCTGTCAGGTCCATACCATTTCTGTCCTTTATCGAGCTCATCTTTGCATGAAATGTTCCTTTGGTATCTCTGATTTTCTTGAAGAGATCCCTAGTCTTTCCCATTCTGTTGTTTTCCTCTATTTCTTTGCATTGATCACTGAAGAAGGCTTTCTTATCTCTTCTTGCTATTCTTTTGAACTCTGCATTCAGATGTTTATATCTTTCCTTTTCTTCTTTGCTTTTTGCTTCTCTTCTTTTCACAGCTATTTGTAAGGCCTCCCCAGACAGCCATTTTGCTTTTTTGCATTTCTTTTCCATGGGAATGGTCTTGATCCCTGTCTCCTGTACAATGTCACGAACCTCATTCCATAGTTCATGAGGCACTCTATCTATCAGATCTAGGCCCTTAAATCTATTTCTCACTTCCACTGTATAATCATAAGGGATTTGATTTAGGTCATACCTGAATGGTCTAGTGGTTTTCCCTACTTTCTTCAATTTAAGTCTGAATTTGGCAATAAGGAGTTCATGGTCTGAGCCACAGTCAGCTCCTGGTCTTGTTTTTGCTGACTGTATAGAGCTTCTCCATCTGGCTGCAAAGAATATAATCAATCTGATTTCGGTGTTGACCATCTGGTGATGTCCATGTACAGAGTCTTCTCTTGTGTTGTTGGAAGAGGGTGTTTGTTATGACCAGTGCATTTTCTTGGCAAAACTCTATTAGTCTTTGCCCTGCTTCATTCTGTATTCCAAGGCCAATTTGCCTGTTACTCCAGGTGTTTCTTGACTTCCTACTTTTGCATTCCAGTCCCCTATAATGAAAAGGACATCTTTTTGGGGTGTTAGTTCTAAAAGGTCTTGTAGGTCTTCATAGAACCATTCAACTTCAGCTTCTTAGGGCAAAGGTTGTCAAGACCCAACTACAGGGATTATTAGAAGAAGATCCACCTGGTTTATGAGCAGGCCATTTCATAAACATTTCTTGAAATAATTAAGGACCTGGAGTCCAGTGGTTAAGACTTCGAGCTTCCACTGCAGAGGGCACAAGTTTGATCCCTGATCAGGCAACTAAGATCCCACATGCTGCACAGTGTGGCCAAAAGGAAAAAAAAACTCATCGTGGTCTAGTAAAATGTTAATAAAATGCATTTATTATTGTTTTTTTTAATTAAGAAACAAGAAGGCAACATGAGGGAATATGACTTCCTAGCTTTTCCCCCTCCAGGGTGAAATACCTGCATTGATACACACACACACACACACACACACAGAGATACACACACACACACAGATACACACACATATACACATACACACATGTACACACGTGCGCACACACAGATACACACATGTAGACACACAGATACACACATACACATATATGTGTATGCACACAGATATACATATACACAGATAAACACATACATGTACACTCATATGTGCACACAGGTACACATACACCCGTATACATACACATATATACACACAGATACGCACATACATATACACATGTACACATAGATATACACTGATACACATACACACACACATGCATACACATGTATACATGCAGACATACATATATACATGCATACATATACACACACACCCTGCCATCAGCGCTCCTCTAAGGATTCCCACTTGCATGTCAATGGGGACAAGTTCCATGCTGTTCAAAGAAACCAGAACTGTACATACTAAGGCCCTGCGTCAGCGGTAAGGGGGGGCCCAGCCGGCCCGGGTCTGCACCATAGTCCCAGCAACTCTCTGGTCCTGAGACTCCCCCAGGCAGGGACCTCCAGGTGTGGCTCTGTCCAGGGTCATCTGTGGCCATGGCCTGATGTGGGTGACCCCGTTCTGACAGGTCTGAACTCCCCAGGGTTAGCAGCGCAGGGTGCCTCTCGCCCCTGCTCTGACCTGGTTATGGGGAGTTGCTAGGTAACGGCTTCACAGCCTCTGCTTCTTCCCACGCCGAGGAAGCCTGGTTACCATGGCAAGTCCAGATGAGTTGGGACGTGCAAAGGAAAGGGAGCATGGGCCAGGGATTGGCAGCCTGGACTCCGCCTCACTCTCTCTGGGCCACTGGACCTCAGGGAGGTCTCTTCACCGCTCTGAGCCACAGTTTCCTTATCAGTAAAATGAAGGAGGGGTTGGGTCTCTCCTGGCTCTAAACGACTGACGCATGCAGGCAGCATAAACTAAATAAATACTGATCATCAGATGCCTCTTAGGTAAGGATGACTCAAGATGAGTGCAGAAAAGGAGTGGATTGAGTTATTTGCCTTTAAAATAAAACAGAAACCAGCAAGCCTGTGTCTTCATTAGGACACATAGAAGTTACAGAGGTTCTTCCTTCTGTTGGCAGAAACTTAGCTTCTGGAATCAATATTCATAAGTCCATGGGGCTCCCCAGGTGCTTTTCTGAAATCAGACTTCTTAAATAAGTTCCCTTAGGGTCCCCAGCTTGCTGAAGCATGCTGTCCCACTCCCAGGCTTTACTGGCCCTTATGTTCCTGCTGAAGCCATATCACCCGCCCAGTCCTCCCCGGGGGTCAACCGTGATTCCTATAGTGTGGGCTCTGTGCAAGCCTCTGGGATCTGCTGTGGGTCCTGCCTTCATTCTGAGACCTGGCCCCGCCCTCTTCCCTGGTCCTTGCCACAGACTCCTCACCCAGGCCCAGATGCCAGGACCTCCGCAGAACCCAGCTCCTCACAGCCCCCTACCACCGACTCCATCTTGTTCATGCCAAACCCTCTCCCAGAATCCAGGCTCCTGTAGCTGAAGTTTCCTAACCCTGCTGCCATCCTGCAGGTCTGCCCGCCTGAAGCTCCAAATACTGTAGGCTGCTTCACCCCTTGGCATTCCTTCCACCCCTGGGGCTGCTAGCTGCATGCCAACACCACAACCTCCTCCACCCAAAGCCTGTGGTCACAGGTGGCTCCTGTGCCCCCATCCCATCCCCAGAAGCTGATCGGTCTTTCCCTTCCTCCTCGGACCCTGCCTCCTGGTCCAGTTCTAAGTCTTGGCCATCCTCGATCCTTCTCCTCCAACCACACACACAGCAGAAAGGGTCGTGTCTGAATGTGCCCCAGGATGCTGGAGTCAGATCACCCCACGCTGCAGAGTCCCCTGGTTGGGGGCAGAATGAGGACTTCATACCTTATACACAAAGAATGAGAACCACCAGGTTGGTCAGGGCAAGTGGCTTTTTGACTGCTGGCTCTGCTCCAGGGCCTCTAGACCATCTCAGCCCAGCAGAGACAGCCCCATCCTTGAGTCATGCAGCCCAGTCCCGCCTTCCTTCTAAGGACTCCTGTACCAAGGTGGAAAAGTCAGGACGGCACAAGCTTTGAGTCAGACAGACCAGTCCAGACTCTGCCTATGACGAGTCCTGAGCCTGGGCAGCTTACTTGACCTCTCTGAGCTATTCTAGAGAACTGAACAGAGGAACTCGGAGTTGTCATGAGAAGGAAACAAGTTAAAGGGAACTGTTTGGTGACGGCCATGCAAACGGCGGGCAGCCCCTCACCGCCCCCGCCCCCCCGCACCAACTTGGCAGAGACCGGCTTCCTCACCTCACCCCACTGCCAGACGTGCTGCTGCAACGGCCTCTTTGCCTTTAGACTTGCCTGCCCTGTGTTCAGTCCTGTTGGGTCTTGGCGCTTATCAAACTGATAACTTGCTGATGTAGTAAATTAACTCTGGGGGAGCACCTCTCCCTGGGCCTCACTTGCCCTCTTCCAGGTGCTTGCTGCCCCGTGATGGTGGCCTACTAGAGACAAAGTATCGAGGGTGCTGGCCAAATGAAGGAGTGATTTTTTTGTTTTTTCCTAACATATACTTTTATTGACGGCAGCGTTGGGTCTTAGTTGCTGCAATCTTTCATTGCAGCGCTCCAGGCTTTGTTGCCCTGAGGCATATGGGATCTTAGATCTCCAACCGGGATCAAACCTGAGGTCCCTTCACTGGAAGGCAGATTCTTAACCACTGGACCACCAGTGAGTCCCAGGAATGATTCTTGAAGGGAGAAGGCCAGGACAGGCTGGGGTGTTCTGCAACCACCATCCCTTCCTCTGGGCCGTCTTCCTGCCTCCAGACTCTCTGCTACCCTGATCTGGCACTTTCTCCACTGGAAAACTTTCCCCCTGCCATGCCAGGCTTGGCGGTCAAGCAGCCTTCTGGAGATGGTGGGGGTGGGGATGTGGAGACAGGACATTGCCCTGAACCTTGCCCTTCATTTCCTTCTTTGACGACTATACTCCTGCAGGTTCCCACCCGGAGTTCCGTTTTCTTTTTATTTACTTTTGTCTCTTAGCCAGCCTGCTAGGCCAGGGAAAATGTCACCAACCGCACAAAGTCTTCCTTGATTCCCTCCTCAGCCTGGAGTAACTCTCTCTCTCTCTGTAGAACCTTCTCCAGACACGTGCTCTTCTGGTCTTCCCTGAGAGGGGGTTGTGTGCTCAGAGCCTGTGCCCTTTGTCTTTGGGGGTTCCAGTCCCCAAAGACAGGGGTGAGCAGATACTAAGTGAATAAAAAATTTCAGCCCAAGTCCTTCGGTTGGGGTCAGAGTTGTCTTAAAATTTGTCTAAAAATATTTCAGACACACCCCAGGTACCCAGCCACTGGGAACGGGAAGTGCTTCGTGGCAGCTCCCCTCCCCCATCACCTACCAGGGGTGCTGCTCCAGGAACTTCCCTCCAGGAACTGCTCCCAAGAGGAAGTGAGAGGTACCTCCATCCCTCCTGAAGCTTCCCTCATAAAACCTTCCCAGCCTCCGAGCAGAGGTCCTTCTCTAATACCAAGCGTCACTGGAGCCGACCACGGCCATCCTGTGCCCTCTGCCAGGCGCATCCATCTCAAGCATCATCTGCATCCACCGTTTCCCATCTCCTGCACCTTCCTTGGCTCCCAACTGCCAAGAGTTAAATTCAAACTCAACTTGGAATTCAAAGATTCAAGAACTTTCATGAGGCAACCTGTATCTCTAGCCCGTCCCTCTCCCCATCCTTGATGTATACACAGGCACGTGTATGCTCAGTCGTGTCGGACTCTTCATGACTCCCTGGACTGTAGCTGCCAGGCTCCTCTGTCCATGTGATTTTCCTGGCAGGAATACTGGAGTGGGTTGCCATTTCCTCCTCCAGGGGATCTTCCTGACCCAGGGATCAAACCTGCATCTTCTGTGTCTCCTGCATTGGCAGACAGATTATTTACCACTGAGCCACCTGGGAAGCCCATACACATGCACACTTACACACATGTCTATACATGAGCATGCTGTTGTTATTTAGTTGCTAAGTCGTGCCAACTCTTTGTGACTCCACGAACTTCAGCATGCCAGGCTTCCCTGTCCTTCACTATCTCCCGGAGTTTGCTCAAATTCATGTCCACTGAGTCAGTGATGCTACCTAAGCATCTCATCCTCTGCTGCCCTCTTCTCCTTTTGCCCTCAATCTTTCCCAGCATCAGGGTCTTTCCCAATAAGTCAGGTCTTCAAATCAGGTGGCCAGAGTATTAGAGCTTCAGCTTTAGCGTCAGTCCTTCCAATGAATATTCAGGGTTGGTTTCTTTTAGGATTGAGTGGTTCGACCTCCTTGCAGTTCAAGGGATTCTCAAGAGTCTTCTCTAACACCACAGTTCAAAAGCATCAGTTCTTTGGTGCTCAGTCTTTATGGTCCAACTCTCACATCCATACATGACTACTGGAAAAACCATAGCTTTGACTATACAGACCTTTGTCAGCAAAGTGATGTTTTTGCTTTTTAATATGCTGCCTAGCTTTGTCATATCTTTCCTTCCAAGGAGCAAGCATCTTTTAATTTCATGACTGAAGTCATTGTCCACAGTGATTTTGGAATCCAAGAAAATAAAATCTGTCACTGCTTCCACTTTCTCCCCTTCTATTTGCCATGAAGTGATAGGACTGGATGCCATGATCTTTGTTTTTTGAATGCTGAGTTTTAAGCCAGCTTTTTTACTCTCCTCTTTGACCCTCATCAAGAGGCTCTTTAGTTCCTCTTCACTTTCTGCCATTAGAATGGTATCCTCTGCATAACTGAGGTTGTTGATATTTCTCCTGGCAATCTTGATTGCAGCTTGTGATACATGAGTATTTGTTGTTGTTCAGTTGCTAAGTCATGTGCAGCTCTTTGTGACCCCATGGACTGCAGCACACCACGCTTCCTTGTCCTTTACTATCTATCGGAATTTGCTCACATTCCTGTCCTCTGAGTTGGTGATGCCATCCAACCATCTCATCCTCTGTCGTCCCCTTCTCCTCTTGCCCTCAATCTTTTCTCAGATCAGGGTCTTTTCCAAATACTCAATTTATACACATACATAAATACACCTATATATACACTTACACCATGACCCAAACTAATTTGTTTTTTCACCTGTATTTGTCTTGAGCATTACATTCATTCACTCACTTACTTATTCATTCATTCACTCATCCGTCCATCATTCCCTCAGTGCCAGGTCCATATTAGAGCTGGGATGCAAATGAGAAGAACACAATTTCCCTGCTTCTCCTAGGAGTAATTACTCTTCAGCCAGCTTTCTGATAACTTTGATTTAATTTTGACTGCTTTAAATTTAAATAGTAGCACCCCTATTGGACACCCATATTATAAGTTCTCTTATAAAACCCAACTGTCCCTTGTGTCCCACAAACTTGATGGCAAGTAGACTCAGATTTGAATCCTTAGCTGTGACCTTGACTGGGTTGCTAAACCTGAGTCTCAGCTTTATCAGTTATATCAGGAACAGGTTGAAACACACAATTTAAAGATGAAATGAGCAAATGGATGCCTGTGCCTAGAAAATGCTTAGAAAAAATGTTGAATCCTGAGCTTTGTCTCTAGAAATTAAATAATTATTTGGATGATGATCTCTAGCCTACTATTAACCTTGTCAATATTTTTAAAGGCTTTTGAATATATTAAGGAGGCCTGAAATAATGTAGAATTTCTACCTCCTTCGCAGCTTCAAGGACAGCAAGGGAGACAGGTTCTGCAAATCCCTTCATTTTCTGGGCTCTGTTTGAGCTGGGAGTGGGTCTGTGTTTTTTTTCTTGAGTCCCCTGTAACACAAGGCTCCACGTATGTTTGTTGATAGAATCATTGAATTCACTGATAACAATACTCAGAATTCAGTCTAATAAACATTTGGTGCATGCACTCTGGCAAGATACTGTGGGAAACACAAAGGCAAGCACAATAGTTCCCAACCTTGAAAACTTAATCTAACAACGGAGGCAACATGTTTGCTAGTGATCGCGCCGCCCTCTGACTCTGGGCGTGAAGCCCTTGGGATCAGACCATTCTGGTCAGGCTAGGTGCCTCTGCCTGAGCAGGGAGAGATGCCGGCAGGGGGTGGGGTGGGGGGGTGGGAGTGGGAGTGGGGGTGGGGAGAGTGTGAAAGCCTGGTTTGGGAACCTAAGGTTGTCTTGGTCCACCTACTTCATGCTCAGGAATCTTCTTCCAATATTAAACCAGCAGAAACCGCCTGAGCACGAGGCATTGACGACCTTTGTGTTTCCACAGTATCTCACCAGAGTGCATGCACTAAATATTTATTGGACTGAATTCTGAGTCAGAACTTAAGCTAATCTACCACAGCTATGTCTCCGGTGAGTTTTTGCTCTAGATCACTGCAGCCATCCCAGGACCCACAGTGGGCTGACTCAGACAAGGGACAGGAACACCTGGGCAAGGGGAGAAGTCTCCAGGTGAGGAAAAGCATGAACTCCTGGGCCTCTTCCTAGGCAGGACTTTGGCTGAAGTCCTGCCCTCTGTCCCCTTCCTGGTCCTGCCCCTCACCCCACTTCCCCTTCAGACTGCACCTCCCAGGAGGATGTGGATGCAAAAATTTGACCTCATCTTTAAAGTATACGTTCAGTTCAGCTCAGTCGCTCAGTTGTGTCCAACTCTTTACCACCCCATGGACTGCAGCACGCCAGGCTTCCCTGTCCTTCACCACCTCCTGGAGTTTACTCAAACTCATGTCCATTGAGTCAGTGATGCCATCCAGCCATCTCATCCTCTGTCGTCCCATCTCCTCCTGCCTTCAATCTTTGCCAGCATCAGGGTCTTTTCAAATGAGTCAGTTCTTTGAATGACATGGCCAAAGTATTGGAGTTTCAGCTTCAGCATCAGTCCTTCCAATGAATATCCAGGACTGATTTCCTTTAGGAAGGACTGTTTCTCTCACACATACACTCCCCCACCCCCCACTGCCTGCCCCCAGCCCACACACAGGGTCACGCTGTATAACTGAATGGCTGAAACAACTCACATTCAACTGAGTTGACTTTTTCTTTCCAGGTTCTTAATCTTATAACCTTACTTCTTCTATACCAAGGGAGGAAAATCTTACCCATTTTTAAGAAGAAATTCCTGGGCTTCCCTGGTGGCTCAGTGGTAAAGAATCCACCTGCCAAGGCAAGAGACAGAGGTTTGATCCCTGATCATGGAAGATCCCACATGATACAGAGAAGCTAAGCCCATGAACCACGACTATTGAGCCTGTGCTCCAGAACCTAGGAGCTGCAACTATCGAGCCCACAGGCCACAGCTATTGATGCCCGCACACCCTACAGTCCGTGCTCTGTAACAAGAGAAGCCACTGTAGCGAGAAGCCCTCGCACTGCAACTAGAGAGTATCCCCTTCCCCCTCAACGAGAGAAAAGACTGCCCAGCAACAAAGACCCAGAACAGCCATTGTTGTTCAGTCACTAAGTCTAGTCCGACTCTGAAACCCCACGGACTGCAGCATGCCAGGCTTCTCTGTCCTTCACTATCTCCCGAAGTCTGCTCAAACTCATGTCCATTGAGTCGATGATGCCATCCAACCATCTCTTCCTCTGTCAGTCGCCTCCTTCTTCTCCTGTCCTCATATTTCCCAGCATCAAGGTCTTTTCCAGTGAGTCGGCTCTTCACATCAGGTGGCCAAAGTATTGGAGCTTCAGCCTCAGCATCAGTCCTTCCAATGAATATTCAGGGTTGATTTTCTTTAGGAGTAACTGGTTTGGTCTCTTTGCTGTCCAAGAGACTCTTAAGAGTCTTCTCCAGCATAAATAAATAAATAAAATTATTTTTAAAAGGAAGGAATTCCTTGTCAGTTTGAAGTAAAACAGTGGCAGAAAAGGGAAAAATAGGGGTGAAGGTCCAGTGTTCAAGGTGTAATGCCTGAGAGTACTATGCTGAATAAGACAGTCCTGCCCTCCAGGAACCTACCACCTGCTGGGGGAGACAAGCCATCAGCACACAGAGCCTGAGTGCTAAACGGGGGCTGAGTATGAAGTGAGTGCCCCTAACCCAGACCTCCGGGGCCAGGAGAGATGCCATGGAAGAAATGACCAGGCAGAAGACAAAAGGATTAAGATGAATAGCTCATGGACTGGACAGAAAAGCATTTCAGCTACAGGAAGTCCCCAAGCAAAGCCACGACATATTGAGGAAGCAGAAGAAACCTAACAGGAAGCTTGGCCTATGGTGGAGGGACAATAGGGCACTTTGGAAGAGTTTTGTACAGGGAAATGACATATATGCTTGCATTTTAGAAAGAATGTGGCGGGGGGAGATTGAGTCGGGAAGATCAGTTATGAAACTCTCGAAACAATGTGGGGGGGGGGGTGTGACAACAAGGACGGTGCAAAAAGGGCTGATGGGGACATCCCAGAAGAGCCTCACCTGGCCTGGTGGCCCTGAGATGGGGAAGAAGCCAAATGCATCCATGTGTCCCACTCAGGCCACCAGGCAGATGGCAGTGACCTTCTGGAGGAGACAACCCCAAGTAGAGGGAACAGGGAGATGGAGAAGAGGATGCAAGTTTCCACTGAGACACTGAAGGTGCCTGAGGGATGTCTGAGCAGAGATGAACAGCATGTGACCAACAGATAGACCAGCCTGACCAACTGGTCTAGAGCATAGGAGAAAGTCCTGGAGTGAGAGAAGAGTGGGAGAGTCATCCGAGCCCTAGGGAGGTGGGAGCACCCTTGGAACATGTGAGGTCTAAACCAAGAAGGCCAAGGCTGAGCATTGAGGGCTGCCAACATTGAAGGGATGGACAAAGGAAGCTAGAAGGAGTGGTGGGGAGGTGCAGAGAGGCCAGAGAGTCGGGAAGAAGGGGCAGGTGCGAATCAGTTGGGAATAGGAGCCTGTATGTTTCCAAGGTTGCAGATACAACCAAGTCTGGAGGTTGGGGAGGGCAGGTACTTGCCTGGTCCAGAATCAGTATGCCACAAATCAGTCCTGAACCAACAGTTGAAAGCCTGAGATGGGTCCTGAATGGCAGGGGAGAGGCCCGGGTGCGTTCGCTTCTCCAGTCCGCAGAGCAGGCCAGAGGTGAAACTGCTCAGCTGGTTCAGCCCCAGGATCTAAACCCTCCTCCTCGCAGCCCCAGCTGTAACCGCCTCCTCTTCTTCTCTCATCCTCTCTGGGAACAGGCAGTAAGCACGAATCTCACAGAGGCGTGAGAAAGCCCCCAAAGTTTTATAACAGGGGCTCATGACACAAATTGCCGCAGAGCAGGGTGGGGAAAAGTCAGCCCTGGGAAGCTTATCTAAGAATATATCATGAGTGGGCTATTCTGGGACTTGGATTACACAGGCGGGCCCGGGAACATAGACGTGAGCAGGGATGAACGCAGCTACAATGAATGTGAACGCCAAGGTGTCAGATCTCGACTGCACACCCGACCGGCAGTGTGTGCGGGGAGAGGGAAGGCGAGTGAGAGCCAGGAGCCCAGGCGGAGGAGGAGGCGGCTGCCAGGGGAGAAGGAGGCCCACGGGGAATGGGCGGAGGAGGCATAATTTCTCAGGAAGGCGCGGTCACCTTGGGCAAGGTGGCTCCCGAAATTGGAAGAAATGCAACCATGGTGGGCCCCACCTAGTTCAGGGAAACACCGGACACTCTACAGGTCTGGAGGGACCGGTAGAGGACCAGGGGCTTTCCTAGGGTGTCACTGTCATGTGGGGTGTCCACAGACACCAGGTAGATCAGGACTGTGCCTAAAAGAATCAGTTTCCTGGCTAGTAAGGTCTCTCATCCAAGTACTAACGAGGCCCAACCCTGCTTAGCTTCTGAGATCAGATGCAATCGGGTGCGTTCAGGGAGGTATGGCCATAGACCAGCTGGTAAGGTATTTAATCCTCTAGCACTTTGGTCCCCTGATGCGAAGAGCCAACTCACTGGAAAAGACCCTGATGCTGAGAAAGATTGAGGAGGAGAAGGGGATGACAGAGGATGAGATGGCTAGATGGCATCATTAACACAATGGACGAGTTTGAGTGAACTCCAGGAGATGGTGAAGGACAGGGAAGCCTGGTGTGCTACAGTCCATGGGGCCACAAAGTTGGACACGACTTAGCGACTAAACAAAAACAAGGTGTCTAAAAACTCTTGCAGGGGATCAGGCCTCAGGGATGTGCGCACCGTCATTTGCACTTACTGGCTGATAACCTTGAATAAGGGCTTCCCTGGTGGCTCAGTGGTAAAGAATCTGCCTGGTAATGCAGGAGACATGGGTTCAATCCCTTGGTCAGGAAGATCCCTTGGAAAGAGAAATGGCAACCCGCTCCAGTATTCTTGCCTGGGAAATCCCGTGGACAGAGGAGTCTGGCGGGCTACAGTCCATGGGGGTGGCAAAGAGTTGGACACAACTTAGCAATTAAACAACAACAACAACAGCCTTGAACAGGACATCTCGCCTCCCAGAGCCTCAATTTATTAGAATGCAGCACTTCACAGTAATCTCCTTCACAAGATGCCTTATACTCAACAGCACCTCCATTGTAACCTTTCTTGTGAATGCCATTGGGTCACATCACCCTGCCTTGTAAAGATGGTTGTAGGTATTTGACTCCCAGATAAACCAAGGGAACCACCAGGGCAACAAGCCATCACATCTGATTCCTCTCGTTTATTCTCAGTTGCATGCTATCTAGTATACACTGACTGCTCAAAAAACTTGGCTGAATAAATGTCATTAGTATGCAAAGGGAAATATCTTGAGAAGGCCACTGTGTGTTTCATAGCAGTTAGATCTAGGAAAGCCTTTTCCCAATGTGAACTGTTACTAAAATATTCTACTCTGATTCTAACCTTCTGTCCAATTCCAAGTTTTGTCACATGATATTTGCGCTTCTTGAGAACACAACTCATATCTAAATCACTTAGTTCAATGTAAGCTCCATGTGGGCCAGGACTTGGTTTTGTTCAAAGCTGTACCCTCAGTCCCTAAAACAGCCTGATGTTTGTGAAGTGAAGTGAAAGTCACTCAGTCGTGTCTGACTCTTTGTGACCCCATGAACTATACACTCCATGGAATTCTCTAGGCCAGAATACTGGAGTGGATAGCTTTTCCCTTCTCCAGGGGATCTTCACAACCTAGGGATCAAACTCAGGTCTTCCACATTACAGGCAGATTCTTTACCAGCTGAGCCAGCAGGGAAGCCCAAGAATACTAGAGTGGGTAGCCTATCCTTTCTCCAGCAGATCTTCCCCATCCAGGAATCGAACTGGGATCTCCTGCATTGCAGGTGGATTCTTTACCAACTGAATTATCAGGGAAGCCTGGTGTCTATTAAGGCTCAATAAAGATTTGGTAAATGAATGAGTGGTTTCTGACCCTCAGCACAATGCTATGCATTCTACAAATTTTTGTTAAATGGATAAACTATTAAACAAGGGAAATTTTATTTCTTTAAAATGTCCCTTTCTAGCATTCTCAACAGAGGCAGTACAGCAAGGTGGGTAGGTAGGCAAGCCCGGGAGTCATGTGGTCTGGGTTTGAATCCTGGCTCTTCTACTTAGCAGCTGGGTGACCTAGAATGAGCTACTGAACCTCTCTGTTTCAGTTTTCTCACCTGCAAAATGAGGATAATAATAATTTTTCTAATAGGATTACAAGAGCGTATTTGAATGACATATGTTTTGCACACTGCCTGGCATATAGTAATTGCTGCAATTTTTTATGACCATATTAGTCTCATAATAACCTCCAATGGCTCCCCTAGCTATAGAATAAGATCTAAAGTCAAAGTCCCCACAATTTGGTCCCAAGGTCTGTCTCTTTCCAGTCTCATCTTCCCATGCTAATTACCCTTTACTGGCTGCTCAATGGCACCCCACTCCAGTACTCTTGCCTAGAAAATCCCATGGGCGGAGGAGCCTGGTAGGCTGCAGTCCATGGGGTCGCTACGAGTCGGACACGACTGAGCGACTTCACTTTCACTTTTCACTTTCATGCATTGGAGAAGGAAATGGCAACCCACTCCAGTGTTCTTGCCTGGAGAGTCCCAGGGACGGGGGAGCCTGGTGGGCTGTCGTCTATGGGGTCGCACAGAATCGGACACGACTGAAGCGACTTAGCAGCAGCAGCACACTGTGCCAGACACTCCACTAAGTGGTGAGTATCAATTAACTAGATTTCCTTCTCTTATAGCCCTGTTAGGTAGGACCTATTATTGCCCATATGCCACTGATGGGACCAAGGCTCAGAAAGGGACACACAGCTTATACCAGGAAAGTGGGATTCCATTCCAGGACTTTTGCACTCTTCTTCACTGGCTTCTGAAATCTTTGCTACGCCAAATCGGTCTATGGACCACCATTATGAACGTTACCTGGGAGCTTCCTAGAAATGTAGACTCCCAGATCTCATATCAGACCAACTGAATCAGACCTGCATTTTAGCAAGATCCCCCCAGGTGACTACTGCGCACAATAAAGTTTTAGAAGTGTTGTTATAAACTACTTTCTACTCGTCAGTCACAAGTGCTAATTAAAGCAAATATTTGATCTTATTTAGTCCCTAAAACAATCTGGGAGGTCACAGGAGTCAGCATTGTTATCCCACTTTGCAGATGAGGACACTTAAGGCTCTGAGGGTTAAGTATCTTAGCCTAAACCCAAATGCGCCTTATGCCAGCATGATGCTCTGACTGCATCCAATACCAACTCCCTCTCCCTGGAATGTCTTCGCTCCCTTTCTCCCCCTTGACTTGTTCTCTTCCTTTTAGGCTCCATTCAAAACCCCTTCCTGCTGGGTAAAAGCCTTCTTACCTACATCCCATTGGGCAGATTAATTTCTTGTTCCCTAAAAGTCCCCACAGCTTCCCACACCCTTTCTTTTGACCCTAATCTCATTCTTTTGAAAGAAATCTGTACTGAGCACCCACTGTGTGCACATAGTAAGCACGGAGTAAATGTTTGCTCCCAGTGCACTGCCGACTCAGTTTATTAAAAGCACTTTCATCACACCTGTGTTATCCTCCTGTGTGTTTTTCTGTTCCTCCCACTGCTCTGAGCTCCTCTGTGTCCCCAGGGCAGAGAGTTTGGCATCTTGTAGAGCTTCAAGTTATTAGAAAACAAACTAAATGCTCTCCCACCTAAAGGTGAAATTTGTCTATATTTCAGTATTCCTAGGAGTGGGACCTTCAAATTCCCAAGAGTAGCAGAGGACACAGGTGCAATGATGGACATGTCTCTGCTCACCATTCTTGACCTTATACAGCATGCTAGAACTGACTAGCCACAAAATTTGCATATATTTGCAAATATAACCCTCATTTTTCCAGGCTATCAAAAGGAAGACCCGGAAATACTAAGCAAGCTTTTCAAAATCCCCAGGGTTAAAACCATGGCCCCAGTAACCTTCTGTCATTTCACTAGAGAAGTAGAAAGGGCAAAGGTGGCTGTGACGTAGGGCAAAGATATCCGAGACACAGAGAACATAATATTCCCCACGTGCTGCTTCTACTTTTCAGGGAGATCTGGGCAAACCACAGGTTTCCAGGCCTCAATTTCCTCATCTGTCAAATGAGGGGGTTGAATTAGTTTCTAAAGCTGCTTCCAGCGCTAAGATGCTTTGCTATAAAATGAGAGAACCATGAACCTTTGGTTGCTATGATCTGAAAATATTTTGAACGTGGAGAATCAAATTGTACAGCAGTGTATGAACAAAATAATATGTTAATGACTAAGAAGATTATACTTAATCCAGTGGGAAACAGCAGAGCTGCTGCCGGTGGTGGTGATGTGAGTGTGCATGTATGCGTGTGTCCCTTCCTTGAGCTCAAACACATTTTAAATCACTAATATAGTAATCAGGCCTCTGGCTGCCTATCTTGCGCCCCCCCTCCAGCCCCACACACACACGTGCTCAGACACCACTTCAAAATAAAATGAGAAAGTTCCACTGCTGGTGCTTACATCCTCGCTGTGCTTGGGTGGCTTTTTTTTTTTAAAGAGATTTTTGTCCTTGTGAAGGTGTTGGACTGACAGCTCCTCAGTTCAGGTCAGTCTCTCAGTTGTGTCCACTCTTTTCGACCCCACGGACTGCTGCACGGCCAGGCTTCCCTGTCTATCACCATTACTCAAACTCATGCCCATCCTGTCGGTGATGTCATCCAACCATCTCATCCTCTTTCATCCCCTTCTCCCGCCTTCAATCTTTCCCAGCATCAGGGTCTTTTCCAATGAGTCGGTTCTTCGCATCAGGTGGCCAAAGTATTGCATGGAGTTTCAGCCTCAGCATCAGTCCTTCCAATGAATACTCAGCCCCTGGAGGCCTCTACTCTCAGAACTGTGACACGTGGGTGGGGGGAGCTGGGGGTTTTATTAGCATTTCGCTTTTGCACATCAACCGCCCCTCCTCGGCCTTCACATACGTATGGCCTCGCATAGGCCTCCCGCCCCGCCCCCCACAACGGGGCAGTAGTGATCAGGTCAGCCACCCCAGAAACGCCCTGGCCAGACCACGTGCTCCTGGTCCTACCAGCCGGAAAAATGGAAGTGCACCTGGCCGGCTCGGTGGCAGGAAGGGTTAGGTCCCTCACCGCAGGGTCAGGGCCAGGAGGCGGAAGCGGGCCACAGGCCGCACGTGGGTCTAAGTACGACCCGGATCCAAGTTCCTGCCGGCTCTGGAGCTCCCGCCCCGGGCTGGGCCCCCGCAGGCCTAGGCCTCACCGCGTCCCCAGCGGAGCCCCGCCGAGGTCGCCCGCCGCTGCTCGCGCCTGCAGAGGCGGAGGGCGCGGCCGCCCCTCCCCGCCCGACGGCCGCTCCCGCGCCCGGGCCCGCGCCGGATTGGCCGCCCTCGCGGCCAGGTGAGGCGCCCCGCCCCTCGGCGGCTTCAGGTGCGGCGGTGGGACCGGGGGCCGCGGCCGGGCCGGGGCCGGGGCGCCATGGCCGAGTCCCAGCTGAGCTGCCTGGACGAGACGCACGTGAACGAGCGGGTGACCGAGGCGCAGGCCGCCTTCTACTACTGCGAGCGGCGGCGGGCCGCGCTGGAGGCGCTGCTGGGCGGCGGCGAGCAGGCCTACCGCGAGCGGGTCAAGAAAGAGCGGCTGCGGGACTTCCTCTCCAGCCAGGAGCGCCAGGCCCTCCGCGCCGCCTGGATCCCCTACGAGGATGTCGCCGCCGCCGCCCGGGGCAAGAGCAAGGCCAAGGCCAAGACCCCGGTTCAGGCCTCGGCCGAGCCGGGTGAGTCTCTGGCCTACTGGCCCGACCGCTCAGACACCGAGGTGCCCCCACTGGACCTGGGCTGGACCGACGCGGGCTTCTACCGCGGCGTGAGCCGCGTCACCCTCTTCACCCACCCCCCCAAGGACGAGAAGGCGCCCCATCTGAAGCAGCTGGTCAGGCAGATGATCCAACAGGCCCAGAAGGTAGGCCCCTGCCCCTGCCCTGGCCACGCACACTGATGGGGACCCCCAGGACCGGCCCCTAGGACCAGGCCCCCGCCACCAACCTTCGAGGCAAGGCCTGGGGCTGGCAGCCCTGACCACCTTCAGGAAAAGGGGCGCAGAATCCTCCCGTCCACCGTGGGGCTGCAGAGGAGAGCATGGATGTGTTTGGTGAATGACAAGGTGTTGGACAGTTGCTTGTCATTTTTACAGTGTCCAGCGGCGCTGGCTTCCCTCTGCTCTGCGCGGCTATGGGCCTGTCTGGTTTCTCTCTCTAGGCAGGAGTGGGAGCTGTGGAGCCCTGTGCTAAAATGGGCCACTCAAAGGTCTTGATAATAACCTGTGTGCTTCCCAGGGATTTAACAAAACTTGTCCCTGGTCATTTTCTCATTTGATCCTCAGGCAATCGCAGGAAGTGTAGTGTGGCCTCCCCACCCCCACTCCAGTCACATTGCTCCTAGGAGGCACCCCCACCCAGAGTCAAAGCTGGCCTGGCCCCTGGCATTCACACTGGCTCTGCGCCCAGCACTAGGGCTCAAGCAGCCTGGAATAAATGAAGGATGTTTCTTGACCACCTACTCTGTGCCTGACGCTGTGCTGGGCACTTTGACAGGGCAGCTCCCTAAACTCAGCAGGTCAGGGAAAAAGCTCCCACTTAATCCCATGTACTTACTCTGCCTGGGCATTGAAGGGAGGGGATGTTTGCAGAGTAGCTGGTTAGAATACTGGTAGGGCCATTAGTTTGTTGGGCAGAGTTTCCAGATAAAATATGAGATGTCCCATTAAATTTGAATTCCAGAATAACAAGAAAAAATTTTTTAGCATTATACAGTATGATTCAAATATTGCGTGAAACATACTGATGTTAAAAAGTCATTCACTGTTTATCTGAAAATCAGATTTAATGAGGGCATTCTGTGTTTTTATTTGCTAAGTCTGACTTCCCTACATTGAGATTCTTATGAGACATCAGCAGCCTTTGGAACCCAGTTCAGAATATACAACAGAAGTGGCTTGGGTTCACCATTCTAATTCAACTCAAGGACTGTGCTTGGAGTCCTGTTACCCCTGGAGGCTGAACTTGAGACACCAGTGGTGGGGCTCCTCTTCTGGAAGGCATGATGCAGGTGGTTGGCTAGATTGGCTGCCAGAAGGAAGGGTTAAGTTTTCACTGTGTGTGTTTCCACCCTCCCTCTCTAAAGAATCCCAGCTTGTCTGCCTGAGAGTTCTTTGTCTATTGCCTTCTGCAGAAGAGAAAGGCAAGTTTGAACAGAGGAGGAGAAAGGAGGTGGGCGACAATACTGTGTAGCAGGCTGGAGCTGGGGTCAGGGGTCAAGTCCTACGATGTAACACTAATAAGCCTTGATTTGTGAGTGCTTAATGTGTGCCAGCCACGGTGCTAATGATTTTCACAACTACTGAGTGAGATGGGTGTTTTCCTTATTTTGGGACTCAAAACAGTTAAGTTGCTTGCCAAGCCAAAACTCAAACACCGAAGTGCTTCCTCTTAACCAAAGTACTGTTTGATGATGCAACAGATTAAACCAAGGATCTTGAATGGAACTAGCCTGATCACACCTGGGCAACAGGTTACAAGAAGGGAGAGACAGAGCCCTGCCCACTGGGACCTCTAGTCCCATGTGGGATGTTGGGAGTCTTCTAGGTAGTGGAGTGTTCTGAACTCTTTAAATATTTAACAACAGAAACTTTAACAACTGTGAACTGATCCAGTATTTACATATTAAACCAGTTATTATTTCCTGAGTTCCAGGCACTAGCCATAGAAAGATATAAGCTGTGGCCTTTGCCCTCCAAGAGTTAAATGCTGCCGAGGAGGGTATGCTGTAAGGAAAACAGACTTTGAGGCTGGATATGCCCCATCTGGGAGGGCTTCCCAAAGGAGGTAAATTGCAGGGTTGAAAAGGGAGAGAGGAAACCGGAATGGAGGAAGAGGAAACTTAAGAAACTCTTGTTTCTCCTTAAGAGACTCTGGAGAGAAAGCTTTGTGCTTCAGAACAGCAAGCAGCTTTGAATGACAGGAGGGAAGAGCTATTGTGGTGACAGCTGAGTATGTGGGGGGCCTGGTGCAGGGGCCCTAAAACTGGGTCCAAAGCAGATGACCCGCCCCGCCCCCCCCCCCCCCCCACCCCAGGAAGAAGCTGTCTGTGTCCCAAACCCTCAGACTCTCTGGATCTTGACTCTTAATCATGACCAGTCACCTGTGTGCGGCACCTTCTTCCGAAAGATTTTGTGAAGTAGGCAGGGCAAAATTTGACCCTCTTTCACAGACAAGGAAACTAAGGCACAGAGAAGGAAAGGGGCTTGCCCAAAGGTCATGTGGTTGGTCATGGAAACACCCAGATCCCCAGTTTCTACTCTGAAGGCCACACCTTCTGACCTTTGCCTGTCCCCACCCCCCAACCCCATGCACCCTCAGCCAACTGGCACGGGGCACCCTCCATGACTATTACTCTAGAGCCTTCCCCATCCTTTTCACCCTGAGGGAGGGAATTTCCTTGTCTCCAGGGAGAGTCTGGCTGCTGTGAGGGCAGGTGGGATGGACCAAGATGATGTATGTGCAGAGGTGCAGGGGACGGTTGCAGATATGGTTGGGGAGCGGCAGAAGGACATAATCCACACGTCCAACTGGGCACCAGAGGATTTTATTTCATTTAATCCTCAATAACTTCATGAGGGGCTGTCATTTTTATTCCTCAGGGACGAACAGGAAACGGAGGCTCAAGGGGAGTGGCTATGACTTGCCCACAGGCACAGACCAGCAAGAGTTTTAAGCCTACTCCTAGCCTCAGGGATGTGGAGAAAGGAGCCTGATTAAAGGACACTTTGAAAATACGACTGGGCGTGGGGAGGAGGGGCAGAAAGTGGTGGCCAGTGGGGAAAGAGCCCAGCCGGGGTGGAGGGGGACCATGTGGAATGCGAGGAAGCCTTTGAGTTGGTCAGTCTCAAGTTATCTGCTCACTGGGCCTCTGCAAATGGCAGAACGCCATCCTAACTGCACCGATGTTCAGACATTCAGCCTTGTTTCCTTGTGGCGTGGGGGTTTTTCCTGCTGTTTTAATACCCATTACATGATTTGCTATTTTTAGGGTCATTGAATGATGTACTTTGCTTGAAGTACAGGCCGGGACTTCCCTGGTGGTCCCGTGGCTAAAACTGCGCTCTCCCAGTGCAGGGGGCCCGGGTTCCATCCCTGGTCAGGGAACTAGATCCTACATGTTACAACTAGAGATCCCACATGCAGCGACTAAGACCTGGTGCAGTCAAATTAATTAAAGAAAAAAATTTTTTTAATAAAGTACAGGAGGAAAGGGTGTCTTCTGGGACCCAGAAGTGAGCTCATGGCCTGTTTCCCGCTGGCAGAGAGGACCAAGGAGGTTGCTGCCACTTGGGCTGCTTATGACCACTGTAACCCAGGGAGTGGGGAGGGGGGCCTGGACTTAAAGCGAGACCATGTGAAGACAGGGAAATGGTTGATTCTTATTCACGAGGGCAGAGCTGAGAGGACCAAACAACTGCAGTTAGGAAGGATAGCGAGTTGGGATGTTGGACAAATATTTCAAGGTGTGCTAAGCACTTTAGTAGAAAACAGACATATAAAACACACCTCTGCTCTTAAATGGCCTAACAGTCTACTAAACCATCGTTTTAATACAGACTGATGAGTGCTTGACAGAAGGCGTGGCGGGGTCCCTAACCCAGCCCACGAGCCGTGTGAGGGGAGGGCCTCTGATGCTGCCGCCTGTCCTCGGGCGAGTCTGAGCGCAGCAGACAGGGTGAGACCATGCGGCGCATCCACCCTTCTTGGCACCCCGGCTCCCTTCCGACCAACGGCACAAGGCACCCATTTTTGAGACTACTGGGTGGGTTTAGAGAGTCCTGCCTGTGCCTCGGGAACAGAGGAAAGCTTAACCACCTCGAAGACTGACCCTTGGCCCCTGCATTCCTGGGCCCCACACTCCAAGGTACCAGCTACCTGACTCCTGGTTGCTCACCACAAGCCCCTCCCGCAGCATTTCCTCTGAACCTCAGTAACCATGTCAGTACTGTCTTCTTTTCCCAGGGGCAGCCTCTGAGGTCCAGAAAGATGTGATGACAGAAGAGGGGATGACAGCTCCCCCAGGTCCAGCGATCAGAACTCCCAGTGACCCCACATAAACATAAACCCAACCCCAGAGAGGGCGGGATGCAGGGCCAGGCAGCTTTGATGAACCAAAGCCTCTCCTCTCTGTTCTGGTGGCAGCCGGGAGGGGTAGGCCCACCTGGTTGGTGGGAGGCAGAGGGGTGTGGGGAGCAGGGCTGGCTGTACCCCCATCTCTGCCTGTCAGTGGCTTGTCCCCTCCCTTCAGGGCCTGGCTCAGAGGCTGCCACTTCCTTGGCACTCAATCAAGTTTTCAATCCAAAAGTGACTTTTTGTTCTCAGACATGGCTCCTTGTTTGTGCCACCTGTGTGCCTGGCACAGGGCTCGCTTGAGGAGAGCCCGTCTGATCCTCGGAGACCAGAAGCTTTGGAAGAGCCAGGACTTCCTTTCTACACCCCCTCCATTGTCTTTGTGGAGCCCCAGCGGCACAGGTGACCAGTGGTTTGTTTAACTGATTGGAGACTATCTCCCACTGGCCCCCAGCCCCTCTCCATCCCTCTAGGGAAGTCTGGAGAGGGTCCAGTTGAACTGCGCGTTGCTAAGGGTCTCCGTTAATCCTCCTCATAACAAGCCACCTGGCAGCGGAGGGAAGAGTGCTCTGAACTGGGGGGGACGCAGAGGCCTTTGCGGAAGGGCCCCAGAGCAGAAGGTGCGGTTGGCCAGGTGAGCAGGCTTGTTTAGAGTTCTGGGTAGCCGATAGGCGAGAGCTGCTGGGCACACGTGCCCAGGGGGTGTGGCTCACTTCACCAGGAGGCTCAGCTTGGCGGGTGGCCGCCTTTGCCACTATCTTCCCCTATTAGCCTCTATCAGCTCTTCCTCATTCAGGTACATCCAGCAAATAGTACACGGCATCTTCTTTGGACCAGGCACCGTGCTAGGCACTGGGATATAAACAATGAACAGAGAAAAGAAAGAGAGAGGAAACAAAAACGCAGTTTACATGTATATGGACTTAAATATTGCTGGTTTGTGAAATTTGGGTCTGATAATACATTCGTTAGCCACATTGCTGCCTTATTTGAGAGCTGGTCCCAATTCTCCCTAATACCTTACCCTGTTCTCCTTCCCTTCCATGGCAGAGGTTTTAGCTAGAGCTCCTGAGCTGCCTTTTAAAAGCCTGATTCGGGAGGACTTCCCCAGTGGTCCAGTGACTAAGACTCTGAGCCCCCAAGGCAGGGGACCCGGGTTCCATCCCTGGTCAGGGAACTGGTTCCCACATGCGGCAACTAAGAGTTCGCAAGTCTGTAATTTAAGACCCAGCACAGCCAAAGAAATAAATGTTAATAAAATAAAGCCTGTGCTGTGCAGAACAAGAGAAGGCCTCTCAGAGCAGCCTGTGACCTGCGGTCCAGTATACACCATATGCCTGCCTAACCCTTCTTCCTGCCGCGGACCATTCCATGTGGGCATTATTTCCGAGGCTCAGAGCAGTTGCAGAGTCTTTGCCCCCTCGAGGCTGGTAATGACACAGCTGCAGTTCCAGAGACCGAGCACCTCACAGCCCTTCCAGGATCTTGTCTGGGCCTGTCCGGCATCTCTGCCAAGCCCTGGGCACTGTGGCTGCTGAGTTTTGAGTCTGTCTCCTTTATGCTCCATCACTGATCCTGGAGGCAACAGAGACCCAGCTTCACGTCAAGGACAAAGAATGGGCTCTGAAGCTGAACGGTCTTGGTTTCTGCCCTGATCTGTCTACTTACTAACTTTGGGTTGAATCACTTGCCTCCCTGGGACTTCTGACCTGCACAGTTGGAGGATATTACCTAGATTTCAGATGGTTTTGAAAAACAGGGAAGAAACAGTGTGAAAGCTGAGGATACCGAGAAAGTTTGGTACAAGTCCCCTCTCAGAGTTGGGAGGGAAGTGTGGCTGGGCTCCCTCCCAGGACTCGGGGCTGCCAGCCGGGAGATCAGTCCAGGAGATCAGAGTTCGGGCAGGCAAGGGTTGCTTCTCGTCTTCAGGTTGGAGGCCCTGTGCAGGTGTGCTTCCTGTTTCCTCCTCTCATCAGAGGAGCAGCTCCAACGGCCCTCCCCTCCCCCTAGCCCCACACTTCTCTGCTGCCCTTGATTTGATGGCTGTTTATCAGAGTAGCTCTCCTGCAGGGCTGTGGCAGCCAAGTTCTCAGCCAGGGTTCTTCTGTAGGATCCGCCATGGGTGCCCTGAACCGGGGATCCCCGAGGGCATTCCCCTCCCAGAATCACCTGGAAGAGCCAGTTCAGGAAGCCTGAGATCAGTCCGTAAAGACTTCTCAAGAACTAGAGCCTGCACAGGTGGCATGGGGACACGGCGGTGGGGTGGGTGAGGCGCGGGACGGGCTGTGTTTCTGTCTTTGGAGAGGCTTGGTTCCTCTGAAATCGGACACTTAAGGTCCCTGAAACTGAAGATGGGTGTCTCCCAGGGGGATCACAAGTAGAAGATGGGGCCTTGATAGGAGTGTGCCTTCTTCATGACTTCTTGGGCTTCTGGTGGCATAGCCAGTTTTGCTGGACACTGGTCTCAGGAAGCCAGGGCAACACCAGGGGAAGGGGTACACGGTTGGCAACCTTGTTCTTGCCCTGGTTGTCTCTTTCCTCTGCCACCAGTTGACCTTGGGCAAATCATTTGACATTGGCTCGGCCTCTACCTCTGCATCTGTAAAATGGGAATAATTCTCGCTTACTTTCATATGATTGCTCTGAGGCTCTAATGCAAGACAGCATTTTGAAAAAGAAGAGTGAGAGATGCAGATAAAAGGGGTTTATGTTAAGAGGGGCTAACATTGTTGAAAGGTACTCTGCGTGTTATTTCCTTTAATTAATCGAGTCCTCAGCACCTGGCACGGGAAAGGAGCTTTTCCCAGAGGCTCAGGGAAAGCAGGAGGCCGTAGAGCTGCTAAGAGCCTAGCTGGGATTCACCCAGGTCTGAGCTCAAGGCTTGTGTCCTTCTACACACGCAGTTGCTTCTGGGGATTGTCCCCATGGCCACCTCTTCCCACTGAAATCCCAGATGCTAAGCATGTTTGTTGCCACCCAGGCTCTGGGAAGCTCACCAACTGGTTCTGGAAACAAACAAGAATGGGACTACTTCGGTGGGAGTAGGAGAGAGGAAGATTCTTGCTGCCTGTGGCACTGGGGCAGGTCACATCGCCAGGAATCTGGTGTGGGCAGCGCCCAGGGACCTGTTTATTTACTTTGGCCAAACCGCGTCGATTGTGGGATCTTTGCTCCTCAACCAGGGATCAAACCCATGCCTTTTAACAGTGAGAGTGCTGAGTTCTAACCACTGGACCACCAGACAATTCCCTCCCAGGGACCTTTTTTTTTTTTTCTAATGTATTTTTGGCTGTTTTCAGGTCTTAGTTGAGGCGTAGGAGCTCTTTGTTTCGGCAAGCAGGCTCAGTCACCTCGAGGCATGTGAAATCTTAGTTCCCCAACCAGAGATTAGACCTGGTCTCCAGGGACTTCTTACTGGCCACTTTCTGACCCCTCTCCCTGGACTTGGGTCCTCACAGTCAAACTGAGACCTTGATGGGAGTCCCAGCCAGCAACCCCACCCCCACGCCACCCCATCAGGATGCTACCTCACTGCTTCGCCTTGGCTGGTGGTCAAATCCACCACCCTCTCCTCCGAGTGTACAGGGCAGAGCCTGTTCTGGGGCAGGCTTCCAGTCTGGGGGAGAGAGGAGCAGGGCAGACGACCACGAGCGGGGGCAGGTCCTGGCTGACCGCCTGCCACTGTTCTGGTGCTGTCCTGACCACCTCCCACCCCAGGCTGAGTCACTCTAGTGATCCTGGCCCCTCCGCCGCCCTCCTCCCCAGGGGCCATGACCATTCAGCTGTAGCTGGTACACTGCCTGCCCCTGTTTTCCTTTTCCTCTTCTGAAATTCGTGGAGTCTGTGAACTTGCTAATGACCCCAGAATCTTAGCCCAAGAAAAGAGCCAGTGGCTTTTCTAGTTAGTGGTCTCTCTGGCCCAAGTTTCCAATAATCTGTTAACTCACCCTGACCCAGCTTGTCCAGTGGTCACCCTGTTGGGCCTTTCACGGCCCTGGTAGGGCCTGGGGGAGGCTCCAGATAAAAGCTCTTTTCTGTTCTGTGTCCTAGCAGTGAGTTGGCGGAAGGTGGGGGTGGTGCGGGGACCAGGGCTCTCCACCTCTCTGTGGGTCTTGGAGGACCAACTGTGAGTATGGGTTCCCTTCCCTGCATTTGCTCATTCACTCCCCAGGTTTCACTGAGTACCTGGCATGCGCCACATTCCGGAAATACACAGAAATACACAGACTCATAAAACATGGGCCCTGAGAAAGGCAATGAATGCAGAACGGGGGAGGAGGGTAGTGACAGCCTTTAACTGTTGTGTGTGCGTGCTCAGTCATCTCAGTCGTGTCTGACTCTTTGCGACCCCATGGACTGTAGCCCACCAGGCTCCTCTGGCCATGGGATTCTCCAGGCAAGAATACTTGCCATGCTCTTACTCCTTGGAAGGAAAGTTATGACCAACCTAGACAGCATATTCAAAAGCAGAGACATTACTTTGCCAACAAAGGTCCGTCTAGTCAAGGCTATGGTTTTTCCAGTAGTCATGTATGGATATGAGAGTTGGACTGTAAAGAAAGCTGAGCGCCAAAGAATTGGTGCTTTTGAACTGTGGTGTTGGAGAAGACTCTTGAGAGTCCCTTGGACTGCAAGGAAATCCAACTAGTCCATCCTAAAGGAGATCAGTCCTGGGTATTCATTGGAAGGACTGATGTTGAAGCTGAAACTCCAATACTTTGGCCACCTGATGTGAAGAGCTGACTCATTTGAAAAGACCCTGATGCTGGGAAAGATTGAGGGTGCGAGGAGAAGGGGATGACAGAGGATGAGATGGTTGGACGGCATCACCAACTCGATGGACATGGGTTTGGGTAAACTCCAGGAGTTGGTGATGGACAAGGGAGGCCTGGCATGCCTGGGGTTGCAGAGTTGGACACAACTGAGCAACTGAATTGAATTCTCCAGGGGATCTCCCCAACCCAGGGATTGAACCCTCATCTTCTACTTCTTCTGCATTGCAGGCAGATTCTTTACGCACTGAATCACCTGGGAAGCCATAAACTGTTGAGTTCTTGAATACCAGACCACACTAGCCCTTTTGAAATATGTAATTTCATTTAACCTTCACGACAATCCAGGAACTTTCCATTTTACAGATGATAAGGTCACACATGAAGTAGGAAATGGCACTCCACTCCAGTATTCTTGCCTGGAAAATCCCACGGACAGAAGAGCCTGCAGGACTACAATCCATGGGGTTGCAAAGAGTTGGACACAGCTGAGCCACTGAGCATAAAGTCACACATGCTTAGTCACTCAGTTGTGTCTGACTCTGCGACACCTTGGATTGTAGTTCCCCAGGCTCCTCTGTCCATGGGATTTTCCAGGCAGGATACTGGAGTGGGTTGCCATTTCCTCCTCCAGGGCATCTTCCTGACCCAGGGGTTGAACCTGCCTTTCCCTTGTCTCACGGCAGTGGGTAAATAGTGAAGCCGAATGGGAACTGAGATGAGGCTGAGTCTCACTGAGCTCCAGGGGCACAGAGAACTCTTGGAAATTGCCAGCTGCAGCAGCCAGTATGGAAGGGCGGGTGGGCAGAGGGCAGGGTATGCAAGACCAGAGGGCTGGGAGTGCACAGAGTCACACTGTTCCCATCGCCCAGTTCCTCCTGCCTGCCTTCCCCTGCTCCCCACACCCTCCACTTGCCTCTGGGGAAGCCCTCCCAGGAAGCTTCACTACCTGGCCGTGGCCACCAGGTTAGCTTGACCACCTTGCAGAGCCTCCCGGGCAGACTGCCAACTCCAGTTATCTTGCCCTGATGGATCAATCAAGAAATAGCTTGAAGGTACTTCTTGGAGTCCTGCCTTCCCCACGTATTGTGTGATGCTCAGACCTCCAGGCCAGTAACCCAAACCAGCAGCTGATCCTAAAAATCATCTGTGTATCTTCACTGGATTTTTTTTTTAGCAGCTGATTTATCTTCCTAATTATGTTTAGCTTTAAGCTAATGTTAAATGAGCTTGCATTAGATAATTTTCACTAATTAACACCAACTTAGAGCAGGGAAAGTCATCCCAGAAGCGTGCCGTGGGGCAGTGAAAAGCTGGCCTAGGATCTTAAAAAGAATTGCTCTGCGTACTCCCTGGTGGATCACATATGCCGCTTTGCGGCTGAATTAGTTGACCTTGCTCACACAGGCACAGTCTGTTTTCTGTCTCCAGAGACCAGGCCCAAGTCTCCTTTCCATCACCCCTTCATCCACCTCGTTTGGGGAATGAGTGTCAAGAGCACCTCGTAAGGCTCAGATGGACAGGGAGTGAGCCCCAGTGGCGCACAGCTGAGTCGGGAACAGAGCTGGCCCAGAGGCCGGGGAGTCTGCGAGAGCAAGGGGCCTGGCTGGCAGAGTTGGGCTCCAGCGGCTGGCAGTGCAGGAGGGAGCCTGGTGTTTAATGATGTCTAATTAGTGAGCCTGGAACAAAGTAACATGGCCACAGACAGCTGGGAATCCTCAGGGGACAAAGCCCAGACACCTGGCCTCCAGGCCGAGAATACCACCCCAGAGGTCTTGGCTCTGCCCTCTTGGTGGGCCAGGGCTCTGGTCCAGTCTGCTTCGTCAGGCCCCTTGAGGGAAGCTCCCTACTTCGGAGGTACTCTGTTTAGACCCGTGCTTCCCGTGTAGCACGGCCCATCAGGTCTCTGTCCCCCGCCATGCGCTCAGACAGACCCAGGCCTGAGCAGACAGGCCTCCTGGGAGAGGCACACACGGCCCTGGGAGCTGGGGACCCGGGACCCAGAATGAACCTGGGATGGCCCAGGGAGAGGGAAGCAAGGACCTCGACACGGAAAGGGCATTCCTGTTCCCACAGGGAGAAGGCCGGTGACAGGGTGAATGAAGGCACCAGGACTGGAGCTGGCAGGGTGTGCCTGGAGAAGGCAGAGGAAGCAAGTGGGCCAGAAGCACACGGAGGGGCTGTGGCGAGGCTGACCTCAGGTCAAGGGTTTGGGCCGGGCAGCAGCTTAGTTCGGGTTGGGTTGCTGGCTCCACCTGCCAAGAGTGGAAGGCCTCTGGAAGCTTGTTCTCCCATGGAGCTGACGCTGAGCCCCCAGCTTGTGCCTGGCCTCACAAGAACCATGAGGCAGCCTTGCTTCAGGCAGAGTTCCCAGCGGACAAGCAATGCCCACTGTCTTACCACCTCTGTGGGACCCCTGAGTCTAGTCTGCGCTTCCACCACTTGCTCTAGGTTGCTCCTGGACTGTGGGGATTTCAAGAAATGAATCTAGAGTCCAGGGGGTGGAGGATGCAAGGTGTCTGTGGGTGTCCCCTGGGTGGCCGTGCGGACCTCCTCTCCCAAGCTCTCCTCTCCTCTCTCGCCCCAGGGAGCACACCCAGAATGCTTGAGGTAAAGCTTTCTTGTCCAGTTGTTCACATCCCACCAAGGCAGAAATTGGATGGGGCCTGTTGCAGCCTTCATGACAAAAGAAAGTCTTTGCGGTGCGCTCAGCAGCGGCCGGTTGGGTCCCGAGCCCCACCTGAAGGTGTTCTCCACTGGGACAGCAGGGATTTTTGGTTTTTTTTTTTTGGCCATGCCATGTGCCTTGAAGACTCTTAGTTCCCCAACCAGGAATTGAACCGCGGACCCCCAGCAGTGAATGCTTGGAGTCCTAACCACTGGACCCCGCGGGGAACTCCCAGGGCCACAGTTTTCCTAGAGGCATGTTTCCTGCTCGGTGAGGTAAGGCAGTCTCCCAGCATCGCTCAAAGGATCGCACACTGTACAGACTCACTCGTCCCTTGATTGAGCTGCCCTTCCCCTCGATCAGTTCATGTTCTGACTCCTGGAAGTGTAGCTGCCTGGGCTTTCATCACCACCCCAGGCTGGGTCTGCTGGACATGGTATCAAGCAGAGGAAAACATCTCCGCCATGATGTCTGGGGCTGGTGGGCAGCTCTGCACGCCTGGCTCCTTGGGAGCATGCGCCCCCGCGCTGGCCCGGCCACCTCTGAAGTGAGGCCCCTTTGTTCTGAGTTCCTTCAGAGGAGAGAAGGGGCTGCCGGCGTGGACCCTCTACTCGCAGCAGGCCAGGCTCTGTGCTCCTTGCTCTGCTGCGTTATCTCATTTAAAACTCAGAGCAACCCTGTGAAGCGACCACCTCCCCATTTTAAAATGAGGAAACTGAGGCTTAGATTAAGTGACTCACTCAAGATCATGCAACCAGTGAGACCTTCTGCTTCCAAAGAATAGATTCTCTTCCACGTACCTGCCGTTACTTCAAGCGTGATCCAACCTCCACCTGCATTCGGATCACCTGAGGCGGGCGGGGTGGGGGTGGGGGGGTGCTGTTAAAATGTACTTTCATGGGCCTGCTGAAGATGGGACCCTGGAATCTGCTCACCCAGCAGGTGCACCTCACCCAGCCACACACCAGGTGATGCTCTTTACATGCTCCAGTGTGACAGCCAGTGCTCTGGAGACGTTGATGGCTCCCTGGGCAGATCAGAGAAGGTGCTCCACACAGCTGGGCTGTCTGAGCCGGATGCTGGGTGGTCCCCCCAGAACTGACTCCCCTGGACTGCCAGACAGATGGCTCTCCTGGGAGGCAGCAGCTGACCAGTCTGCCCACCTGCTGCCCTTCCTACCCCAAGGCACCTTCGGGCTGGAGGTATGGGCAGCTGGCCCCATTCATTGGAAAAGGCCCTGATGCTGGGAAAGATTGAGGGCAGGAGGAGAAAGGGGTGACAGAGGATGAGATGGTTGGTTGGCATCACCGACTCAATGGATATGAGTCAGAGCAAACTCCAGGAGATGGTGAAGGATAGGGAAGCCTGGTGTGCTGCGGTCCATGGGGTCGCAGAGTTGGACATGACTGAGTGACTAGACAACAACAACCCTGTCTGGTGATTGTCCCTCATAACCATATGGCTTTTTCATGGAATTTTATAGGCATGATCTCATCTGAACCTCCCAACAACCCTAGGAGGCAGGCAGGGCAGACATGGGAGGTAAAAGTCAGGCCCCGGGCTCACATGGGTCATCAGTGGGCCTGTGGGGACTGGGACTGCCCCTGTGCCTTGGTGGGCTCCCTCCCTTCCTCCCCAGGAAAAAGTGACCAGTACATCCCTGCAAGGAGCATGCTTGACCTGTGGCCTCTTGCTTTATCCCCACCATGGAGCTCAGTGAGATGGGCGGATCTATGTCACAGCGGTGGCAACCACACCCACCCCAGGGCCTAGGCTCCACGTCAGCAGGCCTGGGGAAACCAGTGGAGGGTGGTGGTGTCCGGCTCTGTGTGTGCATCCTGGTTTTGTATGATCAGGGGTGACCTCAGGTACTAGTCAGAGCAGATCTCCCCAGAGCCTGCCCTGACCGCAGCATCTGGGGGTGACAGCGCTGGACTGGGGTCAGAAGCCTGGGCTTCTGTCCCACCTCTGCCAAAGAGCCAGCTGGGAAACTTAACCTCGGGGCTGGGCTCTGTCCTGTTTCCTCCTAGCTCTGAGGCTCTGCACATCTGGAATGTCCAGTGCGGGGGCCACGGGCAGACATGCTGCTTGTGCGCTACTGTGGGCCTCGGCGGCGTTATGGGGCTGACTTGTAGCCCATGCTCTGTTTACTAGCTTGCTTCCACCACAGGGAGGACGGGTACCTTTCGTAATCTGCACAGAGGTGCTGGCTGTACGTGCTGGGGGCACCTCTGCCCCCAGATGTCCTTGGTGTAGACTTTTACCCCCTGGTTGAGTACTGTCCCCACTCACTGGCTGGCTGCTCCGTGGAGACCTTGGGTAGGTGGAGTGGAGGCAGACCAGACCTGGGACCGGCATTCAGGCAGCAGTCTCAGAAGGCACCCATTTCTTTTCCCTTCTCTGTGCCCTTGAGGAACGCCAGCTCTGCCTTCCAGCAAGATGATCTAACCAAGAATCCTGCTCAGCATTCTTTTTTTTTTTTCCCCTCCACCGCAGTGTCTATAGTCATTAATGAAATTAAAGAGATAACCACAAAGCTAGGTCCACACCCCACAAATAAAACAGTGGACATGAAACACCCTCCATTTAGACATTCATTCCACAGTCATGGAGAACTGACTGTTGAGATGTCCCCTCAGGGTGGAGATTTCGAGATAAATCAGATGGCCCCTACCATCCGGGAGCCCACAGCCCAGTAAAGAACAGAGCCATTGAGCAGATGTTACAATAAAATGTCAAGGACCTCTGTTGTTTGCCCAGGACACAATGTGGGCAGGAACCAGGGAGTGGGGAACGTTCAGGAAATTCTTGCCTGGGTCTTGAAAGATGCATAGATGTTTCACAGGAGTACGGGAGGGGAAGGAACAGGAGAACTGGGAACTGCCTGTTATGTGTGCTGCTGCTGCTGCTGCTAAGTCACTTCAGTCGTGTCCAACTCTGTGCGACCCCATAGATGGCAGCCCACCAGGCTCCGCCATCCCTGGGATTCTCCAGGCAAGAACACTGGAGTGGGTTGCCATTTCCTTCTCCAATATATGAAAGTGAAAAGTGAAAGTGAAGTCGCTCAGTCATGTCCGACTCTAGCGACCCCATGGACTGCAGCCTACCAGGCTCCTCTATCTATGGGATTTTCTAGGCAAGAGTACTGGAGTGGGGTGCCATTGCCTTCTCCCCTGTTATGTGTAGTGGTTCTCAAAGGGGGGGGGGTCGGGAGGGTGAGGCAATTTTGTCCTCAGGAGACATTTATCTATATCTATAGGCATTTTTGGTTGTCACCATTTTGGGTGATGCTACTGAAGAAGGAAATGGCACCCCACTCCAGTACTATTGCCTGGAAAATCCCATGGACAGAGGAGTCTGGTAGGCTACAGTCCATGGGGTTGCAAAGAGTCAGACATGACTGAGCGACTTCACGTTCACTGGCTTGCTACTAAACATTCTGCAATGCACAGGACAGCACGCCCCGCCTCCCGCCCTGGCACCTTCCCCCTCACCACCCACAGCAAGAAATACTGTGCCCAGAAGTGCCACTGTAGAGAAACCCTGTGTTAGGGTAGCTGCAGGTCATCCTGCATAGCTGAAAGCAGTGGGCAGACTTGAGACTGTCCAAGATGAAGCTGGAGAGGAGGAAGGGGCCATCATAAGGTCCTTCAATACCAAGCTAAGGATCTTGACTGTAGGACCCACCACTTCATCAGTCTGTTGCTTCGGGGGAGGGGGAGTGTTACTGGTATGGAGAAAGAATTGGAGCACAGCAATGGAAAAGGCAAGACTAATTAGGAAACTATCCCAGAAGTTCACTAAGAAATGAGAAGGGGGACAACTTCCCTGTGGTCCAGTAGCTAAGACTCCATGTTCCCAAAGCAGAGGGCCTAGGTTCGATCCCTGGCCAGGCAGCTAAGATCCCACAGGCCACAACTAAGACCCAGCACAGCCAAATAAATAAAAATAAACATTAAAACAAGGGGGTGCCAAGTGAGGACAGCCGTGCAGTGAGAGCAGAAAGGAGCTGACCCAGAGGAAGTGCACAGAGGAGGCAGGACCTGTTGGACTTGGTGGCGATCAGATTTGGTCACAGGGAGGAGGAGAAAGGAGGCCAGTAGATTCAGGCTTCTGGCCAGGGTGACCAAGAGGATGTTGATTTTGGAAGTGCCTCCAGGGCAGGCCAGTGAGCATGGCTCTGTGGTACAGAGACCACCAGTGCGGTGGGCATCCAGACCAGGTCATCCCAACACACCCAGGGGTGCCAGTCCCCGCTGTCTTGAGCAGAGTCGTGTGGAGTGCGCATGGCAGGTGGAGTCCTTTCCCTTCATTTTGTTAATCTAATGGTAATTAAGGCGTCCAGGAAGAGAATCTGAAAAGCTGGCAGTTTAATTAAAGGTAAATGACAGATGGAGGGGAATTCTGAGGCTCCCTAACACACCCTGTTTCCCCGCCCCACCACTGAGGCCAGATATCAAAGGAGGAGACAGCTAACCAAGTGCCCGATGAGAAGTATTACAGCATCAGAGCCTCTTTGCTGCCGCCTGCAACAGCGTCTAGAAACTCCTGCTGCCTCGAATTAACCTCTCCCCCCAGGTGCTGCGCATCAGTGGGTAACCAGGTAAAGAAGGCTGGGAGCCCGCCGGGAAGAAGGAATGACTTTTCCCTCTTGACGAAATCCACGTCTCTCTTTTAAAACCCGATTTCCCATTTATACCGGGAGCCTTGAAGTCAGGTTTGACCCAGAGGACCACGTGGCACATTAAACGCTGGGCGGGAGTAGGGAGCTAGTTTTCGTGGGCCTCATGCCGCCCGTGGATCGGAATGTCAAGCCGGGCCTCCGAGACCAAAGTGGAGGGTAATTATCACCTCTCCTCCACAACGAGATTGCAGGAGTCAGCGAGCAATTGATTTTTTTTCCCACTACAGATATTTCACTGCTTAATTGGTAGTGACACAGATGGCTGGCCCTCACCAGGGCGCCACAGACCAAGCCTCCCCAAAGCAGGGCTCCCCCCCCTCCCCCGGGACACATCTCTCCCTCTGGTTTGCCATGCTCTCCCCGCACCTCCTCCTTCTGGTCGGGCGAGGGTGAGCTGGCTCCCTGCTCTTTCAATTACAAAACAAGAACACGAGTGAATCCTGATGTGCTTTCCTGAGCCAGTCAAGCCCTCCCTGGTGACATATTGAGAACCTGCCTTGAGCTGGACACCATAGAGAGTCTGGAAATGAGCAGACGGTGGACTCTGGCCTCAGGCAGCACGTGGAAGATAACATATCCCTAGCCTACTAGACGCTGGGAGCTGTGTTCTGCTGGAATGAAGCCTGAAGCGGCCTGTTAAAACCAAAACCCACCACCATCCAGCCCCACCCTGTCGTCCTTGCTGTTGCTTGGTCACTAAGTTGTGTCCGGCTCTTTGCGGCCCCATGGACTGCAGCACGCCAGGCTCCCCGCTGTCCTTGCCCCACACCTACCCTGAACTGTTCCAGGCCAACTGCTTTTTGTTCGTTTGTTTGTGCTCTCAGGAGCAGACCTGATTGTGAAGCTCAGTTCATGGTCCGCTGCCGTCATCAATCCAGGGAAGGCCCCTCTGAATTTACTCTCTGCTTCCCTCCCATCCCTTTCTCCTGCCATAGGCAGCCCCTCTCCTCTATTCAGTGTATATCCTTGAAAAACATGAAGAGTTATCTTATGTAGTGTACTTCGATTTACATTAATGGTACTGGGCTATAGATCACATGCTCTAACATTTTAAATCCAACTATCCATTGTAAGGGCTTCCCAGGTGGCTTAGTGGTAAAGAATCTGTCTGCCAATGTGGGAGATACAGGAGATGCATCTGGGTTGGGAAGATCCCCTGGAGTAGGAAATGGCAACCCATTCGGTCTTCTTGCCTGGGAAATCCCATGGACAGAGGAGCCTGGCGGGCTATAGTCCATGGAGTGCCAAAGAGTCGGACACAACTGAGCACGCACACACGCACATCCATTTTAGAAGAACTCTCCAAGTTCTACACGTGTGACTCGTCCATTGCTTCTGCCTGCCGTAGAGGACTCTGTCCTGAGCATCCCTCACATTTATTCACCCGTTCTTCTGGAGATGCACATCTGAGTTGTTGCCAGCTCTCAGCTATCCCAAAGCTATCGTGAATGTCTTTGTTCCTGCCCCCTGATAGACCTGGACAAAGATCCAAGAGGCTGCCCTGGGTGCGTAGCCAAGAGTGCGCCGCTGGCTTCTAGGTGTGCTGTTGTTTGTCCAGTCATGTCTGACTCTGTGACCCCGTGGACTGCAGCTCGCCAGGCCCTGTCCCTCACCATCTCCCGGAGCTTGCCCAAGTTCATGTTCATTGCATCGGTGATGCCATCCAGCCATCTCATCCTCTGGTGCCCTCTTCTCCTTTTGCCCTCAATCTTTCCCAGCATCAGGAACTTTTCCAGTGAGTTGGCTGTTCGCACCAGATGACCAAAATACTGAAGCTTCAGCGTCAGCATCAGTCCTTCCAGTGATATTCAGGGTTGATCTCCCTTAAGATTGATTGGTTTGATCTCCTTGCTGTCCAAGGGACTTTTAGGAGTCTTCTCTAGCACCGCAGTTCGAAGGCATCAATTTTTTGGCGTTCTGCCTTCTTTACAGTCTAGCTCTCACAACCATATGTGACCACCAGGAAGACCATAGCCTTGACTATACAGACCTTTGTCGGCAGAGTAATGTCTCTGCTTTTCAACACACTGTCTAGGTTTGTCATTGCTTTCCTGCAAAGAAGCAATAATCTTTTAATTTCATGGCTACAGTCACTGTCTGCAGTGATTTTGGAGCCCAAGAAGAGGAAATCTGTCACTACTTCCACCTTTTCCCTTTATATTTGCCATGCAGTAATGGGGCCGGATGCCATGATCTTACTTTTTTTTAATATTTAGTCTTCTAGGTGTACACAGTCTTAAGTCCATGAAGCTCTCTGCCCGTTGCCCTAAGGAACAGCTGTACCAGTGTTCCATCCCACCCACAGTGAATGAGGGTCCCCTTTTCTCACACCAACATTTAGAACTGTCCAGCATTCTGGTTTTTAGTTCATATTGTAAAGTCATATCTCTCTTATCTCTTTGCTTTTTAAATTTATTTTATTCATCACCGACTCGATGGATATGAGTTTGAGCAAGCTTCAGGAGTTGGTGATGGACAGGGAAGCCTGGCATGCTGCAGTCCATGGGGTCGCAAAGAGTCTGAGCAACTGAACAACTGAACTGATAAAATTTTTAAAAGTTCCATTTACTCTTACTACTATCTCTTGGCTTTAATTTGAACCTTTCTGATTACTCATGATGTCTGCTTCTCTTTATATACTTGTTAGCCATTCAGGTATTTTCTCCTTAAGGAACTGCCTATTCATAGCCTTTGCCCATTTTTCTAATTAATTTTCTGTCTTTTTCTTGCTGATGTGCAGGAATCTCTTGTATGTTATTAACTTCTTTTGGTTGTAGACATTGCAGGTATCTTCTGTCTCCTCCAGTTCCCTTTGTCTATTGATATCTTTCTTTGAACAGAAAATCCCTAATTTGCTAAAGGTATTTAAAAAATTTTTATTTGTCTTATGATTCATGCTTTTGGAATCCTAAGAAATCCTTTCTTGCCTATGTCATGAAGACATTTTCCTACATTTCATGAATTCCTTTATTAGCCTTATCTTCCACTTTCAGGTGGTCCAGCCTACCTGAAATCCACCTTTGTATATTGTATGAGGTAGGGATCCACTTTGTTTTTCTCTGTTTAGTATGACGATTGTCCCAATAGCATGTACTAAAAAGCATCCTTTCTCCACCGAGTTGTGATTCTACCTCCACCAGACTTAAAGTTTATGTGTGTGTGTGTAGGCCCATATATATTTCTGGCCTCTCCGTTGTGTCCCACGGTCTATTTGCCAGTCCCTTCCCACCTCAGGACCACAGTTCTCATCACGCTGACGCTGCAGTGTGTCTTACCATCCAGTAGGACAGGTGTGCCCTTTTAGCTTTTCTTTTTCAAGATTGAGTTAGCTATTGTGGATCTTCATTTTTCCTCACATCTTTGAAATATCTGAGCACCTCAAAAAAAAAATTTACTGCCTGTTCATTGGAACTATATTAGATCTTGCTAATATGAGGACTAGATTTTTAAAACATTGAATCATATTATCCATGAACATGATTTATCTTTTTATTTACCCAAATAATTTTAACTGTCCTTTAATAGAGTTTTCTAAGTTTCTCCATAGAGGTATTCATTCCTAAATATTACCTGCTTAAATTATAATTTTGAATGGATCTTATTTTCCTTTTTTTTTTTAAGAAAAATTGATCATTGCTATATTAGAAGAATGCTACTGTTTTTTGTTTTCCTTGTATCTGGAAATTTTGCCAAATTCTCCTATTACTTCTAAAAGTTTTTCTCTGCATCCTACTGGATTTTTAATAAAAATATCATCTCTAAATACTGATAGTTTTGTCTCTCTTAATGCTTCCAGCTCATTTCTTTTTCTTGGCGTATGGCATTGTTCAGGACTTGCAGTACAATAGCAGTTCAACAGCTGACCTGTTCAACAGTGTTGAACAGCAGTAGCGATAGTAGGTGATATTCTCAACTTGCTTAGGATTGAAAGGGAATGCAAGTTTAAGTATGTTTCATAAGGGTTTTTTAGTAGCTAGCCTTTATCATGATAAGGAAGTTTCTATTCCTAGTTTTTTGAGAATTTTAATCATAAATAGTGTTATCAGATACTTTTTTTAAAACTTAAGGTAATATATGATTTTCTCTCTTTTACACTATCAATGTTTTAAACTAATATATTTGTGATATTGAATAATCCTTACATTTTTAGAATAAACCTTACTTGATTATGCTTTTTAAAAAATTAAACTATAGTTGATATGTTTAGTTCACTTTTATGACTTATCCATGTCATTTTCATTTTCAAATTCATCCATGTGTAAATGGTCCTATTCTTTTTACCATTTTTACCCTTTCTTGAATAGTAAGAATTTCTTAAAAAGTGAATATGTCTGTGAAAGTGTTAGTCACTCAGTCGTGTCCGACTCTTTGTGACCCCATGGACTGTAGCCCGCCAGCCTCCTCTGTCCATGGGATTCTCCAGGCAAGAATACTGGAGTGGGTTGCCATTTCCTTCTCCAGCGGATCTTCCCAACCCAGTGATTAAACCCAGGTCTTCCGCATTGCAGGCAGACTCTTTACCGTCAGAACCACCAGGGAAGCCCTAATATGGCTATAATTATTTCTCTTTTCTCATTCAGATTGTATTTGTATCTCCTCTGTTTTTGTCAGTCATGCCTGTCCTCAGTGCCTTTGCTAGTGCTGTGTCCTTTGCCTGGAATGCTCACCTCCTAGGCCCTTGGTGGCCCAGGTGGCACCTGTGTGCAGATTAGGAAAGGGCCTCTCTCAGGCGGGCTGAGCTCCCACTCGCCCCCTCAGCCCTGTGTGCAGTGCACAACCTACATACCCCGCATGGCAGCCCTTCGCGCTTCCCAGCTTGTTTATTCTCCGCTCATTTCTCATGGTGCCCAAGGCTGCCCATTCCTCAGTTTTCAGCTTCCTTGGTGAAACCTTTCTTGTCTCCCCTGACTGAAAGTAATCTTTCAACTCCGCCCTCCCTAAATCCCTCCTCCTCTTCCTCCCACTCCTCCTTTGCACTCTCACTGTGTGTCATTCGTGCATCTTGTAAGGCATTTATCTCGTTTTCCCTTATGTCATATTATTCTGTGTGGATGTCTTATGATTCCAACTGGATTAACCCCTTGAGGTTAGGGACTACAGTTTATTTGTCTTTAGGTCCTCCCTCTGCCAGTGGGACTCAGCAAATGTTACTTATATGAATGCTTGAGTATTAAATGTAGAGCACTTGTGGACACAGTGGGGAAGGAGAGGGTGGGACGAATTGAGAGAGTATTCATGTATATACACTACCACATGTAAAATAGACAGCTAACAGGAACTGCTATCTAGCACAGGGAGCCCAGGTCAGTGCTCTGATGACCTAGAGGGATGGGATGGGGGGGCCGGTGGAAGGAAGGCTCAAGAGATACATGTAGCCGATTCACGTTGTTGTACAGCAAAAACTAACACAACACTGTAAAGCAATTGTGTGTGTGTGTGTGTGTGTGTGTGTGTGTGTGTGTGTGAGTTGCTCAATCATGTCTGACTCTGCAACTCCATGACTGTACACTGCCAGGCTCCTCTGTCCATGGAGTTCTCCAGGCAAGAATACTAGAGTGGGTTACCATGCCCTGGTCCTGGGAATCTTCTTGACTCAGGGATTGAACCTGGGTCTCCTATGTTAGCAGGCAGATTCTTTACTGTCTGAGCCATCAAGGAAACCCAAAGCAATTATACTGTTAAAAAACAGTACATGTAGGTGCTAAGAAGAGCCTTCTATAGCATTGCATAAACGGTGTCGGGGGTGGTCTTTAGAGGGAAAGATAATGGCAGAGCACACATGAAGGGCATGGTGACGGAGGATACACTTACTGAGTTTCACATGTGCCAGGCACTTTGCTAAATGCTTTCACAGTTTACTTCTCTAAGCCTTCTCAACAGCCCTTTGAGACAGGTGCTACTATTAGCTCCATTTTGCTGCCAAGGAAGCTGGGCACTGATGAGTCAGCAGTGCCAGGCCTGGTCTGCCCGACTTCAGAGTTCAGGCATTCATTTACAACCATGAGCAGCCTCCTTCGATCACACGGTGGTTACCATTTATTGCGGCGTTGTGTTTGATGCTTACAGATGTTATTTCTAATCCTGATGCCAAATGTACCAGGTACCGAGTATCCACACTTGGCAGATGAGGAAACAGAGGCTCATCAAGGTTAAAGGACTTACCTAAGGTTACAGAAATGGAAAGTGGTTATAATCAGATTTCTCTGACCCCAAAGCATGCCCTTCCTCTGCATCACAGACACAGTGCTTGGGGCCAGCAAGAAAACCCTGCCTCTGGAGTGGAAAAAGGGTTTTTTGTTTGTTTGACCACATGGCATGCAAGATCTTAGTTCCCTGACCAGGGATCAAACCAGTGTCCCCTGCAGTGGAAGCACAGAGTCTTATCCACTGGGCTGCCAGGGAAGTCCTGGAACAAGGTTTGTTTGTATAGGAAAGTGAGGCAGCTGAGGTAAGAAAGGCAAGCTGCCTCGGGCTGCAGAAGGCCTTCCTTCTCGGGATGACTAATCAAGACTGGCTTCTGGAAATCATGGCTCAGATGCTAAAAAATCAGCCTGCAATGCAGGAGACCTGGGTTTGATCCCCGGGTTGGGAAGATGCCCTGGCAAAGGAAATGGCAACTCACTCCAGTATTCTTGCCTGGAGAATCCCATGGACAGAGGAGCCTGGTGGGCTCCAGTCCATGGGATCACAAGAGTCAGACACGATTTGGTGACTAAACAGCCAGGAGAGGCAGGGACCTTGTTTTGAGGATGGAGCAGGATAGCTGGACCCCTGGAGGCCAAGGGAGCCTGAGCCAACTGGAGCTCTGCCTAGATCTGTGCTCAGGGAAGCGCAGGGCTTTGCACAGCTGCAGGGACATCAAAGCACTCAGGTCTGCAGAGAAAGTCGTATCTGAGCAGATCTGCAGCTTGCGGTGATGGTCCATCCTACGCATCTCTGTGACTGCAGCCTCTTGAGCCTGCTTATTTCCCAAGGGCATCAGGACCAGCTCTCCTCAGCCTCCTAGATCTCCCCTGATATGACTTCTGAAGAGCTGCTGGGAAACCCCCAGGGTAGGCAGTGGGGATTTGTCAAGGACGCATGGCCAGCACCCTCCGCACCATCTTCATTTCCGGGAGCAGAGTGCCCATCTCCTGCTCAGTTGTGTTCAGAGGTGGGGGCGGGGTGCAGGTGGCATTTCTGACTCTTGGGCACCACTTAGCCCAGCCCCACTGGTCCTCTGCAGGCCACGGCGTGACTCTCTAGAGGTGCAGTTGCTATGTGCCTTACCAGCGCCCGTTCCTGCCCAGGTCGTTGCTGTGGTCATGGACCTCTTCACCGATGGCGAGATCTTCCAAGACATTGTGGACGCCGCCTCCAAGCGCCGGGTCCCCGTGTATATCATCCTGGATGAGGCAGGTGTGAACTACTTCCTGGAGATGTGTCAGGGCTTGGAGCTCCCTGACTTTCGTATTCGGGTAAGTTGTACCCCTGGGGCAGGGCTGGGGGTGGGAAGGAAGTGGAATGGAGACCCCCTCTGCCCCTTCCTCGGCCTGCTCCCCAGTTCAGGGGTCCAGGTGAGCAGCACTGCCAGCCCCCTTCCCTCTGTCTGAAACCTTGCCTCGTGAACTGATAACCCTAAACTGCATGCCCAGCTTAACATTTTATCCCAAGACTGCTGAAGCTGAGGCGGGAGGCTCTGGCCCAGTCCTGGGTGCTCAGCCTGCAGAGTCACTGTCAGGGTTGACGGTAGGGTTGTGTTTCTCTGCTGAGGAGCTTTGAGAGCAGGCCAGGGCTGCCCTGGGCCCGTCCATGCCCAAATCTCCTCGGGCCGTAGGAAGCAGAGTCAAATGCAGATAGGGGCCAACAGGCAGGACCCTGTGGACAAGAGGGCTTGTCCTCTGCTCAAGAAGATACTCGGCACAGAGCTTCTAGGCTCCCAGCCTGAGTGACAGCGCCCTTCTCTTCCCGACAGAACATCCGTGTCCGCTCTGTGACAGGTGTGGGCTTCTACATGCCCATGGGGAAGGTCAAGGGGACCCTGTCGTCAAAGTTCCTCATGGTAGATGGGGACAAAGTAGCCACTGGATCCTTCAGGTGAGTTGGGCCCTGGTTGGGGCGGGGGGAATCTTTGTTCTTGGTCAGAAATGTTCACGTTCAGAAGGATGCTGGACTGGAGCCTCCACGGTCCTACGTGTCGTAAGTCTAAGACCCACTCATATTCTAAGTCTGTTCTGATGGCAAAGAATAACCCCCTGGCCAACCCCTTCCCTCAAACTCTCTGGCTGATGGACTATTCAAGAAAGACAGTCAACTTCTGTTGACCATTCAGCACTGCCTGCCTTCCACGGTCCACAACAGATTGCATTTTGAGGCTGGAAGAAGACCCCGGCAGATGGAGCAATTAATAAATGGCATCAGCCCTCTCATATGGTTAAAGTATGGTGCTTTGCAGATGCTGCGTGTTCTAAAAATTCAGAGAAGAACTAATAAGAAATGAAATGCTCGTAACAGTAGTGGCAGCTGCAGATTCTACTTTTAAATGTATGTTTGTGCCAGGAACTGAGAAGCCTTCTGTATACGTTGTTGGACTTTAGCCTCACAACAGCTCTGACCACACGCCTCACGAGCCCTGTTTTACAAGGCAGTCAGGGCCGAAAGCAGGTTTGGATCCAGGCCTGACTTTTCGCGCCCTCGCCCTGCACCCACTGCCTGCTTTACTGCACGTGAGGCCAAGACCTGGACCCGAGGGAGTATTTGGGTCTGTGGAGGGAAAACAGCTGGCACAAAGGCAGCAAGGCATCCGGCCTCCCTGGTGGATCGGGTTGGGCCGGGCGGCGGGTGTGTTGAGATGGGCTAGCCAGGCGGCGGCCGGCGGGGCGAGGCTGCAGCCCCGGGCACCATATGTCTTGCTTTTCTGTCCCCGTGTTCTAGCTTCACCTGGAGTTCCTCCCACGTGGACAGGAACCTCCTCCTCCTCCTGACGGGGCAGCACGTGGAGCCCTTCGACGTGGAGTTCCGGGAGCTGTACGCCATCTCCGAGGAGGTGAACTTGTACCAGCAGCTGGGCCTGGCAGGAGGCGCTGGCAGGCCCGGCCTCCACTACTCCTCCACCGTGGCGCGCAAGCTGATCAACCCCAAGTACGCCCTGGTGGCGGGCAGCCGGCCCCCGCCCGGGGAGATGATGCGGTGGGCTGCCCGGCAGCAGCAGGAGGCCAATGGCCATGCCGAAGGGCAGGAGGAGGGTGGCAAGGGCGAGTCGGCCCGGCGCCTGGAGAGCTTCCTGCACGACCTGGCCACCCTGGAGCAGGTGCTGCCCCCCGTGGAGCCGGTGCCCCTAAGAGAGCTGAATCGGAGGGATGCCCGGGGGATCTCCCACCTGCACACGGACCTGAAGTCCAGACCCCGAGAGGCCCTTGCCCGACACAGCAAGGGAGAAGCCGCCAACGGGGAGGCCACCCTGGCCAAGGAGGGCAGGCGCTTCGGCAGCAGGATCTTCAGCCGACGGTCCAAGAGGCCCGTGGCACCCAATGGCACAGCCAGTGCCCTCTCCCCCAAGGCCTTGGCCGAAGCGGAGTTTATGACGGGGAAGAGGCCCAACGAGGGCTCCAGTGCTGACATCTCAGGTGAGTCGTGTCCGGCCGCCCCCCACCCCCACCACCATCCCCAGGGCTCCCCAGGCCTCTGAGCCTGCTCTAGTAGCTGCCTCCGGGCAGGAGAGCACAGAGCTCTGGGCCCCACCATTCTCGTGTCCCTGTCCCGCTCTGGCCTCTGCCCGCATGTGGCCTGGGCCAGCACTGCACATCAGAGCTCAGGTTCCCCTTCTCCAAAGGCGGGGGAGAGTGAGCATGCCCGGCCCAGCTGCTCCGAGGACATGAAGTGCTCAGGACAGTGCTGGGCACGGGAGTTGTCGGGGAGCTCTTGTTACTAGTACCACAGGCCGGGGGAGCATCTCCACTGTAAACCGCCTCTGAACCTAGAGCTCCTCTTCAGCTTCTCATTCCTTGCCGGATCAGGTGTTGTCCTGGACAGACACACCCCACCAATGCCCTGACCCACTTTTCCTCATTTCTTTTGTAAAAGTTGGACGTGGCTCCTCCCTTTGTTCATTTGATAAATGGCATTTGCCATGCTGCTTACTTCTGGGACAGATTGTCCCTGCTGGTGGTATCTTTCTGGAGGCGGGGAGGTCTCTCTGGGATGCCCTAGAGGTCCTGGCCTTTATCTTTCTCTGGAACAGTCTCCAGAGTGGCCTTTTCTGGCTGGTGGGGACAGCCAGGGCCGCTGCCAGCACCTTTTCTCATGTCAGCATCTCTGGGATTGAAGGGGTTTCCGTGTTGGAATTTCTCCCTCCCTCCAGGCTGTGGGGCTTTGCAGCGGTAAGACCAGGCTCCCTGGCTGGTCAGGCGGGTGATGGCAGGGCCTTGCATTCCAGGATTCCTGGGTCCCCTCCAGGCCCCGGCTTTGACCTGACCCTGGCTGGAGTGCAGGTCTTCCCCTCCATTGACACCCCAGCTCTGGTCCAGAGCCTTACACACTCAGTCCGTGCCTCTTAGAGTTAGGATAGGCCTGGAGTGTCCGAGAATTTGGGCACAACAGCAGTGCCAGGGCTAGAGCTACATTCAGCCAGGAAGCATTTATTGAGCACCTCCATGTGCCGCGGCCTCTCTTACTTGGTCCTCAGAACAACCACAGAGGTGGCAGGTGGAAGCTCAGAGAGGTGAATGACGTGATCCCAGGGCACAGGAAGTGGTAGTGGGGCCAGGACACAAAGCCAGGCCAGGGCCCATGTCCTGCCAGGGAGGGGGAGCTGGGCCTGTCCCATCCCCCCCGGGACTCCCTGGCTCCCCCGACACCAGATGCTGCTGCTGCTGCTCTGCACCGCTTGTTTGGAAGAAGGGTTGCCATGGTGAACACCTGGCAGGGAAGGGAAGGGGAGGGGCAGGCCCAACCACAAAAGGGACCGTTTGCCACGTCCTGACTGGAGGTGAAATAGAAGCTTTCTCTTCCTTCAGCCTCTCACCCCGAGGTGCTGTCTCCATAGAAACAAAAGGCCATCATTTTCTCCCTTCCTGTTTCCTTTAGTGAGTCTCAGCATCAGGTGCCCCTGCTTGGATGACTTGGACGGTCACTGATGCTGCTGCTCTCTTGAGTAGCCAGCCAAGCAGCCAGGGACCAGCCCTGTACCAGCTCCGCCCCCGAGTACCTGAAACCCAGAGAGAGAACCAGAGACAGACAGAGAAGGGCAAGAGTGCAGCGGCCCATACCAGGGATGTCTAGCAAGATCACAGTAGTCCTGCTTCGCCCCTTAGGAGACACGCAGAGCGGCCTCATCCAGCACAGTGTCTGCACACCTGGACAGGCAGCCAACCCTGAGGACCTGGAATTCAAGCCCCTCGTGAGGCCTTTCCTCTGGAAGGCAGGGCAGGAAGCACAGACTCTTCTCCCCAAAGGCCCTTTGGGTGACCTCCAGCCTCACAAATGTTTGACTGGTTTAGTGCCTCCTGTCAGGCAGCAAAAGCTTATTAGCAGGACTTCATGTGCCAGAGGGTCAGGTTACCGACAGACGGGGTTCCCTGATGTTGGAACTAGCAATCCTAGCATGCATGGAACTGCCATCAGGGAGGAAATCACGTTAGCTGCTCCCTTAGGGTCCCTCCAAGGAATGGACCCCTCTCCTCCAGTGAACACTGAGAGCACCATCAGACAGCTATCGGACGGATCTCGGCTCCCAGTACCTGGCTCCCCAAAGCTGGCACACATCCTTTCACCTCCTCAGGGCTGTTTCCTGGTTGAGAAGAGGAGAGAGGGGTTGAGCCTGTGGGGTCGGGGAGGGGGCTGGTCCAGAGGCCCCTTTTTGAGCTCTGGTTCTGACTCCGTCCTTTCTGTCTCTGTTGCCCTCTTGTCAAGGGAGAGAGCCTGGGCCAATGACAGAGTGGGTGAAAGAGAAAAACAAGAAGGCTGAGAGCTGACAGCCTGTAAAACTGCTTGATAAGAAGTATACAGTTTGCAGAGTTTTGCACACCCAAGTGCGGGCCCCCGCGAGAGCCTTCTGAAATCCCTTCCTTCGGGTCTGGCGGTCTGGCTGCAGGTGGCCAGGTGGTTTGAAGGTCCACAGCTCCCTCTACTGGTGGGAGCCGAGCACCCTGTCCTTGTGGTTTTTCTCCTTGGCCCTGCGCTTGGCGCCTGTCAGCATCTTCCCTGAGCCGGCCACCTGCGCTCATCCAGGAGCTCCGGATTCTGGGGCAGAGACCCCACCTCAGGGGACCGCAGTCACTGGAAAGGCTGGTGAAAAGAGAGAGGAGTAGGTCCCGCTGGGCTGGGCTCAGAAATCTGCATTTTAAACAGTGTTGTCTGAGGGTTGTCCCACGCAGGGGCCCTCGGAGCAGCAGATCCGGTGACAAGGCTCTGCCCTTGGGGGCTGCCGGGTCGGGGGAGGAGGTTCCAGGTGGTGTCCTGAAGCCCCCCACCCTTAGTCCCCCTGGAGAAATCCCTGGGACACGGCCAGCACTTTTGTGCAGCAGGGTAAGAGGAGGAAGGGAGGCACAGGCTTTGGCTGGGCACTTGGAGTGTGCTGGGTGGACACGATGCTGAACGCCCTCGCGTGGCCGCCCCGCTTGATGGCGTCATTTTACAGACAAGACCCCAGAGGTGCAGAGGCAAGGCCCTGTGTCCACGGCCACGAAGGAGAGCCTCCCAGGGCCTCACACAAAGCATCGTGTGGTCTCTAGAGGGTTAGGGTAGGCATCTTCCCTCCATCTTTAAAGGCAGTTTGGAAGGGCCAGAGGCCTGGACCCATGGCTGACTCTCCCCCAAGTGCCCACAGGTGCAGAGGAAGAGGAGAGTGCCTCTGGGTCACCCTCTTCCAAGGGCCCCTGAACCCAGGCTTTTAAATTTATTATTATTTTTGGTTGTTGCACTGCACCGCATGTGGGATCCCAGCTTCCCCCACCAGGGATCAAATCTATAACCCCTGCACTGGAAGCATAGAGTTTTAAGTAACTGTGGGCCACCAGGGAAGTCCAGAGCCCGGGCTTGTGTTCCCAGAGTTCCCTGCGGTGACTGCAGCCGCAGGTGCAGTCAGCCCTTTCCAGGGCTCTCCCAGGTCCCCTGATGCACGCGTGGACGGGCCACCCTGGCTGGCAGTGTGGGCTGGCTCCTAGGGCTGTGCTCGCTGGGCTCCCAGATTTCAGATTTGCCTGTGTCATTTTCTGGGTGGCGGTCTGGTCCCCTGTGTGGGATGGAAGGCTGGGTAAATGCCAGTCTTCAGAGTGCCAGGGTTCAGGGATCCTTAAGGGGCCAGGCCTCCAGTTCCAGGGTGAGCCTCCTCAACAGCTGTCTTGTCAAGATGGAGTTTCAACACTCAGTGTCAGACCTGAGCTCAGGAGGGCTTCCCCTGTGGCTCAGAGGTAGAGAATCTGCCTGCCAAGGCAGGAGACGCAAGTTCGATCCCTGAGTCAGAAAGATCCCCTGGAGAAGGAAATGGCAACCTACTCCAGTATTCTTGCCTGAAAAATCCCATGAACAGAGAAGCCTGGCGGGCTACAATCTGTGGGGTCACAAACAGTTGGATATGACTTAGTGACTAAACCACAACAAACCCGAGGTCAGGCCTCAGCTGATGTGTTCTCAGATTGCGCTCTGATTCCATAAACCTGAGCACCGTCACCAGTCAGGGCCTCGGTCACGTGGCACAGGTGAGGGGAGCTGATTGAGGATCCTTCAAGGAGCTAGTCCCACTGGGCTCTAGCAAAGAAGCAGGTGTCCTTGGTCCCGTTGGCAGATGTCAGAATCTCCTGCCCTGCTTGTTTCTCTTGGGCCCGGCCAGGGCTTCCGTCACCATCTGCATGGGTAAAGGCACATACGTCACCCAGTCACCGTCCGTTGATGCCACTGTGGTTGCTCTTGCTGTTGGTATTGGCATGAACCCTTAGGTAGCTTCGGATCATGAACTCCTTATTGCCAAATTCAGACTGAAATTGAAGAAAGTGGAGAAAACCACTAGACCATTCAGGTATGACCTAAATCAAACCCTTTATGACTATATAGTAGAAGTGAGAAATAGATTTAAGGGGCTAGATCTGATAGACAGAATGCCTGATGAACTATGGATGGAAGTTCGTGACATTGTACAGGAGACAGGGATCAAGACCATCCCCAAGAAAAAGAAATGCAAAAAGGCAAAATGGCTGTCTGAGGAGGCCTTACAAATAGCTGTGAAAAGAAGGAAGTGAAAAGCAAAGGAGAAAAGGAAAGATACACCCATTTGAATGCAGAGTTCCAAAGAATAGCAAGGAGAGATAAGAAAGCCTTCCTCAGTGATCAATGCAAAGAAATAGAGGAAAACAAGAGAATGGGAAAGACTAGAGATCTCTTCAAGAAAATTAGAGATACCAAGGGAACATTTCATGCAAAGATGGGCTCAATAAAGGACAGAAATGGTAGGGACCTAACAGAAGCAGAAGATATTAAGAAGAGGTGGCAAGAACACACAGAAGAACTGTACAAAAAAGATCTTCACGACCAAGATAATCATGATGATGTGATCACTCACCTAGAGCCAGACATCCGGGAATGTGACGTCAAGTGGGCCTTAGGAAGCATCACTACAAACAAAGCTAGTGGAGGTAATGGAATTCCAGTTGAGCTATTTCAAATCCTGCAAGATGATGCTGTGAAAGTGCTGTACTCAATATGCCAGGAAATTTGGAAAACTCAGCAGTGGCCACAAGACTGGAAAAAGTCAGTTTTCATTCCAATCCCAAAGAAAGGCAATGCCAAAGAATGCTCAAACTACCGCACAATTGCACTCATCTCACACGCTAGTAAAGTAATGCTTAAAATGCTCCAAGGCAAGCTTCAGCAATACGTGAACCATGAACTTCCAGATGTTCAAGCTGGTTTTAGAAAAGGCAGAGGAACCAGAGATCAAATTGCCAACATCCACTGGATCATGGAAAAAGCAAGAGAGTTCCAGAAAAACATCTATTTCTGCTTAATTGACTATGCCAAAGCCTTTGACTGTGTGGATCACAAGACACTGTGGAAAATTCTGAAAGAGATGGGCATACCAGACCACCTGACCTGCCTCTTGAGAAACCTGTATGCAGGTCAGGAAGCAACAGTTAGAACTGGACATGGAACAACAGACTGATTCCAAATAGGAAAAGAGTACATCAAGGCTGTATATTATCACCCTGCTTATTTAACTTATATGCAGAGTACATCATGAGAAACGCTGGGCTGGAGGAAGCACAAGCTGGAATCAAGATTGCTGGGAGAAATATCAATAACCACAGATATGCAGATAACACAACCCTTATGGCAGAAAGTGAAGAAGAACTAAAGAGCCTCTTGATGAAAGTGAAAGAGGAGAGTGAAAAAGTTGGCTTAAAGCTCAACATTCAGAAAACGAAGATCATGGCATCCGGTCCCAACACTTCATGGAAAATAGATGGGGAAACAGTGGAAACAGTGGCTGACTATTTTTCTGGGCTCCAAAATCACTGCAGATGGTGATTGCAGCAATGGAATTAAAAGATGCTTACTCCTTGGAAGGGAAGTTATGACCAATCTAGACAGCATATTAAAAAGCAGAGACATTACTTTGCCAACAAAGGTCTGTCTAGTCAAGGCTATGGTTTTTCCAGTGCTCATTTATGGATGTGAGAGTTGGACTATAAAGAAAGCTGAGCATGGAAGAATTGATGCTTTTGAACTGTGGTATTGGAGAAGACTCGAGAGTCTCTTGGACTGCAAGGAGATCCAACCAGTCCATCCTAAAGGAAATCAGTCCTGAATATTCATTGAAAGGACTGATGCTGAAGCTGAAACTCCAATACTTTGGCCACCTGATGCGAAGAGCTGATTCATTTGAAAAGACCCTGATGCTGGGAAAGATTGAGGGCAGGAGGAGAAGGGGACGACAGAGGGTGAGATGGTTGGATGGCATCACCAACTCAATGGACATGGGTTTGGGTGGACTCCAGGAGCTGGTGATGGACGGGGAGGCCTGGCGTGCTGCAGTTCATGGGGTCGCAAAGAGTCAGACACGACTGAGCGACTGAACTGAACTGAACTTACGTAGCTTGCCTCTACCTGATTGTTCATTGTTTTCAGCAAATGTATATCTGTGCACTGTCTGCTCTGTGCCAGACACTGTCCTAAGTTCCTGGTGCAGCAGTGGACAAAGTGATGGGACTGTGCGACACGGAGGACCCTAGAGGCAGCCTCAGCAACCCAGGAGGATGGAGACTGGAGGACCACCCAGCTTTGGGCCCCTTGGAACCACAGGCTGGTGGACACAGTCATTCAGCTCCCCTCCCACCTCCTCAGTGCTCCACCTGCTCTCAGATGGCCTCCAGGGAGGCTCAGCTGGACCCTCAGAGAGTCCCAAGGCCTGGGTCCCGCCCAGCTAGGCAGGGGAAAGGCTTTACTTGGACCTGTTCAGCATCATTCTCGCTAATGGCCCAGGAGAGGAGGCCAACGCCACCTCCATGAAATTCAGAGCTGAGGTGATATAGGAAGGTGGTGTGAGCGCCAGGAGAGGACTCTGGGCCTGGTGGTTTGGAGAGGAACCAGAGGAAAAGGGATGGAGGCAGTCAGTACCCCAGGAGGGCTCCTCGCATCAACGGGATGCTGGTCTGAGGGCAGGAACCCAGCCGGCCTCCGCCTGGGATATAAAGGCAGTGGAAGTGCATGGAAGGGGCCTGGGAAGAGGAGAGCTGTGCCTCGCTCCCCCTTCTTTCCTCCTGATGAAAGGTGTTCCTTGTGCCCCCTAAGCCTGGAGTCTGTGCCACCATGCAGGCCAGCCCCTGCTGGGGCTTCCAGAGTGGCTCGGCAGTGAAGAACCCACCTGCCAATGCAGGAGACGCAGGTTCAATCCCTGGGTCAGGAAGATCGCCAGGAGTAGGAAATGGCAACCCACTCCAGTATTCTTGCCTGGAGAATTCCATGGACAGAGGAGCCTGGCAGGCTGCAGTCCACAGGGTCGCAAAGAGTCGGACATGACTGAACACGCATGCACAAACCAGCCTGCTGAGGCCAGGAGATGGCAGATCCCTTGATGTCCCAACCAGAGGTGGTCTTCATAAGGCCATCAGGACAGGACCTTTCATTTTGCTCTAAGGATCCTATGAGCTGGTTTCAGTAGCTTGGGAGGGACAGTGACCCCAGCACCCAAATTTGAGGTGTGGGCGGTGCACAGGAGAGGCGCTGGAGGCCAGCCCAGTGAGTGCTTCACCTACACCCCCCTCACCTGTTTCCCTTGTCTCTGCAGGTAAAGGCAGTCCCAGTCCTGCCAAGAATAGCAACTGCGTGATCTCCTGAGCTGCGAGCCAGCTGTCGGAGGACCTGTGGATGCCCCGTCCTGTCCTGTGGAGACACAGTTCAAACCCTGCGCCAGTTTGCACATCCGACCCTACTGGCCTTCCACCCCAGCAGCCTCCATCCTGGCCTCAGGGACCCTGTATCCCAGATGTGAGGATCTGCAGCATCTCAAGTCAACCGCGCGCCTCCACAAGACTGTCGTGGCCAGGCCGAGCTCACCACTTGTTTACATGAAGTGGAAGCTTCACTAGTGTCCACTCTCCTTTATGCCCAGCCCGCTGCCTCCCCTGGGCCAGCCTTGCCCTGCAGGCCCCCAGGTGGGGTGCGCCTACATCTTTATACCTGAATGTGATGGGCTCTCTGGGGCAGCTCCAGTCCCCCAGCCTCTCCTTCCCTGGGCTTCCTGGTGCTGCTGGTTCCCCAAGAGGTCTGGTGGAATAGAAGGGACAAGGACAGGGCTCTGAGCCAGGAACCTGGTCTCACTCGAGCTTCTGAACTCAGGATGGGAGACTCAGCGAGGATGGCTGGGGGCTGGGGGCTGAGGCCTTCCTGGCCTGTCCCTGCAGGCTCCTACTCTAGACTCTGCGTGGATTGAGGGCAGAATTTGACCCTGCCATTTTGAGAGCCCTGGTGCTGGGGTCTCCCTTCCCTCCCCAGCACCATCCTGAATGGTCCAGGTCTCCTTGGGTGCTGCAAGCCGATGTGGTGGTTCCCCAAGTGCCTTTACCTGAGGCCCTCCTTCCCTTTTGTGCCTTGATCTGCAGCCCCAAAGCAGGGAGACCCTGGCTGATGCTCTGGTGGTGTGGGAGGCTGGGCCATCTTCAGGAGTGTTTGCCCTCCCTCCACCCCAGGACCCAGGGCTTGCCCTCAGTCCCCCTCACCAGCCAGGATGTACGTGCCTTCTGTGGTTACACGTTGGCCAAAGACCGGCCTTAGCCTCCTGCCAAAACCAGACTGTAATGAGGTGCCTCAGCCTTACTGGCTTCTAAGAGCCCTGGCCTAAATGCCACAATGCCAGGCCAGGAAGACCAGCTGAAAATCGTACACCGCCCCCTCTTCATATGTGTGACTGAGCAGATCTGCGGAGAGAACTGGGGAGTGGACAGCAGAGAAACTGCCGGACCACAGGGGCTGAGCTGGCCCCGCCTCGGGCCGGGTTGCTGGGGGGCCTGGAGAGCCCAGGCTACGGCAACTGCGAAAGCACCACGCTCAGCCTCTCCCAGCCTCCTACTTCTGAGCCAAACTCTCATCCTCGGCTCTTTCCTTCTGCAAAACCCTGGGCAGCGGCAGCACCTTGGGGAGGGTCCAGATGCTCCGGTGGCGCAGACACCGGCACTTGGTGGCAGTGGGAGCAGGGGAGCCCCGAGCATCCTCTGAGAGGAGCCTGGCCTCCCAGGTGGGCGGGAGGAGGGGCAGGGGAAGGAAGGGAGGACCTGGTTCCTGAGGCGGGTAGAGTGCCGAGGAACCTGATCCCCCCACTCCCTGAGCTTGTGTGAGATTAAACACTTCCTGGGAACTGTTTCCTTATGCACCAAGGCCTGGTGACATGTCCTGCTTGTTCTAGAGGGGAAAGGAGCGGGGAGGTGGCAAACAAGGTCGGGGGAGGGGGCTACACCTCAGCTCAAGGTGTCTGTGTGGAGAGAGCACCCTTGGTGGGCAGAGTGGACACCTCTGGAGGCCAGAGGAAGGGACCGGCTCCTAAGTGATTGTGCCAAGGGCTGTCTGTGCCTCCCCTACGAGAAGAAGTGAAAGTGAAAGTCACTCAGTCGTGTCCCACTCTATCCAGTCCATGGAATTCTCCAGGCCAGAATACTGGAGTGGGTAGCCTTTTCCTCCTCCAGGGGATCTTCCCAACCCAGGGATCGAACCCAGGCCTCTCTCATTGCAGGTGGATTCTTTACTAGCTGAGCTAAGCAAGCCCACCAAATCTTTTTCCTATCTCCCACCCAAAGCAGGCCCAGTTCCCTCCCCTGCCCTGACATGCAGGAGGTTCCAGACTTGGAAGTCCCAAGTCTCTGTAGCCTTGAGCCAGGCCGTCCGTCCTGCCCCGGCTTCTCGCTGAGCCAACCCAGGGTGTTTCTCACTCTCTTTGGAGAAGCCAAGCGGGGGAGGAGACCGCGCGTTGAGGAGGACGCAGTGCAGTGTCCCGGGAAGAATGCTGGCCTGTGACGGGACACCTCTCCCCGTCCTTACAGAGGTTTGGGTGAGCCGGCCTCATGTGAGGACCCTGGAGTCCTAAAAGCAGCTTGTCTGCCTGAGCTCCAGCCCCTCCGTTCTGCCTCTCAGCTTCTCAGTTCCAGCACTTGTGCACACTTGGTGAAATATCCCCTGTCATCAAATCTCAAGGGGACATCTGGCCTTCCCAGTTGGACGGCAAGTTCAAGGATGGATCATGCCCTTGGTCCCTCTGCAGCAGCTTCCAGAAGGCTGGTGACATCAGAAGGGCTCCGGGAGGAATGGGGAAGAAACAGCGCTCTGGGTGTGGGGTCTGGCTTCGTGGCCCCCACCTCACCCCAGTCGCCAAGCTGCCCACTGTCAGAGTGCAGCCTCTGTAGATCGAGTGCCACCAACTGGCACAGCCCCATGAGAGGCCAGCCTCGGGGAGCAGAGGCCCTTGAGGTCTGAGACCTTGCCCCATTGGAGCGAGAAGGCAGGACCCCTGCAGGGGGCTGGGGGGCTTGCCCTTGACCTTTGGCGAAACTTCCCAGTCTCCCTTGTCAGCCATCCTCGGGGTCTGGTTAGCCCTGATCCTTCAGGGGTGCTTTTGAGATGGTCTCAGCCAACAGCACTACTCTGTGCCTGTATGGACCCTAATAGAAAGGCTAGACCAAGAAGGCAGCCTTGAGATAGGGAGCAGATGGGACCAGAAGTGGGTGGGGGCTGTGTTTTCTTTTTGCTGTGACTTTTTTTTCTCTTTTTAACTTATGAACGCCTCCTATATGCCAGTCACTGTGCTGGGTGCTTCAGTTACCCAAAGGTCTCGTTCATTCTTTTCTATATTTATTTACTTATTTGGCTGTGCCAGGTCTTGGTTGTGGCATGCAGGATTTTTTTTTCTTTTTCCCCCCGAAGGATCTTCAGTAGCAGTATAGGATCTAGTTCCCTGACCAGGGATCAAACACCAGCCCCCTGTATTGGGATGGCAGAGTCTTGGCCATTGAACCACCAGGGAAGTCCCACACCCGCAGGTTTCGAACTAAGAAAAAGTTCAGGGAAAGGCCCTTTCCAAAGTGAACAGGAAGTTTTCCCGTTCTGCACCTGGAGCCTCACAAAGCCTGGAGCCTCCCGTTCTGGAGACTGAGCCTCACAAAGTTGTGTGATAAGCAACTCAGCTCTTAACCGCTTCTGTTTTTCAGACCAGGAGGACGCTGTTCACAGTCCCACAGCACCGTAGATCCAAGTCTGCTCCTCCGGCTCAGGGCTTCCTGCCTGCAACACCAGGGACACCTGGGACCCCAGATTCTCTGCTGGGAAAGGGTCTGTCCTACACGTGGTAGGATGCCTAGCAGCGCCCCAGCCTCTCCCTGCGGACCGCCAGTAACACCTTCACAACGGAAGTGTGCTAGTCACTCAGTCGCGTCCAGCTCTTTGGACCCCGTGGACTGTAGCCCACCGGGCTCCTCTGTCCATGAAATTCTCTAGGCAAGAATACTGGAGTGGGTTGCCATGACCTCCTCCAGGGGATCTTCCCAACCCAGGGATCGAACCCAGGTCTCCCACATTGCAGGCAGACTACTGTCTGAGTAACCAGGGAAGCCACAGCACCCTTCAGGTGAGACCACCAAAAGATAGCTCCCGAAGTTGCCAAGTGTCCGTGGGGGTTAAAATCGTTCCAGTTGAAAAAGAGCTCTTTGAGCTCAGTTGAAAAGGCCACGTGCTCCTCCCTGGGCTGCTTTCCTGGGCATATCTCCCGCAAAACCATTCCTTTTGTTTGACAGGACACTTTGGCCCAGAGAGACTGGTTGACTTGCCAAAGATTTTGCTTTCTGTGACTGACACAGTAGCATCTCCCATCTTCATTCTAGTTACCAACTAAGCTTGTCCCCGCCTTGGACTCCCCAGAACAGGTGTGTTTATGTGCCACATCTGTCTTACTCCACTCAGCCCTGCCACGTTTCCTCCCAATCTGCCCCCCTTCCTTCAGTCTCAGTTAAAGTCCTACACAGACAGCACCGTTGGACAGCACCTGTGTGTTGCCCAGCCACGTCCCCACCTCCAAAGGCAGCCAGGGCTGACAGCGGAGAGACATCCACCCTCCTCCACGCGGGCCAGTGAGGACTGCTCCTTGGGGTGCCATGACACGTTCCGAGTAAACATTGACAAAGCCCCCTCAGCAGCTAAGTAGCCCTGCCACGCGCTGTGCGTGTAGTTTATCGCCTGGCTGCGCGCCACCGCCCTTCCCGCCCGGAGGACCCAGCGGCTGTCACTGTCGTCGTCCGCACTGCTGTTGCAGCAGCAGCAGGAGGTGTGGTGCAGAACAGGCACCCTGGATTCAGGAAGCTGAGCCAGGCCAAGGTGGAGAGGACGCGCACCTTAGGAGGTGGTGGGGTGGATGTTAGCGTGTTCTCTGGAGTGCGGGGGTGGGGAGGCAGGGAGGAGGGCATCGCTGGATCAGCCAGAAGGCTTTGAAAAGTTGGACAGGTCTGACGGACTCAACCCTCCTCTGAAGCTTCTGCCCTCCCGGCTCTGAAATAAGGGAGGCCCTGCCTCCCACTCCCCACTCTATGCTTCTGCCTGAAATGATACACACCCATTCTGTGCCTGGAGACAGGACACCGTCTTTCTGCCTCACTGTCATACCCGCAGTATCTGCTTAGTAACGACTCATTTGATGATTGAACACTTGACAGCCACGTGATGCAGAGAATAAGTCAGGCTCATACATGTGGGTGGTGTCAGAGGCTCCGGACTTGATCATGACCTTTCAGTCTTTTTTTTTTGGTTCTGACGCACGGCATGTGGGATCTTAGTTCCCCCACCAGAGATTGAACCTGTGTCCCCTGTGTTGGAAGAGCAAAGTCTTTACTGGACCACCAGCAAAGTCCCTTTGACCGTTCAGTCTTATTCCTGACTCCTGAGACCGGACAGGGAAACCAAACAGGATTTAATTTCTTAAGGACTTTGGAGTCCTTCCTGATCCAAGCTTCTGGGAAGGCTTCTCCTCTCAGTGTGTGTCCTTGGTGGACAGTCTTCATCTCTCAATTACCCAGGTCTCCAGGCCTCTCTGGCTGCTCAGGAATGACCCTGTCTGCGTGCTTCTTGCAAAGGCTAACACAAAAGCAGAGGAGAAGATGGGCTTTGAGGTGAGGAAATGTGTCCACAGCCATCCAACAAGTCATGGGAAGGGCTCGAATCTGGTTATTCAGACCCTCCTAGGGCACTGTCACTACATCCCATGGTCTCTTCAACTGATAGCCACTTGTCTGCAGCCACTAGAAAGCAGCTCCAGGGACAGATGTCCATGTCGTAGGAGACCCGCTAAGACCTGTTACGGAAGCCAGTAAACGCCTGGGGAGCCTGGAGGAGGAAGGGAGGAAAGGCAAAAACAGGCAGCATGGCCGCAGAGGCCACAGTCCTCTGGGCACAAGCACGGGAAAGGCACATCCCATCCCATGCTAAGAGCCAAGAACCATGCTTGGGGGCCCTCACTTCCAGAGGAGCAGCTGGACTCCCTGGCTCATCTCCTCCTGGAAGTCTTGGAAGATGGGCTATTGGACAAGGAAAGGCATTTCACCGCGGTACCCGGAAGGCTTTATTCATCTGTTCATTCAATGGATATTTACCGCATGCCAGGCCTGAGGATGAAGGATGGGCAAGGGAGTCCCTCGCAGATTTAGCATGGGGACCCATCCTGCTTGCTGTCATCTTCACTGAGGCTCGTGGCAGTGAGAGGACAGAGCAGAGGGGGCAGGCTTCCCCATTCTGGCACACATCAGCTAAATGACCCAGCAAGCTGCTCCACATCCATCGGAGTACGACGGGGATACTCTTGGTACCGTTCTTCTGAGGCCAGGCGGAGTGAAGCACTCAGCTCAGTGGCCAAGATAGATGGGGAGCTCCGGAAGGGCTGATGCCTCTGGTGGTGTATGACTCAGAGGGTGGAGGGCAGGGGGAGCATTTCCCTCTTGGGACATTCTCTTCTTGATGCTTTCCTGTGCTCCCTCCCAGGAAAATGGCCACTTTCAATGGTGAGTAGTTGGCCCAACACAGGCTTTCCCAGGTGCCTCAGTGGCAAAGAATCTGCCTGACAAGGCAAGGAAACACAGGAGAGGAGGGTGGATCCCTGGGTCTGGAAAATCCCCTGGAGGAGGAAAAGGCAACCCACTCCAGTATTCCTGCGCCTGGGAGATCCCACGGACAGAGGAGCCTGGTGGGTTACAATCCATGGGGCTGCAAAAGAGTCAGACACGACTGAGTGAGCACACTATACAGCTGGCACGTGTGGTTAAAGGCTGGTCCACCTGGAAGAAGTTTTCAGGTCAAGGTTCTCAAAGAAAGTAAGAAAAGTTCCAGAGATGCCACGCGGCGCCCTCTGTTCAGGGCCAGAGCTCCTCAGTGCCCCCTCACCCCTCCCCCACCCCAGTTCTTGGCATTTGTTACTTGCAAGCCTGCAAGAGGGCCACTGTCTTAACTGGTTGTGCGAAAGTCCCAAACCTTTCTTGACCGATTAGTTTGGAGTAAAAATTTTTTGTTTGGCGACTCCTTCCTATATAAAATACAAATGAAACCCAAACCAAGGAAATACGACATCAGACAGGCCGGCCGAACCTCCCGGCCAGTCCTGAACCCTCCATGACGCTCCTGACCCTCCACAGCTTCCTTCTAACCCTTTCCGCGCACTTGCCGGCCACGACAACAGCCGGCGTCTCCCGGGCATGGACCGGGAGGAGCCCCAGGGCCGGCGTGCGTCGCGGCGCGGGACCGGAGGCTGCAGGTCCGGAAGGAGCGCCCGGCTGAGGCTCCGCGGGGCGATGCTGACCCCTGGCGGCCGCTCGCAGCGCCTCGCGTTCCTCCTGGGGCGACGAAGGCAGAGGCCAGGGCTCAGCAAACTTCCTATAAATGGCCACAGAGTAGATGTTCTAGGCTTTCAGGACATGGTGGGTAGAGGGTCGGTGACGACCACAACCGCTGCAGTAGTAAAGCCTGAAAGCACTGTGATTGCGAGTGGGGTGGCTTTCCAGTGAAATTTTGTCGACCGTGAAATTTGAATTTTGTATCATTTTTGGGTGTCACAATATTACCCATCTTTTCATTTTCCCACCCACTTTAAAAAAAATGTAAAAATCATTCTCAGCTCAAGAGTTGTGCAAAAATAGGCAGTGACTGGATTTGGCCTGCAAGCCAGGTGGACCCCTGGCCAGGGCCACTTTCCTCCCACTTCCCAGCTCTAACTGCCAACTGTCACACTGCGATTCTTCACTGCTTTGACACTGTTCCGCCAGATGGACTCCCCCAGCCCACACCCCGAACAAGGTTGCTGCCACTGAGGCCCCTTCCTAACAAAAATTCTGGGGTTGTTGGTTTTCACCCATTTCATAAGTTCGTGTACATGTCCTTACATTTACATAAGGTGCCCAGCCCTGTGCTGAGGGCCATAATAACCAACCTGTGTTTAACATTTGCTTTTGTTTATCTGTTAGTTCAAACAAACTTACTGAGAAATTCCTGTGGCCCAGGCACTGTAATAAGAGAGACTCGGTCTCTGCCCTCAAGGTGTTGATAACCACGTGTAGAAGATGGACACAGAAGGCAAGCATGATGATGGAGATGAAAAGGGGGTGTAGCAGCCCAAAGGAGGCACTTAACTCAACCTGGGGGTAGAGGTCATGGAAGGCTTCCTGGAGGAGGAGGTGATCTCTGAACCAACCGTTGAAGAGTGAATGAGAGAGGGGAGACGGAGGCAAGACATTCCAGGAAAATGTCCAGAACCTAGAAAGAACTCTTTCAAGAGAGTTTTAAACACCAAAGACAATCTTCTCTATGTCCTTCAGTTATAATATCTGCCATCAAGGCCTCCCCAGTCTAGTGGGGGAGACAGGCTGTATCACAAACTGTCGTATGGCTGTGGGAAGAGATTTAAAGAAGTTTTCTCTCCAGCCTCGTATGATCAGTGGGCCTCAGGAGTGTAAGTGAGGGTTAAGTCAGGGCTCTGAAGCTATGAACAGTCCCTATGGCCAGGCCTGGGCTGGGCCTGACTCTACACAGGGAACTGAGAGAATCTAGGGAAAGACGATGTGGGTGGCTTCTCTGCTCCAGAAGCCCCTGGGAGGAACAGGGGCTGGACCTGAGCCTTGAAAGAAGTGTACACCTCGGAACTGGGGAAGGAGGAAAGGGGAACCGAGGCAGCAGGACCCACGCAGACAAGCTCACTGAGGAAGGAATGGGTGTGGCCCCGCTGAGAGGCCACCAGGAAGTCCTCCTGCAGGAGGGAACCATGCTTCCAGTGTGGGTCTCCCAACCACCTCAACCAACAGGTGTAAGTTTCCCCAGCCCTACCAATTAAAAACCGTGACCTTGGACAGTTACTTAACCTCTCTCTGCCTCGGTTTCCTCCCCCGTACTGACCTCATAAGGTCGCTATGAGGACTGAATAAGTTAGTACCTCTATAATTACACAGCAGTGCTTGGCACTGGGGCCAGCTTCATGAGCATGCAACTTGAGGGCTCCCAAGGGTCCTGCACCCGGAAGGCAGAGGGTCCCACATTTGATGTAATGCTCTGCTGTTGCTGTCTTGAAATTCTTAATAATTCTGGAACAGGGAGCCCCATGCTTTCATTTTGCATGGCCAGTCCCGCCTGGTGTAACATGTGCTTACAAACTTGGGGTCTTATTATTACCTTCGAGTCCAGAATAACACATCTCATCCAGTACCCTTATTTTAGAAATGAGGAAGCTGAAGCTCAGACAGTTTGTATGACTGGCACAGGATCACACAGCGCGGCCTGCAGAATGAAGGCTGGGGATGGAGAGGTGAAACTGCGATCTCTGAGGTGGAGGGAGGACAATGACGCCACTCTCCATTCCCTCCGCCCCTGCCTCCCCGCCCCCCACGCCCCTGGAAGGCAACATAAGGAGAGAAGAGAGACAGACTCCTTAGAAGGAGCTGAGAAAGAGGGGGTATGAAAAAGACCATGAACAGTTGTAGAGGTAGGAGGGGAGCTGGCTATTTTGAGGAACCAAGAGAAGATTCTCAGAGTAAAACATAGTGGTGAAGCCATGGAAACAAGGACTGAGAACATCTCTTGGATCTTGGCCACAAAGAGGTCATAGATGAGCTTAGAGAAGTGAGTTTCAGCAGAGAGTGAGGGCTAGAAGCTGGGATACAGCAAGAGTGGTGGTGGAGATGGCCACAAGGCATTACTTAAGAAGCCGAGGAAAGGAAAAAGAAGGGAAAGGGCAGGCAGGCAGGCAGGAAGGCTATTCTTAAGGCAGTGGAAGCGGAGCCAGGTCCCAACTGGATGCAGAAGAAGGAACATCAGAGGCAGTAATTTTTTTTTTTTTTTTTTATGTAGAGTTGGTCTTTGCTTTTCTTTCTTAAATTTTATTTATTTATTTTTATTTGGCTGTGCTGGGTCTTTGCTGCTACGCGTGGGGTTTCTCTAGTTGTGGTGAGCGGAGCTGGTTTCTCAAGCTGTGGCTACTCTTGCCGCAGGGCAGAGACTCTAGGTGCCAGACTCAGCAGTTGCGGCTCAAGGGCTCAGGAGTTGTGATGCATGAGCTTAGTTGCTCCACAGCATGGGGAATCTTCCTGGACCGGGGATCGAACCCATGTCCACTGGCAAGCAGATTCTTTACTGCTGAACCACCAGAGAAGTCCTTTAAAAATTTTTGATTTATTTATTTTTGGCTGCATCAGGTCTTAGTTGAGGTGCGCAGGCTTAGTTTCCCTGAAGCATGTGGGATCTTAGTTCCCCGACCAGGGATCAGACATTGGAAGGCAGATTCTTAATCACTGAACCATCAGGGAAGTCCCAGAGGCAGTAACTGAGCCAGGGAGGGGTGCACCTCTTTCCCTGAGTCTGTAGGGAAAAGAGCATGTGGTTGAGCTAATAAGGGCTCTGAGGGTGACTGTTCATGGGCACTGGTTGTTTCTCCAGCTGAAGTGTGGCAGGTCCAAGGGTAGACACCTCAGGACAACGTAACAGCAGGGAAAAGAACTGACTCATTGGAGTCAGAGGGCCTGGGTTCAGCTGTGAGGTTATTAACTGTGGTGACCTGCTGCAAGTTAGTCACCCTTCAGAACCTCAGTTTCCCTACATGGGAAATGGGGACAACCATGGTTGTTGTGAAGATTAACTGCCGCCATGATCCACATAAAGCCCTCAGTACAGTGTCTGACACATAGCGAGTGTTCACCAAAGGGTAGCTGTTATTTACAGCACATCTGGTGCTCCTATGAACCTCCCTGGGGGGTCATGCTTTGGCCAGAGGGGGTTGAGGGGGTGATGGGGGTGTCCAGAGTTTTCCTACAAGCTTTTCAGGAAGTGTGGTTGTAAGAAATGAGACATGATTTAGAAGCGGCATAGCTTCTGTCACAAGGGCTTTGTTACACAATAAATGCTACCAAATGTGTAATAAATGTTTATGAGCAAGTCCTCTATAATCAGCACTCTCTAGAAACCTCCCCTCCCCCCAGGTGCTCTTGGCCTTGGCTGTGGCCACACCCACTGCCCAAGTGAGCCGTATCAGCTGTCAGCTGTCCTCTTGTCTTTTGAATTCAGTGCTTTTTACAGGGACTCTTCCCATGATTATAAGTTTGAGAACAGGAGACCGCTTTACAAACACTTCCCAATGTCTCACAGCAATGAGAGGCCAGTGCAAAGGGTAAAGGGAGTTTTCCTGAGCCATGGAAATCAGAGTTGGAGCCAATCCAGCTGGCTATGTCACCCTGCGCTTGTGGGTCATTGCAGAATTGTTTGCAGAAATTCCTGTTGCATTGGATTTTGTCCAGGCCAACGCAGTGTGTTTCAGGGATCACAGAACAACCTCTCAAGGGAAAGAAGGAAGGCCTGTTGCTTGGAATGACTTAGAGAACTGTTGGTAGCCATCCAAGGCAGCCATCACTCATTAAATTTGCCTTCCCTTCCAACAAAAAGCCAAATGTATAGAACACCACATATAGAGCTCTAAGAATAGTACAGCGCTCCAAGAACATGCTGAACTTGGCCTGCATGCAAGTGTGCAGGGCTTGGCGGGTCTTTTTACTCTCAAAGCTGGATGGGTTGGAACAAACACCCCAAATATTCTCTCCAAGTAGCATGCAGAGAAGAAATGAGAAAGAGCAAAAGAGAGCACCCTAGCATGTCATTCTCTGACCTGGGCTGCCTTTTCAGGGCATGGATAGACCCTACAGCCACCAAAGCAGCTTGTAAGCCCTCGGGCAGTGAGCACAGTAGAGCCCCCTTCCTACCCACCATTCATTGATTCCACCCTAGGCTGAGCAAGCCCCAAAGTCCTGTAACAGGTGGAAATTTGTCATCTGCTGCGACAGGAATTTGAAACCGTCATCCTCCACATAGGATTTATTGGCATCCTTCCCATAAGTATAGAAAGTGAGAACAGGTTCCATCCATAGCTGAGTTCTGAGCAATGAGAGCTCTCAAAGTACTGACAAGACCCTGAGCCACACCCCACTGTTTGTTGGAAGAAATCCATGCGTGGGTCTATTCATAAAAGAGTCTGGGAAGACAGACTCCTTAATGGCGGTTGGCTCTAGTAGTGGGATTTGGGAGAGCTTTTCTTTTCTACTTTAAAACTTTCTGTATGGTCTGAAGTCTTTACTCAGTGATCCAGAAAACAGCCACCGTATTTGGAAATTGTTTTCCTATTCTTGGGCGGGCAAACACAACAGGGTTTCTGGCTTCCTGCTTTCTTCTGGGAAGGGAAAGTAAAATAAGGTGGAGTGGGCAGACCCCCAAAGGCCCTCAAAGACAAAAATTATAGGAAGAACAGGCTTTAGCCATTCCTGGATATTCCTATCATGCTCCTTGCCCCCCAAGAACAAATGTTACAGGTCACCACACATCCTCAGCCTCTTGAATAGCTAATCACAATTCATTCTTTAGTTCTCCTTGTAGATGTCACTTCTTCAGGGTAGCCATCTCTGTCTCCTCAAGATTGAATCCCAGGACTCCCCTGGTGGTCCAGTGGTTAAGACTCCAAGCTCCGAATGCAGGGGGGCCCAGGTTTGATCCCTGGTCAGGGAACTAGATCATGTGTGCTGCAACTAAAGACCTGGCACAGCAAAACAGAAAACAAAAAGATTGCGTCCCATATCCCTCCCTTGTTCTTCCAAGCCATCTGTGCTGCGATTACATGTTTACCTGTTGGACACCCCCACCAATCGAGGTCCCTGAATGCAGACATGTTTTATTCATCTGTGCAGCCTCTGTACCTTAGGAATGTGCCCACAAGTTCTATAAACATTTACTGAATAATTATTTATAGAGGAACCTTTTGTAACCAGGGCAATTTAAGAGTACAAAGACGAATAAGAAACCATTTGCTTTCAAGGAACTTAAAGCTGAGTTGTTACTTAGTCGCTAAGTTGTGTCTGATTCTTTTTCAACCCCACAGGCTGTAGCACACCAGGCTCCTCTGTTCATGGGATTTCCCAGGCAAGAATATTGGAATGGGTTGCCATTTCCTTCTCTAGGGGATCCTCCTGACCCAGGAATCAAACCCACATTCCCAACAACAGCAGGAGGATTCTTCACCACTGAGCCCACCAGGGAGCCATGAAATTAAAAGATGCTTGCTCCTTGGAAGGAAAGCTATGACAAAACTAGACAGTGTGTTACAAAGCAGAAACATCACTTTGCCAACAAATGTCCGCATAGTCAAAGCTATGGTTTTCCCAGTAGTCATGTATGGATGTGACAGTTGGACCATAAAGAAGGTTGAGTGCCAAAGAATTGATGCCTTCGAATTGTCGTGCTGGAGAAGATTCTTGAGAGTCCCTTGGATAGCAAGGAGATCAAACCAGTCAATCCTAAAGAAAATCAGCCCCAAATATTCACTGGAAGGCTGATGCTAAAGCTCCAATACTTTGGCCATCTGATGCAGAGAGCTGGCTTGGAAAAGACCCTGATGCTGGGAAAGATTGAGGGCAAAAGTAGAAGAGGGTGGCAGAGGATGAGATGGTTAGATAGCATATCAACTCAATGGACATGAATTTGACCAAACTCTGGGAGATAGTGGAGGACAGGAGCCTGGCATGCTGCAGTATGCGGGGTCTCAGAGTCGGACCTGACTTAGCGACTGAACAACAACAAAAAAGCTGAGCTGGGGAGACAGATGTATCTAACAATTAACTATAAAATCAAGCGCTAGTTTAAGGGTTAAAATAAGAGTTTCAAACAACCAACCATGAAGATTAGTAAGGTTTTGGACCCTGACCATTTCTCACTCATTTTGTTTTATGGTTCAGAATTATTCTCACATTGGAATGCTAGTGTGGGGTGTGTGCATATAGTTTTAAGGATTCAGGTTCCTAGGACCTTTCTTAGACCTTGACTCATGATTTTTCTTCTGTCCTGCTGGCAGTTGCCCTGGGAATACCTGCCATTTAATGTTAATTGATGTTTGTGAAACACTTATCCTCCTCTGCTGAAAAGCTATAAGTGTTGAGCACTATTTCTGTGTTACAGTAGTTGTTTTATTATTCAAGCAGTGCCAGTGTGGTTACACAACAGCTTGGATCAGGAGATGAAACAAGGGCAGTGATCCTACTGAAGCTACAGGGGATGGGGATTTGGGATGGTAAAATGTTAATTACCCGAGATGGAATGTGGGCCCGAGTCCAGCACTGTGCTCCTGGAGATCATTTCAGTACCAGAGCCTGGGGCTGGTTCTCTGGCAGTGGGTCCTAAGCATTCTGCCCTCCCCTGGCTGGAATGTTGGATTCTCTTTGCTGAAAGCTGCCACAGGAAAGAATTCAATGGCCAGGAGCCAGGAACACACCTCTTGCACAGCATAAGGGGCTACTCTGGAAGCTTTCCACAAAGGGCTGTTCTATTTGCATACAGTAAATTATTCCTAAACCGATTTATTCTCTTTCCCTCTTTGGACTCTCTCCTTGTTTCTGGCTCTTCAGGACTCCCTCAGAAAAGAGTGAGCTGGAGATGGATGGGTGGGAGTTGGGAAGGTAGGCTTGAAATAGAAGGCTGGTAGAAGTATTCATTTATTTATAAAGTGGAGAAAATGACCATAAAGGTAAATGGGCTTCCGGTCAGGAAACACGAAGACTGTTTCATTTAGGGTGGGAGGAATGGGTGCTGGAGAAGAAGATACAGTGGAGGCAATGACCATAGCTTTAGTCCCCAACAGTGTCACCTCCAAAAACTGAGGACCTTAGGCTCTGAATGAAACTTTTTGAAGATGTAGGGTTGGCTGACAGGAACGACTCTAGGCTAAGGGAGACACTAAAGTACAGTGAAAAGAGCTTAGGCCTTGGAGTCAGATCTGGGACCAAATGTTGGTCTACCAACTATTTTCTATCTAGGTGACCTTGGGCAAATGTCCTAACCTCTCTGGAGCCTTAATGTCTTACCTGTAAAATTTAGAGAACCTATAACTCACAGCTTTAATCGATAGTCCTTGTAAAGAACTCTGCACAGTTGGCACAAAGCGGGCACGCAAGCGGTACGCAAGCGGGTAATCGTTATTACCAACTACAGGCCAAATGAACAGTCATGCAAACTGCCTAGCAAACAATTAACAGTGCGAATCTGACCGACGCGCCTGTCTGCCCAATAAAGTACCAGGAAAGAACTTGGTGGAGACAAACCAATGGCATTAGCCCTTGTTGTTGGACGGGCTTTCTTGCCGTTCCACCAATAGTTTGAAGATTTGACTAACGAGTGACATGCGGACAGTCCAATGACTCACAACCAGCCCACACTCAGCACTTCTGAGGGGATAAATCAAGGAGCCAGGACGTATAGATTCCGTTATTAGGCAGTACTGGATGGAGAGAGGAGCTTAGGGGAAACAGCGCGAGGGCGAGGCACTAATGAACTAATAAAAGGAAAAAGACGATGGTTGCGCCAACTGAGCTCGGCCGCCATCATGCTCTAGTTTCCCCTTTGCTTCTCCGCGTCCGCGACCGAGGAAGCGGCCTCTGGGATGCTGAGGGGGTGTGTCCCCGAATGATTGGCGCAGGCAGCTCAGCCAATCCTAGCTCGTCAAACGGAACGCATTTGGCCAATGAGGGGCGACGGCTGCGGCGAGGCATTGGAGGGGCGGAACGGCAGCTTGACGGGCACAAAAGCCAGCCAGTGAGGGCCGGCAGCATCCTCCCTGCGGCCAATGGAGTGGGACTCTGGGCGGGGCCCCGAGTGTTTGTGTTGTGGTTTTGGGGGAGGGAGGCGGAGAGGAAAGTTTGTTTATTTTGTTTTTAGTTTCTGGGGTCCCCGTGTTTCTCGGAGGTGAAGCGGGAGGGATTGACCCCCTCCCCCGAGCCCCTCAGTCCCCCTACTACGTCGCCTCCATAGCCTGCGAAGGAGCGGGGACCGCGCGCATCGCAGCGCATCGCCTCACAGCGGAACGCCGCGCACTCGGAGCCGGCACGGCTCGGCGGTGAGTGAGGACCTACGGCCACCGCCGCCCTTCCCCTCCCCCCGCTCACCGCCCAGTCAGAGCCGGGAGGCCGGGTGGGCGAGGACGTCCGCGGGAGCGCGCGGCGCGAGGCCGGCCTGTCAAGCTGAGGTGCAGCGTGTGCGTGTCCTCGCGAGTGAGCGCGCGCGGCGGGGAGAGGGCCGGGAGGGGCGTGAGCGCGCGCGGGGCCGGCGGGGGCGGCGGCGTTGGGCGCGCGCTCCGCGGGGCGGGCGTCTGGTGGGTTTGACCCCAGGGCGGGGGACGCGGGCGAGGTCCGCGCTCTGGGCATGGGCGCCCGGAATGGCCGGGTCGGGGCCGGCGGGCGGGAGGGCGGGCGCGGCGGCGGCGGCGGCGGCGGCGGCGGCGGCGGCGGCGGCGGGCGTCACGCGCCGGCAGGTGTGAGCTGGGGGAGGGCTTCCGGGTGGGCCGGTCTAGTCGAGTTCGCTTCCCGTCGCCGGGGCACCTCGAGGCCGGGAGGGGTCCCCATCGCGGCGGAGAGCCGAGGCCCACGGAGGCGCGTCGGGGCCCCTTTCCTGGCGGTGGCAGAGGGAGGCGTCAGGCCTCGGAGCCTCCCGGTCCCCACCTGTGTGCAGGACCTGCGTGACTGAGTGAATGCGCTCCCCTGCCCAATCCGGGCCGGGGGTCCCAACTCCACCCCTCACCCAGGAGCCCTGCCTGTGTGGCCACCTAAGAGTCGATTAACTCTTCCCCAGGGAAAGGAGGGCGAGGGGACTATCATCGGACGATAAGTCAGAAGTGTTTTCTGCCATTCCCTGGTCCTGCGCCCTGGGTTTCAAACTAGTGGGTTTCCACAGTGGGCTTAAATGCACTATATAGTGGCTGAAGACTCTCAATAAGGGTATAGCCTCTTGTCGGTGACCTTAAGGCCCAGCCTATCCTCGGTTATTTGAACACCAGGAATTAGTCTAGGTCTTTTCAGGCTCCCTGCTTTTTCACATATCTGCCGGCTGCACTACTACTTTTTAGCATCTCTGCTAAAGGTTGAAGCCAGGCATAAGGTGAATTCAAGTTGGCCATTTGCTTACAATATAGGCAAAATATAGAACAAAATTAGCCAGAGATGTTTCTCCATAGTCAGTGAATAAAACGTTGTTAATTACTGTTCCGCTCCCCTAGCAGTTAAGCAAACAGAAATAAGATGTATAGAAATCTTACATTTTAGCATTTTGTGCAAGTTTAACAATAGCAGCTGTCTTCTTCCTAGTTGTGGGGAATTTCAATAGGATGATAGTTTCCTAATGATTCGGGTGGCTTTGGAACTATGTTTAGCTTTTGGTAGTGTTATGTAAATGGCTCTTAAAAAGCAGAACTTTTAGCACATTGACACCTCTACCGTGTGCGTTGTCTCACTAGGTAGGTAGTAGGAGAGATGTGAATGTAGTAGGTCCATACACTAAGGCAAGTATCCAGAACACGAATCAGACTGGTTTGTTCCACTTAGAATGCAGTGATGATATGATGCCTTTAAAATAATTTTTTAGTTCTTGACTCTTTTTAAGTGCTTGTCCCAAATATTTGAGCAGAAAAGTTTCTGATGGGACTAAAGGAGAAGAAATTCCCAAGCGGCTTTTCTAAGGTAGCACATAAATGTCATGCCCTTTGGGAGGTGGGTTGGGAAATATTTTTGTCCTCATTCAAATGGAAGCACTTAAAAATGTTTTAAATCAGAACAATGCCATTTGTTCAAATGGTAATGATAACGGTAGCTAACATTTTTTTTTGGCGTGCTTTGCCTATGTCAACCTGTTTATATTTTTTACCTAGTCCTTACCTCAAGCCTGTGAGGTCGGTATCATTACTGTTTTATGGATGGGAAAAACAGCCTCCAAAAGCCGTAAAGCTAGGAAGTTAAAGGGCCTCGGTTTAGTCTTCAGTCTGATTTCAAACGCTATGCATGTTCCATTTTGCGCCCCCCTCCCAAATTATCCAGAGGAAGAAATGCAGAAAGGACACTGAGAAGCAGAAAGGGATGGAAAAGGGAAATGTGACTGATGATTAGGTTTTTCATATCTAACTTAAATATTAATGAAACTCATTCTTAATTTTTTAGAAATTAGCATTTTTGCAGGTGTTATATCTAAGCTTTGTTTTAATTTCTTCCCTATTTAAAGTGCCTTTAATTCAGGGGTCAAGGCTTTCAGAGCCTTTTGCGCAGGTCTACACTCTTATACGTTGCTGTTTTCAGTTAATCCTTCCAGGAAGCAGGCATCATTAGGTTTTGTATCCAGCAGGGTGCTTGATACATATCATAGGAGCACAGTAAATGTCAGCTGACTTAAGAAACAGTTTAGAATGTCATGACTTAGGGTTCATTTTAGCAGTTTCAGTTTAATGGGACAGTAAAGAGAATAGCTCCTGTGCTAAAGGCATGTTCTGGAAGAATACTTAAACGGAGCAGTTCATAGAGCCTGGGAAGTAAATTTTTTAATTTTGAAAATTTCTGTTATTTATATAGTAACATTCTGAATGTTAACACATGTACAGATTCATGTAACCAGTGCCACAATCAGGGTACAGAATGGTTCCATCACTCTCCAAAGACTCCCTCATGCTCTGTCCCTTTCGAGAGCCCTGAATTCTGTCCCAGAAAGAAACAGAGGATCAGGCTCAGGCGCGTTTTACTTTTTTTTTCCCCCTCTTTTCAACTACTTGAAAATGTTATTTACTTTTGGGATTTAAACCGTCATTTCTCTGTGTGTTAACCTCAGTATCCATGTCTGATCTCTCTTCCATTCTCTAAAACAGCATCCATATTTACCTGCTGGAGTTCTTCCCTAGTGCTTCATACTCAGTATGTTTAGAGTTGTGCCTCCCAGCCAGTGTCTCCCAAATCAACTCAGCCGTCAGATTTTTCTATATTTTTTGGTGGTGCCATCCTTCTCCCAACCTTGCAACCCTGGAAAACTTGAAAGTGAAAGTCGCTCAGTCTTGTTTGACTCTTGGTGACCCCATGAACTATACAGTCCATGGAATTCTCCAGGCCAGAATGCTAGCGTGGGTAGCCGTTCCCTTCTCCAGGGGATCTTCCCAACCCAGGGATCGAACACAGGTCTCCTGCATTGTAGGTGGATTCTTTACTGTCTGAGCTACCAGGGAAGCCCCAGGGAAAACTTGAAGGGCCTTATTATCATTATCTTTTGGCCATGCCACACGGCATGTAGGTTTTAGTTTCCTGACCAAGGATCCAACCCATGCCGCCTGCATTGGCAGCATGGAGTCCTAACCACGGGACCACCAGGGGAGTCCCTTGAATGGCCTTATATTACACTCTGTTACCCCAGACCCCAGGTATGTTGCTATGCAGCTACAAATGCTGGCTCCTTCCCCTTTGCTCCCAAGCCAGCTTCTGTTCAGGGTGCTGAGCAGGCAGAGCATAGGTGGCTGAACACTTGGAACCCACCAAGATTGGACCACTTCCCTGATCAGGACCCCTCACAGCTTCCCATTGCACTTGGACCCATTCGGCATTTATTTTCCATCCCGTGAGGTTGTGCAAGATCTGGCCTTCGCCTGCCTCTCCAGCCTTCTTACACCTTTTTTGTGACCCACCTGCCTTCTTGACATTCTGACTACATAGCCTTTCTTTCAGTTGTCTGAATTACCCAAGCCTTTTCTAGCCTTAAGATTTTTGTGCACAGCACTCTCCTGGCCTGGGCCATTACTCCCCCTGGTCTTCACCCACCTGACTTCAGGGTTCACATGAAATTGTCACTTCTTCAGAGAGTCTTTCCTTTATGACCTCATCCCACTACTCCCATCCTCCCTCAGATCTCTCAGAACTTCCTGTTCTTTTGTCATAGTTCTCACCACAATTTTTGATTCAGGACCATGTCTGTTTTGTTTCCTTTACCTCCAGAGCTGAGCCAAGGACTAGGCATACAGCAGACTCCCAGTAAATATTTGTTGGCTGTGTTATGGGTCTGGGTGTTTGCTTTTATAATTTATTGCTATCTTGTAGCTTTTGGTAGCCTTCCTTTCTGCCTCCTACCTACTCTGAACTTGATCCCACTGGCAGAGGTCTTGGCACAGAGAAAGAGAGATCTGGAATCGCTAAAGAGGACACCGATTTTGTTCTCCTGAATGACACCTCTGCCTGGGAGCCCTTCGCACTGAGCCAGATGAGATCTAACCTAACTCTAAACCGGGGTTGGGCTTGCTAGTCCGCTGAGCAGTGCACCTTGGTCATCCAGGCTCACGTCAGTGCTTGCAGCTGTTCCTCTTCCCTCACCTCACCCTGCTCTTGGTTTTTTCCTCCTCTCTCCACCCAGCGCGGGACTCCTAAAGACCTTGTACACTTGCCAGCTGAACCCGCTTACCCTTTGACATTTGCCGGCCTTTTGACATTGACAGCCGCATCTAGTGTCTTGACCCTGCGGATGGCCCCCACACACCTGAAACAGGGCTTCGTTTATGTTTCCTGTCCCCTCCCCAAGTCTACCACGAGCACTTAGGTTTAAAAGCATTCAATAGTGTTTCATAGCCTCAAGGGATTAAACTCTGTAGCTTGTTATTTAAAGCTCTCTGGACCAGCACTGTGCAGTAGAAATAGAATGCAAGCCGCAGATGTGAACCACACATGTAATTTTAAATTTTCTAGTAGCCACATTAAAAAGGTAGAAAGAAAGGGTGAAATTGATTTTCATAACACTTTATTTACATCGAGATATCCAAGATATTATGTAAACATATAATCGGTTAAAAAAACATATTGAGGTGCTTTACATGCTTTTTTTCATGTGAAACTGAAATCCGGAGTATACTTTTCACTTAATACATCTCAGTTGAGACTTACCACACTTCCAGTGGTCAATAGCTACATGTGGCAAGTGGCTACCATGCCGGACAGCACAGCTCTGAACCATGTCCTTAGCATAGTTGGAGGGCTGCTGCTGCTAAGTCACTTTAGTCGTGTCCGACTCAGTGCGACCCCATAGACGGCAGCCCACCAGGCTCCCCCGTCCCTGGGATTCTCCAGGCAAGAACACTGGAGTGGGTTGCCATTTCCTTCTCCAATGCAGGAAAGTGAAAAGTGAAAGTGAAGTCACTCAGTCAAGTCCGACCCTCAGTGACCCCATGGACTGCAGCCTACCAGGCTCCTCCGTCCATGGGATTTTCCAGGCAAGAGTACTGGAGTGGGGTGCCATTGCCTTCTCTGAGTTGGAGGGCTATACCAGGCTAATTGCCACCACTGGCCTTTTGGTGACGCTCTTCTCTTTCTTGAAATCAGGTCCTTATCCAAATATGATAACCGTCCTTGCTGAGAAACCCAGAAAATTCAGTTCTCACCATCTCCTCTGAGCTGTTTTAACATTAATTTTTTCATGTAGCAGTATTTATCAGTTTGTATTATAATCAGGGGTAGTGTTAAAATATTCAAAAACTGATAAGACATGGGAATAGGTGCTGATGAATTAGAACCTGTGGCAGCTGTGTTCTCATCTGTGTGTACCTGCTGAATTATAGCTCTGATTGTCCTGGCTTGTGTATTATTGGCTGAGTTCCTTGAAGGCAGGGTATAAGACTGAGTTCCCTGAAGGCAGGCTTTTGTCCTACTCAACTTTGCCTCCCTAAAAGGACTCCTTACCTGGCTCATAGTAGATCAGTTCAGTAGCTTAGTTGTGTCCAGCTCTTTGCGAACCCATGGACAGCAGCATGCCAAGCTTCCCTGTCCATCACCAACTCCCAGACTTGCTCAGACTCGTGTCCATCGAGTTGGTGATGCCATTCAACCATCTCATCCTCTGTTGTCCCCTTCTCCTGCCTTCAATCTTTTCTAGCATCAGGGTCTTTTCCAATGAGTCAGTTCTTTGCATCAGGTGGCCATAGTATTGGAGTTTCAGCATCAGTCCTTCCAATGAATATTCAGGACTGATCTCCTTTAGGATTGTCTGGTTTGATCTTCTTGCTGTCCAAAGGACTCTCAAGAGTCTTTTCCAACACCACAGTTCAAAAGCATCAGTTCTTCAGTGCTCAGCTTTCTTTATGATTCAGCTCTCACATCCTTATGTGACTACTGGAAAAAACCATAGTTTTGACTATACAAATCTTTTCAGTAAAGTAATGTCTCTGCTTTTTAATATGCTATTTAGGGTTGTCAGAGCTTGCTCATAGTAGATAGTCTATAAATATTTTAAATCACTGAACAAATGCTACCTTGTATTTTGTTTTATTCTATGTGCTACATTTTATCTTTTCAATTAGAAACCAAAATACAAGTGCTTTGAGGACAGAGATCATGAATTATGAAGGACTAGATGGCAGTTTCTTGATTGTCTTCATAGGAGAAATTCTTCTGAATGAAAATTCACTTTAAAAAAATAACTGTTTAGAAGTTGTTATGGGTTTTCAGCCTGGGCATATAATGAAGTGTGACTTTAATTTAATGAAACTTACTTTCTTTTGTGGTTTTGTAAGCTGGCTGTGTGGACAAGGAGATGGCACCCCACTTCAGTATTCTTGCCTGGAAAATCCCATGGACAGGAGGAGCCTGGTAGGCTGCAGTCCATGGGGTCGCGAAGAGTCGGACACGACTGAGCGACTTCACTTTCACTTTTCACTTTCCTGCATTGGAGAAGGAAATGGCAACCCACTCCAGTGTTCTTGCCTGGAGAATCCCAGGGACGGGGGAGCCTGGTGGGCTGCCGTCTATGGGGTCGCACAGAGTCTGACACGACTGAAGCGACTTAGCAGCAGCAGCAGCAGCAGCAGCAAGCTGGCTGTGAAAGCAGCTTCAAAAGAAGAGCTCCTTGGAATTAATGCAAACTCTTCCAGTTAGGGGCATGTTTGGTTCCTGGAAAGGACCTGAACTAGAAGTGAAAAATCCTGGGTTGGTTTGTGTTGTAGACATATACTTGAGTATCAGCTATGTTCCAAGCACAGGAATGATTGAAAATTCAAAAACATAGTATGAAAAAGTACAGCTTTAACACAAAGATGATATGATTAATTATTTCTAGGAATATTGAATTTCTCTTTGCTGCTTTATACTTTCCTCATTTCTAGCATGGACTACACTGTATAGTGTTTCCAGATCTGTCTCTTGCATCAGATTGTGAGTTTCTTAAGAGCAAGACTTGCATTCATCTCTGTATGAATGCACACACTGTACTGCGCCTGCCATATTGTAGGCACTCAAATGTTTGTTGAATAAGTATCTTCAAATAAATTACTGTGCAGAAGTTAATTTTTTCCCTTGTAAGTAGGGAATTCTCTGCCTTAGAGAATTGTAGAAACTGCAGAAGGAATAATCGCTTAAGACTATGTGTCTGTTCTGTATATGTTATTCCTCAAATATAAAATATTTAACTAAGAAACAAGTGTAACTCTTAATCACATGTACTCCCTACTTAAAATTGTTAACCTGTCCCCCAACCACTGCCATCCACCCTCTGGAATATAAACTTCACAAGAATAAGCATCTGATCTGTCTTGTTCACTAAATGCCCAGGGAAGACCGTGCCTCGTTTCCTGCCCTCTTTTCCTTTGCTGCCTGTACTCTTGTCACACGGACCTTCCGGTTCCTGAAATGCATATCCCCTCCTGCTCAAGGTCTCCTCCTTGCACTTGCTATTCCCATGGTCTGGAAGCTTCGCACCCCAAGCCTAGTTGTTGCCTCTTCAGTCCCTGGAGTCCTGTTTATGTGTTATTTCTTAAGCACACACACCTCCCCCCCCCACCCCCAGTAGAAGTGCTCCTTTTAAACACTCAGAGCACTTAATTTAATTGTAATTAAGTAATCATTTAATTTGTATAGTTTCCCTGCTAGAAAATAGCTACGTGAATAAAAATGCCTTGTCTGTTTTGCTCACATTTTTATCACCAGTATCTGGAACCCACTGCACTGTTCTTGCCTAGAGAATCCCCATGGACAGAGGAGCTTGGCAAGCTGCAGTCCATGGGGTCGCAAAGAGTCGGACATGACTGAGCAGCTCAGCACAGCACAGCACAGCGTCTCCCACTGTAAATTACACATAGTAGGTCCTGAATGAAAAATTTTCAAATAAATTAGGAAAGAAAACTAAAACAGAAAAGTATCTCATTCTGATGGTTTAAATAAATATATGGGGGCAGGGAGGGGCTTTCCATTTTAGGTTGTCTTTGCTGCTGCTGCTGCTAAGTCACTTCAGTCGTGTCCGACTCTGTGTGACCCCATAGACGCCAGCCCACCAGGCTCCACCATCCCTGGGATTCTCCAGGCAAGAACACTGGAGTGGGTTGCCATTTCCTTCTCCAACGCATGAAAGTGAAACACTAGGGTCTGTTTTTTTCTTAATTTCTACCTGTAATAGGTAAACATTTCATTATTATAGAAAGAATATTGTAATAAAAAATTTTAATTTGTATGAGATTTTTATCTAGTCATTGTACAGTTGGGTTTTTTTTTTTTTTTTTTGGCCGTGTGGTGTGTGGGATCCCAGTTTCTCAACCAGGGATTGAACCCAGGCCATGGCAGTGAAAACCTGGAATCTTAACCACTAGACCACCAGGGATCTCCCCATTGCAGAGTTTAATGAGTATCTTTTTAATCCTTTATTAGTAGAAATGATCAGAATGGTTATTCCTTTAAACACTTTTTTATGTGGTCGGTACTTACTTGAGTACAGTTGACACTGAATGTTTGCGTGTGCACTGTGTGCTGAACGCTGGATTAGGAGCTAGGACTACAGGAATGGGATAAGAAGAGATTTTTGTTCCCAAGGCACGCACAGCCAAGTGGACAAGGCAGACACAGATGAGTGCCATTTGGTGTTGTGTCATAGTAGACATTCAGGGGAGGGGGCAGGGGTGAAAAGGAAAGTCGTCCACACAACTAGAAATCAGGAAAGCCTTTCCAGGGAAGGTAACATTTACACTTAGTCATGGAGGAAGAGGGCATTTCAGGTAGGGCAAACGGCCTACACATAGGCCCAAAGGAGCATATTTAGTATAAGGAGAAGATGGCACAGTGGTGTGCTTTCACAAAGCTGGTGTCAGGGTACAGGGCCAACAGCTGTCTTACAGACCTGTAAGTGACATGTCAGACTCAGATTACATTTCAGAACTGGAGATAGTCTTAGAAATAATTGTTGTTGTGATTCCATACATTTGAACTCATAAAGGCATCATAAAGTACCATTCAAAGAAGCTAATTGTAAACCAGAATGATGCTTGTCACTTCTAATTAATATACTTGTTTGAATATAGCACCTATAACTAGGCAAATGATTTCAGGTGGAATTAGAAAGTTGTGACTCATTTAAACTTATCTAGGAGCAGAGAAGCACAAGTTGGAATCAAGATTGCTGGGAGAAATATCAGTAACCTCAGATATGCAGATGACACTACCCTTATGGCAGAAAGCGAAGAGGAACTGAAGAGCCTCTTGATGAAAGTGAAAGAGGAGAGTGAAAAAGCTGGCTTAAAACTCAACATTCAGAAAACTAAGATCATGGCATCCGGTCCCATCACTTCATGGCAAATAGATGGGGAAACAATGGAAACAGTGACAGACTTTATTTTCTTGAGCTCCAAAATCACTGCAGATGGTGACTGCAGCCATGAAATTAAAAGATGCTTGCTCCTTGGAAGAAAAAGTATGACTAACCTAGACAGCATGTTAAAAACAAGAGACATTGCAAGATCTATCTAGTCAAAGCTATGGTTTTTCCAGTAGTCATGTATGGATGTGAAAGTGGGACCATAAAGAAAGCTGAGCACCGAAGAATTGATGCTTTTGAACTGTGGTGTTGGAGAAGACTCTTGAGAGTCCCTTGGACTGCAAGGAGATCCAACCAGTCCATCCTAAAGGAAATCAGTCCTGAATATTCATTGGAAGGACTGATGCTGAAACTCCAATACTTTTGCCACCTGATGCAAAGAACTGACTCACTGAAAAAGATTCTGATGCTGGGAAAGACTGAAGGTGGGAAGAGAAGGAAACGACAGAAGATGAGATGGTTGGATGGCATCACCGACCTGATGGACATGAGTTTGAGCAAATCTGGGAGTTGGTGATGGACAGGGAAGCCTGGCATTCTACGGTCTAAGGGGTCACAAAGAGTTGGACACGACTGAGCAACTGAACTGAACTAAAGAGCAGAGAGTAAAGGAAGTCACCTCCAGATTGTTTGAGACAAGTGCTGATCCACCTCACAGGACCAGATACTGAACCAGTCAAAGGGATGATGTCAGAAGGGATTACCTAGAAGGGCCTCCAGTTGCATGTACTGGGAAAGATGATTTCTACAGCTTGAAATTCTAGTTTTACTTAACCTGTAAGTTTAGTCAGAGCTGTGGCTTTTCCATTAGTCATGTACGGACGTGAGACTTGGACCATAAAAAAGGCTGAGCACTGAAGAAGCACCAAAAAATTGATGCTTTCGAACTGTGGTGCTGGAGAAGACTCTTGAGAGTCCCTTGGACTGTAACGAGATCAAACCAGTCAATCCTAAAGGAAATCAACCCTGAATATTCATTGGAAGGACTGTTGCTGTAGCTGAAGTTCCAGTACTTTGGCCACTGATGCAGAAAGCCAGCTCATTGGAAAAGACCTTGATGCTGGGAAAGATTGAAGGCAGGAGGAGAAGAGAGCAGCAGAGGATGAGATGGTCAGATAGCCTCTCCAACTCAGTGGACATGAATTTGAGCAAGCTCCAGGAGTTAGTGGAGGACAGAGGAGCCTGGCATGCTATAGCCCATGGGTGTTGCAAAGAATGGGACACAGCTTAGTGAATGAACAACAGAAAGAACAACGTAAATCTTTAAGTGGTTCACTGAGCCAGCATTAGTTTAATTTGATTCTCAACTGAAAGTGGGGAAAGGAAGAGTCATTGAATGGAAACTCAGCCCATTTTCTTTCAGTTTACACCTCTTTAGTTTAATAACTCCTCTTTTTCAGCCCTGTTATTCTTAAGTAGTGCCTCCTTTTCCCCAGTTCACCCCAGCTCTTACTGTCTTCATCCTGTGATTGTTAAGTACAATTAGGAGATGTCTGGACTTTGTTGGCTAACCAGTATTTTTCAGATTTTCATATTCAAAACTTGATAGTTTTCAGAAAGAGGTGATTAAACTGTAGTAGTGCTGATTCCATTTAGAAGATGATAATTAACCTGTTACAAAGTCGATTGCTACAAATTTCTGTGTGTTCGTTTATTGACCTACATTACAAGGAGCTATGGAGATAATGGATGGTAGGGAAAATGACACCAGTGAATATAGTTTATTTTAAGATGTTTGGAGTGAAAAAGCAGGAGAAAATGGAAGCAGGGTGAGGCTGAGAAGGCCACAGCATCTTGAGGCAAGATAGAAAATCTGTTTAAAGGTGTAGAAATGAGACAGGAGGAGAAGCAGCAGGGCAGAACCTTTAAAAGAATGACTTAGCTGTTAAGGATATGGCACAAACCGAGTAGAACTGATTAGGCCCAGGATGGCATCAAGATTCAACTTCCAGTAGACCCTGAACCTCATTGTGCACTCACGGTAATATACTAGCATATGATAGATGACACACCCGCGGGCACCGTGACGGTTGTGACGCTGACCATAAAAGGGCAAAAAGTGGGTGGTGGCCCAGTTCCTGGAAGTCCCTGCCCCTTCCCCCTGAAATAGTTGAAATAATCCTCCTACCCCCTAGCTTACCCAGCCCATAAACACTGAGCACCCCATATTTTGTGGCTGCTCTTGACTTTTGAGACAGCCCACACTCTGTGTGCCGAGGGTGTTTCTACGTTGCTCACATTCTGAGACAGACTACATTCTATAATTGGAATATGTATCACCTTCAGTAAACCTGCTTTTTAGTTACTGTGGCTCACTCTTGAATTCTTTTCTGCACTAAGCCCAGGGCCATCACTTGATGGTCCATCCCAGGAACCTGCCCACCACCTGAATCATGACCATCTTCTCATGCCCCATTTTCCTGCAACCTCTTTACAAAGGATATTGATAAATCTTTTTAGTTATCACTTTGCCTCTCGCTGAATTCCTTCTGCGCTGAGACATAAAGAACCTGAGCTTCATTAAGTCCTGAGATGAGTTACGCAGTTTCAGTTGGAAGATTGTGGGTTTGAGTCCCAAGTGAGGTGCAATTTCAGGAAGCACCCAGGAGAGTGGAGTGATAACTAGGACACGTTCCTTGTAGTTTCTCCACTAGAGAAGCGGGAGAAGTCAGGAGTCTGCTCTTGGCTACGTAGAGCCTGAAACAAGCTTATCCACTTTGTTGTTTTTGTGGCACTCACAGAATGGTTTGTGTACAGCAGGCAGTACAAGAGATCAATCCACCGGATTGGAAGGAGTTATTGATTGTAGCTTTAAACTTGTTCCAGTGGCTGTATCATACTCTCTGTGATTAATGACAGATGAATATGTTTATTATTCCTGTATTTTGTGAGTAGTACAGTTAATATTGTTTTCTTCCCCTAGAAGTGTTAATTACATGTATACATTTAAAATGTACCACAGATTTTTTAAAATTTATATATTTTTTGCTTATTTATTGGGCTGTGCCAGGTCTTAGTTTCTTAGTTGTGGCACGAAGGATCTTTGAGTTGTGGCATGTGGGATCTAGTTCCTGACCAAGGACCCAGGCCCCCTGCATTGGGAATGTGGAGTCTTAGCCACTGAACCACCAGGGAAGTCCGTGGCACGTCTTGATTTTTCAAACCTAGGAAGAGCCTCCAAAAGTAGGAGAGGTCCAAGCTCCCTGACTTAGGCCTGGGTCAGTGCGTTGCAGGAAAATGGAGCACGAGAGGCTGGTTATGTTCCAGGTCTCGGATGAGTTCCTGGGATCAGCTGCCAAGGTGAGAGTCCTTGACTTCGCACAGGAAAGAATTCAAGAGTGAGCCATGGTGAAGTGAAAGCAGGTTTACTTAAGATTCGCACTCCATAGACACAGGGTGTTCAGTCTCAGAAGGCAAAAGCTGCCCCCAGATACGGGGTGGTTAGTTTTTATGGGCTGGATAATTTCACAGGGTTCCAGTGTGAAGGAACGAGTGAGAGATGAAGCCCAGGTCCCCCTAGGAGCTAGGTGTTTTCCTTCAGTGAAAATCTTGCTACTGGTGTATCGTGCTCAGTAATATCCTTTCCGTGAGATATTTTACCCAAATGTGTATCTCTTTGAGACGTCTATTAATAAGTAAACAACTCTACTTAGGTGTACCATGGACAACAGATTTTAAAATAGTTTCACCAACTACTCTTGTCAACCTTACTTTCTCTATAAAAATTTTATAGTTTTATACGAGGTGTTTAACATTTATGATGTTTTTATTTTGCAGTGTGGCTCTATACCCTAAACAAAAGGGCACACTAATTATAGATTCCCTCTTAAACCATGCAGGAGGAGATCTCTTTCTGCCCCCACATTCCTAATATATGGCCAAAACATGGGCCCACAGGGGAAAGCATTACTTTTAAAACACCAAGAGAATTGGTGAAAGGGCTCTTTGTGGAAATAACAAAACAAGAGAATGAAAATGCAGAAGACATCACAATTCAGGCCAGTAAGGGCTGGTTTGAAAACTTTAAAAAGGGGACCCTGTGCCCCACACAGAGTTTGTGAGGCGGCCTCAGCACATCGTGACATCACCCTACGCTTCCCGAAGCTGCTAGAGCCAGGGCTCCACATGGAGGCAGCGTGTTTGCTTCTGAAGCAGAGGCCTGCCAAGCTTGTATTCACTGCACTTAAACACGTGTATTGAATGTCGTTTTCTCTCGTTTGCCTTTCATTTGAGGTGCCATTCAAAAAGGTAACTCTGGGGGCTGGAAATGGGTCTCTGCTTCTCCTCCCTCAATGATTTGCTCACTTGATTGGGTCCCCTCGTTGGTAGTCATCCTCCCAACACCTGCATCTTGAAACCCAGAAACCCTGCATCTTGAAACATTGCCATGTCTTGTAGCTCTTTTCTCTATAGCTTTGGACTTGGAGCTGCTCGGTTTTTGTTTTCATGCCACCATCTTGCTTCTGAGTCATCCTCAGGCTAGGTCTGGATTATTAAAACAGCTTCCTGTGCCTGGTCCTATTCCTAGTCTCCCTCCAGAAAACGTTTCCTATGTACTATTTTCTTTTCCCTTCTCGATCAACCTTTATTATTCTGTGAAGTCCAAACCTCTGTGTCTGACCCAGGGCCTTTAATGCTTCCACCTATCAGCTCTTGTTCCCTAGAGCTCTTTGCCCTCTCCCCCACAATCTTTTCTCTGTATTTCATATGATTTTCTCCCTTTTTGTCCCTGTACTTTATAAGGGCTATGCATTATGTAAAATATTCTCCCTTGTTTCTGGATTCCAAACAATTTTCCTTCTTACTCTTAAAAAACATTCTCTAAACCGTCTCCCTGGAAGTACGTATTTATTAAAGACCTCTTCATTTAGATAGTTTGTTTTTATTGATATGATTGTGACACTAATGAATCAGATAAAGTTTGCTAATTTCATTCATTACTTCTACTGACTTTTTTGTAATCATTTTGTTTTTCTTCTATACACAATTATATCATTTACCAAGAATGACAGTTTTACTTTCTAATCTTTGAGTTCTAATTCTTTTTTTTTTTAATTATTTATTTTTTATTTGGCTGCATTGGATGTTAGTTGTGGCATGCTGGATCTTTCATTGCAGTGCATGGATCCTCTAGTTGCGGCACACAGGCTCGGTAGTTGTGGTGTGAGGGCTCCAGAGTGCATGGGCTTTGGTAGTTATAGCACACAGGCTCTTTAATTGTGGCATGGAGGCTTTTTAGTTGCTGTGCGACATGTGGGATCTTAGTTCACCAACCAGGGATTGAACCCATGTCCCTTGCATTGCAAGGTGGATTCTTAACCACTGGTGGTGGTGGTTCAGTTCCTAACTCATGTCCAGCTCTTTGCAACCCCATGGACTGCAGCACACCAGGCTTCCCTCTTCTTTCCCAGAGTTTGCTCAAACTCAAGTTCATTGAGTTGGTGATGCCGTCCAACCATCCCATCCTCTGTCACCCTCTTCTCTTCCTGCTCTCAATCTTTCCCAGCATCAGGGTCTAGTTCCTTGAATCTATTTGTCACTTCCACTCTAAAATCATAAGGGTTTTGATTTAGGTCATACTTGAATGGTCTAGGGGTTTTCCCTACTTTCTTCAATTTAAGTCTGAATTTTGTGGTAAGAAGCTCGTGATCTGAGCCACATTCAGCTCTATGTCTTGTTTTAGCTTACTGCATAGAGCTTCTCCACCTTTGGCTGCAAAGAATAAAATCAGTCTGACTTTATATTGACCATCTAGTGATGTCCATGTGTAGAGTTCTCTCTCGTTTGTTGGAAGAGAGTGTTTGCGATAACCAGTGCATTCTCTTGGCAGAACTCTGTTAGCCTTTGCCCTGCTTCATTTTGTACTCCAAGGCCAAACTTGACCGTTACTCCAGGTAACAGTCACTTGACTTCCTACTTTTGCATTCCAATCCCCTATGATGAAAAAGGCATCTTTTTTTCGTGTTCGTTCTAGAAGGTCTTGGAGATTGTCATAGAACCGTCCAACTTCAGCTTCTTCAGCATTAGTGATTGGGACCACCAGGGAAGCTCCATGAGTTTTCTTGTCTTGTACTGGCTAGGACCTCAAGTACTATGTACTAAGTCGCTTTCAGTTGTGTCTGACTCTTTGCAACCCCATGGACTGTAGCCCACCAGGCTCCTCTGTCCATGGGATTCTCCAGGCAAGAATACTGGAGTGGGTTGCCATTTCCTTCTCCAGGGGATCTTCCCGACCCAGGACTCGAACGTGTGTCTCTTATGTCTCCTGCATTGGCAGGTGGGTGCTTTACTGCTGGGCTTCCCTTGTGGCTCAGCTGGTAAACAATCCACCTGTAATGTGGGAGACCTGGGTTCGATCCCTGGGTTGGTAAGATCCCCTGGAGAAGGGAAAGGCTACCCACTCCAGTAACTGGGCCTGGAGAATCCCATGGACTGTGTAGTCAGTGGGGTTGCAAAGAGTCGGACGCAGCTTTCACTTTCACTTTTCTTTTCCGCTAGTGCCACCTGGGAAGCTCTCAAGTACTGTAATGGAAGTAATGTGAGCAAGTGACAGATGTTGGAGAGGATGTTGAGAAAAGGGAACTCTCCTACACTGTTGGTGGGAATGTAGATTGGTGCATCTACTGCAGAAAACTATGGAAGTTTCTCAAAAAACTACAAATAGAAATATGACCCAGCAGTTCCACACCTGGGATATATGAAACAAACAAACAAACAAAATGCTGATTTGAAAAGATATATATATCCCAATGTCCATAATAGCATTTTTACAATAGCCAAGATATAGAAGCACCCTTAGTGTTCATCCACAGATGAATAAATAAAGATGTGGTATATACAGTGAAATACTATGCTAAGTCACTTCAGTCGTTTCCGACTCTGTGCAACCCCATAGACGGCAGCCCACCAGGCTCCCCTGTCCCTGGGATTCTCTAGGCAAGAACACTGGAGTGGGCTGCCATTTCCTTCTCCAGTGCATGAAAGTGAAAAGTGAAAGTGAAGTCGCTCAATCGTGTCCGACTCTTAGCGACCCCATGGACTGCAGCCTAACAGGCTCCTCCATCCATAGGATTTTCCAAGCAAGAGTCCTGGAGTGGGGTGCCATTGCCTTCTCCGAGTGAAATACTACTCAGGGATTAAAAAAATAATGAAATTTTGCCGTTTGCAACATGGATGGACTTAGAGGATGTTATGCTTAGTGAAGTAAGAGAAAGACAAACACTGTATAATATCAGTTATATGTGCATTTTATAAAAATAAACTAGTGAATATAACAAAAAGAAACAGATTCACAGACACAGAACTAGTGGTTACCAGTGGAGAGAGGGAAGAGGGGAAGGGCAAAATAGGGGTAGAAGATTCAGAGTTATAAACCACTACATATAGAAGAGAATAAGTAAGCTACAAGAATATTGTGCAGCAAAGGAATATAGCCAGTGTTTTATAATAACTATAAATGGAGGATAACCTTAAAATTATACTGTGTTGTATCCCTGAAAGTTACATATATTGTACCTCAACTACACCTCAGTTTTTTTTTTTAAAAAGTGATATAAATGGGCATCTTTGGTTTTCCCCCAGACTCAGAGGGAAAGCATTGTGCCATTAAATGTGATGTTAGCTGTGTTTTTCCTAGTTACTCAGCCAGATATGCGAGGGGTCCCCTGCAGATCTCTGGAGTTCTGTTCTGTGCAGCTGTCTTCTCTCCAATACTCCTGTGAACTACAAACTCTCGCTGCCTTGGACTTCCCAGTATCTCAGCTCCATCTCCTCAACGAAGGGCAGTCTCTGAGTTCTACCTGGGTTCCCCTTCCCTGTGCCTTGGGCTGGAGACTTTCCCTAGGTAGCAGACTCGGACAATTATAGGGCTTAATTACCTTCTTTGTTTACTGTCTCTCAGGAGTCACTGTCCTTCCTTGCCCGATGTCAGATGTTTTGAAAACCATTGTTTTCTCTGTTTTGTCCAGAACTGTAGATGTTTCAGGTGCAAGGGTGCATCTGGTCCCTGCTACTCCATCTTCTCTGGGAGTGGAAGTACTGCCTTTTCTGAAAACATTTGAGGAATTATTTCGGAGTTGCTTCCAGAGTATGAGATAGTCTTTGGAATTTCCGTAGGGGAAAATCTTCATTCTTTCAGGGTGGATTTGATTTTAGGGAGCAACCAAGAGTCATTTTTAAGGTCTGATTAAATAATTTGTCTGGGTAATACTGTTTGGGGTCCAAAATGATTTCGACGTAATGAGGCAAGTTTCCTTGTGCAGTTTGTAAACTGTTTTGGAAGCAAACTAGGAGTTGCAAAATATTTTCAGTGATGGCAACCTGATTGAGATAAATGAAAACCTTTTCAGGGTGTGTATCTTTAAAAGTAACTTTCAGGTGAATGTTTCTATAGATTGGTTGGTATATATTTAATATCAGTCTATGTATACAGCTGACGCTTAACTGCTTACTAAAGCTTTCTCACATTGTTTTTATGTGATACTCTCTCTCCAACTTGATTATAAACTCAAGGATACCTGGATACTTTTGTACATTCCTTCAGTACACTGCACTCCTAACTGTGGAAACTTCTTAAATCCTGAGAGTAAACTAATTTCTGTGTAGGGAAACCAAGATCACCCTGTCAAAACACATTGCATGATATAAAAGGATGTAAAATTTGGTTTTGATACCGGTACAGCATTATTACATTATTAATACATCATGATTTAAATTTAAAGTAACTTGTATCAGATGTTGGATTCCAGTTGGATGAGCATGTATCTGTATCTTTCTTACACTGTAGGAATTATGTGAATGACCTAGTTCAAAAAGATGCCTTGAATCTGGATCTGTTATGTAATTAACCAAGGGATATTCTTAGACCCTGGTAGATTGGTATACGCACTACGTTATATGCAACCTTAATCACTAGGCATAATTCTTTGGGGGTGGAGGTAAAATTCTTTTCTCACAGTCTTTGTTTTCTAGCACCTAAAAGCCCCATTATTCTCAACTTCACCCCTCCATTAGGAAATAAGGACTTTTTAAACATATTCTTAATGGATTAAAATCTTAGATTTTTAGCTTTCAACTTTGATATTCTTTAACTTTGTGTTTTTAGTTAACTGAATTTAGAGCTTTATGTTTCTTTTATAGAGCAAATCTGTTAATTGTGAGTTTGGAAACTCTTTTACTTACAGGATGTCCTCTTGGCTTGCTTTTCATCCTTGATGCTCCTGTACCAGAATATCTTTTTGTTGTCTTCTTTTTTCCCCTCCTTTTCCTTCCATTTATGTTTTGTTTAAATAAAAGGGAGATTACTATGGGAAATATTTCTTTTTATTTCTTACATATAAGATGAACTTCTAAAAATCCAAATTTACCCTGACATTTTTAATTTTAATTAATTTAAAATTCCATATATCAGTGATGTTTTCATATGTACTCTTTCTGATGGCCACATATTTTTCTTAGATAGTATGAACCACAATTTAGTAAATAATAATTGAGAATAGCATTATCCTTTGTTTCTGGGATATAGCAATGACCATGTTTGCTACTAATACTGCTTTAAGGAGTGTTGTCAGTTATTTTTCAGTCTTTAATTTCTTTGAGTAGTATAACTTTGTGAATGCTTCCTTTGGATAGAAGCCCCAGATTATTTATTTGGGTCTTCCCAGGTGGAGCTAGTGGTAAAGAACCCACCTGCCAATGCAAGAGATTTAAGAGGTGCAGGTTTGATCCCTGGGCCTGGAAGATCCCCTGGAGGAGAGCATGGGAACCCACTCCAGTATTCTTGCCTGGAGAATCCCATGGACAGAAGAGCCCTGTGGCTACAGTCCATGGGGTCACACAGAGTCAGACTCGGCAGAAGCAACTTAGCACGCCCACCATTTACTGAAGGGATTTTCACTGCTTTTGTGTCTACCAGTTGTGAAATGAGGTTCCTGCTTGCCTTCATTGTTTCCAGCATTTGCTAGTTCTGTATATGAGAGAGAGTTGGGGAGGAAGAAAGGATTGGTGTAGGCTTAAAAAAATTAACCAGTTTTATTTCATGTAGATACCAGGGTTTAAAATATAATGTTGTGCTTATGTTTATTAAAATGTTCATTCTATCTTTGTTTTCACATGAAATCTTCTAAGTTACTCTTCATTGTAATTAATTATAGGTTCTTAATAGTCTTATGTCTTAATTCTTGTTTTAATCTGGCCTTATTATTTTCTTTCTGTAATAGAGACTTTTGAGTTTTGCAAGCTTTGTTATCATTTGTCATTTAGTCATGTAATAGAATTGATATATAACTGGACTAAAATATTTAATTTTCCTTACTTGTATTTGTTCTGTTTCTTGACTTTTGTGTTCTGTTCATCGATAACTACTTGGATTGTGTGACTTCTTTTTGATTTTGATTCTTTTAATGATTTAAATTGGTGCTTGTTAACTTTTAATATCTGCGTTCCTCTTTGATACATTTTTAAAAATCCTATGCCCTTTGTTTTGGGGGTTTTTTAAACATAAAAAGAAAAAAAGCATATTGACAGAGATCTGCTTTTTTAGCTTTACTGTCTTTACCCCATTCTGATTCCTCTAAGGGATTCTTGCCCACTGTAATAGATATAATAGTCATCTGAATTAAATTCACCCATTCCAGTCCATTTTAGCTTACTGATTCCTAAAGATGTCGATGTTCACTCTTGCCATTGCCTGCTGCCACCCTCCTGTCAAAGACTGATTTTAGCATTGCCTTCAGAGAGAAGTTGACTTAAAATAATATTGAAGTGGTATAAAATATTCTAACTAATAAGCATTTATAGAATTATAGATATTCAAAGTAGTATATGGGAAATAGATGGGGAAACAGTGGAAACAGTGTCAGACTTTATTTTTTTAGGCTCCAAAATCACTGTAGATGGTGACTGCAGCCATGAAATTAAAAGACGCTTACTCCTTGGAAGAAAAGCTATGACCAATCTAGATAGCATATTCAAAAGCAGAGACATTACTCTGCCAACAAAGGTCCATCTAATCAAGGCTATGGTTTTTCCAGTGGTCATGTATGGATGTGAGAGTTGGACTGTGAAGAAGGCTGAGCGCCGAAGAATTGATGTTTTTGAACTGTGGTGTTGGAGAAGACTCTTGAGAGTCCCTTGGACTGCAAAGAGATCCAACCAGTCCATTCTGAAGGAGATCAGCCCTGGGATTTCTTTGGAAGGAATGATGCTAAAGCTGAAACTCCAGAACTTTGGCCACCTCATGGGAAGAGTTGACTCATTGGAAAAGACTCTGATGCTGGGAGGGATTGGGGGCAGGAGGAGAAGGGGACGACAGAGGCTGAGATGGCTGGATGGCATCACCGACTCGATGGACGTGAGACTGAGTGAACTCCGGGAGTTAGTGATGGACAGGGAGGCCTGGCGAGCTGCGTTTCATGGGGTCACAAAGAGTCGGACACAACTGAGTGACTGAACTGAACTGAACTGAAAGTAGTATATTTTAATAGTGATAAGTTTTCATTAAAATTAATTCAAATTTATAGGAATATTTTTAGAAAGATACATATTTTGATAGAGATTGACAGGACTGTTTTAATAAAAACCCATTTTTACGTTCATAGTCACTTACTGGAAATTCTAAGGGCCAGCTGTATTTTAGAATTCAGAATTTAAAAAAAAATTTTGGAAAGTTTATAAGGTGTGTTTACAGTATATATGTAATGCGCCTGCAGAGTCAGGGTAGCACTTTATAGTTAAATACATTAATACTTAGGCAGCCAAAGCCATGACTATTCTTATTTTAGTGGATAGACTCTAAATAGTCTTAAGTCAGTTCAGATCAGATTTTGCTGCGAATTAAATTCAGATCAAGTTTTACTACCAAGGACTGATAGAAAATCTTTGACTCTCAGAAATTTTTGCAGATTTTAGAATTGTGGCTAAGGGATTGCTGCTGCTGCTGCTGCTGCTGCTAAGTCGCTTCAGTCGTGTCCGACTCTGTGCAACCCCATAGATGGCAGCCCACCAGGCTCCCCAATCCCTGGGATTCTCCAGGGAAGAACACTGGAGTGGGTTGCCATTTCCTTCTCCAGTGCGTGAAAGTGAAAAGTGAACGTGAAGTCGCTCGGTCGTGTCCGACTCTTAGCGACCCCATGGACTGCAGCCCACCAGGCTTCTCTGCCCAGGGGATTTTCCAGGCAAGAGGACTGGAGTGGGGTGCCACTGGACCTGTATTTTCTTTCTTAGCTCTAATATTTGGTTACTTTTGCTACCTTCAGGAAAAGAAACCTGCTTTCCTTTTTTTCTTCTACAGGATATGAGATTAAATGTGTTCTCTCCAGGCCAGTTAATGGAAATGAGGACACCTCTTCACAAAGCTCGACACCTTGGGCAGCTGTCACTGTCACGTGACACTGGCCGTGCGGTATTGGCTTTATGTTGAGAATCTCATAATTCTCATCGCCAGTTTCCTTTCTGAGTGTTCCGTGGTAATGAACAGTAAGGAAAAGACAGTTAAAATGTGCAGTGGTTCATGTGATACCTGTCCTGTCTCATGCACAGTGAGATTTCAGAAGGAGCAGATTGTTCTCTGAGGACCAGCCTTTCTTATTATCAGTTAATGGTAGCCTAAAAAATAAATCTTTCCCCAAAAATACATGCTTATCGTAAAACAAAAATTCATATGGTACAGAAGTATAAGTAAAAAGCAGACGTTTTCTCCTGCCCTGCGGTGCCGTTCACCCAACCAGCTTTTAAATACTTGTTTTGTAGTTGCTATTGGGGTTTGAATCCTTTTTAACTTTTTTTTTTAGTTCTGACTTTCCAGGAGACAGTTTGGGAAATTCTAATTAATTATTAGAATTTCAATAGTAGACACTATAACCCAACTTGGACTAATTTTGTGTTCTTTTTTTATGTCAATCTATGGAGATGACCTTTTCTGTCCTGGCTGACCTGTATAAATTTTGTTTCTAGAGCTTTTGGTTCAGACTGCATAGTTTTGAAATGTTAGACATGTGTTTTGAATGTTAATTGTTCCAAATTGAAGATGTCTGTTAGCCGCATATAGGAGTAAAAATTCAATTACTTATTGATTTACTTAGCAAATGTAATTTTTTTAAAGTCAAAAGCATACATAGTATTTGACAGAGCACACATACTTTTAAGGAGCCCTTTTTTACTTTTAAGACCTGCTGGGCTGCCGGTCTATGGGGTCACACAGAGTCGGACATGACTGAAGCGACTTAGCAGTAGCAGCAGTACTTTTAAGGAGGAGGATGTTGGCTCATCAGCCAAGTCAGTGGTTCTCAAGGTAAGCATTTAAGCAGTGGTATGCAGATGGTCCCAGCAGTTATTACTGAGCACATTATTGAAATTGCTTATGTTCTTCAGTTCAGTTCAGTCACTCAGTTGTGTCCGACTCTTTGCAACCCTATGAACCGCAGCACACCAGGCCTCCCTGTCCACCAACTCCCGGAGTTTACCCAAACCCACGTCCATTGAGTCGGTGATGCCATCCAGCCATCTCATCCTCTGTCGTCCCCTTCTCCTCCCGCCTTCAATCTTTCCGAGCATCGGGGTCTTTTCCAATGAGTCAGCTCTTCACATCAGGTGGCCAGAGTATTGGAGTTTCAGCTTCAACATCAGTCCTTCCAATGAACACCCAGGACTGATCTCCTTTAGGATGGACTGGTTGGATCTCCTCAAGTCCAAGGGACTCTCAAGAGTCTTCTCCAACACCACAGTTCAAAAGCATCAATTCTTCTGCGCTCAGCTTTCTTTATAGTCCAACTCTTCACATCCATACATGACTGCTGGAAAAACCATAGCCTTAACTAGATGGACCTTTGTTCTTAATCCATGATAAATGTAAGAACACAGTACATCTGAACATGTCAAGAACTGGCTTCATAGTACTGATATAGAAATTGCTGGGACATTCCAGGGGACTGTCCAGAGACTATGAGAAAAAAAAAAAATTGAGAACTACTTTTCCTAAGTCATAATGAGGCTGTTAGGCGTATACCCTTGTAAATGAGGGCATACCTGAAAAGTATTGGCTGAAATTCAACTTAAGGTCACTCAGTTTGATATTGCTTGGTCCAGATCCCTAAGTGGCTCTTCTTCATCCTAGCCATACCACCCTTGCTGCCCCATATTCATGTACACACAGGGTCTGTTTGTTGTTGTTGTTGATGTTGTTTTCCAGTTTTTGTGCCTGGCACCATATATATGGGACAGGAGAAAAAAATAGTCATTGGTGTCCTAGGTTACTTATTTGCCAGCTCGGAGCCTCCGACTCCTATTTTTGTTGAGTGCATATAGACGGCTTTTTCTTTTAAGGTCAAGGACTCTCTCAACCCTTGTCCTCTTTTGGTGGAGCTTTGCTAGGATTTAACACTCTGCATTGAATAGGAACTTGTGTGACGTGACTGTAAATTGTGGGAGCATGACTAGAGATTTCTAAGTACTTCATGGCAACGCTTTGGCTGGTAGAGTGTAAGAGACCTCTTCCCTTCTAGTGTGATTTTGCAGGGAATGGGAACTGGGGTCTGTGAATTTACGGTAGTCTCTAGTCATTAATCAAAGGAAAAAATACTGATTGATAAAGGGAGATGACTATAAAATGAAGTAGAAATAACACTATTAAGTGGCACTAATGTAAAATTCCCTTGTGGCTCACCTGGGAAAGAATCCGCGGACAATGCAGGAGACCTGGGTTCGATCCCCAAGTTGGGAAGATCCTCTGAGAAGGAAATGGCAAGCCATTCCAGTACTCTTGCCTGGAGAATTCCATGGACAGAGGAGTGGGACAGGCTGCAGTCCATGGAACCACAGAGTTGGACATGACTGTGCAACTTACTTTCTTTCACAATGTAAAATTATAAGTCAAAGTTTGCTTAAAAGTCAGGCAAAGAAAATAGTCTCAAGTTGTAAAAAACCAATTAGCAGATTAAAGAATAAACAAATATCAAATTTTAAAATAGAACTGATAATTTTAGGCAGGCAGGTAGAACTTAGAAGAGTAGTATGGGCTTCCCTGGTGGCTCAGTTGGTGAAGAATCTGCCTGCAGTACAGAAGACCCGGGTTCGATCCCTCATTTGGGAAGACCCTCTGGAGAAGAAGATAGCTACCCACTCCACTATTCTTGCCTGGGAAATCCCATGGCCAGAGGAGCCTGGTGGGCTGCAGTCCATGGGGTAACAAAAGAGTCAGACGTGACTTAACAACTAAACAACAGCAGAGGAGTAGTAGAATTCAGTCAAGCTAATAATTTAAGAGCAAATAGAGGATATAAATATGGAGAAACTTCAGAGTGTATGAAACCAGTACATTTAAACATGGTGACATATTTGTTGTTATGAATTTCAGAAAAGGTATGAACATATATTGAGTGTGCTTTGTAGCTAATGCAGATTCTAAATTTTATGCGCACAGTTAAGCTATTTGGATTTTCTGTTTTCGTCTTGTATTATTGGTAGTTTTGGTAATTTATGTAAGGTGTTATGGAAAAACCTGAGTGAACTTTTTGGCCAACCCAGTATTTCAAGGGATTGCATATTTCATCAGAATTATTTAGGTGTTGCCATAAATCTGTGTATAGCATTCTTTTTTTTTTTAATTTTATTTTATTTTTAAACTTTACAATATTGTATTAGTTTTATCAAACATCGAAATGAATCCGCCACAGGTATACCTGTGCTCTTTTTTATGACTATACTTTTATTTATTTATTTCGGTGCTGCCGGGTCTTGGTTGCTGCACAGGCCTTTTCTCTCATTGTAGAGAAGGGCCTCCTCTGTAGTTGTGGCGTGGGCTCCTCGTTGTGGTGACTTCTCTTGAGGAGCATGTCTCTAGGGCGCTCCGGCTTTAGTATCTGTGGCATGTGGGCTCAGGAGCTGCAGCTCCCAGGCTCTAGAGCACAGGCTCAGTAGCTGTGTGCACGGACTCGGTTGCTCGGCGGCATGTGGAATCTTCTGGGTCAAGGATTGAACCTGTGTTTTCTGCATTCTGCAGGTGGTTTCTTTACCTCTGAGATACCAGGGAAGCCCCATAATATATTTTTTTATTACTATTTTAATGCCTGAAGCATTTATAGTGATGTCCCTTCTTTCATTAAAAAAAAATACATGTTTATTTATTTGGGTGCATTGGGTCTTAGGTGCTTCATGCAGGATCTTTCATTGCAGCGCACAAGACTCTGTAGTTGCGGCGCACAGGCTCCTCAGTCACTGCAGCACACAGGCTCTAGTGGCGGTGCGCAGGCTTAGTTGCTCTGTGGCACGTGGGATTTTAGTTCCCAGACCAGGGATCGAACCCACGTCCCCTGCATTGCAAGCCAGATTCTTAACCACTCGCCCACCAGGAAAGTCCCCCTTCCTTCATTTCTGACATTGGTGATTTGAGTGTTCTTTCTTTTAGTCTTTACTTTAGCTACAGGTTAAACAATTTTATTGATCTTTTCAAAGAAATAACTTTGAATCTCATTGATTTTCTCTTTTGTTTTACTGGGGCTTTGTTGCTGTTGTTACCTTTCAGTTCAGTTCGGTTCAGTCGCTCAGTCGTGTCCGACTCTTTGCGACCCCATGAATCGCAGCACGCCAGGCCTCCCTGTCTATCACTAACTCCCAGAGTTCACTCAGACTCACGTCCATCGAGTTGGTGATGCCATCCAGCCATCTCATCCTCTGTCGTCCCCTTCTCCTCCTGCCTCCAATTCCTCCCAGCATCAGAGTCTTTTCCAGTGAGTCAACTCTTCACATGAGGTGGCCAAAGTACTGGAGTTTCAGCTTTAGCATCAGTCCTTCCAAAGAAATCCCAGGGCTGATCTCCTTCAGAATGGACTGGTTGGATCTCCTTGCAGTCCAAGGGACTCTCAAGAGTCTTCTCCAACACCACAGTTCAAAAGCATCAATTCTTTGGCACTCAGCTTTCTTCACAGTCCAACTCTCACATCCATACATGACCACTTTATTAGTTCATATTACTACTTTTGGATTTAATTGGCTCTTCTAGCTTCTTAGGGATAGAAACAGGTCATTGATTTTTAAACCTTCTGTGTTTTCTAGTGGAAGCATTTGCCACTATAAATTTCCCTCCTAGCACTACTTAGCTACATTCCATAACTGTATCACACGCATTTTTATGTATCATTTTCAAGATATTTTCCCATTTGCTTTGTGATACTTATTTGACCCATATGTTACATATAAATTTGTTTTTTAATTTCACCGTATTTCTGAATTTTTTTTGTTACTAATTCCTGTTTAAAAATTATATAGTGGTCGTAGAACACATATGATTTCAGTCCTTTGAGATCTATTGAGACTTGTTAAAGTCTATTTTAGTGAATGTTCTATGTGTACCTGAAAAACATGTTCTACTCTCCTTCAGATATAGTGTGCTATTAATGTCAATTAAGTCAAGTTGGTTAATAGTGTTGTTCAGTCTTATATATCCTTACTGATTTTCTTTCTATTTATTGCATTGATTTCTGTGAGGAATATAGAAATATTCACCTATAATTATGGATTTGTCTGTTTCCCCTTTCAGTTCTGTTCATTTTTGCCTCGTGTATTTTGAACTTCTGTAATTAGGTAAATACACATTTAGGATTATTATGTCTTCTTGATGAATTGAGCCCTTTATAATTTAAAATGTCTCCTTTTATCTCTGGTCATATTCCTTGTCTTGGAGTCTATAGTGGGTGATATTATTATCTTTAGCTTTCTTCTGACTAGTGTTTGCATGGTATATCTTTTTCTGTTCTTTAATTTTTAGCCTATCTTTGTCCTTTTTAAAAAATGAGCTTCTTTTAGATAGCAGAGAGGTCTTGTGTTTTGTTTTTAAATCCAGTCTTACCATCTTTGCTTTTTAAAGCAATAAGGATTGATTGATTTGTTTTTTTGGTTGCACTGGGTCTTCTTGGCTGTGCATGGGCTTTCTCGAGTTGTCAGCGGGGGCTACTCTCATTGGCAGTGCACGGGCTTCTCACCGTGGCGGCTTCTCTAGTGAAGCACAGGCTCTGGGGCGTGCGGGCTTAGTAGCTGTGGTACCTGGGCTCACAGCCTATGGGATCTACCCAGACCAGGGATCGAACCTCTGTCCTCTGCATTGCCAGGCAGATTCTTAACTGCTGGACCACCAGGGAAGCGCCCATTTTTGCTTTTTAATTAAAATGTTTAGACCATTTACATTTAGGTCATTTTCAAAATGGTTAGGTTAATCATTGATGTGTAAAAACTTTGTGAAGTACCCTTTTATTTTCCTCTTATATCTTTAGGCTATGATCATCCATGCCCTTTACTTCTCCATACGTTGTTAACCCCACAGTTCATTGTTACCATTTTTGCTTTTAGTGAAATTTTTTAAAAGGGAAAAAAGAAAGTCTTTTACATTTACCCACATATTTGCCACTTCCAATGCTCGTCATTCTTTCCTTTGTTTAGATCTGACTGTCCATTTGTTACCAGTTTTCTTTAGCCTGAAAGACTCCAGCATTTCTTGTAGAAAAGATCTGATGGCAATGAATTCTGTCCTCTTTTGTTTGTTGAAAAATCTCTATTTCTCCTTCATGTTTGAAGGCTGTTTTCATTGACTGTAGAATTTTATAGATGGGCAGTTTCTATCATTCTGTACTTAAAGGTGTCATTCTGTTGTCATCTATGTTGTATTATTTCTAACAGGAAGTCAGGTATCATTCTCAGCTTTGTTCACCTGTATGTAATTTGCCGTTTGACTGCTTTATAAGATTTTCTCTCGATGGTTGTCAACAGTTGGATGATGGCACTGTATCCTGGGTTGCTTTTCTTACCTACAAGTCACTGAAGCTTTGCTCATTTTTTTTTTTTTTTTTTTTTTAGTTAATAAATCTTCTTTCCAGTTATGTCTGTTGTGCGGCTTGGCTTAGCCAGTAAAATTTTCTTTGCAACTCTATAAGTTGTGTTTGATTATTTTTCATTTTTTATTTCTTATTTTGTTCATACTTTTAAGTTCTTGAACACATTTATAGTTATTGTTGTTCAGTTGCTAAGTAGTGTCTGACTCTTGCGACCCCGTGAATTGCTGCACGCCGGGCTTCCCTGTCCTTCATTATCTCCCGGAGTTTGTTCAAACTCAAGTCCATTGAGTTAGTGATGCTATCCAGCCATCTCATCCTCTGTCGTCCCCTTCTCTTCCTGCCCTCAATCTCTTCCAGCATCAGGGTCTTTTCCATTGAGTCTGCTCATCGCATCAGGTGGCCGAAATATTGGAGCTTCAGCAGCAGTCCTTCCAGTGAATATTCAGGGTTGATTTCCTTTAGGATTGACTGGTTTGATCTCCTTGCTGTCAAAGGCACTCTCAAGAATCATCTCCAGGACCGTAGTTCGAAAGCATCAATTCTTCGGTGCTCAGCCTTCATTATGGTCCATCTCTCCTATCTTACATGACTGTTGGAAAAACCATAGCGTCAACTATATGGACCTTAGTAGGCAAAGTCATGTCTCTGCTTTTTAATACACTGTCTAGGTTTGTCATAGCTTTTCTTCCAAGGAGCAAGTGACTTCTAATTTCTTGGCTGCAGTCACCATCCACAGTGATTTTGAGGCCCAAGAAAATAAAGTCTGTCACTGCTTTACTTTTTCCCCATCTATTTGAATGAAGTGATGGGACTGGATGCCATGATCTTAGTTTTCTGAATGTTGAGTTTTAAGGCAACTTTTTCACTCTCCTCTTTCACCCTCATTAAGAGGCTCTTTAGTTCCTGTTCACTTTCTGCCATTAAAGTGGTATCATCTACATGTCTGAGGTTATTGATATTTCTCCCAGCAATCTTGATTCCAACTTGTGCTTCATCCAATCCAGCATTTAGTGTGATGTGCTCTGTATGTAAGTTAAATAAGCCAGGGTGACAATATACAGTCTTGACACAGTTCTTTCCCAATTTTGAACCAGTCTGTTGTTCCGTGTCCAGTTCTAACTATTGCTTCTTGACCTGCATACAGGCGTCTCAGGAGGCAGGTCAGGTGGTCTGGTATTCCCATCTCCTGAAGAATCTTCCACAGTTTCCACACAGTCAAAGGCTTTCACATAGTCATTGAAGCAGAAGTAGATGTTTTTCTGGAATTCCCTTGTTTTTTCTATGATCCAATGGATGTTGGCAATTTGGTCTTTGGTTTCCCTGCCTTTCCTAAATCCAGCTTGAACATCTAGAGAGTCTCGGTTCACGTACTGCTGAAGCCTAGCTTGGATTTTGAGCATTACTTTGCTAGCTTGTGAAATGAGTGCAGTTGTATGGTAGTCTGAATATTCTTGGGCATTGCATTTCTTTGGGATTGAAATGAAAACTGACCGTTTCCAGTCCTATGGCCACTGCTGAGTTTTCCAAATTTGCTGACATATTGAATGCAGCACTTTAACAGCATCATCTTTTAGGATTTTAAATAGCTCGGCTGGAATTCTATCACCTCTACTAGCTTTGTTCATTGTAATGCTTCCTAAAGCCCACTTGACTTCACACTCAGGGTTGTCTGGCTCTAGGTGAGTGACCACACCATCATGGTTATCCAGGTCATTAAGACCTTTTTTGTGTAGTTCTGTGTATTCTTACCACCTCTTCTTAATCTCTTCTGCCTCTGTTAGATCCTTGCTGTTTTTGTCCTTTATTGTGACCATCTTTGCATGAAATGGTCCCTTGGTATCTCTAATTTTCTTGAAGAGATCTCTAGTCTTTCCCATTCTATTGTTTTCCTCTATTTCTTTGCATTGTTCACTTAAGGCTTTTTTTTTTTTTTTTAATCTCTTGGCTGTTCTCTGAAACTGTGCATTCAGTTGGATATTATCTTTTTCTTTCTCCTTTGCCTTTCGCTTCTCTTCTTTTCTAGGCTATTTGTAAGTCTTCCTCAGACAACCACTCTGCCTTCTTGCATTTCTTTTTCTTTGGGATGGTTTTGGTCACTGCCTCCTATACAGTGTTACAACTGTTTTAAAATCCTTATCTGCTAATTCTTTCATATTGGTCATTTCTGAATCTGTTTCTGTTGACTGATATTTTTTCTCTTAACTAAGGTCTGTCTCTTTGCATTTATAGTAATTTCTTCCAAAGTTGTCTATTGTGAATGTTACATCAATTGGTATCTTGATTTTGTTGTCTTTCTTTAAAGAGGGCTAAGTTTTATTTTGGCAAGCTGTTAAATCACTTGTGGATCAGATTGATTTTTCCTGGCTTAGGTTTTAAACTCTTAGGGTGGATCTAGAGTTGCCTTTATTCTAGGTTTCAAATTTAGCCCCTAAAGGCCTCTGCTGCATGTTTGAAGCAGTCTTTGAAGTTTCTCCACTCTGGCTGATTGAAACTCAAGTGTCTCCCACTTGGGTATCAGTTCTGGGAATTGTTCAGTTTTAAGCTGTGTAATGTTGGGTTTTCTCCAATAGTTTGTCTTTGCGCAAACCTTACAGGTTGGCATTCAGCCGAAGACTCAAGGAGACCCAGTCATTTAGCCCACTGGGTTCTGCTTCCATTCTTTCTCTTGTTGCCACAGTCTGGAAGGGGCCTCCATGTGGAAAGCCAGAGCCTTCACAGGACGCACTTCCTTGGTTCTCTTCCATCAGATGTCACAGGGCTGACTGTTGTTCAAGATAGAAACAGTGGTTTCATATGTGGCTGTTGTTCAGTTGTTAACTTGTGTCCAATTCTTTGTGACCCCGTGGACTGCAGCACGCCAGTCTTCCCTCACTCACTGTCTGCCCGAGTTTGCTCAGATTCATATCCATTGAGCCATAAAGTTATCTAACCGTCTCATCCTCTTGTTTCATATATTTTGTCCAATTTTCAAGTTGTTTTTAATGGGAGGGCGAATCTGGTACTAATTGCTTAATCATGGCCTGAAGCAGAAGTTAAGAGATATGGTTTTTTTTTTTTTTTTTTTTTTTTGTAAATGTAACATTATTTCTTATGAATCAACACTGTAAGAGAAGGTAAAAACAGGGGTCCCTACAACTAGGAATAAAAATGCTTATTCCAGGAAACAGAATTCTTTCTTTCTTGCTATTTATATTATTATAATTTGTCCTGTATTTTGGAGAAAAGAGGACACTTCTTCTCATTCCTCCTCCTCGAGTACCAATTTGACCATTTGCATAACCTCACTTAGCAAATCAGGACAGGACAAAGATCTGGTTTGCTAAGGAGCTTCAGTGACTTCTGTTTCCTGAAATTAACAGTGATTAGTTACACCAAGCAAGAGAATATATAATGTCTCTTTCTCACATTTGCAAAGAATACTATGGCTAACCCTCACCCCAGTGCACGGGGCTGACAGTGCCAGCTCCCCTGCCACCTACCCCACTCTTCACAAACATGGCGTGTTGTTCACATAGCTTGCTTAGCTTGTCCCATAAAGTCCATTTGGTTCCCAAAGCACACAAAAGGTTTGTATTCACTTTCATTTTTCAGCCCCTGAATTTGCAAGGATCTGCACAGTAAAGAATCACTGACTAACAGAATTTTGCACAATTGCTGTTTTCTTTCCCTCAATGAAGATGCCCAGATTTAGGTTCACAGGTGTGTGCCTATTCACACCAACTGGTCCATACCAGCCTTCAACATTTCCAAATAGCTCTTTACTGTTTGTTTTAGAGAATAGACTACGCTGGGCCACCTCCCTCAACTGATGAAGGCACTACTGGCAATGATTACTAACAAAAAGGCGTTGAAATAGAACACCCTAAAAATCGAAGACTGTAGGATTTTCTAAGTGTACCACAATTTGGCACAACAACCAGAGTAACAAAACAATTCCAATTTGGAATTTCACTGGTACAGTTGTATAAAATTCTGTTAATCAGTCATGCTTCACAATGTCCTAAAACCCAGAAAATTCTGGAATTTGTAGGTAATACTGAATACCGCCAGCTGCTGCTTGGAAAGGCCTTTGTACAGGCGCTGAAGAACCTGCTTGGAGAGCGACCACCAGGCTTGCTTAGGAACCCTCTAGAAACACTCACCACTGGGGTCTCCCTATTACAGATACTCCTTTTTTACCCAATCAATCTGTGCACTTTTGATATTTTGATATTATATTTGCTTCCTTAATCCCTGGCATAGAGATGGTCTCAGATGCCGTAGTCTGTCTCGTGGTCCTGTAGCTCCCAACAGCGTGTTGGTCTGATATCAGCACATGGCACAGATGTGTCCTCCTAGCGTGTAGCTCTAGACTGTTTAAGTGAAGGCTTCAACCCGGTAAGGAGCCCGGCTAAATGTATCCACACTGTGGTTCAGCAGCCTTTTAGATTATATGGCATTGTGGTTCATGTTTGAAATTACAGATTTTAAATGCCATGTTCATTAAGAAATCCAGGGTATTCCGATTCTGGGGTTTTTCATATTGTATTATTATTATTCTTAGGAATAGTTCAGTGTAACAAGAAGAAAACTTGACCTTTGCTCTGGTTAAACAGTAAAAGGCACTTGAAAACAAAAAGATAAATTATTGAATGAGTAGAGATATGGTTTTTATCTTCACCTTACAGATAAGGAACTCAAGGCCCAGACATATTTAAGGAAATTCTTCCTACTTCACAGTGTTCTTGCCTGGAGAATCCCAGGGAAGGGGGAGCCTGGTGGGCTGCCGTCTGTGGGGTCACACAGAGTCGGACACGACTGAAGTGACGCAGCAGCAGCAGCAACAGCACTCATTTAACCAGATGGACAGTCTTTATGTTTGTCTGTTTAAAGCCATATAATTTACCAGCGGCCACATTGAACCCTGTCTGCTCTAGACCTGGGGCTTGATCAGGTAGTTCTGTAAGGTTCAGATAATCAATATTACAGGCTTTCTGGGTCACATAAGGTCTGTATAGCATATTCTTCTTTGTTGTCTTCTATAACTTTTTTAAAATGGAAAAGGTTGGGGGGAAAAAAAAAACAACTAGTGAGCCGTGCAAAACCAGGCCATGGCAGGATTTGACCTATGGGTCGTAATTTATTTTCCCAACTCTAGACACTCCCTTCATACCTTGGACTTTCCTAGTCCCCCTTGTCTGTCAGATTTCATGTATTTGCTATCCTATTCCCTAGGGAATAAAAACAAGATTTATCCATTTTTTGGTTTGGAGCAAGCACATTCATCATTATTTCAATTTTTCAAATGAAGAAACTATGGCATAGAGAGGCTAAGTTCTGGGTGCATGGTAAGTAGCAGAATAGAGACTTAAGTTAGGCTTAAATCTGTCTGATTTTAAACACCCCCTCCCCCTTCTTAGGGCTTCCCTGGTGGCTCAGACAGTAAAGAATTCTCCTGCAATGCAGGAGACCTGGATTCGATCCCTGGGTCGGAAAGATTCCCTGGAAAAGGGAATGACCACCCACTCCAGTATTCGTGCCTTCCATGGACAGTGGAGCCTGGTGGGCTACAGTCCATGGGGTTGCAGAGTCGGACACGACTGAATGACTAAACAACAACCCATCCTATAACATTTGAAGCTATGCGCTCTACTGCCTCTAGAACTGACAGAATAGCAAATTTATCTAAAAAAATGTAGACCAAGATACTAGAGGTTAATAACGACATAACATTTTTCTCATTTATGAGAATTACAGAGTCATGGCCCTTCAGGGCTGGAAGAAACACTGACAATGTCAAGTCCAGGCTCTTGCTAAAGTTAAAATCCCTTCAGCAGCATCCTTGTCAGTCATGCTGCCTTCATTTCAGTACCTTATGGTCTCTGTGAGCCCCTGTAAGTTTGGGTCTTGCTTGCTGGAAAAACCCAGAACAAGCCTGTTCACCATATGAAAGTCCTTCGTATGCCCTTCCTTTCAGGAATAATCAGATTTTTTTTCAGGCTATCCATGTGCTTATAAATACGACGTTCACACAGTAGAAAGGAATGGACTACTGATGTGTACAACAACATGGCAGAATCTCAGAAACATGCAGAGATGAAACAAGTGCATAAACTATGATTCCATTTATATGAAACTCTAAAAAAGACAGATCTATAGCGCCAGAAAGGAAATCAGTGGCTCCTTTAGGGTAGATGTTGGGTGAGGGGCGTTGACTGGGATGAAGCACAAGGAAATTTTGGGGATGATGGAACTTTTCTATGTCTTGGTGGTGGTAGTAACGTAGGTATATAAATTTGTCAGATTTCATCAAACTATATATAAGAGGGTACATTTCATTGTGGACATATCTTGATAAAGTTAATTAAGAAAATAGAGTTCTCAGAAATAGCTGTAGTTTCGCTAGTACAGAATATGATAGAACAAGTATTTTCCAACAAGTGCTTCTCTCCATTTGAATACCTTGCATACCTATTAATAATTTACCTGTTTTAAGGAACTCCTTCATATGATTGATATACATTTAAGATCATATTTCACTAAAACATTTCATGTATGTTATTATCAACCCTGAAGAACTCTTCATGTCTACTTTTACAATTGATTCTTAAAATGCATTCTCTCTACTCTCAGAGCATTTTGTTCGTATACAGCACTGTGATAATAGCTTTTACTTCATTCCATTGTGCTTTTTCTATTTAAGTGTCTGCCTCTCTGACTAGACAGTGAGCTTCCCCAGCAAAGCCTTAGGCCTTTCTGTATCTCTGGATCCCAGTATAGGAACTGGGTGTAACAGGCACTCAGTAAATGTTGTTTGTTTGGATTCTAATAAGTGAAGGAAAACACTCTTCAGGACCCATCTCTCAGAAAAATCTCCTCCAACAAGTAGTTTCTTTTCCTCAAAGCTGGGTTAGATGTTTCTCCAGACTACATCACTAATACCCTGTGCTTATCCATCACAGTATATATTACTGTGTTTTTCATAGTCCAAGGATATTCACTGTACTTTATTTATAGTAGTAAAAAATGGGAAATAATGTACCTATCCAACAACAACAAGGAAATGATTAATTATGATTCATTATCAGTGGAATCTATATTGTCATTGAAAATAATATTTTTAAACACATGAGAAAATGTTCCTGATAAAATGGTAAGAGAAAAAAAGATGCAAAAGGCTATATAGATTCTTGGGTGAAAGAAATACAAAATATGTGTATATACACGTGGAAAAAAGACCAGTAAATTATAGATGTTAGGAGTGTTTATCATTTCATAAGGGAATTATTAGGTATTTAATTCTTTGTTTTTATTTTTTGTTCTTTTACTTTTCAGAAAATATGTGCTACTGTTAATATAACCAGGAAAAAGACTGTTAAAAATATAATTTAGAGAAGGCAACAAGACAACTAGGTGTAATGAGGGACCAAAAAAGGACATTGTTACAAAAACTGGGGAAATCAGATTGAAATCTGTAGTTGATATAGCAATGTGAATTTCTTAGTTTCACTGATTGTACTATGATTATATAAAGTGTTAATGTTAGGGAAAGCTGCCTGAAGGTGATATGAGAACTCTGTACTATCTTTGCAACTCTTCTGCAAGTCTAAAATTGTATCAAAATAGATAGTAAAAAGAAGTACAATTGAATGTCAATAAGATAACCCATTGAGACTAGAGACTGGGTCTTGTTCATCATGGCATACTGTGGACTATATCAAGCACAAGTAGATGCTTATTAAATGTTTACGGATGACCAGATTGAGTTGTAATTGTTTATTTTCTTAGTTTTTGCTATTCCAATTATTTTGACTCTAGTTTCAACCTCTTAGGGTGACATTGCATTACCTTGTCATCACCCATTCATGCACTAAATTTTTGTTGAATATTTATGATATATTAGTATGTAATGTACTAAGCCCCTCAAGCACTTAAAGATAGTCCCCTGGCACTTGTGAGGTAATGAGGTCAGAGGTATACAGATGCTTATAACAAAGTGTGGCTGTGCTAAGATCTACATGAAGGGTGCCAAACAGAATATTATGGAGGTGGAGAGAACCTCGGGAGCATATCCACTTGGGATGTTAAAGGATACTTACTAAAGAAAAACTTATTTGAGGGAGTGAAATCTTGAATTGATGGTGGTGTAATTCTACTACCACATGTCAAGAAGAGAGGTGAATACCTTTATCTTCAAACGTGGCTTTTGCTTGAGGTGCTTGGAAAGACGAGACCCTTTCATTGACTTGAGTCATACTGAGAAAACCAGCCCTTCCCTTTTTACTAGGTCCTGAGTGCCAGGGGTGAGTGGAAAGGAGAGGTAGAAGAAACCAAAGGAATGGAGCAGCCTTCCCCCCCGCACTCCATTACATTCTTGATGTGTGTTTAGGAGCATGGAGGGTTGGGGACTCTAGGTTTTTATATATGATTCTGTCTTGTGTAGTTCTTGGGCTATTGTAACAAAGATTGGTGGTATATTGTCACATTCATATAGATTTATAGATGTGTGGCGCACTTACTGTATATGGTGTCTTCATTCGTCATTCTGTAAGTGTTCAGTGGGTGGTTTACACAGGAAGATGATCTCATTCAGTTCCCATTGCAGGCTCCCTGTGGGAGAGGATTCTAGGAGTATGTATAATCATGGTCAGTCTCCAGGTGATCAGGTTGCATTTCAGAGAAGTTAAATGAGTGAATAGCTTGGCATCACACAGCTTGTTGTTTTTGTTGTTCAGTTGCTAACTTGTGTCTAACTCTTTTGTGACCCCATTGACTATAGCAGACCAGGCTCCCCTGCCCATGGGATTTTGGGATTTCTCAGGCGGGCATACTGAAGCAGGTCTCCATTTCCTTCTCGAGGGGATCTTCCCAACCCAAGGATGGCAGCCGTGTCTCCTTCATTGACAGGTGGTTCTTTTATCACCTTTACCACTGAGCCATCACACAGCTACTATGTGGTTATTTCTAGAACCTCTCTCTTCCTTTTCCAAATTAAGTGCTCTTCCTCCTTTGCCTACTACTGACATTTTGCTGAACATACATTTTTTGAGAGTTAAGTGAAATACTAAACAGTTTCAACTGCTGACCTTGTTGAACCTAGTCAAAAGGTTAGATCAAGGGAATAAATTCCTTTATAACAGGAAGAGAGGTTACTCCTTTTTTTTTTATCCTAGAGACTTTCTATTCCAGTCTAAGAAACTAACAGTCTGCTGCCCTTTACCCTGTGTGTCTTTTCTTAGAATAGCCATTAGAAATTTTCATTTTTGAAAATATTGTGATTCAGTATTTGGCATTTGCAGGCTGTAAGAGATCTTCATTGTACAGGAGATAGGGATCAAGACCATCCCCATGGAAAAGAAATGCAAAAAAGCAAAATGGCTGTCTGAGGAGGCCTTACGGGCTGTGAAAAGAAGAGAAGTGAAAAGCAAAGGAGAAAAGGAAAGATATAAGCATCTGAATGCAGAGTTCCAAAGAATAGCAAGGAGAGATAAGAAAGCCTTCCTCAGCGATCAGTGCAAAGAAATAGAGAAAAACAACAGAATGGGAAAGGCTAGAGATCTCTTCAAGAAAATTAGAGATACCAAGGGAACATTTCATGCAAAGATGGGCTTGATAAAGGACAGAAATGGTATGGACCTAACAGAAGCAGAAGACATTAAGAAGAGGTGGCAAGAATACACAGAACTGTACAAAAAAGATCTTCACAACCAAGATAATCACGATGGTGTGATCACTCGCCTAGAGCCAGACATCCTGGAATGTGAAGTCGAGTGGGCCTCAGAAAGCATCACTATGAACAAAGCTAGTGGAGGTGATGGAATTCCAGTTGAGCTATTTCAAATCCTGAAAGATGATGCTGTGAAAGTGCTGCACTCAATATGCCAGCAAATTTGGAAAACTCAACAGTGGCCACGGGACTGGAAAAGGTCAGTTTTCATTCCAATCTCAAAGAAAGGCAATGCCAAAGAATGCTCAAACTACCGCACAATTGCACTCATCTCACACACTAGTAAAGTAATACTCAAAATTCTCCAAGCCAGGCTTCAGCAATACGTGAACCGTGAAATTCCTGATGTTCAAGCTGGTTTTAGAAAAGGCAGAGGAACCAGAGATCAAATTGCCAACATCCGCTGGATCATGGAAAAAGCAAGAGAGTTCCAGAAAAACATCTATTTCTGCTTAATTGACTATGCCAAAGCCTTTGACTGTGTGGATCACAATAAACTGTGGAAAATTTTGGAAGAGATGGGAATACCAGACCACCTGACCTGCCTCTTGAGAAATCTGTATGCAGGTCAGGAAGCAACAGTTAGAACTGGACATGGAACAACAGACTGGTTCCAAATAGGAAAAGGAGTACGTCAAGCCTGTATATTGTCACCCTGCTTATTTCACTTATATGCAGTGTATATCATGAGAAACACTGGGCTGGAAGAAGCACAAGCTGGAATCAAGATTTCTGGGAGAAATATCAATAACCTCAGATATGCAGATGACACCACCTTTATGGCAGAAAGTGAAGAAGAACTAAAGAGCCTCTTGATGAAAGTGAAAGAGGAGAGTGGAAAAAGTTGGCTTAAAGCTCAACATTCAGAAAACTAAGATCATGGCATCTGGTCCCATCACTTAATGGCAAATAGATGGGGAAACAGTGGAAACAGTGTCAGACTTTATTTTCTGGGGCTCCAATATCACTGCAGATGGTGATTGCAGCCATGAAATTAAAAGACGCTTACTCCTTGGAAGGAAAGTTATGACCAACCTAGATAGCATATTCAAAAGCAGAGACATTACTTTGCCAACAAAGGTCCGTCTAGTCAAGGCTATGGTTTTTCCAGTGGTTATGTATGGATAAGAGAGTTGGACTATGAAGAAAGCTGAGTGCCGAAGAATTGATGCTTTTGAACTGTGGTGTTGGAGAAGACTCTTGAGAGTCCCTTGGACTGCAAGGAGATCCAGCCAGTCCATTCTAAAGGAGATCGGTCCTGGGTGTTCTTTGGAAGGACTGATGCTAAAGCTGAAACTCCAGTACTTTGGCTACCTCATGTGAAGAGTTGACTCATTGGAAAAGACTCTGATACTGGGAGGGATTGGGGGCAGGAGGAGAAGGGGACGACAGAGGATGAGATGGCTGGATGGCATCGCTGACTCGATGGATGTGAGTCTGAGTGAACTCCAAGAGTTGGTGATGGACAGGGAGGCCTGGCGTGCTGCGATTCATGGGGTCACAAAGAGTTGGACACAACTGAGAGACTGAACTGAACTGAACTGAAGAGATCTTCATTGCTTTTACTTTGTATGATGGGAATTCAACAAAGATAACTAAAAAAAGGAAAAGGAATGTTTTTATTAAATAAATATTTACTGTAGACAAAGCTAGAAAATACACATTGCCTATAGTCACTATAATCCCACTATACTGAGGTAACCACTGTTTACATTTTGGTGATGAATTTCATATTTTTTTTTCACAGAAATAAGCAACACAATTTGTACTGCGTTGAGACCTGCTCTGTCCACTCAATGTACATTTTGAACATCTTTCCATGTCAATAAGGAGACTTCATTTTTAATGGCTATGTTGTATTTCATTATATGCTGATATGAAAATTTCCCAGACTGAGTCTAGCTTATTTTCAATATATTATTATTGTTCACATCATTGTAAATATGGTTGTACATCTATCTTAGCACACATCCGTAAATAGCTAAATTTCTAAGAAGAATTGCTGAGTCACAGGGTATATGTGGGTTTTCTTTTAATGCTTTACGAAGACAGTTTGTGGGGCTACCCTGGTGGCTCAGTGGTAAAAGAGTCTGCCTGCCAGTGCAGGAGACACAGGTTTGATCCCTGTTGGGGAAGATCCCATATGCCGAGGCGCAACTAAGCCTGTGAGCCGCAGCTGTCGAGCTTGTGCTCTGGAGGCCAGGAGCGCCAACTACTTACTGAGCCTACGTGCTGCAGTTCCTGAAGCCCGCGTGCTTAGAGCCCATGCTCCACAAGAGAAGCCACTGCAATGAGACGCCTTCTCACGTTAACCAAGAGGAGACCCTGCTTGCTGCAACTAGAGAAAAGCCCTGGCAGCCACAAAAGCTTAGCACAGCCTAAAATTTAAAAAAAATCAAGCACCCCATGCTTAAAAAACAAAGAAAGATGCTTTGTCAGGCTAAAGGTAAGTTTAGATATACAGTTGACCTTTTAACTGCATCATCCACTTAAATGCGGATTTTTTCAATAATAAATATTGCAGTACTACATGATCCACAGTTGGATAAATCCATGGATGTAGAGGGTCCGCTATAAATTATATACAGATCAGCTCCTACTTTGTTCAAGGGTCAGATGTAGCAAGTGGAAATTTCTCTCATGAAGTGTCCACACTCCTTTACCACTTAAAGACTTATTAAATGACTTCATCAGTCTCTTAATGAAATTATTTATGATTAATCACTGATTAATTGCTATTTTAAAATAGTATATTTCTCTTTTAAATGAAAACTGTTGTCAAAGGAAGATCTCTTCTTTAAGGCTGTCCCTTAGCCTAGAAGCTCTAGTATATTCCTAGAGAGTTTTAACACAGTTCCTCAGGTGTTTCTGACTGCTTGGGACCAGTGCTTCTGGTCTTTTCCAATAGAGAGAACTTGATAACCTTCATTGGGGTAAGCAAACCACATTAGTCTGCCACCAGAACACAGTTCCTTTGAGATTTCTTGTTTTAACTGAGAAATGTCTCTAGAATTTGTTTTTGTTCCATAAAACATTATTTTGTTTTAAAAAGAATTTCATGGTTTTTATTATTTGCATTTAATCACAAATCTAAATGAATTTTATTTTCTTACGTATGAAGGAGGGTGTTTACCTGATTTTTTTCCAAATGGATAACCCATTGTCCCCATGGCATTTATTAAATAATCGATCCTTTCTCCACTGATCTGCAGTGCCCCAGATTCCAAGGTATCAGTACGTATACACAGGTCTGTGTCTTGGTTCTACTTGGGAATATATTCCTATGTGTGGACAGTGCTGTTTTAGTAACTGTTGCTTTGAAGCATTTTTGTTAGGCAATTATTTAGTCTTGTAATAACAAACAATGACATTAAGGATCACACTGTACTCCAGCTGCCAGCCTCACCTCTCTCTTACCTGTAACATACTCCCTCTGTCTCTGGCCATGTATTTCCCCAAGTGTTCTTGCGTTATAAAATGTCCATGCCTCTGTGCAGGTCATTCCCTCTGTCTGCCCTCTTCTTCCAAAGTGGTTAATTTGTCCTTCAAGATCCATTATAGATTCATCTCTTGTAGTTCATTACACTCAGTTTAGAAAAACAGAACAGAAGGAGCTTCTGAAGCGTTCTGGGGGTTCAGTGGTCCTTTCAGTGCCTGCATGCTTTTTCTTACCTTCTGTTTCACCTGACTTTACTACTTTCCAGCTTTGAAACCTGCCATCAATTATTTGACCTTTATAAGCCTCAGTTTCCTTAGGTGTAATTTGGAGGATAATAGTTTCTACCTTATAGGGTGGTTATAGGACTAAATGAGAGAATACCTCTGAAATGCTTATCCAATATTCAGAACATAGGCAGCCCTGAATAAATACTAATTATTATATCTGTCTCCACTGGACTTTGTATAAGACTTTCTCTTATTTATCTCTGAAACCCAATACTTAGCCCAGAACCTGGCAGGGAGTCGACTGATAAATAATTACCAGCTCAAACTCTCCCCTCCTTGTTTCACTCTTCTCAGTGGTGCTGTCGTTGTCTTTAGAGTCATTTTTAACTTTCCCTCTCACTCAAAACAAGAAATTGTTGGGTATTTATCATAATCTAGGCACTGTGCAATGTCCTGGGTGAAAAAGAGAACAAGATTGCCTCTATCCATTGGAGCTTACAGTTTAATAAGGGAGGTAGTTTAGAAATAAAACTTTTAGAATCTGTAAGCTCATTATACTCTTTGCTCCACCTTTGTTTATGTTTATGAATTTTCAAAATAAGTTTTAAGTCAATATATGAATATGTAACTAATAAATGTTATGTGCTATGAAGAGTAAAGCGGTCTGGGGAGTTTATATTTAAACTGAGACTGGAGATTGAGAAGAAGCCAGCCAGAGGAGATGGTGTTTGACAGGGGAGTAGCATGTACCATGCCATAGGCGAATAAGTCTTAGCATAGCCATGAAATTGAAAGGTCAGCGCAGCTGTTATTAGAGCGGGAAAGAATGGGGCGAGGTGATGATAGCGAGCAGATAAGCAAAGTCCATTATTCTTGCCTGGAAAATCCCACGGACAGAGAAGCGTGGTGGGCTGCAGTCCATGGGGTTGCAAAGAGTCGGACATGACAGAGCAAGAAAAAAATCAACAAGCAAAGTCCGTATCATTTAGGATCTTAAATACCGAGAGGAGTTCAGATTTTATTCCTGTTTTTATTCCAGTGTGATGCTGTTGAAGACTCCTAACCATGGAATAAGCTGACCTAATTTACTGTTTTGTTAAAATGCATGTATCAAAAAGATTGTAGGAAAACACTGTTTCATTAAAATGCACGTGTCAAAAAGATTGTAGGAAAACACAAGCATACAAAATCTATGAGATGCAGAAAAAGTAGTTCTTTGAGGGAAGTTCATAGTGATATAGGCCTTTTTTTTTTAAACCATAAAAAATCTCAAGTAAACAACCTAACCTACCACCTAAAAGAATTAGAAAAACAGAAAGTTCGGAGGGATGGGAGCAGAGATGCCAGCTGAAGCTATTGCAGTAGGCAAGAGATGATAATAGCAAGAGAGGAGAAAAAGGAACACATTTGAGAGCTATTTTGGAAATAGACTCAGTGGGACTTGCTGGTGAATTAGAAGTGGGAGGGGAGGGAAAGATAGGAATAAAGGTTTATGGCTTGAGAGCTATATAGTGTGTTATTTACTTAAATTTGCTACAACTGGAATGTTTGGGTAGGACTGTTAAGAGTTAAAATTGATCGTATTAAAGTTTGAGATGTTTTGAGGAGTTCCAGTGGAAATGTCAAGTAAGTTATTGAATATGGGAGAACACAAGTTCCAAAGAAAATTCCAGGCTGCAAATATAAATTTGAAAGTTTTTACTATAAGGATAATAAAGCTGTGGGAATGGATGATGCCGTTTAAGGAGAGAAATAAATAAAAGGGGGCTTGGTGTTAAATTCTGAATTACTTAACATTTAGAGAATAGGTCAGAGAAGGATGAAGATGAGAAGTAAAAGGCATGAAATATATATGGAAGGAAAACCAGGGAAGAGAGACACCGCAGAAGCTCTTTATCCCCAGCCAGTGCCTAGAACAGTGTCTGGCCAGGACTGGTGTTCAGTCGTCATTGGTTGAATGAAATCAAAAGATTATTTCAAGAAGAAGGGAAAGATTAACAAAATTTAGTGCTGCTGAGAGACCTTGTATGATGAGAGGATAAACTACTCATTGGATTGGCAGGATGGATATTGCTTGTGATGGAGGCAGAAGTCATATTGGAATGGATTTAACAGAACAAGAATGGGAGGTGAGAAGGTACAGATAGTATTTATTTATTTAACCACTTTACAGAAATTTGGCTGTGAAGAGAGTAGACAAATGGAGTTGTACCTGAAGGGGAATATGGGATCAAAGAAGAATTTTGTTTGTTTCTTAAAAGGGAACATACTAGAGCTTAAATGTATTCTATAGATGGGCGTGATCCAGGAAATAGTGGATGACGGTTGATGGGAAAAAAAGAGATAATTACAAGATTGGAGTTTTTGAGAAGGGAAGAAGGGAAGAAGGGAAGCTATCAGGACTGTAAGCAGAGGGATTGTTCTTCAGAAGGAGGAGGAGGGTCGCGTCTGTTGAAACAGAGGAAAGAAGGGAAAACAGGTGCCAGCTCACATCAGTTTATACAACTAGTCATGATAAAATGACAGATTTCCAGTTTTAGGCTTGTTTAGGTTCTCAATGGAAAATCAAGGACATTAGCTCAAAGGGATGTCAGTGCTGCAAAGGAGGGGAAAGTGGGTAAGAAAGAGATTTCTTGGAGAGGGGAGGAATTAGAAATCCAGTTTGCTAGAGAAATCTAGTAGAATTGCCAGCTGAGTGCCCATTTTGTGACTTTGAATTTATGGTAAAAAATAATCTAGCTAGTTGAATGCTTTTTCATCAGTATTCTTGATATGGAGAAGACAGTTTCTTGGTTCTGAAATAATGGAGTTTGAAAAAAAAAAGGGAAATCTTTGGAGTGAATTGAGGGTTCTTGCAAGGGAATGATTCTAATCATTAACTATGAAATCTAAGCTAGATGAAGAGAAAAAATTGAAGGAGGAAAGGAGTCAAGGAACCGAAGGTCTTGTTGCAATTAAAAAGTCATTTTCATGGGGCTCTTGAGCAAGTGAACTAGAAGGATCAGATAGTGGATTGAGTTTGGTGTGATAGTGGGAGGATGTGGCTGAGGCAGAGGGAAGGAGAAGGTCCTTAGAGCTGAGCAGTTTACAGAACTGGGGGCAAGGCGTTTGCCAGGGTTACCCATTTGGGTGCTGAGGTTATGTTGAATATGATGAACAAGTGTGCTAGAGAGTGTAACATTAAGTCAGATGTGCGAAAATATCAGAGTGGTAAGTGTTTCTGCAAATAATTAAAACTGAACTCTCAGGTAGAAAGGGGATAGATGGCTTCTTCAGACCAGGTGGCCAGGGAAGGCCTCTCTGAGCTGGTGACATTTATGGTCAAATCCGATTGATCAGATGATGAATGGAGAGAATACTTACGGCAGAGGGAACAACTAGAACAAAGGCTCTAAACTGGGTATAAACGCCTCACCTTCTAAGGAAGAAGGGAAGCCAGTAAAGCTGAAGCTTTTTCCACCAAAAAAGAGTGAAATGAAATGAGGCAAGGCTTCTCTAGTTGGCTCAGTGGGATAGAATCCACCTGCTGATGCAGGAGACATGGGTTTGATCCCTGGGCCAGGAAGATCCCACATGCCGAGAACCAACTAAGCCTGTGCGCCACCACTATTGAGCCTGTGCTTTAGAGCCTGTGCTCTGCCAGGAGAGAAGCCACCACAGTGCAGCTAGAGAGTAGCTCCCGCTGGCTGCAACTAGAGAAAAGCCTGCACAGCAATGAAGACCCAGCACAGCCAAAAATAAATAAATAAATAAAATTATTTTTAAAAGAAAGAAATGAAGTAAGGTTGGTGTGCATTAGGAGGGTGAAGGGTTTTGAAAGACAGTCCAGAGCTTACATAGCGTAATGCGGTAGCCAGCCTGCAGGATGACCCTGATGATCCTCTCATGTTCTTGCCTTTGTGTAATCCTCTCTTAGGGTGAGTAAGGCTAACCTGTGTAACTAATGAGATATTGAAGCAGTGCTGGTGTGATTTCCAGTGCTAGAACATAAGAGGCATGGCAGTTTCTGAGGGAAGGCAGGTTGCCATATTGTTCAATTCAGTTTGGTTCAGTCCAGTCGATCAGTTGTGTCCAACTCTTCGAGACCCCATGGGCTGCAGCACACCAGTTTTCCCTGTCCATCACCAACTCCTGGAGCTTGCTCAAACTCAGGTCCATCGAGTTGGTGATGCCATCCAACCATCTCAGAGGGACAACCTCTGTTGTGCCCTTCTCCTCCTGCCTTCAGTCTTTCGCAGCATCAAAGTCTTTTCCAGGGTGTCAGTTCTTTGCATCAGGTGGCCAGAGTATTGGAGTTTCAGCTTCAGCATCAGTCCTTCCAATGAATATCCATTCAACCCCTGGTTGGGTAATTAAGATCCTACAAGCTGTACAGCATGGTCAGAAACAAAAGGGACTTCAGAAATGTATTATCCAAATGGTACATACATCCTTGTTTGGATCCTGATGCAAATAAATCAAATTTACAAAATCAGGGGAAATCTGAATCCATATTTTGGTGTGATATTAATTTTTCAGATAACTGCATTATGTTTATGTTAGGCTTTTTTAATATTGTGGGGACATGCAAATAGCCTGTGGAAAGGTTCCCATGGAGAGGACCTAACCTCCAGCTAGCAGCCACCATGTGAGGGAGTCATTGTGGAAGGGGATCCTCCAGCCCTAGACAGACCTTCAAATGATTGCAGCCTCTCACATGTATTTCATTTATAAATATCCTGGTGTATATCACTAAAAGTGAAAGTGAAGTTGCTCAGTCGTGTCCGACTCTTTGCAACCCCATGGACTGTAGCCTACCAGTCTCCTCTATCCATGGGATTTTCAAGGCAAGAGTACTGGACTGGGTTGCCATTTCCTTCTCCAGGGGATCTTCCCGACCCAGGGATTAAACCTAGGTCTCCTGCATTGCAGGCAGACACTTTACTGTCTGAGCCACCAGGGAAGTTATATCACTAAAAGTTAAGGACTCATTAAAAAAAACAAAACTAACATAAACATAATGCAGTTGTCACATCTGAAAAATTAGTATCATACCAAAATAAGGATTCAGGTTTCCGCTGATTTTGTAAATTTGATTTATTTACATCAGGATCCAAACAAGGATGTACCATTTGGATAATACATTTCTGAAGTTGTTTGTGTTTTTGGCCATGCCGCACACTTGTAGGATCTTAGTTCCCCAACCAGGGATTGAATCTGGGGCTACAGATTCCTAGTCCTAACCATTGGACCACCAGGAAATTCCCTCCTGAGTGTGTTTATAGTTCCCTTTTCCCGTCAATTTAGCTAAAAAATAAGCTTGGTCATCTGTCCAATAGTTTCTCACCTTCTGGATTTTGCTAATTGCATTTCTGTGATGTGTTTAACTTGTCCCTCTATCTTGTATTTCATATAAGCTGGTAGTTATATCTAGAGGCTTGATCTAATTCAGGTTCTTTTCCTTGGCAAGAATACTTTATGGGAGATGGGTACTTCTGTTAGGAGGCGTAATAAGCAGTTGTCTCATCTGACTATGATGTTAACAGATACTGAGGAGCAGTACCTCATTATTTATGTTACTCTTCATTGCAAAATGGTGATATTCTAACTCTGTCATTTGTCTTAATTAATTAGAAAAACTTCCTCATATCTATTCTGTGGTTAATCTAAGGTATAGGTCCTTCAGGAAAGGTGGATTAAATGCTTGATTCTTTCACTTTATCTGTTGTTGTTCAGTTGCTAAGCCGTGTCTGACTCTATGACCCCATGGATTGCAGTGCACTAGGCTTCTCTTTCCTTCACGGTCTCCTGGACTTTGCTCAAACTCATGTCCATTGAGGTGATGATGCTATCCAACCATCTCATCTTCTGTCGCCCCCTTCTCCTGCTGCCCTCAGTCTTTCCCAGCATCAAGGTCTTTTCCAGTGAGTCGGCTCTTCGCATCAGGTGGTCACAGTATTGGAGCTTCAGCTTCAGCATCAGTCCTTCCAGTGAATATTCAGGGTCGATTTCCTTTAGGATTGACTGGTTTGATCTTGCTGTCGAAGGGACTCTTCAAGAATCTTCTCCAGCACCACAATTCAAAAGAATCAATTCTTTAGTGCTCAGCTTTCTTTATGATTCATCTGTCACATCTGTACAAGACTACTGGAAAGATAACAGCTTTGACTATATGGACCTTTGTTGGCAAAGTGATGTCTCTGCTTTTTAATATGCTGTCTAGGTTTGTAATGACTTTCCTTCCAAGGAGCAAATGTGTTTTAATTTCATGGCTGCAGTCACTGTCCGCAGTGATTTTGGAGCCCAGGAAAATAAAATCCGTCACTGTTTCCACTTTTTCCCCTTCTGTGTGCCATGAAGTGATGAGACTGCTTATCAGTTTTCAAAATATTAAGTTGGTTCCCTAGCGTCATCCAAAGGAGACCAGTGAGTTTTAAAAAAAAATCGTACTATGAATTCATGGATTTTTAACATATTTGGTATATGTGAAACCATTGCTATGATTATTTTTATTGATGCTTCAGATTGTCCCATTCTTAACTACTGGGAGGAGCCTCTTCGAGTTGACTTCTGAAGATGTTTTATAACTTTTTGATATGCAAGATGTCCGGTGCTTACCTTACACGTTTGCTGTCCCAGTTCTGAGTCAGCTGTTTCTTTGAGGAGCTTTGGTTCCTATCAGTGGTAAAGGCTGTATGTGAAGTTTGGATACTTGATCACGTATAGCACACTTTTTATTTATTTTTTTTTAGCACACTTTTTAATGGATGCTAATCAGAATGTATGAGGAGTTCAAAAAAGATCTTTCACTTTGGGTTCAAATGGATAGATACGCTATTTTTCTTAATCTAAAAATATGTATTTTTTGTTTGTTTGTTTGAAGGGAAATAGGAAAAAGAAGGCCTTAGAAAAAAATAAATGAAGATTTAACTTCTCTTTTAAATTGTGTGTCCTCCTTCTGCTGTACTTTATTCATTATGTCCAGTGAAGAGAACTTTTCATATTTCTGGCTACAAAAAATTAGATGTTTTTAAAGATTATCAATATGGCTTTTCGTTTATATACTTCCCATCTCTTTTTATGTCTAGATTCCCCCTCCCACAGACATGTTTCTCCCATAGACACATGTCTTCTGGCATTTTTAGGAGGATATAGTATTTTTATTTTGAATTTTTTTTCTTTATTATAATACTCTTGGCTTACGCTAGCTACATCACCAGTGAAAAAACCTTAGTTTTTGTGACAAGCATAAGGAAACCTTGTTTCTTGATATTTTGATCTCTAAAACTCATTATATAAAGAGAGGAAATATATTCTACAAGTTGAATGATTATGTATTTAAATTATAAATCAAGTTAGAAGAGAATGAAATATTGTCCCCCTTGAGAAGACTCTGGAATACAGATTTTTTCCCCCATATTTAACAATTTGATCCTTCTCACTTTCTCAGTATTCAGGATCTAGTTCATCAGTTTTATATATGAATCATTAAATATTTTATTCACTCATTCATTCAACCAATACTCATTAAGCACCTCCTCTACACCAGACATGGTATTGAGAACTGGGGATAAAGGAATAAGGAAAGCATCTGCTGATCATCACATAACTTTTTATCCAGTGGGAGAAAGACAATCAAGCAGCCACATTACTGTTAATACATATGTAGCGCCAAAACTGGTAAGTGCCTTTTAGGAAATGTAGGGAGCTTTTAAGACTGATTAACAAGGAGATCTGACCTAGTCTGAGAGATTAGGGAACACCCCTCTGAGAAAGTCACGTTGAAGCAAAGATTGGAATGAATGGTACGAGTTGGCTAGGTGATCATTTCGAGCAGAGCCTTCAGGTAAAGGCACTAACATGTGTAAGTACTAAGGGAAGAAAAAGCTTGAACCCTTGGAGGAACTGAGGTTTGCTGGAGATAGAGAAAGCAGGGTGGTAGGAGAGAAGCTGGAGATGTAGGCAGGCCTGGCTCTTGCAGGGCACTGTCAGCCTCAGTCTCCCCTAGAGATACAGAAGTCCAGCCACTTAACTGTTGGTGAGCCAGTCTCTTAAGGACCAGGCTTCCACATGACACTTCCTAGGACACGTTGGTGGGCTTTCTGGTGGCTTAGAGGGTAAAGCGTCCCCCCGCAATATGGGAGACCTGGGTTCAATCCCTGAGTCGGGAAGATCCCCTGGAGAGGGAAATGGCAACCCACTCTAGTACTCTTGCCTGGAAAATCCCATGGACGGAGGAGCCTGGGAGGCTGCAGTCCATGGGGTCTCAAAGAGTCGGACACGACTGAGTGACTTCAGTTTCCACTTTCCACTCCTGGGAGAATGTGGGGAACTCTCTGAGTTCAGCTTCTCTCCCCTACTTCTTTTTTAAAATTTATTTATTTATTTTTTTATGGCTGTACTGGGGTCTTCATTGCTGCATGTGGGCTTTCCCTAGTTGCAGCAAGTAGGGGCTTCTCTTCATTTCAGTGTACAGGCTTCCCATTGAGGTGGCTTCCTTGATGTGGAGCAGACCCTAGGCACACGGGCTCCAGCAGTTGCAGTCGAGTCGGACGTAACTGAGCGACTAACACTTTCAAGGCAAAATTAATTTTCTTCCAAAAAGCAATTCTTAAAAATTGAAAATAACAAGAAGCAAAGAACCTAAAATTTAAAACTCAGTAATTTGAACTTTATATCCTTAGTGGTATATACTCTAAGGACAAAAAAAGAACTACAGAAAACAGGCAACAGCAAAATAACAAAACCCTTCAAGTGTACCATGCATTATTGGTGATGGTATCAGTATTGTCATTTGGAGATTGTTGTGTATGTATTGTCAGATAAAGCAAACGAGTGCTAAGGAAATGGCAACCCACTCCAGTATTCTTGCCTGGAGAATCCCATGGGCAGAGGAGCCTGGCAGGCTACAGTCCATGGGGTCGCAAGAGTTGGACGTGACTTAGCGACTAAACCAACCAACCAACTTATGTGGCATTTTATCATTTCCAGTGTTGTTGACACTCAGATTATCAACATAGATGAAAGGAGATACAGATACAAAAGAAGTTAATTAAAACCCTGTTAATTTGGTTTTTTTTAATAGGCTTATTTTTCTAGAGCAGTTTTAGGTTCACAGTAAGACTGAGCACAAAGTACAGAGTTCTCATTTAACTCCTTCTCCACCCGCAACCCCCAGTTTCCCCTGCTGTCAACATCCTGCCCCAGAGTGGTACACTTGTTACAGTTGAAGAACCTGCATTGATACACATCATTGTCACCCAAAGTCTACAGTTTACATTAGGATTCATTCTTGGTGGTGTACATTCTGTAAGTTTTGACAGATGCTTCGTGACATATATCTACCAGTACAGTATCATAAAAAGTTTTACTGCTCAAAAAATCCTCTGTTCTCCCTCTATTCATCCCTTCCTCCAACCAAGAGCCACTGGCAACCTCTGATCTTATTACTGTCTCCATAATTTTGCCTTTTCCAGAATGTCATATTGTTGGAATCTTATGTATGTAACCTTTTCAGATTGGCTTCTTTCACTGAATAATATCCATTTAAGTTTCCTCCATGTATTTTAATGGCTTGATAGCTCATTTCTTTTTGGCGATGCATAATCCGTTTTCAGTTTGTTTATCCATTCACCTATTGAAGGACATCTTGCTTGCTTCCAGGTGTTTGCAATTAAAGCTGCTGCAAACATCAGTGTTCAGGTTTTTGTGTGGATGTAAGTTTTTAGTTCCTTTGAAGTATCAAGGAGTGTGATTGCTGGATTGTAAGCCTGTGTTTAGTTTTGTAAGAAACTGCCAAGCCATCGTCCGGAGTGGTTGTGCTACACTGCATTCCCACCAGCCAGGGATGAGCATTCCTGTTGCTCCACATCCTTATCAGCGTTTGCTGTTGTCAGTGTTTCAGTTTTTGGCCATTCTAATAGATGTGTAGTGGTATTTCATTGTTTAATCCATGACTCCTTAATGACATATAATGATGAGCATCTTTTCATATGCTTATTTGCCATCTGTGTGCCTTCTTTGGTGATGTGTCTTATTCAGGTCTTTTGCCATTTTTTAATTGGGTTGTTCATTTTCTTATTGTGTGTTAACAGCCCTTTATCAGATATATCTTTTGCAAATATATTCTCCCAATCTGTGGCTTGTCTTCTCTTTCTCTTGATTAACTTGATTTTGAATTGGAAGTTTTGGGAAGAACTCTTGCTATATTTTATCTTAACAACAACAACAACCACCTACTACTGTATTCCACTGAAAAGCCGTAGAAACAGTGATCAGCCCAGTAGCAGTATACAACCCTAGTGTCCAAATTATGGTCTCAAAAATACCAGTTATCATAAAAGAAACAGCATTCCTTGGATAGCTTACCCAGTTCTGCAGCAGGAATCATACAAGATAAAGCTAAACCTAGAAATTCTTGATATATTATAAAGAAGTCATCCAAAATTATGGCAGATCATATCAAAAGGGCCCAAGAGAATATAAATTGTTGCAGCCACAATGGAGAACAGTATGGAGATTTCTTTTAAAAACTAGGAATAAAACTGCCATATAACCCAGCAATCCCATTACTGGGCATATACTCTGAGAAAACCATGATTCTGAAAGACACATGTACCCCAGTGTTTGTTGCAGCACTATTTATAATAGCTAGGACATGGAAGCAACCTAGATGGCCATTGACAGATGAATGGATAAAGAAATTGTGGTACATATATACAATAGAATATTACTCAGCCATAAAAAGGAATGAATTTGAGTCAGTTCTAGTGAGGTGGATGAATCTAGAGCTTGTTATACAGAATGAAATAAGTTAGAGAAAAATACATATGTTAATGCATGTATATGGAATCTAGAAAAATGGTGCTGATGAACCTATTTGCAGGGCAGGAACAGAGACACAGACATAGAGCACAGACTTGTGGACACAGAGGGGGAAGGAGAGGTGGGACGGATGGAGAGAGTAGCGTTGACACATGTACATTACCATATGGAAAAGAGGTAACCAGGGGAAATTTGCTGTATGATGCAGGGAGCTCAACCCGGTGCTCTGTGACAACCTGGAGGGATGGGGTGGTGTGGGAGGTGGGACAGAGGTTCAAGAGGTAGGGGACATATCTGTATGCCTGTGGCTGATTCTTGTTAAAGTGTGGCAGAAAGTAACACAACGTTGTAAAGAGATTATCCACCAATTAAAACTAAATTTTTCTAAAAAAGGACCCAAGAGTATACATGAAGAGACTCTCTTTGACCAATGATGGGACAGTTTGAATACCAATAAAAACATTAACTGAAACATGTATGAGTTCATAGTAATACTTTATAAAAGCTTATTGGTTACCATTTGTTAGTGCTACATTAAGCTTGTATCTTTCTGTTCCTATACAAATTGATCTGGCTTCTAGATCTGAGTACTAATTTATAAGAATTACAGAGGACAGAGCAACATATTAAATACCAACATGGGGGTCTAATAAGAAAAGTCTAGGCTATGGGAAACCCTACGGGACAAATAGCCTGGTTGCTTTGACAGATGGGTTGCAAAGGAAAAACACATCAAAGCAAACAAAGTAACAAAACCTAGTATATTTATGAGATGTTTGGAAATTTGAATACCAACTGGTGACCTGCTGGTATTAGAATTATTATTAATATTTTTAAGTGTAATAGTGACATTGTGAATTTTTAAATAGTTTTTTTTTAAGGATAAATACTGATGTGTTTATCCATGAAATAGGTTTGGTTTAAAACTAATGCAGAGGGAGGGAGACAGATGTAGGCTGGATACAGATGAAACAGTGTTGGCCAGGAATTAACTATTTGAGCTGATGATGAGAACGTGAAGATTCATCATATTATTCTGCCTACTTTTTAAATGTAATTTTATTTCTTTCTTTCTTTTTGGCCACGTGGGATCGTTGTTGCTGTGCGGGCTTTTCTCTAGTCACGGAGAGCCAGGGCTACTCTCTAGTTGCAGGGCACAGGCTTCTCATTGCAGCGGCTTCTCTTGTTCTCTTCTCTTCACTAGTGCACAGGTGCTAGTGCACACAGGCTCAGTAGTTGTGGCTCCTGGGCCCTAGAGCACAGGCTCAGTAGTTGTGGCCCACAGGCTCAGCTGCTCCACGGCGTGTGGAAATCTTCCCGGATCAGGGATCTAACCCATGTCTCCTGCATTGGTAGGTGGATTCTTTACCACTGAGCCACCAGGGAAGCTCCTATTCTGCCAACTTTTTGTGCTTAAATTTTTCCATAGTAAAATTTTTTGAAAATCTCCCCTAGGAATTCATAACCATGAACTGGCCCGTGTGTGAATGTGAGATTTGAATTCTTACTATCTGTGTAGCATGAGAAACTCAAGCTAACTTACTTTAAGCTGTTCTTGGGTTCATAGTGTCTCCAGGAACCTGACAGAACAACACAAATATTCTCAGGGAAAAAAGAAAATCCTACTTAGGACTCAAAGAAGTCCCACAAATACAATTCCAGAGAACAGAAGCCCATGACGAAAAATCACAGATCACTTAGGAAACAAGCTACAATGAGTGAGTCAGCAGAGAGAAAATCATATGATTTGAAAAGACTATATAGTAATGATTGGAAACTGAATAAAGTAAAAATATTTTAATATATTTAAAGAAATAAAAGCAGAGGTTAAAAGCGTAACTAGGTAACTGAAACCATATGAAAACTGAGTTTAAAGTCCCATATGTTGAGGCCGGGTTTTACAGTTGCTGTGCATCATTGTAGAGCTATCTGACTGGCTTTTTTAAAAGATGTTAATAACCAGATATATTTGAAAAAGAACTGTTGCCGAAATGAAGAACATGATTATTGAACTTAACAGTTAATTGACAAGTTAAATAGCAGATCAGACACATGAAGAGAGAATTAATGAACTAGAAGATAGAGCTAAAGAAACTGCCCACAGAAAATCCAGAGAAACAGAAAATCTAAAAGAAAGATTAAGGCATGTGAAAGATACAATGAGGTCTGACATAACATCTAATCAGAGTTCTGGAAGGAGATAATATAAAAATTGAGAGAGAGTCATTATTTGAAGAGATAATGACTGAGATTTTCCAAAATTGATGAAATACTTGAATCCTCTGAATTAGGAAGTTCAAACAGGATAAAGAAAGAGAAATATCCCCTCAATTCTTTGGCAAATACAAGATCTTAATAGTGGCCAGAGAGAGAAAGCAGACTATTCTCAGAATGATAGCTGACTTCTCATTGGCCAGAGTGGCAGCCACGAGACATAATGCTGTTGTCAAAGTGCCGAGAGAAAAATAATTATTTTTCAAAAATGATGATGAAATAAAAACATTTTGAAATAAAGACCATTTTATGATGAATGGAGGAAATAGAAGAGTGTTTTGAGCTTTCAGCTATAATACAGTAATTAAGAAAGAGTTTAATACTCTAGAGTCAGCTTGAATTCTGTTGCCCTTGAATATATTAATCTCTCTGCTTCAATTTCCTTCTCTCTGAAATGGGATGACAGTAATACACTTTGTGGTGGGTTTTAAATAAGTAAATGAGTTACTAAATCTGAAGCATTGTGTTGGAGAAGACTCTTGAGAATGTTATGTTGGAGAAGACTCTTGAAAGTCCCTTGGACTGCAGGGAGATCAAACCAGTCAGTCCTAAAGGAAGTCAGTCCTAAATATTAAGGACTGATGGTGAAGCTGAAGCTCTAATACTTTGACCACCTGATATGAAGAACACTCACTGGAAAAGACCCTGATGCTGGGAAAAATTGAAGGCAGGAGGAGAGGGGGACGACAGAGGATGAGACGGTTGGATGGCATCACCGACTTGATGGACATGCGTTTGAGTAGGCTCCGGGAGTTGGTGATGGACAAAGAAGCCTGGTGTGCTGCAGTCCATGGGGTTGCAAAGAGTCGGACACGAACTGAGCAACTGAACTGAACTGAACTGATTGTGACTGGCCCATAATATGCATTCAGTAAATGTTAGAGATTATAGTACCATACTGAATTTTAGGTATCATCAGTTGTAAAACATGCCATTATTTTATGCTCCACTAAGTAAGGAAGAATGCTGTCAGTTAATTATAAGATATAAGATGGCATTCATTAATTATAAAATCTGCCTGGATTTCAGAGATGTTACCATGTAAAGAAAAAATTATGTACCTCAGAATTGGTGAAAGGAATATAGTTCTCCACCGGTCCACTCCTGCAATGACTAGCTGGTTATTTGAAAATCATTTCTTGAATAACTTCACTTTTCTTCACTGGTTTGAGGAGTCCTTTTAATCATATTTTCCTTTGTGTGCTGTGTGTTGTGCAAAGTCACTTTAGTCGTGTCCAGCTATTTGTGACCCCATCACCTGCTGTGACTCCGTGGACTGTTGCCCAGCAGGCTCCTCTGTCCATGGGATTCTCCAGGTGAGAATACTGGAGTGGGTTGCCATGCCCTCCAGGGGATCTTCCCCACCCAAGGATTGAACCCACATCTCTTATGTCTCCTGCATTGGCAGTCTGATTCTTTACCACTGAGCTACCAGGGAAGCCCAACTTTCCCTTTCATTGCGCATTGTTTTCTCCTTGATTGACAAGCGCTTCGACCATGGAGTCAAGGAGATTAGTATATTGGATGAGAATTAATGGGAAGGGAGATTGAACGTAAGCAATGTAGCAGATTGTAGCATCACAAAGGAATGACGCTTGAAGAGCAGGTTTGGAGAAGCTATTTCTTTTTGGATAGGTTAGGTTGGGGGTTGGAGGGGCCTTGTGATAGAAATTCTTATTAGGTTCCCAAATTCTCTCCTCATCTTGGCCCATTCCTTCCTCTCTCTTTCTTTCCAAACCACTAATTCTCAAAAATTTAGCCTCCATCAGAATAACATGGAGGGCTCTTTAAAAAGCACAGATTGCTGGCCCTGCCTACAGAGCTTCTGATTCAGTAGGTCTGAGTAAAGCCTTAGAAATTACATTTCTGTCCATTCCCTGGTGATGCTGCTGCTGCTGCTGAACTGGGGGACTTTACTTTGAGAACTACTGCTTAAGACCGAGCCCTCTTCGTTTCCATCTAGATTATTCTAAACGGCCTCTAGTTTTGGCTTCTTTTCCCAATTTTCCTGTCCTTTAACACCTCCTGATACAAATTAGGATTATAGTGGAGGGAGTAGACATGGAAAGAAAGAAATTAACCTGAACCACATTGCAGAAGAAAGATGAATGGCCTTTGGGGACTGAATAGATATGAGAGACAAAGCAGCAGGAAGCACAAGAGACATCTTCTAAACCTTGCTACCAGATTTACTTTTAAAAACCCTCTTTCATCTTGTTATTTCCCTATTCAAGAATCTGCAGCACGATACATCTAAAATGAGATTTAAATAAAGTACAACTTACACTTGACACATAACCAGTGTGATTTCTCCTGTTGTGTCTAAGTCAGATCTCTTCATGACAAGTGACTTTGCGAGTAAATTTCTGTATTACCAAATACTTTCAGGCCCATGCCAGTGACCTACTTTAAGCGATATCCAATTTAATGATTCCAGTTCAGCAAACTAATTTGGATACATTTTAGGACTTGCATAGAATTCAGTCTGAAGTACACTTGTATAAAGACTATCGATTTCTAAGGGTCAGTTTAGACCCTATTTAGAAATCCTATTTATTGTATGTATATTATTATTTTTATCTCATTATACACTGTGCTTTCCATATTTACCTTTTTCTTATGCTTGCTGTTTGGCCATTAAAAAAGGGCAGGCATTATGCCAAATATTTATATTTGCAATTATAAATGCAATTGAGGCCAGAGTGTGTGTTTGTATGTACAGGTGGGATGAAATAAATAAATGACAGTGAAAGCCTGTATATCAAGATCACTCTGTTGATGCTGGATTTGAAAATAAGTATAGAGATGATGCTTTGGGTTTTTAAGATATTTAGTACGTGAAATATTTTTATTTTTTAATTTTTAAAAGCTGACTTTTCTTGTTATTTCTCCTGTGTGTAGGTGAGATTTTAAATATGTGGGAATTCTGTTGTTTATTGTTCAGTCGCTCTGTCGTGTCTGACTCTTTGGGACCCAATGGACTGCAGCACTCGAGGCGCCTCTGTCCTCCACTGTCTCCTGGAGTTTGCTCACATTCATGTCCATTGAGTCGGTGATGCTATCTAACCATCTCATTCTCTGCCACCCCCTTCTCCTTTTGCCTTCGGTCTTTCCCAAAATGGGGTCTTTTCCAATGGGTTGGCTCTTTGCATCAGGTGGCCAAAGTGCTGGAGCTTCATTTTCAGTATCAGTCCTTCCAGTGAATATTCAGGGTTGATTTCCTTTAGGATTGACTGGTTTGAGGACTTCTGGAATGAGAATTCTGGCTAGCTGTAAAAGAATGTCAAATATTTGTGTGGTTTTTTTTTTTAATCTTTATTGTGGCATAATTTACATAACTATAAATTCTCCCATTTTAGGTATAAAATTGAGACAGTGCTTCCAGTTTGTATTGTTCATACAGAATAGAGCAGCACTGAAGGAGCACTCTTATGTGGATAGAGATGCATGTTTGGAGCCTTTGTAGCTTATTCATTCCACAGATTGAGCATCTACTACGTATCAGGCACTGTGCTGTATATTGGGGAACGAATGAAGTGTGAACAACTTAGTTTCTGCTCTCAAGGAAGTAACTAACCATAAGGGCTGTATAAAGGAAAATAAGCTATAATCCTGGGCCATGGGAACCCAGAAGAAGAGTAGCCAATCTGGAGGGGCTTTGGGGGATGGGGCATTATCAGAGTATGTTGATTTATTAGTAATTGTTGTTGTTCAGTTGCCAAGTCATGTCTGACTGTGCGACCCCATGGACTGCAGCATGTCAGGCTCCCCTGTTCTCCACTATCTCCTGGAGTTTGCTCAGATTCATGTTCATTGAGTTGGTGTTGCTATCTAACCATCTGATCCTTTGCCTCCCCCTTCTCCTTTTGCCTTCAGTCTTTGCCAGCATCAGGGTCTTTTCCAGCGAGTCGACTCATTCATCAGGTGGCCAAAGTGTTGGAACTTCAGCTTCAGTATCAGTGCTTCTAAATATTCAGGGTTGATTTCCTTTAGAATTGACTGGTTTGATCTTCTTGCAGTCCAAGGGATTCTTGTCAAGAGTCTTCTCCAGAACCACAATTCAAAAGCATTAATTCTTCAGCACTCAGCCTGCTGCTGCTGCTGCTGCTGCTGCTGCTAAGTCGCTTCAGTTGTGTCTGACTCTGTGCAACCCCATAGACGGCAGCCCACCAGGCTCTCCGTCCCTGGGATTCTCCAGGCAAGAACACTGGAGTGGGTTGCCATTTCCTTCTCCAGTGCATGAAAGTGAAAAGTGAAAGTGAAGTCGCTCAGTTGTGTCCGACTCTAGCAACCCCATGGACTGCAGCCTACCAGGCTCCTCTATCCATGGGATTTTCCAGGCAAGAGTACTGGAGTGGGGTGCCATTGCCTTCTCCGACTCAGCCTGCTAATACCTAGTTAATAATAATACTTGGTAATAATAGCTACTGATAGTAGCTAGATAATAATGATAGCTAATACCCAGTGTTTATTCTCTCCCAGGCCTGTTCCAGACACTTTGCATATATTTACTCATTGAATCATTACAAAAACCTAGTGAGGCAGGTTGTATTTTCATACTCGTTTTTATAGATAAAGAATCTACAAGATTATTGTTGATAAATTGACCAAGGTCACCCTGCCCAGTAAATGGCAGATCTGGAATTTGAACCAGTCGGTGTGGCCCTAGAATCTGTGTCTCCTGAAAAGCTTTCTCACTGGAGATGACATCCAGGCTGTGTCTTGAATGTTTGTACTTAGTCTGACAGAATGATGATTGGGTTTTGTCTCCATGGTTTTCTAGACAGATATCAGGAGTGAAGGTAAAGAAAGCTTAGGGTTGAGCACAAGTGTGACAGACTCCTTGTACTACCTGTGAAGAAGGTGGGTGGCAAGAGATGAGACTAGGAAGGCAGGACTGGATAATGAAGGGATGCCGGCTAAGGAATTTGGGTTCTGTCATCTAATTTTTAAAGTTATAGCAAAGATACCACTTTTTCCTTTGTATGTACTTGATCTTTGTTTTGCTTTCATTGTTTTTTATTGTGAAATATATCGCACAACCAGAGACGTGTGTAAAATACAAATGTAAAACTTAGTTATTTTAAAATAACCAGTTCTGAGATCAAAGAATAGGACATTACAGGAACCGGCAGCCCTTAGTGAGCTTTCTAGAGACACCCCAACTTCCACCTGCAGGTAACCACTCTTCTGATTTCTTTCTTTCCTTTCTCCTTTTATCACCCACGTACATCTAAACATTATAAGTTTGGCTGATTTTGAGCAGAGTCACACATTATATATTCTTTTATTATGTGGTCATTATGTTTTTGAAATCCATCCATGTTCTGTGTGGTTGTTATTTCCTGATTTTCATTGCTGTATGGTATTCCATTTTATGAATATGCTATTCTACTGTTGAGAATATCTGGGTTGTTCCCAGCTGGGGGCTCTTATAATAGTGCTGCTTTGAAAATTTTTGTGTATCTTTTGGTGCCCCTGTGCATGAATTCTTTGGGGTATATACCTGGGAGTGGAATTGCTGGATCGTGAAGTATGTCTCTTTTCCACTTTAGAAGAATAATGCCAGACTATATTCCAAAGTGGAGATAGCAGTTTATTTATACATTCACACAAATAGTACATGGTTATTCCCATTGTTCCATACCCTTGGCCACACTTGTTATTATCAGACTTTAAAAATTTTAATTGTTCTGGTATACAAAGGTATATCGCTGTGATTTTCTTTTTCTTTTTTTCCATCATGGTTTTCTTTTGTATTTTTCTTATTATTGAGGTTCGACAACTTTTTATTTGTTTTTGTGGTTTGTTTGTTTATTTGGTGATGTGCCTCACCTAGCCTCTTGCCCATTTTCCTATTGTTATCTTTCGTTTCTTGTCAGAACTCCTTTTTATTTTGAATATGAGTCCTTTATTGGTTTTATATGACCCATTTTTTCCTTTTCCTGAGGATGTCTTTTGGTGAACAAAAACTGGATTTTGGTATCATTATCTTTTATTTGTTTTTTGTCCATGGTTACTCTTGTTTCCTGTTTTAAGAGCTCCTTCCCAGTGCCTCCGTGATGGTAACATCCCACATTGTTTTCTGAAAGCTTTACTACTTATCTTTCACATTTGGATACATAGTTCACTTGAAATTGATTTTTATGCATGGTAATTCTTAATTAACTTATTAGTGCCTTGAAGATTATTTTTAATATGTTGTCCAGATTTTCTAGGCTGTTCTTAGCAGGATAGGCTTGTTGGTCTGAATTATCTAGTTTAGCGTTCCCAGAAGCGGAAATCTCTTTTTAAAGTTTCAGTTTCACTTTGGCTTCAAAATGACCTATCCTCTTCTGTAAAGGGGCCTTAATAAGTATGTTTACTAAAAAATAGCATAAAAAAGACTGAAAAACTATATAGATTCATGATTGCTTTTATTATATAATTTTTTTATTTAAAAGACTAAAAAAGAAGTTTCTGTTTCATCTGTGCTTCTCTCAGCTATAAAGCAACTGTTAGGCAACTTAAAGCTTGCTGCATGAAAAGAACAACTGTACTTATTGCAGGATAATTTTAGAATGTTTCATTTCCATGTAGAATTTTGCCATAGCTATACACTATCAAACGCTGATTGATCAAACAGTTTAATGATGGTGATGGCCACCCCCTTTCTCCATCTATCCATATATTTAAGCCTCTTTTTTGGCCAGAGATGGACTGTATGCAAACCACATCCAGCATGCTTTTAGTTTGTGCCACAAAATATGAAGAAAATGTTTTCAGTTTGTGGCAACTAGATCCATGACATATGATGCTCCGGGAACTGTTTTTACAGTCGCAAGATGCACGAGAACAGAATAGCAAACTCCCATGGTTATTGGCAAGGAAAACTGGCTACGTGGCTGATGTTAAATGTGTTTTTTTAAGACAGCCAGATCAAGAAACGTTTGAAGAATCTGAGACTGTGGCAGAGAGATGATTTTGCAGTTAGTAAACACAGCCTTGGGAAGCCCCGGCAAGGCAGTTTCTTGTGAGCCATTTACAGCTTCTGGGAGGAGAGCGCAGTGGAGGTGCCAGCGAGCAAGGGCTGACGTGGCCTCCGGGGAATGTTACAGGGGCTGCAGAGCCTCCTCTGTGGGCACAGAGCACCACGGGGTTAGAGGAGGCTTCTGGTCCCCACTTTGCCTGGCCATTTCGGTCTCTCAGTCTCACGATGAAGGTGAGCCTGGTTGTAGCCAAGAGTTTATAGGGAAGCATTGCGTACTTAGAAATTATGGCTCTCCAGCCACATATTTCCTTCCTGCCCAGCCCTTGCATATAGCATTTTCTTTCTCTTTTAAAATTAACAGTGCCCCAAAGTGTGGTCCACGGATCCATTGCACTGCCCCAGGTCTAGATCCTTCCAGGGGGTCCATGAAATCACAACTCTTTAATAACATTAAGATGTTATATGCCTTTTAAACTCATTCCTGAGTGTACAGTGGAGTTTTCCAGAGGCTACATGGCATGCAATACTGCAAAAGATTGAATGCAAAAGCAGATATTAGGATATAGCTGTGGTCTGATACTTGCAAAATATCAAAGATACTTACAAAAGTGTAAAAAAGTGGCACTATTCTCTAAACTTTTAGCCTTTAAAATATTTTTAATTTAAAAATGTTAACATGTAATCATTTATTACTTATATATTTAAATATTTATGAGTGAATATTTTAAATTTTTCATAGTTTTCATTTTTAATGTGTTTGTTGTGGTTTAGTTGTTAAGTCGTATCCAACTCTTTTGTGACTCCACAGATCATAGCCTGCCAGGCTCCTCTCTCCATGGGATTTCCCAGGCAAGAATACTGGAGTGAGTTGCCATATCCTTCTCTAGGGGATCCTTCCTGACTCGGGGACTGAACCCATGTCTCCTGCATTGGCAGGCGGATTCTTTACCACTGAGGCACCTGTAAATATTGTTAACTACAACCCACATAAACAAAAGCTTTTGGAGATCCTTAATAAATTTTAGGGATGTAAAGAGACCCTTGCAATGAAAAAGTTTGAGAATCACTGCTTTAGATCCCATCAGTTCCAGCCGGGATCTTGGTTTCTCCCTGAAGGCTGCACAGGTTGTCCAGCCCACCATTTTCTCTGCATCCTCGAAACTTCTCTGCCGCACAGCTTACTGCTTAGTTTTTGTGGAACTGCTTGGTGTGCTAATTTTCTTCTCCTTATCAATAATGTAAGACCTCTAAGGATAGGGAAAGTGTTTGTTGCTTAGTCGTGTCCGACTCTTTGCAACCCCGTGGACTGTAGCCCACCAGGCTCCTCTGTCTGTTGGATTCTCCAGGCAAGAATACTGGAGTGGGTTGCCATTCCCTTCTCCAGGGATCTTCCCGACCTAGAGACTGAACCTGGGTCTCCTGCATTGCAGGCAGGTTCTTTACCATCTCAGCCACCAGGGAAGCTCTAAGGCTAGCGATCGTATCTTAAATGAGATGTCCATGATGTATATTGCTGAACACAGCATAAATAGTTTCATATTATTATTATCTTCAATATCAATATTAAATATTCCCTTATTGTTTTAGTGGAGAACCAATATGCATTTGAAATTTTGTAGACAACCTTCATAGAAATACCTATTTGATTTTTTTAACTACATAAATTTAATACACAACATGGAAAAAGAATACTTTTTGATTACAGATCATCAATATATTGAGTGCAAAAGCTGAGCATCTTAGCCTGTTTAATTATTTTCCTTTTCTTTAATATTCCTTTATTTGGCTGCACGAGTCTTATTTGAAGCATGATAAATCTTCCATCTTTGTTGTGACATGTGGGCTCTTCAGTTGTGGCAGGTTGAGCTCTTATTTATGGCATGTGGGATCTAGTTCCCTGACCAGGGATTGAACCCTGGCCCCCTGTGTTGGGAGCACAGAGTCTTAGCCACTGGACCACCAGGGAAGCCCCCTGCTACCGCTACTGCTGCTAAGTCACTTCAGTCGTGTCCGACTCTGTGCAACCCCAAAGACAGCAGCCCACCAGGCTCCCCCATCCCTGGGATTCTCCAGGCAAGAACACTGGAGTGGGTTGCCATATCCTCCTCCAATGCATGAAAGTGAAAAGTGAAAGTGAAGTCACTCAGTCGTGTCCGACTGTTCGCGACCGCATGGACTGCAGCCCACCAGGCTCCTCCATCCATGGGATTTTCCAGGCAAGAGTACTGGAGTGGGGTGCCATTGCCTTCTCCAGGGAAGCCCCCTAATCTCTTTAATTCTTTGTGGCCAATGATTGCAGTAAAACCTAGTCAGCAGTAAAACCTAGTTGCAGTAAAAACCTAGTCTGAAACCAGCGAGCATAGTGCTAGGTGTTTCGTAAGCCTCAGGAAAGCTGGTTGAGTTGAATCTGCTGTTCAGTAGCTGCCTCTGCTGTTCTTATAGCTGGCAGTCATTATTCCCCACCGTCCCGCCCCCACCTTCATGTGACTGGCAGTTTGTGTAGGTCTTAGAGGGTAGCTTTACTTTCTGAAGCCCTTTGTGTTAAAGAACTGACAAGTTGTCCTGGACTAAGCAAGAGGGCATTAGTTCCATTTGACCAAACTGGATTAGTAGTTGAAGGTAAGGCACATGCCTTTTTCTTCATCGCTGCTTCAGTTTATTTATTAGGCAACTCTTCCCTGACTTAAAGTTACAAGAATAAATTTAACATCTTTATGCCAGGGTCCTGTTCTCAGTCCCAGAGTTTCTTCACAGCTTCTCCATGGCAGTCTGTGGGTTCATGGGGGTAGCACAGTGCCCTGAGAGCCTAGCATGACTTCAGCATGGTATTTCTAGAACAGACATGAAACCTGGCAGGTGGCTCATTCACTGAGTGAATGATTGGAATCAGTACTGTGGCCCTGGGTGTACTCTTATAAGCGATGAACAGCATCCTTATTTCAGTAAACAAAGAATATTACATTGAGTTGACTTTATATTTCCCTCCTCCAAATGCATGTTTTTGTTTCAGGAGAGTTTATTGGAATATCCTTTGCACTGACACTGTTTTATGTGATGGTGATACAGTGATAAAAAGACTTAGCCCTTCCTGTCTTCAGAAAACTTACAACCTTGTAGTCTATACAGCATAAACAAGCCTAGTGGAAATATATACCGAGTATAGTTGCTAACCCAGAGGAAGGACCCATCCAGAGCACCTGGAGCAAAAGAGAAGAATCAAGACAAACTTCATAGGAAAGGTTTCCCTTTTCTTGCATCATCAAAATTGAAAAATGCCCTGTGAGAGAGGGAGTCCAGTTGACACAACATGTACAAAATCACAGACACGTGAAACCCTGTGGTGCTTAAGAGAAACTAAAAGCAGGGTGGTTTTGTGAGATGAAGCTGAGAGCTGAATGGATCCTGGGCCTTGTATACCACGCGGTGGAATTGGATTTCATCTTGAAGATGGATGAAAGGTATAGCAAGGGCCCTGTGGTTTTGCCCTTTATAACGGTAATTCTAATGGCAGTGGGGGTGGGGTGGGTCTTAAGGGTAAGAAAACCAGTTTAAAAAACAAGTGGAATAAATCAGTGGAAATTATGCCAGAACTAAGGCAGAGATGATAGGAATAAAATAGGGAAGAAAGTACCTGTTGAAATATTGGAGGATTAGAGCTGACAGTGGAGAAGGCAATGGCACCCCACTTCAGTACTCTTGCCTGGAAAAATCCCATGGATGGAGGAGCCTGGTAGGCTGCAGTCCATGGGGTCGCAAAGAGTTGGAGACGACTGAGCGACTTCACTTTCACTTTTCACTTTCATGCATTGGAGAAGGAAATGGCAACCCACTCCAGTGTTCTTGCCTGGAGAATCCCAGGGATGGGGGAGCCTGGTGGGCTGCCGTCTATGAGGTCGCACAGAGTCGGACACGACTGAAGCGACTTAGCAGCAGCAGCAGAGCTGACAGTTTGGTGAGAGGAAAATGGAGGTGATGGTTCCAGATTTTTGAGTGGGATGCTAGTATTCCCAAGAGAGGCAGATTATTTTAAGGGGAGGATTATTTTGTTTCATTATATTGTGTTTTAGGGACCTGCGGAACATGAGGTAGAGAAGTCTATTGACATTAGGAAGTTATACAGATGGCTTTGAAGGTTGTAAGAAAGGTCAGCCCTAGAGAGAGATCTGGGAGTCATTGAGATATGTTGTTCAGTCGCTCAGTTGTGTCTGACTCTTTGCCACCCCATGGACTGTAGCCTGCCAGACTCCTTTGTCCATGGGATTCTCCAAGCAAGAATACTGAAGTGGGTTGCCATGCCCTTCACCAGGGGATCTTCCCGACCCAGGGATTGAACCTGGGTCTGCTGCATTGCAGGCAGATTCTCTACTGTCTGAGCCACCAGGGAAACCCCTTCTGTGGGATAAAGGGACTAAATATGTTCCATGTCAGTTTGAGCATCAGAACTATGCTCAAATCCTTAAAGCCAGGAGTTGAGTTGAATTTCTTCACAATGACCTTTGTTCCCCAGTCCTCCATGCGCAGAAGCAGCTGCTTCTCACCCAGCAACCCCCTGCCCATGATGGGAATCTGAAAATCAACAATATTGACAAGGGCCTTGGACTGGCTGCAAGCCTAGGGAGACAGGGAGATCCAGACTCAGCCAAGGACCAGGAACTAAAGCAAAGTGCCCCTGGCCTAGGGATGAGATCTCATGTCCTTAACATCAAGATGGGAAAGGGGCTTCCAAATGACAAGTATTTCAGATCCTTCTAATTTTTAGAAGCCAAAGAAAGGTTACAGCAAATAATTCAATGATAGCCATTGTATTTGACAACTGGGAGTGATAGGGAGAGAAACCAAATGTTGATGATGATTAAGTCCATGAGAGAGTAGGACACTGAGACCACAAATAAAACTTCTTTTTAAAGAGCTTGGGACTTCCCTGGTGGTCCAGTGGCTAACACTGGGCTCCCAATGCAGGGATACTAGGTGCAATCCCTGGTCAGAAAACTAGATCCACATGTCATGACTAAAGATCTTACATGCCACAACTAAGACCTGGTGCAGCCAAATAAATAAATATATATACATATTTAAGGGATAATCCCTAATGGCTCAGACAGGACATAATCCGCCTACAATGCAGGAGACCCAGGTTCGATCCCTTGGTAGGGAAGATCCCCTGGAAATAGAGCTTGACTAGAGGGGAGGAAGGGCACACCATCTGGAGGAGATTTTAGGATTAAAGGGGGTGATTTTAGGAATGGGCAGACTTGAACATTTTTACAGAATTTCCAAAGTGTTGAACTGAAGTAGACGTGACCTAAAACTGCAAGTAGCATTTCCAGATCTTGGAACAATGGTAACCCTTGGGTATTGGTAGCTAAATAAACCCGTCTTCCTGTAGTAGTACTACCTTTATCTGCGCCCCTTAGGCTCTGACTTTATTATTGGTGTTACTTAATTCAACAGGTTCCTTTTTGCCCTCTTGGGCTGTGTGCCCCGCATATAGAGCTGGATTCGTAGTCCCCTCCTGTCTGCCCCTAGTCTCCTGGTCTGTGCTCGCCTCCCAGGAAAACCTCCCTGGCCTCATTGCTGGTGTTTTGCTCCACCCCCACATCTGCTGCTCTTCCAGACATCTTGCTTGAAGTTAGGCCAGTTGCCAACAATGTAGACAGTCTGGGTTTTCAGTGTTATTTGTGACTCAGAAGTTTACAGTGTATTCTTAATAATCTGCATCTGGAGAATTATGCTGATTATCAAACATAGCAGTAGTGGTGAGTCCTGGGAGGACCAGGGCAGGGAGAGAGGGCAGTGGTCAAGGACTTTATCTATATTGCTTGAAGTTTTTGAAATGAGAATTAAAATTATATTTAGAAGAATCATGCTGAACAATCAAGTTTCAAAATTAAAATTCCATCATATCAGAGACATTATTTGTAAATATAGTTTATTGGATATGTACTTCTTTTCATATTCTTTGTAAAGGATTCAGTTCTAATTCCACCTGGTGAGTTTAGTTCTATACTTGGCTGTGGAGAAACTCTTTAAGTCTACTTGAAGTTTTGCAGGGCCTGGATATTGATGTAGTCCAAGATCCACTGAACCTTCCCACCCCACTGTGTGAATTTCAAGACCAATTTGGTTACTCTGGGAGAGACTAGAGAAAACTAGAGCAGTTCAAGTAGCTTACTGCCATGGCTACGCATGATCAGATGGAAGGATTATAGGGCGGCTCTGAACATTTCAGATGGTGTTTGCGAGGAATTTGCCATTACTCATACCTTAGAAGGAAAACAGTGCTGTAGATAACTTCAATTAGATAATTTTCAGTGTTGATTTTAGAATTAAATTTTCTGTGTACCTTGAATAGGAGTGCATCTGATACAGAGGTTCACGGCCTTGCAGAGAAAGTAATGAAGCTGTTCTGTAAAAACTGGTTTCCAGAGTACTTGGAAAACTGCCCGGTTTCCCCTGCTGGCAACTCCTCTGCTTTAACTCCTTTTCCGTCGCTGACCGCCAGCAAGTGTCTGGGACCAACTGCCAAACAGGCCAAGGACCGATCTGGCCACGGTGTCTTAAGCTTGTCTGTTAGCAAGATATGTAATAATGGGCCCCTGTATGAAGTTGGTACAGAATTTAGTGTTTACCCTGAGAAGGATGTTTAAGCCTGGGCAGAAACTAATCACAATAGAGAACCGAAAATTAAGTCTTTTATCTTGCTAGTCTGTGGTTGAGAAAAAGTTCAAGAATCCTGTCTTTCTCTGAGATACTGAGCGTCACACATAACCACAGAGTTTACATCCTTTGTGAGGGCCAGGCTCATCTTGGAAGCTGTGGCTGGCTTCTTCAGCCTTCCCCGGTGCCATTTAATGGGGACGCTTCCACACTGCAGTACTGTTATTGGGGTCACATCAACATTCAGTTCAGTCTGTGTTTATTGAGCTCCATCCGATACCAAGTTCAAAAGTAATGTAAGACGTAGGTAATCCTTGTTGTCAAGGAGTGCATGAATAAAACAGATCCATGGATATTACTGATATTGTATGATCTCAGAAGAGGAACACTTCAGCCAAGAAGGGTACAGAAAACTGTGAGGAGCTAACACCTGAGGCAGATCTTAAAAGAGGAGTAGAAGGGAGTGAGGCAGCGGGCTCCCAGGGACGCAAGTGCACGTCATGAGCAAGGCCGCCCTGTGCCAACCACGCGACCAGGATGTGACGTGATGACGGGACTGGAGGGATTTTGAATTTTACCCTAATGACAATGGGTAGTTACTGACTAGATTTTGCCAGTGATGTACACAAAGGTCAAATTGGCTTTTTAGAAAGGAAGATTGTTGGGATAACAGTGTGTATAATAGGAGGGTAAAGCTAATAATTAAAATGTTACTGACACTCATCATATAGGACTTCCTAGGTGGCTTAGAGATAAGGAATCTGTTGCAATGCAGGAGATACAGGTTTGATCCCTGGGTCAGAAAGATCCTCTAGAGAAGGAAATGGCAACCCATTCCAGTATGCTTGCCTGGGAAATCCCATGGACAGAGGAGTCTATGAGGTCGCAAGAGTCAGACACGACTTAGCAACTAAATAGCAAAAATAAATACTCATCATAGTACCATTCCATCTGAGATTTATTTATTCAAACACTGAAAATAAGCTAAAGTGGAGATGATGGTAGATAAGAGGGCAGTAAGATACCTTTGAGATTGAGTAAAACACCACCTCAAATGCTGTGACCTAAGGTAGTTCTGAAGCTGTAATTTATAATCTGTAGCCATGGGAAGTGGAATGTGCTTTCTTGGACAGAAATGTTAACTTGATTGTGAAACTAGGTGGCCAACTTCCAAACAGTGACGGGCTTTCTGACAGCAGTGTTGATGCTAATCACAGATAAATTTCTGCCGCATTTGTCCCCACGTTGAGCAGAATATCCTTCTGGCATTTGTTTCTGCCATTGTAAAATGAAAGAACTGGCCTGGGATCTTTAACTGTCTAATAATACATGGCTGTCATTTCATGTGTGTGTGTATATATATATATTTCACATATATATAAAGAGAGAAAACATTCCTTCACGAAATAACATTTTCACTGCACTTATTAGCAGCTTGTTGTCATTTGCTTTAATTCTTAAGAGGCCATTCCAGCAATTAATTAGAAATGGCTCAGGGAGGAGTGGGAGTAGGCCCAAGAAAACCAGCTAAGAGGCCTCCGCAAGTAGGAAATGATGATAGCAATGAAAATGAAGAATTATGGGTAGCTCTAAGATACGTATTTTGAAAGCAGGAGTGATAGGGTTTGCTGACTGGCTGTAAGAGGATTGGGGTGGGGTGAGAAATCCAGGATGAATCTGAAGTTCTGACCCCAGAACCTGGGTGGAGGATGACACTCTTGATTGAGACAAGTAGAGACTGGAGAATGGAGTCTGGGGGCGGGGCAGGGTGGGGGTGGGAGATGAAGAGTGCGGTTTGGGATGCATTAGTTCTAAAGTGATGATGAGACATCCTCATGTCAAATGGAGAAAATAAAGCAGTTTGGTATTTTTCTGGTTGAACAAACAAGGTTAAATAAATAATAAAGGTTTAATATCAGTTGTAATGTTTTTTTCCAGAAAATATTTCAGTTCACATTCTTAATATCCACTCACCTTTATCCAGCACGTGGCTGGTGCCCTGCCCTGTGCTAAAAGTGTTTTACAAGTATTTCATCTAAACTTTCAGAGAACCCTATGAGGAAGACGCTGTTGTTGCTCCCAGTGTTGAATGAGGAAGCTGAGGCTTGAGCCGTTAGGCCACTGGCCTAAGAGTCAGTAGCTGGTAGACAGAGAAGCCCAGGTTTATACATGACTGCTGCTCACCACGGCGTCTTGCTGTGAGCATGAGGCTCATTGGGATTTTCTTCTCTTTTCAGGGTTTTGGTTTTTGCACTGAATGTAGTCTAGACTCATCCTCACGGGCTTGTGTTGCCCCAGGATACTGTCAAAGGTAAGTTTTAAAAATGGATATCCACCGGGTACGGGCAATGAAATGAGAGCATCTTCACGTTTAAAAAAAAGAAAAGTACATTCTGATATTAATGCTTCTTTCCAGAGTTCTTACAGAAGGGAACTTAAAGTGGATATCACTCCTGATCCTTTGAATTTCCACTTCACTAGGTCCCTTTAAAAACACCTGTATTTAGTTTGATACTGACACTTGGTGTCCCATCCTTTTATGGAACTAGATTTGTTATTAGATTTAGCAGTTTCACAGTGTGACATGCGCGTATCCTAGCTCCTCTGCCTCCAGTGCCTCCCCACTCCAGTGTGTCGTCCACACACTGCCTGACTCAGCGTCTAGCCATAGATTTGCTCACATTGCCCCTTTGCCTAAACAGCTCTTATGGCTCCCAGTCACTGCAGATGTCATCCTACAAACCCCTCCAAGACCTTATTCCAAACGACATTTCTGGCTTCTTTTGTAGTGTACCCTTATCTGTAAGAGGCTTCTCTGGTGGCTCAGATGGTAAAGAATCTACCTGCCAATGCAGGAGATACAGTAGATGCCTGGGTTCAATCCCTGGGTCGGGAAGATCCCCCGGCATAAGAAAATGGCATCCCACTCCAGTATTCTTGCCTGGAAAATTCCATGGGCAGAGGAGCCTGGCATGCTACAGTCCATGGCCACAAAGAGTCAGACACGACTGAGTGACTGAGCACCACTGACTATCTGTAAATCTTACCAGACTATGTTCTGTTCCCCAGATGTGAAGTTATTTTTCACAACTTTATGCCTTGATGGATTCTTTTTTCTTTGCTTAAATTTTGGAAGAGGGGAGAAGAATGCCACTATTTACTTTCCTGCTTATATCTTTCCTCTTGTCCCCTCATCCCAGGCTCTTCTGGCAGAATTTCCTTTTTATCTGTGTTCCAGGGGCACCTGTTGTTGATACAGGAATAAAACAACATTATTTTATATTAAGAGTTACTTTTTTTTTTTGTCTGCTTTGCTGGTCTGTAAACCCTCCGAGACTTCTTGGGAAGGAACTAACTGTTTTTGTAGCACCTGTTTGCTGCACCTGGACACCTTGCAGGAGTAATACCTCCCCCCGATAAATTTTGTAGATGAAAATAATGAAGATTATAATAATAGGTAACTTGCTCAAGATTACACAGCTAAGAAATGACAAAGAATAATTGTTCCGCTCCTTCAAAGCCAAAGCTCATTCTCCTATACTAGTCCAGCACCATCTGGCATGTGATGGGGACCCGGTGAACTGCAATTTTAAGTAAAAAAGACTTAGTTGGTTAATTCAGTCATTCTTACAGTGGAATTTATTGGATACTTATTAAATGCCAGGTGCACAGTTTTAAGTAATCGGGGCATGCAGAGATTGAAAAACAATGTCTGGTATCAAAGCATTGATAATCTAATAGGCGAGGCATCAGTGTAAGAAAATAAATCCTATGCAGTGTTACATATCCGCTAATAAGTTTCTCACAAGATCCCTTGCAGACACTGGGAAAGGAGTCATCAGTTCTGCCTAGAGATGGGACAGGAATTACTTTATAAAAGCTGAATGTTGAATGAGGAGCAGGGAAGGGAAAGGCAGAGGGAGTGATATGAACAAAAGCATGGAAACGGGAAACAATCTGGTGTATTTGGGAAGCTGTAAGTAGTTCACTGTTGGAGGAGGAAATGGCAACCCACTCCAGTATTCTTGCCTGGGAAATCCCACGACAGAGGAGTCTGGTGGGCTACAGCCATGGGGTCGCAGAGAGTCGGACACAACTGAGCGCTGCGCACAAGTAGTTCACTGTGGCTAGATAGGAGGGACCAAAGAGGCCTCGGCCGATGACACTGGAGAGGCAGGCGAGGTCGGGATCTTGGAGGGCTTTGAGATATGAACATGTTGGTCAACTTTTAGAGAAGACCCAGCACAGAGCCTGCAGGACATTCCTCATGTTTGCTCACTAACATCTGCTGAGGCCTGCAATGCACCAGGTAAAGACTGTCAGTCACCCACTTTATTCCCCTGTCTTTTCCTCAGAAGGGCAGGAAAACTTACTTAGACCCTGAGGCACAGGTATGAGCCATCCCTTCGATAAGAATGGCATCGAGGCTTTCTCAAAAACTCATTGAAAAACATTAAAGAGAGTAAAAAATCACCCCCCCCACACACACACAATGAAGGCAAATTAAATAAAGGACATCAACCTGACATTTAATGAGAAACCTCTCAATTGCCCTTCCCCCTTTGAATTGCCTATATAAACTTAGCAAAAAGAATTTAAACATAGAACTTCACTGGTTTGATGGTGCTTGTGCTGTTTGAAATTCAGCTGCCTTGTAGCTTATCCATAGCAAATAACTGTTGCACTCACTAGGTATCTACAAGGCCTGTAGGAAGAATGTCTCTTTTCCCTAAAGCCTAATCATTGCCTCAGCTATGCCTGCTTAGGAAAAGCTGTGCCTGCATAATTCAAGGTCAGGCAGCAGCCTTCTGTACTCTGGAGTCACCCAAGCCTGCTAATGCCCTCTTCCCTTTGCTGAGGCCAGCATGGCTGGCATTTGCTTGCCAGGCCAGAGTGGCCATTGTATGCTGGGGCCACTTGCACAGCTGACATTAGGTGAGCTTTCAGGACCCCACCATCACTGCCGCTGCCAACTGTGCCTTGTTGCTTCACTGAGGCCAGCAAAGCCCCCGAGCCTTGCTCAATCTTCTGTGCCCAGTGCCTACAACCTTGTCTCTATAGAAACAGCCACACACCTGAAGACAGAGTTGCACTAAGGTTAAAATGCAGGGTGGCCTGTGCTTTATAAACTTCAATTTGGCCTCAACAGTTAAAAGCTAGTATATAACTGTAAAAACTCATGTGGCCTAATGTAAACCTCTATGAGGTCAAAGTGCTATGCCCCCTCACAAAAGAGCCAAGGCCCAAAGTCCTGGCCCTAACAAAAGCCTCAGAAATTTGACATATATCTTTCTCCTCAAATTTTGCTTGGTGTCTATTAATCAAGACACTGGTCTCATGCACCAGATTTAAGTCTTTGAGAGACCTAATAAATAGTATTTTTTCTCTTGACTGAGTTCTCTACCAATTGAGAAATTTATTTCTCAAAGAGGAGGGGATTTGGGAGACCAAAAAATCATCTTTACACTAATAAAGCTGTGTTGGAGAGCTTCCCTGGTGGCCCAGTGGTTAAGAATCCGCCTTTTAATGCAAGGGACACTGATTCAATCTCTGGAGCAGGAAGATCCCATATGCCACAGAGCAAGACTCTCTAAGCCTGAGAGTCACAACTGCTGAGCCCACCGGCCCCAAAGACTGAAGCCCAAGCGCCCTAGAGCCTATATTTTGCAGCAAAAGGAGCCACTGCGATGAGAAGCCTGTGCACTGCAATGGCTGTGAAGACACAGCACAGCCATAAATAAATAATTAAAAAAAAAAAAAAAGCTGTATTGGAGAATGCAGCTTACATCTACGGGAGGAAACAGAGTCTTAACAGTGAAGCTCAGAATTCAATAGTCTTACCTGTCACAGGTAGCCGTGAGGGACCTGTGTTGATGGGTCTGAGAGCGGAGCACAGTGTGTGCTCCTGAGGGACAGGCAGCTTCAAAAGGGAAGAGACAGGAGGGGCCGAGCTCACATAGCTTGTTTCTCCTTCTGAACTCTCCATTCATATAAGATTCTGTCCCTCCACTGGGGTGGAGTGTGTGGATGGAGAGGAGCCAAGCGGGAAACCGCAGGAGAGGGAATCTCGTTCAAATGGAAATGGCACAGAGATAATGGAGATGCCTTTCCTGGTCTGCTGTGGCTATAATGTATCATCTATGAAATACAATCTCTGTTCCAGCAAAGTAGAATGGGAACTTAAAAGACATTTGTGAAGCAGTTTGTATACCACATCTTTCTAGCTATGTTATCGAGTTTTTCCAGGGCTGCCAGTTTAGTCTTCATAGAAAGGGTAATTCTGCTTTGGCACAACTGTCATAAATAGGTGTGAGGTACAAAATCACTAGAGAACGCCTGTTTCACTTTCTGTGTGTTTTACAGAGGGAATGGATGGTGTTGGTTTGTGTGGATTGAGTGAGTGGGATGGGGGTGGTCAAGGGACTTCCAGTGTACCAATTTCACATTTTACGTTATATATATATATAAACACTGGTTCCCAACAGACCTTATTAGACGAGCACAGTGGGTGTTTTTATGTCCTTTCCCACCCACCAAGTGAAGAAACAGATTCTCAGAAATACCTTTTGGTCTCAGACCTTCTAAATGGTTATTGAGAAGCCTGTGCCAGAACCAGATTGGCACATCTCCTATCTGCTGTATTCGTTAAGATTTCTCTCATGCCAAAAAGGTACACTGTCAAGCATCATTTTAGCTTTCCTATTTTGTAGCTTTGAGCCCTTTGAAGAATTTGAAAAAAATATTCATACCTGTATTATAATGGAGATTTGTTTGTGTCAGTTTGAGTACTTCAGTCACTCAGTCATGTCCAGCTCTTTGCAAACCCCATAGACTGCAGCACGCCAGGCTTCCCTGTCCATCACCAACTCCCAGACTAGCTCAAACTCATGTCCATGAAGTCGGTGATGCCATCCAACCATCTCATCCTCTGTTGTCCCCTTCTTCTCCTGCCTTCAGTCTTTCCCAGCATCAGGGTCTTTTCCAGTAAGTCAGTTCTTCACATCAAGTGGCCAAAGTATTGGAGCTTCAGCTTTAGCATCAGTCCTTCCAGTGAATCTTCAGGGTTGATTTCCTTTATAATTGACTGGTTTGATTTCTGGCAGTCCAAGGGACTGTCAAGAGTCTTCTCCAAAAGCATGAGTTTTTCAGCACTCAGCTTTCTTTATGGTTCCTATTCCTTAATAATTACATATTTAATGAATTAATTTGAAGGTTGCATAAACTTTTAGTTTCTTTTGGGTTCATTTTAATTCGTAAAATTTTAATATACTTTTATTTGACTCATTTTATTCTTAGAAGAAAAATTGCTACTTTTTATTGTCTTGCTCTATAGGCCTGTTATCATATAAAAATAAATAAACTGAAATTTAGTTTATTGAGCAGGTTTTCTTAAAATAGAAAGGTAGGATCAACTATTAGAGTATACCTGAATTTCAGTTATAAAATACCATAAATATTGAACGTAAATTATAAACCTAAGAAACCCAGCCACTTGCAATAGCCTGGCCTGATAGTTAGACTATATGCCCTGCTGCAGCATAACAGCTGGCCCCCTACTTTTCTCAGGTGGGCCACTTTTCCAACAGGTCAGTGTTTGTACTGTATGAATTGCTAAAGATTTTTACTCTTAACCTCTGCCACAAGTCAAATAAAAAGAGGAAAAAAATCTAGAACTGTTTACTATTCCAGTGTCTTCAGCCTTTCCTAATTATGCTCTCATAAGGTGGGGAAAACTCTCTCCCTGCCTCTCTCCGTGGGATATGTGTGTATGTATGCTACACATACACACACACATGCATGTGTACACACATATTACTCAAGGTCATCGCTTCATACTATTTTTAGTCTTGGTGACAGAATTTCAGTGTAATCTGAGAAAGCAAATATGCACACTGAATTCCTTATGTGTGTTTTTTTTTCTCTTCTTACCTCTTCTAGGCAGTATTTGTGTGTTTCTGCAGAGTTTTGCACAGAGTCTGTTCCCATGCAGACCAATGAGGGAGAAGTATCGGAAGAAAGCAGTTCCAAGGTCAGTGAATTACTAAAGGTGCAAACAGTCTGAGCAGAAATTAAACAACAGGGACAGTGAGTGAGGAGAGTGGGTGTTGTGTTTTAGGTGAATTTAGACATCTGATTGATTTAAATTAAACCTCACCTAAGATTGAAAGGATTTTTTTCCTTCTCAGTATCCACTTTTGTTACATTCCTTGACAAATTTAAAACAAATTTCACTGAGCTCATAGAAAAATTTATGAATCACTCGTAGACTACTAGCACTTTATCTTTTAAGGTTTTATTATGCAAGTTGTATGTACTTATTTTAAAAATTAAAGCAAATCAGAAGTGTATAGGGTAAAAAATAAAAAAGCCTATCCCTTATCCCTGCTACACAGAGGTATCACTGATCACTTTTAGACATTTTTAGTTACAAATTTATAAATGGTATTTGGTTTGGTTTTTCGGGCTAAAGCTTAAATGAATACTTCGTTGTCACCTGTGTAGAAGTGGTTATGTTTGTGTTGATACCTGTCTATATCTAGCTCCATGTCCTGAGTCTCCTTGGCTTTTTCTCTTCTTGATCATATAAAACCCTCAGTATCACCTTCACGTCCCTTTTTCTCCTGTCAAAATCACTTCTAATCCTTGCTGGGAGCTCCAAGTGTATCCCACACTGTGTTCTGAACAGTTCCCCGCACCTGTAGGGCTGTCTGCCCTGAACCGTCCTGAAGGAAGTCCTTTGCTGTTGCTGCTGCTGCTTATACTCTCTTGGGAAGGTTTATTCTTTCTCCACATCCATGGGGTCAGACACCACTGAGCAACTGAACAACAACAACAAATTCTTTCCCCAGAGCAAAAGTGGAGAGGGGTCAGATGTCACCAGATGAAACTCCAAAACATTGTGCTAATTGGAAGAAGCCCTGCACAAAAGGTCACATATGATTTCATTTATATGTAATATGTAGAATAGATAATTACATAGAACACAGGCTGGTGGTTGCCAGAGATTGGTTGGGGGAAGCGGAATGAGGAATGACTACTTAATGGGTACGTGGGCTGGGCTACAGAGAAGCACAGTTTGTGCCCTGAGCCCCAGAGCTCCTTGTGAAAGATGCTCTTCAGCTTCTCTGAATCTCCCCTCATTACAGTCCATGTGTTAGGTAGGATAGGTTCATCCTCTCCCCTTGTTTGTTTTTCTCCCCATATCACCAGATCCCTTCCTTCTTTCTGCCAAAGTAGAATCCAGTAGACTTTTATCAGACTCATCTAGATCCCGGCATCCCTGGTAATTCAGATGGAAAAGAATCTGCCTGTAATGCAGGAGACATTGGGAAGATCCCCTGGAGAAGGGAATGGCAACCCACTCCAGTATTCTTGCCTGGAGAAGCCCATGGACAGAGGAGCCTGGCAGGCTACAGTCCATGGGGTTGCAAAGAGTCAGACACGACTGAGCACTTTGATCTAGTTCCTAACATGTTCACTTTCATCTAGATCCTAAACCTGGTTTAAGGAGAGTCAGAATAAGTGAGAGATGCACACACTCTAGGAATGTCCCCCAAACACTCACACACCGAGACATGTACACCGAGGCCACCAAAAATATACAGACCCCAGGATTTCTACAGTACACACAGACCCTTCCCCAAGACCCTAATTAATTAGTTTATAATAAACCACAGTGTTAAGGAAGACTAGATTCTTGGATCCTCTGACTAGTACATTCTCTTCATGGAAAGCTAGGTTGAAATTGGAAGATTGCTTGGCAAGTATGTAACTAGATCGACATAGAATGCTTAGTTGTACCAGAGGCTCGGTTTCCACCTTCTTTCTGGGGAAGGAAGGAGGACTGCATTTCTTGATTTTTCAGTTATTGAATATTTTATCAGTTCAGAATCAATTAGGCTAAAGAGTAAAAGAATATTTTTTCGGGAGGGAACTTCCTTAGTGGCCCAGTGGCTGAGACTCCACACTCCCAATGCAGGGGGCTGGGGTCCAATCCCTGGTCAGGGAACTAGATCCCACGTGCTGCAACTCAGAGTTTGCATGCCACAGCCAAAGATCCTGTGTGTCACAACTAAGACTTGGCACAGCCAAATAAATAACAGGTTTTTAAAAAAAAGAATATTCTTTTTACACTTGCAATAAGTAGGTGCTTCTGTTATTAAAATTAAATTATAACTTTGTTTTCACTAGTCTTCATTTATGTTACATTTTATGACTTTTTTCTTATGCTTCTCTTTGTTTAAAATCTTGAAATGATTTGATGTTAATGCAGGAATTTATCATAGTACTATGGTAACATAATTTGTGGTTTTCTGTTAATAGAAATAAGTTAAGAAAGGTAAATGGTGTTGAGAAAAAGTGGGGACTTTTCTGCAAAACAATGACTTTGAATTAAATCATTAAAAAAAAATAATTCTTGAGCATATGTTACTAGTGGATACACTACAACAAAGAAAAAAGACATGGTTCTTACTCTCAAGGTGGTTACATTTTAGTGGGAGAAACAAACATAAATAAAGATAATGATTCTGAATTATGATCAATACTATGAATAAAATAAAATAATGCAATACAGGGTGACCGGAAGGACAAGCTTAGGTTAGTCAAGCAAGCCCTCTCTGCACACGTGGCATTTCAGCTGAACAGTAAAGACTGTTGAGACTCTAAAAGAATAAAGAACAGTAAAGACTCTTTACACAGTTGGAGGGAGCCAACTGTGTAAAGAGCTAGAAGAACAGTATACCAGACAGAAGAAACAACTTCAGAAGCCCTTAGCCTCTTCCAAGAACTGTCAGAAGTCCTGTGCCACTGAGTGGTGATAGGAAGTTACAGAGAGAGACTGAGACCTTGCAAGAACTTGACAGCCCTGGCATAGAATGTGGTTTCTGTCATGTGGGAAGAATTTCTGTCAACTGGGAAGCCATTGAAGGCTGTTAAAGTAGGGAGTCATGTGATATGATTCCATTTTTTTTAAATTTATTATTTATTTGGCTGTACCAGGTCTTAGTTGGAATATGTGGGATCTGTAATTTCAGCATGTAAACTCTTGGTTGCAGCATGAGGGCTCTAGTTCCCTGACCTGGGATCGAACCTGGGCCCTCTGCATTGAGTGTGCAGTCTTGGCCACTGGACCACCAGGAAAGTCCCCATGATTTCATTTTTTAAAAATCACTCTGGCTTCTATGTGAAGAATGGATTGGACTGAAGCAGGGGTGGGAGCAAGAAGACCAGTGAGAGAGAAGACAGTCCTAGTCAGTCACTTGGGTGAGAGAGAAAGTGGATTCGCATACTGCACTGAAGTGGAGGGAGACAGACTGGAAATATACTGGAGGTAAAGCCGACGTGGGCACCCCATTCCAGCACTCTTTCCTGGAAAATCCCATGGACGGAGGAGCCTGGTGGGCTGCAGTCCATGGGGTCGCTAAGAGTCAGACACGACTGAGCGACTTCACTTTCACTTTTCACTTTCATGCATTGGAGAAGGAAATGGCCACCCACTCCAGTGTTCTTGCCTGGAGAATCCCAGGGACGGGGGAGCCGGGTGAGTCTATGGCAGTTGCACAGAGTCGGACACGACTGAAGCGACTTAGCAGCAGCAGCAAAGCCAACATGACATGAGGATGAACTGGAATACTTTTGCTTCCTAGAAACCAAGAGGTACATTTCAAGAAAAAAGGTAGAATCAATACTGTTAGATGCTGCTGAGAAGCCAAGGAGGTTGGTAATTGAGAGAATGTAGCTGGATTTATTTTTTGAAGAATTAATTAAAGAAAAGGTGCACAAAATTTTCTGGAGAGGTGGAGGTATTCTGCGTCTGAGAGGAGTATGGATCACATGGGTGTATATCCATTTGTCAAAAGTATACTTCTAGAATTTGCAATTAAAAAGTACAACTTTTCAGGTACACTTTACCTGTGAAAACTGTAAAATAATAGTAATTGAATAGGGATGGAGAACGGATGGAAGTATGGATGAAACAAGAATGACAGAATGTTCACAGCTATTGAAGCTTGGTGATGAATACATAAGGATTCATTTGTATTCACTTTGCATATGCTTGACATTTTCCATAATAATGCTTTTAAAAGAAATTTATTAGTAGTCTTCAAGAGGAAGAGGATGAAAAACCAATTTTATGGGTTAAAAGGAAAGGAAATGCCTCTGGGTCGTCCCAGTGCACCAGCCCCAAGCATCCAGTATGGGGAGGGAGGAGGATTCAGGATGGGGAACACATGTATACCTGTGGCGGATTCATTTTGATATTTGGCAAAACTAATACAATTATGTAAAGTTTAAAAATTAAAAAAAAAAAAATGAAAGGAAATGATAAAAGCATGAAGAGTGGTGGCTGTAGTCTACTACCCAGTTGTGAAATCTAGAAGTGAATGAAGAGAGCAGAGCACCGAGTAGTGTGTGTGCTGTGTGCACAGTCACGGCCAACTCTTTATGACCCCATGGACTGCAATCCACCAGTCTCCGCGGCCTGTGGGATTCTCCAAGCAAGAATACTGGAGTGGATTGCCATTTCCTGCTCCAGGGCAGCTTTCCGACTCAGGGATCAAACCTGAGTCTCCTGCATCTCCTGCATTTGCAGGCAGATTATTTACCATTGAACCACCTAGTTCCCTGACTAGAAGGAGGTATTGGTTCAAGTGAAAGGAGTTTTTTAAGATTAAAAAAAATTGTGTTTATTTATTTGGCTGTGTCGGTCTTAGTGGCAGCATGCAGGATCCTTCACTGTGGCGCAGATTCTCTAGTTGTGGCACATGGACCCCAGAGCCCCTGGGCATAGTTGCTCCGCAGCCTGTGGATCTTAGTTGTCTGACCAGGGATAGAACCACATCTCCTTCATTGTAGGGTGAATTCTTAACCACTGTACCACCAGGAAAGTCCTGTGAAAGATTTTTTTAAATGGAGGAGGCCCAGGCATGTTTTGAGTAAAGAGCGAAGAAATGAGTGGAGGAAGGCTGTGTGTTTATGGAAGCGGTTCACCAGGTTTGTGAGTTTGAAGGAGCCTGGGGATCAGTGAGGCTGGCCCCTGCTGCTGTGGTGGTACCTGGGCTCAGGCCAGAACCCTGCTCTTCTGACTCTTGTCTGGTGGTGACTGATATTTGGAGGAGGAAAGAAAGAAAGTGGGGTCCAGCTTAATGTTCCCTCTGAAATAGAAGTCATTGTTAAATTGAAGAGTTTAGCTTGCATGATTGAAATGACGAGTTTAGATTTCCTTTTAAGGAGGACAGTTTTGGAATGGCATTGGTAGAGAAGGTGCTAAGAATAGCTAATAAGTGAATGAAAGGGTCAGTGCAGTTTTTAAAAATACCCATGTACATATTGTACTGACAGAAATCAGGTATGCCTTATGGTTGGACAGGATTGACAAAGGACATCTTCTTGGAGACTGTTGATGTTCTTTTTGAAGAAATATTCCCTGAAATCATCGTGCAGTATCTTCCAGAGGCTTTTTTTTCTTTTTTTTGGAGAGATGTTTAAATTCAGAGATGGGATTATATATTCTTGAGAGTTAGGAGGTGTACACTACAGTCTGTTGAGTTTAGAAGACTCTGTGTCTCTGCTAGAAAGATAAAAAGCAGAGGATGGCTTCTAAAAGTTGGCTGTTGGGACTTTGCTGGTGGTCCAGTGGCCGTGCTCTCAGTGCACGGGAATCAGCTTCGATCCCTGGTCAGGGAACTAGATCCTACATTCTACAACTGAGTTTCCATGCTGCAACTTAAAGACCAACTTAAAGATCTTCCATGCCACAGCTAAAGATGGTGCATGCCACAATGAAGATCAAAGACCCCACGTGCCACAACTAGACCCAGCACAGCCAAATAAATAAGTAAATACTAAAATTCATTGATGTCTACACTGTCTACACTTAGTTCAGTTCAGTTCAGTCACTCAGTCGTGTCCAACTCTTTGCGACCCAATGAACTGCAGCATGCCAGGCCTCCCTGTCCATCACCAACTCCCGGAGTTCACTCAGACTCACGTCCATTGAGTCAGTGATGCCATCCAGCCATCTCATCCTCTGTTGTTGCCCTCTCCTCCTGCCCCCAATCCGTCCCAGCATCAGAGTCTTTTCCAATGAGTCAGCCCTTCACATGAGGTGGCCAAAGTACTGGAGTTTCAGCTTCAGCATCAGTCTTTCCAAAGAACACCCAGGACCAATCTCCTTTAGAATGGACTAGTTGGATCTCCCTGCAGTCCAAGGGACTCTCAAGAGTCTTCTCCAACACCACAGTTCAAAAGCATCAATTCTTCGGCACTCAGCTTTCTTCACAATCCAACTCTCACATCCATACATGACCACTGGAAAAACCATAGCCTTGACTAGACGGACCTTTGTTGGCAAAGTAATGTCTCTGCTTTTGAATATGTTATCCAGATTGGTCATGACTTTCCTTCCAAGGAGTAAGCATCTTTTAATTTCATGGCTGCAGTCACCATCTGCAGTGATTTTGGAGCCCAAAAACATAAAGTCTAACACTGTTTCCACTGTTTCCCCATCTATTTCCCTTGAAGTGATGGGACCAGATGCCATGATCTTAGTTTTCTGAATGTTGAGCTTTAAGCCAACTTTTTCCACTCTCCTCTTTCACTTTCCTCAAGAGGCTTTTTAGGTTCTCTTCACTTTCTGCCATAAGGGTGGTGTCATCTGCATATCTGAGGTTATTGATATTTCTCCCAGCAATCTTGATTCCAGCTTGTGCTTCTTCCAGCCCAGCGTTTCTCATGATGTACTCTGCATATAAGTTAAATAAGCAGGGTGACAATATACAGGCTTGACATACTCCTTTTCCTATTTGGAACCAGTCTGTTGTTCCATGTCCAGATCTAACTGTTGCTTCCTGACCTGCATATAGGTTTCTCAAGAGGCAGGTCAGATGGTCTGGTATTCCCATCTCTTCCAAAATTTTCCACAGTTTATTGTGATCCACACAGTCAAAGGCTTTGGCATAGTCAATTAAGCAGAAATAGATGTTTTTCTGGAACTCTCTTGCTTTTTCCATGATCCAGTGGATGTTGGCAATTTGATCTCTGGTTCCTCTGCCTTTTCTAAAACCAGCTTGAACATCTGGAAGTTCACGGTTCACGTATTGCTGAAGCCTGGCTTGGAGAATTTTAAGCATTACTTTACTAGCGTGTGAGATGAGTGCAATTATGCGGTAGTTTGAGCATTCTTTGGCATTGCCTTTCTTTGAGATTGAAATGAAAACTGACCTTTTCCAGTCCTGTGGCCACTGTTGAGTTTTCCAAATTTCCTGGCATATTGAGTGCAGCACTTTCACAGCATCATCTTTCAGGATTTGAAATCGCTCAACTGGAATTCCATCACCTCCACTAGCTTTATTCGTAGTGATGCTTTCTAAGGCCCACTTGACTTCACATTCCAGGATGTCTGGTTCTAGGTGAGTGATCACACCATTGTGATTATCTTGGTCGTGAAGATCTTTTTTGTACAGTTCTTTTGTGTACTCTTGCCAACTCTTCTGAATATCTTCTGCTTCTGTTAGGTGCATACCATTTCTGTCCTTTATCGAGCCCATCTTTGCATGAAATGTCCCCTTGGTATCTCTAATTTTCTTGACGAGATCTCTAGTCTTTCCCATTCTGTTGTTTTCCTCTATTTCTTTGCATTGATTGGTGAGGAAAGCTTTCTTATCTTTTCTTGCTGTTCTTTGGAATTCTGCATTCAGATGCTTATATCTTTCCTTTTCTCCTTTGCTTTTCGCTTCTCTTCTTTTCACAGCTATTTGTAAGGCCTCCTCAGACAGCCATTTTGCTTTTTTGCATTTCTTTTCCATGGGGATGGTCTTGATCCCTGTCTCCTGTACAATGTCATGAACCTCCATCCATAGTTCATCAGGCAGTTTATCAGATCTAGTCTCTTAAATCTATTTCTCACTTCCACTGTATAATCATAAGGGATTTGATTCAGGTCATACCTGAATGGTCTAGTGGTTTTCCCTACTTTCTTCAATTTAAGTCTGAATTTGGCAATAAGGAGTTCATGATCTGAGCCACAGTCAGCTCCCGGTCTTGTTTTTGCTGACTGTATAGAGCTTCTCCATGTTTGACTGCAAAGAATATAATCAATCTGATTTTGGTGTTGACCATCTGGTGATGTCCATGTGTAGAGTCTTCTCTTGTGTTGTTGGAAGAGGGTGTTTGCTATGACCAGTGTGTTCTATTGGCAAAACTCTATTAGCCTTTGCCCTGCTTCATTCCGTATTCCAAGGCCAAATTTGCCTTGTTACTCCACGTGTTTCTTGACTTTCTACTTTTGCATTCCAGTCCCCTATAATGAAAAGGACATCTTTTTTGGATGTTAGTTCTACACTTAAGGTTTGTATATTTTTCTGTTAGTAAATGATGTTCAATAAGGACAAAAAACAATTTGGGAATTTCTGTCCTTCTCTTTGGTTGGCTAAACTCATTTTGAATATTGATTCTGTTATGCAGAATATTAGCTGTCCTTCTCAGCTTCCTATTTCAGCAAATATATATATTTCCTTTTTAAACCGCTTATGGTACCTGGAATGGAGTGGGTGGTTGGAAAGGTGTAACATTTATAAAGTGGATGGAATTTAGCAATTGATGTGAGAGAAAAGGAAAAGGAGAAACCAAGAGTAATATCAAGGTTTCAAGCAAAATGACTGGGAGGATGGGGATGCCCTTGCCAAATAGGAAACATAATAAAGAAAACAGTTTTGGGAGGGAATGAGATTAATTCTGTATCAAACATACAGAGTTTGAAAGGCCGGCAAACTGTCAGCCAGGTGAAAATGCAGGACTGGAGGCAGGATATGTGGAGACTGGAAATACTGGATTGGGAATCACTCAAATTTAATAGTTGAGGGACTTTACTGGTGGTACAGTGGATAGGAATCCACCTGCCAACGCAAGGGACACAGGTTTGATCCGTAGTTGAGGAAGATCCCACATATTGTGGTGCAGCTGAGTCCATGTGCCACAGCTGCTGAGCCCGAGTGCTGCAACTACTGGAGCCGGGGTGCTCAAGGGCCCGAGAGCCACAACTGCTGAGCCTGTGTCCTGCAGCTGCTGAAACCCGTGTGCCCAGAGCCCGTGCTCCACTAGAGAAGCCATCTCAATAAGCCCACATGCTGCAACTGGAGAGTAGTCGCCGCTCTGCACAGCCAGAGAAAGCCCATGTGCAGCAACAAAGACCCGGTGCAACCAAAAATAAAATTGATTAATTTTTAAAAATTTACTAGTTGCAACTGTGAGATTAGATGAAATTGCTGTGAAGAATGTGAAGAGAGAGGTCCAAGGACAGAAGCTGGAGAAATAAACGTTTAGAGAGTAGAAGAAGGAAAAGCAGAGATTAGCAGATTAGAGAGTCAGCAAGTTTATGATGAATAAGACATTGGTTTATGATAGTTTATGATGAATAAGACATTCATCATAAGGAGTTTGCATTCTTGCAGACAACAAAACACATAAATAGGTAATCCCTTCAGATAGTGACGTGCATTATGCTAGAGAGTGGCTGAGTGTGGAAGCTCTTTCAATTGGGTGGTCAGGATTCATCCATCACTTCAAAGACATGGCACTTGAGCTGATGCGTAAATGATGTGGGGGAAGCTTTCATTTAACAGTATGAAAGCAGAGCTTTGTAAGTCAAGAAATTCAGAGGCGAGATGGGCAAGATATGGAGTATCAGAAATAGGATTTACCCTCCCACTAGAAATAACAACTTTACAAATACACAAATGTGTTTGAAACAACAGTTTTTCAAGGCACTGGACATCAGATAGTGAAGGACAGTGATCAGTGAGAAATGGAAAACAAGATGAGTCCTCTGACAACTCCTGTGTCCTGGCTTGAGGGAACCTCTGGGCCACAGTGTGGGAAATGGGGAGCCCAGGCAAAGCCCGGTGGACCCTCTCAGTTGAGGAAACACTGCTGAGAGTGTGGGGAGAATGAGGGAGCTGAAGTTTGTAGGACAGAATATGGGAGAGGAGAGAGCAGCTAAGAGGGAGAAGTCTGGAGATTTGTGGAGGGTTCCCCTAAGTATTCAGCAGAGTGCTTTTTGGCATATGTACGTGACTGGTCAAGACTGAGGCAGGAGGGGGTCCCCACCCCGGAGGATTGGAAGTAACAGTGTCTGTCTAGCACCCAAACACTGTCAGTAATGGTGCCTGTTTCTGTGGACTAGAAACTTCCCTAATCCATGGATCATTATCAGCATATTGAGCATTAGTACTACTAGAGTTCTCACCTCAGGAGTAGGGAGTAATTAGCCCTACCTAATTTTGAAGTCTGACTTGAGAATCCTAAAAGCAGAACCTGAAAGGAATAAACTATTTCAAGATAATTTAGCCGCATCTCAGAACGACGCTCAAAAATATTTATAGGAATTCGAAAGTATTCAGGATCCAGCAAAAATTCTGTGTCTGTTATTCAAAGCAGAGATTTTTCAGGCATGTAAAAACCAGAAAATACAAGCATAGTGAAGAGAAAAGTCAATTGAAACCAACTCATAGTTGACCACGATGTTAGAATTAGCAGACAAGGATATTAAAACACTTATTATAACTATGTTTCAGATAGTTCAAAAGGTCAAGCAGAGACATGGAAAATATATATTTTTAAAAGCCCCAAGTCAAATTTCTAGAACTGAAAACTATAATGTTTGAGATGAAAAATATACTGGATGGAATTGTGGCAGATTCGATACTGTAGAATAAAAGATTAATTTAAAGAACAGAAGGCAATGGCACCCCACTCCAGTACTCTTGCCTGGAAAATCCCATGGATGGAGGAGCCTGGTAGGCTGCAGTCCATGGAGTTGCTGAGGGTCGGAAACGACTGAGCAACTTCCCTTTCACTTTTCACTTTCATACATTGGAGAAGGAAATGGCAGCCCACTCCAGTGTTCTTGCCTGGAGAATCCCAGGGACGGGGGAGCCTGGTGGGCTTCCGTCTATGGGGTCGCACAGAGTCAGACACGATGGAAGCGACTTAGCAGCAGCAGCAGCAGAAACTATCCAACGTGAAACACAAAGAGAAAAAGAGTAAAAATCCAAAAAGTGAAGAGTATCAGTGTGTTGTGGACAACTTCAGTCACCCCAATGTCCCTGTAATTGGAGTCTCTAAAGAAGGCACGTGCTGTTGTGTGCTTAGCTGCTCAGTCGTGTCCGACTCTTTGTGACCCCATGGACTCTAGCCTGCCAGGCTCCTCTGTCCATGGGATTCTCCAGGCAAGAATACTAGAGTGGGTTGCCATGACCTCCTCCAGGGGATCTTCCCAACCCAGGGATCAAACCCAGGAATCCCACATTGCAGGTGGATTCTTTACAGTCTGAGCCACCAGGGAATCCCAAAGAAGGCATGTTGGGTCAGAAAAAAATAGCTAAGAAATAATGGCCTCAAATTTTCCAAATTTGATAATAATTGTAGACCGATAAATCCAAAAAGCTCAGTGTGCTTGAAGCACAAGAAATGAAGAAAACCACATCAAAGCCCATCCTTAAACAGATTACTCAAAGCCAGTGGTCAAGAAAACCTTAAAACCAGAGGAAAGAAGACACACTACTAACAGAGGAACAAAGAATTTCTCATTGGAAGCAATGCAAGCAAGAAGACAGTAGAGCAACATCTTGAAAGCACCGAAAGAGAAATTAACCTCGAATTCTATAACCAGTGAAAATTTCTTTCAAAATTGAAGGCTAAATAAAGACTGTTTCAGATATACTAATACAAAAACTGAAATAATTTATCTGTATCTTACTATAAGTAATGTTAAGGGAGGAAAGAAAATGATGCCAGATGGAAATATTAATCTACACAAAGGAATAAAGAGCTCAGAAAATGAAAACTACACAGGTTAAATATGTCAGACTTTTTTTCCTGTTACTCAGATCTCTAAAAGAGAATTGATTGATTGAAGAACAATAATACAGATGCATTATGGGTTTATAACATTTGTATCTGTGAACTATACAATAAGAGTGGCATAAAGACCTAAAGAGGGAAAATGGTAGAATACTGTTATAAGGTTCTTATATGTGAATTAGTATAATTTCACTTGAAGCAAAGAGAATACAGTTGACCCTTGAACAATGCAGAGATTAGGGTCACTGACCTCTGTACAGTCGAAAATCCAAATATAACTTATATTCAGCTGTTCCTATACTCGGTTGTCATATCTGGGGTTCTTCCACACCCTCTTATTCACCCAACTGGAGATTGTGTGAGAGTACAGTATTTACAATTGAAGAAAAAAATCGACATATAAGTGTACTTGCACAGTTGAAGCCCGTGTTGTTCAAGGGTCATCTGTACTCAACTCATTCTGTGAGGCCAGCATTACTCTGATAACAAAACTAGGCAAAAACATTGCAAGAAAAGAAAATTACAGATCAGTATCTCTCATGAACGTAAATGCAAAAATTCTAAGCCTGCCCTTGCTGCTCCTGCTAAGTCGCTTCAGTCGTGTCCGACTCCATGCTACCCCATAGACGGCAGCCCACCAGGCTCCCCCGTCCCTGGGATTCTCCAGGTAAGAACACTGGAGTGGGTTGCCATTTCCTTCTCCAATGCATGAAAGTGAAAAGTGGAAGTGAAGTCACTCGGTCATGTCCGACTCTTGGCGACCCCATGGACTGCAGCCCACCAGGCTCCTCCATCCATGGGATTTTCCAGGCAAGAGTACTGGAGTGGGGTGCCATTGCCTTCTCTGATTCTAAGCCTAATTTTAGCATATTGAATCTAATAATCTGTAAATGGATCATATGTAAACAAGTAGGGTTTACCCAGGATGGTAGGGTTGGTTTAACGTTAAAAATCAATGTAATACACCATATTAACAAAATGAAAAAGAAAAATCCTATGATCAAGAGATGCAGACAAAGCATTTGACAGACGTCATATCTATTCCTGATGAAAATGCTCAGCAAAATAATAGAAAGGAACTATTCAACTTGATAAAGGACTTTTATGAAAATTTGACAGTTAACATTGAGCTCAATGTTGAATGACTGAATGCTTTACTCCTACAATGAACAACAAAAAACAACAAAAAAGAACAGGATGTCTGGTACAACGTTTCTCTTCAATGCTGTACTGGAATTTCTAGTCAGGGCAAAAAGACAAAGAAACGAGAGGAGAGAGAAGTGAGAGGAGAGGAGAGGGAGCCAAAATAGTACATACTGTGTGATTCAGTGCCTATGAACTCTGGAAAATGCAAACTAACTTATGCTGACAGAAAGCACGTTACTAGTGGCCTAGGGAGGGAGAGCAGGAGGGAAGGATTAAAACTGGGACAAGATGGGGGACTTCCCATCATGCAAGAATTCTCCGGGCAATGCAGGGGACTCAGGTTTGATTCCTGGTTGGATCAGTACCAGCTCACTAAATGAAAAAAGGACCATACTTAGTGGTTTGCATGTTTAGAAAGCTGTGACAAACCTGAAGAGTGTATTAAAAAGCAGAGACATCACTTTGCCAACAAAGGACCCAAAGCTGTGGTTTTTCCACTAGTCACGTATGGATGTGAGAGTTGGACCATAAAGAAGGCTGAGTGCAGAAGAACTGCTCCTTTCAAATTGTGGTGCTGGAGAAGACTCTTGAGAGTCCCTTGAACAGCATGGAGATTAAACCAGTCAATCCTAAAGGAAATCAACCCTGAGTATTCATTGAAAGGACTGATGTGAAGCTCCAGTACTTTGGCCACTTTATGCAAAGAGCCGACTCATTGGAAAAGACCCTGATGCTGGGAAAGATTGAACGCAGGAGGAGAAGGGGTCAGCAGAGGATGATATGGTTAGATAGCCTCACCGACTGAACGGCCACGAATTTGAGCAAGCTCCAGGAGACAGTGGAGGACAGAGGAGCCTTACTACAATCCATGAGCTCACAAAGAGTCAGACACAACTTAGTGACTGAACAACAACAACAAATTTTTAGAAAGCTGAGGAAAAAGAAAGGATCCTAAATGTTTCCAAAGGAGAATCAGGTCATATTCAAAACATTAGGATTTATAATATTGAATTTCTGTATAGCAACTCTGGGGTGCTAGAAGACAATGGAGCATGGCCTTCATATTTTTGAAAGAAAGGTTTACTAACTTGAACTTCTGTATCTGACTGTGTGTGTGGATAAAAATATTCCATATGTTAAATATATGGATAAAATTAGGACATTTCAGTCATTTAAAATGTCAAAAAATTCACTTCCTGTATACCTCTTATTAGGAAATAATTGGAGTCTGTGCTCCAGGAATAAACCATAAAAGAGGAGGACAAAAGGTCTAGGAAAATGCTCCAGTGAAGGGGAGAGAGTGAGGAACCCCAGAGATGAAGGGAGAGAGGCATCCCTGGCAAAGTGTCCGCTATTTAGTGGTCTGGAGAGCAGACAGTCTCAGCTGGCACAGGAGAAAACCCCCAAGGGATGTATTCAAGACTGCAGTGAAATTGACAGATTACCTGAAGTGTTTGAACTTATTAAGAGGAGACTCACCACTTTGTTGGAGGGTTTGCGGGTGAATTAGTGAAAACACATAATAAATACCAAGTTAAAAAAATCTGATAGAAAGTATAAGACGAAGTAGTAATTTTTAGTTCCAGGGAAAAGAAGAAATATCCAAGAAAGGAGACTTATTCCTTATGATTCAGCTGTATATGTTATTTACTGAGTAATAGCATTGTTAGAGCTGAATATTGATTTGAACAAAAATTGTGATTTATATTGGGAGGATGGGAGAAGGGAGGTACGTTTGTGTTGTGGGGTGGCAGCAGAAGAGCATGCTCAGTGGTGAGAACATGGAAGTGATGGGGTGTGGTTTATTCTTTTAAGAATTTGGATAGTAAAGGGAAGGGGAAAAATAGGATATCTGGAGAGGTTATAAGGCCAAAAATAACTTTTTCAGAATAGAAGAGATTGGGCTTCCCTGGTGGCTCAGTGGTAAAGAATCCACCTGCCAATGCCAGAGACACAGGTTCAATCCCTAATCTGGGGAGACCCCACATGCCAAGAAGCAGCTAAACCTGTGTGCCACAACTATTGAGCCTGTGCTCTATAGTCCAGGAATCACAACTACTGAGCCAGTGTGCCGCAACTAGTGAAGTCCATGTGCCCTGGAGCCTCTGCTCCACAGCAAGAGAAGTCACCGCAATGAGAAGCCCACGTGCCTCAGCTAGAGAGTAGCCCCCGCTTGCTGCAGCTGGAGAAAAAGCCCACACAGCAATGAAGACCCAACAGAGCCACAAATAAATACATAAATAAAATTATAGATAGAAGAGATTATGAAGTATTTGTAGGTTGAGGAGATGGATTTACTAGAAAGGGAGAAAGAAGGGTGCCTTAGATAATAAGATCCCAGAGGAGGCAGTATGGTGTAGGTCATGAGTTTAGCAACAAGTGGTGAGGTTAACCTTGCAGAGCAGTCAAGGGAGGAAATGGGTGAAGATGCAGAGGTTTAAGGTATAATCACCAGAGAAAAAATGAGGGGCTTTTGGAACTTTGTATTGGATAGGCTCACAAGATACTCTTAGGCATTGTCATCTTCAGAAAGGATGGGCTTAGGGAGAATGCCTAGTGGGTGGATTTGACGTCTTTGAGGAGAGCAGAAAAGGTACAGGATAGATGAGTGAAGGATGTGGTACAGTAGGTCAGTCATTCAGCCCAGTCTTGGCACCTAGAAGGCATTGGAAGTTTTGTTGAAAGAACGAATGATGGACCAGAAGGCCTGTGTTCGAGTCTGGGAAGGATCCACTGACAGAAGTTACATTGTTTCCCTCCTGGGCTCAACAGCAGGGGGGCAGCAGGTGAGCCAAGGATCACAGCTGCTTGCCAGGCCTTTCCGGAGCTACTGGGAAGGAGCACAGGGAAAGGGAGGAAGAGGAAGTGCTGGGAGATAGCAGAAAACACTTCCTAAAACAAGTAACTTTGCAACCAGGGTTTGAAGGTTAAGTGGAAGTTCACCAGAAAGACGGGATGAGGACAGGCTGTCCAGGCAGAGGTGCTGAATGTCAGCACTGAGTGCAAGTTAATTGGTATGATTTGTAAAGGAACCAGTTTTGTAACTTCCTCCAGCTCTGCACTCCAGAAGCTGAAGGGGAAAAGGAGAAGGATTTGGCAAGACAGGGATGTCCTAAGGACAAGTTGGTGGTGAGCAAATTTAGGACATTGCCGAGAAAAGTCACCAAGATGCCTGTCGGCTAGAGCTCTGAATACACAGTGAGGGAAGAGGAAAACCACAGAACTAGATGGGACAATGAAGACTCCTTACAGATTCAAGTGGAAGGGAGGAGTGGAAGAGGTTCTTGTGGTCAGAGGCGGATCTCAGAGTTCATGGACCTCAGTGTGGAGAGGTCCGGATGGATGGCAAGACCCAGCCTCGAGTCCTGCCCACCTCCTCGTTGAAGCAGGAAGGAGATGAAGCTGCCTAGGATGGGTCTAGAGTATCTGATGCCTGTAGACTGAGTTTAGTGCCCTTCCTTCCCTAAGTTGTTCAGTTGCATTCTCTGACTGTTTTGTAATTGACTAGTTTGTCTTTCCCACCAATCTGCAAGTTTCAAGGGGGTGGGGCAAAGACTGTCTTCCTTACCACAGCACCTAGCATGTAATATGTACCCAACAAATACTTGTTAAACAAATGAATGGAAGTGAGAGAAAGGCGAGGATATGGTGTAAGTTTTCTTTTTTTGTTGTTGTTTTGTTTTTTATTTATTTTTAACTGGGGCACAATTGCTTTACTATGTTATGTTGGTTTCTGCCATATATCAGCATGAATCAGCCATAAGTATACGTTTGTCCCTTCTCTCTTGAGTCTCCTTCCTACCTCCCACCCCATCCCACCCCTCTAGGTTGTCACAGAGCACAGAGTTCGAGCTCCCTGCATCATACAGCAAATATCCACTGCCTATGTAATTTTACATATGGTAATGTGTATGTTTCAATGCTACTCTCTCAATTTGTCCCACCCTCTCCTTCCCCATGGTGTAAGTTTTATGAATGAAAATATTTAAGCTTCTGAAGATGAGGTCAAGGGAGAGGAATGGTGGAGATCATCAAATTAAGTCCCAAAGTGTTCCAGACATTTGTAGAAAAGAAATAAAGATGGGAAGAGACAAGAAATAAAGAGGTGGAAGAGAATAAAGAAGGAAATGATCTTGAGAAAAACAGGAATTGGCAGTAAGGAGCAGTGATCTTTCTGGACCATTTTTGTTGCCTTCTGAGATGCTGGACAGTGAGAAAAGGTAAGAACCCTGGTGAAGGAGATAGTGTCTTCTGGGGAAAAGCATTTTAATTGGTACTTGAAAGAACGAGCAGGAATGTGAAGTGAATGTGAGGCAGAAGACCAGGGCTTCTAGGCAAGAAGAGACATTATATGTAAAGGCACAAAGGGCCGAGAAGTTGGTGTGTGCTCCACCAGGCTTCAGAATGGGTGAGTGAGGCAGGGGCGATAAAAAAGCTCACTTAGGCAAATGAACTGAACTTTTATCCCTCAAGAGAGGTGATAAGAGTGAAGAATTTCGAGGAGAGTGATGTGATCTTGTTTGCAGTTTACAGTTTGCATTTGATGGAAGTGATTTGGAGGATGGATTGAAATAAGATGGGACCCAAAGCACAAAGACTAGAGAGAAGGCTTTTGTAGTAGTGAGATTTAGAGAAGCTGTCTTTACCTACGGCAGTTAAAGAGGATAAAGAAGGGGTGATGAGTATGAGAGCTGTGTAAGAGATAGAAGCCACTGTACTTAGTGATTAATAAGGAAGTTAAGGGGTTAAGGAGGGAAGGTGGAGGGCCTGTAACCTCTATTATAAGTTTCCTGTTTGAGGATCTTGGTGAATGATAGTACCATTTACAGACATAGCAGATATAAAAAAGAGAGGAAATCTAAGGACAAAGATGGTGTTTCCTTTTGGACCTATTGGACCATCCAAGTGGAGACTAATAAAATATGGGGGCTTCCCTGGTGGCTCAGATGGTTAAGAATCTGCCTGCAATGCAGAAGACATGGGTTGTCTCGGAGTCAGAAAGATCCTTTGGAGAAGGGAATGACAACCCACTCCAGTAGTCTTGTCTGGAGAATTCCAGGGACCGAGGAGTCCGGCAGGCTACAATCCCTGGGGTCGCAAAGAGTCAGACATGGCTGAGCAGCTTTCACGCACTTTATGGGGGCTGCAGTTAAAGATTTGAAAATCATTATAGGGGAGCTTGTTGAAACTGTGGACTTTTTGATTATTGCGTCTTGTCATTATTGTGGTTATTAAAAATTGGTTATAGATAAGCCTTTAAAAAACATCTAAGCAGAGGCCGAGTCCGCAATGTAGAGGTCTTTAATTGGAAAGGATTTTTAGAGATGAAAGATTGAGAAAATTTCATAGTGTATAGAAAATAGTCGTTCTTTGAGAAAATTATTGCAAGAAACTTTAAAGAATTTGTCATCTGTTTTTCCTAATTGAGGCATAACATTTATTTGTAAAGTTCAGAAAATGCACAGTTCATTGATTTTTTTTCACATATGTGTACTTTCATGTAACCAAGACCTAGACAAAGACCATCTCTACCTCCTCATAAAGTTCCCTTTGCAACCTTGTAACCATGTTTTTTTCTTCTAGAGGTTTAGATCACTGTAAATTTAGAATGGGAGAATCCTGTCTCTCCTTAGCAAAGCCTGGTGGGCTCCAGGATCAGGAAGTCCACAGAGAAGAATAGAAGTCGAAACCTGGTTTGAATTTCGCAGTATGCGTCTTTTATTATTCTTACTTACAATTCCTCCAGTTTTTCCTTTTAATGGAAAGGAGATTTTTTCCATTAAAAATATCAATTTTTCTGTTCTTTCTGAAACTTAGCCTCTTAATACTCTTCCATCTTCTCCAGTATTTCTGAGAAATGAAGACTGCAGAGGGAGGGTTGCAGAACTGGAAAGCCTTTTGTTTTATTTGGGTTTCATTATGGTGTGTGTATGTATTATTGTTGTCTATCTTCCAGATTACTAGTTTTTGTTAAAAGAAACAGCACAGGGAACTGTACTTAATGTGATGACCTGAATGGGAAGAAAGCCCAAAAGGGAGGGGATATAAGTATATGTATGGCTGATTCATTTTGCTGTGCAGTAGAAACTAACACATTGTAAAGCAACTATGCTCCAATAAAAATTAATTAACCTTGATTGCTGGGAAAGATTGAGGGCAGGAGGAGGAGAAGGGGGTGACAGAGAATGAAATGGTTGGATGGCATCACTGACTCAATGGACACGAGTTTGAGCAAGCTCCTGGAGATGGCAAAAGACAGGGAAGCCCAGCGTGCTGCCTTCCATTGGGTCGCAAAGATTCGGACACGACTGAGCAACAGCAACAGTGGGCAGTATTTTTCTAAGTAGGGAATAATCCTTGAATACATCTGTTGAGATCTCTCTCCTTGAATACTTTTGTTTGACTTTTTAAAAATTATGCCTTTGGGGGAAGTTTTCATAGGACTAATTGTCTCAGTTTGTGGAGGTAGCTCTGTCTTTGCCACTTATTTTCCTTTATTGAGCAATAAACCATCTGAAATAATAGAATGCTTTGTTTCTTCTTTTGAAAGTTGTATTCAGAAATAAACCATACTTATGAAAGAGAAAAGAAAAACACACAGTTAAAAGAATAATTATAAAATAAACACCCATATACCTACTACATAGGCCAAGAAATAGAATCTATACCCTAGAAACCATGTGCCCCTTCCTGATTGAATCCCCCCGATTCCCTAAGATACTAATTAGCCTAAATTTTGTAATAGTTATTCCCTTTTCTTTATAGTTTTATAAACTATAAATATACATATGTGTCTTTATATATACATATACGTGATTTTAAAATTTATGTACTTGAATTTATGTTAATAGATTTATACTGGATTTGTATTCTTCTGTGACTTGCTGCTTTCACCTCGTATTGTGTTTTTGTAACTCATCCAGGTTGAGGCGTGTTGCTGTAGTTCATTCATTTTCATGCAGTATTATATTCTATTGTCTTAAAACACCATTGCCTATTTGTCTATTTTTAATGTTGATGAAAGTTTATTTTTTTCCTGTTAAAAATAGTGCTACTAAAAATATTTTTGTATTTATGCACAAACGTTTCTTTAGGGTATATATCTAGAAGTGCAGTCACTGGTTTGTACAGTAAGTACATAATCAAGTGTAGTAGGTAATGGCAGACTACTTAAAAATAGTGGTACCAGTTTTCCCTCCCGCTGGAATGGATGAGAGCTGCTATTGCTCTGCACCCTTGTCAACACTTGGTATTGCCCAACTTTTAAACTTTAGCCAGCCTGGTGGTGGTTAAATGGTATCTCTTTGTGGTTTTAATTTGCATTTTCCTGATTGACAGGAGACTGAACATCTTTTCATTTATTTAGGGCCGTGTATGCATCCTCTTAAGTGAAATTCATACTCAGTTATTTTGTAGAGTTTTCTGGTAGGCTGTCTTTTTCTTACTGTTTCATAGCATTTTTTTTTAAAATTATATTCTGGATGCTGACCTTTTGTCACAGTTATGAACTGCAAATCAACATGCTTCCTTTTTTTATTCTGCAAATCTGGTCATGCAAGGAGAGATGCCATATACAAACATGGAGAAGGAAACCTTTGACTGGGGCTCCTGTTCTAGTTAGGCATGTAGTGGAATGCCATGTGGTTCTGTAAGCTCAGGCCCTGCACTTGGAAGTGACTGCATCTTGGTTCCTGACTGCTGCTGACCTGTGGTGCTTGACTTTGCAGGTGGAACAGGAGGATTTTGTAATGGAAGGGCATGGCAAGACTCCACCTCCTGGTGAAGAAAGCAAACAGTGAGTCATGGTTTATTGAAAAAGGGTCTTATTTCAGATCTTCAGAAGCACTTTGGTTAAACCTGCTGAGAGCATATTTGCAAGGGATGTATATGTTGGGTACATTGTGAAACTCCCCAGTTGCTTTGGTGGCTGTTAATGCATTGCTTCTGTTTATAGACAGACTAACTGGAGGGGCAAGAAAGTTGGCTTTGTAGTTTTTCACACTTGACTAATTAAAATTTATGTTACGCTTTAGCAAAGGCTTTAAGGCTTAGGTTGTTTCAAATTGAACTAACTCAGTCTGGTTGATTTCCAAAGATAGTGTAAAATGGTATATCCTTTTCTTAGCAATGTCTTTATGAAGTGAACTGAATTAATAGACTGTTTCCCTGCATTCTAAGTGTGAATTTATTTAAATAGTACTTCCTGAAATTCTATTCCATTTAGTTATTTATACTTCTGATCTTTGTTGAAATAACAAATTGTTTCCCCAGAGGAACAGGAATTATAAATAATATGACTTAGCCAACATTCTAAATAATTCAGGATCTCTCCTCTAACTTCTTAAGGAGTGATAAGTTCTAAATCTGAAATTGAGAGTCCTCTGGGTAGCTTTCTGCTGGCAGTGAGTAGATTTTTTCCTCCCTCTGTCACAGAACTTGAAAAATTATGTTGCAGAGCAGACTGGTGTTTCATATGCCCTTTTAAAGGAAAAACAGTTAAGACTGGCTTCAAGTACTGACATAACTACCATTTTTTATTCAGACAGTAGTCTTCTAAGTTAATGGGACAGTGACTTGTGGAATTCACTGAAAATCTGTAGAGAGAAACTCTTTCTCTCATCTTTTTTTTTTCCCCCTCGAAAATAGTTTTGGTCTGTCCTATGAAAATTTTGTCTCCGAAACCCTTGGGAATGAATTATGCAGAATATGCTATGCTGCCACAAAGCCAGGTTCATTAAAGGAGAATGTTTGTCTTGTATTTGTTGTGAATGGAAACCAGGATATTTTCACAGCTGGTTTAATTTGCTAACCAGGCAGTTTTAAAAATAGCTTACAATATAAATCCTAACTTTGCTGTATTCTGTCAAATGCACTTATATTCTGCATGGGTGGATGGAATCAATTCATCTTTAGCAAATTAGAAAGCCTAACATCTAGTCCCAGTAGAATTACAGGAGCACTTCAGGTGCCCTGCCCGCTATTCACTCTCCACTCCTACACTCAGGTCAAAGGTCTTATAATAGAAAAATCCTTGCTCCCATTTGACAAGAGTTTTCTGTGCACAAGAACTTTGCTTAGACGCTGCCGGTGTTTTTTCCACCCTTCACAGGTCTCCACTTCAGATACTGGAGTGGGTAACTTGCCTGCGATAATGCACCTTGAAACAGAAGTTAGGATCTGAATTGAATCTTTCTGACTTTAAAGTGTTTTATGATATTTCTTGAACTCAAATTCTTTGCCAACGTCGGGAACTATGTTCCTGAAAAGTATTGTGGCCAGCAAAACTGCAGTTGTCAAGATCAAAGTCTCATGGCTAAGAGTGAGTTGGGGGAAACAATGAAAATGGCACAAAGCCTATTTTTAAAACACAGGTGAAGTTCCTATTCTCTGAAGGGTATCCATTTCCCAAACAAACCAGTCTTTATCTTTAAAAACCTGCTCCAATAACCCCTATCCTGAATCAGCCCCTTTAGGTATTCAGGAAACATTGCTTGGGCAGATTCTCCCACAAGTTTTACATTATACAAACTATACTTCTTTTAGAGAGCTTCAGATGGCTCCAGCAGACTGAAACATCATGGGTTGTATACTTACCATTCTCCCTTGATAGTTTTGTTTTCACAAGTCTCTGCCTTTTCACAGATCAATCTTGTTTAATTTTGTTTTGTGAGTTTTTTTTTTTTTTTCCCTGGGCTTGGTCAGCTATCATATATTGAAATGATAAAGCAGAAGTGAATATTCTTGCTGGGTCTTCCTCCCATACACCTGCCCACTTCTTTTGTGGGAGTTGGGAGCAAAGCGGCTGTGTTGTTTTGTTTGAGGCAACAGAAATAAACAGATTGCAAATTTTTATTTTTTGTGTCTCAGAACTGCAGTTAGCAAAGGATCATTCCATCCGGATAGTAGGATCTAGGAACTGAATACTACATTCTGGATGCTGTGAGTGACACATTGCTGAATGACTTACGAAATTCCCATCTGTTCTTTTATTTTTTTAATTATAAAAGTAATATCTGGTCATCATAAAACATTCAAACAGTAAGTGTGAATTTAGAATTATTCGCTTCTTCTACCCTACCTTTCTTCCTCATCTTCTGAAACTTTTTCTGTGTATTTAGAAAAACAACTAAACAGATTTTTTTTCTAACATTCTTTGAGACTTACTTTTTTCATTTGACATCTTTTGCAGTCTATTTCATTCCTTTAAACATCTGCAAAAGTACATTCTGTTATACTGTAATCATTCTCTAATAAATATTTTGGTGACTTGCACTTCTTTGATGATTAAAAATATTAATACTTTTTTTTAACATCTTTATTCTTATATCTTTATACACAAATGTATTTCTGTAGAATAAATTTCTAGATATGGAGCTGTTTGGCTCATGGGCTGTGTTTTTTTACAAGGAGGTAGCTGCTATCAAATTACTGTCAAAAGAACTCTATCAATGTTCATTTCCATCTGCAGTGAGAGTACCCATTCCTCCACACTGTTAATGACAGTAAAATTATTTATCTCCGAATTTTTGCCACTCTAGTATTTTATGGCTTTAATTTGCACTTTTATTCTTACTAATAAGATGGAATATCTTGTTAATCTCTTGGCTGTTGATTTTTATACCTTGTACCACCTGTTTACATATGATTCCCACTTTTCTTTTGGAATGTTTGTTTTGATAGCTTTGTAGGAACCCTTTACAAAGTGTAGATATTAACCTTTGTCTTTTAAGATGTTTAAATATTTTCTCCCAGGCCTTATTGTTGAACATTGGGGCATCTTTCATACTAATAAACCACTTAAATTTTTATGTAGTAAAATCAGCCTTTATGGTTTCTGTGTTTCATGCTTGTCTAGAGAAGTCCCTTCTACTCTAACATGATAAAATGTCCTGAGTATTTCTACTGTATTTTTCACATTTAGACCTTTAACTGAACTGGTACTCATTTTTGTGTATGGTGAGAGGCAGAGATCTAACTTAATTTTTTTCTAAATGGGTTTTCCAAATGGCTGCCATTCATTGGTATTAGCGTGTATAGATAGCCTGTTTCACGTATGGAGGCAGGTGGAGCACAGGGATTATATAACTCGCAGGTCACAGTAAATTCTAGTAAGGATTAGGTCTCAGATTATTTGTTAGCTGATCTGTGCCACTTTCCTTCTTCATCTAACATTTTTACCATAGGTTCTGGAAGTCTTGAAAAAATTTTATTTCTGTGATGTTTATTTCAATGGTATACGTTCTGTCAACAGGCAGTGTAAGGTAGCTAAGCATGTAGAAAGCTTTCTTGAAAAAATAATTGACTTCCCATATTGAAAATGTTTGTGCTAAATTGTTAACGTTTGGATCAGTTGTGCTGATTGCTGGTGTACATGTGAATAAGATTTAGCAGAGTATACAACTTTAAACATTTGTTTATTTATATAGTCTGAATATATTTGCTTTTTAATGAGGTTTATTTACTATTAATGTATCTATAATCATTTTTTTGAGCATATTCACTTATGAGCTATTGGAGAAAATCAGACAAACCGAGTTTATTGCCACATAATATTGATCACATGACATGTTTAACACTGGGTTAAATATAAAACTAGACAGCATATTAAAAAGCAGAGATATTACTTTGCCAACAAAGGTCCATCTAGTCAAGGCTATGGTTTTTCCAGTGGTCATGTATGGATGTGAGAGTTGGATTATAAAGAAAGCTGAGCGCAGAAGAATTGATGCTTTTGAACTGTGGTGTTGGAGAAGACTCTTGAGAGTCCCTTGGACTGCAAGGAGATCCAGCCAGTCCATCCTAAAGGAGATCAGTCCTGGGTGTTCATCAGAGGGACTGATATTGAAACTGAAACTCCAATACTTTGGCCACCTAATGCAGAGAGCTGATTCATTTGAAAAGACCCTGATGCTGGGAAAGATTGAGGGCAGGAGGAGAAGGGGACGACAGAGGATGAGATGGTTGGATGGCATCACCGACTCAATGGACATGGGTTTGGGTGGACTCCGGAAGTTGGTGATGGACAGGGAGGCCTGGCGTGCTGCAGTTCATGGGGTCACAAAGAATCGGACACGACTGAGACTGAACTGAACTGAACTGAAATATAAAACTATTACAACTTTTTAAAACTCAGCACGAGCAGATACTTGTTTATAGGTTGTGTCTGATCATCCTTATTTAAAAGCTATTTCAGATAAAATAGCAGGGCTTCCCTGGTAGCTCAGAGGGTAAAGCATCTGCCTGCAATGCAGGAGACCCAGGATCAGTCCCTGGGTCGGGAAGAGTCCCTGGAGAAGGAAGTGGCAACCCACTTCAGTATTCTTGCCTGGAGAATCCCGTGGACAGAGGAGCCTGGTGGGCTACAGTCCACAGTGTCGCAGAGTAGGACACAGCTGAGCAACTTCACTTTTCTTTCTCAGATAAAATATTTCTACACAGGCAGAATTTTGATTTGGTTTTACTTCTGATACAAGTAATGATCTAGATATCTGTGGGCATATCATTTCTTATAAATTATTTTGGAGTTAGATGTTAGTTTTGGTGTATTAATGAGTTTGTTCTCTTTTTCATTTCTTCCTTAAAATTTTAATATAACTTATAAACAAATCTAACTTTAAATCTCCATGTTGAAATTCAGTCATATTCTCAAGAGATACTTGTCTTTAACCTACTAAAAAACCTCAATTTTTCTAGTAAATTTTTATTGATTCAATTTTCTTAATTATTTTGGTTCATTTTATGAAAGGTTATTGTTTAAAAACAAATCTCTCAAAAAAAAAATAAAAAAAATAAAAAAATAAAAACAAATCTCTCAGAGATATTTACACATTCATATTTATTGCAGCATTATTCATAATAGTCAAAAGGTGTAACAACCCAGATTCCATTAACAGATGCATGGATAAAGAAAATGTGGTATATACATAGAGTGGAATATTATGAAGCCTTAAAAAGAAGGAAATCTTGTCACATGCTACAACATGCATGAACTTTAAGGATATTGTGCCAAGCAAAATAAGCCAGTCACAAAGGACCAGTACTGTATGCCACCCATATGGGGTATCTAATGTAGTCATAGAAATAGAAGGTAGAAAGTGGTAGTTGTCAAGTCCTAGGGGGGAAAAGGAGAAAGAATTAGTATTTAATGGGTATAGAGTTCAAAATGAGAAAGTTCTAGTGATCTGTTGCAAAACAAAGCAGATACACTTAACACCACTGAACTTTACACTTAAAAATAGTGAAGATGTAAAATTTATTTTTTTTTACCACAATAAAAAAAAATTAGCGACCAGATTGAGAAGTTTACATGTAAAATGTAGCCTGGATTTCAAAGACTTAGTACAAAAAAAGAATGCGAAATTAATGACTTTTATATTGTTTTATTTATTCATAGCACTCAAAAGCAATTAGGCCATTTGTTGGTATTTAGGAGAGCATTCCTTTAAATAAGAGAAAGGACTCTGAACAGAAAAATCTCATCCTTTTATGAAAACATGAGACCAAATTCTCAATCATCTGTATTCTGCTTAATCATGAACAAGAGCAAGAATTCAAGTTAAATAAATTAAACCAAACTGCCTTGTTACAAAAGAAATGAAGCTCAGGTTGCCCTTGGCTCCAAAGTCCTTATTTTCACACTACAGTGTTTTGAGTGAAAGTGAAAAGGTGTTAAAGTTGCTCAGTCAGTCAGTTCAGTCGCTCAGTCATGTCCAATTCTTTGCTACCCCATGGATTGCAGCACACCAGGCCTCTGTCCCTCACCATCTCCTAAAGTTTGCTTAAGTTCACGTCCATTGCATCTGTGACACCATCCAGCCTTCTCATCCTCTGACACCCTCTTCTTCTTCTGCCCTCAATCTTTCCCAGCATCAGGTACATTTCCAGTCAGTCAGCTGTTCATATCAGGTGACCAAAATACTGGAGCTTCAGCTTCAGCATCAGTCCTTCCAACGAGTATTCAGGGTTGATTTCCCTTAAGATTGACTGGTTTGATCTTCTTGCTGTCCAAGGGACTTTCAGGAGTCATCTCTAGTTCAAAGGCATCAATTCTTTGGTGCTCTGCTTTCTTTATGGTCCAGCTCTCACAATTATATGTGACCACTGGGAAGACCATAGCTTTGACTATACGGACCTTTGTCGGCAGAGTAACTTCTCTGTTTTCACCACACTGTTTAGGTTTGTCATAGCTTTCCTGCCAAGAGGCAATCGTCTTCTGATTTCATGGCTGCAGTCACCATTTGCAGTGATTTTAGAGCCCAAGAAGAGGAAATCTGTCCCTACTTCCACGTTTCCCTTCTATTTGCCATGAAGTAATGGGGCCAGATGCCATGGTCTTAGATTTTTATTTTTATTTTTTTTTTTTTATTTTTTATTTTTTTTTATTTTATTTTATTTTTTAAACTTTACATAACTGTATTAGATTTTTAATACTTAGTTTTAAGCTGGTTCTTTCATTCTCCTCCTTCAACCTCAAGAGGCTCTTTAGTTCATCTTCACTTTCAGCCATTAGAGTGGTATCATCCATATATCTGAGGTTGTTGATGTTTCTCCCACCTATCTTGATTCCAGCTTGAAACTTATCCTGCCTGGCATTTCTCATGATGTGCTCAGCATATAGGTTAAATGAACAGGGTGACAGCAGACAGCCCTCTTGTACTCCTTTCTTAATCTTGAACCAATAAGTTGTTCTATACAGTGTTCTAACTGTTGCTTCTTGATCCACATACATGTTTCTCGGGAGTCAGGTAAGACGGTCTGGTATTCCCATCTCTTTAAGAACTTTCCACAGTTTATTTTGATCCACACAGTCAAAGGCTTTAATGTAGTCAATGAAACAGAGGTAGATGTTTTCTGAAATTCCCTAGCTTTCTCTATGATCCAGCAAATATTGGCAATTTGATCTCTGGTTCCTCTTCCTTTTTTAAACCCAGCTTGGATATCTGGAAGTTCTTGGTTTGAATGATGCTGAAGCCTAGCATGCAAAATTTTATGCATGACCTTGCCAGCATGGGAGATAAGTGCAATTATCCAACGGTTAGCACATTCTTTAGTACTACCCTTCTTGGGAATTAGGATGAGGATTGACCTTTTCCAGTCCTGTGGCCACTGCTGAGTCTTCCATATTTGCAGACATATTGAGTGCAACACTTTGATGGCATCATCCTTTAAGGTTTTGAATAGTTCTACTGGAATTCCATCACATCCACTAGCTTTATTAACAGCAGTGCTTCCTAAGGCCCATTTGACTTTGCTCTCCAGAACGTCTGGTTCTGGGTGACTGACCACACCATCATTGTTATCTGGTTCATGAAAATCTTTTTTGTATAGTTCTGTGTATTCTTTCCATCTCTTACTGATCTCTTCACTGTCTACTAGGTCTCTACCGTTTCTGTCCTATATTATGCCCACCTTTGGGCGAAATGTTCCCTTGATATCGCCAATTTTCCTGAAGAGATCTCTAGTATTTCCCCTTCTGTTGTGTTTTCTTCTAGTTTTAGGCACTGTTCATTGAAGAAGGCTTCCTTACCCTCTGTGCTGTTCTTTGGAACTCTGCATTTAGTTGGATATAACTTTCCCTTTCTGTCTTGCTTTTTGCTTTCTCTTCTTTCTTTCAGTTCAATTCAGTTCAGTCACTCAGTCGTGTCTGATTCTTTGCAACCCCATGAATCACAGCACGCCAAGCCTCCCTGTCCATCACCAACTCCCGGAGTTCACTCAAACTCACGTCCATCGAGTCGGTGATACCACAGCTATTTGTAAAGCCTCCTCAGATAACCACTTTACCTTCTTGCTTTTCTTTTTCTTTGCGATGATTTTGTTTGCTGCCTCCTGTACAATATTACAGACCTCTGTCCATAGTTCTTCAGGCACGCTGTTTTCTGGGTCTAATCCCTTGATTCTGTTCATTACCTCCACTGCATATTCATAGGGGATTTAAGTCATACCTGGCTGGCCTACTGGTTTCCCCCGATTTCTTTAGTTTTAAGCCTGAATTTTGCTATGAAAAGCTGATGATCTGAGCCACAGTCAGCTCTTGTTTTTGCTGACTTTACAGCTTGTCTATCTTTGACTACAAAAGTGAAAGTAAAAGTCACTCAGTTGAACAATTTTATTTTTTATATTGGCCATTTGGCGATGTCTATGTGTAAAGTCATCTCTTGTGTTGTTGAAAAAGGGTATTGCTATGATCAGTGCATTCTTTTGGCAGAATTCAGTTAGCCTTTGCCCAGCTTCATTTTGTTATTCAAAGCCAAACTTGCCTGCTACTCCAGGTATCGCTTGACTTCCTACTTTTGCATTAAAATCCCCAGTGATGAATAGAACATCTTTTTTGGTGTTAGTTCTAGGAGGTCTTTTAGGTCTTCATAGAACTGATCAACGTCAGCTTCTTCAGCATCAGTGGTAGGGGTATAGACTTGGACTACTGTGATGTTGAATGACTTGCCTTGGAAATGAACTGAGATCATTTTGTCATTTGCATTTTGGACTCTTTTTGTTTATTGTGAGGGCTACTCCATTTTTTCTATGGGATTCTTGCCCACAGTAGTTGATGCAATGATCATCCAAATTAAATTCACCCATTCTGGTCCATTTAATCAGTCCATTTCTGGTTCACTGATTCCTAAGATGTCAATGTTTATTCTTATCATCTCCTGCTTGACCATGTCCAATTTACCTTGCTTCATGGACCTAACGTTCCAGGTTCCTACACAATACTGTTCTTGGCAGGATTGGATTTTACTTTCATTATCAGACACATCCACAACTGAGCATCGTTTACACTTTGGCCTAGACACTTCATTCTTTCTGGGGCTGTTAATAGTTCTCCTCCACTCTTCCTCAGGAGCATATTGGACACCTTCAGACCTGGGGGACTCATCTTTCAGTGTCATATCTTTTTGTCCTTTTATACAGTTCATGAGGTTCTCATGGCAAGTACACTGGGGTGGTTTACCATCCCCTCCTCCAGTGGATCACATTTTGTCAGAACTCTCTGATAACCCATCTGTCTTGGGTGGCCCTGCACGGCATGGCTCATAGCTTCATTGAGTTATACAAGCCCCTTCACCATGACAAGGCAGTGATCTGTGAAGGGACAATGCAGGAGACCCAGGTTCAATCCCCGGGTTGGGAAGATCCCCTCTAAGGAAGTGGCAACCCACTCCAGTATTCTTGCCTGGAGAATCCTATGGACAGAGGAGCCTGGTGGGCTATAGTCCACTGGGTCACAAAGAGTTGGACACGACTGAGTAACTTAAACACTTGCACTTTTTTTATCCCCTTTTTATGTGTTGGTGATATGATTAATTATATCATTTTGTGTATTTCAACTCTTCTTAGGGTACTATCTTTTTTGTCTCTTTCTAAGAGAGAATCTATTCTTGCAAGGAAGACCTGTAAGGAAATTAAATGTTGAAGACAGTTTTATGTTGATTCAGAGAGAGGAATATAATTTGGAGAGTCAACACTACCTTTTATGCCCCAGTGTGATACAGTATCCTTTCTGCTTGAGGTTCTGTTTTTTAAATGTCTTAACTCCAGTGTCTTGATTAGATTCTCTTCTAACTAATTACATTCTTTGCAACTTAAATGTCTAGTTATAAAATGTCCTTTTAATTTTTCTGAATTATTATTATATAGACCTTTTATAAATTCTGATAGCTAGTCCTTACCTTTATTTCTGCTCATACTCTTAACTCCCTTCTACAGTTCTCTCTTCACATTCATCTTATGCTGCGGTGCAGCTTTTAAAAGTTTAGTTTTTGCAGATCTCTACAGTTGATAGTCCTTGTTTTATATTTGACTACCAAATTTAACACTAAACTCTTAGAAGAGAACCATTTGTTTGGTGCTTACTTAAAGGCTTTAGAAGTACTTCTCTGTTGGTCCAGTGGTTAAGAATTCACCTTCCAATGCAGGCAGTGCAGGTTTGATCCCTGTTTGGGGAAGAAGGCCCACATACCACGCAAAGACCCAGCATAGCCAAAAATAAATAATAAAGGCTTTGGGAAGCTTTGTAACATTTCCTAAATACAGAGGAAATGAAAGTATTTCCACATTACTCAGTTTATAGATAATTATCTTCAAAACGCAGACCTTGGTATATGGCCGTAGGAAAGGGTTTTTTGGTTGTTTAATGTTTTATTTTCTGTTTTCTACCATCAGTTTTCATTAGCTTTCCCCCTGCCTTTGGACCACTAAAATATGTACATGGTGAAATAAACTGACTAAGAACAAATTGAAACCCTCTGTAATTTCAGTCATAAATTGGGCATCAGAGAAATGGTTGGGTTTCTATATGATCTTTTCATATTGTTTTTGGGAGAAAAGAAGTGAGTGTTATTTTCAAGTTGATTGGTATTTTGAAAATGCCACAAAGAGGTTCAATAGATAGTTATTTATGCTCGTGGAATTTTTGCTGCTGGAAGTTTTAGTATAACCATAAACATTTTGTACTAGGTCTTTGGGAAACTTTCACTTGCTAATAAATTTTCTAGTTTGCACAGAAGTCACTTAAATTAATTGTTTGAAAATGTCGTTAAGTTCTAAGCTTTATTTTATGAGGTTTTCCCTGTGTTTCCTAATTGCAAATGACTGTAGACTGTGTGGATTGCTGGTCTTTATAGGCAAAGGTGCTGACTTTAAACACAATGAATAGGGTAGCACATGTGGCTCTCAGAAAACTACAGTTCACTTACTAAAAGTCTTATTTATTTAGCTTATATTTTACTTATGGACAGATAATATGCCTTTATGGAAAAGCATTACTTGAAAGGCAAGATGTATTTGCCCAGTTCCTTGAAATTGGTGTTTTAAGGCTGCCTTTTTCGAGATGTTACTCTTATCATGTAGTTGTAAAGTGTTTTGAACATAGAATTATGTAAGTATAGACAAAAGAAGCGCATGTTCAGTTGCAGGAATTTTCAGTGGTATCATGAGGAGAGGGTAATGTTTGTTTCCTGAAAGTTTTATGTTCACTAGAGGGTCTGGACACACGTTCTTCCCTGAGCGCCAAACCTTTCCCCCTTCCGCCGGAGTCTCTGTGAGCTGCGGTTTGGGCAGAAGTACTGGGGCAGCAGTGGGTGGAGGCTGGGGGTGATGGGGGAGAGACTGTAGTAAAGAGGAGGCACAGCGTGAAGGCAGGTGGCGGAAGGTGAAAGGTCAGGCTAGGGGTTTATGCTCTGTCTTCAGCTCTGCAAGAACAGACTTTTGCCAACATGGTCACTGCTGTTGGCACCAGAAAGCATCAATAAATGCATATTAAATAAATGAGGACATCAGTAAGTTTCCACAGACTATTAAGAATCCCTGTTCTATACACTCACTTTGAAAATCTGAGGTGGGGTGACTAAAAATCCTAACTCCAGAATACTGTATTCATTATCAGCAGAAGAAAAGTAAAGGGATAACCTGCCATGTTTGACTTTATATTCAGTACTTTCTTAAGTATATCCCAACAGACCCAATTTTGTCACAGTTCTCTTTTAAGTGTCCCTACCTGTAAAACAGTTGATTGTTGCTTATTTTGAAATGAAAAAAAAAAAAAAGAAAGAAAGAAAAGATTTTCTATCCAATCCTGAAGTCTTTCTTTGCTTCTGAGGGCCTCCATAGGATGCCTTTAGCCTACTTATACATATTTCTTCTACTGTTTAAAAGATCTTCCTGCTCCTGCCCAGTGTCTCTCCATAAGATCTTCCATGTATATCTGGTTTCCTTACCCCTTACATGCCTTTGTTCAAGCAAAGAGACCCTTCTTTCTGACCAGGAACAAATCTAGGTTTTGTGGGAATGCTCTTTAAGAAAAAGAAAATTAGATAACCAACAGGGACCTACAGTTCGACAGTGGGAACTCTACTCAGTATTCTGTGGTAATGTGTATGAGAAAAGAATCTAAAAAGGAATGAACATATGTATATATATATGTATATGTATAACTGAATCACTTTGCTGTATACCTGAAACTAACACAACATTGTAAATTAACTATACTCCCGATAAAATTTTTAAAAAAGAAAAAAATTAATTTCATTTACATAATTAGAGGTGCATGTGTGCTAAGTCGCTTCAGTTGTGTCTGACTCTTTGTGAGACTATGGACTGTAGCCTGCCAGGCTCCTCTGTCCATGGGATTTCCTGGGCAAGAGTACAGGAGTGAGTTGCCATGCCCTCCTCTGGGGATCTTCCTGACCCGGCGATTGAACCTGTGTCCCAGGGATTGAACCTGCATCTCTTATGTCTCCTTCATTGGCAGGCAGATTCTTTACCACTAATGCCACCTGGGAAATCCTAATTAGAGGAACAGAAGTGAATATTTATTTACAATGAGGAAAGAAATCACAAAAATGGCAACTCAAGAATTGACAAATACAAAATTCAGAAAATAACATAATTTTATATTCATTTGTATTAATATTTCCCTAACATGTTGCTATGAAATTTTTTTCCAACATTTTTTGGCTGCTTCCACTTTGATTACCTCTTCATATTACAATTCTGTGACATTTTCTAAAAAGAGATAAAAAGATAATTCGATGTCTTCTATAACATGGTTGACCAAAGTATGCTTTTTGTTATTGATAGATTTTAAACATTCCTTTCAGCTTCACAACTACTGCTGCTATTGTTCAGTTGCCCAGTTGTGTCTGACTCTTTGTGACCCCATGGACTGCAGCACTCCAGTCTTCGCTGTCCTTCACTGTCTCCCAGAGTTTGCTCAAACTCATGTTCATTGAGTTGGTGATGCCATCTAACCATCTCATCCTCTGTTGCCCTCTTCTCCTCTTGCCTTCAGTCTTTCCCAGCATCAGGGTCTTCTATAATGAGTTAGCTCTTTGCATCAGGGGGCCAAAGTATTGGAGTTTCAGCATCAGTCCTTTGAATGAATATTCATGATTAATTTCCTCAAGTATTGACTGGTTTGATCTCCTTGCAGTCCAAGGGACTCTCAAGAGTCTTCTCCAACACCACAGTTCAAAAGCATCAATTCTTCGATGCTCAGCCTTCTTTATGGTCCAACTCTCACATCCATACATGACTACTGGAAAAACCATAACTTTGACTATGCGGACCTTGTTCAGCAAAGTAAGGTTGACAACTGCTATTGGTGACATGATATAAACTTGTAAGATTGTTATCAACTTTGGGAGAACTCGAGCAAATATTGTTCATATATGGGCTGTAGGATTGCAAGGCTACATTTTTTCTTGTGTACTGACTACCCTGAAATACTCTTTGAATTGACACATTTATATCATGGTATGATCTACCCTGCACATTTCTGTCAGCATGCTCAGTGGCCCAGCAACATCTTTGTACACAGGACAGTTAATTTAACTCAGCCACACATGGAAGTGACTGAGGACCACATAAATATTTACCATTAAGCCTAAAATCAATATATCATCAGTGTGGCTTTCCATTTAGGAATCCCTCAAGTGCCTACAGCTACTAATTCGACTGACAGGGGGAGATCATGGTGAAAAGAGGTAAAATGAAAAGGAGTTGTGGTTAACGATCTATGTTAAGTTTGTGAGGAAAAACATATTGTCTTTGCACATTTTATAAAAATAATTGGTCATTAGTAACAGAGTTGGAGAATTCACATTCCTAATTTCAAAATATATTACAAAGCTACAGTAATCAAAAAGAGTGTGGTACTGGCATTAAGACAGACAAATAAACCAATGGAATAGATAGAAACCCCAGAAATAAACCCTTGTATATAAGGTTGAATAATCTTTGACATGAGTGCCAAGATCATTCAATGGGGGAAACAGACAGTCTTTTCAACATATGGTGTTGGGGATTTTGGGTATCTGTTTGCAAAAGGATCAAGTTAGACCCTTATCTTACACCATATACAAAAAATTGTCATAGTGGATTAAAGACATAAGCTTAAGACCTAAGACTTTGAAACTCCTGAAAGAAAACACGATAAAAGCTTCATGACATTGGCCTTGCAATGGTTTTTTGGATAGGACACCAAAAACATAGGCAAAAAAGCAAAAATAGACAAATGGAACCACATCAAACTTAAAAATTTTTGAAAATTATGTGCATCAAAGAACAATCATAGAGTGAAAAGGTGTCCTACAGAATGGGAGAAAATATTTGCAAATCGTGTATCTAATAAGAGATTAATATCCAGAATATATAAAGAACTACAACTCAACAACAACAAAAATCAAATAACATAATTTAAAAATATCCAAAGGGCTTGAATAGACATTTCTCCAAAGATGATAACATAAATGGCCCATAAGCATATGTAAAGACACTTAGCATCACTAATCAGCAAGGAAGTATAAATCAAAACCACAATGATGTGTCATTTCACACCCATCAGGATGACAACTATCAAAAAAAAAAAATCAAAACCAAATAACATGTTGGCAAGGATGTGGATAAACTGGAACCTTTGTGCTGTATTGGTGGGATTATAAAATGGCATAACTTCTTTGGAAAACAGTATTAAGTTTCTCCGAAACTATGTTTTCTACATGACAAATTCCATCTCATTCTTTGAGACTCAGTTTAAAATCTTACCTCCTCTATGAAACCTTTTCTGACTTAACAGCAGTTCTTTGTATTCCTAGAGCATAACTATCTTATATCTTTATTTGTATTTTAATTATGGCACTCACTATGCCATATTTTAATTATGAATTTGAACATCTCTGTCCTTCAGAGTGTTAAAATCCTCTTTGTACCCTCTTGGGCTTGGTTCTAGTATAGTACCTAAAACATAGTACATCCTAAAAAATGGTTCTTGACTGTATGAATGAATGGTGACTTCAGAGTTTGGAGTTTTTTTGTCTTTGTTTTTGTCTGTGCCATCTGGCTTACAGGATCTTACTTCCCCAACCAGAGATTGAATCTGGGGCCACAGCAGTGAAAGCACTGGGTCCTAACCCTGGACTTGGAGGCGAGAACCTGGACTCTTATTTTTAAAAGGGTTGATTGGCCTTACTATACTTTGTGGTCACAGATTGCATTCTTATTAACAGCAGTAGCCAGTTACTTTATGATAGAAGCTCTTCTACTTTTTAATACGTTGCGTGTTCTTTGTACCTCTACTACCTCCATCTGATCCAGGCTATCTTCCCTCACCTAGAAGGCCATCGTCGCCTTCCAACTTGTCTCTACTTCTCCTCATGGTCCTCAGTAGCATATTTTCCATAGGGAAGCCAGGATCAGCTTTTGAACATGTAACTCTGATCCTGTCTAGAGTGGTTGTAAGACCGGCATGGGTCCTTGGAATGCTTACTTTGGGAAGTTTTAGAGACTTTTGTCCCACTTTATAGGAAACAATTTAAAAGGTATCCACATCCCGTATTAAATATGTGGTTTTATTTATTTATTTTTCTATCATAGATTAAAAGAATTTTAATTGTTTTGCTTCTGACATTCTCTGGCTACAAATAACTGACTTAATTTGTAATTACCCTAAGATTTTTTAGTGATTAACATAGCATTTTTTGCAAAGTGAGAATTGTTTTCAAATGTGGTGAAAACTTAAGAAATGCTTACCGTAATGAATTGTGTTATAGTCTGAGGACACTTAAGCGTTTATTAATTTTTATGATTATAATTTTCTTTCTGTATTTTGGACTAGTAAATATATTTTTTCAGATCCCGAACATTTGCCTAGACCCTTGAAATTTTCAGCTTGTAGAGCCTAGGTATTAAGTGGAGAGTGAATAATGGATAAAATGGCACCGTTCACTCTCCTTTAATATTCTTCTGTGACTTTCCATTCTTCTTACAATAAAATCCTTTCCTTTCTGTGACCTTCAAGACCCAGTTTGATCTACCTTCTCCTACCTTAATCTCTCACCTCTCTCCCCTGGGCACCTCGCCTAGCCGCCTGATCATCCTTCTTGTTCTTTGAATACTCAAGCAGTTGCTTTTCTTTTTCTAACATTTATAATTTTTTAAAATTTCCTTTTGGCTCTGCTGGGTCTTGCTGTTGCACAGGCTTTTCTCTAGTTGCGGTGCATGAGCTTCTCATTGTGGTGGCTTCTCTTGTTTTGGAGCACAGGCTCTAAAGTTGTGGCTTGTGGACTCAGTAGTTGTGGCTCGCAGGCTCTGGAGCACAAGCTTAGTTGCCCCATGGCACATGGGATCTTCCCGGATCAGGGATCGAACACGTGTCTTCCTCATTGGCAGGCAGATTATTTACCACTGAGTCACTATGGAAGCCCAAGCAGTTGCTTTTCAACTCAGCTTAAATGCCCCTTCTGAGAAAAGCCTTCCTTAGCTACCTGATCTAAAGTGAGTCTCCCTCAGTTTTACCATATCCGCTAAGTTCTATTTGCTGATACTTTACTTGGGATTTTTGTGTCCATCTTCACAAGTGAAGATTGATCTATAGTTTTATTTTTTTGTATCATGTCTTAGTTCAGATGGGTATTAAGAATATGCTAGCTTCATAGAATGAATTAAGAAAGATTTCTTTCTAAATTTGAGAACAGTATGGATAATGTAGAGATTATCTGTTTAGTAGAAGAAAACCACTTGTGCCTGATATTTCAGTGACTAGTTCTTTGAATATCTTACACATTTCTGCTATGGGTTTTTGTTATTTTCATAACTTTCTTGAGTTGCCCTTCAGTTCAGTTCAGTCACTCAGTCGTGTCCAGCTCTTTGCGACCCCATGAACTGCAGCACACCAGGCTTCCTTGTCCATCACCAACTCCCAGAACTTACTCAAATTCACGTCCATCAAGTCAGTGATGCCATCCAGCCATCTCATCCTCTGTCGTCCCCTTCTTCTCCTGCCTTCAATCTTTCCCAGCATCAGGGTCTTTTCCAGTGAGTCAGTTCTTTGTGTCAGGTGGCCAAAGTATTGGAGCTTCAGCTTCAGCATCAGTCTTTCCAATGAATATTCAGGGTTGATTTCCTTTAGGATTGACTGGTTTGATCTCCTTGCAGTCCAAGGGCGGATTCATTTTGATATTTGGCAAAACTAATACAATTATGTAAAGTTTAAAAATAAAATAAAATTAAAAAAAAAAAGCAGTAATTCTTTGATGCTCAGTTTTCTTTATGATTCAGCTCTCCATACATGACATACAATATCCATACATGACTACTGGAAAAACCATAGCTTTGAGTATACAGACCCTTGTCAGTAGAGTAATGTCTGCTTTTTATTATGCTGTCTAGGTTTGTCATAGCTTTTCTTCCAAGAAACAAGCATCTTTTAATTTCATGGCTGCAGTCACCATCTGCAGTGATTTTGGAGCCCAAGAAAATAAAGTCTGTCACTGTTTCCATTGTTTCCCCATCTATTTGCCATGGAGTGATGGGACTGAATGCCATGATCTTAGTTTTCTGAATGTTGAATTTTAAGCCAGCTTTTTTACTCTCATCTTTCACTTTTATCTAGAGGCTCTTTAGTTCCTCTTCACTTTCTGCCATAAGGGTGATGTCATCTGCACATATCTGAGGTTATTGATATTTCTCCCTACAGTCTTGATTCCAGCTTGTGCTTCATTCAGTCCAGCATTTCGCATGATGTACTCTGCATATAAGTTAAATAAACAAGATAACAGTATTCAGCCTTGACATACTTCTTTCCCAATTTGGAACCAGTCCATTGTTCCAGTTCTAACTGTTGCTTCTTGACCTGCATATAAATTTCTCAGGAGGCAGGTAAGGTAGTCTGGTATTACCATCTCTTCAAGCGTTTTCAACAGTTTGTTGTGATCCACACAGTCAAAGGCTTTAGCATAGTCAATGAAGCAAATGTAGATGTTTTTATGAAATTCTCTTGCTTTTTTGTGAGCCAGTGGATGTTGGCAATTCGATCTCTGGTTCCTCTGCCTTTTCTAAATCTAACTTGAACATCTGGAAGTTCTTGGTTCACATATTGTCTCTTGCTTGGAGAATTTTGAGCATTACTTTGCTAGCGTGTGAGATGAGTACAATTGTGCATTAGTTTGAACATCCTTTGGCATTGCCTTTCTTTGTGATTGGAATGAAAGCTGACTTTTTCCAGTCCTGTGGCCAGGGGACCTTCCCAACCCAGGGATCGAGCCCAGGTCCTCTACATTGCAGGTGAATTCTTTACCATCTGAGCCAGCTGGAAAGCCCAAGAATACTGGAGTGGGTAGCCTATCCCTTTTCCAGGGGATCTTCCCAACCCAGGAATCAAATCAGGGTCTCCTGCATTGCAGATGGATTCCTTACCAGCTGAGCTATCAGGGAAGCCCTTTGAGTTGACCTTGGTAATTCCTATTTTCTTTGACTATCATCCATTTTATTTAATCTTCAGGTTTATTGACATTAAGTTATATGTAATTCTCTCATAATTAAAAAAAAAAATCTCTCCAGATCTGTAGTTATAATGTCCCTGTTCTTAGCCCTAATGTTAATTATAACTTTTCTCTTATTTTTAGTTGATGAGACCTTCCAAAGGATTATCCACTTTTGTTAGTTTTTATTTTTTTATTTTTTATTAATCTTTAAAACTTAATTTAAAAATGTATTGTTTTTTATTGAAGTATAGCTAATTTATCATATTGTGTTAGTTTCAGGTGGTGCAGCATAATGATTCAGTTTTACATATATTTTATATATTCAGTTATATATATATATATATATATTTATAGGCTTCCTATAGGCTTCCCAAGTGGCTCAGTGGTAAAGAATCCACCTGGCAATGCAGGAGACATGGGCTCAATCCCTGGGTCAGGAAGATCCCCTGGGGGAAGAAATGGCAGCCCACTTCAGTATTCTTGCGGGAATAATCCCATGAACATAACAGCCTGGTGGTGACTGAGCACACACATTATATATATATCCAGTTATATATACGTGTGTGTGTGTATATACAGATATAGATATTCCTTTTCAGATTCTTTTCTCCATATAGGTTATTACAAAATATTGAGTATAGTTCCCTGTGCTATACAGTAGGTCTTTGTTGGTTATCTATTATATACATAGTAGTATTTTATATATGTGTGTATCTGCTAATCCCAACCTCCTAATTTACCCGCCCCCCCCCCCCCTTTCACCTTTGGTAACCATAAATTTGTTTTCTGTGTCTGTGTCTTTCTGTTTCATTAATAAGTTCATTTATATCATTTTTTTTAGATCCCAAATATAAACAATATCACATTATAGTTGACTTTCTTTATATGGCTTACTTCAGTTAGTATGATAATCTCTAGGTCCATCCATGTTGCTGCAAATGGCATTATTTCACTTTTGTGGCTGAGTAATATTCTTACATATATATATGCCAGTTCTCATTTTCAGAAAGGGCGCTGTACTTCTGGAACAGTGAATATATTCTTAGTTTGATTGAGGAGAATATTGATAAAATTCTGCCAATTATGTTTGGCAGTTTGTACAAAATCTCCAAAGAACACTGGAATCCGTGTCTTTTATGATGATTGTGTCATTTTTGTTTTTCTAACGTCTTTGTCATTCGATCTCATAACCCATACATAGGAAACCTATACAGATTTGAAACTCCCAAGGTTAACATCACATGGTTCTATTCTGCAGTGAGTTTTATGAAGTTGTACATACATGTGGGTCTGTGTGTGTGTTTGTTTGTAGCAGAGAAAGGTTTACTGCAGGGCCAAATGAAAAGAATGGAGTGGCTTATCCTTAAAAACTCTGAACTCCTGCATGTTCTTAATTTCAGTTTAGAATTGCAAATCTAGGGATTGTCTGGTATGACATTCTGCCAGTATCCAGGCTCACATCTCAGCTGGCTTAGCCCAGGGAGAAGTGTCAGTGCTCAGGGTCATGTCAGTGATGTTTAGATTGCGTATGTTCTAAATTCTGTAACATCCTTATCCTATTGTCTACTTTTCTTCTTACAAGTCATAGTAATTGCATCTTTTTCAGCTGCTTTTAATGCTGTTATTCAGGATTTGTGATAGTAGACTCTAGAGTAGTCCCTGTGTTCCCTCATAGCTCAGTTGGTAAAGAATCTGCCTGCAGTGCAGGAGACCTACGTTCGATTCCTGGGTTGGGAAGATTCCCTGGAGAAGGAAATGGCAACCCACTCCAGTACTCTTGCCTGGAGAATCCCATGGATAGAGGAGCCTGGCAGGCTACAGTCCATGGGGTCGCCAAGAGTCGGACACGACCTGGTGACTAAATCATCATCATCATATATGCCACATGGTCTTTACCTCATTCATCTGTTGATGGACATTAGGTTGCTTCCATGTCTTGACTGTTGTAAATAGTGCTTAAGTTGAATATTGGGGTGCATATCTCTTGGTTTTCTCTGGGTATATGCCCAGTTATCTATTTTTTTAAGACAAAGTTTTTAACACCAAGTTTTTAACTTAGGTATAGTTGATCTACTACTACTACTAAGTCGCTTCACTCGTGTCCGACTCTGTGCAACCCCATAGACGGCAGCCCACGAGGCTCCCCCGTCCCTGGGATTCTCCAGGCAAGAACACTGGAGTTGGTTGCCATTTCCTTCTCCAATGCATGAAAGTGAAAAGTGAAAGTGAAGTCGCTCAGTCGTGTCCGACTCTTTGCGACCCCATGGACTGCGGCCCACCAGGCTCCTCCGTCCATGGGATTTTCCAGGCAAGAGTGCTGGAGTAGGGTGCCATAGTTGATCTACAGTAGGTTAATTTCTGCTGTATGGCAAAGTGATTCAGTTATACATACATACTTTTTTACATGCATTTTCATTATGGATTATCTTAGGATATTGAATATAGTTCCCTGTTATATAGTTGGACTTGTTTTTTATCCATTCTGTATGTAATAGTTTGCATCTGGTTACCCTGAATTCCCAGTCCGTCACCCCCATATCCCCTTCCCCCTTGGCAACCACAAGTCTGTTCTCCGTGAGTCTTTTTGTTTCATAGATAGATTCATTTTAAAACAAACAAAAATTTTTTGAGTCAATAAAGATTCAGTCTACTCTTTTTTTGACTTTTACTTTATGTTTATAATTTGGTCTTTATTTTCTTTTTTGAGTTTGTTACTCATTTTCTAGATTTTTGGGTTAAATGTTCAGTTTGTCATTTTCAATCCTGTTTCCTCATAGAAATATTTTAGTAGTTGTTATATAATCACCAAAGATGGCAACATTGAAAGATAACACTCATTTATGAGTATGTAAATTGTAAAAGTAAGCTCATTTTTTGTTATATTGTATCCTCACCTTGTAATATAATTTAAAAACACTTATTGCTAATATAAAAAAGTACAATAAATATAAATAGGAAGTCCAAAATGTCTGGGAATATAGGAAAAATATGCCTTTATTACACTTCTTTCTTTTAGTGAACAATTGAATTAATTGCTTTAAGCTTAGAGATAACTCACCAACAGAAAAATTCCCTGAAGGTTGGAGAAAATTAGCAATCATATTATATGAAAATAGAACTAATACTTTGCTTTAAAATTTGTCTCTGTTTCTGGACTTCTTGTGCAGCTTGTTATTTAACAGAAAGGAATACATATACATTTTTATACAATAATATCTGCATTGAGGAGTGGAGACTTAGCAATATTCAGTCTTCTAAAGAAATTCTGTCCATCACAAATTAAAACAAGGCAGCCATACAGTCTCCATGCATTCTAACGTGTTGAGAATGCTCCACATAAGTAAGCTTTCCGTAACTCATCTGGAAGGTATTGGAAGGATAAAAATAGACTAAACGTTCAAAATTTCCATCCTAGGAGTTTCCTGCTTTTGCCTACATCTCAATTGTCAGTCCAGGTCCTGGCTCCTACTACACTCTGGTCTGTGCAAAGACAGTGGAAGCGTTTACGCCATAAATATTCAGGCTGCCAGATTGTCTGGGCATTGGCCTCTGCCTGCCCTGAAACAGCTCCTTTCCTGCTCTTCTGTCAGAGTGGAAAAAGTGAAGGAGGGAGACTGTACAAAGACCCAGAAGCCAGGATGACAAGCATGTGGGATTTAAAAGGGTTCATAGGTTTGTTTTCAAGGAATATGGGGCTTACAGAATCCATCCGTTCTCTGCTGGATGGCATGTCAGATTACGCTCTGTCAGCCCAGTTTGTTTAGGGGAGTCACACTGTGGAATCTGACCCTTTCTGGTTCATAGAGATAGATGGAGTCTGATGGTCATAGGGCACTTTTGCCCGCTTTCTGTCATTTTAGTTACTTTGCTTCCTTAGGCAGTCCTTAGATAGATAGAGATGAGTTTCTGGAAACTAGAGAAGGCAATGGCACCCCACTCCAGTACTTTTGCCTGGAAAATCCCATGGATGGAGGAGCCTGGTAGGCTGCAGTCCATGGGGTTGCTAAGAGTTGGACACGACTGAGCGACTTTGCTTTCACTTTTCACTTTCCTGCATTGGAGAAGGAAATGGCAACCCACTCCAGTGTTCTTGCCTGGAGAATCCCAGGGACGGGGGAGCCTTGTGGCTGCCGTCTATGGGGTCACACAGAGTCGGACATGACTGAAGTGACTTAGCATAGCATAGCATAGCATGTGACTTTTATTCCTTGTCTTTGGATAGCACATTTCCTCAGATCAGCCTAGCACTTCTGAATGGAAGTCTTAAGTCATTCATTCATTCATTTCCCTACTATGCAGGCTAGGTAGGTGTCAGGCCCCACACAGCAGTGAAGGAAGATGTAGTGTGTCCTTATACATACTGGGAATGACCAGCTGCAAGCAAGTGCTTTGACAATTAATAAATTGCAGTTACGACCAGTGCTATGTAGAAGTAGTAAAGGAATTATGGGAGTGTTAAACAGGAAGGCCTGGTCTAGACGGGGAGGGTCAAGAAAAACTTTCCGGGGGTAATGACTTAAGATGGCAAGGATAAGATGAAACAGAACTGCTAAAAAGAAAGAAACAGAGAGTACGGTTTTTCGGGCTGAAAGGAACCAAAGATACCATCTACTGATGGTCGATCCTTACATTCCCAAATGAGAAAACTGAGGCCCAGGAGGTGAAGGGAGTTGCCTGACTACAGTTACACAGCTTGTTAGCCCCAGGGCTAGAGATGCAAACCCAGCGTGGTTTTCTTAGGTGGGTAGAAAGCAAGATGCACTGAGTCAGAAGGGACTTAGGCTTGGGGGAAGCCAGGTAGGTTTTAAGTTTAACGCTGCCTCCAGGTCAGCTGAAGAGCTACTTCTTCAGGTTGGGGAGGGCATTAGAAGTGCCTCATCTGACAGTTTGCTGTAGCATAGTTTGGGGTGGGGGGAGGAGGTACCAAACATACATACACCTGAAACAATAAATATGGTGATCCAGTAGTTAAGACTCTGTGCTTCCAGTGCAGGGGTCACAGGTTCGATCCCTGGTCAGGGAACTTGAGATCCTGCATGCCGTGCAGCATGGCCAAAAAATAAACAAATAAATAAAATAACAATTAAAATAATAAAATGATTTTTAAAGTATAAATGTGGAGTTCAGTTGGGAGACTACTCACTGTTCTACAGCTGTCTAGCTGTGTGGAGAGAAGTCACATAACCTCTCTGAATTGGCATTCAGAGCTTATACTTGGGTATATTTCCTTTCAGTCTTTTCCTGTGCATTTTAGGAGCTTGTTAGAGATCAGTTGTGTCCTATATTTCACCTCAGTCTTTGAAGACTAAAGTCTCCTGTTTGGGTAAAATATTGTTTAAGTCCCCCTTTAAAGAGCAGTTTGCCAGCCTGTGCTTGCCCAAACATCCAGAGAATAACTGTAGCAAGTGAGCCAAGCTCCAGGATCTGTAAGAATCGCTAGCAACTGAGCATATTTCTATAAAGCAATAAAGGTTTTTCTGTTTTGTTCATCTGTTACCCTTATGCTGTTGCCACTTTCACATTCAGTGTGTGTAGGTGGAGAGTATGAGATAACACCGTTTCACAAATGAAAGTGAGTGGAAAAGGGCCGCTTTCCCTTTAAGGCAGTTTCAGCCCAAGCTCCCGCCCCTTTCCTGATTGACAAACCTACCCAAAGTCACATGATCCGCCTCTATTTGAAGGTCACAAAAAGCTGCTTCCTTTAGAGACAGAGGGGGAGAGAGAGAGCAAGAGGGAGAGTGAGTGTGAGAGTTAGTTCAAGCCAAAATGGCCGACAGAGTCTCTGCTGGTTTCTGAATATTTAAAATAACAAAAAAACAGATAGACAAAAAGAAATCATTTTTTGGACCTTTTTTCATTTCCATTTCTACCTTGTATGCCTCAATTTGCTGGATTTAAGCACTGCTGCACTTTATGAGGTTGGTAAATATTTTCAATTTTTTAAAACCAATTGATTTATATGGATCTTGTCTAACCGTTTTCACTCGTGGTGTTGCAAATCGACATTTGTCTAGCGTGGAGACTGGCTTCAGACATTTCGTGAATCTGTAAATCAGACCCGTGATGTACTTTTGGTTCGGCATTTTAGAAATGGAAAAGCCTTGGTAAAATATTTAATTTTGAAGTGATTTAATTGCACTTTTAATTTATATGCAGATTTTCATCCTCGTTTGTGTCTTGCAAATAAATGAAGCTGCGAGTAATTGAAAATTTGATATTTAGAAAGAGGTTTTTTAAAAAAAAAAAAAAAACACAGACCTCTCCCTACCCCCTTAAATCTGCTGCAAAAATTTGCATAAATATAAATGGGTTTGCATTCTTTCGGCTGCTAAGGCCGACAAAGGATCTGGGAGGGCAAGCGCTACCACGGGAAAGCCTTTTTCTTTTTTTCTTAAAGCTTGGCCATCCTTCCTAGAGAGATTTAAACCTAAAATAAGACCTGATACATTTTAAACATCAGGCTGGGGGCGAGTGAACACCAGGAGGTTTGGGGTTTGTAGATTCCCTGGCTTGAAAACCTCCCAAGCAGTGTGTGGATCACCCCTCTCCTCTCGGCGCGCGCTCTTTTGCGCTGGGTCTCTGTGTGTATGCTCAAATGTGCAGCCAGATGAGCTTTTATTTTGATCGTGGTTTGAACCAAATGGTGGGAGTATCTTGTAAACATGGTGTTTGAAAGATAGAACAGCTCATCACCCCGATTAGGAATTATTTTTCTCTCAGTTTCTCCCTGTGGATTGGCCTTCTCCGTTTCTCATGGCTTACAATTTCTGTTTAATTTTATATGGATGAACTGGGCTTTTCAGCACAAATTCAGCTTCTGTATGTCTAGTTGTCTGTTTCAGCCACGTATCCATTGTGAAATGGTCGTATTTGGTCACCTAAATAAGTAGGTGTACCTGTGTGTCTGTTGGTTACCCTCGAAACTGTGCAGTGAGTGCCCTGAAGTTAAATTCCATTACTCCTAATGCAGGATTCTAGAAAGCCTGGGGATGGGGAGGGAAGAGGACTGAAAACTTGCCTTCTCAGAGCCACCTCCCCCGGTCGTTGTGGGAATGTGATGTAATGCTCTCGGTCTGGTGGGCTGAAAGGATTGTAGTTTGTGATGTGGCGGGGAAATATCCCCCACCCCTGGGGAAACTACCCCACCCCCCTCAGCATATCCCTGGCTCGCAGAGGCCTTGTTTTCTTTTCTTTTCTTTTTTTTTCCTCCTAATTTGTATCCTCCTGATTTATGCCTTAGCATATTGGCATGAGAAAGAGACTGTTCTAAAGCTGTTACAAAGTATAGTTTAGAAAGGCCATTTAAAATATGCAAATTGAATTGTCATATCCCCATCATTAAATATGTAGACTTGGATTAAAGGTAATTAAGCATAAATGGAATAATTTTGATCAGAAGGGAGCATTGGGGCTTTTTTTTGTTTGTTTCCTTTTTAATCTAATTATAAGATGCTTGCTGGGCCTGAGAGTGTTAAAAAAAATGGAAAAAATGCTGGACCATTTTGAAAATTTGACAGTCTGCAAGAGGGTGTGTAATGCTTTCAAAAGCTTTATTCACTGTTAAAATGGATTGGCCTCTTGTGCTGAAAAATGGCCTGTTTCTTTGGGCCAATTGTTTGTAGATGAAGGGACTTTCACGCTAATTTAACAAAAAGATGTTCCATTTGAATTCATAAAGATAATTAAAGTCCTCTGTCTCTAAAGAGCAAGTATTTTATTATTTTTCTAAAATTAATGTTGTTAGTAGCAATGGAAATGAGTGGGGAAGTGACGGTTTAAATTCAGTGTAAATTTTTTTGGTGGTAGAAGTTCAGCTTTTGTGTAAGATTGGAAACATTACATTCAAAAGGTAATCTGGAACAAATTTGTCTCTTAGAAAATTTTTTTACAGCTTGAATTTAAAGGAAAAGACGTAGAAGTTACCATAGTAATAGAGAGTGTTGCTTTGTGGTAGACCTGAGGAAAATTAGAGTTCTGATTTTTGTTGTTGTTTTTTTCTGAAAATGAAAGCACTTATTTGGGGCTTTACTTGTTAGATGATTCATTTTGTGCCCGTTTCCTAAATTGGCCTTACAGAAGAAGAATGAGATGAACCTCAGCTTTCCACATTTTGTCACCAGCTTGTTTTTCTGGACTGTGTAAACATGTGAATAGCAGGTTAATTCAGTTTGCAGAGCGGAGGGACCAGAGGCAGGGTGCCTGCTTTCTTAGGCAAGAAGGAGAATGATACAGTGAACATTTAACAGAACGCCATCTGATTCTTTGAAATGTTTTGGTAAATATTCTTCTCTCTAGACAGGTTGAGAAGTGTGATAAATAAGACCTGGTTTCACGTATGTTAAGCGTTATGGCTCTGGTGAGTTTCAGAAGCTCAGCTGCCATTTTGGATCTAAGTTCCTGCAGAGCCCATCCTTATGGCACACCAAACTCTGGTAATTCAGGAGCAAATAAAAATGAGTTATACATCAAGCGTGCAGGTGGATAGTCCTTAATTTGTGCCTTTTGTTGAAGTTTTCTTTCTGTTGGCACTGTGAAGTGAATCTTTAAAAACTTTAGAGATGTGGCTGATGTTATGAAGAGCAAAACGCAGAAATACTAGAACTTGCACGTTGTGGTTTTTAAAAATGAGGCAGTGTATGCAGAGGAAGTTTCTATCTGGAGAAAAAAATAATATAATCGTCACTAAAGTCTCCCCACCCCCAATGCCTGTTTCCTTTTGCTGGGTCTACTTGTGATATTATAGTAATGTTACTATTCACAATGCTACTGTGTTGCAGAAAGAAATGTCACAGATTCATTATTCAGATTTTACTGAAACCTCACAAAAATTGATAGCACCGTTTAATCAGAAGTGGTATCTTATTTTTAAATTGTTTTTCAGTCCTTTTATCTGCATACCAGAAAGAAAGTGTTGGCATCTTTGGTATACAGCGCAAACTCAACTCCGTTGTTCAGCTTTGAATGGCCATTTGTTATTCTTTTTCGCCACTGGGACAAGTCATTTAGAAATCAGCTTCTAAAAATTGAAGCAGAGACTTGTAAGGCTTTTCCAGCTCTTAATCCTATAAGAGACACGGAAGGAGTGATCTGTGATGATGAGACCTTCAGGTTCTGCAGAGTAGGCCCCAGCAAGTAACAGTAGTAAGGGGTTAGGTCTCACCCTACCCAGCTGCCCCAGAACTGAAAAGTTTGCAAGAGATTTAATTTTTACAACTCAGTATATTCATTGACCTTCTGTCGGTTAAACTGGACAAGACCCTGAGGCAACACAGATGAATGTACTTTGTCCCAACCCTAAGGAGTACCACTCTGGTGAGGGAGATGCTCCGTAAAAGAACCAGAGGCCTTACCTTGGTGCTCTGTGAGAGGTAGAGCAAGTCCCTGGCGCATAAGTAGCCTGAGTATCTGTGTGAGGAGAACCTTTGTTTAAAGAAGCCAAATAATTACTCCTCATTAATTTTTAGTTGTCATTTGGCTGTTAGATTTTCTTTAAGTGGACCTTGTGATTTAAAGGTGGGGTTTCTGACCATTGGCTGGGGAGTAGGGCAGCCTAGGCTAATTGTTTCCTAGTACAGTATTGTTCAAGGATTTATACTAATCCGACTTCCCTCACCTGCTTCTACGATTAGAACTGGGGGTGGGGTGGGGTGGGGTGAGGTGGGGTGAATTGAAGCCACTTGGCCTGAAAAGGGATTTAACCCATAATGGTGACATTTTAACATGTTTTCCTTTCTTCCTTCAAATACTCAGCCATCATTTATGGCAGATGCTGGTGTTGTAGGTGCTTCGAGAGCTAAGAATTAATTTGGTCGGCCCAGGGCCCCCAGGAACCACTGGTTCATGTGGAAATGTTTGCCATCTGATGACTATCTAACCTACTGCTTTGGGTTACAATTAGGGTAATGCTATAATTCCTTTCACCTGATGGTCTCCTCACTGATAATCAGGGAATGAATGGTAATTTTTGCTTGTGCACAACTTTTGGTTGTGCTGCTGCTGCTGCTGCTGCTAAGTCGCTTCAGTCATGTCCGACTTTGTGCGACCCCAGAGATGGCAGCCCACCAGGCTCCCCCGTCCCTGGGATTCTCCAGGCAAGAATACTGGAGTGTGGTTCCATTTCCTTCTCCAGTGCATGGTTGTGCTAGAGACTTCCATTTAAGGTTTGACGAGGTAGTCATTTTATCCATTATTATTTTCTTTAGCTGTGCGAAATTATCTTTTAAATTATTTGAGAACCCTGTGTGATCAGTTGCCTCCCTAGTTACTCTAGCACATCCCTCAGTTTTCCTCTTTTAATACCCTTCACTTGTATCACTTGGTCTTCCCTGGTGGCTCAGTGCAGGAGACCCAGGTTCGATCCCTGGGTCAGGAAGATCCCCTGGAGAAGGAAATGGCAACCCACTCCAGTGTGCTTGCCTGGGAAATCCCATGGACAGAGGAGCCTGGCGGGCTACAGTCCACGGGGTCGCAAGAGTCTGACACGACTGAGTAACTAAACCACCACCAGTTGTATCAGTGTCTGAAATCACATTATTTGTGTGTGGCATCTCACTCCCCACTACCCAGAGCAGACTTGAGTGTTGTGCATGTTGCTCAGCCTTCAGTGTCTAGAATAGGGTTTAGCACAAGTGAGTACTCAGTAGAAATGTTTTTGAAGTAGACCTGAGTATAAGGTCACCAGGACCAAAATTAGCCCCTGTTTCTTCATCGGTAAAATGGGCACAGTGCTTTGCTGTGAAGCATAAAGGAAATGCTGGAACGAAAAGACCAGCACCTAGTCTTGTTGCTTAGTAAGTGTTTCCTTCCCCTTTGCTCTCCCTCTTTCTGTCTTTGTTCAATAAACCAGAAAGGCTGTAACGGCCCCACAGAAGCCTCGGTCCTCTGATGGCTCCCAGGATCAGGACGCCGGGGCACTGATTGCGCGGAGCCTCTGCCTGGATGAGGACTGGAGCCGGGCTGAGCCCTTTCTTTTATTCAAGTCCCTACATTCCTATGGTCTGATGTCGTCTCTTCATGCGCTCCAGTTTCCTTCAGGCTCTGCCCCTGTGGTGTATCCACATTTGCTTGGCTGCTCTTCATACATTCTGTGTTTTGCATCAAAAGGTTCTCAACAATTTCAGATGAATTGGTCTTAGAGTTTACAAGGCAAAGGAGAACAGAAAATGCAGTGGTTTTTTCCTTCATTTTTATTATTCTGAGCCTGCACATATAAACTCTTATGTATTTAACCAAACTGCTAATAGTTTTGACTCAGAAGACAGGTAAAATTAAAATTTAGGTCAATTACCCACTTGATACAATGCTTTTGAATTAATAAAGATGACACATAACATTCATTCATTGACCTTGGATTGGAATTTATTTCAAAGAAAGCCATTTTTATCTGTTAATTCATTTCAGCAAATAATTATTGAATACCTGTTACCTGCCAGGCATTGGAATAAGTGCTAGCATAGGAGTTTTATAGTAGGGAGATTTTTTTCCAGGTGCCATTATGAAGTTAGAATATAAATGCAGGGAGCCTGGTCAGTCCTCAGGGTGTTGGACGATTACGAAAGAGGGACATGCAACCCACATAGAAGGACCAGCTTATGCAAGAGCCCTGAGGCAAGAGAGGACTTCAGCATATTTGAGACCTGTATGTAGAGTACTTGGACATGGTTGGAGCGTGATGTGTGTAAGAGAAAAGATAATCTGGGAAATGAAAGGTGAATCTGGAAAGGTAAGCACTGGTGAGATGTGGGAGAGTCTATCAGTCATGTTTGGAAGTCTTTATCTTGAGAACAGTTAAAGAGTTCTCAGCAGGAATTTCACCTGTTCAAATTGAGTTGTTGAAAGATATGCTCTAGTCACCCTGTAGAAAGCGGCTGGAGGATTGAGTCTAAGACTGGATCGTATTGCAGTAACCCTAGGTAGTGGTGGCCTGGACTGACAGCGAGTTGGGAAGAAATGGATAAATCCAGAGACGTTTAGGAAGAAGATGTCACAGAACCTGATCATTGAGGATCAGGATTGGGGAGATAAAAGATCACATCTCTGTCTGTGGCCTGGGCTACTGATGAGATGGTTGTACCATTCACAGAATTAGGGTCCCTTTAGACAAGAGACAGATGTGGGATCGAGAAAATGAGTTCAATTTTGGAGTAATTGGATCTTGGGACATCTAAGTGAAGGTCAGGGCTTCACGCGTGGTGCTGGTGGTAAAGAACCTGCCTGCCAGTGCAAGAGTCGTAAGAGACCCAGGTTCAGTCCCTGGGTCGGGAAGATCCCTGGAGGAGTAATTAGACACCTGGCTGGAGATAAAATTTGAGAATCATCAGTGGTCCCAACTTTACAAAGATTTTCCTTTTTAAGTTGATTTCTTTGGTAAAATGTCCACAAATGGCAGTGTGCTGTGCAAGTGCTGTTAGGTGCTGTCGAAAGGATACTCTTTCATAAAGAGAAGAAGACCACAGATGCACTCCCATTACTACTGTGGTTGCCGTTAGAAATACGGAAGGAGTTTCAGGTAGGAGAAAGGCTAATTTCAGCTCGGTTAATGAGAGAAGGCTTTATGAGGACCTTTTATTTGAGATGAACTTTAAAGATAGGGCTTCCCTTGTGGCTCAGCTGGTAAAGAATCTGCCTGCAATGCAGGAGACCTGGGTTCGATCCCTGGGTTGGAAAGACACCCTGGTGAAGGGAAAGGCTACCCACTCCAGTATTCCAGCTTAGAGAATTCTATGGACTGTAAAGTCCATGGAGTCACGAAGAGTTGGACACGACTGCTCAACTTTCACTTTCTTTAAAGATTGCGCAGAAGAGCAGACTTGAGGGCAGAGCATTGCAGCTGGAGAAGGGCTGATTGTGTTCAGAGGGGACTGAAGGGTGGTTGGTTGTCTGTAGGAGAGCTGGGATGCCTGCCGAGTAGTTTGGATTGCTGCGGCAGATAGTGGGGATCTGTTGAAAGTCTGATAGCAATGTGATCTAAGTGGTATTTTGAGAAAACTAGTATGGCAGTGGGGCAGAGGAGGACGAGCGTGGTGGGGTTGGAAGAGGGGAGGGCTGAGGGGATAATTGAGACAGGCAGGCCAGGTAGCAGGCTGTGGCGAAGAGGACTGTTGGTTCCGAAAGGGCCTGCTGTAAGACTGTGGGGCTAGAGGAGCTACCAGGGACCCCCGGTGTTCAAGGTGAATGATGAGAATCTCCAGCAAAAGATGCAGCATTCCAGGTCAGACATACCAAGTTTAAGAAGTTGATAGGCCTTCCAGATGGACCTGGTTAGCATGCAGCTGACAATGTGGAACTGTAGCTTGAGAAAGAGTTTAGAAGCAGAGATAAAGAATTGGAAGTCCTCCATGTAGAAGTGATAATTGAAGCTGAGAGGGGATGAGGTCACCATGGAAGTGCAGAGAATGGAAAAGAGAACTGAGAATGGGGCCTTGGGGACAGGAGAGAAAGTAGACCTGGGAGAGGATTAAAGAAAGGTGCTTGTGCAGGACAGTCAGTCCGAGTCAGAGAGGAGAAGGGAAGGACTTCTCAGTGTCAGATGCGGTCAGCAGGTTTTGGGGTCACACAGGAAGAACAGTGTTTGGTTATGGCAGCCTCCCAGAACCCACTCATGGAAGGCGTTCTTGGTGGGAAAGGGTTGGGAATCATTAGGTTATGCCAGCACCATTCAGTGGAAATAGAATGTGAGTCATGTGTTATTTTACATTTTCCAAGAGTCGCATTAAAAAAAAAACAAAAGGCAGGAATTCCCTGGCGGTCCAGTGGTTAGGCCTCTGTGCTTTCACTGCCAAGGGCCCAGGTTCTATCCCTGGTTGGGGAACTAAGATCCTGCAAGCCACGTGGTCAAAACAGACACAGGTGAGATTAATTTTAATAATATCTACTTTATTTAGATATTTAGATGTGCAAAATAATGTCAGTTCAACATGTAATATATTTTAAAATATTAATGGGGTATTTGATATTCTTTTTTTAATATTCAGTTTTTCAAAATCTGGTGTTTGTTTTATCCTTACAGTGCATTTCAGTTTGAACATAAAATTTTATTAGAAATGCTTGATCTGTATTTAGATTTGATAAAACTTGTAGTTGAAAAAGTCGGGGCTTCTCAGGTGGCACAGTGATAAAGAATCTGCCTATCAATACAGGAGACCCAGGTTTGATCCCTGGGTCGGGAAGATCCCCTGGGGTAGGGAATGGCAACCCACTCCAGTGTTCTTGCCTGGAAAATCCTGTGGACAGAAGAGCCTGGCAGGCTATAGTCCATGGGGTCACAGATTTGGATACAGCTGAGCACAGACACATACACAGTTGAAAAACTATATTCACATACCCAGGTTTTTCCAAACATTTAAAAGTTTCCTAATAATGGAAGTAAATTACCAATTTAAAAAAAATTTTTTTTTTTTTTTGGCTGTTGCCATGCAGTTTACAAGATCTCAGTTTCCTAAAAAGGGGTTGAACCCAGGCCATGGATGTAAAATCCTAGAATTCTAACCACCAGGCAACTAGGGAACACCCTTAAAATTTAAGTTAAAATTCACTTGAAAATTCAGTTTCTCTGTCACAGTTCGGTTCAGTTCAGTCTCTCAGTCGTGTCCGACTCTTTGCAACCTCATGAATCACAGCACGCCAGGCCTCCCTGTCCATCACCAACTCCCGGAGTTCACCCAGACTCACGTCCATCGAGTCAGTGATGCCATCCAGCCATCTCATCCTCTGGCGTCCCCTTCTCCTCCTGCCCCCAATCCCTCCCAGCATCAGAGTCTTTTCCAATGAATCAACTCTTCGCATGAGGTGGCCAAAGTACTGGAGTTTCAGCTTTAGCATCATTCCCTCCAAAGAAATCCCAGGGCTGATCTCCTTCAGAATGGACTGGTTGGATCTCCTTGCAGTCCAAGGGACTCTCAAGAGTCTTCTCCAACACCACAGTTCAAAAGCATCCATTCTTCGTCGCTCAGCCTTCTTCACAGTCCAACTCTCACATCCATACATGACCACAGGAAAAACCATAGCATTGACTAGACGAACCTTTGTTGGCAAAGTAATGAAGTGCACACTAGCTGTGTGTGGCTACGAATTTAGACAGGGAGCATTTATGCAAAGTAAGACAGATACTTGCAGGTAATGTGCATTTTTGGAAATAGCCAGATCATCACTAAACATTCTTCCCATGGCAAAGCATTTCATAGGATTGATGTTACTTAGAACACAAGTGGGCTTATGCTTATGAAATTTTTAGGATTGGAGGGGTCAAATCCTAAGTTTACTTGTGAGAAGATGAACCTTTTTTTTTTAATGTGTAGGTTCTAAAATTTAAAACAAGGAATTGAAAAAAACTGTTCAGGTCTGCAGGATGGTACATCGGTAAAAGTTTTAAAATATAACCAATTTGTGTCCTATTAGAAATGCTAGGTACAGAGGTTTGCATCTAAGGAAGGGGTAGTCAGGGAGATTAGGATGGACATGTACACACTGCTGTATTTCAAATGGATAACCAACAAAGACCTACTGTACAGCACAGGGAACTGTGCTCAGTGTTACGTGGCAGCGTGGGTGGGAGGGGAGTTTGGGGGACAATGGATACGTATGTACATATGGCTGAGTCCCTTCGCTGTTCACCTGAGACTTTCACAGCATTGTTCATTGGTTATACCCTAAGACAAAGTGAAAAGCTTTTAAAAAGTAATTAAAAGCAGGTTTAGGTGGAGGGGTAGAAGCACTGCTGCCCCCTTTCTCAACTGTGGAGCCAGTGAGATGAGTGGTTTAGGTGGGAGGTGACATCAGGATTCCAGGGTTCTCAGAAGCTTTCAGTCCTCTGTCCCAGTCTTCCAACGTGGATAGAGGTGCATGAGGGGGAAGGGTGCCAAAGGCTAATTATCTTGGGCTTGAATCTCACTTCTCTTTGGCAGGCTGTTTGGCCATAGGCTATTATATTCATTTTGTATTTCTTGACATCTGGGCCAGTATAATATTTACTAAATATGAGTGGTTTATAAAAAAGCAGGTTCAGAGGTGTCTATTATATTTAGTGATCTCACTGATTTATACTGCTAGGTAGTTGCTAACTAGAACTTCTAAATAATAACCTGTAAAGATTAGGAAATGAATCCTAAATTCATTTCCAATTCAGAAATGATCCTGAATTGTGCTTGGAACCAAACCTTGTTCACACTGGAAAGTCAGGCGTTGGTTTTGGGTTGGTGCACAATTCCATCTTGGTGGGCATAGAGGACCTTATTTTTCCGTGAAATTTTCTTAAATTTCATATTTCCATGAAATTTAAGAATTTGAAGTGTCAGCTATTCTGTGAAGTCCTGTTTTTAAAATCAATATGAAAATTAATTCCTTACCTTTTTGTTTTCCTTCAGAAGTACATTTTGGTTATCCATGCCTTGGTTAAAAACAACTATACTGTGTAGTAGTGGGCTTACGTGATGCCCTTCATTTATTTTTTGATATTTATTATTTGTTTTTATTTGGGTGTGCTGGGACCTAGTTCTGGCACTGGGGATCCTCAGTGTACCTTGCAGCATTTAAGGTCTTTAGTTGGGGCATGTGGGATCTATTTTTCAAACCTGGGGCCCCTGCATTGAGAGCTTGAAGTCTTAGCCCCTGGACTACCAGGGAAGGTCCTGCATGTGGTCATTTAATGGCTTAATAAGACCAGAGACCTAGGACAGGATCTCTTGTCCCCTTCTCAGGAACCCAAAGCAGTGAGTCTTGTACCTCTAGATGCCATTGTTTGTGGGGTTTTTTTACCCTTTGCTTGCAGAAAATAATTGCCGCTCTTTTATGCCAAGAAGTTGCTGTTTTTAAGCTGAAGTTAGATAGCTAATTGGGTAGTTTAGAACAGTGGCTTCCAAACTTTTTGATTGGATCAACACTGAGAAATAAAATTTGCATTGAGATAAAGTATTGTTGTTTAGTTGCTAAATCGTCTCCAACTCTTATTGTGACCTCATGGATTATAGCCCTCCAGGCTCCTCTGTCCATGGGATTTCCCAGGCAAGAATGCTAGGGTGGATGACCATTTCCTTCTCCAGGGGATCTTCCCAACCCAGGGATGGAACCCCAGTCTCCTGAGTCTCCTGCACTGGCAGCTTGAAGATTCTTGGCCATTGTACAACCTGGGAAGTGAAGTGAAGTTGCTCAGTCGTGTCCAACTCTTTGCGACCCCATGGACTGTAGCATACCAGGCTCCTCGGTCCATGGGATTTTCCAGGCAAGAGTACTGGAGTGGGGTGCCATTTCGAAGCCCCATACATAAAGTATGCACTAAAGCAAAAATATTTTCTATGTGATCAATTCTATCCTGATACGTTCCACTCAAGTCCATTTTTTTAAAACAAAACCCCAAATAAGCTGATCTCAACCACTGAAATGGCTTAATGACCCACTCTGTGTTGTCTCACTAAAGTTTAAAGAAATTTTAAGGAACCACTCAGGAGTTGTCCATATTCCCAAACATGGTCCCCACTTTGGTTGGTTTTGAGAATCAGATTTGTCAGTCTGCTCAGTTGTCACACCAACCACATTCATAAGTGATTTTTAGAAGTGTTCATTTGCTACTTGAGCATGTAGAAGATAGGTATTTTTGATGACCAGAATGTTGTCCTTCCTATCCAGAGCATTCTGTCTGGATCACGAGGAGTTGGCCATCCATATTGAGGAATGGAGAGATTTACATATGTCCCCCCTCCCCAAATTTTAGAGAAGCTTAAGTAGAAAAACCAGACTACCAGATAATATATTTTCTCTTGAAAAAGCCCCACAGAAAACAGTCATACTCTGTTTTGGGAGGGGTGATTCCTGGCCCTCTTTCCAGGTTTCAGGAAGACACATTTCCACTAATTAACACATTCTGTTTTCAGATACACTTCAGTAGGTTTGATTAGTTCAGCATTTCCCACTGTCAGGGTACTAATAGGTTTGCCTGGGAAAAAAAGAGAAAAAAAAGGTTCCTTTCCTGAATTAAACTGATCTTGCTTACTACAAGGACTTAGAGTCTTTAAGATGCTAATATGTATTGAGAATCTTAAAAGTGTTGTGTATATATAAAATCTTAAAGTACCAGATTTTTATTTTTGTTTTTTAGGCACAGTTTGGAGTAATGCATGGTGTGCTTTCCATTTTAATTATTCCTTTCTAAAACTACATTCTAGACAAGCAAGCTGGATTTGGCTGTTCCCCAAGTCTCTTCAGACACTTTAACATGGTGGTTCCCAGATGTAGTTTCAGGGAACTGTAACATTGCAAAAGCAATATTAGGGTCCAACATGAGTTAACCAGTTTTAAATTTGCCAACTAACAGCATTTGGGGAAAAAAAAAAAAGGCAGCCCTGTTTATTACCACTATTTCAAAGAAAAGGCATTTTGACAAAAGAGTAGAATGGACAGTCTCAGAATAAGAAACATTTTACTAAGTTGAATATAGCTTTATGAAGACTATTACATGGGGAATGCACATCAGCACAGGTACAGGAGTTCAGCGTTAGGGAACCACCCTAATTATAGACCATCTCTTAGCATGTATTAAAATTAACTATGTGCTCGCTGGTTTTATTAGCCTCACTCATAGGAGTACAAGTTCTGAGACTGCCTTCCTTCATTCTTATTTATTGACTGATGATGGTTACTGTGTCACAGGAACTCACACTTAAAAAAAAAAATTACTCCCTCTGAATATACTGTAACCAGATGACCATTCTACTTTAACATAAGAAGAAAAAAAAGCCAAGTCCATTAGGTGCTAAGCAGTTGTAGAATCTAGAAGATTCTATTCTAGTTGTAGAATTTAGAACATTCTATTCTATTCAGAGCCTGTTCCAAAGTTGATCTAATTTAATGAGGTATACAGTTGACCCTTGAACAATGCTGGGGTTAGGGATGACAGTCCTCTCTGGTTATCCGGGTGTAAATTTACAGTCAGCCCTTCGTATCCACAGTTCTGCATCTACGGATTCAACTGTTAAGTATTTACTCTTGAAAAAAAAATCCACGTTAGTGGACATGCACAGTACAAACACTAGTTGTTCAAGGGTCAACTGTATAGTCATGGTGATTTTGTAAAAGAGGCCATTAGATCACAAAACTAAATAATATTATGTACATTTCTGCCAGCCTGTTGGCTCTTGTTGACTTGTAAATAATGGCCATAGCTGATTTTCTGTCATATTACATATTATTTTTATGTCCACCCTCCCACTGTCACATCTTAAACGACAGAGACATTAAATCTGGCAGCCACACATCAAATGTCCCCTCTGTCCATCTTCAGCGAGAGAAAGTGCTTTTCCGATGCACTTTACTCCTGTAATCAAGGGGCGCATGGCCAGCAGCTCACTGGTCTGCCCTGCTGTGATAATGCTATCAGCCGGCTGTGGGAGTGGCTGTCCCCGTGAGGGCTTTGACTTCTCCTCATCAGAGTCCTCTGGCCAACAGAGGAAGAGGGGAGAGTTTGGGGTTAGCAGTGTAGGTAGGGTGTTTAGAAGCAGTATCATGCTGGTAGACGGGTGAGCAGGGTATACTCTGTGTCCTGTGTACTTGAAAAAAATTACTACCCAAGTATTTGTGCATCAGGCACTGTAGGTTGATGGGAATAGTATAAAGATAAAGACCTGGTTTTTCTTTTTGGAACACAACCAGTAATATGAGCCTGCCTGTAATAAAAACAGGCATGATGCCAAGAGATCCTGGAGGTTGGAGGCAGAGCCTAGGGCACTTAGGGAAGATTCCACCAAAGAGGAAGCATTTGACCTGAGTCGTCATCGGTGTTTTTTTTTTTTTTTTTTTTTTTTATTTATTTAGCTGTGCTGGGTCTTAGTTGCAGCATGCAGACTCTTTGATCTTTGTTACGGAACTTGTACTCTTAGTTACAGCACATGAGCTTTAGTTCCCTGACCAGGAATCAGATCCGGGTCCCCTGCATTGGGAGCGCCGAGTCTTAGCCTCTGGACTACCAGTGAAGTCCTTGAACTGAGTCTTTAAGGGAAGTTAGGAGTTGCTTGGGGAAGGCTAAGAACTGAGGTTCTGAAGTCAGGACTGATGTATGGTTAGGTCAACCCACTGTTGGGCAAGTAATATCTGTGTGCCTCAGCTTTTTCACTTGTGAAATGGGAGGTAATAGCAGTACCTGGAGTCAGTGTTAGCTACTGTTCTCATACATTCTATTGCTAGGCAGAGGAAGTGGCTTGAAGAGAGGCGAGGAGTTGGGGGTGGGGGGAGTATGAGAAATGGTGAGATGTTCGTGTAGGCTGCCTGGAGGGGAGGGGAAGGGTTGGTTGGATTTTGTGTTCTAAGGAATCTGAATTTTATCCCATAGAAAGCAGTTTTAAAACCTCAACTTGCCAGGGCTTCCCTGGTGGCCCAGTGGTTAAGAATCCACCTGTCAATGCAGGGGACACAGGTTTGATCCCTGGTCCAGGAAATTTCCACATGCCTAGGAGCAGCTAAGCCCGTGGGCCACAGCTGCTTAGCCGGTGCCCTAGAGCTCGTGCTCCGCAAGAAAAGAAGCACTCTTAGAGCCACCGCAATGAGAAGCCCACGCACTGCAACTAGAGAAATTTCTCACACAGCAGCAAAGACCCAGCGCAGCCAAAAATAAACAAACAACTGTTCTCAATGTAAAAAAAAAAATCTCAACTTGCTTCTGTTGATCTCCGTGTTGGGATCTGATACAGGAGGAAACATTGGGGGCAGTCAAAGCAAGAGGAGAGATTGGAAAATGTAAATTAAGTGAGTGACAGTACAGATGGCAAGAACTAGATTTTAGAAACAATTCGGTATTTCTAAATGGTGAAGTCCACTGGGTGTGAGAAAGAGGAGTTGTGCACAGGCCCCAGGCAGGGTGGAATGGGTGATGCCAGGAGTGGGAATGGGCATTCATTGGGTGGGGCAGAGGTGTTGAATGTGTAAAAGGGTGACGGTGGGGCTGACAGGCTTGTGTGTGCTTCGGATAACTTGCCTGGCATGCTGCAGTCCATGAGGTCGCAAAGAGTCGGACACAACTGAGCGACTGAACTGAACTGACAAGTGAAAAGAACCATCTGGAGCTCGAGAGAAGTTGGGAGCCATCCATTTACATCTGGAGATGGTCTTCTAGGTCATGGCTGTGACAGCACTCTCTTAGCAGATGATCAGAGGAGTGGGATGAAAACAGGAAAACGGTGGTGCAAGAGGAGCCCAGGCAGGAAGGCGTTTAGGGAAGTAAAGGAGAGTTATCAGGGCTGGGACCTCGGGTCAGCCGAGATAAACCCTAGATGTGGGGGCAGTTAGGTTTGGCCTTTAGGAGCTCGGTGCACCAGGTTCAGGGCTCCATTGAGGTCCAGCATTCATTCCGCTTGCTGCTGTCTGTCACATTGGGAAGTCTGCCTGTGGGTTTTCGGTTTCTCTGTCACTATGGTGAGCAGCTCTAGGACAGGAGCCAGTTATGCTCACTTCTGTAACCCCAGCACCACACACACAACACACACACACCCCTTGGTGGTGTTATTACTGTTGTGTCAGTTGCTCAGTTGTGTTTGACTCTGCAGCCGCATGGACTGTAGCCCACCAGGCTCCTCTGCCCATGGGGTTTTCCAGGCAAGAACGCTGGAGTGGGTTGCCATTTCCTACTCCAGAAGATATTCCCAGCCCAAGGATTGAAGCCGCCTCCTTCGTGTCTCCTTCATTGTCAGGGGAATTCTTTACCGCTAGCGCCACCTGGGAAGCCCTCTCCAGAGATAAAGCTGGGAGAAAAGAGATGAGACCCTTATCTTTGTAGGACTTATGTTCTAAAGCATGAAGCTGAAGGCTCAGGGGAAAGAACAAGTCCAGAGGTAACCAATGAAGATATTGGGATGAACTCTAACTTCATCATCCATGAACTGAGCCTGGTAACCAGGATGAATTTGCTACAGCTAGTAGGCCAGAACAGAGGAGAAGGTCTGAAAAGACAACAGAGCTGTGGGAAGAGATTTGCTGCATAGATGACAGGCTAACCTTGGAGAGGGAAGAGTAAATTTGGAAATGGACAGAAGGATATTTGAGGGAGTTCCCCCTGAGGGACATTCACCTCTGAATAGGAGGCATTCCTCGCTGTAAAACAGGAGATGGAATCTGAGTGGAGAAGGGCTACAGGAAGAGCCGTCTACCAGCTCTGTGGGCTTATAGCTGAGAGAAGACATCCTTTACTTGTAATTGCAGCGCTCTGCAGCCATGCAGGCTCCTTCCAGCAAGGCAAGGTGAAGAACACAGAGAGTTGGGGTTCGTCTGAGGCTGAGTGAGGACTGACCTGGGTCAGTAGTGTAGAGAAGCCAGGGCATGAAGTCTTCAGGGAATCCTGGTGAATGTTCATGAGAGTTCGGGCTGGGCTGTGAATAAGATAGGACCAGGGTCAGGCAAATGACCTGAAAAGGAAAGAAAGGTCTGGGTTGGAGGAGGTGAGAAAAGTATGCTTTAGAAGGGAAAGATAATACTTTCTTTGTGCTTTGAAGTGCTTTATATACATTAGCATTTAATCTTCATGACCATGCTAGAGCTAACTACAGAGATGTTAAGTATCGTGCCCAAAACTGCACAGGTGGGAAGGGATCCTGACAGCCTTGGCTGCTGAGTTTGTGTGCTTGAGCGCTAACCCTGACTGCCTTGGGGGGAAACCAGATGTGACCACTTCTCCCAGGCCAAATGGCTTCACGGAAGTTTCCTGAAGTTGCTGAACCATCCAGCCTGGCCTTCTAGCAGGATTCTTTTGAAGTGGCATGAAAGGGGCCTATGAACTGTTCCCTGCCTTTTAAGTACCTTTTACGCAACATTATATTTTATATAGAACTCTCTATTTTTCCCACCTGCCTTGTTCACGCCTAAACATCTTTGAATAGGGAAAAAAGACTATTTCACTGAGAAGACTTTAAATGCAGATCAGTCTCGAGTTCTTTGGGCTGTAGCACCTTCTCGATTTACCTGTCCTCCCCCCACCAAACTGAGGAGAGCCCGAGCAGCTGGCACTTCCACCTGTTTGAAGGGCGGAGAGACTGAAGAGAAGCTTGGCTGAAAGGAGGGGGATCTGGCTGTATTGCCTGTTGCAGCTTTTACAGTGGTTGGGGGGGCGGGGGTCATATTTCCGAGTTTGACAAACGAGAATGCATTCTCTTCCTGGGGCGAGTCCCCGTGTGTTTTCAGTGACATGGGTTCTTCTGGAGAGCGAGTTGGACTTCTGTTGGGTAAGGAGTTAGGCCCCTGGCCCTGTGCCCTCTGCCTGTGTCTGAGGCTGTGACAGGTGACTCAGAGTTAGGCTCTCTGCAGACCTGGGGTTGGGAGAGACATTTTGACCTTTGCTTGGAAGCCATTTGGAAGCACAGAAGCTTCGCAAATGAAACATGTAGACAACTTGATCCTCTTGTATGAAGAATCATTTGTAGAGATAGCAGTGTATATTCATGGTACCTTAGCATTCTGTTTGCATTTTTTTAACATCTTGGTTAAAAGATGTTAACTTTGTTCTCAAAGCAGTTTGGAAGGAAGGTCACTATATCCTCCATCCCTTCATGGTAAACAAATTTCCATGATTAAAAAACAAAAACAAAACACCAAAACCACAACTTTTACATGCCAGTAAAGCTTCAGTTCAGTTCAGTTGCTCAGTCTTGTCTGACTCTTCGCAACCCCATGAATCGCAGCACGCCAGGCCTCCCTGTCCATTACCAACTCCCGGAGTTCACTCCGACTCACATCCATCGAGTCAGTGATGCCATCCAGCCATCTCATCCTCTGTCGTCCCCTTCTCCTGCCCCCAATCCCTCCCAGCATCAGAGTCTTTCCCAGTGAGTCAGCTCTTCACATGAGGTGGCCAAAGTACTGGAGTTTCAGCTTCAGCATCATTCCCTCCAAAGAAATCCCAGGGCTGATCTCTTTCAGAATGGACTGGCCAAAGTACTGGAGTTTCAGCTTCAGCATCTTTCCCTCCAAAGAAATCCCAGGGCTGATCTCTTTCAGAATGGACTGGTTGGATCTCCTTGCAGTCCAAGGGACTCTCAAGAGTCTTCTCCAACACCACAGTTCAAAAGCATCCATTCTTCGTCGCTCAGCCTTCTTCACAGTCCAACTGTCACATCCATACATGACCACAGGAAAAACCATAGCCTTGACTAGACGGACCTTTGTTGGCAAAGTAATGTCTCTGCTTTTCAACATGCTATCTAGGTTGGTCATAACTTTCCTTCCAAGGAGTAAGCGTCTTTTAATTTCATGGCTGATATTTTAAATATCGAATGCACAGGACTGATACATCTGGCACTGTAGCTGACAGTATTTAGTTCAGTTCAGTCGCTCAGTCGTGTCCGACTCTTTGCAACCCCAGACAATATTTAGGTTCACTCCTTATCTTGGTATTTTCTATGGAGGTCATGTCTTAACTTGCAGGGACTTCTGTACTTCTGCTCGGTTCACTGTTTGAGGCAAGCATTTTTGTCCTTTTTTTTTTTTTTTTTTTCCCAACACTGCTAGAATGCCCATACTGCATCACATTATTAACACCTTTGGTTTTTAAAACTGCTTACTTCTGTACTTCCCTGGTGGTCCAGTGGTTAAGAACCTACCTGTCAGTGCAAGGGACACAGGTTCAATCCCTGATCTGGGAAGATCCAACATTCTGCGGAGCAACTGAGCCCATGTGCCACAGCTTCTAAGCTTGTGTTCTAGAGCCCATGCTCCGCGACAAGAGAAGCCAACCCAATGAGAAGCCCAAGCGCCGCGACTAGAGTAGCCCCCGCACACAGCAGTGAAGGCCCAGTGTGCTGCTAAATCGCTTCAGTCGTGTCCGACCCTGTGCGACCCCATAGATGGCAGCCCACCAGGCTCCCCCGTCCCTGGGATTCTCCAGGCAAGAACACTGGAGTGGGTTGCCATTTCCTTCTCCAATGCAGGAAAGTGAAAAGTGAAAGGGAAGTCGCTCAGTCGTGTCCGACTCTTAGCGACCCCATGGACTACAGCCTAACAGGCTCCTCCATCCATGGGATTCCCCAGGCAAGAGTACTGGAGTGGGGTGCCATTGCCTTGTCTGAATACCCAGTGTAGGCAAACATAAAAATAGATATATAAAATTAAAAAAGAGAACCAAACTGCTTACCTCCACTTCATTTTTAGTGATGTAATCTTCTCTCATCAGATATTAAATTCTAATATTTAGCCACTGGTACTTGACAGAGCTGGTTAGGCAGAACAAACAAATAAATAAATAACCCATCCCTGAGATAGTGGCCCCAGTGCCCTCAGGCCAGGATTAGTTGGGGTTTCTAAGACTAATTGGCAGCTTTATTTGGAAGTCAAAAGTAGAAAACATAGCCTATTTATTTCTCATTTCTTCTCCCCCTGAATATTGATACTATTCTCTTGGGTAAAGGATAAAGTCATTGCTTGTTTTTAAATCATGGAATTCTTGCTGTTTTTTTTTCATGTTTCTTTGTTTTGGTCAGGGGCAGTGATAAGCAGACACACGTTCAACTAGTGCTTAGGACCCATGTTCTTTTGTAGATTCTCTCTGAGGTTTGTGTGACCAAACTGGAAAACACTGGTCTGAATCATACTGAGTTTTTCCAGGAGTCTCTTGTGAGGTCCTCACATTCAGTAAGTACCTATTATATAGCAAGCAGTTCTCATGATCCCATTGAGTCCTCAGCACAACCTGAAGAAGTAGAGTTCCATCTTCATAAGAAAGATGTGGGCATGAAGCTTAGTGTCTGATCTGAGACTGCTAAACAAGGAAGTGGAGGAGCTAGGGCTCTGATTCCAGAATGTACTCTCTCCCCAAGCCTTCTCAGTAGCAGCACAGAATAATTTGTTAATTGATGGTAAACCTCGGTTTTATAAAGCGAAGTGTCTTAAAATACGCACTCAAATGATGGAAACTGATGGCTTTATGAGAATCCTCAGCACTGCATTGATAAATAATGACGAGGACAGAGAGGCCAGTACTGATGGCGTGCGAGGCAGGAGGTCTTCGGGGGACCAGTCCCGGATGGCCACTGAAAGGCATTTTTCTTTTTGAGCAGCGTGATACATTAACTGGAAAGAGAAATTACTGAGTAGTTAAAAACTTTATCTCAAATGATTAATTGAAAAGCCAAATTGATTAATAAAGAGACATTTTTAAAAGGATCTTAACTGTATTGAGCTTAAGTAGTAATTCTTAAAGTGTAATCAAATAGAGGACTTATCAAAGCTGTAATGAAGAAAATAGAAATCATTTGTAATTAGACAGTAATTAAAAGCAAGTACATGCCCAGTGATTTTAGAGTGCTTGAAAACAATTACTTTTCTTAAGTAGGTTAAACATCTGGGTTACAAGCTTGTTTACACTATTAATTTACTTAACAAACCTGTTCTTCAGAGATGATGTAAAAGTGAACTTTAACTTGCCCGTCTGAATTATTACAAGTACCAACTCAATGGGTCCTTTTTTTAAGAAATATTTTTTTACACTGAATTTTTAAAAGTATTTTTCTTCTTATCCTTCTTGAACAATTCAGTCCTAAAGCCTCTTAGGTAAACAGAGAAGATAGCTGACCTGGTCAGGGTGTCAGACACCAAGTAGGATGCGGAGGCCTTCACAAGCAGGGAGGGTCTGGTGTGGTGTGTTGGCCTGAAGATAGGTGAGAAGGGCATGCAGTGAGGTTGGGGTGGCAGCACTGGGAGACTGGTTAAATATACAGGGGGAGGATTGATCAGAGGGGGAGGATTGATCGGCTACAGATACATGTTAAGTATAATGGGAGATAGCAACTCTGTTGGAGAAGGGAGTTACAAATATTGAAAGGGAGAAAACTGGAATGAATCTAATGAAGTTAAGATTGGAAGTATTAATGTGAACTCATGAATTTTAAAAAATATTGATACATATAGAGAGAGAGATATTGCAGATGTAAAATTCATGCATGTATATTTATATGCATACATATGTGCCTGCGTTTCTTTGTCCATAAAGAGGGTGAGGATGCCTGGGAGCAGCAATACCTCAGAGGCAATGAATTCATCACAGGCTCATATCTTGGCTTCTTAATACGATTTTCAACTACAAGAAACCCCAGCTTCTTGGACAAATGGCTGATTACAGGATTAGAGCAGAGAAGTTTGAAATGAACCTGGAATATCTTGTGCAAAGAAGTCTTCAAGGATGCTGCAGGTATTTCAGTAGGACACGAATGCCAGTTTGAAGGAGCTCCCATTGGCCAAATGTGGGGTAAATTGATCATCAGAATTTCAGAAGTGATAGTCATTAGTTAAAACCTATTGAATAAAAGAGAGAACTGAAGGTTCTTACAATTTCGCATACTTTGCAATAAAACCTGTGTATGGACTAATGAATAAATTCAAAATGGCTTATTTAAATTATAAAGTGCCTCCCCTCAAAATACTGAAAACAAAGGGGAGAAAAGAGTAACTTTACAGTGAAGAAGCATGGCAGATATTGCCTTAACCAAGTGACCTGAGTGAACATGACCAGCAGTAGGACAAATAGAGATTGTGTCGCCTGTTAGGATGCGATATTGCATTGGTGATACTTGTGCCAAGATGGATAGCCTGAATCTAATCATGAGGAAACATTGGATAGGCCCAGTTTGAGAGACAGTCCATAAAATGAGTGGACTGTGATCATCTTTAAAAGTTCAAGGTCCATGAAAGTCAAAGCAAGGTTACGAGTTACTATTTCAAACTGAAGGAGACTAAAAAGAGCTGATTTGAATCCTTTTATTTTAAAAGATTGTTGCTGGGATAAAGCATTAATTTCCTGATTTTGATAGCTGTATTTTAGTTACATAAGAGATTTTATTTTATTAAGAAAAACACATTGAAGTATTAGAAGTGATGAAGCATGAGATTGACAACTTACTCTCAATGGTTCTGGGAGAATGAGCTCTTTGTACGATACATGCAACTTTTCTGTCCATTTGAGATTGTTTTAAAATTTTAAAAGAACTTTAAAAATAATATTCTTAGAAGTATGTAATTATATGTATTTCTCTCTTAAATTGTGAGAAGTACATAGAATTAGAAGTCCCCCATTTCTCATTTTAAACACTGCTTCTCCCCAGTCGGGCTTCCCAGGTGGTAAAGAACCTTCCTGCCAATGCATAAGACAGAGACCTGGGTTCAATCCCTGGGTCCAGAAGATCCCCTGGAGGAGGGCATGGTAACCCACTCCAGTATTCTTGCCTGGAGAATCCCATGGACAGAGGAGCCTGGCAGGCTACAGTCCATGGGGTCACAAGGAGTTGGACATGACTGAAACGACTTAGCTCCCATGTACCCACCTCCCCAATCCAATTCCCTAGAGATAGCACTGTTAACAACTAATGCATATTCTTCTAGGCATTTTATTTATGTATGAATAAATGTGTTTATCATACATAGTAGATTATATTGAATGTATATATGGTATGCTGGCCACATTGCATTCCTAGCAATCAAAAGGCATAGTCCTTGCCCCCCCCCTGTAGTAGCTATGTGGTGTTATAGATGAAGTCTTGAAAACTTTGCCTTATGAATTTTGAAAGTCAGAGAATTGCTGTTTGCTCTAGTTAAAGTAGTTTAATTTGATGTTTATATTTCTCTATACTCTGCTTCAAGCGATGCTTTAAAAACTAGAATAGGCTTTTAAAACTTACTAAATGACTCCCTCCACCCTTTTTTTTGTTTTGTTTTTCTTTTTGCCTCTGGCAGGCGTACTTGCAAATGACCAACTTTCTGTTACAAGTTTTAACAAGAATATTTTCGCTTGTCACTTTTTGCGTTTGAAAGAATCAAATAATTTATTTTTAGGGTATTATAATTGTGAATAGATTGTGATTTTCCTCTACTCCATGAAGGAATGTAAGTAAACCATTGCTCCTGATGAGTATTCATAAACTCATATAGGATGGGAGATATGCTTGAAAACTGAAACAGAAGAGAGTGTGTCTTTCAAAAGGAGACAAACCCATTTCTTAAAGATGAATCTGATTTATGTAGTGCTTCAATAGCAAATGACTTATTTCTCAGTTTGGAGATGCAGAGCCCACAGGGCCAGATAGTCACCCTGTTAGCTTTGCAAAGACCAAAATCTTTCCTCTGTGTCACTGGCCCATACAGATCTCAAGTTCTCGCAGATGTGTTAAAGGAGGCCCATATGCAGAATGCCTGCTGGAATCGGAACAGGAGTGGACTGACTGAGTAGGGGGGATAATTGCAGGGCCGGGGAACTGGGGGGAGGAGGAGGACATCCTGTCTTTCCTCACACTCTTACTGTCTTTTCTTACTAACCTCTCCTTGCCCAGGTTTTCACTGATATTTTGATCTAAAATACTTCTGAATTTAGTGAGGAGGACATCAGAGCCTATTGCCTTCGACTTTGATGAGGCCAAGGTCTGTGTTGAATGGGTTTCAGTTTTGAAGGTTCATGTTAGCTTAGCAACAGGTTCCCCAAAATGCTGACCACTGATTATCAACCTGTCTTGTTGAATGTGTTCAGTTCAGTCACTCAGTTGTGTCTGACTCTTTGCGATCCCATGGACTGCAGCACACCAGGCTTCCCTGTCCATCACCAACTCCCGGAGCATGCTCAAACTCAATGTCTATCGAGTCAGTGATGCCATCCAACCATCTAATCCTCTGTCGTCCACTTCTCCTGTCTTTTCTAATGAGTCCGTTTAGAGAGAACTGATTCATGGTGTTCACAGTGTTACTGAGCACACTTCACAGATAGTTCAAACAAAACACATTCATGGTCCTAAGCATTGGTATTTCCCAGCCCCGTGTCAAGACACTTTAGTGCATCACAAAGACCTCACATGTCACAACATGCTAAGTTTTCCCCACTGCCCAGGGTCTGACTCGCCCCCTTACTGGATTCCCATCAGCCTTGCTTCTGACTGTATGCCCCACCTTCCTCTTTCCATTGATCCATGTCCCACCACTTGCCCTTCCATAGCAGAAGTCAGCTACATGAGATTACTTTTTGCTTCTACTTTAACTTCTTCAGGTATGTTATAAGGATGCAAAAATGTAATAGAACAGACTTGGGGAAATCACCCAGTAAACTCTTTTTTTTCCTCAGTATTTTTTTTATCGAAGTACAGTTGAACTATAGTGTTGTGTTAATCTTTACTGTACAGCAGTGTGATTTGGTTATACAGGTATATAACATTCTTGTTTTCTATTCTTTTCCATTCTGGTTTATCATAGGGTATTGAATACAGTTATCTGTGCTGTAGAGTAGGATCTTGTTGTTTACCCGTTCTGTGTATAAAAGCTTACATCCGCCAGCCCCAGCCTCCCACCCCAGGCCCTCCCTCTGGGCAGGCCCCTCCCGTTTGGCCGCTGCCAGTCTGTTCTCTGTGTCCGTGATTCTGTTTCATAGATAGGTTCATTTGTTGCTGCAGGTGGCGTTATTTCGTTCCTTTTTATGGTTGAGTAATAGTCTGCTGTGGTACCACATCTCTATCCATTCATCTTTATCCATCTGTTGATGGACATTCAGGTTGTTTCCATGTCTTGACTGTTGTGAATAGTGCTGCTATGAACATAGGGGTACTTGTGTCTTTTTGAATTCTAGTCTTGTCTGGATATATGTCCAGGAGTGGGATCGCAGGATTGTACTGTTTTGAGTAACTTTCATACTGTTTTCCACAGTCCAAGAAACTCTTTAATAATTACTTTGATAAATGCCACTTATGGAAGAGCTTAAAATTACAAAAAATTCTACATTTAAGATGAAAATCTGAGAGCTTATATCCTCTTCCTTTCTTGATACAAGTCTTGAGTTCAGTCATCAGGACAGTCTCGTGCAGTTGAGGCCTTCAGCTTTTGCAGCTTTATCTTTTGTTTCCATTTCTTCAGAGCCCATTGCCATGTGCAGCTGAGAAGTACCTTCAGAAATCACTGAAAATTCTGCCCCCATCATTCTGCAGGGTGCCATGACCTAGAATCCAGAAGAGCTGTTAGTTGCAGGGTTGGAAGTCTAGTGGCCAGCCTCGACTTGGAACTGTATCTTGTCTCTTCTTCAAGTGTCTGTCTCATGTTTTCTTCCCTTCCCCACTTTTCCTTCTTGTCCTCCTTCCATCCAACTAGCATCGCCTTCTTTAGCCTTTTATTTCTCACGCCTACCAGCCCCTCAATAAATGAAAGAGAATCGAGAAAGAAAAGAGAAGACAGAAAGAGTCATTATAATGCAAAGTTTTGAGCAAAATACTTAACCCTGTATCTTTATGTTTGTCACATCTCTTTAAAGTTTTAGAGGATATAAATATTTTGTCTTTCTTATTTCCGTACAGAGCATCTGTACTCTGTTTAGACTCTGAGTTCTTTATTGTTTCATTATAAGAGAAGGCGTTATGGGGCAGGACCTTTTTCATGAGCTTGCAAATTTCAATCAATCCTGTATTTAATCATGAGTCGGAAGGTAAACTTGACATGCAGGTTCAATTCTTTTCCTCTTTGTGGGTTTGCTATGTCCAGTGTCAGGGGCCAGTCATTCCAGGTTCGCCTACCACCACTTTGGATTCCCCGGGACAAGCAGAGCTGAAGCAGTGTATCTTTTTCCTGGCTGTTGACCTGCCCTTCTGCTTCTTCTGCTACCAAGTTACTAAGTAGAGTACTTCTAGGTGTTGCAAAGCAGTTCCTGGAGCTTGGGTTTTAATGCCTGCACCATTGTTTGTAAGCAGGTTAAATCTCTGAAGGTAACATGTGTAACTGACCAGGGGGCTGCTCGGCCTCATGGATGCTCTTCTGTGAGAGTAATTGACTCTGGTAACTACCCAGCTGCCTGCGGCTATCAGGGAGCTCTGCTATATTTGTACCACCTGCTATTGTTCTCGGCAGCCATTGCTGCTGCTTTTTTTCTGTTTTTAATAAGTTGCCAGTTGTTTTTTGATACCAATAATTCACTGAAATGGGCATAGCAAAAATGTAATTGCTTTCTAATTTTTATTTTCATTTATCCAGTGAAATTATTGATATTAGGAAGACTCTTGGCAGTTGTTATTTTGAAAATATGGGTGCATTTCTGTCTTAAAAAACAGCACTGTTCAGTTTTTCCGTTCTGAAAATGGTAGACAAGCAGGTAACAGAGGGCACTTTCCCCAGCATAGGTTAATTTTGACGATGATATTAATTTCAGGTGTATCCCACAGATGTGATTTAGTAGTCTGATTAGCTGTTCCTAGCCACTCCTGAGCCACACGGAAGTGTGCTAAGCCCAGTTCTGTTGGTTGGCTTGTTCGCACAGGGGAAATTGTCAGTATTTCTTGTCTGTTTTGTTCAATGATGGTCCCAAGTGCTTGATAGAATAATGAAAAATATTTGTAGCATTATAGTAGGCAGACAAGTGTAAATAAATAGATACCATTCACAGATTATTTGTTAATATTGGGTGAGATCATGTTTTTACGCACCAGTACTGCCTAGGATTCTTTGATGTCGACTAGAGGCCAGAAGTTTACTGGTACTCTAGATATGCTGATTCTGTGACATATATATTAAGAAAGCATTTACACACAGTGTATTAACGGGATTACTAAAATTGCAAGATTAGTTGTGTTGGTTTGCCCACAGTAATGGTCACCAGCCTAGAAGCTTGAGGACCCTAGTGAGGTTCATTACTGAATCTTTATAGTGACTCATTATTGTGACAATTGACATTAAAGCATTGAGAATTTTTTTTAAAGTAATTGAATAATTATTTGAAAGTTACCATTGTTAACAAACAGAAATACTAGCTTTTGTGACATTCTCAGTTTACCAATTATCTGTTTTTAAAATATAATTATCTTAAATGGTTAGAAATGTATCCTCTATAGGATTTTCTTCTAAATCAGAAAAGTGGTTTTGAACCTATAATGGTGTCAACACTATTCTGATTTAGAGAGCTCATCAAGTGAATTTGGGCAGCCTCATGGGACTTTGATTATTAGGAAGTAATAATTCCTTTTGTATTCTGACATTAAGTTGAATTTTATTCTTCTCATCTATTACAATACATAGGGACAGTACAGTAGTATTTAAGAGATTTTGCAGTGGAACCAAATACTGGTTTCTGGTTCCAAAGTACCTCCTTGGGTCCTTGCCACTTTAAACCAGTTTCCTCAAGCGTAGGATGAGGTTAACAGACTTTACCTCAGAGGTGTGATGGTTACATATTTAGGGCAGTGTCAACACATAATGAGCACTGAAATATTAGATATTACCGTGGTTATCAAGGGGCTCCCCAGGTGGCTCAGTGGTAAAGAATCCACCTGCCAATGCAGGAGATACAGGTTCCATCCCTGGGTCGTGAAGATTCCTTGGAGTAGGAAGTGGCAACCTGCTTCAGGATTCTTGCCTGGAAAGTTCCATGGACAGAGGAGCCTGGCGGGTTACAGTTCATGCGGTCACAGAGAGTTAGACACGACTGAGTGAGCACACACACATGGTTATTAAAATGTCCGACTTTGGTATGAGATGCTCATTCAAGAAGTTACTGGGCATTAGAACCATTTTGAAAGATGAGCAGTTTCATCTCTTTTAAGTGACTCCTCGTTTGAGAATATAATCCTTGAAAGTATTACTACAATAGCAACAGAAAAGATAAGAAATTTGGAGCTAAACCTCACAAGATCTCCATGCAAGAAAATGTACATTTGTATTAGATATGAAGATGTAAATAAGCACAGAGCTCTGTCATGAGCATTGGGTGAGAAGGCTCAGTAATTTAAAGATGTCATTTCTCTGCAAATTAGCATTTAAATCCAAAGCAATTCCAATAAAAATCCCAGTAATTTTTCTAAAAGTCGATAAACCAATTTTGAAATTTATATGGAAAAAAGGACAGGAAGAAAGTGAAAGTGAAAGGTACTTAGTCGTGTCCAGGTCTTGGTGATGATGAAGTCCATGGAATTCTCCAGACCAGAATACTGGAGTGGGTAGCCTTTCTCTTCTCCAGGGGATCTTCCCAACCCAGGGATCAAACCCAGGTCTCCCGCATTGCAGGCAGATTCTTTGCCAACTGATCTATCAGGGGAGCCCCAACATGTAGAAAGACTCCCCCAATTAGATAGCAGGACTTCCGGTGAGCCTGTAGTAGTGAATGCAGCCTTGAAGAGATGCAGGGTTAGAGATGGATCAGAGTGGAAAGCCTAGACTCAGACCGCCATGCGTGTGTGGAATCTATGATAGAACTGGCCTCACCAGTCTATAATCAGTGGGGAGAGGCGACAGTTGACATGGCACATTAGCAGGAAAGGATGGACTTTTCAACAAATGGTGCTGGGACGCTCTATGTGATTATTAGTCTCCGAGGCTGCCTTAACAACATGCCACAATCTGTGTGATACATAACATCAGAAATTTATACTCCTACAGCCCTAGAAGCTAGAAACCCAAAGCCAAGGTATTGACAGGGCCAGGCTTACTCTAGGCTCTGTGTGTATGTGTTCAGTTGTACCAACAGAACTGTGGAATTCCACAGTCTCCTTTGCCCGTGGAAATTTCCATTCAAGAATATTGGGGTGGGATGCCATTTCGTACTCTAGGGAATCTTCCCAACCTAGGGATCGAATTCTCGTCTCCTGCATTGGCAGATGGATTCTTTACCACCACCACAACCACCTGGGAAGCCTGTGCTAGGCTCTGAAAAGTGAAAGTGTTAGTTGTTCAGTCGTGTCTGACTCTTTGTGACCCCATGGACTGTAGCCTGCCAGGCTCTGTCCATGGAATTTTTCAGGCAAGAATACTGGAGTGGGTTACCATGCCCTTCTCCAGAGGATCTTCCCAACCCAGAGATTGAACATGGGATCCCCTGCATTGCAGGTGGATTCTTTACCATTTGAGCCACCAAGGAAGCTGGCTCTAGGCTACCTGTAAAAGGCACTCGGGATGAGTCTTTTCTTACCTTTTCTGAGCTTCTGGTATTGCCTGGCAATCCTTGGCATTTCTTGGCTTATAGGTGCGTCATTCCCATCGCTCCGTCCACCTTCACATCACCCTCTTCCCCATGTGTGTAAGAATCAGGTCAGACACTATATACAAAAATAAATACCAAATGGATTCAGTTAAATATAAAAAGATTTGATACCTCTAGAAACAAATATTTCTGACCTTAGGACCACAGATGTTTTAATCACAATGCTAAAAGCAAAAATTATGAATGAAAAAAGTTGATACATTCATGTTAATCGTAATTAAGACCTTACATTCATCAAATGACATTATAGTGAAAGTAAGAAACAAACTAGGAGAAAATATCTTCAGCACATATGATCAGCAAAGGATTTGAGTCCAGAATACATAAAGAACTTCTACAAACCAATAAGACCTAGTAGAAAAAAAAGAATTTCACAATAGAGAAAAATGCAAATGTACCGTAGATATAGGGGAAAGTTCAACTTAGTAATCAAGGAAATGGAAGTTAAACCACAAGGTGATAAGATTTTGTACTTATCCAATTAGCAAAAATTAAGATTTTAAAACCCCAAAACTGGTGAGGATGTGGGACAATGACAGTTTTTTATATTGTCCTGGTATGAGTATAAGTTTCAGTAACTACTTTGGAAGTAGTGTAGCAGTATCCAGTGAAGTTGGAAAACCTGGACACCCTGTGAGCCCGCACTGCAGTGTGTGGACAGGAACCTCTGCCCACTGAAGAACTCTTGCATATGCTTGTATAGGAGGCATGTTGCAGCAGGATGTTTATGGCAGCATTGTGTGCAATAGTGAAAGCTGGAAAACTGAAATGTCAGAAGGGGAACAGATAATACATAAAAAAAAAAAAAACACATTGTGGTGTATTAACAGGGGAATTCTGTACAACACTTACATGAATGAACTGTAACACAGTGTAACAAATGTATTAGTGTATTTCAGGAATATAGTGTTGAATGGGAAAAGCAAGTCCCCAAAAGAATAAAGTGATACGATTCCACTTATAAAATTGACAGTGTATATAGTGCAGAGTACATCGTGAGAAACGCTGGGCTGGAGGAAGTACAAGCTGGAATCAAGATTGCTGGGAGAAATATCAATAACCTCAGATGTGCAGATGACACCACCCTTATGGCAGAAAGTGAAGAAGAACTAAAGATCCTCTTGATGAGAGTGAAAAAGTTGGCTTAAAGCTCAACATTCAGAAAACTAAGATCATGGCATCCGGTCCCATCACTTCATGGCAAATAGGGAAACAGTGGGTGAGTTTCTGGCCTCCAAAATCACTGCAGATGGTGATTGCAGCCGTGAGATTAAAAGACGCTTACTCCTCGGAAGGAAAGTTATGACCAACCTAGACAGCATATTCAAAAGCAGAGACATTACTTTGTCAACAAGGTCCATCTAGTCAAGGCTATGGTTTTTCCAGTAGTCATGTATGGATGTGAGAGTTGGACTATAAAGAAAGCTGAGCGCCGAAGAATTGATGCTTTTGAACTGTGGTGTTGGAGAAGACTCTTGAGAGTCTCTTGGACTGCAAGGAGATCCAACCAGTCCATCCTAAAGGAGATCAGTCCTGGGTGTTCATTGGAAGGACTGATGCTGAAACTGAAGATGCGAAGAGCTGACTCATTTGAAAAGACCCTGACGCTGGGAAAGATTGAGGGCAGGAGGAGAAGGGGACGACAGAGGATGAGAAGGTTGGATGGCATCACTGACTCGATGGACATGGGTTTGGGTGGACTCTGGGAGTTGGTGATGGACAGGGAGGCCTGGAGTGCTGCGATTCATGGGATTGCAAAGAATCAGACATGACTGAGCGACTGAACTGAACTGAACTGAAACTCAAATATATTTATTAGGTTATTGTTTAGGCATTATGTGGTATAGGAAGGGGGTGGTAAACATCCTCTGAGGGATAGTTACCTCTTAGGATGGGAAAAGGTGAGGTCACATAGAGTACCAGGGGCTCTAGTCTTCAGCTAAGTACTGGGTACGTAGATATTCTTTTGTGTGTACTCAATGTTTAATAATAAAAAATTTAAAAACTTTTAAAAAGTTACTCTCTGAAGTTTTCTTGTTTTTAAGAGTAGAAAAAGATGTCAAGTCTCTATCCAAAAAGTAATTCAAGCACCAAATACTTATTTTTGCACATGTTTTGAATTCTTTGTAGCTTAGAGATGCTGGAAACGGAGAAGGGAAAGGCAGGCCCAGTGATCCTTGTCTGTTTCATGTCTCTGGCAATGAGGAGGCTCCTGCCACTGCAGATGTGACATTGTGTCTCAAGACTCTGCGGAAGGGGTTTTTATGGGCATGTGAAAGCATATTCACATTTTTAACAAAGTAACAGTATGCCCATCTCCTTCATTTCATTTTTTCCTGGCATGTGAGTAACTGAGCCAGATGGAAAATGTTTCCCACATTAGGTTCTCTTTCAACATGTCAGCCATTTAATTTTATTGTCCCTAATCTCCTGTTGATAAGACTTCAGAATGTGAGTGGTTGACCAGGAGAGTCCGATTTATTCTAGTCAAGGTTGATGGCAGCCTGTTCTTGGGGCAGCCTTCCTTCGGAACATTTACTTCCCCACCAAGTTCTCCAGCACAGAAGCTTTTAAAGGGCTTGCACCTGCTGCCCCTTTCCATTCAAACCATATACTGAACAGAGAGTAAGCACAGTAAAGAAAACCAGCTTTCGTTCCTCCAGCCCCTCAGGACATGTAGTCATCTGTCTGGCAAGAAAAAACCCAGTAATAGGGAAAATTCAGTATTTAGCAAAAGAAAAAGTTTAAGAACGTGGGCTTGGCATCAGGCCTCAGGTCTGCCTCTTGTGTGTAAAAACTTTGTCATTTACTTAAAGTCTCTGAGTTTCAGTTTTCTCACATAGTTCCAATCCCATAGTTTTAAGGGTTAAAGGACTAATAGATGTTAAACACGTGGTTGTTACTGTTGTTGTTGTTCTTGGACCAGCCCTGACTTTCATACAAAAAACAGGCACAGGTTGGGTCCTTTGGTCAGACATCTCTCCTGCCTCCCGCCCCTCAGGTTTCACAGGACACGTCATCTCTCCTTGCCATTTAACTAGTTGTTTGAGCCTGGGCTGGTCACATAAAATCTTTGAAAAGGCTTCTTCGACTATAAAACAGAGATTGCAATATCTGTGTCACGTTTTTGTGGCTCAGATCAAATCAAGTGAGATGAGACAGCAGGCATGAAAATGCTGTGTCCTCTGTGAGTATGGACAGTGTGGGAACCTGTCCATCTCACCCCCACCCCCTTCCAGGCGAGCAGGTTAATGTTTGTTGAATGTACAGCGTTTTATCTTTGTAAAAGAGCTTTGAAGGTACATGGCTTGGACAGGCTTTGCTTAAAATTGATAAGGGAGTTTGTGAATCGATTTCTGCTTGCAGATTCATTAAGAACTATTTGATACTTTGGTCAAAATTATTTTCTCCCATTTTTTTATGCTGTGCTTTCTGTGGTTAAAATGAATAGGTGAGTCTAGAGTCTGACCACTTCTTAAATATTCCTCTTCATTGCAGGGAAGGCAGTGTTAGAATCTTAAATAAAGGCGAGGATAGAAACTATAATTTAACACACTCTTGGTAACGTTCTTCGATTACTCATCTTTCCTAGACCTTAAATCAATTAAATAGTAAAGAAGAGAAAGTATTGGGGTGGCCAGAAAGATCATTTGGGTTTTCCCGTAAGATGTCATGAGAAACCTGAACAACCTTCTTGGCCAAGCTAATAGTTTCTAATAAGCCCTGGTTTGCGAAGACTTCCACGGTCATTAGGTTTGTTTCTTGCCATCCTCTCTTCCCGCTCACTGGAGAGACTCATGACTCCCGGGACTCAGGCTCCTGTGCCCTGTAAAACTCCTGCTCGTCACCAGCTCCGCTGTCGCTCTGATAAGTTTCCAAGCCCTAGCTCAACATCTTTTATCTGGATGCGCCTGGGCTGCCATATCCAAAACTGGACTCCTTATCTCTTGCCTCCCCGCCCCCAGCCCAACATCCACAGTCTTCCTCCTGCGTGTTCTCTCTTGATTGATAGCCCATTCTCTACCAGTTACCCTAGTCTAGGAATCTGAAAATTTCCCTCAACCAGAGTTCCTAAACCTCAAAACTCTTTGGGTGGGGGGGCTGTCCTGTGCATTGTAGAGTGTTTAGCAGTGTTTGCGGCCTCAACTCACTCGATGCCACTAGGACCCTGGCCCCCTTAGTGGTGACAATCAAATGTGTCTCTACACACCGCCATATGTTGCCAGGGGAGCAAAATCAGCCTTGTTGGAAATGACTGTCTTGCACTTTTTTTCTTACCTCCCACTTTGAGTCAGCTACCAAACCCTGTTGATACTGTGTCCTGAGTATCTTTCTGAGACTTTTAGTTCAGGTTCTTTTTTTCTGCCTGAACTATTTCAGTCGTCCTAAGAACACCACCTGTGTTGGGCACCTTACATGCTTTACGTGGATTTACATGTAATCCTCACCGCAAAACTTGCTGTCGGTCTCTGAGTTTGCAAACAACCTAAATCTAGCTCAGACCTTTAAACCAAAAGGGGAACTTCAGGGCCTGTGTCACACGGAAGCCCAGGACTGCACCCTCCTCTGGGCTGCTGGGCTGTATTGCCTGTGCCGTGCCTCAGTGTGACAGGCTGTCCCCGCGGGGCAGCCTGAGACCCTAGCAGCTCCTCACCTGCGTGGTCCTGACCGCCCCCCACCCAGAGAGGACAGCGAAACAGGGTCACCAGAACCCCGGCAGCAGTGCGCAGAGGCCAGTTCCTCGCCTGCCATGAAACACTGTAGGGAGATGTCTCCTCTCCCCAGCCCACCTCCCCACCTGCCGCCAGCTGAGATGTAAGGAAGCTGAGGCTTTGGGAGGGGCACCCTGTTGTGGGTGGCGCTGTGTGGGGTTTGACCCCACAGCCTTACTCTCTATTGGACTGTGTGCTCTATCCTAACTCATCTATCCTTTGGTCTGTCTCTTCCCCTTTCTTCTCTTCAAAGGTTAGCTTTCTAAAACAACAATTTGGTTATTTAAAACTTCATTTACTTTGTTTAGTAGACTCCTTCAGTGGTCCCTCAACAAGTGCAAATTTAGCCTGAAAGACGAAGGCCTTTGTACTGGCCCCTGTTGACCCTAGAACTAGCTCCTGTCCTTTCCCTGGGTGCTTAAGGCCCCAGCCACCCACGGCTTTGAAGTTGCCTGCCTCTGCAGTTTCTGCAGTCTCACAGAGTAGTCAAGCTCACTGGGAAATATACAGACCTGTGTCGGAATTGTGATACCGCCCCAGTACCTGTGACCTTGAGCCCTGGCTGGACCGCCCTGCCCACCGTGTCCCCGAGCTGAGGTCTATCTGTAGGACTGTGAACGTGGCCCTTGCTGGAGAGGCCTGGGCGGCCCCTCAGCACCTCTCCTCGCTTCACCTTCCGTTCTCGGCCTCTGCACCTACTGCTGTTAGCACTTTCATTAGTATCCTTATTGCCAGCATTGGTTATTTTTTAAAAGCGCACCTTTGGGAACAGATTAGCTTGGAGTTTTTGTGGCCTTTGAGTGTGGACACAGGCCAAGCTTGTGGCCTCTGTGTACTGGGTTTCTGCATGCTTCCCGCATGTGTCAGCTTTCCTTGTAGCTGCGGCTTTGCTCCTTCCTGTGTGCCTTGCCTTTACACTGGCGTGTTTCTGATTTCTTTTTCAAGTTGTATGAAGCAGTACTGTCCAGAAGAACTTCCCGTGATGATAGAAGTGTACTTATACTTATGCTATCCATCAGGTAGCCAGGAGCCACACTTAGCTCTTGAACATTTGAGATGGGACTGAGGAACGAATTTTAAAATGGTATTTTAATTTTCGTTAATTTATTGTGGCTCGTAGCCACCATATGGGACAACTCTGGTCTTGACTTTTAGTAATTACTTAACCCTTACTATTAAATGAGACTTTACGTCTTCTCATAATTTGTAACTTCTGATCTCCTTCTGCTCTTTGTGGGAAAATTGTCATGTACTTCAGTGCCTGATGCGCCTAGAGTAGTAAATTTGCATTAAAATCGAATAAAGTACTTAATGTCTCTGAACTGTGTACCTGAAAATGGTGAATTTAATGTTATGTGTATTTTACTACCAAAAAAAAAAGATTGCCCACATGGTGAACGGTTGTAAAATCTATAGTGAAGAGCCATCAGCGAGGTTTTTGCCGAGGAGAGAGCACCCAGAGTGGCTCAGAGAAGAGTGGCGACAAGTGGCTTCCTGCCCTGGGCCTGGAGAGGCTGGTTAGCAAGTGTGTACCAGGCCTTGAAGAGCCCTGAGTGGCAGGCTAAGGAGATGAGTCCTGGTCCCGAAAGCCATGGAGGGATTGTGAGCAAGCAGATGACATGTCTGGATTTTATTTTTATAGGGATCACTCTGGCTGCTCTATGGGAAATGTTTCAGAGGGTGGCAAAACTGGACCATGGGAGACATAATCATGCCACTGACGATCACAGTGATAATAACAGCAGCTAGCATTCGACTGCAGTGATTCAGGAGGAGATGATGAGAGCCTGAGAGTGTGTGACCGGATTAGGAAAGATCTCTCATTTGAAAAACAAGATGTCCATAATTGAAGATTTCTATATCTACTTTGCATTGTAATGCTGCATAGAAAGAGCTCATCCAAACCATCTTGTTCTTTAATCACTCTTGAAAAATGGAAAAAAAAAACTCTCAATTAATATGACAAATGATAGAATAACTTATAAGGTCTTTTTCTTTCAAAATAATGTAAATAGGTGTTGGTCGGGGCAGGAGATGGCTGTGCCTGTAAAAGGGTAACCCAAGGGATTCCTGTAATGGAACTGTTCTATTATCTTGACTATAATGTGTTGATGGTGGTTCGAATTCACACATGACAGATTGCACAGAAACACACACAAATGAGTACATTATAAAGCTGATGAAATCTCAATAAGGTAGGTGGATCTTATCAATGTCAGTTTCCTGATTGTGATATTGTGCCACAGTTATGTAAGATTTACCTTTGGAGGAGACTGAGAGAAGCGTATACAGGATCTGTGTTATTTCTTACTGCATGTAAATCTCCCAATTACCTCAAAATAAAAAGTTAGACACAAAAGAACTGAAAAGGCAGATTCCTTTGAAAGCTGCTGGTTTTCTATATTTTCCTTTCATTTGGATGTTTCTTCAGTAATAATTTTCTAGAGAAGTGACTTGTTTTGATTACATTTGACACATTGCTGAAGAATGTTTAGCTGTTTTGTCAATTCTGATAGGCATTTTTTCTTTACCTTTTAACATCTTTGAAATATGGATGCATCTTACAATTCATGGAGACTTGGCATTGTCAGTTTCACCAGAGTGGTACCTACAGCATTGGTGTGTCTTACAATCACTGGTGTCCTAGGTTTGATATTTGATTCCTGAGTCATTTGGCCATGTTGGAAAAGAATAGAAGCTGGTGAAAGTTTTGCTTGACCCTTGTGTGTGTGTGTGTAATTTTTTTTTAATATTAAGATTCTGTTTCTCAGCTCCAGGCCCACTCTTTTGTATTCTGTTTTGTGATGTAAAAGCTGGGATTCTACCAGCCTCATCTGCTTGCCACCTTGGCCTTTGGGAGGCTGTGCCAACAGGAGTGTGAGAGGCTGCCTACAGGGCCAGAGGCGGAAGGAGGAACTTGCTTCTTCCTGTCTGCTTCCTCTTCCCAGGAGGCTCACTTGAGCTCTGCCCCAGCGATGGCAGCAGGGCCTTCCTGTAGCAGCAGCTGAATCCACTCTCCAGTTTTTCCAACAGTTGCAGGACCAGCTTCCTTGCACTGCCCCCCTCCCCGCCAGGCCTTGGCATGCACTCAGAGCCCCCTGCCCAGAGCCTCTTCCCTTCTTCCCCAGCCCCAGGGCCATTGCTGTCTCTGTGATACCTCTGTGATAGCGCTCACTCTCTCTCTGTTTCACTTTTCAGTGACTAGTTAATATCTCTGTACCTAGTTAATGATTCTTTTCATTAAAGCCTGTCTGTGTCCTGCGGGGACCGTGACCCATCCTGGGGAGGCCAGCAGGACGTGCGGGGCCTGTGTCCTAGCTCCTCTCGCGCACACATGCTTCCTCCCCTGTAGCCAGGGCCTGCTGTGAAACAGAAATCTGATCTCAGCAGTGGATTCCCACGCTCCCAGGGAAAAAGAAAATCGTTCACTTGGCCTACAGGTCCTGTGGACCAGCTCAGTCTCACCTCACACTCCACTTCCTCTACCATCGTGACCCGGCCACACTGGTCTTATTTCAGTTCCTCAACAGCCAGGTTTCTTCCTGCGCAGCCGTGGCTAGGGCTACGCCCTCTGCTTGGACACCTCTTTTCTCCCCAGTTTGCTCTTTCTTCCATTACTCTCAGGTTGTTTTTTTAAAATAGATGCTTCATGTTTTTTTGAGTTTTAAAAAACACTTTATTTGACTGCGCCAGATCTGAGTTCTAGCACCTGGGATCTTTAGTTGCAGCATGTGGGATCCAATTCCCTGACTGGGGATCAAACCCAGGCCCCCTGTGTTGGGAGTGCAGAGGCCTAGCCACTGGACCACCAGAGAGGCCCCTCGTCTCAGTTTAATTGTAACCTCCTAGGGAGTGTCCTCCTCCCCTGGTCTCCCCGCCCCTCGTTGGCGCCCATTCCAGGTGCACTCATGGTATCTGAGCCCCTTTCAGCGCTTATCGCAGCCTCAGTGGACGTTTATGTGTCTCTCTTAACGGTCGTGTCTTTCCCCAGCTGCACCGTTAGCGTCTCATGAAGGGCAGGACTAAGTCAGTGTTTTTTGTTTGTTTCTTTTTTATTGCTGTATCACCAGTGCCTGACACATTTATGTGCTCAAATATTTGTTGAATGAACAGGGGTATTGTAAAATAAATATTTAGTAAAAGTAGGAAGGGACCATTTGGTGATATCTTGATAGTAGATTAATTTTTATTATAAGCTAAAAAAAATTTGGGGAAGAAAGTCTCTCATGCTGTGAGTTAAAATACTTCCGTAAAAATACAGACAAGGAGCCAAACCACAAGAAAAAATCACTTATTAAACTGGAATTCTTGGTGTATTATTAGATTGCTGCCTTCTGAGATACTCAGATGAAAAGACAGTATGAAAACCTGCGTACCCCGCTGAAGCCTAGCTGTGCATTACCACCTCCTCCTCAAAAGACTGAAGTACAAGTTATCCTGCTTGCTTTCTTTGAGTTGCTGTTAGTCTCAAGTTGGAGATTCTGGCACAACATGAACCCACACTGTATGGATTTCTGCACTTCTAAAACTACTTCTCCTAATTCAGTTTGGTGCCCAGCGTTTAACCTTGCCTCCTTTCCTCTGACGTCTCAAGGTCTTGGTCACATGGGCGAAGCCTTGCCACAAGCTGGGTATGCCCTACACATACCCCTTCTGAGTCCATTACCATACTATGGAAACTCCTTCTGACATCGGAAGCACTTCCTTCACTGTTTTTTGTCTTCCATCATAGCGTTATTGGCATCAGCCTTTCAGTAACAATGAAAAGGTAGAAGCTGTTTCTTCATACCTGTCCCCCATAGTCATTCCCAGATTATTTGATTGAAATTGGATTTTACTAATTCTCTCTAAAAGCACCATAAAATATTAGGGCTGAAAGGAGCCTTTCATCATCCCGCCCAAATTCCTTCTGTCATCTGTATGACCCAGAGTTGGTGAGTGTTGGAGGCAGAGCCAGAGCTCCAGACCCCCTGCCTCATGTGTTCAGTGACAGAGCTGCAGACCTGCTGTGTGCAAGGCAGTGTCAGGAAAGAACCCACAGTGTGACTTTGTAGTTTTTTTCTAAGCCAGTCCTCTAGAATTTACACATCCAGGTTAGCATTGCTTTCAGAAAGTTGGCAGTGCAGATATTGAAAACAGTGCCTTAGCACTGGTACAGTCTGAAAGAGAAGTTCCCAAACTATTTGAGCCAAGAAAGTGTTAGTGGAATAAGCATGCATGCATGCTTGGGCTTCCCAGGTGGCTCAGTGGTAAAGAATCCACCTGCCAATGCAGGAGACACAGGTTCGGTCCTTGGGTCTGGAAGAGGCCCTGGGGAATGGCAACCCACTCCAGTACTTTTGCCTGGGAAATCCCATGGACAGAGGAACCTGGTGGGCTATAGTCCATGGGGTCACAAAAGAGTTGGATACCACTGAGCTGCTGAGCGTGCGTACAAACTATTTGAGCCAAGAAAATTGTTACTGGAATAAGCACGTAACCCTTCGAGATAACTGCTTTGAAGAAGACAAAAGTTATTTGTCACAGTAAATCCTGGTTTATGATTGTTACATTCTCTGACTTATTTCTTCATAATAGTTTATAGAGTTAGGGCTACTATTTTCAGGGCGCTTATATTCTTGGGGTTCCTCTTGTGGCTCAAACGGTAAAGAATCTGCTTGTAGTGTGGGAAACTCGGGTTTGATCCCTGGGTTGGGAAGATCCCCTGGAGAAAGGCATGGCAACCCACTCCAGTATTCTTGCCTGGAGAGTCCCATGGACAGAGGAGCCTGATGGGGGAGTGCATGGGGTCGCAAAGAGTCAGACATGACTGAGCTTCTAATACTTTCACATTATAATATTCTTAAAAACAATGACTTAACTTCATAATACTAAAAATAACTGTAAAGTCCTATAACGTGGTAGCGTATTGATGACTAGTTGATAAAGAAGACTAGGACTTCTGAGCAGGGTGGGAAAGTGCAGTCTGAATGGCTTCTGTAGGAGAGAGACTCCAGCCAGCCCAGGGATAGTTGGACATCCTCTTTTATTTCTTTGTATTCACAGTCATTTATAAAGGGCCTTTCATGTACCAGAGAAAAGACTGGAGGTGACAGTGGGTTCTGGTAACAGGAAGTGAAGGTTTGAGGAGGCATGGTAGAGGAGATGGAGAAGTAAATTGAAGCCCCTGGCAGGGCAGGCTCTAAGAGCCAGGCTCAGAAGTGGAGGTTTGATCCTGATGGGTAGGATGAGTTCAGTGTCCAAATCAGGACGCTTTTGAGGAACAACAGACTTAAACCAAACTTCTGGGTATTCTGGGAAGCAAGCTCACTGGGCTCTTGTGTTTTCAGGCTGATCTGGACAGATGACATCACCCACAAAAGACTCAAGTTGCTGTTAGAGGCAGTTACCAAAGTCAGATGAACCTTTATTATCCCGTTACCCGATTGTGTAGAAACTGTTGACCAGTTCCTCCCCCAGGAGACGAGCTAGACCAGTGTCTGGTTCAGCCTCTATATCCCAGGGCCAGAATAATACTGGGCACTTAGAAGGTGGACTGTCAGTATTTGCTTAGAAAACTGAGTAAGTGCTCCAGGCTGATAGGAATCCCTGCGTTGGATCTAACAGGAAGACAGGGAGGTGGTGAGCCCTGAGTAGGGGGCTTCAGCTAGATGGAAGGCACACACTGCGGGCCCTCCATGTCCGTGGGTTCCCTGTCCCAGGTTGGTTGAGTTCATGGGTATGGAACCCGCGGATACGGAGGGCCGACTGGACTCCATCGTTTTATATAAAGGACTTGAACTTCAAAAGGTTTGAACTTTCAAAAGGTTTGGTATCCATGGGTGGGGGGCCAGGGGCACATCCTAGAACCAGTCATCTGCAGATAAGGAGGGCCAGCTGTTTGAAGGAGCAAGAGTCATTTCTGGAGGCGGATGTCACCTTAGCCAGGGTCCAGGCTTGGGAATGTGGGCTGGAAGAGGCCGGGCAGGAGTCTGGAGGTCCTTTGATTGCAGCAGGAGGACAAGTCGGTCCTGCATGTGATGGCTGGTGCTGTTGGGTGTTCACCTTGAACCCTGCTCCCCGCCTCCATGCAAGCCTCTGACTGCCATTTACCCTGTAGACTTCGGTTAAGTGCTTTGGTGTCAACAGTGGCCACACAGGTCTTACTGTGCCTTTCACATAACGAGGTGGTTCCCCCCGTTCCTTTTAGACTGGTTCTTCCCTCTCCCTAGAACATTCTATCTCCACATGGTTCTTTTTCAACAGTCAGTGCTCAAATATTGCCTCCTTTCCTTGGAAGCCTTGCTCATCTTCTGTGGAAGAACCCATTCTCCGATGTCTCTGTTGCCATTACCCTACCTGGTTTATTTTCTTCACTGGTCACTAAAATCATGTTACTTGTTTCTTAGTTGGCTTACTACCTGTTTTACTGGAATGTAAGCACCATTTCTGTCTTTCTCTCCTCTATCCTGAATACCTACCTGGCACAAGGCGTGGCCTATAGGGACCATTAAATGATTGTGTGGGGGAAGAAAACATTACACAGGATTACACAGGAAAGCCCTTCCTTCTGGGGAAAAAAAAATCATTAGAAAACACAAGAACTTTATTAGCAACAGATTATGATAGAGCTCACAGCTGGTCTTGCTGAGTACTGCTCTTATTGTAGGGTAGGGGTGGAGCTTGGAGCATTTTAGCCCATCCTAGCCTGGATGCTCTGGCCTCCTGAACCCTGGGTTTGGTAAGTGTAGTGGGGAAGTCTTGCTGAAGGATTCTCTTTTTTTTTTTTTTTAAACCTGTTTTTTCGGACACCACGCAGCATGTGGAATCTTAATTCCCCAGCCTGGGATTGAACCTATGCCCCCTGCAGTGGAAGCATGTTATCTTAACCACTGGACCACCAGGAAGTCCCAAGGATCCCCAGGTTCTTTTTGTTTTTCCTTCCGGTTCTGTTGAGATGTAACTGACATATGGCACTACTTAAGCTTAAAAGTGAAGTTGCTCAGTCGTGTCCGACTCTTTGCGACCCCATGGATGGAGTAGCCCGCACCAGGCTACTCCATCCATGGGATTTTCTAGGCAAGAGTACTGGAGTGGGTTGCCATTTCCTTCTCCAGGGAATCTTCCCGACCCAGGGATCGAACCCAAGTCTCCCGCATTGTAGACAGACGCTTTACCATCTGAGCCACCAGGGAAGCCTACTTAAGTTTAAGGTGTACAGTATAATGATTTAACTTACATTATGAAGTGATTACCACAATAGGTTTAGTGACGATCCATCACCTCATGGACACAACATTTTTTTTATTTTTTAAAGAAAAAAAATATGTTTTTCTTGTGTTTAGAACTCTTAGGATTTACTATCTCAAGAACTTTCGTATATAACATACAGCAGTGTTAATTATATTAATCCCCAGATTCTTGTTGACCATGGACAAGCCACCGTGTTCCTGGAGCCGGAACCCCCAGGACGACCAGGAGCGGGATGGAGGGCAGGGTGGTGTGTGTGCCCAGGTGCAGTCTCCTCTCCCCTGGAGAGAGGGGTGGTGGTTGAGCCCCCTTCCCTCCCAGCTTCCGGGGAACCTTTGTCCCTCTGTCCAAGTTAGAGTGGCTCAGAAGCGGGAGGGGCTGTTTAAATCCTCCCTGTTGGAGGCAGCAAACAGTCTGCATGTGTGCTCACTGTTGTTCAAGTGTTTGCTTAAATCATTTTATCTTCTAGGAAATTTTTCTGCCTTTTGGTTAGCACCTCTGTGGTTCAGTTTTGGTACATAATGTTTCATTTCCCTTCTTGTTTCATCCTTTTTTTTTTTTTTTTTTTTTTTTTTTAAAGCAAAAGCTGTACATACAAGAGTGGAAAGCTTAACTGGAAACCCCAACTTGGCCAGAAAAATTGGCAGGAACGCATTCTCTTTCTTCACTTTCCTTTCCCTTTTAAAGCCTTTGTTTTAGAAAAAAGGAAATTGGTGTGTTTGGAAAGCAGTTGTTAGCTTTTCAAGACTGGGCTCGTTGATCTAATTTGGTAAGGGCCCAGAGCATGTCAGATAAAATGAGTGAAAAAGGTAAAGCTAAAGCGGGCATGTAAGGGGAAAGCACACAACTATAAATTTTAACCCCAGAGCCCCACCTAACACGCTTTTAGTGAGAAGGCTTGGCTGTTTTGGGGAAGCGTCGGCTTTCCTGATGGTGATGGAATCCCTGTGAGGCAGCCCATCTCTCGCCCGTCCCAGCTCGCTCTCCCTTCCCTCCCCACCCCAAGCCAATTCTGTCAATACCTGTAGTGGTCTGCCTTCTGTCTAGACACTTAGGCCCCGCCAGCATGTTGCAGGTTCCAGTTCCTCCACTGCAACACAGCACAGCGTGCAGTTGCTTTTTGTTGGGACAATGGCTTCCTTCTTTTAGGTGAATGAATTGTTCACAGTAGTGCTTACCTGTTGTGTTCCCAAGACAGCTCTGGGTGTCCAGCTGATGTTTCATGGGCCATGGTCTTACACCAGTTGAGTGCTCAGGAAAGATGGAAAGGCGGATTTGTTTGGATGCTAGTTTTCTGTTACTGCTTACTTACTACTAAAGTAGTCACTCAGTCGTGTCCAACTCTGTGCAACCCCATGGACTGTAGCCTACCAGGCTCCTCTGTTAATGGGATTTTCCAGGCAAGAGTACTGGAATGGGTTACCATTTCCTTCTCCCTTTCTCTTAGGTGAAGATTATAGGCTCCCTTCTCGCCCCCTTTATTGACTCCTGTCTGCCTTCTTGCTGCCCTGGCTCCAGGGTTCCCACTGGACATTCTGCCCCAGCCTGTCCTTGTTTCAGGTGACCTGTGTTTTAGAGTTCGACGGTTGCTTGGTGAGCCTGGAGTCTATATAAGGGCGATCTAACTGAAGGAGTATAATGGCTGATATCCTGAAGGTAAGGTGTCCTGGCCCATCCATCTCTTTTTCCATTTTAAGGTGTAGCCAGGAGGCAGGATGATGACTCATACGTAATAATGGGGGCACTTTCAACTCAAGGCAAAGTGGAGACAACAGCAAATTCTTGTTCTTTGGAGTCTCCCCTGACCTCCTCTCTCTTCACATCTCATGGAGGTGAAAGTCGGAAGTCCCTGAAAGTTCTTAATTGTCCGTCTGTAGCTTATTGCTTGAGGAAGTTTTTGTTCTCTCATGGCTGATCCGGGCAGCCCGTAGCTTCATGTTTGTGGCCTGCACAGTTCCCTTTGTGTACCACTGTACAAAATGCTGAGGGGATGGGGAGAAGACCAAGGGGAAATGTCTTGGCTATTGGAAGGCCTTAGGTGCGTGTGTGCTAAGTCGCTTCAGTCGTGTCCAACTCTTTGCAACCCTATGGACTGTAGTCTGCCAGGATCCTCTGTCCATGGGATTCTCCAGGCAAGAATATACTGGAGTGGGTTGCCATTCCCTTCTCCAGAAGATCTTCCTGACCCAGGGATCGATCTGGAGTCTCCTGCAGCTCCTGCATCTCAGGTGGATTCTTTACCGCTGAGCCACTTGGGGAGGATTGGAAGGCCTTAATTGGAACCAAAAGTTTGCATTCCAAGAGCATGGACCTGACAGGAATGGGGTTTGTCTGGGGAATGGAGGGTGCTCTTAGTGGAATCCAGACTCCTGTGCGAGAGCTGAACAGTGATCTTTCTTCTGTACTCAGGATAGCATCACTGCTTTGGTTGCCCATTTGACTAACAGACCCATGATATATTGCTTACTCAAATAAAACAAAATTTTTTTTCAATTTAAACTTTTTTTTGAGATAATTATAGATTCACCTGCAGTTGTAAGAAATAACAGTGGTTTTTTAAAAAATATATTTTTTTAGGAAATAATCTTTACCTAGAATAGTCAAACTCATAGAATCAGAAAATACATTGGTAGATACCCTGAACTGGGGGTTGGTGGGGTAGGAAGGGGGGATGGAGAATCAGTGTTTAATGGGGCCAAGTTTCAGATTAGGAAGCTGGAGCATTCGGGAGATGGATGATGGTGAGAGTTGTACAGCAATGGGAATGCACTTAGTGCCACTGAACTGTACAGTTACGGTTAAAATAGTATGTTTTGAGACTTAACCACAAATTTAAAATTACTTAAAAAAAAAAAAGAATCTTGTGTACTCTCTACTGTTTTCCCCAGTGGTAACATCTTGCTGATTTTGTTTTTTTTTAATGACTCTATATCCCCTATGCTGTGCATTTGATCCCATAACTCATTTATGTTGTAACTGGAAGTTTATGTTTCTTAATCCTTTACATGTTTGACTCATCTCCCACCCACCCCCTCCCTTCTCTGGCAACCACCTGTTTGTTCTCTCTGAGTCTGTTCTGTTTTCTATTTGTCCTGTTTTTGTTTTTTGGTGTTTTTTTTGTTTTTTTTTTTTTTTTTAGATTTTACATGTAAGTGAAATTGTACGATATTTGTCTTTCTCTGATTTCTTTGACTTAGCATAATATGGAGGTTTCTTTCTTTTTTATGGTCAAGTAATATTCCTATATATAGATAGATACACACATACGGAATCTTCTTTATCCATTTATCTGTCAGTGCACACTTAGGTGGCTTCCATATCTTGGCTGTTGTAAACAGTGCTGCAGTGAACATAGAGGCACATGTATCTTTTCCAATTAGTGTTTTTGTTTTCTTCAGAAAAATACCCAGAAGTTGAATTGCTGGATTGTATGGTAACTATTTCTAATTTTTTGAAAAACTTCCATACTGTTTTCCATAGTTACTACATCAGTTTACATTCCCACCAACAGTGTTCCAGGGTTTCATTTTCTCCACTTCCTTACCAACACTTACTTGTTCTTTTGATAATAGCCATTCTGATGAGTATGGGCTGATACGTGTCATTGTACTTTTGATTTTCATTTTCCTGGTGACTACTGATGTTGACCATCTTTTCAGGTGCCTATTGGCCATCTATATGTCTTTGGGAAAATGTCTCATCGGGTCCTCTGCCCATTTTTTTAAGTTTTTGGGTTTTTTTTTTTTGATGTTGAGTTATATGAGTTCTTTGTATACTTTGGATATTAACCCCTTATCAGATATATCATTTGCAAGTATCTTCTTTAAAACTGAATTTATTTGGTTGAAAAAAGTACACAGTTGTCTAACCACCACCCAGCTTTTCCTTTTCGATGCAGTAGTATTACTAGTTTTTTTAAATGTTTTCTTCCAAGGATTCTCTATTCATATATAAAGAGCTACACATAAGCCCTCTTTTTCTTATGTACCTGATAATTAAAGTACACTTGTTTGCATCTTGCTTTTTAAATTTAACAATATATCTTGAAGATCTATTTTCATTAGTACGTAAAGAGCTTCCTTTCATAATTATATAGTATTTCCTTGTGTGGATAAGCTATAATTTATATAAGCAGCTTCCTAATTGATGGACTGTTTCCAATCTTTTGCCATTATAAACATGATGCAGTGCATGTTCTTTAGGTCTGTCATCTCCCACGTGTATAATTATTTTCCTGCGATAATGTTCCTAAAAGTGAGATAGCTAAGTCCAAGACTGTGTACACTTTAACTTTGGTAGAAAACGTTTAAATTGTCCTCTATAGAGATTTTACTAGTTTATATTTTCACCAGCAACATATATGAATGCCTTTCCCCGGCACCTTTGACAGCATTGTAGTTTTACAAATTTTGTCCTTGACAGTTTGGTAAGTGAGAAGTGGTATTCCAGGAGAGTTTTAATAATGCTATTCTCTTACAGGGAATGCAGTAGATTAGCTTCTCAGATGTTTTAGATGTGAACTATGAACAATGAGTTCATTTCCTTCACCTACTTTTCTATTGGATTGTTGACCTTTTTCTTACTGATTTGTGGGAGCTCTTTATGTATCATGGAACCTAACTCTTTGTGATGTGAATTGCTAATATATTTTTCCCAGCAAACACTGGTTGTGTTCCTGGTGGGTTTTATCATAATAATGGTTTTAAAGTTTCTAAATATCTGTATTTTATATAGGTACAGCAATCATTTGTTTATGAGATCTGAGTTTGTATCATAGTTAGAAATTAGAAAGTCTTTGTTTACTCTGTAATTATGAAAAGAGAAATCAGCCAGCTTCTTCAGTGCTTTAATGCAGAATATGCACTTCCTTCTTTCCTTTATATTGAACTTTTTCCTTCATCTAGAGTTTATTTTCACGTGAGGTGTGCAGTATGGGTCTAATTGAGTTAGAGTCATGGTGACTCTTCAGTATGTCTCAGAAATGTTGTGTCTCATGCCTCCTTGTGTCTTACCCAAGCCCCTCTCTGGGGTTTATGCATCATAGATGCTTGATAGAGAGGAGAAGGCTGAGGGAACTGCTGCCAGAAGAGAAGCAGAAGCTGCAGCCCATGGACTGGCTATTGTAAGGTGCTTTCATTCACTGTCTCCAGTCAGCACAGCCACTCTTCATGGCAACCAGCATAATCTGCATTTTATAGATGCAGAAACTGAAACCTAGAAGCCAGATAATTTGCCCAAGTTCCTGCCATGAGTAGAAACTGAGGCTGGAGATACATGTAATTTGGTCTTAAAACTGTCAGACTTCAAAGCTTGTGTTTTCTCTTTGCCTGACCTTGGTAGAGGGCTCTGTTTGTTGTAATTGATTGTACTTGGATATGGGGTTGTGGGAGATGGAATCAAAAAAACTTTGAAGATGTTGGAAACTGAGTCCTGAAACACACACACAAAAATAGAGAAACACTGCAGGCGTTTGTTGTGAATCTCTAGACTCAGAGATTATACAGATTTTATACAGGAAGCAAGATTCTTAACTACCAGGGGAAAAAAAGACCTTGATCTCTTGTTTAAGAGAAACTTAAGTGTTCTTTCAGAAAACCATGATATTTACACTTGGCTATTACTGAGATTGTTAAAAGCATACATTTGCAATTCCCTAGATTTGAGTAATGTTATTAAAGGTTAAATGGTAGATTACTCTCTAAAAATTTTCCTCAGATGACCTAAGTAGAAATTAGGTACAAAATTGTGTATATAGAGCCTTAAAATATAATCTAGAATTAGGCATCCTGTATGTGGTCTTGAAGCATCAAACACAGTTACATGTTGGCTTAGTTGTTACCAAAAGGCTGTGTATAAATGGCATTTTACATTTTGAGTCATCTTCCCACCTGTGTATAATTTTAGATGAACAACTGGGTCATGTAAGTTCAGGAGTTATCTATACTCTGTAGCTGGCTACTTATTAACATCAAACATGCTTATCTTTTAGAAATGTACATTTCCCTCAAGGTAATTCAATTTTTATCATTCAACTTGCTAAATTTAAATGACAACCGGCATACAAAAACAGGACTTTGCATTTTTACTATTCTGAAAATAGAGCACAGATTAAGAGCATTGAGAAGTAGTGTGCGACTGTCAACCTGTGGATCCTGAATTCAGAGTTGATGTCCTTCTCTGCTCATTTTTCAATACCAAGATAAGTGTCACAAATAGCACCCTTTCTCAGAGGATTTCCAGAATTAGAATAACAGGCATAGACTTAGTAAAGTGGTAGTGGTGCCGTATAACCAGGAATCTTGCACCCTGCCTGTCTCACTCACTGTTTGCAGTAAGGTCCTGTGTGATCTCTGAGGTAAGGCCCCAAGTCTCCTCCTCTTAATTTCTGAGTAAAATGCTTGGCTTTCTCTTAAGGCACAGATCTAGAAAGATGTGCAAAAGTCACTTTCCCTGGTGGCCTGTGATATGACAAGACCCTTCCCACCTTGGTCAGAGGAGAACCATGGATCGTTGTTTGAATTCCATTCTTTTCTCTCCTTTAGATCTGAGTCATGCTTTTAAAGGTTTTCAGGCCCACTATTTAGCCCTGTTTCTTATGTATGCCCGGGTAGCCCTGAGAAAGTGGCTTGGTCAGTGAGAGAGGAGACTCCAGAGCCTGAGTGAGAATAATGGCCCACACTCCCTTCTCCTGTGTAGGGAGGCAACAGACCGCCAAGAATCTCTCCAACCTTCCGGACACCCCCCCCACCCCACCCCCGCCCCTGGGAGTGCACTCGCAGGAGTCTGAACTCAGCCCAAGCCTGCTGAGTGAGCATCTGCAGAGACCAGGCCCTGCTGGGGTAGACATGTGCACTTGAAGCATTTTGATGTCCTAGCCACCAAGTCCTCCTGGATGAACATGGAGAGTACATAATCTTAAGAGTTGTTTGTCATGCTTTTATTGCTTTAAAATTGCCTTCTAAAGGGGTTTTTAACTTACTGTGATTGAGTTGCAAACAATCTATTTGATTTCTAAGGTCAGTTATTATTATTACTTCTCTTGATATATAATTGTGTTGGCCCATACATGGAAGCAGGCAAAGAAGGGTGGAAAAACAGTATAAAAACAAAAGCTTCTAAGTGTTTTGTGAAAGCAGCCCCACTGTCTACTGGTCTTAAGTTGTTGATTGCTCTCTAAATGACATGTGCCTCACACTTTGGGTTCTCATTGATAAGCTGTTTTCTTTTCTGCTGAGAAACCATACTTTGCTATTCTGTTGTGGCTTCCAGAACCCTGGCTTGGACTCCTATACCTTGTTTCTTTTCGCTTTCTTTACTGTTGAATACTAAGGGTAGAGTGCTTCTCTGGCTTTGTGTGTTTGGCCCTTAAGGTTTAAACATAGTCTTTAGTGGTTCCAGGATATAAATATTAAAAGCCCTCCTCAGGATGTTGCTTCTTAGTCTATTGAATATTTGTAAACTACTCCTAGTTTCAGGCTGTCTTTTGGAGCCTTAGCAAGTACTTTCAGGAGTAAAATGTAAGATGGTGTTAACAAAGATTTATTCACCAGATCTTAGGTCTTGAAAACCTCAGGGATCTTTTGAGCTTGAAGAACCTTAGTTTGAGGCAAGCAAAACCAAAAGAATAGTTGAAAAATTAAAAGATTTGATTCAGAGTTGCACTATAAACACATCATAAAGGTATGAGGCTTCCCTAGTGGCTCAGTTGTAGTGAATCTGCCTGCCAGTGCAGGACATGTGGGTTCAGTCCCTGGGTTGGGTAGATTCCCCAGAGAAGGAAATAGCTACCCACTCCAGTATTTTTGCCTGGGAAATCCCATGGACAGAGGAGCCTGGCATGCTACAGTCTGTGGGGTTGAAGAGAGTCAGACTTGACTTAGCAACTAAACAACAACAACAGTATAGGTGTTACCAGCTGAATGGAAACATCAGGAGAAAATCCCAGTAAACAGGCTGGCAATTTATAGCAGTCTAGAGAGTTAAAGCTCTTGCCTGGAAAATCCCATGGACAGAGGAGCCTGGTGGGCTGCAGTCCATGGGGTCGCTAAGAGTCAGACATGACTGAGTGACTTCACTTTCACTTTTCACTTTCATGCATTGGAGGAGAAAATGGCAACCCACTCCAGTGTTCTTGCCTGGAGAATCCCAGGGACGGGGGAGCCTGGTGGGCTGCCGTCTATGGGGTCGCACAGAGTCGAACACGACTGAAGCGACTTAGCAGCAGCAGAGAGTTAAAACAGTGAAATGTAATGGTTTAAAAGTTCAGACATTTACCTTATTAAGATTTATTTTACAGGAGGCTTCATTGCATTTAAAAATGGTACCTTACACTCACAGGAATGTTATCAATGCAGAAGCTCCGATTTAAAGATTTGGCATCTTAGACTGTCCAACCTGGATGAAATTTCAACTGTTAGAGCTCACAGGTACCAGTGCACAGTCAGGGCTCTGCCAGGAAAATGGAGGCCATTCCAGGTATTCCATGGAGGAAAGAGTTTCTTCTCTTTTTCATTTTTATTTTCAGCCCCTTATTGAGGTGTAACTGAAATACTAAATTAGAATTGAAGTGCTTAGATTTGAAGTGTCAGAATACATGCAGTTTTGAACTGTGTATGCTTACAATGAAAAGTATATCCGTTATCTCCCAAAGTCTCCATCTGTGTATGTGTGTATGTCTGTGTTGGCTGAGCTGGGGCTTAGTTGTGGCATGTGAACTCTTAGTTGTGGCATGGGATCTGGTTCCCTGACTAGAGATTGAACCTGGCCCCCTGCATTGGGAGTGCAGCGTCTTAGCCACTGGACCACCAGGGAAGTCCCCACAGTCTCTAAGTGCCCACTTGTCCGTCTTCCTTTTGGCCCTGCCCTGTCCCTTCCCAGCCCCCAGGTAACTGCTGATCTGCTTTCTGCCCTTACAGATTAGTTTGTGTTTTCTAGAATATTATACAAATGGACCATACAGTTCTCTTCTGGCTTCTTTCATTCAACATAATTACTTTGAGTTTTATCCATGCTTTGTGTTACCGTTCCCTTATTGCTGAGAACTGTTTGATTGTATGCCCTACCACAATTTGTTGATCCATTTACCAACTGATGCACAATTGAGTCGTTTACAGTTTTCAGCTCTTAAAATCAAGCTGCTACAAAGTTTGCCCATTTGAAAAATAGGGTTTTTTAAATATATTATTAGATTTCCAGGGTTCTTTATCTATCTGGAGATGCATTCTTTATCAGATAGGTGATTTGCGAATATTTTCTCCCAGTCTGCTGCTCTTTCTCTCTTAACGGCATCTTTTGGACAGTAGAGGTTCTTAATTCTGAAGAATCAAATGTATCGTGTTTTTTTTTTTTTTTTTTTTTTTTTTTTTCTTTTGTGGATCATCCTTTTGTCGTTAGGGCTAAGAAATAATTTTCCTAACCCAAGTTCACAAAGATTTTATTTTGCTTATTTTCTTTTAGTTTTATGTTCAGGTCTGTGGTCCATTTTGAGTTGATTTTTGTATGTAGTGTAAGGTCTGGGTTGAGGGTTTTTTTTTTTAAACATATGGCTGTTCAGCTGCTTCCCCACCGTTTGTAGAGAACAGACTATTCTTTCTCTGCTGAATTACCTTTGTACCTTTTTGAAAATCAGTTGTCCATTTCTGTATTGATCTACCTCTGGAATCTGTTGCATCCTACTGAACTTTTTGTCTTTGTCGATGTCAATACTGCACTGCCTTGATTACTATATCTTTATAAGAAGTCTGAGTGTCAGGTGCTGTGAGCCCTCCAGCTGTTCTTTTTGAAACTTGTTGCCTATTCTGGGTCCTTAGGAATTTTTAAAAGAGCTTGTCAGTTTCTACTTAAAAGTCGTGCCGAGATTTTGATAGGGTTTGTGTCAAATCTGTAAATCAATTTTGGGAGAACTGACATATATACAGTGCTATCTTCCAGTCTGTGAACACAGTGTATCTCTCCACTTATTTAGGTTTAAAAATTTTTCTCTTATCAGCATTTTACAGTTTTCAGTGTACAAGGATAGGTCTTTATCATCAGGTTTACCTCTAAATACTTCATAGGTTTCAATGCTATTATAATTAGGATTTCTAAAAATTTCAGTTTTTGATTGTTGTTAGTATACAGAAATAGAATTGGTTTTATGTATTGATCTTATATCCTGTAACCTTGCTTAAGTCATTTATTAATTCTGGTAACTTTTTGGGGTAGAATCGATTGTATTTTCCAAAAAGAAAAGGCTTTTCTATAGGGAATTAAAAGCTCACACAACCATTAGAGAGTCGGGGGTGGGCGGGAGTAGAATGCAAGGAGACCATTGTTGTTGTTGATGAAATTAGAATGCCAGGTTCCTGGGGAAGCATGGTCTCAGCGGTCGTCTGCAGCTCCAGTATGGCTCCAGTTCATCTGGAAGCTGCTGTGAAAGTGGAAAGTCCTGTCTGCCGCTGCCTATGTGTCTGCTTCCAGCTGTTTTCAGAGAATACTGACTTCCGTCTACTAGAGCAGGAGCTTCTCATTGGCCATATCTAACTTAAAACAGACAGAGAATGGGATTCTGGGAAATGTTGTGCCAGGCTTCCCCTGCCAGCTGTAGGGGGTGGCAATGCTAGGCTGACAGTCAGGCACAGAAGGCATTGGGAGAGATACATGTAAGACCCTCGACTCAATCATGGAGCAGTAACTTAGCAACACTGTGAAAAATAGGGGTGAGAAGTGGCTGTAACTCAGAAAGAGGTGATTGCTGGGGAAGGCAGATGGGCTCTGTGACCAAACTGACAGTGGGGTATTATCTGTATGAGGAAGTGGCAGGCCTGCTCTGTTTGGTCCTGCCTTACCCAGCAATTGGATGCTCGTCGACACAGTGAATATGTCTAGGGGATGGTGGTGAGGGGCTAGAAAACCAGGTCACAGGTGAACTGTTTGAAGACTGTGAGGAAGCCTCTGGGATGCATGATGGGTGGCTACAAATATGGATTTAGAAGACTTCTGTGCAGTCTGGAAAGGAAAGCTTAGGACCGGTGGGCGGAAGCTATAAGGAGATAATTCCCAAAGCAATATAAGGAACTTCCTACACAGCTGCACTAGGACTGAATAAAGATCTTTGTTAGATCTTTGTTAGAGACTGCTGGGCTGCGAGGCAAGAGTATATAAAATATAAGAAGAGTCATTTCAAATGAGCTGTTTCTCAATCACCATTCTAACCCTGAAGGGTTTCGCAGGGGAAAACCTCCCCTATCACTCGTTATAACTTATGCCACGTGGAATTTTTGAAAGCGAAAACAAGTTCTTGTAAATGTTTTTTCTTCCTTTTTCTGATTTGAGTAATTCCAAACAAACCTATTCCTTGCATGTACCTTAGTTGTGGGATGTGGAGGGATTTGTGAGACACTTGGAGTCAGAGGTTATGTTCACAGAAGTATTGTTGCCGTATTTCACTGATTGTGAAACGCAGATTCTTTTTGTGCTTGACATACTTGAAATCTGCATTCCCCTACAGCTGATGGCCCCCTTCGACTATTGATACCTACATTTGCTGTCATCATGGTTTGTTTGCCTGCACAGATGTGGTCCTAGCTATTCCTGATGTCATTTCAATTAAATTTCATGCGTATTTGATATTACACAAGTTGTCTAATTGACTTTTAATATATCTTTATGAAGATTACACTGTCATTTGGCACTGAAACACAGATAGGAATAACAGGGCATAAGCTTGATGTTAATGAGGTTAATATTTATCCTTGGAGAAATCAGTACAATTTCATATTTTCCTAGAAAGAACAGCCAAGTGCATTGTTTCTGTACTATTCAAAGTAAGGACCAGGGACCAGCAGCTTGTTAGAAAAGGAGAATTGTAGGTCCTCGTCAAACCTACTAAATAAGAGTCTACATTTTAACAAGATTCCCATTAAAGTTTGAGAAGCATCGCTTTACACAACCACACGTAGGAAGGTAACTCATATGTAGAAGGAGCAGTGTTAATTTTGTTGTTATTGTACCATCGCAAAATCTTGTCCAACTCTTTGCGACCCCACGGACTGCAGCATGACAGGCCCCCGCGTCGTTCACTATCTCCAGAAGTTTGCTCACATTCTATCCTCTGTCTCCCACTTCTCCTTTTGCCTTCAGTCTTCCCCAGCACCAGGGTCTTTTCCAACGAGTCAGCTCTTTGCATCAGGTGGCCAAAGTATTGGAGCTTCAGTATCAGTCCTTCCTATGAATATTCAAGGTTGATTTCCTTCAGGATTGACTGGTTTGATCTCCTTGCAGCCAGAGGAACTCTCAAGCCGCCGTACAAAAGAATTGCCTGTCACGTATTACATGATGCAACTCAGGGCAGGAGAAATTTCTGCATCCCTCTAAATTAATAAAAAATGTATTTACCTTTATTTTGCTTAGTTTAATGTTACTATTTTCTTCCCATGAGCCACTCAATGTTAAAATGATTTTGATGCTTCAGTGTTGTTTGGCCTTGACTACTAATTTAATATCATGTGCAAATTACATTAGCATCCCATTAAATTCCCTCAGTCAGATCCAGCAAATGAAAAAACGTTAAGAACAAATCCAGCACAGATCTTTGGAGTACCCTACTATGTAATTTCCTCTGCCGAAATGGATTTATTCCAGCATGCTCTCTTTCTGTGTGCATTTTTAATTAAAAACACTCTAAATGGATACTTCGAGCATTTTGCTTAACTCTTATCATTGCACTCCTTTTGTTAATTGTCCTCACTCCAAATATGTGTGTGGTATCATTAATCCTTAATTGGTTATGACTGTTAATGGTTTTGTGTCTAGCTATTTTCTTACATTTTATAAATTGCCAGGATTACCATTTGTCTTTTAAGGAAGTAACTGTCTGTACAAGTCACGTATATTAGCTGTGCTTTGGTAAGCTTATGTAAATCCGTGTTGGACAGAGTTCTTAGTGTCAGACAGTGGAACTTTGACTGCTGCCAGCGGTTTATTAAGTGTGATGCTGTCTCACAGATCCTTGGGAATCACACCACTGGGGGCCCCACGGGAACTTTTTCCTCTTCCTGTACATTCAGGAAACCGCTGTTAGAGGTTTCGGCTCCAGGACCACGTCGTGTCTGCTCCCTGAGAAGAGGGGTGCCCTGCACCCTGTCAGTTCCCTAGTAAAGTCACACACACGTGCAACTTATTGGCAGAACATAAGTCACATTTCAATCTCTAGTTATAAAGGAGTCTGGGAAGTAGGCCAGAAGGGGCTTGGAGTTGATGTTGGCTGAGTTGACGTACTCCTCCACCGCAGAGTGAAATAATAGCTTTTATTACTGGTACAGCACTAACATCCTCAGTAAAAGGATGATGCTGTGGATCACGTGGTAGAAGAACATTTTAAACACCCTGTGGTGTCATATTTACCACATACCTAATGTATGGAAGACAAAGGAACCTCGACTGATAAAACTGTAACAGTTGATTTGGACGTATTGGGGAGAAGTGTAGATTCTAGCCTATTTGGGGGAATACATTTTTTGAACGTCAGGACCACAGTGATTTCTAAAGTTCTTTTTGACTCTTCTGTGACTTTCATAAAGAGCTGTTAAAATATTTGTTTGAAATAGAAGTCCTTAAAAGCTATAAGAAGATAACTAAAAGATGAATCAGTATTTGAGGCTCTTTTTTTTTTTCCCCATTAAAATTGTTATTGAGATAATTGTAGATTCACATGTGGTTGTAAGAAATAACATATTGAGATTCCAGGCACCTTTTACCCAGTTTGTGCCAATGGTTTCTTCTGGTGGAACTATAGTATAGTTTCACAGCCAAGAGACTGATTGATACAACTCACTGATCTTATTTAATTTGCCCACTTTACTTGTGCTTATTTGTGTGTGTGTGTGTAGTTTTATGTTGTATTACATGTAGCTCCCTTATCTGCCACCGCTGTCATCAACAGGCAGAAGTCTCATCACCTTTAGGACCACTGGTGTCACCCTTTTTTTATAATCACCCTGCCTCAGCCCCCAGCAACCCCTGACAACTGCTTGTCATTTCAGAGTGTTCTATAAATAGATTCATACAGTATGTAACCTTTGGGATTGGCTTTTGTCACTTACCATAATCCCTGGTGATTCATCGACGTCGTTGATAGCTTGTTCTTTTACAGTGTTGGTTTGCTTCTGGCATATTTCATCTGTTGGGTGGATCTGTTGTATCCATTTGGATCTGCCTGCCTTAATTATTGGAGAAGGCAATGGCACCCCACTCCAGTACTCTTGCCTGGAAAATCCCATGGATGGAGGAGCCTGGTAGGCTGCAGTCCATGGGGTCGCTAAGAGTCGGACAAGACAGAGCGACTTCACTTTCACTTTTCACTTTCACGCTTTGGAGAAGGAAATGGCAACCCACTCCAGTGTTCTTGCCTGGAGAATCCCAGTGACGGGGGAGCCTGGTGGGCTGCCGTCTCTGGGGTCGCACAGAGTCGGACACAACTGAAGCGACTTGGAGGCAGCGGTGGCCTTGATTATATATGGTTATGATCTGGGACCGGAGGTGCCGCGGTACTTACCGACCAGAAAGTCATCAGAAGTTGATGGTGTTGTAGCCGGTCATTCATACCTGGCAGATACTCTTTTCTCTCGGGTCAGTATATTGGTGACTGCTGCTTTCCAAGTATGAAGTTGTCAGCCCTGCCTCTGCTTGATGCTTGAGGCTCAGTGGGCTTGAGCACATTAATTCAGGAACCATTGGCTGTGATTCCAGTTTTTGGAAAGAGGTTGATATCTTAACCTGGTTTATCACAAGCTGTGAATTCACCTGTCCAAGGTTCTGGTACTTTCAAAACACCAAAGGCACCCCAATGTCCTGGAAATCACCAACTCAATGGACATGAGTTTGAACAAACTCGGGGAGATAGCAAACAACAGAGAAACCTGGCGTACTGCAGTCTGTGAGGTCGTAGAGAGTCAGATATGTCTTAGCGACTGAACAACAGCAACAACAGCAAAATACTGGTAAAGACGGAGGGCAGAGTTGTGAGGCGAGATACAGCTGTTCAAAAATTTAAGCTGAGGGGCACTTCTTGGTGGGCCAGTGGCCAAGACTTCACACTCCCAATGCGGGAGGCCTGGGTTCCATCCCTGGTCAGGGAACTGGCTCCCAAATGCCACAAGTAAGACCAGGCGCAGCCGCAATAAAATCTGAACTGAGAGCGCCAGGAAGGCAAGCAGCACTGCTTGTGGAGTTATTGGCCTCCAGCACAGAGCTTGGCAAGTAGGCACTGAAATAGGAAGGAAGGAAAGATGAAAGGAACAGAATAGAGGGAAGCTCTTAAGAAATAGAATGCCTAGTTTTTTTGGTGTGAGTGAGGACTGTTACAAAATAAGCACAGAAAACTCTGACGCGCGTGTGTGAGTTTTTGCTGTGGGGGAGGGGGCAGTGGGAGGAGGGAGGAAGAAGAGTATCCCTCCCCCCAAAAAATAAAAGCCCAAATTCATACCAAGCACCCTCCCATCCCAGGATCTTTGAACTTACTGTTCTCTCTGCCTGGTCGGTCACTCTTCTCCCAGGTAATTTCCTTCATTCCAATCTCTCACGGTCTCAGAGAGGCCTTCCATGAATGCACATCTTGTGTAAAGTACCCTGTCATCTTCCCTGCCCCTTCCCTCTTGGTCGCGCTCTAGCTCCTTTCTCAGCTTTATTTTCTTTGTGATGTTGTGTGTGTACATTTGTCTGTCTGTCTGTCTCTGTCTAGACCATCAGCCCCCAAGGCCACTGTTATATCCCTAATGCCTAGATCAGTGCCTGGCACATACTGTAACTCAGTGTCTGTTTGCTGAGTGATTTAACTAGTTAAATTTAATTGAGACTTTTTATTTCGAACCATGTCCCATTGAAAAGATAGAAAAGCGTCTCTCGCTCTATCATCATGCAGTTGGTAACATTCAGTGGAGGACCTCATGTGTCCTAGGATTTGTGCTCGGTGATAAGAAGAAGAGGAAGGGCAGCAGTGGACTTCACTGTAGCAAACGCAGGCCTACTCAGCTTCCTGTTCTGCCCTGACCGGTGCTCTGAGCGGGGCAGGCCAGCTCCTGTGAAGACAGGAGCAGCAGCTCTGAACGCGGGAGGGGGAAAATGGGCTTTTCATTGACAGAATTAGAGGTGGAGGAAGTGTCGGTTTGTGTGTGTACACCAGTCCCAGTTTGATCCCTTATTAAGTTCCCAGATATGTCCCCTTGAATTTGAGAAGTGCGGTGATGTTCAGCAGGGCCCAGCTACCCGTCTGATCTCATCCACCGCCTTCTCCCTTATTCACTCGACTCCAGCCTCCTTGCCAAACACACCAGTGTCATTCCTTTCTGCTGCTCTTCCCTCTGCCTGGAATCCTCTGGCACAGACAGCCACATCTCCCTCACCTCAGTGGTTCTCCATGCTTAGGCCCCCTTATCAGAAAGGCCTTTTCTAACCATGTGTAAGGTGGAACCCTCTTCCCTGCCTGTCCTTCTCAGGGCCAGACAAGAGGCAGGGCAGAGATGGTGAGATGTACAGAGGAGGGTGAGTTTCTTATGGGTTGAAGTTGTCAGGGAAGGCTTCACTGAAGCAGACAGCTACTGAGCCAGGACTTGACAAGACGGTAAGATGTGACTGAGCACCAAAAAGGAGGACGGTTTTTGCATCAGGTATGCACAGTAGGTGAGGGTAGTGTAGAAATAGGACCTGCACTGTGACTGGCCTTGGATGTCAGCTCTAGGGAATTGTCATCTAGATATCCAGCTCTGGAGCTCCCCACGTGGCCTTGGAGGCTTTGGCTGTGTGAAACAGCCAGTTTCTAGGAATGCCAGCATTGTCACTCTTTAATGTCCTGAACTTGCAGACGGGAGTCTTGCTCTGCTTCAGCTCTGATGAATATTGAGAGTCTCCCCTTTTATTCAAATACGGCCTTTCTCAAAAACAAGTCCCTTGCACATACTTCTTTAAACCAGTAGTTGTTTATTTAAAAAAAAAAAAGAAGAAGAAGAAGAAGGAAAACACTCGTATTTTCTTCACCTTAGACATTTTAAGAGTAGTTTTGGCTTTTTACCATTCTTGATTTATTCTAGATTACGGTGTTTACACTTGCATCTGGCTAATGGTAAGCTTAACACGAGAATTTAGAGTAGTCATTTTCAACCCCAACTACATGTTAGAACCACTTGGGGTGGGGGCTTTGGAAAAAAACCCATAGATTCCTATATGATTGATCTGGAATGTTGCCTCTGGGAATGGTTTACTACCATTTACTCTTTGGCCCCTACCCAAGGTTTAACACTTGCCCCAGTATGACCTTTGTAACAGAAGGATCACACTTTGCATTTGGTGGTTGTATCCCTTTAGTCCCCTTCCATTTGGAACAGTTCCCCCATCTTCCCTTGGTGTTCGTGACCTAGAAATTTTTGAAGATTTTAAACCCATGATTTTCTAAAATGTCTCCCAATTTGGGACTGTTTTGATGTTTCTTTGTGATGATATTCAGGCTATGCATATCGTAGGATTAATGCTGTGTTCTCAGAGTCTCCTGTCAGGTTACTCAAAATTTCAGTGTGTCCCATCATTGATGATCTTCATGTGGATTACTTAACTAAGGTGCTAGCCACCCAGCTTCTCCTCTCTACAATTATTATTTTCTCCTTTGTAGTTAATAAGTGTTTTGTGATGTGGTGCTTTAAAATTATGTGAATATTACATTCCTTGGCGTTTCAAGGTATTCACTGATTTCTTTCTGTATGGACTCACGTTTTCCTATCTTATGCAATGGCTTATAATCTGTTGCTATCATTACTTATTTTTAGTGTCATATTGTCCCAGATTTAGCTTGTAAGACCCTCTTCAGGCTTCTGTGACCATTTGACATGTCCCTTCATTTGTCAAAGATTTTCTTGCTTGTTGGGAAACAAGCATTTCAGCTCATTTTGTGCTTTTCATCATCAAGCTCCCAAATTAGTTCTTTCTCCAAAAAGAAAAAACCAACTGTGATTCTCTTAGTGAAGGATGGTATTCAGAAGCCATAATCTGGGTTCGAAGTATGTTCATAGCTACTATATTTGGATGTTGCTTGTTCCCAAGCCCTCTCAGTGATAGAGCTAGGGAATAAGTATGTGTATTTGCATACATGAAGGAATATACACACACAAAATTGCATCTACTTTTTTTGTTATGTCTGTCCCTATGTATTAAAAATCATGAGTTCATGCCAATAACTAATACTGATCCAACTCCATGGGGTTCATTTGAGTTTTCTTTTTCCATTTTGGTAACTCCTTTTTTCAATACTGAGAAACGTGACTGTTGTCATCCTTAATGTATTATTGGTCAGTCCCCCATGTAACTGATCTCCCATCACTACCACCATAGATGGGTGGGTGCTCTCTTCACCCCTGCTGGGCTCTGACACAGCATAGAGATATTTCAGAGTTCCGCAAATGGTTCTAAGGTGCAGCCAGGATACGGCACAACTGAAACAGAAGAAAGGTGAGCCCCACACTTTCTAATTGATTATTAAGTGAATGATGAGGTGAAGTCAGGTTTGGTTTGGGAAAATGAATTCTTCCTAAGAAAGTGAGATTTAAAGAGAAGACTTGATTCTACCAACACACAGTAAAAGATCAGGGTGAAAGCACAGTCTGTCTCCTGGAAAGCTTCAAAAAATATTTGTTTTGGAAATAAATCTGCTTGTAGTGAACATAAGTTTCAATCCCTTCCCCTGAATTACCTGTTTATAGGAAAAAATATTTGAAAAGGTTAGTTGTTTTTTTTTTTTTGAGAATGTGTCTCATTAATGACTAACTGCTTTTCTTTGTTTTACCTTGCCTTTTTAAAATAAACTTTTACAACATTATGCTTTTTAGAGCATTGAATATTCAAACAGATACTCATTCAGGCTATGGTTGCTCTTTTTCTGTAGTCAGTTGTACTTTAAAATATGGAAATGAAGTTACAGTAACTGGGTCACGAGGAACCCCATCTTCTCCTTCCATTTGCAGCCAGAGGAAGCAAGAGGTTCTAAGAGCCAAGTGTAACAGGATCTGCAGCCAGCCTCCCTTAGATGGTCAGCATCTATCTTGCCAATTTTCGTAAATCCATTTTCTTAAAGTAGTACACGACTGCAAGTAGATTTTCACCAGGAACTTCACGCTTAGGCTGATGTACACATAATCCAGCTCCAAAGATAGCAGCCTTAAGCCTAAGGAAATTATAATAAAATCTCTTCTTTGGTTGTAGTTTTTAAGTTGTCATGGATGTTCGGCTTCCCGGTTGACTCAGTGGTAAAGAATCCACCTGCAATTCAGGAGTTGCAGGTTCGATCCTTGGGTTGGGAAGATCCCCAGGAGCAGGAAATGGCAGTCCACTCCAGTGTTCTTGCCTGGGAAACCCCATGGACAAGAGGAGCCTGGCGGGCTACAGTCCATCGGGCTGCAAAAGAGTTGGACATGACTTAGCAACTAAACAAGGTGGACAGCAACAACATGGCGTTGTGTTGGAATGTGAATTGTGCACTTTAGGCTTTTGTGTATTTATGCCCAGAAGTATAGGAGACAGGGCAGCATCTGTGAATGTAGAAAGAGCCACTGAAAACTTGATGTATAGGTAAAACACTTCGTTTGCGTGTTCAGTTCTTACTTTCTGTAAATGAAGTGTCACTGCCTGTTCATGGGAGTGTGCCTCAGTGCTGGCCCTTGGTTCCTTCTGGGTAGGTTGAGGGAGTTTCAGTCCCCAAACTTGAGTCCTTCAGGAACCATCATTGGGGTTTTTGCCATGTCTGCAGACATTTAACGCTTTTCTTTGTTTGACTTTCAACTTAGCCTTTATCTAAGTGATATCTATGAAACCATGGATTTGCTGTCGGACCCCCTAAAACCACAAGTATTGCAGATGGCATCTCATCAGTTGTTGGGAACTGGGAGCTTGATTTCTAACTCTTTTTTCCAGCTCTGAAATTTAATAAGCTTGGCATCTGGGGTTTCCAGCTGTGAGTTTTGAAGTAAACGCCAGTGGTTGTTTATGTGTTTTTCCCAGTTGATACATAGAAGTAGAAGTCGTCAACTTTCTATATATATTAGAATATTAGATTGTATATAAGAATATTTTATGTAATACGGTAAGTATTGCATTTTGCAGTTATTTTTCAAATGTGAGGGATAAATTACATGATCTTAGTTTCTTAAGATTTGGTACATATTTCTCCAACTAGAATGCTTATTTTTATTTTTAATTGAGGAGAGCAAAACCTGGTGATCCTAACTGTGAAATCACCCAATAGGGAATACATGGATTTACAGGACCTTCAATACAGCCTTAAAAACACAAGTAGAAAACATGTAAAAAACATGTAAAATATACAGTGTTAATAATGTAGAAGAAAAATACGGAATTTAGAACATAGGGTTTTATATTCACTGCTCTGAAGATGTCATGGGAAAACACCTAAATTATGATAAATACCTGTATACTGTAACTGAAGTCATATATTCTGCATTATTTGTGAGGAGTTTTGTCAGAAGCCAACAGAATGTTGTCATATATTCAAATTAGGTTCTTTGCTGAGTGGAAATACAATAAACGTGTGTGTGTGTTTAGAAAGATACTATAAAAACTCACTTTACTGGACTTCTTTAAAACCAAACTTAATATCATGTTGCAAAAGGGATTACAGACCAAAATAAGGAGGATAAGTAAATACGCTGGGTTTTGTGTATCCTGCTAGCTTAAACGGAGTACTGTGCTCTGCTCGGTCAGAGATGAAATGTTTGTCGCCTTGCACATCATCTGTAAGCATTTTATTTGCTACACAAACAGACTGTGGGTATAGGTGTTTAACCTTGTGGCATGGCATTACTTTAACAGAGAGAAGGAGCACGAAAGGGAAGAACAGTTAATGGAAGACAAGAAAAGGAAGAAAGAGGATAAAAAGAAAAAAGAAGCCACTCAGAAGGTGGGTTTAATCAGTTAAGTCTGTCTTTACATCCGCCGCAAATCTAGAATGAGTTGCCTTGGCTTGGATGCCTGACATCTTAATAATGCTACTTGAGGGATTAGTTTCCTTGAGAGTTTTAAGATTTGAAAGTGGGAGAAAGTTAAAGACCTGCACTGGTTATCGTGAAGTAGATGTTAAATTAATGCTGCAGCCGATTTTATTGAAAACAACAGTGAGTAATATCAAGAAAAGCAGGAGAGTTACCAACAGTTAAATGCTTGTTGTGTTTCCTTGTCTGTATCGTAATTAATCTCCATTTTCTTAAGCAAGTTTATGGAATGATTTTTCAAAGCTTGCTAGAGTTTGCCTTGATATTGTCCTTCTGGTCCACCTACATTGTCATTTTATATGAGTCTGCTTTTTTGATAATTCCATTAAAAAAAATCGCCCTCAAAATCCATAAAGAATCCTCCCTCAAAGAGGATCTGGTGCGGGAGGGGGAGCGCAACTTCCCTGGTGGTTCAGTGGCTAAGACTCTGCTTCCAATGCAAAGGCCTGGGTTCGATCCCTGGTCAGGGAACTCGGTCCCGCATGCCACAAACAGGAGTTTGCATGCCACAACTAAAAATCCCACGTATTGCAGCTAAGACCTGGCACAGCCAAATAAATATATATGTTTTTTTAATTAAAAGATGGACTGGTGGGCCTGCTTAGTGCTCTGAAGGAGATAGTATTTCATGGCTTTGAGGCATTTGCTTAGGGAAAAAGAGATGCTAAAAGGAAAAAAGACATAGGACCGACCGATGTCAGCTGTCAGGGCTGTGGGGAACAGAGAGTGGCTAGACCTCCCTGCCCTGCCCCGTCCCCTCTGCCCTGGCCACAGTCTGAGCTGACTGCCCGCCCTCACTGCTCTTTTAGCTTCAAGAGCTTCACCTGACGGGCTCTGGTTCTGCAGCGGTGCTTTGCCACCTTTGCAAAGTGCCTGGCAGAGTCGCTCTGCCTCCAGTTCTTGTTACCACTGTCTGACACACTTGGGAAGCAGACCCTCACCGTGAGGCAGGTTTGAGGGTCCCTGCTACGGTTTAGGGAGGGGGGCAACTGTTACCAGGGTTCAGAGGGAACTCGAGATTTAGAACAGACTCAAGGCATTCAAACTCAAGGGACACTGCAAGTTTGCCCTGCATCGTTAGATAGCATTTCCCTTAATTCTGTTCTCTGAATTATTGAAATCACGTAGGAGTGCCGGCATAAGACACAATACTGGAAATATTTTCTGGCTTAGATTGCATGTGACCCTGCTGCATTAAACATGTGAAATGTAATTTATCTTCAAGGCTTAATTAAAAGGAATATTCATTATTGTTTGGTGCCGTAATAGACTACTGCACTCTTTAAGGTTTTGTCTGCTTTTAATTGTGTTTCTGGCTCTATTAATAGTGGCGGGCTCACCATCGCATCTTCAAGCTGTCAGGATACCTGCTTCTAATCTGAGCTTGTTGAAACTGTCTAAAATGACGGGACAGATTCTGAATTAAAATGTCAGATGACAACCCAGAGGCTTGTTTTATACTTGGTGGACACAGCCACCTTCCACGTCACTGAAGTTGTGACATATGGGGCCACCATCTCCGGGTTGTCAGAGGCGCTGCCCCTGCAGCCACACATACTGACTGTGCTATGGGAGTGATCGGAGAGTGAAGCTCAGTGAGGCTTTCTTTCCTTAGGGCATTCCCATTTCATCCACTAAATTGGTACAAGAAATGGATTTTGCAGTCTGTGGGACTGCATGGTTATAAGCTCTCCACTGGGGAATTGAACAAAGGCTGATAACAGGAAAATGCCAAATAGAGTGAGTGTTCTGGGCCTTGTGTACAGTTCATCTTTGTTGTTCACATAGGTAACAGTGTCTTTTAACCTGAAATATCAATGCTAGAAGTGACTACTGATAATGTGCATCTGTGAACTTTTGTTGTGGATCCCCCTAATAGAAAAATGATTTAAAATAAAAGATGGAGTGGGTTCCTTCAAGAGTGAATGGGGATTATTTGTGCAGAGAATTTCGTATGTACAGCTGGACTGTCTACCCTGTGTGCTTGGTCTGCATTAAGAACTGGTTTAAAAGTTATGGCCAAGAGAAGTATCACTGTAAATGAATTTTCACATGGTTAATTAAGAACAATAAAAATTTGGTCACGTTTGTTCAAAAATGTTCTAGATTGGCTGGGACAGGGTCTAAGCTTGACACATGGTCTTTGATATTGTTTTACCATCCTGAACCATTGTATAATTTCAGAATTAGATTCTGATTTAGCACTTTTAAGGAGCAAGCACAAAGCTCAGCATGTGACTGTCTTAGTGGTTTTTAACCTCACTGTAGAGACAGCATCTCAACTAAGAGGCTTAAAATGTGCTATGATGCAAAGAATAGTAGAGAATGTGCCAGTGGCCCTATAATGGGGTCACACACTCGTTCAGTCAGAGAACGTGTGGTGCCTCTTCTTAGTGCTTCCACATCTTTCTCGCAGCCTACCCCATTGCTTTATAATCATCTCTTCATGTCTGTCTTCCCCATTAGCCTGGATGTAAGTTTCTCGAGGTTTTATTCATATTTCCAGTAATTAGGACAGTGCCCAGGACAAAAGCATTACTCAAAAAAATGTTTGTTTAATAAGTAAATGGTCAAGAATGAATGCTAGCAACATAATGTTCATGAAGAACTGACTTTTATTTAGCTAAATTAAATTATTTATACATAGAAATTAAATTTATACATAGAAATTAAAATGAGCTGCTTTCCCATTGTTCTCAGTGGTTATGGCGGTTTGCTCTTTCTAAAACCATCCCTGAGTAAACGGTGTTAGATTTCCAGTTATGAGGGAGGTGTCTGAGAAGGATTCGCCTCACATTCATTAGGCTGATGCTGCTCAAGGATCATTGTTTAGTGTTAGCAGAACCCATGCTTTGATCATCCAGCTTTTCACCGTCTTGGGGGACAACACTTTTAAAAGAACCCACATTTTAAGACACATTTGACATTAGTTGGGTTTGTTGCTTACAGCTAGGGAAGACATTGACTTCCTGTAATAACTGATCTTCCAGATGGCATTCTAAGAAGTATTTATTTACTGTGGTATAAATTGCCGTAAGGAATTGATATGTGGTTGCAAATCAGTTCATTCTTGGATAGGTGGGGTTACAGAAAAATTATACAGTAGAACTGAGCTCTGTAACAATTAGTACTGGGAAACATTCATTTTAAGAGGCTGCTTAGCACAAATTCAGTACAGCTGAATTAGCTTGTCTTTTAATGGAAGAATGTAAGAAACACTCCAGGAGGTCGTCCAAATGGATTGTTTAATTCAGTGGTGTGCTGGAATCCATTTTGAAGCGGGCTGGTTAGCCACAGGACAGACCTTCTGAAGATGAGCATGTTTTCATGAACATCCAGAGCGGTAACTTAGTATGATTACCAGCCACAAATAATCAGACCTCTTCTTTTCTATAGGAATATTTTGATTACAGAAGTTGGAGGACCAATGCAAAAAAAATTTTTTTGATGATTAGCAATTGGGAACAGGGGGTCAAAATAACCCATGATCTCAATAATGTGGTTTAACCCCTGTTGGAATTCTGGTACATTTCCTTTGGAATGTTTTCTTATTCATGACCTTTTGTGGTTTTGTTTAAATATTACAGGGCATGGATAATTAGATGCCCTCCTTTATTTTCCCCTCTTAATAGCAGAAGAGTTTTCCATGTGGCTCCTGGTCATCATTTCCAAACTCTCTCAAAACCCATTATTATATTTAGAATGGCCAACCTTTTAGGCTAATCACTTCCAGAAATGTATTAGTTACTATATAAAGAAATACTTTCAACAAAGTAGTCTGTATTTGTTCAAATTTATGTGTGTCTGTATGCTCAGTCACTCAGTCATGTCCGACCCTTTGCAACCCCATGGACTGTAGCCCGCCAGGCTCCTCTGACCCTTGGATTTCCCAGTCAAGAAAACTGGAGTGGGTTACCACTTCCTTCTCCAGGGGCTCTTCCCATTCTAGGGATCAAACCCACGTCTTTTATGTCTCCTGCATTGGCAGGCGGATTCGTTATCACTGCTCTACCTGGGAAGCCACATTATGATTTCAGTCTTATTGCTCTGTTTTACATTAAATTTTCTATAAACTTTGATAATTATAATAGCAAACAGTTATTGAGCATTGCTATAGGTTATCTGGCTTAATCTTTACAGCAGTCCTTTGCAGAGAGATACTGTTATTATCTTCATTCAACAGATAAACAGATAACTGAGATCACACAGACAGGAGGTGGCACAGCTTGGTTTTGAATCCAACTCCTACTGTGATCTCTGATGCCTCTGAGCGTGGGCCCTTAAACTTTGCTTTCTAGATTTGAAGTCAGGTGTCTGGGTCCATACTCACAGGGAAATCTTTTTGTATCTGTGGTTAATTTTGTTCCTGGGCCTTACATCCATTTCCTTTTCTGGATGTCAGAATGGGAAACACTATCCCCAGTGCAGGGACCTCATTATTTATCAAGAGTGAATGCTTTTTGTCTTAATTTTTGGACTCTTTCATAATGATGGTCGTGTAAGTTACAGCCAGACATATGGCCATTGTCTTTAGAGGGATGTCTGAGCTGACTTTTTCTGAATTTTAGCTCTGCCTATGTATCTGACAGCTTGAATTATTTGAGGTATCAGAATTACAGTAATCTTATATGCTGGTTTAGAAAGCAAGTCTCATTTACCTATGTCTGTTTATTTTGCAGGTCACGGAACAAAAAACCAAAGGTAAGATTTTCTTTTTCTTTCTTTTTAGATTTGTGCTCTTTTGTGTTTAGATTTACACTTGCTGACTCAGCCTCCAATCCACTGATGCGTGAGGGTGGGTGTAGAGTACGGTTGGTTGTCTGCAGTCACTGAAGAGCAGTAACGACAAACTAAAAGTACTTATACTAGTGTTTCTAGTTGGCCTTATGTTTCTTCAGGAGGCAGGAGAGTAGATAGAGTAATTCCCCATTTTAAAAGTAAGGAGGTCATGATTTTGAACAGCACCTTTTCAGAATTTTTCTTAGAACAATAACAAAAGCAGCACACTTGCCCCTACTTTACAGATCGCAGCTGCAGAGAGTTGTTAGCCATCTTGATCCGTGACGGGCATTGAGTATGAAAACAAGTGTTATATTTAGGATGGTCACACTGTCTTCTGAGCTAGAGCCTGGAATATGCTTTTTGAAAAGATAATGTACTTTACCTCTTACAAAATAGTGATATGTGGTAAACAGAAGCAGATATCCCTGAGGTCATTCTCAACCTCTCATGGTCTGTGTGTTTTCACTTCTTTCTCCTCTGTTACTTTTGACTATGCAGTCTTGTCTGGTGATGGTCCTACTTTTGGTCAATCCCGTTAAGGACGGGAGACATCATTCCTTGAGACCAGTGTTGTAGCCCCTATCCTCGCCCATTTGAATATGATGTTCTCTGCTAGCATATGCACTCGAATTATCTGCATAGAGCTGTCAAAACAGCCAAGCCTGTTCTCTTCCCACACCTTAATGGTCCCAAGCCACAGCCATAACAGGTGTACTTAGGGAAGTTCTGTAGATGACCGCAGTATGCCCCAGATTGCGAACCACTGTCCTAGATGTAGGGAATTGTGATAACCTGGGGGAAGATAGGGTCATAGAGAAGCCACGGCTTGATGAGAGCTTCACTGAGGACTGGTTTCTTCATTGTTCTGTTTTGTTTTGTTGGACTAAGCATGTCACACAGTGATGGAAGACTAATAAAGGCAGTACTAGTTTCTTACGAAACTTACTTCAGGAAAACAGATTCTCAGATGAGTAGACATTACTGCCATATATTTCTAATCCAAAGGCATTTCAGGGAATTCCCTGGTGATCCAGTGATTAGGACTCCATGCTTCCACTGCAGGGGACAGAGGTTTGATCCCTGGTCAGAGAACTAAGATTATGCATACCTCATGGTGCTGCCAAAAAAAGAAAAAAGGGAAAGAAAGGCATTTCAAAGGAGAAAATAGTCTAGAATTTTGTACTGATTTATAAAATGAGCAAAACTTACTAGTTGTAATTATTTTAATTAGTTAAATAGTGTTCTCCCTTTGTACTTTGTCAATTCCCAACCCAGAAGTAGGCATTATTTTGAAAGTATCTCTGTAAATTACTTGTTTGAAATATAAATTATACTTTACTATAGAAATAGAGTTATTGATCATGAAACAGTGTCCATATTTTCTAAACCAACATACTATCTAGGAAAGGACTTTGGCATATAAGTGTTTTTATAGGACTTTTTGATGACTTATGGGGACAACAGATGAGAAAATTGGCATTTTCCTAAAAAAAAATCCAGACTCTGCGGTTACTGGAACACAGTGGTTGGGTTCCTGGGCCTGGCCACAATTTTTAATACTTGTGAAGCCAAGGACCAGTTGAGCTGTTGAAACAAGCTGCTCTGTATGTTAAGTGGTGTTTCTATTGGAAAACTGAAAATCCGCTAGATTTTTCTTTCTTTTTTTATTTGTACCAGGTCTGTTCTTAGAATCACATTCCTCTTTCCTCTGCCAAAGCCTTAAAAGTTAAATTTTCTTTTTTACTTCTACCAAAGTTTCCCTCTGTTTAGGGTTTTTCTTATACCTACCATAAAATGGAGTACAGTTTCACAGTTTCCATATTCCCTTCAAAAATTAAAGTAAAATAATTCTGAAGTGAGCCGAGAGCCTGTTTTGAGTCTCACAATGGATTTAATTGTTAAAACCAGAGAATAAAAATAAAAATTATCCCTGAGATGTGTTAGACGATAAGAAAACGGAGGCCCTGATCTTTTTACCTTTTTTTAATCCTATTTTACAGCCGTATCTTCATCTTTGTTCCCAGGAGTCTGCCCGAATCCCACTCCTCTTCCCTCAGCTGATGTTTCTGGGTCCTCTTCCTCTTCCCAAAGATGATGCCTGCCTTGGGCAGCCTCCCCTGAATTCTGAATCCACCTCTCTTTCCCCAGCAGATCCTATGAGAAAAAAAGAAAAGACTGTGTTGGTGTCAAGGCTCTGGTTGTACAGAGAGAACTGAAGTAAGATTTGTCCATATTTTGGAGGAAAAGTAGATTCAGTGTATACTTTTTATCCTCCATCATTTTTTTTTTAAAGGGTGAGGATTTTGGAGAGAACAGAATGGGGCTTTCAAGTGGAGGTGATGGGCATGGGCTGGAACTGGGCCTGCTACTCAGGTAACAGATGCTGAAAGGTACTTAGGTAGCAACTGATCTTGTTTGTTGGGTATTGGTCTTGGAATTGGACACGTTTGTAGGATTGATGTAATAGACCAGATTTAACAGGGATGAAGGATACAATTAGTATTAAAGAGGTAGACTGTGTAATGGAAGGGTTTGGACTTAACCAGCTAGTGTTGTTGCGAAGGTATTAGGTTTTAGGGTGATAGTTGGCTTAATGGAAGTTACCAATATGAAATAATTGACTTATAGAAACACAACTTTAAGCTACATTACTAGAAATACAGTATCTTGGCAGGGATTTGCAGTTCCTATACTGGGCACCACTCTATGGAAAGAAACAGAGATCAACCTCTATTGGATGGACCTTGAGAAGTTTGGGCCAGATCAGTCAAGGAATTGAAACCTATGTCCCCTCTGGGAGGACTAGACACTGGAAGGGGGGAGGGAATGTTTAACCCCCAAGGAAAGGCTTCTCACATGGGGAAGCTCTGATAACTTCAAAGATCTGAAGGACTTTGGTGCCTGACACTTAGCATTCCCTTGGTAAATGTCTGTTAGTGAGTCAAAGAAACAGGGAAAAACTTCTGGCTCAGTATAAATTAAAATTTTTAGATATTGTTGTCCAAAGCAAATTCATAATCTTTACCCACCTGGGACACAACGAAAAAATAATGTTTTCCCATCATCATGTCTGGGATTTTATTCCACTGGCCAAAACGCTTATCTTTGAGTCTATTCCAGAAATCCTATTACAGCGACTACATGGTGCTCATCCTAATAACCTTCAGTTCAGTTCAGTCACGTCTGACTCTTGGCAACCCCATGAACCACAGCACGCCAGGCTTCACTGTCCATCACCAACTCCTGGAGCTTACTCAGATTCATGTCTATCAAGTCATTTATGCCATCCAACCATCTCATCCTCTGTCGTCCCCTTCTCCTCCTGCCTTCAATCTTTCTCAGCATCAGGGTCTTTTCCAGTGAGTCAGTTTTTAGCATCAGATGGCCAGACTATTGGAGTTTCCGCTTCAGCATCAATCCTTCCAATGAATATTCAGGACTGATTTCCTTTAGGATGGACTGGTTGGATCTGCTTGCAGTCCGAGGGCCTCTCAAGAGTCCTCTCCAACACCACAGTTCAAAAGCATCGATTCTTTGGCACTCAGCTTTCTTTATAGTCCAACTCTCACATCCATACATGACCACTGGAAAAACCATAGCTTTGACTAGATGGACCTTTATTGGCAAAGTAATATCTCTGGTTTTGAATATGCTGTCTAGGTTGGTCATAGCTTTTCTTCCAAGGAGCAAGAGTCTTAATTTCATGGCTGCATGTACTAACCTTGGGTCTACTCTAATTTGAGCTTCCCTGGTGGCTCAGTGGTAAAGAATCTGCTTGCCAATGCAGGAGATGGGGGTTCAGTCTTTGGGTCGGAAAGACCCCCTAGAGAAGGAATTGGCAACCCAGCCCAGTATTCTTGCCTGGGAAATTCCATGGACAGAGGAGTTGGACATGACTTAGCGACTAAAACAACAAACAACAACTAGTCTAATTTATTAATATTTAAGGCAGGCTCCACCCCCACCCCCCAGGTTCAACCAATTCCCATTAAACTGGGAACAAAATCACTAATGATTAAATGAGGAGAGAAGTTTCCAGTGAGATGATTTGGGGAAAAGCCAGTGTGCATTGAGTTTGGGGAATGAGTGGAAGGTAAAGAAACAGAGACAGTGCTTAGAGGTTGCTGAACAGTGTTGAGCTTGCATCGGCCACTCTATGTGTCATCAGTCTTTAAGATTTTTTTTGTATTGCACTGATTATTATTCACCAAGAAATTCTTCAGTCTAAAATAATGTCTTTTGATAGTTAAAATACAAACATGTTCTACAAAAGACATTATTTTAGACTGAAGAATTTCTTGGTGAATAATAATCAGTGCAATACAAAAAAAATCTTAAAGACTGATGACACATGTATACCTGTGGCGGATTCATTTTGATATTTGGCAAAACTAATACAATTTTGTAAAGTTTAAAAATAAAATAAAATTTAAAAAATAAAAATAAAAAGCTAAAAAAAATAAAATAAAATAAAAGATTACTGGAAGATTTTTTTTTTGGTTTTGTTTTTTAATGTTTGATACCATCAAGGTATTTAAAGAAAATAGTTTATTGGTCCTGCCCATCTCAGAATTTTCTTAAGAAAACTCTTATCTGAAAAAGCATCTTATTGAAGTTTTTCAGAAGTAGAGGCAATTAGAAGTTCAGACTATAAGATGAGATGAGATTGGTATAAAATAATGGCAACAGAGAAGGGGAGAAGATTGAATCATTAGAGGAAGTAAATGGTTTTTGGAAGTAAATGAATGGAAATTAGAAAGTAGGATACCCAGTTTTTTCTGCAGTGTCTTTATTCCCCCTTTGAAGCAGAGATCAGGTTTAAGCCACAGACCTTTTCTCTGGAAAATAAGAAACTATGCCTTTATTTTGAGGAGCTCATCTTCAGAAATATTTGTACCACAAGCTGCAAACCGTTAAGATTCAGAGACAGAAGAGACGACCTGAAAAGTAATTCAAACTTAATCATAGTTTCCCTCTCCTCAGTTATCCCTGATGTTCTGGAGTATGACATGATACCTGCAGGGATTCTGATGTCTCTAGTTGGACTTGAGGATGCAGGTTGGCTTGGGCATCCTGCCTAACTTCTGCGTTGCTCTCCAGTTAGTGCTTAGAGTGTAAAAACTCATTCAAGCTCTGAAACAGTTCGCTCTTAACATGTACTGCAGGCAGGCTTTTTCTGACAGTATCCTAGAGTTTTGAATGATTGATCTCCCAGGAGGGAGCACTGTGTTGGAAGGATAGTCAAGGGGTAGCCCCATTTTAATATGACTTTATTGCTTATGGGCCATTGTTCCTCTAATGTGATGGTGGGAAAATGCCCTGGGAGCTTTGCAGAGAATCTTATACAGTGTAGGATGTCTACCAGATTTCTTCCACTGCGCTATGAGTGATTCAGAGTTGGTCCAACTGATGTTCAGATCTCAGCTCTATAGGCTCTTCTTACCATGTCTGATTCTATTTTAGGGAAATGAGTGACAAACCTGGTTACTTTAAAGTGGAGATTCTAGTCTTTTTATAGAAGGGTGGCCCTGTAGAAACATAATTCCTTCTGGCCTAAAAGCTAGTTGGGAAGAATTTTCCCCAGCCTTCATCAGCTTCTTGTTTGTTCTCATAGTAAGAGGAGAGGAGATTGGGAATGCCGTGTGCTATGGAATCTTCCAGACACAGATAGAAAATGAATCATTAAATAATTCATCTGTATTCATCCATTTGTCAGTCATTTATACATTGGTCTTTATAAGTCATGCAAAGTCCACTATATTAATAATACTGGGTTAGCCAAAAGTTAGTTCAGGTTTTTCTATAAGATGTTATGGAAAAACCCAAATGAACTTTTGAGTCAACACAATATTAGGCAATGGCCTATTTATTTTCTTGAGAAATATATTTATTTATTTATCCATTCATCCTCTCACCTCCCTTCCTTCCTGGGAGGCACAGTACTGCTTCATGGTTGGCTAAGGTTAGACCAGGGGTTTAAGCCTTGAAGTTATTTCAGGCTCTTACTCTTTTTTCTTCTTGTTACTCATAATATTCCCCAGTGTTCAGCGGGTGTAGATTGGGCCCCCTGATTTCTGATGATGTATCTCTCCCATAAAGGAGCCAGTTCAGTGAACAACCTGCTGACCCAGCATCATTTTAGCAGTCAGAGCAATACTGCCACCACGGCTGGCCCTCGCATGACTCTGGGGGTCAGGGATTCTGGCCTCAGAGTCATCGGAATTACCAGGCTGATTGTTTCTGTATTGCTGCCAGAGTGTGCTGCCAGGTAGATTTTCCTGGAAAGGGTGGAGTCTTTTGGTAGGATGAAGTGAGGGATTTGCCAGTCCAGAAGAACTTTCTCCGCTGGGTGAAAGGGAAGCCAGAGGGTCCAGCAGAGCTTCATAGTCATCTCACATGTTCCTCCCATCCTTCTTGTTTGCCATTTTACAAGGGAGGGAAACCTTAAATATTTAAACAGGAAAAATATCTACATTTTGAAATTTTTCGTTTAAATGAATAGTTGAAAAAAATACACATAAGGTCCACTTAATTTTTTTTTAATAAAAGCAAAGAGATTTATAACATTTCTAATGTTTACACAGAATGCCAAGCAAGTGTCTTTAAGTTCAGCTGGCTGTAGAAACCAAAACCACGTTGATCTTGAGATTCTGTAAGCCTGGTTTCCCTTTAGGGGTATATTTTGTGCCAGGCCCTAAGGAAGAAAGGTAAAAGATGGGTTCTTGCCATTGAGGGTCTTCTGACCTGGTGAGGAGAAGGATCTACAAATGGATAATCACCATATAAACAGTTTTTTCAATGGCACAGAGACGGACAACATGGTCCAGGAATGCACATGAAGGAGGCTGAGCATACCTAGTCCAGGGACTTTGGGTAAAGTTTCTTTAAGGATGTGGGTGGAGAGAAAGGGCTCTTGGGCTGAGAGCCTTGAACCTTTCCCCAGGGATTTTGCCTGGGGTCTGTGTGCACCCGACCTGCTAGGCAGCCCTTCAGAGGGCTCCACTGTTGATTTAGGGGAGTGAATGGTGCTTCCTTCCTTCTCCTTCTTAGTTAACGGAATGTCATTCTGTGATACCGCAGTGTTTGAATCCTTGTCACTGTCACTCTCCACCCTTTGCTCTCTCCAGTAAACTGAAGGTGCTGGAGGATCTGGAAACATCATGTCCCTCAGAGTAGGATGAAAGGAGCATTGTCTTATTGGAACCTATCTCATGGACACTTTCTTGAAAAAATAATCTTCATAAAAATACACTGGATTTCAAAGGCTGTTTCCTCATCTCTCTCTTTCAGTGCCCGAAGTGACGAAACCAAGTTTAAGCCAACCAGCGGCCGCCAGCCCAATTGGCAGCTCTCCATCGCCACCAGTCAATGGTGGCAACAATGCCAAAAGGGTGGCAGTGCCGAACGGACAACCGCCAAGCGCCGCCCGCTACATGCCTCGGGAGGTGCCGCCGCGATTCCGTTGCCAGCAGGACCACAAAGTGTTACTAAAACGTGGGCAGCCCCCTCCACCGTCCTGCATGCTCCTCGGGGGCGGGGCGGGGCCTCCTCCCTCCACGGCGCCCGGAGCAAACCCCAACAACGCACAAGTGGCAGGAGCGCTGCTGCAGAGCGAGGGTGGGACCGCACCAGGTAAGTGAGCCTCGGTCAGGCGAACGGGGGCAAGGGGGCCCGGGGCGGCTGCAGGGAGCCAGTGCGTCACTCTGTGTTGCCTGTCTAAAGTCCACAAGAAGCGTGGATTATACAGACTTAGTTAGTGTTAGACACTGAGTCGTGTCCGACTCTTTGCGACCCCCTGGACTGTAACCTGTCAGGCTCCTCTGTCCGTGGGATTCTCTAGGCAAGAACGCTGGAGTGGGTGACTATTCTTGTAGACTCTTGGGGTTATTCAGAAGATGGAGTAGGAGCCCAGTGTGAGATGTGTACCAGCATTTCTCTCCTGAAATTGGATTTCAGGGTCTGGCGAGTGTGCTCTTGGCCCGCTGCTCTTTGTCCACATTCTTCGGCTCCTTTTTTCCCTTCTTAGACGAGAGCGTTACAATTCAAGCCCCCATAGCCCCAGGTGCCTCTTCAGGTGTGAACTGGGGCAACTAGAAGTGAGACTAGTGCAGAGGCTGGTTCTGAATCTCAAGACGTGCATGTTTATGTTCCTCGAGCTCTGGGAACAGAGAGAGAATGGTCTCTTAGATTATAATGGAGAACTTAGGGGGAATTCCACATAATGCCATCCTTTTACTAGATTTTTAAGATCAATGTTTCTTTATAGAGAGCCCTAGATTTTGAGCTCTGTTAAAAACTGTATGTAGGTATAAGGAATCTTTACCTGAAGGGCTCTGCTGAAAGTTTTGAGAGTTTTTAATAGATGAATACTTAACAGCCAACAGCTAAGAACTTCCAAATATCATCCCCCATTTTTTAAAAAATTGTCAAAAGATTTCCACTTATTCTTACAAATGTTTTTTGAGACTACATTAAAATTCAGAGCTTGAAGACCATCAAGCATTGGCAAGGACAATGAATTGGTGGTTGTTAATGGTAGCATGCTTTATTCTAGTTCTAATTTGAACATACAATTGCCTAGAGAATTTTTTTTACCATCTTATGTGCAAAGTAAAGATGGAGAGAAAGCTGGCAGTGACATAGGCCTTCATACAGAGACAAGCCCTGTTCATGAGGCTTCCTTTGGTAGCCGTCAGGACAGGCCCAGCCCAGACAGAGAAAGGCCTCCTGGCCCTTCCTTCCTGGCCCCTCGTCACCAGCTGCAAAGGGAAGTGTGAGGGGGTGTTTGTGTCGGGCATTTCAGCAGCTGAGTCTCTCCAGGCCTGGACGTAGACGTGGGTCCAGCATGAGTCACTCTCCTGTTTACATTCTTAAAATCAAGGAGGCCCCTGATCTCAAGAGTTTGAGATTCTCCGCTTCCTTACTTTTATATGGCGCTATGTATTTTTTTTTTTTTTTTTTGAACTTCATATTGATTTAAAGCTGTTTGGGTAAAAAGAACTGAAATAAGTTTAGAGGAGATTATCGGTCTTAAAAACAGGTCATTCCCCCTCCCTTCCGCACCAATCAAATATGCTCTGAGCCAGACTCTTTTTATCAAGTTCCTTGGGCATACAAACTGATTCATGCTTGTCTGCCCCGGCATCTAGCTGGGTGGGCATTCATCATTCAGCAGCTGCTTACTGAGCAGCAGTGCCCTGGCTGCCACATGGAATTCAAACGTTAGCAAGATAGGTCTCTGCCTGGAGGGTAGGTGAATGCAATACACGGAGCAAAACAGCTCTAGAGAGAGAGGCTGTTTTCAGGTGGCGAGCTCAAAAAAACTTCATAGAAGTGGCACTTGAACTAGGCCCAGAAAGATGGATAGATTTCAGTGTGTGAATTCCCAAGGAAAAAACAATAGATGCCCATGGGGAATGGAGCCGGGGTGAGAAGGTGCAGTTTGTAGAGTGTGGGCATCGTCAGAGAAAGCAGGGAAAATGGAAAAGTAAGTGGGTCCCAGGTTGTGGAGCATCTTGGTGAGACCTCAGGCCCAAGAGTTTAGCTTTATTCTTACACACTACGAAACTCTCCAGTGCTTTCCATAGAGCAGTGATATAATCAAAGGTGTGCTTTACTAATACTAGGGGTGTTTAGAGTGGGTTGTAGCTGTAAAGCAAGGATAGGCTGTTAACTGCATTGTCTCAAGATACGGGAAGCCCCTTCTCTGTCCCTGGAAGTAGCACGAGGGTAGCTTTGAGAGGTCCTAGGGGTTAGAGTTAGCAACTACACCAGCCAGGCAAGACAGAAGCGACGACTCAGACAGGCATGACACAGTTAAGTAAGGCAGGCAGTGGGCAGAGAACTAGTTTGTGGGGAAGTGACGAGCTCACTTTTGGGGCAGTTTGAGCTCGAGGTGTTGAGATGATGCGCGTGCCACTGTGATTAATGACACCATCTCTTTCTCAGAGTCAACCCTTGGAGGTGCTGCTGCTTCAAATTATGCAAATTCCACTTGGGGCCCGGGAGCCTCCTCCAACAGCGGCGCCTCCTCCAACCCCATTCACATCTGGGACAAGGTGATTGTAGACGGGTCTGACATGGAAGAGTGGCCTTGCATTGCCAGCAAAGACACTGAGTCTTCTTCCGAAAACACCACCGATAACAACAGTGCCTCGAACCCTGGCTCTGAGAAGAGCACTCTGCCAGGAAGCACCACTAGTAACAAAGGAAAAGGGAGCCAGTGCCAGTCTGCAAGTTCCGGGAACGAATGTAATCTTGGGGTCTGGAAATCTGACCCTAAGGCTAAATCTGTTCAATCTTCCAACTCTACTACGGAGAGCAACAATGGACTAGGAAACTGGAGGAATGTGAGTGGTCAGGAGAGAATTGGACCTGGCTCTGGCTTCAGCAACTTTAACCCAAATAGCAACCCATCTGCCTGGCCAGCGCTGGTCCAAGAAGGAAATTCTAGGAAAGGGGCATTGGAAACGGAGACTAGTAATTCCAATGCACAGGTTAGCACAGTAGGTCAGGCATCCAGGGAACAGCAGTCAAAGATGGAAAATGCGGGTGTTAATTTTGTTGTCTCTGGCAGAGAGCAGGCTCAAATTCATAACACTGATGGACCAAAAAATGGAAACACTAACTCCTTGAACTCAAGTTCACCAAACCCCATGGAGAATAAGGGAATGCCCTTTGGGATGGGCTTGGGGAACGCCTCCAGGAGCACTGATGCCCCTTCACAAAGCACTGGAGATCGAAAGACTGGGAGTGTTGGATCTTGGGGTGCAGCTAGGGGGCCTTCTGGAACTGACACAGCCTCTGGACAAAGCAATTCTGGAAACAATGGGAACAATGGAAAGGAGAGAGAGGAGTCCTGGAAAGGAGCTCCTGTTCAGAAATCAACTGGGTCAAAAAGTGACTCTTGGGACAACAATAACAGGTCTACGGGTGGGTCCTGGAACTTTGGCCCTCAGGACTCTAATGACAACAAATGGGGTGAAGGGAACAAAATGACATCCGGGGTCTCTCAGGGAGAATGGAAACAGCCGACTGGGTCTGACGAGTTGAAAATTGGAGAATGGAGTGGTCCAAACCAACCAAATTCTAGCACTGGAGCATGGGACAATCAGAAGGGCCACCCCCTCCCTGAAAACCAAGGCAATGCCCAGGCTCCCTGTTGGGGAAGATCTTCCAGCTCCACGGGAAGTGAAGTTGGAGGTCAAAGCACTGGAAGCAACCACAAAGCAGGAAGTAGTGACAGTCACAATTCTGGCCGTCGGTCGTACCGGCCCACACATCCTGATTGTCAGGCTGTCTTGCAGACTCTTTTGAGCCGAACTGATTTGGACCCCAGGGTGCTCTCAAACACTGGCTGGGGCCAAACTCAAATTAAGCAGGACACAGTGTGGGACGTTGAAGAGGTGCCAAGGCCCGAGGGGAAATCTGACAAAGGAACTGAGGGGTGGGAGAGCGCTGCCACACAGACCAAGAGCTCAGGGGGCTGGGGAGACGCACCCAGCCAAAGCAATCAAATGAAGTCTGGATGGGGAGAGCTCTCAGCCTCTACAGAGTGGAAAGACCCCAAGAACACAGGAGGCTGGAATGACTATAAGAACAACAACTCTTCCAACTGGGGAGGAGGACGACCGGACGAGAAGACATCTTCCTCTTGGAATGAGAACTCTAGCAAGGATCAGGGGTGGGGAGGTGGACGCCAGCCCAACCAAGGATGGACTTCTGGAAAGAATGGTTGGGGAGAGGAGGTGGATCAGGCGAAAACCAGCAATTGGGAAAATGCTGCAAGTAAACCTGTGTCCGGGTGGGGCGAAGGTGGGCAGAGTGAAATCGGGACTTGGGGGAGTGGTGGGAACGCAAGCCTGGCTTCCAAAGGCGGGTGGGAAGACTGCAAAAGGTCTCCGGCATGGACGGAGACAGGCAGACAGCCCAGTTCCTGGAACAAACAGCACCAACAGCAGCAGCCGCCACAGCAGCTACCACCACCACAACCTGAAGCCTCTGGCTCCTGGGGAGGCCCAGCCCCACCACCGCCAGGCAACGGACGACCTTCCAATTCCAACTGGAGCAGCGGGCCGCAGCCAGTAACCCCCAAGGATGAGGAACCCAGCGGTTGGGAAGAGCCATCCCCGCAGTCGATCAGTCGGAAGATGGACATTGACGATGGCACTTCCGCGTGGGGAGACCCCAACAGTTATAACTACAAGAATGTGAATCTGTGGGATAAGAATTCCCAAGGGGGCCCAGCACCTCGAGAAGCAAACCTGCCTACCCCGATGACCGGCAAATCAGCATCAGGTAGGCGATGGCTTTTTCTTACAGGTTTTGTTGAAGAAAAGCAATCCTAAACCAAGGCATTTTTATTAAGAGGTATTTATTGAACTTAGCTTCATTCTGAGACTCTTTCCTGCTTTAACTGTAGGCTGTTGTCAACAAAAGTTCTCTTTACATCAAACGTTGGTGACGACAGATGCTGGTGGTACATGGTAATGCTCTTTCTTGGCAGAAGGGAAAGGTGGCTTCCCTGGGTTAGTCTCCCCCCTATTTTATTTTTTATTTTTTTGGTAATTGTATCGGTCTGCAGAATCGAAAACATTTAGATTTTGCCAAACAAACTCTGCTCTAGATTTAAAAATAAAGAATTAAAATAGGAGCAGAAATAGACCTAATTTCCGTTCCTGTTCTGCCTGTGGACACATCCTCTGTGCTGCTCTTTCCCCAGCAATGGGAAGCCGTCTGTGTCTGTTCTTGCAGAGGCCATCAGAAAACAGAGCCAAGCTGCGATCTGGAAAGTTTCCATCACTTTCCAGATGATTTTTAACAGTTAACCTCTGGAAGTGGCAAACTTCGTTATGTGGAGATTGTTGTTGTTGTTCAATCACTTGTGTCTGACTCTTTGCGACCCCATGGACCTCAGCACGCCAGGCTTCCCTGTCTTTCACTCTCTCCCAAAGTTTGCTCAGATTCATGTCCATGAGTCAGTGATGCTATCCAGCCATTTCATCCTCTGTCACCACCTTCTCCTTTTGCCCTCAGTCTTTCCCGGCATCAGGGTCTTTTCCAGTGAGTCAGCTCTTCACATCAGGTGGCCAAAGTATTCCATCACTTTCCAGATGATTTTTAACAGTTAACCTTTGGAAGTGGAACACTTCGTCATGTGGAGATTATCTCATGATAATCAGTTGTTCAGAATTAAACTTTCTTCCCTCCTTCTTTGGATAAGAAACATCTGCTGCTGCTGGTCGCTTCAGTCGTGTCCGACTCTGTGCAACCCCATAGACGGCAGCCCACCAGGATCCCCCGTCCCTGGGATTCTCCAGGCAAGAACACTGGAGTGGGGTGCCATTGCCTTCTCCAATGCATGAAAGTGAAAAGTGAAAGTGAAGTTGCTCAGTCGTGTCCGACTCAGCAACTCCATGAACTGCAGCCTACCAGGCTCCTCCATCCTTGGGATTTTCCAGGCAAGAGTACTGGAGTGGGGTGCCATTGCCTTCTCCGTAAGAAATATCATGCCTAGTAACTTAAAAGTAGTGTTGATAAAAACTTATAAAGGGAGGCGATTTTAAACAATTTTTAAAAATGTAGTGCCTGGTGATGGTTCTTAGTTTGGCATTGGCAACTTGAATGCCCTCATGTAAATCAGCAAATTAAAGGGATGCACCTTGCAGCCATGAAATTAAAAGACGCTTACTCCTTGGAAGGAAAGTTATGACCAACCTAGATTGCATATTCAAAAGCAGAGACATTACTTTGCCAACAAAGGTCCGTCTAGTCAAAGCTATGGTTTTTCCAGTGGTCATGTATGGATGTGAGAGTTGGACTGTAAAGAAAGCTGAGTGCCGAAGAATTGATGCTTTTGAACTGTGGTGTTGGAAAAGACTCTTGAGAGTCCCTTGGAGTGCAAGGAGGTCCAACCAGTTCATCCTAAAGGAGATCAATCCTGGGTGTTCTTTGGAAGGACTGATGCTGAAGCTGAAACTCCAATACTTTGGCCACCTGATGCGAAGAGCTGACTCATTAGAAAAGACTCTAATGCTGGGAGGGATTGGGGGCAGGAGGAGAAGGGGATGACAGAGGATGAGATAGCTGAATGGCATCACCGACTCGATGGACATGAGTTTGCGTAGACTCCATGAGTTGGTGATGGACAGGGAGGCCTGGCGTGCTGCGATTCATGGGGTCACAAAGAGTCAGACATGACTGAGCGACTGAACTGAACCCTTAATTTGTTTGCATTATTTGAGTTAAAATTAATCATAATACTTAATTTTCCACTCTCCAAAGTAAGTCTAATGTTCAGTGAATCCAGTTATGAAATGATTACTTTCAGCTAGTTCTGGATTTTTAATATATATTGAAACGAAAACAAAAGGAAATGAAAATGAACATTTGCTCATTAATTCCCTATCTAGAACATCTAAAAAAATTTCTTCATATAGTAAAAACCTTCAAACTATATAGAAAAGCAAAAGGTAATAAATAAAAGAATCTTAACCTTTAGGGTCTCTCCTTGCAGGTTTTAGAACTTTGTGTGCCAATCAGAAATTTTGTTCATGCCTATAGCAAAATAGGTATATTTTGGTACAATAGGGGAAATTGTACTATATACACTGTTCTTCACCATGCTTTTGTCATTATTCTTCAAAACTTTTCATGTTAACGCATTTCTGTCTTTTCATTGCTTCGTTCGTATATAGTATTCACTTGATGGGCAATTCACGATTGGTCTGACTGGTCCCTGTTTCATAGATATTTAGGTTGCTTCCAAATATTTTCTGACAGTGATGCCATGAGCATTGTTGTACATGTAATTTCATCTACTTTTGCAAGTACATGTATGGTATGATATCCTGGCGGTGGAATTACTAGACCAGAAGTTAGAGTGCCAGTGCCAGGTGTCCTCCATGTAGGTGGTGTCCACATTTCTATTTCCACCCATAGAATTCAGGAGGTCCTGTTCCTCCTCCCTTCACCCCCGCTGGATACTGCAGCATTCATAAATCATTCTTTGAGATGCATCTCCTTTCTTTACAGTCTGGAGCAAAAGCACACCATCTGCTCCAGATAATGGTACTTCAGCTTGGGGTGAGCCAAACGAAAGCAGTCCTGGGTGGGGCGAGATGGATGACACGGGAGCGTCGACAACAGGCTGGGGGACTGCACCCTCCAATGCTCCAAATGCCATGAAACCTAGTAAGTACACGGCACTCTTTTTGAGGGAGTCTCTTAATTTGGAGAGTCACACATTTGGGGGAGGGCTGTTGTTACATTATCAGTTCAACGAGGTTCAGGACCTTGCATCTTTAGTAAATGGTTAGCAGCAAATGATGGAGACGTGGCTTGGCATATGTAAAAATGCTTACAGTGAACTTAAAGTCATAAGTTAGTATTATTGATTTCATTTTTAAAAAATATTTACTCTCTCAGCTATGGTGGGTCTTAGTTGCGGCACGAATGCTCTTCCTTGTGGCACGTGGAATCTTAGTTCCCCAGCCAGGGATCAAACCAGAGCCCCCCTGTTTTGGGAACATGGAGTCTTAGCCACTGGACCACCAGGGAAATCCCTCCTTTTAACTTAAGTTTAATGTCTGGCCAGAACTGAAATTTTGATGTGCCTTTTCTCCCATAGTAAGTTAAACTTTGCTCACTATATCTACTTTGCATTTCTACTCTCATGTTGGTATAAGTTAAAAAAAATAATAATTCCTGGCATTTAACATGGAACAAGGTCTCTGCTGCCCAGTGACTTCATCCTTCTGCTCCTTTCTTTCCCCTTTGTCTCTCTTCTCATAGTCCCACCCACACAGGGACATTTAAGGTTTCTTGAACCCAAAAAAGATTTCTTCATTTCAATTTTTTAAACAAAGCACGTCACACTTATTCATAATCACTGACAATCTAAGCTATACTTGATCCAGCTGGCAATGTGTACTCACAGTAATTTGCAAAACTTCGTAAATGGATGCTGCAGGACGTCCCATTGGATGATCCTCAGTTGAAAAATTTAATTTCAAGTGCCTGTTTTCACTTTTTTGTAGTTTTCTTAAGAACTATTCCAACGTCTCTTTTCTACCATATTGCAGAGTTACAGGATTGTCTTTTGATTAAAAAAAGTGGTCAGACTGAATTCTCTGAATTGGAACAAGAATAAATTCCATTGTCAAGTTTATTTTATGATGTTTATGATTCTGACCATACCACAGAATGGAGTATCATCTTAGCTCTCTGTATTCTGGAAACTCACTCTTGTGCCTGTGTAATTTGACTGCATTTTGAAAATGACAAATCTCCTTCACTTCATAGAAACAGCTTGATAAAGAATTTGATCTTGTCTTGAATTTCATTGTAAAATTGGTTCTGTCATCATGGGAAATACCATTCTGTAGACTTGGAACAGACCCAGAATGCTGTTGAACGGCATAAACCAGACCCTTGGCACAAGGAGGCACGTTAGCAATACTTCGAAGATTTTTATGTGTCTTTCCCAACTTCGGGATCATCTTTCTTCCATCACAGAAATCACTTTTCTCCAGATTAAAAAAGGCTTCTACTCACTGGGATCATCTGTATCTATAGCTAAAGCTGTAGTTACCTTTCCCCCTCCTCTGGTAATTTGAACGTGTAATAGTCAGGGGAAGGGGCTAGATGGTCACAGCCTACTAATCAGTGCTCATGGTAATTTAACCTGTGATCTTGTCTAGACTATAGATGTCGTAAATCTGGTGTGGACTCCATGACTTCAGTATTGGAGCTCTCTATATTTTTAATCTGTCTACAAGAAATTGTTTGTTAAAAGTGCAGCTCCTTTCTCTCGAAGAAGGGTTACATGGATGTCTTTCTTCTTTAAAAGGGTCAATATGTCACTTATGTTGGGTCTTTAATTCCTGTTGCTTGTCAGAGGATGTATAAAGCCTGTGCTTACATAATAGTGGGTAACCTCCTGTGCTGGAGAAATGGTCCTTATTATCCAGAAGCGGGGAGAACAGCCCCCAGGCCCTGCCTCTTGCTGCTCAGTCACAGAGCCCCTGCAAAGGGGGGCGCTTAGTGAACCCCATAGAGGGTTCATCCCAAGGTTCACTTGGATGTTGCTGGGAGATGATGCCACCGTCTGAGGAAATTGACTTCCTAGCTGTCTGCCTACTTGATTGGTGCCTGGATGGCATCATAGGCCTGGTCCCAGAGCCTGGCAGCAGAAAGGCCTGGTAAAGCCACTTTTCTGGCTCTAGACTCTTCGTGTGAAGCCATCTGAATCAATTAACTCCCTCCATGCATGTCTTGTCATTTTGTTAATTGAAGGTGTGGATGGAGCTTCTGGGCTTCTCAGATTCTGGCAAAGAATCTGCCTGTAGTGTGGGAGACATAGGTTCAATCCCTGCGTTGGGAAGATCCCCTGGAGAAGGGAATGGCTACCCACTCCAGTAATCTTGCCTGGAGAATCCCATGGAGAGTGGAGCCCAGCCTATTACAGTCCATGGGGTTGCACACGGACTGAGCGACTAACGCTTTCATACCTTTTCATGGAGCTCCTAGGTGGGATAGTTTATTTCCTTTCTTCTATCATTACCAGAAAGTGTATCCATACAAAATTTTCAGAAGGAGATTAAGGATTTATCCCAATCTCCAAATTCAAGATCTTTGTTTAAGGGAAAATGTTGGTGGAATTGACTGTGGAGCCTGATGATGACCTAGTTCCTTGAACAGTTGAGCACTGGTTTCCCTGTCTTTGTTCTCCCTTCCATATTCTGTCTCCTACATTTCCTCCTCCTGTCTTTTATTTTATTTATTTATTGACTATTTATTTAGCTGGACCAGGTCTTAGTTACAGAATGTGAACTCTTATTTGTGGCATGTGGGATTTAATTCCCCAATCAGGGATCAAACCCAAGCCCCCTCCATTGGAAGCATGGAGTCTAGCCACTGAACCACCAAGGAAGTCCCTCCTCTGCCCGTCTTTAAAAGCCATTGCTTATACATTGTCTTTGCCTAGGATCTTTTTAGTATCCAGTACATTTCAAGTCTGTAAATCTAGTAACTTTCAAATTTTCATGGCTATTTCTGAATTTCTCTTCTTTCACTGTAATTTTGATATTCAAAATCTAATACAGTTTTCTTTTTTCCGTCCATCTTTCATGTCCTTTTCTTTACCCCAAATAAGGTTGACAGTTGTTTTTTATCCTGCCTCATATTTGTAAAATCCGTTACAAAGTACACCACGTATTTCCTTTCAGGAGGGTAAAACTAAGAAGTGCAGTACAACATTCTCATTAAGAGTAACAGATTTCTCTTAATTTAAGTGTGAAATTTCTTGTAAGTAGTGATAGGTTCTTTTCAGTTGGGGGATTTCTGTCAACACTCTGTAAGGGGAAAAATCATTGAACTGGAAGCCAGGAAATCTTGATTTGTGGTTTATGAACTTACTGTGTATGTTTGACCCTTTTGGAGTTTCCATTCTGCTCTCTAAAGTTGGGAGAATATTTGCCTCGCCATACAGACAGATACTGGATACAATTACAAATACACTAAAATGCTGCATTTATAAGGAATGATCGTTGTGGGTTTTGTTATATATAGCCATTGCATACAGTTGGCTCTTTCTTTTCTTAAAGATTCCAAATCTATGCAAGATGGCTGGGGGGAGAATGACGGGCCAGTGGCAGGAACTCGCCATCCCAGCTGGGAAGAGGAGGATGATGGAGGAGTCTGGAACACTGCCGGCTCTCAGGGAAGCGCTTCCTCCCACAACTCAGCAAGCTGGGGACAAGGAGGAAAGAAACAAATGAAGGTAGGCCACGTTAGAGGTGCCTGAACTTGTGTATTCATTATTAGAAGGCAGAACAGAGAGTGTTTTAGTGGAAGAAGCCACGGTGCTGAAGACCTTGCCGTCTTCAGTGATGGAGAAAATACTTCAGAACACGTAACTGCTTCCTCTTTACCCCTCATCTTCCCTACCTTGACGTCTCTAACTACAAAATCCTCGCTGTGGATAAAATGGAATTTTCAAAGAAACAATATTTTTCTTCTTACTTCATTTTCCAAACTTTAAGGACACCCTTTATAAATGTTTTACGCTTTTGTGTTCTAAAGCCTGATCAGTCCTTAGAGTAGGTCTCCCTGAATATGTAGAAGGGAAACCATGGTAATACAGTTCCTCCAACAACAATCAACATGACTCATTTTTGTCTGATTTGGGAAATTCCAAGGCCCAAAATCCTTTCTTAACAAAATGAGGTGCCAGTGCATAACCCTGCATTAGCAGCTAGGTGATTTATCTCCATCCAGTTGTGTCCTACACTTTTTATTTTCTGGATTGTAGAGCAACTTAGTTTCTCTTTTGATTTTCATAGTTTAATGACTTTGGTTTTCAATCTAGAACCTGAATGACTCTCAGTAGAAGCCCTCTTTTTTCATTCCAGCTTCTCATTCTACAAATACATTAAGGGGAAAAAAGTTGGGCAGCCACATATGTTATTTCAGCACGGGAGCCTTGCTGCTGTAAGAAACACTTCTTAACTAAAACTCCTGGTTTTCAGGTACTGGACGCCATTTTAGAAGGTCCTCAGTTGACCAAGGGCTGTACCTTCATCCCCTTCACTTACGGGATTTTGTTCTGAATACAATTACTTTCTTTTATAGCCTGAGAATGCAGGTTGTTTGTTAGAAACATTTTGTTTAAGCAGTCATTTACAGTTTTCCCCCATAAACGACTTTCATTTTCTTACTTCAGTCACAAAAGAAATTATTCCGTGAACTTTCTAACATTTTTAGTACATTTGCATTGTCTAGTCTACTGTGGCTTTCTTTTTATTATTTACAAATTAATAATGAGACCAGATCCTAGGAAGACTGCTGAGGTCAAAGCAACCAAGTGAAGGGTACTAGCCCCCTCAGGGAACTGCCAAGATTCAGTGAGTTTAACTGGGAATTAATTGTCTCTGTTCCACGACTGATGATTCTGACGTTTCTTATTGTGTGTGTGTGTGCATGGGCACGTGCGTATATTCCAGTATAGCTGACGTAAAATCGACTGTCTTAACCAATTATAAGTGCACAGTTCAGCATTGAGAGCATTCACATGCTGGTGCTGTCATCGCTGACATCTGTCCACAAAGCCCTTCTCATCTTGCAGCTGAAACTTTGTACCCATTGAACAGTAACTACCACTCCTCCCTCCAGGGAGGGCTTTTTTGACCTTTAAACCTGTAGAGGTACCTTAACACTTTCAAAAATAAAATTGACATGAGCAGTAGCATCAGAACACACAGAGAATTTTTACCTGGAGAATGCACACGTGCACAAAGCCCCATCATCTCCAGCCCCTACCAGGTTCCCATCATAGTTCCACTCACCTTCTCCATAGAAATAAAACTGGAGCTGATGTTCAACAGAGAAATTAGTTTGTCCCCTGAAGAAACAAACAAAAACCCACCCCTGCCTGCCTTTGCAGTAAACTTGGTGATGGTGTCTTCTGCTGACTTCTTTCCACTTTCCACAGAGCCCCGTGGCCTTAACACTCTGAAACAAGCAGATGAAAGTGCTGCGTAGATGAGCTCTTCCTCGTATCCACACAAAGAGTAATGACCAGTTTAAATAGGCTCCTTTCCAAATAACATGCACTGGCATCAAACTTTTTCTTGACTCCTAATAGAAACCAGCTTGGGTTACAAGGAGAAACTGAGAGGGAAAGGACTAGCTTGCAGGCGTTATATTTTACAAAATCTGATGTTGATCCTTTATAGGGTGAAAGCCCTAGCTGACCATTTATTTTTCTAGTTACTTCTAACTCAGTGCAGTGAATAATAGAACAAGAATGAAAACATTGATGTAACTAAGGCCTGTTACTTTTTTATACTAACAGATCTATCAAAATAACTATAGTTAAAGAGAAATAGTTATGGTTAAAAAAGGTAAACTCTTGGTTTTACATTTTTAGTCAGTACTTTTGCAACTCAGGAAGTTGAAATCAATTATTTGATTCTGAGGTTACATATTTCATTTCTGTAGTGCTCACTCAAAGGAGGAAACAGTGATTCATGGATGAATCCTCTTGCCAAACAGTTTTCAAATATGGGATTGCTGGTAAGTTTTATTTTTTCATAGGTGTACTATATCCCAGCTTTTACATTTAGTACAAATTTAAGACCACTGCCATATATAGGACAAAATTACAGATTTAGAAACTGGTTATGCAACATTCCTGATCTGGATGAGGCAATGTTTCTTCTCTGTTCCTTTTTTCTTAATGAAGTACTCCAGTATTTAAAGGTTACAGCTTTTAAATGTGTAGCCTTTGTATTCTTTCCTTAGAAGGTTAGGGAAGAAAGAGCCAAGGACTTAAAATGTGTATAACTTTTGCTGACTACTGTACCAGCTTTAATATTATATTAAAAAAAAAAAAAACTAGCCATAGCAGAATGACTAGGGAAACTATTTGTGATTAATTATATAGACAATTTTTGTAGAGCTGCTAGTTTTTTGGTCTTTGGGGAGCAATATGGGTCACCATGTCCCTGGTTGCCAAAAGACAGATGACTTGGCTGCACATTGCAAGATTTGATGACTTGACAAGTCACGAGAAGAAGTTGTCATCATTTGGCTGCCACTCATGAAATTTGATCCCGAGCCGGCTGGAACTTGAGGACAGGGGTGTATTTCTCCAAGCAGCTGTTTAGCTATCACTCTGTCCATAGATTTACTGAAGCTAATCTGATGTGAAAACTGAATTTAGGAATTAGAGGCACTGCTGCTGCTGCTGCTGCTACTAAGTCACGTCAGTCGTGTCCGACTCTGTGTGACCCCATAGACGGCAGCCCACCAGGCTCCGCTGTCCCTGGGATTCTCCAGGCAAGAACACTGGAGTGGGTGGCCATTTCCTTCCACAGTGCGTGAAAGTGAAAAGTGAAAGTGAAGTCGCTCAGTCTTGGCTGAGTCTTAGAGACCCCATGGACTGCAGCCCACCAGGCTCCTCTGTCCATGGGATTTTCTAGGCAAGAGTACTGGAGTGGGGTGCCATTGCCTTCTCCATAGAGGCACTAGCAGCAGTGAAAATTACTCATGAAAAGTGTTACTGTCTTCGTTCCAGTTGAAGATTCATTTCCAAGGACCTGGTATAGTCCTAGATGTAAAGTAAGAGTAAGCTGTGGTTCGTGCATGAATAATGTTGTTTCTTCTCTGATTTAAGTGTTTAATTCCAGACTTTAATCTTCCCTCACTGTTTTTTTTTTTTTTTTCCAGAGTCAAACTGAAGATAACCCAAGTAGCAAAATGGATTTGTCTGTAGGTGTGTATCCCTCCACTAAACAAGTGAAATATGTTGTTATTTGTGATCCTTTGTTGGGATCCCTGCTCACTTTGAGTTGGGATGGGTGCAGTTCCTAGACTCATATTCCAACTTGCTCTACGGAAGGTACCGTGCTCGACACTAGGTAGGGATTGAAAACTAATGACGACAAGAACCAAGGAGTGTAAATGAGCGGTGTGTGCCAGGTGTGAACAGTTGAAAAGCCACTGGTTCACCGTGGAGAGCCTGTGTACCACATAAAGGAGTCGGCCTTTGCTCGGCTCTTGGCACTTGTTGGCATGGACGAGTGTGTGCTCAGCTTTGCCAGATCCTCCATGTTCTCAAGAGAGGCCAGAAATTCTTCTATGGTTTTAGTTTTAAATATTGAGAACTAATCCAGATTTAAAAATAAAAAACAAAATGTTGTGGCCAAACACAAGCTGTCTGTGACCCTGCCAGAGTCATTCTCAGGTGGCCAGGCCTGTCTGCACAGAGATGTCATCAGTTCAGTCAGTTCAGCTCAGTCATGTCCGACTCTTTGCGACCCCATGGACTGCAGCACGCCAGGCTTCCCTGTTCATCACCAACTCCCAGAGTTTACTCAAACTCAGGTCCATCAAGTCAGTGATGCCATCCAACCATCTCATTCTCTGTCATCCCCTTCTCCTCCTACCTTCAGTCTTTCCCATCATCAGAGTCTTTTCCATTGAGTCAGTTCTTCACATCAAGTGGCCAAAGTATTGGAGTTTCCGCTTCAGCATCAGTCCTTCCAATGAATTTTCAGGACTGATTTCCTTTAGGATGGATTGGTTGGATCTCCTTGCAGTCCAAGGGACTCGCCAAGAGTCTTCTCCAACACCACAATTCAAAAGCATCAGTTTTTTGGCACTCAGCTTTCTTTATAGTCCAACTCTCACATCCATACGTGACTACTGAAAAAACCATAGCTTTGACTAGACGGAACTTTGCTGGCAAAGTAATGTCTCTGCTTTTTAATATACTATCTAGGTTGGTCATAACTTTTCTTCCAAGGAGCCAGAGTCTTTTAATTTCATGGCTGCAATCACCATCAGCACTGATTCTGGAGCCCCAAAATAGAAAGTCTGCACTATTTCCATTGTTTGCCCATCTATTTGCCGTGAAGTGATGGGACCTGACACCATGATGTTAGTTTTCTGAACGTTGAGTTTTAAACCAACTTTTTCACTCTCCTCTTTCACTTTCATCAAGAGGCTCTTCAGTTCTTTTTCGCTTTCTTCCATAAAGGTGGTGTCATCTGCATATCTGAGGTTGTTGATATTTCTCTCAGCAATCTTGATTCCAGCTTGTGCTTCATCTAGCCCAGCATTTCTCATGATGTACTCTGCATATAAGTTAAATAAGCAGGGCGACACTATACAGCCATGACATAATCCTTTCCCGATTTGGAACCAGTCTGTTCCATGTCCAGTTCTAACTGGTAACTTCTTGACCTGCATACAGATTTCTCAGGAGGCAGGTCAGGTCGTCTGGTATTCCCATCTCTTTAAGAATGTTCCACAGTCTGTTGTGATCCACACAGTCAGAGGCTTTGGTGTAGTCAGTAAAGCAGAAGTAGATGTTTTTCTGGAACTCTCTTGCTTTTTCAGTGATCCAACGGATGTTGGCAATTCTGCCTTTTCTAAATCCAGCTTGAACATCTGGAAGTTCACGGTTCATGTATTGTTGAAGCCTGGCTTGAAGAAATTTGAGCATTACTTTGCTAGCATGTGAAAATGAAAGTTACTCAGTTGTATCCGACTCTTTGCAACCCTGTGGACTGTACCGTCCATGGAATTCTCCAGGCTAAAATACTGGAGTGGGTAGCCTTTCCCTTCACCAGGGGATCTTCTCAACCCAGGGATTGGATCCAGGTGTCCCACATTGCAGGCAGTTTTTTTTTACCAGCTGAGCCACAAGGGAAGCCCTTGCTAGCCTGTGAGATGAGTGCAATTGTGCCGTAGTTTGAACATTCTTTGACATTGCCTTTCTTTGGGATTAGAATGAAAACGGACCTTTTCCAGTCCTGTGGTCACTGATGAGTTTTCCAAATTTGCTGGCATATTGAGTCATGTTAGGGACCAACTGCCCTTTGCAGGTAGAGCAGGTGCAGCATCAGCCCTTCAGCTGGGGGCTCTTCACAGTGATGCTGTTGCTCACCTGGAGGAACTTAAGAAAGAATCAAATCTGGAAGAAGAACAAACAGTCCTGGGAGATAAAAGAAACAGCCTGTGATCTGTGATACTCTTAAATAGAAGAATAACTTAAAAACGAGTTTCATGACATTGTACAACAGTGAATTCATAGACATATGGAAGAAAGGGGAATAGTCATTGCATCTGGGAGATGGCATTGTACCAGTAACCATCGCCCGTGTTCAACCCAAGAGTTATAAATTTTAGGGCAACAACCATGCCTCTTTGCTGTTTGTAGTCCTAATAATTACATTTCACAACTGGAACTATTTGTCTTGCAGATGCTAAAAAAGCAGCAAGATGCACATCTTCTCACTGAGGACATTTGAATATAAAAGCAAGATATAGTCATCAAACATGTCAATAACTAGTTTAAGTATCTTTTTAGTTAGATTTTGACTAGATTAGCCCTAAGACTCTTTCAGTCTTCCACAGAAAACCAGCTTCAGCTGATATATGTTGAGGGTTTTAGAGAGATTGTTTTGTTTTGTTTTTAAAGCATCCGTGTATGCTTCCATGGGCTTCCCTGGTGGCTCAGAGGGTAAAGCAACTGCCTACAATGTGGGACACCTGGGTTCGATCCCTGGGTCGGGAAGATCCCCTGGAGAAGGAAATGGCAATCCACTCCAGTACTCTTGCCTAAAAAATCCCTTGGATGGAGAAGCCTGGCAGGCTACAATCCATGGGGTAGCAAAGAGTTGGACACGACTGAGCAACTTCACTTTATGTTTCAGGGAGGACCACAGCAGCCTGAACAGTGAGAACTCTTCTGGTCTATACCTGCACGCCACAGAGGGTGTTGGGACAGGTCACTCTTGGTCATGAGGGAGACATTGAGGGTTAACATTTTCATTCTTTCTGTGTTACTTTTCAGGGAGCCTTCCAGATAAAAAATTTGATGTGGACAAGCGAGCAATGAATCTCGGGGATTTTAATGATATCATGAGGAAGGATCGATCTGGGTTCCGTCCACCTAATTCCAAAGACATGGGAACCACAGATAGTGGGCCTTATTTTGAGAAGGTGAGTTGACTCCTTGGTTTAAGATAATAATTCATGAGAACCACTTTGGTTCCCATTTGTCTTTTGATAGTTCATTCCAGAAGGAAGCATAGAATTACTGAATCAAATGGGAAAAAAAACTCAAGCATCACCTGCATTTGAACAGTGACATGAAAACAGTTGATGTTGATGGGTGATTAGGCAGCAGCTAGAACCACCTGTCTTTAGAATGCGAGCATTGTGAACAAGGTCTAAGTTTTGGGGAATTTATGAAGTTTGAGGGGGGTGTGGTCTGACTATAGTGGGGGAAATGCACGCTGAGAACATACAGAAGAAATTCTAGAGACAGAGTTATCTTGAATTCTTTTTTCTGCTACTGTTTAATTAAAAATTAAATTTTGAATCTTGTGCAGAAACTCTATGTCTCCTAAGGCCTTGCCTTTTAGCTTTGTCAAAATGACCCAAAACTTTCTCCGTTGCTATTCCTAAAAAAAAACTCTGTTGTCTTCTTTCTCCATTTCCTTAATGACCTGTTTTTAGTTATGATGATATCCTGTTCAAATTCTCAACTACCTGCTTTAAACAAGTCATTTTTACCTATCTGTTGGGATTTTTAACATTTCTAATGGAGGAGGTTGTTACTTGTTTTAGAATACCAACTTGCAATATTCCTGGTCTTCAGAAGGCAGTTAAAACCAAAATTTGTAGATTTGGCATGTTTTTGACACCACTGATGCTGGTCCAGACAGCAAACATATTCACAAGAAGATGACTTTGGCTTCTGTTTCAGCAGCCACATAGTTAGAGTCATCAATATTAGATCCCTGAAACTAAAGTGTCTGGTAATTTTTATCATAGTGCAATGGACAGAATGTGTTACTAACTTAGAGGATACGAATCTATAGCAGAGAGGATGACAGATGGTGTCTGTTGGGCAAAGTATGATGGTGATGATCAGATCCAAATTCTATCCTCGTTTACTGCTAATACACTCTAACTTTTTTTGTTCCTGGTGTCTCTCTTTTCCCTTCCTGCATTCTGTTGCTTCACTAACCAACACTCATTGCGATTGGCTAACTGCTACTACTTTTCAGCTGACTTTGCCTTTCTCCAATCAAGATGGGTGCCTTGGGGATGAGGCTCCCTGCTCTCCTTTCTCCCCTTCTCCCAGCTACAAGCTGTCTCCCTCTGGTTCCACACTACCCAACGTCAGCCTTGGAGCAATCGGCACAGGGCTCAACCCCCAAAACTTCGCTGCTAGACAAGTAAGGAGGCCTCTCAAATTTATAACTGCTTGGCTGTGGCCTCGCCTTGGCCCTGGTCTGCAGTTTATTGCATCATTTGTCTGTCTTGGGAAATTTGTTGATTACTGAATGCACAGAATGATATTAAGTCTAGGCTTTTTATTTAGCTCTTTCAGCCCATAGAACCCATCTCTCTTCATGGTTCTCAACATGGATTTTATTTTAAATCTGTTTCTTTTGTCTTCCCATTTTTGGTCATAAGTTTATGCTTCATAAGTTAGTGAGTTGCTGGCTTAGGAATATGTTAAAGAGGCTGTACAGGTACCTTCTATCTAATTCAGTGACATATTTGCCATTTTGAACATTAGATTGAATGGCAAGTACTACCTTTGATGTCTTTTCAATCTAATGTAATTGCTAATTAAAAAATAGCACCAAAACTAATAAGACTAAATATTTGAGGGTTATGGCAGCTTAGAAATCCAGTGTCTTCAGGTATAAAATTGCTCAGGCAGAGGTAATTTATATCTCACATAATGAAGCTTTAAGAAGCCCACATGCTGCCCAGCATTTGATTCAGACTAGAGTAGCACCTTTCCTAGAGATGGATCTGCCAGTCCTCCAAGGAAGGGCTGTGCGGTAGAAACAGGCCTGTTGGGGCCGGCGTAGTAATGCCTCTTTGCTTTTGCAGGCTTCAGCGGATGCAGCCAGCCTCTCTCTGTCACCTTGCAGTAGCTCTGTTGTAGTTTTTGTGGAGAAAACCAGAAATCTGGGGACAATTCTTTTGCGACAGTGGCTCCAGCAGTGTTTTCCTGGCCTTATTTCCATGACTACTTACTTGCCCTTCTGGCCTTCACCTCTGGATATCATGGAAAGACATTTAATTATCAGTTGTAGCCATTCTGTTTTCCCATGATGACTTTCATATATAGATGAAAAGTTGGTATAAAACACTTCTTACTCCATAGTCCTCAGACTGCATGTAGATCTTTCATACGCTGATTGCTGCCTTAGCACATTTTAAAAAATGGATCATATTATGTCCATGTGTTCAAATTGGTTAACTCTGAGTTGGGAGTTACAGGTAATTTTTTGTTTTCTTCCTTTATATTTCACTCTTTTTCTTAACATTTCCACAGAGGACGTGGTGGCTCTGTATTGCATATCTAAACAGAGAGGAACAGTTGCATCAGTTTTGGTGGGGAGGAGGGCTCTTTGGGTTGAGTTATAGAAAATATAACATAGTCTTCACACTCTTGGTGAATGGTGATAATAAATACACTCCCAGGACCACCTGATTATCAGATACTTTTAGTATATAAACTTTAATGTAAGTGACCAAACTCGCTGTGCACTGGACTCTTAAAAAAAGTCGTTCCTCTTCAGTTTTTTATCTGTGGATTGCTACAAAGTCCATTGTAAACCAAGTTGACATATACATGTTCTATCCAAATAAGGTTATGTTTTTTTATACTGTTTTCATGAAGAGTTAATATACTGCATAATTTGAAATTTAAGAGTTTTGCTCAAATCACAGAAGATTTCAATCAGCTTAATAACCTTGTTTTTAATTTATATACCTTTCTAAGTTAAACACTGTAGTTGGGGCAAATATCACCAATAATTATTAGGTTCAGGTCATCATAAAAGTCTCACACACAGCAGTGAAATTTTAGAAAAAAAAAAAATATATATATATATATATATATATATATATAAAGCTTTTGATGCCAGTTTTCCTAATCTCAAAATATAGTTTTAAAAAAGATTGAATTTGTATGATTACCATTCTGTACATTACTGTGCAGAATAGCTACTGCTGAGCCAAGAAGATAACCAACTTATGATGCCAAGGTTCCATATTAAAAAATGGTCCCCGTGCTTCACTTTGTGCAGAAACATGGGCCTCATGTTGCCAGACTTTGTTTCTTTTCAAGAGGTACTGGAAATAAATTCATTAAAAAGAGAGAGAAGGTGGGAGTTTCCTGGTTGCCTAGTGGTTAGAATTCCGGGCTTTCACGATCGAGGCCCAGGTTCAATCCCTGGTTAGGGAACTGAGATCACACAAGCCGTGTGGCACCCCTCCCCCCAAAAAGGAAGTTTAACAGTTAATAATGAATAAAAATGATCTAAAAAGGGTTTTGTTTTTAAAAAGAGAGAGAAGGTATTTTTTTGTATAAACTTATGTTGACTCACCTTCATTATTATCCATCAGAGTGCTTGGTGTGGTTTATGAGACACTTGATCATGAAAACCTAAAACCTTCGGTGGGAGTAGAATGGGCTCTTTCTGCTAGGAATAGGAAAGTAGGAATTGATTTTACAAAAACTAAAAAATTTTTTTTAACTAATACCTCTTACCAGAAAGAGAGGTTGAGATTTCAAATGACCCCTACAAAGCAGGTTGGGAGCCTTACAAAACATAGGTCTAGGGTTTAGCTGTCAGAAACCCCACCACCCAAAGACCCTCCCCTCCATGAATAATTGACATCTATTAACTGGGTCATTATTTGATAGTAAAGTGTAAGAATTATCTTAGCAGAATAGTCTTAGCAAAATAAGTGTTTCCTGTTTTCATTATAGGAGCTAAGCTCCTGACTGCTAGGGTCTCAGAAAAGTTAGAGCTGAGCCATTTCACCTCAGAGTGACAAATTTGATTAGTAAGACAGGAGAGGTGCAGGTATTGAAGTGTCTAGAACTAAAGGTCTTTTCATGTTTAAACAGTCCTTTGGGAGATTAAATATTCATGGTGAATCTTCAAATTTCTTTTATGAGATATACATAGATTTTAATTGCCATTTCTACTTTATGTTCACAGTCATTTTTATTTTCAATGCTTTTAAGTTCATTAATTTCCCTGAAGCAATCCCTTAATCTGTTTTGAATCATTAAGCCATCAAAATATCTTTAGTGCTCTAGAACTTACTGATGCCATTATAAAATTCTTCTGTAAAATTACCTAAACCCCACAATTCCAGGGATAAGAATGGCGGTGGCAACCCCAGCCCAGAGCCTGCAGCCTGGGTATAAGCAGCGGTGTAGCCGTCTTCACCAGTGGTGTTCAGTGGGACGTTCATTTTCAAGTGTGTAAAATTGGTGGGTCGTGGATGTTTGCAAATGATGCGCTCATCCTACAGACCAGGGCTTGATTGAGTTTCTGGGAATACAAAGAGGGAAATTTGAAGCTGGTGGTGGAAAGACAGGGTGGAAGATAACTGTAATATGATCTGATGGTGGAGCCTGTCAAAGAGATTTCAAGTGTTTTGAAAACATAGAGGTAGGCTCAATGAACTTGAATGTAAAATGAGGGAAAAGGTCAGGGGGAAGGTATCCTTAATGAGGATGACCTCTGAGCTGGCACTTGCAGAGGCCGAGTGAAGATGGTGTAGAAAACTACATCATACGGGGCAACACAGCGTCAAGTCTTATTGAATATGATTTCAAGGGTCATCGTATATAGCCCCGCTTTCTATAGCTCTCTGATTGGAACAGTCTTAGAAGTGCCTCAGCAAGTTGATCCTCCAGAAATCAGGGACCTAAGCTTGTTTTTTTGTTTTTGTTTTTTACGGGGTTAAAACATTTTTTTATGTAGCCCTTCTTGTTTTCTTTAATGTTAGCTTTCAGAGATCAGGAAACTAAATATACTTCTGTCCCATTATTTCAATAGCCACATAATAGTCCATCTAATGAATGGCTGTTATTTTTGACTAGACTGATAGTTATACATTTGAATGAGAAGTTACAGGTGAGTAATGCTTTGTGTGTCCCTGGAATGATTTTTCACTTTTCCCCTTTCTTCCTCGTTTATCTCACTCTTGGATTGATTTACATTTCCTCCTTTAGCAAAGAAGGGACCAAGGAGACCCAAGCTAGGGAAGCGTGTTCACGTTGGGAGTAGGGTCCTCAGGGAGCCAGGCTCACAGTTGAGTGGCACTGATTTTGTGATCAAATCAGCCAATTTAGAGAAGTTATATCATGGTTTTACAGCTGATATTATTCACAGTCCTGCATTTTTTACTCAAGTGCCTTTCAAAATGGGTCTCAGATTATATAGTTTGAGAATAAATTCTGTAAACCCAATCTTAAAGAAGTAGTTGTATAAATGTTACACTGCCTTTACCTTTCAATAACAACAAATTAGTGCTTTTTCTAACATTTGACGAAGTTTAACCCTTTTGGTTTGTATCAGACTGCAGGGTGATGATGATATGCCCATGATTGAATTTGAGTACTTATTCCAAGGTCAGGAACTTTTTTCAGTTACAATGTTCTGTGATTCCATGGAACACAGGATGCTTCTTCTGAGGGATAGGAAACCTGAACTGTTTCTTACATGCATTTCCTCGTGTTAACAAAGGCCTCACTGTCACTCTTCTGTTCACAGGGTGGCAATCATGGTTTGTTTGGAAATAGCACAGCACAATCGAGAGGCGTGCACACCCCCGTGCAGCCACTGAACTCTTCTCCTAATCTCCGGGCGCAAGTGCCTCCCCAGTTCATTTCCCCCCAGGTAAGTAACTCCATGGATCCGCAATTCAGAAGTAAAGTCCGATGGTTACCAGTTGTCAGCTGACTGGTTTTGTGGGCATAAAAAGAATAACAGTTACCTGTCTAAAGTGAAAAATCCAGATGCCAAGGATCAAGATTTTTAAAACAGGATGGCATATCTTGTTTTTTGTCGTCGTTTTATCATGCATACAAAGTAGATGTTTTTGCATGAAAAACATTACAATTATAATGCCTTTTAGATCACCTGTATGTTTTTCCAATACTATATTGATTTTTTTAATTGTATATAATTAAAACTACTCTATAAATTCTGATGCGTCAATACTCAAAAGTTGGTTGCCCTCAAGGATTCAGGGAAGCTCCAGGTTCTGGGTTATTCTTAAAATTTTTGAGGAGATACATACTAAAATACTGACTGGGTGCTCTTGGGGGGTTTAGAACTGGTGAGGTGGCAGAAACTCATTCACAGAGCAACTTTGCATAGGACAGAGTCCTTTGGGTACCATGGGAACCCTTTAGGGCCCTCCATTAGCAAGAGATGGTCATTGAGTTGTTTGGGGGTTTATAGATGAGAGAATTGTGCCAGTCTACCACATACTGCCCCTCATACCCTTTGTGAGAAAAATAAAAGCTGAGAAGCTGGAGTAAGGATTTAGTGTGTGAATCAAGATTTAGAGCTTTGGGTCTGTCCCCTCGTATAAAAGGGGTTAAGGTACTTACTAGATCCAGCCAACACATTGTGAAGGATAAGGTTCTGTTTGGGGTATTTTTTTTTTTGATACATCTTTTGAGAAAGAAGTTAAAAATATTTATTTGGAACCATAATTTGTAGATTTCAGATGTTGCTTGTAATATTGAGTCTCTGTCCGTCTTAGTAGAGAAGGAATGTTGATTGTGCCCCCTGTTCCTGTCTGGGAGTCCACTTAGGTCCCTCTTCTTCCCCTTCCCTGTCTCTGAGTTCCATCCATCCTTCAAGTCCCCGGTAGACAGAGCTGTTTTTGAGTTTGCCAGCACTTTACAGCAGCAGCATCTTGACTCTTAGAGCACTTGCCAGCGTGCCTGGGTGTCAGGCCAGCAGTCGTCCATGGTGATCCAATGTCAGTTGCCTGTTGGCAGTGCTGAGATGAAGCAGAGGCCATCTGTACCATGGCAGCCTCCTGGAGTTGGTGGCGATGGTGGCAGAATAGTTGGCAGATGATGTGCTAATGTTGTATGGAAATGCTTAACAGGGTCGGGGAGCTGGGTGGGGCCTCATGCTGGTAGTGGCGTTGAAGCATGAGTCAGTTCCCTGGGCGCGGCTGGAGAAAAGGTGCCTTCCAGGAGACAGGAGTAGTCTATGTAGGGGTAGTAACATCTGAAAGAACACGGCCGGTGTGGGGAAGCACGGTTATTAGTTTGAGCTTGTGTAAGCAGAGGTGTGCTGCCTAGAGGGGAACAGAAAGGAGCTTGTCAGAAAGTTTGGGACTACATTTGGAAGTTTTGTTTGCCTTGCTAAGGAGTTTGGACTTTGTCCTTTGGTCACCATGGTTGGTAACCATTATCTTGGCTGCTGTTTAAAAATACAGTTTCTGGATCTTCCTCCATCTACTGAGACACTGTGTCTTGGGACCTCATTACCCCCAGGTGATTTTTACCTGCTCACTAGAGTTCGGCTGCTTCTGCCAAAGACAATAAAGTATTAGGCAGGATAGCACGGTGGTACAGAAGACGTGTGAAGGACAGAATCACTAAAGCAGAGGAGCTCAGTCACGAAGCTAGTACAGGAACCCAGGCACAACTGTGGCTGTGGGGAGCCAAACCTTCTTGTGAAGGTCACCGGTGATCTCTGTGTTGTGGATTCCGGTGGTCTGTTCCCCAGGCTTTTTACTCATGATCAGCATTTCACCCAGTTGATCACGTCCTCCTTTTTGAGACTGTTCATTTGGCTTTCAGACACCCTCTATATTAGTTCTCCATCTGCCTTTTCTTCTCTGTCTGCTTTACAAGTTCTTCCCCACTTCCCCCATGTTTAAACATCAGAGTACCCCAATCTCAATATTTGAACCTCTTCTCACCACCTACAGCTACTGCTAGGTGATCTCACCCAGTGGAATGATTTTAGAATACTGACAATTCCAAAATTGTGACTTCAGCCTAGTTCTCTCTTCGCAACTCCACAGACTTCTGGCATCTTCACTAGGATGCCTTATGGGCATCTGAAGTGAACATGCCTGAAACAGAACTTCAGCTTCATCCCACTCTCCCCTCAAGACATCCTCTTCTTCCAGGAACATGGTACTCTCATCCTTCAGGTGCTCTGGCCAAAGACCTCACAGCCCGCAACCAGTCCAGCAACAAATCTTCCCTTCAAAACGTCATCCAGCGGCCAACCATTCCCTCCCATGGCCACAGTCTCCTGACTGGTCCCACCCTGCTTCATCCCCCACTTGGTGCCTCGAGTCTGTTTTCCACCCAGAGTTCAGACTGATACTCTAAAACTGCACTGTCCAGGGTAGCCATTCGCCATGTGAGTGCTTGAAATGCAACTCATGGAATGGAAGAACTGAATTTTTAGTTTTAATAGATATAAATTTAAATAGGCACACCAGGTTAACAACTACTGTACGGACAGTGCAGATGTAGAACATTTCTGTCAGCACAGAAGGTTAAGGTCACTGCTGTCCTGGCTCCCTCTCTCAGAGATTACAAAGCCAACTCTTCACTGTGATCTTTGAGGCTCTTGGTTACCTCCCTGCCTCCCACACCTGCTCTCCTGTTGGTTCAGGCCTCTCCAGCCAACTGGCTCCCAGTGCAGTACATGCTTCTAGAATGCTCTTCTCCCAGATTGCCACGTGGCTCCTTCTCTATTTCCTTCAGAGCTCTGCCTCAGCCCCACCTTATCAGGCAGGCTATCGCAGGCTGTGTACATTACATGACCACTGTTAACCCCTCACCTCCCACCCCCACCCCAGGAGTGAAGTAAGCTTCAGAGTAGCAGGATCTGTGTCTGCTCTGTTCACTACTGCATCCTAAAGATCCTGCAGAGTGTATATTTTGAGTTCAGTAAGCATATGCCTGTTGGGCTGCCGTCTATGGGGTCGCACAGAGTCGGACATGACTGAAGCGACTTAGCAGCAGTAGCAGCAGCAAGCATATATCAAGTCACGGGAAGATGCATTTCAGAATGATCTAGAAAGTGGAATTGTTAGACAAGCACAGTTAACTTAGTCTAAAAGACTTGGGGGCTGCAAATCTCTTGATGACCAAAGTTATCTGCTCTATTTGGAAAAGAAAAGTACTTGTGTTCTCCTACATTTTTGAAATGTGTTTATTTAGCAAAACGTGGTTAACTTTTATTTAATGCATAAGGAGGGCAAAATATTAAACAATGGAATCTTCAGGTTTTTTCCTGACATTTACATATTTTAAAAGACAAAACAGTTGGGTAGGTTTAAAAAAAAATTCAAGTAAAGAGAATATAATAACCACACTGAAAGTTTGGATTATGCAGAAAAAATTCTTCCCGCAACTACCCTCCCACCCCACTGGAAGCAATGACCAGAGTTATATTTACACAATCCCCAGATCAGAATTTGTTCATATTCAGGCGCACTTTTCACATAGTTGCATTCATGGTCACGATAGCCTGTTATTTTTGTTAACATTGAGTCATAATATTTTCTCATCCCTAAGACAATCTTTGGGTCCATCATTCTTAATGAAGAAGCTAAATGTTCTTTCAGGTAAGCTTGCTTTGGTTTGCCTTTCCCCGCTATTGGGTGTTAAATTATTTCTAATTTTTTCACTGTTGTAAGTTAATGCTATGGGAAAATCCTTATACATTATCTTTGCCCACATTATTTTTAAATTTAGTTGCCCAGAATTTCATTCTGGGTCAAAGCACACAAACATTTAAAATTGATGAATATTATCAAATTTCATATCCATTCTAACCGATTTCTAGGGACAGTCAATAAATAATGTAGATGTGGGAAGCAAACATCAAAACTCATCTTTGAGATTTTTTACAAGTGTTCCAGACCATAGATTTTTTTCCCTTGTCTTATTCTTCCCCCTTTTCAAATGTTCTGAAAGTAACCTGTTCTAGAGGTTTTTATCTTGCTGTCTTGTTGAACCTGTAATTCTTTGTTTAATGCCATATTGACTCCAACTCAAGCTTCACTTTCTCCAACCCAGCTGGAGATTTAAGGGCTTTTAAGCCAGAATAATTAATTCCCTGCTATGGAAATGTGCAGACCTGCACTTTAATTACTCTGCAACCCAGGTATGAATAGCCACTTGCCCAGGAACCCAGTGAAGCATCTGTCTAGTCCTTTTATATTCACTGGAGGAGGACAGTACCGTGGATCTGAAGAGAGAAGCTGAGCAAGGCTAGACAGGAAGTCCTCAAAGGGCAACCTTGATAGTCTTTTCTTAAAAATTACAAATGAAAAGAAAAAAATTATGAACAATGTATCTTTTACTTTTTAAATTTTTATTTATTGTTTTATTTTTTATTTATATTTATTTATAAATTTGTTTTAATTTATTAAAATAATTCATTAATAAATTTGTTTATTTATAATTTTTACTTATTTATTATTATGTTGCTTTGTTGCCGCGCGTGGGCTCTCTCTAGTTGTGGTGAGCAGCAGGCTTCTCACCGCAGTGGCTTCTCTCTCTGTGGAGCACGAGCTCCAGGGTGCGAGGTTTCAGTACTTGTGGCACATGGGTTCAGTAGTTGCCCTGCAGCATATGGAGCCTTCCTGGACCAGGGATCAAACCTGTGTCCCCCACATTGGCAGGCGGATTCCTAACCACTGGATCACCGGGGAAGTCCCTTGATAGTCTTTATGACTATCAACATGTAGAACATAAGAGATGCTAGCATTTAAAGTAAAGTATAAAAATGCTTTGCGTTAGCATTTCTTTACTTTTCTTTATAGTCTTTTTGTGCCTGTCTATATTGTTTCATGTTCCCTTTTTTGAACTTTATGTAATAAACTTATACAGAATGTAACCTCTGATTTTTTAACTTCATATTGCTTCTAAGATTTTGATTCGGGCAATTGCGGTTCATATTGCACTCTCCTGTATGAATACCATCGTTCATTTACCTATTGAGTGCTTTCCAGATTTTTGCTATTTTGAGCATTGCTTCTGCAAATATTCCTCTGTTTATCTCCTCAGATGAGTTTCTCTGGGGTATTTATGGGTCATGGGCGTGTTTTACTTTGAGTGGTGGTTTCTTTAGGTAATTGTGAGTAGTAGGAATAGTAAGATGGCTGGGGGAATCATAGGCTCCTGGTTAGGGATGTCAGCTATTCTCAAGACTGAAGAGAGATGGTGATCAAGAGACCAGCCAATTTATCCGATAGATCTTTTAAAACTGAAAGAAGGGAGGAGAAATGACAATTCAGACAATGGCTCTTTATTTTGGAAGCCAGTAGGTTGGGAAACAAAATAAGCAAAGGAGATTTCCCCATGAATCATAGACGAAAGCTTTGAAAAGGAAGTTAGAAACAATGGTCATCAGTGCAGACAGTCTGGAGCAGCACATCCAGTGGAAATGTAACAGGAGCCACATAATGGAATTTAAAGCTACATTTAAAAGATAAGAAACTGGTAACATTAATTTAACAATATATATTCTTTAGCCTGAGGGCTTCCCTCCTAGCTCAGTTGGTAAAGAACCTGCAATGCAGGAGACCCCCATTTAATTCCTGGGTCGGGAAGATCCACCAGAGAAGGGAGAGGCTACCCACTCCAGCATTCTTGGGCTTCCCTTAGGCTCAGCTGGTAAAGAATCCGCCTGCAATATGGGAGACCTGGGTTCCATCCCTGGGTTGGGACGATTCCCTGGAGAAGGGAAAGCCTACCCCCTCCGGTATTCTGGCCTGGAGAATTCCATGGACCATAAGAAGAAACTGGTAACATTAATTTAACAATATATATTCTTTAGTCCAGTATATCTAAATTACTATCATTTCAACCTGTAATGAACACTTTACATTAAAATTTTTACTTTCTTTTTTTAAGGCCTTTAGACTTTTTTTAAAGCCTTTAGACTTTCAAAGTCGCATCTTTGAAATCTGGTATGTATCTTATACTTGAAACACATCTTGGGAATTCCCTGGCAGCCCAGTGGTTAGGACTGTGTACTTGCACTGCCAGGGCCTGAGTTTGATCCCTGGTCAGGGAACTAGGATCCCACAAGTCATGCTATGCAGCCAAATGTTTTTAAAAAATTTACAAAGTCTAAAACACATCTCAACTTAGGTAAGCCATGTTTTTCAAGTGCTCAAATAGCCACACGAGACTAGTGGTTAACTTAGCAAATGGCACAGGCCTACCAGCAGAATTACTGTATTCATTTCTTTCCTAGAAATTGCTGCAGCAAATACCTGGGTGGCTTAAAACAACACACATTTATTCTGTCCCGAGTTCAGGAGGCTAGGCATCTGAAGTCAGGGTGTCCTCAGGGTTGGTTGGTTCCTACTGGTGGCTCCAGAGGAGAGTCTGTTCCGTGCCCTCAGCTGCTGGTGGCTGCTGGCAGGGCTTGGTGGTTTTGACTTGTAAATGTATTGCTCCCATCTCTGCCTCGTTCATGTGGCGTTCTTCCCTGTGTGTCTCTAGACTTTCTCTTCTCCATCTCTGTCTTTTCCTCTTCTTCTAAGGACACCAGTCATTGGGTTAGGGCCTCTTGCAATCCAGTATGTTATCATCTGAAACATGATTTTGTCGACAAAGATTCTACTTCTGAATAAGGCCACGTTCTCAGATCACAATTGCACGTAAATTTTAGGGGAACATGATTCAGCCCAGTATATTTGCTAAACCAAATGAATTTAAGATTCACACTGAAGGCAGTAAATATGATTTCATGAGTCACAGAGGTATAGTAGTCTAAGACTCTGGTTTAGAATATGGTATAGTAGTGTAGGCCATATCTCCACTCATAGTCTCCTTACCTGCCCCTGACCTCCCCCTCCCCCTGAGAGAAGGAAAAACCCTATTAATACAGTAAGCTTAGAGCCACTGTATCAGAGACAGTAAGTTAAGTCACACTAGTGCCCATTTGCCATGGCACCCCACTCCAATACTCTTGCCTGGAAAATCCCATGGACAGAGGAGCCTGGTAGGCTGCAGTCCATGGGGTCGCAAAGAGTCAGGCACGACTGAGCGACTTCACTTTCACTTTTCACTTTCATGCATTGGAGAAGGAAATGGCAACCCACTCCAGTATTCTTGCCTGGAGAATCCCAGGGACAGAGGAGCCTGGTGGGCTGCCATCTGTGGGGCCGCTGTACAGAGTCAGACACGACTGAAGTGACTTAGCAGCAGCAGCAGCAGTGCCCATTTAGGTGAACTCAAAGGAGAGATGAAGAAGAATTATTACTTGAGGGGAGTTGTGGAGGATCCCTCATGCTGGGCATTAAGCTGGTGCTGAGGCAGAGTGCACAGTCACGGTATGCTTGCTTTGAGCTCCTGTCTGCCAGGGATCTAACTGTTAAAATAGAAAATCAAATAAAGAGGTTTTTTTTTTCCCCCCAGTCTTTTTTTAATTGAAATATTGTTTATTTACACTGTTGTGTTAGTTTCAGATAATATAGCAAATTGGTTCTGTTTTCTATATCTACATATCTGTCCTGTTCTCAGATTTTTTTTCCACTATAGATTATTACAAAGTATTGAAGGTAGTTCCCCATGCTATACAGTAGGTCCTTGTTGTTTATCTTTTTTTACATATAGTAGTGTCAAGGTTTTGGTAACACTCAGCATCTCATAGAGAATGGAGAGGAAGCATCTGGGAGAACCATTACTTTAAGTCAAAATACTTTCCAAAGTGAGAGAATTGATAGTTTAAGTGAAAGTGCTGAGATCTTGGAAGGAAAACAAGTTGGTGAGCCAAGTATAGAAAATTTGAACTTGGATGTTTTTAGACTGGAAAGTGTCAAAGAAAAGATACGCAGGTATTCTTGAGAATGTAGCAGAGACCAGTGACTCAAAAGTATTAGGAAGCAGAAGAATTTGGATCTGACTGTGATGCTAAAGAAAGATAAGATGGGAACACCCCATGGGTCTTCTGATGACTCCGTTTTTATAGGGGCATTTTTAAAAGACAGAAAGTAAGGGTGTGCAAGCAAGGGTGAATGTGTGTGAGTGTCACGCTGGGGCGTTAAAACACAAAATAAGCTGAGGTTTGCAAAAAAGTAGGCAGGTCAAAAGTGTCTCAGAGCTTGGTTTGGTGCAATGTGGTGGCTGGGAAAGGAATCATTGCTTTGGACTCTTTGTATAAGGCTGACTAAGTGGGAATAAAAATTTTACTGCTATGTCTTTTCTATTAAGAATAAGGGTTAAGATGAATTAAATCCTTCAACGAAGAAAGAATTTGTGAAAAGAATCGCAAAACCCTGTCTGTGATCTTTGAAGAATGCTGGGGGTCTTCAAGGAGGCGGGTTTAAATAATGACACCTCCCTCTTTTCTGCCCAAATTCTGAATTGTGTGTGTGTGTGTGTGTGTGTGTAATAAAGTTTTATTAAACTATAAAGGAGACAGAGACAGCTTCTGAAATAGGCATCAGAAGGGGGCAGAAAGAGTACCCCCCTGGCTAGTCTTCAGCTGGATGTTATATAGTCATTGCTGCTGCTAAGTTGCTTCAGTCGTGTCCGACTCTGTGCGACCCCAGAGACGGCAGCCCAACAGGCTCCCCCATCCCTGGGATTCTCCAAGCAAGAACACTGGAGTGGGTTGCCATTTCCTTCTCCCAAATTCTGAATTTTTAAGACTAAAGGGGAAAGGCCTCCAGGGGCCTGAATGTCCCCTATGCTGCTGAGAAAGCTGATATTAGAGAATACGAGCTTCCTAATACTGAATTCCATACGTACCCCTTAGTAACTGAAATAGGGCAGTCCTCCTTGGGGGCTTCCTGCCAAGAAGTAAGGGAAAGAGGCCCCAGAGTGCTGTGATAAAGGTGGATGCCCCTCTGTTTGGAGTTTCAGATCAGAAACAGGAAAGAACTATCCCTCCCCTGCAAGGAAGGAAGAAGAATGGAGCAATTTCTTTGTAATTTTTTTTTTAAAGAGCAAGGAAAGTGGCTTGAAGACTGATGAACTTGGTGCCAATTCTGAGCAAGATTCTAGACAAGATGATAAAAAAATGTAATTTCTGAGCACATGTACTAGAAATCAAGAGTCATAGTTTGCTAACATGTTTGAACATAACCCACTTTCTTCACTGGTCAAAAAACGTTGGATTATAGGGATGATAAAGTTGTTGTGTCTCTATTTTGACAAGTCATTTGACAAGCTGTCTCTTTGTTTTAGATAAGATGAAAAAATATAGGCTAAGTGCTAAAACATATGGGTTGATTAGAAATGATTGACTGTTCCTGGACTGATCAGTTTCAGATTGGAAGGACGTTTTTAGTAGCATGCTACTGGATTATCTTCAGCTCTGTTCAGCGTCCCATCAGTGACCAGATGGGAAACACAAACTGACAATAAGCGAAGTGACAGGGAGAAAACAACTTGATGAAGTGACCATTAATAAGTTAAAATATAAGAGAGGCTCATTCATCTAGTAGGTTTTATCAAGCATCTACTGTGTTCCAGGCATATAAAGATAAATGTAAGGTCCTAAGGCTCAGACATACATTAATAGTTTATAAACCCAGCTGCTTAAAAATTACACAGGAGAGTAAAACATATTTTAATATTGTAGATTTTAATGGACTGTGTGAATTGGGAGATAATCCGATACGATCAGAGAAGCTGAGATCTTAGGAACTGTTGAGAGCGTGGCTTTTAAAAGATGAGTTAGTGATGGCGAGGTCTACCCAGTATTAGAAAACATCAGAAAATGGCTTCTCTGTAAATGAGAAATGAATGGGTTGAGAAATTGAACGATATACAGGTGAGAGAACTGACCCCAGTTAGCCTGGAGATGAGGTAAAGGGGTAGGTGTAATCATTGTGGACATCTGAAGAACCACACTGTGGAATAATAGGAACATGTATGGAGTGCATTTCTAAGCATTTGACATGAACTAACTCATAAAATCCTCAAACAGCCACTGAAGTTAATTTTATTCTTACTCAGATTTTGCAGATAAGGAAAGTAAGGCTCAGAAAAGTTAAATAAGTCTCTTGCTCTGAGTCATACTGCTTAGAAATGGCAGGCCCATGCAGTCTGCCTGTAGGACTAAATTTTTGACCAGAATGCTATTGATATTAAGGGACTAAGTTTGTTCTCCATGGCACTCACTGATTCATTGGATTCAGTGAATGTTTTGGGGGTTTGTTTGTTTGTTTTTGTTTGTTTTTATTTTAATTGGAGGCTAATTACTTTACAATATTGTGGTGCATTTTGCCAAACATTCACATGAATCAGCCATGGGTGTGCATGTGTTCCCCATCCTGAACCCACCTCCCTCCTCAGTGGATTTTTTTATAGCACATTTCCAATAATAACCTCTAAGACGAAAGTTATGTTGTCATTCATTTTTTTCATGCAGATATTTTCCTGATTGTAAAATTCATAATTTTCATTGTAGAAAAGATGGAATGTCTAAAAAGAGAATGCAAAAGCTCCTATAACCTTCACCACTCAAAAGATAACCACTGTTAATGCTTTGGTATATTTTTCCTAATTGTTTAATGTTTTTCATAAATATTTTTCAAGGAAAATGTTGATAGTGCTTGCGTTAGCTTTATGAGATTCTTTTCACACAACACACAACTTTTTTTATTTTGATAAATTCTGAAAGTTCCTTTTCTTGGCTAGGTTTCTGCCTCAATGCTTAAGCAGTTTCCCAACAGTGGCCTGAATCCAGGTCTTTTCAACGTGGGGCCCCAGTTATCTCCTCAACAAATTGCCATGCTGAGCCAGCTCCCACAGATTCCTCAGTTTCAGTTGGTAAGTAGCAGATTTTCCTCCTATAGCCAAAAGGTTTTATTATTATTATTATTTATTATTACTACTACTACTGCTTGCTTCATTTCATGTGTTTAAAGGTTGATACGTCAGCTCAAGTCTTAAGCACACTCAGTTTGACCAGTAGGCCAGGATCTTGGTTGTACTTCCCTCATGGACGCTGATTCGGCTCACAAACCCTTGCAGTTTTCCTAGTAAATCCACCTTAGGAAACTTGGGTCCTCTCTTTCTCCCTTATTTTGTAGGCATGTCAGCTTCTCCTGCAGCAGCAGCAACAGCAGCAGTTGTTACAAAACCAGAGGAAGCTTTCTCAAGCTGTTCGCCAGCAGCAGGAGCAGCAGGTATGTGGCCTTGGAAGGGCCCCCTAGTGCTGCATGTGGGAATACGTCTCTGCTTAACCTCTGATGGCGGAAATGGATGTTGGCTTATCATGTGTTTGTTTTCCCTTGGGCCTCCTCACCTCCAGCTGGCTCGGATGGTGAGCGCCCTCCAGCAGCAGCAGCAGCAACAGCAGCAGCAGCAGCAGAGGCAGCCCAGCATGAAGCATTCGCCATCTCATCCCGTTGGGCCCAAGCCACATCTGGACAACATGGTACCCAACGCTCTGAATGTGGGGCTCCCAGACCTTCAAACCAAAGGGCCAATATCTGGATATGGTTCTGGTAAGCTGTTAGTATGCAAACTGCCTGTTGAAAAATCTGCCAGTCACACTCTCAGCCTAAGGGTTAGACCTCCATTACGCTATTTTCACAGTAGCCATGCTGGGTCAGTAAATATTCTTATTCCTCTCTTGCAAGTGAGATACCTGATTTGCTGATATGTTTCCTGAAGCTCATCACACAATTAGCAGACAGCAGAGACAAGCTTCCACCTTCTCTGGGTCCAAAGAAGTCTTTTATTACTTGTGAGTGGCAATCAGCTCTCCTACCCCCAGGAACTTTTTAAAGCCCATTTGTACCTGCTGTGAGTGCTGCACTAGTCTGACGTTATAATCGAGCAAATTACGTACAAGTTGAGAGGCATTTAGCTCTACGGATAAAATTACCTTGAAAAAAAATGAGGAATTAAAATTATCAGGCAAACCAATAAAATTCTTCTGATGTTAGTATTTCATCTGAGTTAAATAGAATTAGCACAAGTAAGGTTATACCTTTGACATTCATCAGGAATTTGTTGGCAGGCGAGTTGTAGCTCTTTCAGAACTGGGGAACATGTTGTAAGCAGAATCCAACCAGCGAGGCAACGGTGATTTAAAAATAAAATACAAAAGTTAAAAAAGTACCACCCGCCACAGTGGGTCTCCTCTCAGATTGACAACATTTAGATTTTCTTTTGGTAAGGACTTTACTGTTCTCTGCCATCTCAAAAACAAGGGTTAAAGGAGACTTGAAAGCTGCACTCAAGTGACAAAGTGACCTTGGACAAATGGCCTTGCTGTCTGTGCTCTGTGAGGTGCCTGCTGGGGTGAGATGCCCACTGCCCACTGGGGAGGCCAGGACCTCCTTGATCCTGGATAGTTTTAAGGGAATTAATTTCTAGATCCTTAAGTTCTACCAACTGTACTTTTTCTTTAAAGAAAAGAAAATTGCACATTTATTTATTTGTTTTATTTTTTACTGTGGGGGGTCTTCACTGCTGCTGTGTGGGCTTTCTCTAGTTGCAGCAAGCGGGGGCTACTCTCTGTTGCAGTGTGTGGGCCTCTGACGGCAGTGGCTTCTCGTTGCGGAGCAAGGCCTCTAGGGCTTCAGTAGTTGTGGCTCGTGGGCTCTAGAGTGGACTCGATAGTTGTGGCACACAGGCTTAGTTGCTCTGTGTCATGTGGGATCTTCCTGGAACAGAGATCAAACCAGTGTCCCTTGCATTGTAAGGTGGATTCTTAACCCACTGGACCACCAGGGTAGCCCCTGTACTTTTTCTTAAAAATGATTTGCGTGAGAACTGACTTTTAAATTCCATTTGATATAAAAGAAAGTCAGACGCTCCACCATCCCGTATCCTATCAGAGCATGGTTCTCTGGAGCTCCAAAGAGGAAGCCTCCCGTGATGACTATCAGTGGTGCCCTTATCCCTGGGTTTCCAGTCCTCACCTGCCGAATCATGTGTCCTCTTAGGGATGAAGCCTGACATAAGAGCCTGCATGTGCTGGTGTGTGTTCAGTTGTTCTGAATTTAGACAGTGTGCATGAGTGATGTGGGGGCAGCAGTGCTTCTCTTCATCCCCTTTTGTCAAAGGATGTGTAGTTCTTGAAGTGGAATCCAGTCGTATAGAGCGAAGAGAACATCAGGAACCCACAAGTGGCTTTTCCACGTATTTCAGGAACACAGTTCTTTTTAGACCTTCTCATTGCTCATCCTGAGGGCTTGTCTTAGCTGGAAAGAAAAGCACCTAGGATCAGCCCGAGCAGTATAGGTTAGTGAGACTGACTCTTTGAAACAGGTGTTTTCATGGCAAATAGGTAAAACCTGTGGATTTCCTTTAGAACGGGGTATGTACCAGTCAGTTAGTTGTTAAAAACCTAGAATCATAATGTATTTATTTCACTGACAGTCTTTATAACATCTTTACTATTTTCTACCCCCCTATTAAAAAGTAAAATTATGTGTTGGCTGTAAATCTGTTCGTTTTTAGCAGTGTATGTATACTTCTCTTGTTTATTGAATATATAGAAAAATTTTATCATGATGTCTTATTAGATTAATCATATTGTTTGTGATTATTATATTAACTATTCCTAATGACTAAAGGATCAGAGTTCAGTATTTATACATATGTATATTTACTGGATACATTTCATGGTTTTTTAATATCATATTCCTGTTTCATAAGTAACTTAAAAATTTAGTTATGCTTTATTATCCAAATTAAGGAAAAAGAACATACAAGTCATGTGATAACTTAGTAAACAATGGATACATTAGTTTTATTAGGTCTATATTAATTGTGATATGACCACTTATAATCACGATGCATTTTGCAGTTTATTTCAATTACAATTTTCCTTAATTCATATTACCAATTTATTGGAATTGAAAAACTGAGACTGAAAACAAGTCTGATTTGGCTGCCTATTTTGAATAAACTAAACCTATAGCTGTAAGGTTTTGATGAAAATATAGGTAAAGCATTTATACAGATTAAAGTTTTCTCAAAAAAGATGTAATAAAATGAATGTATATATTATGAATATAAATAGTGCCTAGTATAGCAGAGTAAAAAAGAAAAAAGATAACCTGTAGGCTAAAGACGAGCAAGAATAATTTAAAATTTCGTAGTATGTTTTTTTCTTAATACATTTTGATAAAGCCTCTATTGATATATTTTCTCAGAATTAAAGAGTTGAATGACTTTCATGACTGCTTAACTAACCCTTAGCTGATTGTTTTTTGTAAAATAGTTTCTAATTTTCTGCTTTTAACAAAATGGAAAATATACCTAATTGAATTGTCAAGTGATAATGACCTATCTAAAAATTATGTTTTAGTAATAAATACTAAAACATAATTTTTAGATATCTTATTGAGCTGGGAGAAGGAAATATATCCAAAAAGTAATATGAAGAAATAACTGATGTGATTACAAGGCTCCTTCTTTTCTCATCTACTTATTTGTGTAAACTTTCTTAGTGCTTTAAAAAGTCTATAAAAATTTTAAAAATAGGAATAGAATAGTGTGAACTAGATCAAGTCATAGTCACTAATATCTGAATAATCTAGATATAAAGTCATTCATCTTATTAGAAAGTGTACTTCCAATAAAATTTTACTTTTTATGTTTAAACTTTATCAAAATATGTAATATTTCTGTGTGTGGTATATCCAGTGAAAAGTAGAGATATGAATAATAGAGATTATTAAAATAGCAGAAGAATAACTGTATCCTTCCTGGGATTATGATGTGTCAGTAACACATGGGCATGTGGACATGGATTAGAACAGTTGGGTTAAAGAGGTGACTGTGGATGATTTCTTTTATAATTTATTGCTTATTATAATGATTATGAAACCAGGAATTTGTTTTTTCATCTACAACAAAAAAAGTAGTGGAAAATATAGAACTGTAGACAAAGAGAGTATAGGAGTGATATAAATTAAGGACAAGTTAATTTGAGAGTTTCCTCAGGGAGGTTAAGCCAAGCCCTGAGCCAAGTGGTAGTGATGAATAGACAACAAATTAGAGTGTGTGGCCAAAAAAGTCATTCTGGCAAGGACAGATAAGGTGGTCAAGGGCTTGTATATGTAGCAATGATGAGGTAGATAAAAGGCATGTCCTGGTGAAATGAGGCCCTGGGAAAGCCAGGGGCATGTCTTATCTCTGATTGTACCTCAGCTCCGGACACAGAGCCTGGCACAAATTAGGCTCTCCGTAAATACTTATTGGACTGAATGAAATGGCTTGTTTGATTAGAAGTTCTGTGTCGGGGAGCTGGTACATGGAGGCCACTTGATGAACTGAGAAAGTATGTGCTTAGTTGCTCAGTCATGTCTGACTCTTTGTGACCCCATGGACTGTAGCCCACCAGGCTCTTCTGTCCATGAGGATCTCTAGGCAAGAATACTAGAGTGGGTTGCCATGCCCTCCTCCAGGGGATCGTCCCAACCCACGAATTGAACCCAGGTCTCCCACATTGCATGTGGATTCTTTACTGTCTGAGCCACCAGGGAAGTCCATTGATGAAATAGCAAGGTCAAGTCTGTATCTTCCTGGATCTGGAGGTGTGATAGCTCATGAGCCACACAAAGGTCACGAGTGGAGTGCCATCTACAGTAGCCTCTAGAACCCAGAATTGCCTTCATCCAGATTTGTTGAGCACATTCCATCCTCACGTGAGGCCAGTCACTATGTGACATCGAAGAGAGACACAGAGTTACATAAAACCTTGCATTGATTTTCCTCTCATAGTTTTGGGTTTGTAGATTGAATCTTTCAAGGTACTTTTATCTCCTTTTTGCCTTCTTTATCTTTAATTCCTTTTCCCTTGCCAAACCTTATTGTTTAATTGTGGTGCTGCCATGTCTGGGTGGCATCAGATCTCCAAGTTTCTAATGAGAAAGATGCCTGCTTTACCCAGGGTTCCAACAAGACAGCCTCAGACGGTACGAGAGTTAAAGTGGGTGCGGTGTGGAGTCTGGGCTGGTTGGAGCCACACGTCCGCTAGGGAGAGGGAACTTCCACAGGACACGTCTGCTGAGGCGTGGTGGGGGCCCTGCTGATCTTCTTGGGTGCCGGTGCTTGCCTGTTACTGCTACACTAACTGTGGCTCATTCTCCTTTTTCTTTCTTTTTAAAATGTATTTATTTATTTATTTGGCTATGCCAGGTTTTAGTTGTAGCATATGGAATCTTTTGGTTGCAGTGTGTGGGATCTGGTTCCCTGACTAGGGACCAAACCTAGGCCCCCTGCATTGGGAACATGGAGTTCTCCATGTTCCCAATGGACCACCAGGGAAGTCCCCCACTTTTCTGTTTTTTATTAATTATTCTTCCCCTCTCAGTTTCAGCTGTTTATATTAGTCCTTTATTTTACTTTTTTGAGCATAAGTTTAAAAAATATTTAATACATTCTAACCTAAAACCGATGGTGCACCTTGACAAGCCTCTCCTGTGTGGCTTTAACCTGTCCAGCCCTCTGCAGTGGGAAAATCTTAACTGCCAGAGCCCTTGCTAACAGCCTAACACTTGAGGGCACACTCTGAATCTCTCACCAGTTGCTTGTTCAAGCTTTGGGGTCTTCGTCATTGTATAAAAACTTTCAAATTGATCTCCCGTAGTCTATCCCATTCTCAGACTGTCAGTTCTCTTTGTAAAATATAAACTTAGTTCTGTCTCTCACTTGCTAAAAAATTCTTTTTTTCTCCTATCTTTGGGGGGGCAAAAAAGTTCTAGACTTCTCGGCCTGACATAATGTGAGACCCTACAAGCTATGACTCTTCATCTCTCCCCATCTCACTGCATCCATAGTCAGCCAGGCATTGGAGTTACATTGGGCTCCTCGTCATTCCCTAAGCACCTGTGACTGTCACCAGTTAGAGCTTCGCACTTGGTTTTCTTGACGTACTCACCCTCCTGCCCTAGGCCCTAGATCAGCTGTCCTTCTGCAAAGCCTTTCCTCCCATAGAGACCTTACCACAACTTCAGGGCTGCTGTTGCACTGTGTTGGTTTGTAGTGTGGACATCTATCTCAGCTGGAGAACTGCTGGTCCCACATTCCGTTTGACACGAACCTGAGCTAAATAGATAACGTGAGTGCACATGTGCCATGAGATGTTCATCAGATGACATCATATGTGTTTTCATACCTGAACAGAGTCGCCCTTTTGTAGCAGGCAGGAGCCCAGACCAACATTTTGAATCAAAACACTTGTTTCTGAGTGAATAAAACTTCATGTGAATTGGTCTTTTAGTGACAGATGAAGCCATTTGTGGATTCTGCCTCAGACCTCTTGGTTATTGATACTAGAAACTGATTTAAAAAAAAAAGACCTAAAATGTGCTTCTCCATTTCAGGCTTCAGCTCCGGCGGCATGGACTACGGCATGGTTGGTGGGAAGGAGGCTGGAACAGAGTCTCGCTTTAAACAGTGGACCTCCATGATGGAGGTGCCCTCTGTAGCCACACAGGAAGCCAATATGCACAAAAATGGTAAGACACACAGAGCCTCATGACCTGAAGCTCTTTTGATCCTCAGAGGCCTTGACACAGGGTCCTATAAGCTTGTTCTGAAGCACAGACCTTCAGCTTTTTCTTAAACAGTCTTGATTCCATCCCCCCACCCCCACCCCTGCCATGATCACCTATGAGAGCAAGATTGGGGTTATGTGTATTTCAAACTGTAAGAAACTTAAAGTGCTAGTTGTACTTAAGGAAAGCAAAATTTCCCACCTGTGGTAGGATCAAGAGCAGTAGCAGTGAACTTGAGCTCCCCTTAGGGTAAAACCCTAATAAATTGCTTGAGAGAACAGAATCTGTTTTCGGAGCTGCGAGAGAGATCACAGTAAATATGTATCATGTTGAGTGTTTCAACTCTTTGATCTCTAGAAGATGACTAATCAATCAGCACATGAGGTCTGGACTTTGCACCAAGCTTTCTTGTTCTTTATGAATTACAGTGTCTGCAAGAAAGCAGTTGAAGGTCTTGCAGGCTTTGGTCATGAAAGTGGGTCAGCCCTTCATCTCTCTCAGTTCTCTGTAAGAGCATCTCCATTTCCCTGTGAAACGGATGAAAGGTCTTGGGACCTTCCTGCAGCCATTGCGTCAGTGTTTGTTTCACTTGTCAGTAATTTACTTGGACTCGCCTGTTTCCATGAGAACCAAGTGTAAATAGGTGTCGGAGTGGCTCCTGCAGCAGCTTCGTGGAGCCTTAGCCCCATTAGCCTGGAGCCTTTCAGGGTTCTTTCTAAACCTGCTCTTTCACGTGCACTTCTGGAGGCTGGTAAAGTGGCCCCGTGGAGCTGTCTGCCTGCTATCCCTAAGTATCGTCATTTGATTTCATATTACAGAACCAGGAATGGTTTATTGAAATGTCCAGTCTGTTTCTGAACTGAATAATCCAAGCTCTGCATCTCTAGCGTTGGGCCCTCTGGCTGCTTCCTTAGGCTTATGATTCATCAGGACCTTGTCCCTGAAGACATGATAGGTGTGTGATTATAAATGCACGTGACAAGTGGTCTTGAAGGTAAAATACTCGCTTGCCATTTGAGAGCTTACAGGTCACGTTTTCCCTATTTCCTGAGCCAGTCCCCAAGGTAACTGAGTTTTTCATTTTCTGCTTCTTCACTGTAATGTGCCTTTGAGTCAGATTCCTACCAGTGGCTCCAGAAAAGCAGATGAGTTCTTAGTGGAGCATGGAGATGGTTTTGAGAATACTTGTGCTAGGCCAAACCAAGCAGATTACTTTAATCAATAGCAAACACAGAAAAAGATTTTTTTTTTTTTTTTGGCCATGCCATGTAGAGTTCAGGATCTCAGTTCCCCAACCAGGGATCGAACTCATGCCCCCCCTGCAGTGGAAGCACAGGGTCTTAACCACTGAACCTTTTAATACCTTACCCTGGAAGTAATTTTAGCTGTTCATAAGCTGCATCCTTAGAGTACATCAGGCAACACAATATGGCATGTAAAATTCTTTCGAGAAATAAGTAGAATATTATCTCACAGAGGCTACAATTTTCATTTAAAGCTCATTTATTATTAGTTTAAGGGAATTGCTAAGCTTTTAATTATTTTTTCTTGCCTCCCAGCACATAAGATGCATAGAGGGGACACCAACAAAACCCCTGAAATGCTCTGAGGAGAGCAGTTTTACAAAGGATTTGCTGTTCTTCGTGTGTGGGGCCCAGGAGCTCAGCGCTGCAGAGTTCACGGCTGGTCTTGTGCTGGCAGAGACCGTCGGCTGGAACGCCGGCTCACTGCTCTGGAATTTAAAGCAATTGCAGATGCTTTTCTCTCCAGCAAGCTCCCTCTGTTTACTCTGCTTCTCCCACTAAGCTAGGCCTCGTCAGCACTTAAGGACTTGAGTGGGTTGGTGTCAGTAGAAATGTAGTTAAAAACCCTTTCATGTGCCGCAGATTGTTTAGTGCTTTTCCCATTCCTCATTCTTGAGTCATTAGTGTAAAGATGGTGGGGATGATGGTATGATTCATAGTTTATGGAAGTTTCTCAAGTTAATTTCATAAGACCATGAAGTTTTAAACTGAAAGGGGCATTCAGAAATGAGAACAGTGCTGTGTGCAGAAGTACAGACTGAGAAGCTTGAAAGGTGAGATGAATTGTCACGGTCATCCTACTTCCTAATTATGCACTGCCTCTCAAGTGTGAACACCTCATTTCAGAACCAGATCCTGGAGACTGAGTTCCTCTGAATGAAAGCTCAGCAAGTTCTGTTCATAGGAGTCCTTTCTGCTGTGAACTCATCAGCTCTCTTTTTTCTCAGGCGCTATCGTGGCCCCTGGTAAGACCCGAGGAGGGTCACCATACAACCAGTTTGACATCATCCCAGGTGACACACTGGGTGGCCATACGGGTCCTGCTGGTGATAGCTGGTTACCTGCCAAATCTCCACCAACAAATAAAATCGGAAGTAAATCTAGCAATGCCAGTTGGCCTCCAGGTATTACCGTCCAGAAGATGGTGGTTTTGTTTCTGTGCTATCATTTGTTTTGTAATCGTTAATTTCATGTTCTGAACAGATTGCCTTTTGCCACCCACTTTGATTTTTTTCATCTAGTTAATTTTTTCTGCTTTTCTGTGGAAAGATAGCAGATTTTCATGGGGTGGGGGGAGGTGGTCTCTTCGCTCTGTAGGGTTCAGTCAGGAAGTCAAGGTGGATGCCGATCACCTGCAAAACAAGTTAGTGAGTGGTAAATACAGCATGGGCACAGATGGGTCAAAGGAAGTTAGCGGAGTACAGTCTGAGGATGAAAGAAGGTGACTTTGGAGCCAGGACTTGGCATTCATCTGTGCAAAGGATGCCTTGTAACCTGGCTTCTTCTGAAATGTCCAGTGAATTGATTCGTTTTTCATTCACTAAGTATTTATTACCAGGTTCTAGGGATGTAGTAGACTAGTAGAGCAGTGAGAGTATTTGCTGTTTTTCCTCTTATATTCTGATACATGTAATCTATTTTCATTGTAGAAAAGTCTAAAATTTTTACTAAAGCAAAAATAAAAATGAGTTTTAGTCTGTGTCCTAAACCTTTTTCTATATAGTATATTTGTGCTACGAATACATATAGTCTCTATTAATGCATATTATTCATATATACTACATACCATTCTTCCTTCTCATGATTTGGAACATAAAAGTTTATTAATTCTGTCATATGATTTAAATATGATATAAAGGTATATATGATATATAAAATATGATATAAAGCTTTAAATATGATATAAAGAAATTGTGAACACATATATTCTAGGCCTTCTGATGATAAGCCAAACGATTCCTGTCGGTTTTCCCTGGTCCTTCCAGGAGCAGTGATCATCTGTGTTTTCTTTTGTGCATCTGAGCCAATTTCCCAGTGAGATAAAGCAGAAGTATCTCCTGTCCAGCTCAGATATTCTCCCAGTTTTCACCTTGATGTCCCCCCAGTTGTCCTGAGCACCACACTACTCAGTCCTGCCTCCCTGCCCTCGGGCCTGCATTGGCCTGGGAGCCAGAAGGGCAGGAGCAGGGTCTGCCACTGTCTCTGGCATCGAGTTAACGGGCACAGAGAGGAAGTGGGTGAACATGTGGTGACAGCACGGCAGAGCTGCCGGCAAAGCATGTGTTCAGGCTGACTTTTTTTTTTATAATGAAAATCTGAGCTAAAATACCTTCAGAATTTAGACTTTTCATAGACCGATGTCTTGTATCAAAAAATTACTTGACCATATTTTGAACAATTTCCTACCTCAATCTAATATTTGTTCTCCTTGTCTCAGAATTCCAACCAGGAGTGCCATGGAAAGGTATCCAAAACATTGACCCTGAATCTGACCCCTATGTCACCCCAGGAAGTGTGCTGGGGGGTACAGCCACATCTCCCATTGTAGATACTGACCACCAACTTCTGCGGGATAACACCACAGGTAAATAAGTGAAACCCCTCATGTTTATCCAGCACCCAGTATTTTCCTGTTTGGCAGTCTCTGGCTTCCTTTGCATTCTCTGGTGTCTAGTAATTACACCAGGAAATGCAGGACTAGGTAGCTTTGTTTTTCATGCTTATTTTTTAGATTGTCCTTCCTTTTATCAAAGGTCAAATAAAATACTTCAAGATTTGACTAGTTCCACTGATACTTATCTGCAGTTTTTTCATCTCGTTCTTCATTTGTCATCTAAAGGGTCTAATTCTTCCCTCAACACCTCGCTGCCTTCACCTGGTGCCTGGCCCTACAGTGCCTCTGACAACTCCTTTACCAACGTTCATAGCACTTCAGGTAGGTGTGTGACCTGTTTCTTCCCCTCTGGCTAGCACTTTCCTATCAGGTTGCGTTGTACAAAGGAAATTGGTGTTTATTTCTTAAGGAATAAATTATAGCAGCTGAACAACACAGGTCAGCATAGATGGAGAGACACCTCTCATATAGGCCGCGTCCCTGGGGAACTTGAAGGCTCACAGAGGCAGGATGAGACAAATACCATTTAGGACCAAGGCAGATGGTGACATCATTGCAAGGAGCTGTGGGTGTTGTGAGGACAGAGGTTATATCCTGATGACACAAGTGCTTTTCTTTTAACCGGTCTGCCAAGAAAATCAGGGGCCATGGGAAGAACCAGTTAAGTTCAGCTTGTTATTTCTAAGGCAGCCAATTAGAGCTTGCTTTTCTCTAAAAATTCTTCCACTTACAGACAAAGGCTAAGGGCAGATGGCCAAGGGGGAAAAAAGAGGACCTTGGTTAATTCTACAACATTTGCTGAGTTCCTTGTGTGTGTGTTTGTGTGTGTGTTTTGTTTTGTTTTTAAAGACAGTTGGGAATGGAAAACTTAATGGATATAAAAAAGCCTTTGAAGTCACTTACTTAGCACAACACCTTACAGATTGGTAAACCAGTCATTAGTAATTGGCGCATTGGTCTTGCAAAAGTTGGACCTTAAGCCATTGAAGTCATTAAGGCTTCTGCTCTTTGTCCAAGTAAATGCAAGTAAAACAAATTGGCTACCTACCAAGACACTGCAGGTTAATGACCTTATAGATTGCCTTCTTTTTGTTTCCACTTCTGCGTCGTGCCGACGGTACAGTAGCCTCATGTATCGAATGCTCCTGCAGACCATGCAGCATGCTAAGCCTTGAGCATAAATTCTTATCTTACCTTCACCAAAATCTGTGGGGAAGTTCCTGCTATTATCCCATTTTGTAGATGAAGAAACTGAGACTCAAAGAGCTGATAGAGTTTGTTGCAGGTCTGAGTGAGTGTGTAAAGGAGCCAGCTCCATGTTCCATGTTTCTGCACACCACCCTCCATCATTCTTTCATAGGACTTCGACCAGAGTGGTACATTTGTCACAGTTGATGAACCTACAGTGACACCTCATTCACCCAGAGTTCATAGTTTTGTTTTTGCATTTTTCTTTTTGACTGTACCATGTGGCTTGAGGGATCTTAGTTCCCTCAAGTGAAAGCTCAGTGTCTTAACCACTGGACTGCCAGGGAAGCCCCCTGTGTCCGATTTTTAAGAGGTACCAATGTAGGACTGAAGGCCTAGGACTTCTGCCTTTACATGTAAAAATTCGTTTTCACCTCTTATTCCTGTAACTGCCCACACCCCTTTTTTACAAGCAGATGATCCCCTGAGAGGTGACCCCACGCATCACCTGGACTTGTTTAAAACTGAACATATACCTCCTCCCCACCCCCAAATTGTCTTTCTTTCATAACTAAACTCGCACTGCTTAGTGGTGCTGTCGTGCATCCCTTAGTTGCAGCATCTCTTCGCTTTAGCCTCTTCCTTACTCTTTCCTGTCTCCCCTGCTCGCAGGATTCAGGCACTGATAACGCCTCCCAAGTGCTTTCTTCTCTCTCACATCCATTTCAGCTCTTCCATTCTTTGTGCTGTCACACAGGTTCTGACCCTCGTTTGAATACTACCTACTAAATCTGCTGCAAAACTGATGGTATCTAAAACTTGGGTCAGCCCCTGGTTGTCCTGTATGGCCTCCTGTACCTCTCTGCCCCAGGAATTGTTCGGCCACAATTGCAGGGAAATGTATTTGGTCCAGAGAGAGTTCAAGTTGAACCTTGGTTTGTATTTTCCTGTTTCGCTGAGCCCATCCATTTATATCAATCCTTCAAGACTTATCTTGGCACAGTCTTTGCTGAGAGCCCAGCATTGTCTTTCTCCTCCACGTATTGAGCAAATATGTTCCCTGGGGTTACAACTCTGTGTTCATCTGTTCCATCTTCCCATCTGAACTTGAAGTTCTTGAGAATAACTGTTTATATTACCCATAGCACTGATTTAGGGCCTTAAAGTAAACTAAGCGCTTAGTGAATATTTGTTGATTGTAATTTTAAAATCCATTTGAATGTTGCTGTCTACTATTCTGGATCAAGAAAAGTATAATTTTTAGTGTAGTTTCCATTCAATCAATAAGTATTTATAGGATAAATACTTTAGTTCTTCCAGGGTTCACATTCTTTGATATCTGTAAGACTGATGGCTTTAAGGGTGATTTCCTTGAATTTATCTTCCTTTGCAGATTGTATTTAGTTAAGAAGCGGTAGAGAGTTCGGAGAAGGCAATGGCAACCCACTCCAGTACTCTTGCCTGGAAAATCCCGTGGGCGGAGGAGCCTGGTAGGCTGCAGTCCATGGAGTCATGAAGAGTCAGACACGACTGAGCGACTTCACTTTCACTTTGCACTTTTCATGCATTGGAGAAGGAAATGGCAACCCACTCCAGTGTTCTTTCCTGGAGAATCCCAGGGACAGGGGAGCCTGGTGGGCTGCCGTCTATGGGGTCGCAGAGTCGGACATGACTGAAGCGACTTAGCAGCAGCAGCAGTTAGTTACCTTATTAACTCTTTGGGCTTCCCTGGTGGCTGAGACAGTAAAGAGTCTGCCTGCAATGCAGGAGACCCAGGTTCGATCCCTGGGTCGGGAAGATCCCCCTGGAGGAGGAGGAAATGGCAACCCACTCCAGTATGTTTGCCAGGAAAATCCCATGGACAGAGGAGCCTAGCAATCCATGGGGTCGCAAAGAGTCGGACAAGACTAAGTGTCTGAGAGTTAATTCTTTAACTCATGTGTTAATATGTCAATTCAGAGTAATAGTCACTGAGAATTTATGTTATATAAACTCAGAGAACAATGTTATTTTGTTATTCTTCAAACATCTACTTAGACTGTAAAACTGTATTTATCTGTGTGTATATGTAAAATATACACGTGTTTGTTGGCAAAACTGATGTATCTAACCTTATTTCCTCCTTCTTTTTCTCTTCTTACAGCAAAGTTTCCTGATTACAAATCAACATGGTCCCCAGATCCCATAGGACACAACCCCACTCATCTCTCCAACAAGATGTGGAAAAACCATATTTCCTCAAGGAACACTACACCGCTGCCCCGCCCTCCTCCCGGTCTGACCAACCCCAAACCATCATCTCCCTGGAGCAGCACAGCACCCCGCTCAGTCAGGGGGTGGGGGACACAGGACTCACGGCTCGCCTCCGGTGAGGAGCTGCCAGAGGGAGCATCATTGTTCCAACACAAGAGACTCATGCTCACACACAGTTGAAGGCATGACGTCTTCACAGGAGAGGAAATCATGGTTGTTGGGTAGAGGAAAAAGTACCTCTTGAGTAGAAAATTGAAATCAGCCTATAAAGGCACAGGGACCTGAGAACTCCCAAGGTCTTGATGGAGTAAAGATGAGAACCTTGGGAGCCAAATGTTGTCTTGCAAATAAGGCATAAGAGTGTGTAGGATCACAGTCTAGGAGAAGAGAACTGGCTGTTGAGTGACAGGATAAAGCGGGTCAGAGTGAAGCAGAAAGGAGAAGATTTTTTTAAAAAATACATTTACTTATTTGGCTGCATCAGGTCTTAGTGGCGTCATCCAGGATCTTTCCTTGCGGTGTATGGGCTCAGTAGTTGAACATACTTAGTTGCCCCAGGGCATGTGGTATCTTAGTTCCCATACCGGGGATCAAACCCTGCGTGGTAGCGTGGATTCTTCACCACTGAACCGCCAGGGGAGTTCCAGAAGATGATTTATAAAAGGAGGGAAGAAACATGTGTGGGCTCTGTGAAAATGTTTCTCACATGTGGCCGCCTTAATTTTTTTGTTCGTTCTTCCTGATCCTTCTTTCTGGTTGCTTCCAGCCTCTACCTGGAGTGATGGTGGTTCAGTTCGTCCTAGTTACTGGCTGGTTCTTCACAATCTCACTCCACAGGTAATCATGCTTTCTTGGGATTTTCTGGCTGGGACTTGATTGTATTAAGAGAGAGACACTCAGAGATGTGGGGGTTTAGCAGATGGGAGAGTTCATTTACTTCCTGGTGAGTCTCCCCAACCAATGCCCAAAGCCTACTTCTGAGCCGGGGCAGGGAGGAGACGGTGTTGGCCACTCGGCTTCACGCCTGCCTCCATGGTGATGTTAACACATCTAGTCTATAAATAGTGAGTGTAAGATGGTATTATCTGATGAGTTCTGTTTAGCAGAGATAACTTGCTTTGTGTATCTGCCTTGTCAGAATCTGGAACCAAGCAAAAAAAGTTACCTGTTTTTGTGTTGCTCATTCAACAGGACTTCAGGCTCCCTGTCAACCATTTCTGTGCTTCATTCATACACGACTAACCATAAAGCTCTGCAGAGAAGGAGTGTGTGGATTTCGTGACTGAAATGCCACACGTGTGCTCTTGCTTTTCCATCCATTGTCCTCTTCTGTGTAGATGGCATTACTGATTCTCTCTCACCAGGATGTGCTCTCTGGGTTGTTGTTACAGTGGTGGGGTTTCATTTGCACCAGATCACCCTCTCTTTCACTTGAGTTGCCTGGTAACTGACACGTTTGTAGCAACAGATGTTGAGTACTCAGTGAAGTGAAATGAACCCATGGAAACTGAGCCCATGGTCTTCATTTGGACTTGACAGCACAACCTTTAACCGCACCTTGTTAAAAAGAAGTCAATTAGACCTCCCTCCCCTTGACACATTGAGTGAATTGTCTGACATTTAATTCATAAATGGATTCATTCACACCTTACTAAGCTAGCATTTTCCAGACTGTTCCCATAGGATAATAATAGGTCTCTGGCCTAATATGTTTGAAATATATACTTGATTAGACAAAATTAAGCAGACACCTTTACTGTAAGACTTCTTAGGCCCTTGAATATGCTAACGTGCGTTGTGACCCTCGTGGGGAAACGCAGGTTCTCCTCTGTGTTTGCCCAGTGCATCTGTTTGTGGGGAGTAAGGCCAGGGCTCGTATTTTAAGATTCACACTGAGATAGACAGTTTTCTAAATACAGTTAACATGAGAAACTGTCTGGATTAATTTCCATATCTAATCAGCTCAGCTGAAGTTCCTGGGTTATTTATTTAGCTAAGAGTTGACTGAAGTATGAACATTTTATATAACCATCCTCAGAGCTATATATGCCTCATTATTTCTAAGTCGTCACAGTGTGGTGGGTGTGATATGGTTAGGATGAGAGAAGCAGTGTTGAAAGGAGCCTGTATTATCATATGAAAAATAGTAAGTACAGACTACTATGTATAAAAGAAATAAGCTGCAGGGATATATTGTACAACACAGGGAATATAGCCAGTATTTTATAAGTGGAGGGTGATCTATAAAAATTGTGAATCACTATTATACACTTAAAACTAATATAATACTGTAAATCATCTAGACCAATTGATTAATTAAAATAATTAAAATTAAATTTTAATTTAAAAATAAAATTTGAAAAGAAGAATGGTACTTAATATTTGTATATAAATGAATACAGGGTTTGACTGAGTTTGTATTAGAATTGAGTCATTTTAAAAATCAGAAAGACCTAATAGCACATTAATCTCAACCATAGCTTAAAACAAAGTTATAGGGTCACATCTTTGGGGACTAGGATAAATTTACTTGTCATCACCTACAGTTTATTGAGAGAACATCTATCCTGAGAAATCACTTGTGACACATACTGACATGCTGATACAGTCAATTGTCATTTATAAATGCTGAGAGCTTTTCTTCAGTTATTTTCTATTAAGAATTATGGTGAGACTGGCAGTTTTCATCCTGCAGGATTTCCATGGTAAAACCACAGAATGTTTCCACCACTGCTGCCAGGAACACAACTTTTTAAGGCTGTTTTGGTAGTAATTTGTTTCCCTTCCCCCAAAATGAACCAAAAGGTTGGACTGAGCATCTCAAGTAAACCTAGTGAAGATCTGAATACAAATGCATCGACCAGAGTGAATCAACAGTTTTGTTCTCTTAAGTCATAGGTGAGGAAGGGCAGTTGTCCCAAATCGCTGAACATCCTCATGCTGTCTGATAGGGTGAGTGCCTGTAATCCTTGGTCACCTTGGCCACGGGCAGCAGAGAGCACAGAGAAGTAGGCAGAAGTGGAGTCTGTCCTTGGGATGGCCAGAGTAGGAAGGAGAAGGCATCAGAGTTGTCTGAGTGAGGGCATCCATCAGCATTCTATGTCGTCAGATGGTTAGCAGTGCCTTCCTTGTTTGTGTCTTTCTCTTCAGCTTTTTGTGAGATTGGAGGAAGAATACTACATTAATAATGTTGCTCAGAACCTTGCATGTTTTCTTAAATTCTTATTTGGTTAACCATTTTATTTCTGTGTTTTAAGGCTCTACCAAACAACACAGGTTCACTCATTTACCTCTTAAGGAAAATAGACTACAGGTTGAATGAATCGTATGCCTTTTGTTTTGAGCTGTATTTATGCAGACATTTTTTATCTGCAAAATGGGCACAGGAGATCTGAACCCAGTGCTTTGACTGTCTTGAGATTTGCTTTGAAGACCCTGTATTCAGCGCAGTGTATTCAGGGGAGTCCAGTGCAACTCCCCTGTCTCCAGTTCTTCAGTCATCTCTCCAAAACTGATTTAGTACTGAGGCTGTTAGTTACGAACCGGAACCCCTCCTCACTTGCAAATACAAGAAAGGTCCCCTGACTTCCTTTCCCACCCCACTCCAGTTTTTATCTCATGACTGTCATTACTCTTTAGATTGATGGGTCAACCTTGAGAACCATCTGCATGCAGCATGGCCCACTGCTGACATTCCATCTGAACCTAACCCAGGGCACTGCCCTGATCCGATACAGCACCAAACAGGAGGCGGCCAAGGCCCAAACTGCACTGCACATGTGAGTACCCATCCTGCCTTCCCTGAGACAGACAACGCATGAGGAGGCTCACGTGAGTACCCAGGCATGTGCTTGATGAAACAGGGATGCACAGGACGTGCACACAGGCGGTGGCATCACGTGACCAGCTGCCTGCATACTGAGGTGGCTGATCTCATCTGCCTACGTAAGCATGGGTGTCATATGTGTACCCGAGAATCAGAATTCCAAAAGTAACGGATTTGTACATTTTAATACCATAAAACAAAGCCACTATTTAGAAATGAGACACTGTAAGTGCTGTCCCTTTTCATAATAGATTCTCGCTGCTTGCTTTGGCCTCTTCGTGGGTGGTGATGAAATATTGTGGTCTTAGTTCTGCCTACAGTAGGTGGGGCTGGATCAGACTCTGACCATCCTCCTTCCCGCCACCGTCAAGGTGGTGAACAGGGAGGAGCTGACTCCCCGTGGCTGCAAGTGCCACAATAGAAAGGTACACACAGAACAAGCAAGCGATGGGAGGCTTAGACAATGAGCCCACCCTGAGGTGAAGCAGCGCTTCCGATTTCTGGAGCTGGGTCACCTTAATGCTTTGGGCTGTGATCTTTTACCTCCAAGGGAAAAAAGAGGCCCAATATTGGACTTGACAAGCAGATTCTGTATCCCAAGGGATATTGCTACATCGTGTCGTCCAGTAGTCTTTGGGTATCTTGAGATCGAGTGATACTTTACTGCTCTAAATCAGTACTTCTCAGTCACCTGGTGGTCTGGTTAAAAGACATGCTCCAATCCTGGGGATGTGGAAGCTGCCGGTGACAGACGCGCTTCTTTGAGTAGCGAGGACTCGGAATACTCCGTCTCCATGCCTGCTTCAAGACCTTCCTCAGATGCATAGCTTTCTCCCTCCCCTTTTTTCCAGGTGTGTGTTGGGAAACACTACCATCCTGGCTGAGTTTGCCACTGATGACGAAGTCAGCCGCTTTCTGGCACAAGCTCAGCCCCCTACACCTGCGGCAACCCCGAGTGCGCCCGCCGCGGGCTGGCAGTCCCTGGAGACCGGCCAGACCCAGTCAGATCCCGTCGGACCTGCTCTGAATCTTTTCGGTGGGTCCACAGGGCTCGGGCAGTGGAGCAGCGGTGCTGGTGGCGGCAGTGGGGCCGACCTTGCCGGCGCTTCATTGTGGGGCCCCCCCAACTACTCTTCTAGCTTGTGGGGAGTCCCGACCGTGGAAGACCCTCATAGGATGGGCAGCCCTGCTCCTTTACTACCTGGTGACCTTCTGGGAGGAGGGTCGGATTCAATCTGAACTTAGAACTTTCAACTCTGACCTCGTGACCTTTTTTGGAACAGCAGCAGCACTAACTTGACCTTTTCGTTTTTTTTTTCAACTTGCAATAAATACATTTTTAAAAGGAAAAAAGAAAACGGAGAGAGGAAAAAAAAAAAGGTGGGTCATTGACAGACTGTCTGAGCACATAGTTGCCTCCCTTCTAACTTCAGTTTTTTCGTTTGGAATATGAATCCAAAAAGAGAACATATCACTCTTGAAATACTTGAATCATGAACGCCAACCTAGAAAGACAATGTGAAGCAAGTACACATACCATTTAAATTTAAACACAAAAAAAAATTAAAAAAATTAGTTTCTAGTTTTTCACTTTTTTCATGTTATATGGAAGTTGTTGCTAAGAAACATATATACTGAAAAAAAAATAGCTTTTTAACTTTGTTTGCACTGGGTGTGTTTCCGTCCTTAGGTCTACCATGTTTGGGAGGGAGGGGAATTCAAAAGCATTGTTGGGGTGGGGGAGGGAAGACTTGACGGAGCCTCACTTTAAAAACAAAAACATAAAAAACCTTAAAAAAAAAAAAAAAAGGAAAAAATTTGTGATTGGCTGGTTGATAAATACCAGTGTGTTCTGGCACATGTAACTGCCCAGGCATGCTCGTTCTGGTATGTGTGTGCACGTGTGTTCATGTGCATTCGCGTGCATCCTTCTCTCTGTCTCTGTGTGTGTGTTGTGTGCCTGTGTCCTCCTCTTCCTCCCCACCCCCGATTTCTCAGAAAGCTGCATTGCTGACAGTCCGCAGGCTGGCTGGCCGGCCATCTGCTTTTTATTTTTATTTTATTTTGTTTTTTAACTATGAGAACACAGGAGCACGAGCACCTCGGGGATCCGCTGCTGCTGAAGCCACCCCGTTGGGCTGTATTGAGATGAACAGAGTGCTTTTTTAATGAAGAAAGCAGGGAGTTCCTTTACATCTGCGAAGTAACCCGAGTGAGTTTTCTGTAGCTTTTCTTTTGACCTAGCAGTAGAGTGGAGCACTGCCAAGTCCCCAAAGCCAGGAGAACAGGAGGTACCTCTTGGAGCAACTGTGTGTTTATTTCTGTTTTGGGGAGTAAGTGGCCATTGGGCACATCTGAATATCCATTCAATTTCATGCTGGCCTTTTTGTTAGTCTGAATGGGAACAGAGGATAAGACAGTTTTTAGTGCAGTGATGTCTCAAATGCAAAAAAAAAAAATTTATTTCCCCTTTCTTGTGTAATCAGGAATGAGAAGTGGGTCGGAAAGTCAGGTAATGCTGAATTTAAAATTTCTCTTGGTTCTCTATTATTTTATGAAAACAAACAAACAAAAGGTTGTGAGCAGCCTCCTGCAAGCATCTGCAGCTCCTCCTCTCTGCTCCCTTCTTGCTGAGCGTTACCTGTGCCAGGCCGCGGCGTGTTACAGCACCGGGCCATCACTGACAGAAACGTTTACTTAACGAATGTTCTTAAACCAGTGTGTACTTCAAGCGTTTCCTTTTGTTTCTCTGTGTTGTGTATTTCCTGTGTATGTGGTTTTGCTTAGGCAGGTATAACTTAGCAAAGACTTTTTAAGTATTGCACCTTTTTTTGGTTTTGACCTCTTTTTTTTTTTTTTCCCCTTGTAATGTTGCTTTTTTTATTTCGGTATTTAAAGACTTTTTTTTTTTAAGCATCAATGTAGTAGTACTCTGGGCTGAATAGGGGGCAACTTTTAATCCACAGTTATCACCAACATGTATGTACTTAAGTTGGAATCAAAATGTATCAAACTGCTTTTTGTGAAGAGTTACAGCAGACCTGAAGGGGTACCCCTTTATACAAAGCAGATGGCTGGCGGGGCGGGGGGAGGGGGACGTGTGCCGGTGACGTGCTAGCACTTGTGTGGACACCCCAGTCTGCATTATACTGTTTAACATAAAGTGCCGACATTCTGTACCAGCAAATACCTGCCCATTCCAACCCTTGGTGGGAGCAGACCTCTACTGTCCTCCATAACTTGCTGCTAGTGAGGACAAGGGAGTTTTTCTTTCTTTAGCATCTTTAGTGAAGGATACAACAATGCCTAATAATGTATTTGACTTATAGCTTGGGTCTGTGGGTGGGTGGGTGGGTGGGTGTGTATAGGAAAAGGCAAAAGCTAATTATTTGCATTTAAATGATTTTGTGAGACAAAGAATGGGAATTCCGTAGTCCTCTTGGCTTACTCTGTTGATAAACCTAGCCTCAAAAGAGATTGACACACGTAACTCAAGTGAGCGTTGGCTCACTCAAGTCTTTCTGAGCCCTTCGTGGGTGGGTGGTCAGACTCGAGTTCCCAGCGTTGGTTTGGTCCCATTGGATGCCTTGTAGAAAACTAACTGTGCCCTCCGGTTCCATCGCCACCACGCCCCTTCCACTCTGCCCACGCACAAAACGTCTCCTTCCAGCCCCCGCCGACCGCTGTCTTCGTGGGGGAGGGCAAAACCCTGCCATGCATGGTGACCTCCAGCTGAAGAGCAGCTGTGTTCAGATATCCACAGAAGGCTAACTCTGAATGTCCCTGGGCCGGCTGTGTGTCTGGAGGCTCACACGAGCTTGTGGTGACTGTCCACTGCCGCTCTTGGTCCCCTGCCGTGTCCTGCCCCACCCTCCTCTCTTCCTGCCTGTTGGTTCCTTGACCTGCACTATGGGTTAGTTGAGTTCCTTACGATACTACGGTGAAAGCCGGGTGCTAGAGCCCCTCTTGTTTACAAGACATAATGAGGGATTTGAAATATGTAAAAAAAAAAAATAAACATGAGAAGCTAAAATGTTCTTCCATCATAAGCTTAAAGGGAAAAAAACTAAAAACTTAAAAAAAGACCAAAAAGTGCGTATATATATACATATAAATATATATTTTAGATGAAGACTAACTCTGGGAGCATTTAACAGTGTTTTTTGTTTTTGTTTTTAACATTTATTTTCCTGCTTTAAAATTTGCAAGCATTCTCAGGAATTCTAGGGTAGGAAGCCAGTTTTTGGAAGATGGTTTATTTAACCGTATCTTATCCTAGATAGACGGCCGTTTCTTTCCTGTTAATAAACTTTTACAAGTTCCTGAAACTTCAGAAAGTTTAAACAATTTTTACTTTAAAAAATGTAAAAAGTAAAGATTCCAAAAGTTATTGTCATACTGGGGATCATACATTTTAAAACACATAGAAATATTTTTTAAAAATTATCAATTTAGCAGCAACAAGTAAATTGACTATCTTAAAAAATATGGGAGAAGGATTAAACTTTATAAGAGCTCTATCATGGATTCATTTCAAATTATGTATAATTTAATGGGAGAGTGTTTGGTGTATATAAATGGGACTGCCATCACTTTATTTCTTTCCATTTAAGACTGAGCTAAAATCTCCCCGAGGAATTTTTATTTTTATTCAAAGGAACCTTTCTCCCTGTCTCCCCAACCCCAGCAACAAAAGAAAGGAAGAAAGAAACAACAGCTTAAAAAAAAAATAGTAGCTCTAATCTGTAAAATATTACGGTTGGATTGCTGAGAATCTATGTAAAGAGTTAGGAAATATAGGTTAATAATTTTTGGAACAAATTTTAAATGTAGGCATTACTAGAAGAAAAATATCTATGGACTGTTCTATTAATGAAGAATGTGTGTCTTACCTCCGTTTGCTAAGGGAGGAGGAGAAAATAGTAGAAGAATCTAATAAGGAACAAGTGATTTTACTTTTTTTAGCTCCCAGCTACTGTTATGCTCATTTTAATTGCTGTTTTGAAGATCTGCTGCTTAATTATCCCCATCCCTCAGCCGGAGATGTGGAGTATTTCCTGTCAGTTTTTGGTGATGTTGAATTCTCCTTTTGTATTCCCTCCTGGGGCCAGGGGTTAGAATTCCCAAGCATGACCACAGCTGCTTTTAAACATCTAAGCTTCCCGGTGGGGAAAGAAACTCCAGCTCAACAGGTAAAGGGAGTGGGTGGGGTTGCTGCCTGCAATTTCTCTAAAACCGCTTTAGTGCCTTCGTACATACACTCAGACATCCTGAGCAGGGGGAACGCGTGTGTATGTGCATGTGGTCTCGTCCCTCCAGACGGTGAGATGCCCACCCGTTACAGAAATCGGAGTGGTTCTGGACAGGCCCCAGAGGCAGTGGGCTAAATGCAAAGTCATTAAACAGAAATCAAGGAAATGAAAAGTACGCTCTTATGTCTCGATTATGTGGGATGCCAAGGGCCTTCCTGGCGCTGTGCGTCAGCTTCTCGAGTGACAGCTGCGGTGACTTGGAACGGCTCTTTGTGTCAGGCCAGTAGGAAGGGGTTCCTATTTTTCTGCTCTTGTCCTGTGTCTCTTCCCTTTCCCGTCAAGCCCCCTTTTCCTTATCGCGTTGCTGGAAGCTTTGCTTTACTGGTTGGCAGTGACCTAAGAACAGGATATAGTGAGGATACAATGGAAGAGAAAAACTTTTCTTTTCCACCATATTCCTTGGCAAGATCCATCTCTGCTGGGAGGTCAGATGGCTTCAGGACACTTAGATACGCGACGGAAGCATCTTTTCTTCCACCACGTTCTGGCATGGGTTCGGGGGCTTGCTGGTCACCTCGCATTACACAGATTTACTTTATGAACATTTTGATCATGTACATTTGAACTTTCCAGTTTTTACCAGGTTCCTGTCATTTTTTAAGACACTTGATTACCAGTGGCCAGAGGTGTCCAGCTCTCAAATATCATGAACTTGGTTTCTGTTGACCACATGAGTGGCCAAAAGGAAGGAAGCACTAGAAGGGGAAGGGAAGTCTTCCATTAGACTGGGGACCTCCCCAGGCAATTGAGATCCAGTGCCATGACCTAATTTTAGGTGTTTAAGAAAAAAAAAAGTACAGATCTCCGAGACACTGTGATGAAATGGATGGTCCATGTGGCATCTCAGATTCTCCAGTCCCCAGCCCTCGATCTCTCTCATTTACAGCATTCATGGATGTTAACTTAGCAGCGCTGCAAGTTAAAGTTCCAAAGCACAGTCTTCCATCAGTGTCCCCCAGTCAGTCAACATTACGCCTCAGTTGCCATTCAGTCTGTTTTAGCATCTTGATTTGTGATTACTATGACTCCTTTTCTAAGAACTTACCCACCTCTTCTGATGTGAATGTAGCATAAGTTAGCAATGGGTTCTTCCAAGTTCCTATGGGTTGAATGTGGTGTGTAAGGATATGCAGAAAGAAAAAAAAGAGAAATCTCTTTAAGAATTTGAAAGAGAGCTGTTGTTAATATAGCTAGCAGAAGCTAAAATTCCACAGGCTATTAACTAATTACAAGTATTCACTTTCACCACTTTTGTGGGGGGAGGGGGCAGTTTTTGTAAGGTTAACAGCCAGATTCCATATTGACCTCTGATGCTGTGTACTTTTTCATTCTATTTTTTCCTCTCTTCTGCCATCTTGACTCTTAAACAGAATGAAGATGTCGTGTGTGCTGAGCAGAACATTTAGGCCTAGCCTTTTCTCTGCCATGTAAACAGGATGTTTTCAGCAGATTTGGCTATAATAGTCATCTCTCAGATTCGGGAACAATACAATTGAGTCTTTATGCAGAAAAGGTCCCCTTCGCCCCCATCCTCAGAGTTCAAATGCAACATGCAGCACTCTAGGTCATTGTTCTGAGTTTGGGTTTTTTCCTCTGCTTTTACTTATCTATTACATCTTTAGGAATAGAGATCCATTTTTAGCTGGTATTAAAAAAAAAACCTTTCTTCCAGTGTTTTGCCATACTTCATGTATATGCATTAACTACACTTCTTCATGTTACTACAAAGAGAAATCTTGGTTCCCCCCCTCCCCAAGTGTACAAATAAGGTTATGTGCGATAGTGCAGATGTAAATAGCCTCGCCCATGTGTATAAATGAACTGTCAATCTCTAGACCTCAGCAGTTAATCAGAAAACGGGCTGCCCTCCCCCTGGGCTGCAGACTGTGCCACAGCCTCTCTGCTTTCTTATCCCCAAGTACAGGGTATCCACACAGTCTAGAAACAGGCAAGTATATAAGCTGTCATCAAGGTCATCATCAGTCTGTTACAAAACATAGAATATTACCTCTATTTCCAGAGTTAGTGCACACCCTGTGATAAGGCCTGTAGGTTTATGGCCAGTGCCAAAGGTGTGTGTATTTTCAGAGATGGTCCCCGTTTGTTAATGATGGCATTGTTTTCTTGACCTGAAATTTGACAAAGGAGGTACTGGCAACACATTCTTTATTTGGAATAATTATCGACTTCAAGAATCTCTGAACATAGTAATAACATAATTAAAGTAGAACAATGACCCTGCCCACTCCAGCAGAAGAAGAGGCCTTGGACACCCACAGGATGGTAAAGGGAACACCGGTCAGGAAACAGCCCTACTCCCCACCAACTGGGTCTCCATGCCATTCTCATATATACGGTCACTTGGTCTAGATCTGGAGTAATTCCCAAGTATTTGATCCTTGGAGTGGTTTTTAAACTGGCAATCTCTTGTAATAACCTCCAGCCACCACCAAAATAGCAGAAGTGATAGAAATTGCCAGTGTTTGCCTCACAGAGTTTAAATAGTTTCCTCTTCAGCTAGCTGGGCATCTAAATTTGTTTTTAACAACTCTGCACGCCAGGAAAAATGGTACTGCCCTGAGCAAAAAGTCTCTGCAGAATTCAGCTGTTGTTTCTTCTTTGTGACAAATGCTTGACTTGTTCACAGAAGGAGAAAGGTCAGAAAGAGGCAAGTGTTCTGTTTTAAATTGAAAAAGTGTTTCCCTAAAGTACTTTGTGCCTCCGTTTCATTTTCAAACTATAAATCATTGCTTGGAAAGTAAATTCCCAATTGGAATTGATCCCTTTTGAGCCAATATTAACAAGCTGGGATTGTGTCTCCCCCGCCCCCCCAAAAAGTGGAATTCCTTCACTGCTGCTGGTGAGCAGCTAAAGAGTAACTGTGGAGCGGCTTCTAGTGTGATTGTGGAGCCGAGTGCCTGCCTTCCCTTTCAGCCCCTCACTTCCCTGGACCTCTTACTGCATCTGGGGGGCCTTCTCCTTGGGCTCCCTAAAGGCATGCACAGTCCTGGGTGAGCGGCGGCAGCTGGCTCGTGGGAGGTGATGGGAGGCAAGCCGCCACCTCGCTGCAGGACCAGCCTGACAGCTGAGCTTTAAGGAGAGGAAGACAATGTATCTTGAGTGTGTCCACCAAAAATGCAAAAGGGGGGTAGGGTATTTATATAAAACAGCAAAAAAACCTTTGGAACCCTTAAAGAAATCACATACCTTTTAAAGGTAGCAGAGTTTTCACCAAGTGATGCATTCAGCATGGCACGTCTCGCCAGAAATCTTGGGCTGAGTTAAAAGATAATGTGTTTAAAACACCACTTCCTTTTAAAATTTTGCCCAAGGAGTTAATTTCCTAAGTGTAGTATTTCTGAATGTGCCTTTGTGAGTTCAGAGACCGTCTGTTTTAGGAAGAACCTACCCATTGGGATAAAACAGACGGTCCCCTTAGTCCGTAGGAAAGTCAGCATTTCTCTGGGCCGCTGCCATGGCAGCCGTGGGTTTTCAGTTGCCTCAGTGTTGCACACTGCAGTCATGGGGAAGAAGTTCGGGGACTTGGGACAGGGAACGAGGAGGTGATGGTGCACAGATGACAGACACTGGCTTAGTCCAGGAGCGCAGGTTGAACGTCTCTCAGCATTGCCTAGTCTTCTCCGTGTATATGTGCGTGCGTGGCTGTGGCTGTCTTAGTTTTTGTTTTCCTGTAAGCACTGGAGAATTGAAATCTGGTAACACGGATTTGTGACGCATCTGTGCACGTCGAGCAGGCATTTTCTCGCTCCTGCCGTGCACAGAGCAGGCAGCGCGTGGCCACCCTTTGAGTCTGTGTCCTGAGAAGGCAATTCTTTTCCCAAATGGAAGTCACATAATGTTGCTGTTTGTGCGAACAGGGTATATATTACACACAAGGAAAAGGCTTTTGAAAGGATGAGTTGGACATGTTTGAGAAAGAAAAGCGAAAAATCAGAAACCATGTTTTATTTCTTCAGAACCATTGTAGTTCAACATTAGAAATCCGCAGTGTCTCCTCCTTTGTTTCACGTTTGTTTTAAACGATTCCGCCTCTTCTCCCCACTCCCTCCTAAAGAGATATCAAGTGAATGCTAAGGGCCATTTCCATAATTCCTCAGAACTCCCCAAAGGGGAAAGCAATCCCTCGCAAGATTCCTCCAGCTTCATTCAGGAAGACCCGGGGCGATGCTTCTGTGCTAGCTCCGTCCTCTCTCATGGCCTTGAAATGTATTATTATGCAAATGTGAATTTTGATACTGAATTTAAGAAGAGGTTGTTGGATTTTTTTTTTTTCTTTTCAAAAAAAAGAAGGGGGTCCCATATGTGGTCATCATTGCTTCTTTATTTTGTAACGTGAATTGTAACTATGCATTCTGCAAAGGGAGGGTGGGGGAGAGGGCAGAAAGGGGGCGGAAGTAGCTTTGCATCCTTGTTCTACGGTTTCTGTGTCCATGGTGTGCCCCCCGTGCTGGCAGGGAAGGGGAGTGAGAGCGAGAAGCCAAGCAGTAAGGTCCGCACAGTGAGGTATACAGGGCCCTGTGAGCCTCGGCCCGGCACTTCCTGGGGTTGGGGGTTGGGGGGCGCCATTCCTACCAACCAGTGTGGTCCAGGATCTCCATCCTAGCTGTGCAGTGTTAGTTAGCCTGGTGCAGCATGAGGCCTCCGAAGGCCCCCCCACCCTGCCCCACTGCTCTTTTCTCTGGAAAAAAAGTTCTCACCCTTTGCTGAATTCAGAACCCTTGCAAGCTCAGGAAACCATGCCTCACTCGTGCTGACCTTAATCTTTATGTCAATTTCAGAAACCTCCTCCTCCTCGCTCCTTTTTAATTTTTCTTCTTTGATGTTTTTAAGTGAATTTAATTGTAAGGCAACTCTCTGGAGAAGAGGACGGTTGCTTGACAGGCCAACGGGGCTTCTCTTTCCCAACCCCTCCCGCTCCGCCATATTGACATCTCTGCCGCCCTTGCAGTTATTATACTCTGTGTAGCCAGTGAGCAGGGAGGTGTTTGAAAGCCTGCAGCCTCCTTTTGGTCCTGACAGCATCCCTCCGTTGATCTTGCCTGCAGTGAGTCGTGGCCTCTGCATTGCTCTGGTCTAGGCATTTTTGGCAACACACAGTGTCCTAATGAAGCAAGCAACAGTGTTTCCATGCAGCGCTTGTGCTGTCGACATTCACAGTACTGTAGCAAGTAACAGACTTGATCAGTCTCCTCGTGCCCTTGCGAGCCTGCACAGGCACGGTCTTATCAGGGTTCCAATCTATTAGATTGCCTTTAGACAAACACACACACACAACAGAATTCTGACGTTTCAGCTAACACAAAACAATACCTCCAGGTCCACTTCCCCTGCAGCGTAGACCTTTTAACTCCCCTTGTTTTCTGGCCACCAGTGGGTTATCCTTGGAAAAATATGAAAGTGTAAATAGCAGGATAACTTTTGCAATGTTTTCTTTGCTTTGAAAGTAACCCTAAAATATGATATTTTCCACATTTTTTTTTAAGCCATAGGAAGTTTCAGCTCTTTTCCTTTCATGTTTAAGAAGAGCAGAACAGGTCAGGGGAGTGGACTTGCGTTAGTGGGGTGGCGTTCTCTCTATCACCTTCCACACACAATGACGGCAGACCAATGTTTAAACCCTGTTTGAAATGGAGGCCATCTATTTCAGCTCTGGGTCCAGGGTGGGGAGTGTCTGGATTGCTCTCTTCTGGAAGATCTGTTACCTCGAGGGACTCCAGAACGTTTTCTCCCTGAAACCTTGAGCTCTCAACCTTCCTTGGTTCAAACACACACATACACACTTTGAGTAACTGTAGATCATAAAGAGAATCAGTCCCTGGCATTTCAATTTTGTGCTGTAGAATTCATAGCCTTGTCACTGTGATGCTCTGGAAATTAGTTGATTTCTTATTTGGAAGGAAACTCCTCTGAGACATGCGGACAGCCTTTCTGAAAGGCGCTCGCACCCTCAGATTGTTCTCTCTCCACAAGGCTTGAAGCTGACATTAGGTGGAGGGAAACAAGTTTAAACAAGTGCTGCTTTTAAGAATCTGTCAGCTACTGCGCTTCTAGATTTGGCCGCTCACGAGGCAGGATCAGAATAGATCGTTAGAGATAGCTTCTTCACAGCCTCCCTAGCTCCCCCCATCTTAAACATAAACCCTGTATCTGTCAAGAAGCCCGTTATAGGTTGGGCTCCCTGATCTTTGTCTAGTGACGACTTCCTTTGAGGGGAAGAAACTTGATAATAAATGCACACATATTCACCACCCACCTTCTGATTTGGGCGCTGTCAACTTGCGGATTTTATTTCTCTGTGTGATGGCCCCTTTTCTATCTGTTTCCTCTTCTGGTCCCTCCTGAGGTTTTCCTGCCCTTATGTCCCTAGGGGGCGCTCCCGAAGGGCTCTGCTGATCTCTGCACTTCTATCCTGGGACACATCCCCCACCACCCTTTGCACACACACCAGTGACCAAAGTGTGTCCAGTGATCTCACAGAAGACATCAAAAATGGTGCATGCACCGTGAATGTGCTCACAGAGACACGTGCTCAAGATTCTGCACCCTTGGCCTTAACCTCAGTATGACTTTAGGTGCAGGAACATTTTTAACAGGTTTAAAAAAAAAAAAACCTTTCTGGGAGGAAAAAAAAAAGAAACAGCTCAACTGTGCCCACTCCTAAGTCTCCCATCATTTGCTTACAACTTACTCTGTGCCCACCCCACCCCCTCCCTGTTTCAAGTAACTAAAACCAGACAAAGAGAAGCAACCTGAGGAGAGGTTTCTGGACTATTTTAACTTTCTCCATGTGGATGGAGAGATACATGCTGCTTGTGGGTTCCATAATCCTAGGGAGCTATGTTTACATAGTAAAATACATCCTACCAAATCAGGAAACTGAAGAATGGGAATCTCTGCAGTGAGAGGTCACTGATGGTGAACCAGAGAAGGGAGGGCTGGGGTGGGGGCAGAGGAGAGGTGGGAAAGCACCACCTGGTGACTTGGGCGGTGCTGCCCTTCAGTGCCCCCTCCTCCCCCGCTTCTCTCCTTGCCCCCTTTCACAGACGGTGCAGAGAAGGGCATCAGAAAGAGGCTGGATCTTTAAAAGGCAGCTTTCCAACTTTGCACACAAACAGGTAACAGGAAGGTACAGCAAAAACCCTCTCATCTGAAACACTGTCCACAGAAACAAAACCTGTAAACGTGACTAAATGGCTGCACAATTTTGATGCTCTCTGCAAGTTACCAGAAGTGTTTTGTTTTTTTCTTATACTTGAAATAGCTTTTACAATATTATTTTGATGGCTTTCTTTTCTCTCTTCTGGTGGGCGATAGAGAAAGTGGATGATGGGATTTAAGCAAGTTTGAGGGGAGAAAAGGGAGGATATGGCATTGTCTTTTTTTTTTTTTTTTTTTCCTTAAATATAGAGGTTTAATCAGACTCCCATCTGTTGAAATTGCTCCTCATATGACTGGTTTTACATGGACACAGAAACTAGGCACTTTAGAGGTGCACTTGCATGGCAGGCTGGGCCCCCCTTTTCTATATTTTATTTTACTTTTTTAGTATAGTGGTACTTAAAATCACTGGTTCACTTAAAAAACAAACAATAAAATGTTAAACTCTACTAATGTACAAATAAGCTGAAAAGTTGCATTTTATGTGTATTTTTTGCCATAGCAGGTACTGTATTTCTCATGCTGGATTTCAAAAAAAAAGTCAAAAACAAAAAAAACTAAAGGGTGGTCTTTTATTGGATTGTGACAGGTTGAGTAATAAGGAATTAAGTCGTCGTCATTTCATTAAAACTGAGAGATGATGTAATGCATATATAAGAGTTTTCTGAAGGGTTTTTTTTTTTTTTTGGGCTTTTAAACAGCTTATTTTTGTTTTTGTTTAGTTTTTTATTTTATTTTGGAAAGATATGATTGTATTATGTGCAACTCAGTTGCTTACATTATAACTACAAAATATTTTTGGGTTCCTGGAAAAAAAAAAAGAAAAAAGACTAATAAATGTGTTTGGCTGCTAAGCATTTATTGTGGTTTCCTGTTTTCTTGTGCCCATTTAGTTTGCTCATTTGTTGAATATTTATATTTTTTTTCACTCTTCTCCGTCACTCTGGTCCACACACAAAAGCTGACTGACATTCAGCATCTGAACAGGACCTCCACTTGGTCGATCTCGCCTTGTTGTGGCTTGTGTTGCTGGGGTTCTCGGGTTGACAGGCGGTGGTGGGCTCAGGCTCCTTGCCACGTGCTGCGCTGCTGGGTTTAGACAGTCTGAGAGCAGTTCGGGTTCTCCTGCTGCCTTTTTGTCGCCTTGTTTTCGCCCCATGTGCCTTTGGGAGGGAAGACACTTGAAGGGAGCTGAAGGAAAGACAAGGTGTGCTTGGGGCTCTGCCACCGCCTGGGAGGGCAGCCGCGTGCCACCTCTGAACAGGAAGCCACTTTGCCTGCGCATTCGCCCTGCTTGCTGTGCTCACCACTGAGGACGGGAGAGCCTTACGCTAAAGGCCAGCTTGTTCCCATCTGAACAGTCTCTTATTTATTGTTCACTGCTGGAGACTTGTTAGACCTGTGATCACGCAACACCACTAGAATAGCAGAGGGGAAGAATGGAAGGAGATGAATACACTGTCTCATTCCCAGGTAGTGTTGTGTCGGATTGACTTCTCAGAATGCTGAGTGAAACGGATAGTACTATAGCAAAGCCTGTTTCATGAGGAAACAGCAACTCAGCAGAATTCAATCAGGTCAAACTAAGTAGCACTGACTAATAGCTTCTTATTAGCTGGGCACTGCCCTGAGGACACCATGTGACTCCATCATTTAATCAAAACCTGTCTCAGTCACCATACTAGGGAACCAAGGTTGGATTCCAAAATTACCATGCCAAAATGCCTCGGCTTCCAGACACCTGGAATTCTGAAAAGGTGGTCAGTCTTAAGCAAGTCTGCTGTACAAAGGGGTAGGTCATATAGCGCTCAATTCTTACCATAAAATATGTGAACACCTGGAAATGTGAGGGGAGGAGAGGTGAACTAGATGTCAGAAACACCTTGCGGGCCTGCCTATGCCAAGTAAGTATTGTTTTTTGTGGAATTGAGAGGGTCATTGCAAAACCTATGAAGACCTTTATCACTAACGACTTTACTTTAAATTCTGGTTATTTTTAAATGCATAAATTGCTAAGTGTGGGGGGCGGGTTGTAGAATTGAAGATGGCTGTCAAGACTTTAGCCTCTGACTCAGCCCTCCTCACTGCTCTGGGCTCTGCTGTCACCTAAGGTGACTTTAGCATCCCCTTGGGAAATCCATCCTAATGGCCGGGTTTCTGCACTCCCCCAGTCACTCTGGCCACATGCTCCCCTTGTTGTTTACTCCGTGAGTTGTGTCCAACTCTTGATGAACCCATGGACTGTAGCCCCCCCAGGCTTCTCTGTCCTTGGCATTTCCCCGGGCAAGAACACTGGAGTGGGTTGCCATTCCTTTCAAGGGGTCTTTCTGACTCAGGGACTGAACCCAGGTCTCCTGCATTGGCAGGTGGATTCTTTACCACTGAGCCACCTGGGAAGCCCCCCTACTCACCCCCAAGTTGCTCCCCTCCTGAGTCACTAATTTCAGCATCTTTGACCTTGACCTCCTGTCTCCTGAACTGGTCCCTGCTGCTCTTTGGCTTTGTTTGGCCTCATCAGCTATTCCAGGATGCTGGCCTATTTACTTCCTTCAAGTCCATCAGCCCTTTCCTTTTCCCACATCTTTCCTAAACCAGTTTAAATATAATAGCCTATATTTTTAATAATAAGGGTGCTAAAATTCCTACTTTGGAAAAACCCTATTCTATTTTCTGTTTTCTACCAGCAACCAAAAGCAGCATCTCTGGGGGCGGGGGCGGGGGGGAAATCACTGCAGAGCAAACAAGGACTCCTGTCAACCTACTGTAGCCAACCAGCAATGAGACCCTGATACTGCCAGCGTGGAGAAGATCAGAGGTATTGGAAGAATTTCTCACAAATTCCTGCTTCCAAACTAATCAGAGGTGCTCCCGTCAAGTGTTTGTTCCACCAGTGCTTGAGATCCTTTCCCTTCCTCATCCCTACCTTGGCTTTTTCTTTTTTTTTAACCATTTTTTTTTAAACTTGAGAAGGGGACGACAGAGGATGAGATGGCTGGATGGCATCACTGACTCGATGGACATGAGTCTGAGTGAACTCTGGGAGTTGGTGATAGACAGGGAAGCCTGGCGTGCTGCAATTCACGGGGTCGCAAAGAGTCAGACACGACCGAGCGACTGAACTGAACTGATCGCTGATTAACAATGTTGTGACGGTTCCAGATGAACAGCGAAGGGACTTCGCCATACATACACATGGACCCATTCTCCCCTTCCCATCCAAGCTGCCTCCTTGGCTACTTTTAACTCTGTATTCTCCATTCTCTATTCACATGATCAGCTGTCACCCCCATCCCTACCCTAAGCTACTCGATGCTGTTTTCTTCACAAAATTTAAGCACTTTCTAAATGATCTTGGTTAGACTTTATTACGCATCTCCTTCACTGGAATGTAAGCACCAAAAAAAAAAGGGCAGAGTTCTTTGCTGTGTTGTTCTCCAGCTTGAGCATCTAAAACCCCGATGGCTTTAGTTACTATCTATGTGCTAAGGACTGCTAAATTTATATTTCCAACCCTTACCATTGGGGTCCAGACTTGTGTATATATAATTGTTTACTTATCATTTTGAGACACCTGGGTATATTAATGACTTTGCAAACTTGGTAAACCCAAAAGAGAAGTCCAGCCTGCCTGCTTGGCCCTTCTCCCACCCCAGGATAAATGGCACTGCTATCCTTTCAGCGATAAAACCTAGAAACCTAGGCGCATCACTGAGTCCACTCCCTTCCTTACTCCCCATAACTAACCCATCTGTTCCTTTCCTTCATTTCCTCTGCTGATTACTTCCTATGCCCAAGCTAGACCACCTACACCTAGGTCTTACCTAGTCCACTGCATTAGCTCAGCCTGTTTCTCACATGGCATTCACTCCAGGTCCCTGCCCCCAGTCCAGTCTACACATAACAGCTGAGATGATGTTTTTCAACACATGAGTCTAATGAAGTCATTCTCCAGCCTAAAACCTTTTAGTGGTTTTCCATTGCTGAGAAGAAAATCCCAGATACCCTTCTTTCCTACAAGGTTCCCATGTTTGCCTTCCATCTACTCCTCTAAAGGTATCTCCCTCCCTCTTTCCACTCTTATCCTCTCCACTCAAGCCTCCTCAGCCGACCACTGAATCCCAGTGCCTAGTACAATGCTTGGTGCACACTAGGCACCACTGAAATGAATGATCCTCATGAGTAACAGAATTTAAGAAACTAGGTATTTTAAAAGCCTGAAATAAAAACAAAAGGATAGATGTAAAATTCCCGATTGTAGAGATGCTGCTTTAGATACAGTGACAACCAGCTGCAAGTGTCTAGGTGGCCTTTGAAGTTTAAGAACCAAAACTCTGAAGAAACCTGTGGGCTCAGAAGGTAAGACTTGCAGACGTGTGAACAGCTTCCAAGGGGAGGAAAGGTAGGTGAAATCTTGAAATTCCCACCGCTTACTTTTTCAGAAGTGAGAGAAGGCTGGATCGTCAGAGAAAGAGCAGTCAGAAAGAGGAGAATCAGTACAGTTTAGTTTTCAAAACAGAAGGGAGGGGTTGTCTAAAAGGTTAAATATTTCAGTCAGCCACAGGGGATGACAATACAGGAAAATGGAAAACTATTCAACTCGGAAATCATAATGATTTAAAGATGTACATTGGGAAGCTTGTTCCCAGTTCTTACGTGGTCTACCCTGTTCCATGCATGTCCACCCCCACCCCCACCGCCACATCGACTTCATTAGTGATTTTCTATGCAAATAGGCAAACATTATGGCAAAAGGCCTTTTGATTTCTTTATTAGAGAAGAGACTGATTGATCATCAGTCTGAAGGTAGTTGAGAGAATATGAGAGAGCAGAAGCTGCATCAGCACTAAGGAGTCAAGCAGGGAGGACAACAAATGTGTTGAATACAGGAGCCCCAGACACTGAGCCAGGTAGGAAGTCAGCATCTGTGCCACCTGCCTTTGCTCCTCACTGTACACCTGGGGATCATGAGCATATTTTACAGGTAAGAAGACCCAAGTGCCAAAAGATGATCATCCAAGTCACAGAGCTAGTAACTGGGCAGTTCTGGAACGGTGGGTGAAGAGGCAGCCAGTAAGAGAGATTTTCATAAAAGAGCACATGAAGATGATTCTGTAGTGGAAGAGATCTGTGCATTTCACACACATACACAAAAGGCAGAACTGGCGAGATTCAAGATAAAATAACAAAGAGCAAGTTCTTTCCTGAATGAAGACAGAGGCGGGAAACAGAAACTCTTATAGGAGGAGGCAACAGCAGAGTGAGGCTGGACAACTGAGGAGACTGAGGTTGGCAGGAGGCACCATGGAGGGCAGTAAACAGCACAGCCCAGCAGCGACAGCCCTGAAGCACTCCGCAGAGTGGGGAGTTGCAGGGAGTGGTCCTCATCTTTATAGAACTGTCCTCACCCCCAAAAACCAATCTTCTGCAGCTCCAGAGGGGAGGTAGGTGAAGAAGATGTGGGTGATAAGCCCAGGTAACTGATGGGCTTCTCTGCTGGCCAAGGCATTCCAGGATTGGTGTTGCGGTCCACTCTGACAATTCTGAAGCCCAGGTGGAGACATGAAGGATCTATGGCATGAAGACCCTGAAGGAACGTGAGAGACTGGGGGAAGAGGAAGGGCAATGTCAGGATCTAACTTGTATCTTGGTAACTGTAGGCCTTGTTTCCCTTTTGGGCTAGGCACCTCTGGACAGCATTCATTCACCCAGCGAACACTGAGCACCTATGCTATGTAAGGTCCTGTGCTGGATCCACCTGCCAGAGACACTAGGGACCAAGGCAGGCATGATCCCCGCCCGCACCAAGTTTGCCATCGATGGAAAAGGCCAACAGCACTGAACTCTGGTGAGAGTTACAAGAAGCCTATATGAAATCGGAGGTGGGAAGGGAGAACACTACAGGGGTGGGCCGTCCGTTTTTTAGTAAATCATGAAAAAAACAGCAGAAATGGAAAGGTGACAGAAGTTATTGTCAAAGATGAGATCTTGCAAATCTTGAGATTTAATCAGAACTTTTAATATCCCTTAAGTCTTACGGTTACTATGAAAGTGGCCACCTCAGCCAACAAGCTGAGAATTCAAAATGGATGTCCCCTTATAGTGAGACACTCAAAAAGTAATTTCAAAGCAATATAGTAGCTGCTGCTGCTAAGTCGCTTCAGTCGTGTCTGACTCTGTGCGACCCCAGAGACAGCAGCCCACCAGGCTTCCCCTCCCTGGGATTCTCCAGGCAAGAACACTGGAGTGGGTTGCCATTTCCTTCTCCGACGCATGAAAGAGAAAAGTGAAAGCGAAGTCATTCAGTCGTGTCCGACTCTTTGCGACCCCATGGACTGCAGTCTACCAGGCTCCTCTATCTGTAGCACAAAGGAAAGAATACATTTGAATCTGATAAGAACTGGGAGCCTGGAGCCTGTCCCCTACACTTAACTCCTAGCTCTTGCCCTAACTCCTAGCTCGTGCCCTTCTATCCACACATGAGCTATCTCAAGACGGTCAACCTCCCCATGCCTGAAAAATGGGGATTAGAATAATGGCGGGCATTTATTGAGCACTTACTCCGCACTGGAGAGTAGTGTATTATTTAACAATACCTGAACAATTCAGGACCCTCACATGGATTTAATGAGATTACGTGGAGAAGGCAATGGCACCCCACTCCAGTACTCCTGCCTGGAGAATCCCATGGATGGAGGAGCCTGGTGGGCTGTAGTCCATGGGGTCGCTAAGAGTCGGACACGACTGAGCGACTTCACTTTCACTTTTCACTTTCATGCATCGGAGAAGGAAATGGCAACCCACTCCAGTGTTCTTGCCTGGAGAATCCCAGGGACGGGGGAGCCTCGTGGGCTGCCGTCTATGGGGTTGCACAGAGTCAGAAATGACTGAGGCGACTTAGCAGCAGCAGCAGCAGCAGCAGCGAAGAGCCTAAACCCAGCAGCCTTGAAGGCTCGGGTCTCCCGGAAACCCCAGGGGTGGAACCAAGTGGAGGAAGTCCCGCCCTCAAACTTCCCCTTCCGCCCTCGCTGACCCTGTCAGCTTCGGCGGGGTCTAGAGCCCGGGATGGCCGCGGTTGGTGACCGTGGTGGGCGGGAGGCGGCCTGCGGGCATGACAGCTACCGTTCGCCGCTTGCTTCCCGTTATGCCAGCCCGGAGATGTGCTTCCTGTTTAGCGACAAGTACAAATTCCGGACCTGGCGGCAGCTCTGGCTGTGGCTGGCGGAGGCCGAGCAGGTAACGCACGTGCCAGTCTGGGACTTACAGCGCGGGCTGAGCCTCCCCCGGCAGCTGCCCCGCTATTTTCGGCCAGGTGTTCCCTTTCCGGAGGAACGGCCCCAGGAAGGCCAGGGCAGGAGGCCCAGCAGTCGCTCCCTGTTATCTCACATGTTTTAATGGTGGAGGGTTGGAGGTGGACGGGGGGCGGCGAGAAGTCCATTTACCGTTTCCGGGAGTAAGTCTTGGCGGTTCCTGTAGGAGTGCACCGCTGAGTACTCCTTCCGTGCCGTTGTGCTGGCTTCTGTACACGTCTTTACCCGGTTAACCCAGAAAGACTTTGCAAACTAGGGGGAGGTTTCCCACGTTATAGAAGAGAAGACCAAGCCCCGATTATGTGCCATTGAGATATTTGCTTCTAACTATTATGACAGCCCACTCCAGTATTCTTGCCTAGAGAATCCGATGGAGAGAGCGGGCTATACAGTCCATGGAGTCGCCAAGAGTCGGAAATGACTGAAGCGAGTTAGCACTCTCGTATGAATAAAGGAACCCGGGTGTGAACCCGTGACCGTGCAAAGCCTGACTGAACGCCCAGCCACCTCGCCCTCCACATGCCTCTGTGTAGTCAGAGAGCTGTCACTGCAAAATACACATTTCCTGGGCCATTGTTTCCTCTTGACTAGACTGCCTTTTTTTGTCTCTGGGGAGAGAGAATCAGGGTAGGGGGTTATTAGATGCCAGTTATGGGTTCTGAGAGCTTCATGTAGAGGTATTCTGCCGAGCGGTTTCAGAAATAGCCCCAGAAGTATCTTCACAGAAGCGCTGAAGGAAGCTGAGAGCGATCCAGAGAGCTATAAAGTTTCCGAGGAAAATGCCACAACAAGCAAGATGGCAGTCCTCTCCGAAATGACATTTAGTAACCTCAGAAACAGTCTGAGTACCTACCTAGGACCAAGGCTTAGGGCCCCCGAACAGGAAACTTTCTTCCTAAATTTTACCCCCTTCCTATCACCTTGCTCAAGAAATAAAGTAGTACATGACACTAGCAGACACAATACTCTGTAATGGCTTATCTAGGAAAAGAATCTAAAAAAGTGGATGGATATATGATAACTGATTGATTTTGCTTTTCACCTGAAACTAACACATTCTTTTAAATCAACCATACTCCAATAAAAAAAAGTTTTAATGCTAGCAGACATTTCTACAGTGCCTGCTATGTGTGCTAAGCAGTTTGAAGACCTTAAAAAATAATTTACTAATTCTCAAAACAATTCTTGATAAGTATGTGATTCCTGTTTTACAGAGGATAAAATGAAGGCACTGATTTCATAAACACAGAGCTCGGATAACAATAATAGATCAGGACATGAAGTGTGTTGTAGTTTGTTACCTATGGGGTCGCACAGAGTCAGACACGACTGAAGCGACTTAGCAGCAGCAGCATCTACTCTGTTTTCTGTTTTACTTGGTACTCCGTGTAGATGAGTCTGGTGCCAGTCACCATAGCTTGTAAGAACTTCAAGCTGGAATTGAAATGTAGAGTTGGTATATATCCTTTCCTCTGCCCAGTCTACACATTGCCTGAAATGCATGCAATTTTGATATCTCCTGAGTCTGTATTATCTATTAGCTAGGGTGTCAAAATGAACAGCATGAAGTACATAATAATTTAATAGTTTGAAAAAAAAAAACTTGAGGAATGAGAGACTAGGGCAAGCGCAGAAAATTCGTCCGCCTTGGATTTTGAGAAGATGCGTTGCTTGGGGAGGAAGCAGTTTGACCACACTGCCCCCTGCTGTTCTGTTTTGGGAGGATCCCTACGATGTCTCCACTCAAAGACCCAAGGCAGCCTGGCCAGATGTAATGTGAAAGAGGAATTGAATTTTTACTAGTTTAAATGTAAATAGCCACATCTGACTAGATAAGTCTTAAGATGTGAGCTCCTTCTCAGGACCAGGTCTTGGGACTTTGAAGTGAGGTTTGGGTAAAATTCACCAATGTACATATTCAGCACTTGGCTCCAGGGTTCCGAGCTGCCTGTGGGCTGCCAGCTATTTTTTGTCAGCCTGATTTTATTCAGTGATGGATGAATGTAAGATGTTGATGTGTTTATTTTCTCATTAATATCTCCTGGAATTGCTTTCAGTTGCACTGAATTTGCAGCACATAATTTGTTGGCAGAGCTACTAACAGTGTTGCTAATTTCAGTTTCTCTGACTAAATCCATCTAGATCAGATATAAAGCTGTGGCCGGGATCCCACACTCTGGGCACTTAAGAACCGAGCACTAAAGAGCCTAAGCAATAAATACCACAAAGCCCTCCTTTCAGGGAGTCTATACATTCTAGAGAGGTGAGACAGGCTAAAAGATGTGTAAAAATGTCATATGGCAGTAAGTGCTCTAAATAAAACCAGGTTAAAGGGATAGCAAGTGACACCGAAGAAGGGTGTTTCACATTGATGTCAGGAAAGCCTCTCTGAGGAGATGGCATTTGAGCCCAGAGACCAGAACCTGTGAGGGAGTGAGCAGAGATGTCGGTGCAGAAGGAACAGAAATCAGGACTACGTTGTGTATATTGGAGTTTACTTAGAATATAACTTGCCATGATTCATTTAGAAAGTTTCCTGGGGACTTCCCTGGTGGTCCAGTGGATAAGAATCCACCTTCCATTGCAGGAGATGCAGGTTCGATCCATGGTCAGGGAGGTAAGATCCCACACGCAGCAGGGCAACTAAGCTTGAGCACTGCAACTACTGAGCCCGTGCCCTCAAAAAGAGCCCCCATGCCACAACAAAAGCCCAGCGCAGCCAGAATTTTTAAAAAGATAGTTGTCTCTTCCTCCCCATGTCCTTTTAGTTTAATTGCCCCAAATTTTAGTTTAAGAATTGGAAGGTAGGGCATAAACACTAACATGAATCAGTTTTCTTTTTTACTGTCATTTCCGTTCAAATGATGTGACATAAGAAGTTATTTCATTTTATTTTGCCTGTTCTGCAGACACTGGGTTTGCCTATCACAGATGAACAAATCCAGGAGATGAAATCAAACCTGGACAACATTGACTTCAAGATGGCAGCTGAAGAGGAGAAGCAGTTACGACATGATGTGATGGCCCACGTGCACACGTTTGCCCACTGCTGCCCCAAAGCTGCCGGCATTATCCATCTTGGCGCCACCTCCTGCTATGTGGGAGACAATACAGTAGGAGCCCATGCTGTTCTGTGTCCACTAGGACTCAGGCTTTATAATACCTTTCTACATTTTAATTGATTTTGTCCATTTTAGGAAGTGACTCCATAGGTCTTAGGATCTCAGCGCTCAGGAATTTTCTGCTTTTGGTATCCTTCCAGTCTAAACTGTAAGCCCCTAATGACCTCCATAAAATGATGTACAGATACTGCCTATATACATCAGTATGCTGGACATAGCTGAAAGCTTAGCATTTTAGTGGCCAAAGTACTTTTCCAAAGGGATTTTCTTTCCAAAGTCCTTTATAACTCTTCACTGTGACTTCTGAAAAGAAAAGGTAATTGCATTATGATTCTTAAATCCTTTAATTAGCAGAAGTGTCTCATAGTCAAACATGAAAAAGTAACAAGCAGGCATTTTCCTAAGAGTTTACTAGGTGAGCACTTCATATGTATTCATTTTTTCATCACAACAGGCATAATAGATGCTGTTGTCTCCATTTTTAAATAACTTTATTAAGGTATAATTTAATACCATAAATTCACCCATTTTAGATGGATAGTTCAGTGAGCTTTAGTAATTTATGCAACATTCAGCCTCACCACATGCTAGTTTTAGAACAGACCCCTCATCCCAAGACGGTCTGTCTTGCTTGTTTGCCATCAGTCCCCACTCCTGCTTCCAGACCCAAACAACTGAGACCTACTTTTCGTGTCTATAGTTGTGTCTTCTCAAAATTTCATGTAAATGGATTCAGAATATATAGTCTTTGGCTCTGGCTTTATAATCCCCACCTCCACAGATGAGGAAACTTAAAGAGGTTGAAGAACTTGCCCAACCTGGAAAGTATACAGACCTGGGTAGAATGACTCCAAACCTCTGCCCTAGTCACAGTGTACCCGTGGGACTAGAAGTTAGAATCCAGATACACTTCCAGTTCAGAAAGAAGCCAGTAGTTTTTAAGTTGCCCCCACATAACTTTTTTTTGTCTAAAGTGGTACATAATTAAAGGCATCTGTGTATAATTAGTGAGTCAGATAATGGGAGAAGAGCAGTCCTCTAACTTGGAGTAGCCTTTTTAAAAGTATCCAGCGTGTAGTTGGGCTCAACAGTTACTGTCTCAAGCATGTGTTGGAGTTGCTTGCAACACGTACATCATCTCACTCCCCCAAGAACAGCGTTAAATTTCCTGAACCTAGATCCTTTAGTTCATGCCTTTTTTGTTGTTAGCAATGACAGACATGGAAAGAGAAGGGAGCAGAGACTAATGGAATGTGCCCTGTGGAGTCTTCTCAGAAACTTAAATGCTATTGTCTGGGAAGATATAAACCCTGTTGACCTGGACATCTTTGTCATATTCATGACAGGGCTGCCCCTTACCATTTTCCAGTTAAGTTAGATACCCCATAAATAGAGCTTTATAAGTATAAAGGCTTTGTGCTTATAGATCCTAGCAGTACTGCGCTCTCAGTTGGTAGGCTTTTAAGGCAGTAATCAGAAGAGTTCTGTTAGCAGCTTCTGACTTGCACAGTGTATTGCTGAAAGTAAGATAGGCAACTAGCTAAGAGGCCCAGATGTGATGACCATAAAGTGTTAGGTCATAACGTTTGGGCAAAGCTGATTAATGTAAGACCACTGCATTTTCCCTTGCAGGACCTGATTATTCTCAGAAATGCATTTGACCTGCTTTTGCCAAAGGTAAGAAGTTGACGAATTTCCTGCCAGTCCTAAGATTCCCTGTGACAAGAGATGGGCACCACCTTGAATAAATCAGCACAGTATAGATCTAAATAAGTTACTGTGTACTTAGATGAATGATCCTAGATCTGATCTCTAGAACTAATTGTCTCTTCTTGAATTAAAACACTGTATGAGTTTGTGCTTTTAAAGCATAGCCTTTTAAGTGAGGCAAGTGTAACCAGCAGCATGTTGCTGGAATGTGTGGGTCAGATAATGAGTTTGTCTGTTTTTCTTCATGAGCATGCCAGTGGTGTTAAAACTATGCAGAAATAATTTGTGGCATTTTAGGTAGTCAACTCAGTTTTTGAATGTTGTTTGGTACTTTAAGATACAAAGATGGAAAAAGGTGGCCTCTGCCTTCTGTGAGCTAGAAGTGTAATTGTAGATGAATTTGTCTCCAGGTTTAGTTCCTGTTTATGCAGTGCTCAGCCTGAACTCACCTTTCTCCCACACCGTCTCCTTGCAGCTTGCCAGGGTGATCTCTCGGCTTGCCGACTTTGCCAAGGAACAAGCCGATCTCCCCACCTTAGGTTTCACACATTTCCAGTAAGTGAGAGGGTTACCTCTTGGGGGTTGGGCTTATTTATGGGCATTCAGCTTCCATTTATTCCTTCAGTTCTCCCTTCTTCATGGTAACCTTGAGGTTAAGAAAACTCAAAATATAAGCACTTGGGATGCCTATGAGGAATGAACCTTATACCTGCCTTAAAAGCTGTACTGCTGAGAGAGTAAATCTAATGGTTTGTTTCACTGAAAACTATGTATACAGTTATGTATTCAGAAAGTATTCTCTTTTTGTTGTTGCTGTTACTACTCTAACACTTCTGATATCCCCTTTGCCTACAGGGAGATCTTTTAGTGGTAGGGAGGAGGTTGGAAAGCAGATCTATTTAGGTCACAGGGCCTGATCCTTCCTTTCCCACTCCAGGAATCAGTGCTGGTTGGTAGAATCAGCCCAGGTGGTTCTCCAGATAGCTAGTTGGGGTAACTATGAAGGACCAGAGTTTAGGTGGGTACCTTCCTGTGGTGTGAGTGGGAAGGAGAGGGGCTCTCCCAGCCTTGTGCCCCAGGAAGGGGACACTCTTGATTGCTCCCTTCTTAGATCTGTTTCCACTCTGCCTCTCAAGAAGGTGTTCTTGATTCAGTGATTCCATTCTTGAGTATTTAGTGCAAGTAATCCAAATTATGGAAAAAGCTGTATGTACAAAGATCATTGTTATAATATTATTTATGATGGTAGCCTTGGAAACAATCTATAAATGTCTAAGAATAAGAGAATACTTAAATAAGACTGTAGTATATACATAGGTTAGAATAATACACAGCCAGGAAAATGATGCTTGTTAGATTAATAAGGCATGGGAGTGCGCGTACATCAGTGTGGGGAAAAGGCGGCATGTGCGTTGCACAGAGATTGGAAGGTGCACCAAGTGTAAATGCTGGTTACTCTGGCCTTTTTTTTTAAATGTGCAAGCATTTTTATAATTACAAAGTAAAACCCTTTTTTAAAGCCGATGATGTCATTTTTGGATTGCTAGTGGCAGGTTTCAAGTGATGATATTTGAGTCGTGGTGTATTGGCATCTGCCTTATGTTTTGATGGGGTAGGTATTGCTATGGCAACAAGGATATCATCTCCTGTAGCTTCGGAAAGCCTGTTGAGTTGAATGTAACCTTCCTTAAAATTAGGGCCTACATTATTGGTTGCAGAAACCAGAAGGCTTTGTTCACGTGAGGGGGTTGTTGCTCCATGTTTGTGGCTGAGCCGTGGCAAAGGTTGCCCTCCGTGCTGGCTCCCTCCACACCTGGCACCACCTGTGTTGCAGGCCTTCCTCGGCGTCCGCTAGGGAGTATTCCGGGAGTACAGCCGGGCCAGCATTCCTTTGGGGACGGTGGAACGAGAGGTGTCTGCTGCCACAGTTGGCAGGTGTTAGGAACTCAGAAGATGGTACTGATGCAGAGATCTCACCGCAGAATGGATCAGTCCCTGCAATTAAAAAGAAACAGCTTTATTGAGATACAACTGATGTACCATAAAATCCACCCATTTTTTGTATTTTTACAGAGTTTATGCAGTCATTACCAGTGTGTAATTTCAGAATATTTTCATCACCCTTTAGGAGTCCCTCCCATCTCCCCATTCCCTATCTCCTGGCAACCACAAATCTGTTTTCTGTTTGTGGATTTGTCTCTTGAACACTTCAATCAAGTAGAATCGTGCAGTACTCATCTCCTTGTGACTGGCTTCATTTCACTTAACATGGCATTTTCAGTGTTCATCCATGTTGTAGCATGCGTCATTACTTACTGTGTTTTACCGCCAAATAACATACCATTATGTGGATACGCTACCTTTTATCTGTTCACCAGTTGCTGGACATTTGGATTGTTCCTGCTCTGTTGCTGTTGGGGTAAGGCTGCTATGAATAGGTGCATGCAAATTTCTTTTCTTTATTATACCAATAATCTATTTAAGGAAAACTACCTAAAGATTAATTGGGGATTATGTGTCTGCTTTGGACATTCTTAGTGGGGTGCCTTCCTGTCGCCAGCTGTCCGTATCATTCGCCTAATAGAGAAGGTTAGGTAATCTGTTAGAACTCTGGCTTTATTATAGTTTATTCATAATCACGTTTTATGTTATAAACAGACCTGCTGTTGGCTGGCTTTGATTTAGACTGAAGACAAAGCCATTAGCTGTTCAGTTAAGAGTCCTCTGATTGTGCGTGTTTCCAGGTGGTTCTCTGCGGCTCAGCTCAGTCTTCATCGGGTCTCGACTCTTTCCAAAGTCCTTTCTTTCCTGCCGGTCTAGAGTTACGGTCTCCAGTGTCCTCGTTTTACTTTTTGATAGCATTTTAAAAATGAGCAGTTATCTTGCTTGTTTACTTTTTTACACTACAGTCTGAGCTCCACTGGACAGGGACTTGGTCTGTTCTGTTCTTTGTTGTATTTCCAATACCAGCAACACATTAGATGCTTGGCAAGTGTTTGTTATGTGTGTATTTCTTGCCAAGATCTAGGGACAAACAAAGCAGACATTGTCTCTGCCCTTATAGTGCCTCTTGATGAAGCGAGAGCTATGCTAGTGGCCCTTTAGTTTTATAACCTTTGAATACTTACAAATGACGTTGGATCTGCTTAACTAGTATTTGCTTAAGCTTTTTAGCTCTTGTTTTGTCTTCACTTTAATTCTTTCCCTTCCCAGGGGTAACAGTGATTATTAGAAGAAGCAACGAAGGTTTTATGAAACAAGTCATTGGTTTGAGACTTCTGTGTGTTCTCTTTGGGTTGTGTTCAGGCCTGCTCAGCTGACCACAGTTGGGAAACGTTGCTGTCTCTGGATTCAGGATCTGTGCATGGATCTCCAGAACCTGAAACGTGTCCGGGATGAGCTGCGCTTCCGAGGCGTGAAGGGTACCACTGGCACCCAGGCCAGCTTCCTGCAGCTCTTCGAGGGAGATGACCAAAAGGTGTGCTTTGAGAGTGACCTGGGTGAGGCAGACCCAACTGTGGGAGCGCCAGAAACAAAGCTGACCCCCAGGATGGTGGGAGCGATGGATCTTGGGGTGGGTACAGTCTCGACTGGAAGGGTACTGAAAGCATAAACCTGGGCAGGATGACGTGTCATGATGTTTTCCTACTAGACATGCCTGGATTTCTATGGGGATGTCTTTTTTTTCCCAAGGTAGAACAGCTTGACAAGATGGTGACAGAAAAGGCAGGATTCAAGAGGTAGGTGAGTGGGGAAAGTGTCGGCCTCCCTGTTAGGTAATAAAAGGCAATATCCCTCCAGATTTGGCCTTAGCTATTTGTTTCTTTTCTGTGTCTTTCCACCCATTTCCTTCTATTTCTGGTGTGGTTTTGTTTCCTGGATTCTATTATATTCCTTATAATTTTTAAGAAAAAAGGGAGCTGTTTAGCTGTGAGTTCAGGAGAATAGCCTTACCTGTGTTGTTCTGGTTTTGTTTTTACTAAAGGCCTCTGACAGGTTGGTCTCAGTCTGTCTATTTGCTTCAAGGGCCCCCAGGCTCCCCTGTGGTTCCTTGTTTTTGTTGTTGTTTTTATGTAAAATATTTCTTTCTTTCTTTATTTGGCTGCAATGGGTCTTACTTGAGTCATGTGAACTCTTAATTGTGGTATGTGGGATCTGGTTCCCTGACCAGGGATCGAACCCGGGCCCCCTGGATTGGGAGCACAGAGTCTTAGCCAGTGGACCACGAGGGAAGTCGTCCCTCACCCCTCACCCGTCACCCCCCACCCCCCACGTTGGCTCCTTGTTTCAGGCACTTCACTGGGCTGCAGCAGAACAGAGGCTTGCTGGACTGTGTCCTCCTTGGGTCGGGGCGGCCGCCTGGGTTTAGTAAAAACTGTGGTGGGGAAGTGCAGTTTCTTCCTGGAGCCACTAATCAGCGCAGTCCTGGACTCTGTGCAACTTAACACCTCAGTGAGACCAGCCTTTGCTTGGGCTCTGCGTTGGCTCACTTGTCTGACAGTTACATTTTGAAATATTTTCACTTAAAGCTCTTTCTATTTATTTCTAGGGCTTTTATCATCACAGGGCAGACCTATACACGAAAAGTAGATATTGAGGTGCTCTCTGTGCTGGCTAGCTTGGGGGCATCGGTGCACAAGGTAAGTGGAGGCAGCGGTGGGTAGTCAGCACCACAGACTGACCCCCAGCCTCAGGCCCTGACTTCATTGTGCTCTCAAGAGATGTCAGATAGTGCTGTTAGTAATTTGGGTCTGTCAGGGGAGCCTCTTAAGTGAAGGTGTGTGAAAAAGAAGGATTGGTTCCTGCATTCCCCTTAAGTTCATCTTGCCACGGTCTGCCCGTGATGTCTTAAGTGGTGTTTCACCAGAACATTCCCGTGCTGACGGTCAGCTCGGTGGCAGCACCCAAAGCACTCACCTCCTCCATCAGTCTAGCCCCTGCCTGGGCCCCCGAGCACTGAGAATGTGGGTGACGCCTGGCCCCTGCTTCCCTCAGGTTTGTACCGACATACGACTCCTGGCAAACCTCAAGGAGATGGAGGAGCCCTTTGAAAAACAGCAGATCGGTGAGTGTCGTGTGGAGACCTGTGAACACCGGGAGATGCGGCGGGTTTGTGGGCGTGTGTGAGCAGTTCAGCCAGCAGCCTGCTCGGCCTCCCACTGTTCCCTGAGGTCTTCCTGCCTTTGCTTCTTGTCCTTTACACGGGCAGGCTCAAGTGCAATGCCATACAAGCGGAACCCTATGCGCTCAGAGCGGTGCTGCAGCCTGGCCCGGCACCTGATGGCCCTTGTCATGGACCCCCTGCAGACGGCATCTGTGCAGTGGTTTGAACGCACACTCGATGACAGTGCCAACCGGTCAGTGAAAGGGGCATCACACACGGCATGTTGTAGGAGGGCACAGAGGGGCCTGGGAGCAACAGGACTACAGAGCATCCCTGTATTCCCTCCTCGTCCATAGGAGCCTGGAGTCTTAACAGGGAGGCAGGAACGCGGTACACTGTGATGCGTGTTAGAATACGTACAGGGTGTCCTTGCGGGGGTAAAGACGGGATTGGGAGGGGTCGAGGGAAGCTTCACAAGGAGGCAGTGCTGTGGGCGGAAGAAGTCCAGGCGTTTAACCTGTGAGACAAATCAGAAGCATGATGAAGCACAGAGGCAGGACAAAGAACGGTTTGCAGAGGTAGTTACTGGTAGTCAGGTAGCCCTGGAGAATGAAGTCCGTGGCAAGAAATGAGGTGGGAATGCTTGTGGAAAGTAGCCCTTTATGAAGGGCCTTCTGGGCCCTGAAAACGAGGGTAGATGTTGTTCTGATGGCGGGTGGTGTCAGCTGTGGTGTCTTGGCACAGTGACCTCTTGATTAGGTCCAAGATGGGTCAGGAGTAATTAGTAGTTACTAATAAGGTACCAGCATGCACATGACTTTCTACTTTATGTATATACTTATTTGAAAGCAGATTCACTCTCATTTGCTTGTACTCTGCTGGAATTTCTTGAGAGGAAATGATCAGTAGTTAAAGCCAACTCTCTGGATTGTGTTCATAATCCAGGATTTATGGAAATAAAACATGTGAACTCATTCAGAAGTCAGACATTGACTGTATTTTAGCAAACTGTGACCCAGTCATCTGTGCCCAACTAAAACACCCTGCAACATTTTGGAGAATCAGTTATAAGACAGGATGCTGGTCAGAACAAGTAGGAGGCTGCTTTAAAAACCCACGCCCACGCTGGCATGGCGGCAGTGTGACTGGAGAGGATGTGGATATAAATTGATGTCACAGGGACTGGCCTGGGCAGGTGGCTGGAGTGGGGGTTTAGATGGTGATGGTGTGCTGGTGCCATTTCCTGAGGCAGGAGCTACAGGAGAGGAAGAGTAGGGTGAGGAGCTGAGCAGGAGGCAGTGGAGAAGCATCTGCATTCAGTCTTGGGCTTGCGGAACCTACCGATGAGCCAGGTGGAACTCTCCAAATAGGTGTATGGCCTGGTGCCTGGGCAGGTGGTCTGGGCAAGAGGTGGTAGATTCAAGGGTCATCAGGATATTGAGGCTGTTGAAGGGAATTGTCCAAGTGGCACATCTGGCATGAAACGTCAGTAGGGCAGCTCCTTGAGACACACCCTGCGTTTCACGGAAATTGTTATTTGTTTTAAGCGATAACTGAATTGGCTGTTTGTTTTTCTAGACGTATCTGTTTGGCGGAAGCATTTCTCACTGCAGATACTGTACTGAATACGTTGCAGAACATTTCTGAAGGATTGGTGGTATACCCCAAAGTAAGAGGCCTCGCTGAAAAGCACAGTATTCAGGAGGGGTTGGAGTGTGGCAGGGAGTGGGGCCTTGTGCTCTGGAGTGAGCGTGTTGGAGCAGCGCTTCCCAACCAGAGCTCACTCTCCACGTTGTGACATGAGCTCTCAGGAACAAGTCTGTGGAATTCGCAGACCGGTTCATAGAGCAGGGAAGAGGCAGCACTTTGAATTGGCTGAAACTCTGCCACCCTGAGTCATCAGCTCTGCTGTTGCTGGCGCGGTAGGCGGTTCCACTGGCCCATTCGTAGGTGCCTGCGGCGGATGGCTTTGTTTCCATTCTGTACTCAGCTCCTGAAGTCAGGCCCCGAACTGGAGCAAACTTGAGGTTTGAGGAATTTTTCTGATGAAGTCAGTATCCCTTTTTAAAATCAGAATAATACTCTGGAGTATGAGAAGACTTAAAAAATACAGTATAGAATAAGACAAATTCCTCTACCCTCTTTCTTCGTGGACATGGGAGAACACGTCTCCACCGTGCATGATTTTGGTTGTAGTTTACGTATTACTGTGTGTACGACTTTGTAACCTGAGGCATCCTTCTTGGCACTTCACTCTTCCAGGTCATTGAGCGGCGCATTCAGCAGGAGCTGCCTTTCATGGCCACAGAGAACATCATCATGGCCATGGTGAAAGCCGGGGGTGACCGCCAGGTGTGTGGCCCTTGTGCTCCTGCATAAATTGAAAGCACTGCACCTTTGGTCCTGCTCTCCTCCCTGAAGAAGGGTGGACGAAGGTGTTTCTGTCCTTCGCTTCAGTCGTGGCATTGGTGCAGAACAGTGACAACAGGCTGTCACAGCACAGGCTTATCTTTGGAGGGTGATGGTGGTGAAATCAGTTAATTAAAAAGTGACTTGCTTAATCACTTGTAGAAAGAGTCTGCTTTCAGTGAAGAAATTAGGTTTTAGATTCCATGGGAAATGCCAGGAACTGGGCAGGACATAAGAGCAGATGGTTCATGAAGCTTTAGAAGAGGCCTTTGTAGCACCAGCCATAAACAGCGTCAACGTTCAAATGCCGACTGTTAGTGAGACCCCAGTGCCTCCTGTCTTCCCAGGATTGCCATGAGAAAATCAGAGTGCTCTCGCAGCAGGCAGCTGCCGTGGTCAAGCAGGAAGGGGGTGACAATGACCTCATCGAGCGCATCCAGGCTGATGCCTACTTCAGTCCAATCCACTCCCAGTTGGACCATTTGCTGGATCCTTCTTCTTTCATCGGCCGTGCATCTCAGCAGGTAGGCATCACAACGTTTCTGTGGGGCTGCAGTCCTCCCCAGACACGCTCTGTTTACACCGCTGGGCTGCAGAGCCTACAGTACAATCTATGTTTCTGCTTCATAGGAGGTATGATGAGAATGGGGCTAGTTAGAATTCAGGGCAGGTTGCTGCCTAAAACTTAAAGTGAAAGTCACTCATTTATGTCCGATTCTTTACAACCCCATGGACGAAACAGTCCATGGAGTTCTCCGGGCCAAAATACTGGAGGCGGGTATCTTTTCCCTTCTCCAGGGGATCTTCCCAACCCAGGGATGGAACCCAGGTCTCCTGCATAGCAGGCGGATTCTTTACCAGCTAAGCCACAGGGCAATCTAAAACTTAAAAAATTGGTTATTTTGAGAATGCCTTAAGTTCATTCCTCCCTGAGGATTTCTCTGAATTCTGCTTTGGTCTGGAGCCTGGGGTGTGATGGAAAAGATTGGGTTTTACTGTCAGGTAGCTCCGGGTTTGGGCTTCCTGGGTAGCTCAGCTGGTAAAGAATTCGCCTGCAATGAAGGAGACCCTGGTTGGATTCCTGGGTCAGGAAGTTCCCCTGGAGAAGGGATAGGCTACCCACTCCAGTATTCTTGGGCTTCCCTGGTGGCTCAGATAGTAAAAAATCCACTTGCAATGCGGGAGACCTGGGTTCCATCCCTGGGTTGGGAAGATCCCCTGGAGGAAGGCATACAAACCCACTCCAGTATTCTTGCCTGGAAAATCCCCATGGACAGAGGAGCCTGGCGGGCTACAGTCCATGGGGTCACAAAGAGTTGGACATGACTGAGCAACTAAGCACAGCACAGTAGCAGCTCCGGGCTCAGTCTTGACTTCCTGCTTTTACTGGCCGATGGGATAGAGGTACATATCTCAGAGTGTGGACTGAAAGGCCTCGCTTGGTGCATAGTAAGTACTCAGTAAACATTTGTCACTTTTCCTCATGGCCTTTTGAAGATTACAAGGGCTAATTCAAAAATATTCATTGAGTGCAGACTAGGTGCTCAGATTGTGTTTGGGTGCTGTGTTTAATTCTGGTGCTTTAAAGATGACTAGATAATCCTTATCTTCAGGGAACTCAAAACTTAACGATAAAGGCTTGTAAATAGGTCAGTGTGATATCTAGTACATGCAAGAATTGAGGGAAGCACACCTTTTTTAGGATCACTAAAGAGACAACCCTAGGGTAGTAGAAGTTGGAAAAGACTTCTCAGAAGACATGATATCTGAGCTGAATCTTAGGGACAAGTAGGAGTTACTTGTAGGGAACACCAGGATGTGAAGGGACGACAGATGCGTGGGTGTCCAACATGGGAGAGAGTTGCCAGATTGTCAGGTGCCCCCAAAGTAGCTAGGATTAATGTAGAAGACAGATGGGAACCTGTCATTTATATCTGAGACACTCTGATGGACTGGATTTGAAGGACTTAAACTGGAGGTGAGAAGACCAATAAGGAGGCTGCTGCAATGGGTGAGCAGTTGGTGACGAGGGCTCCGAGCCAAGGCTGGGGTAGACAGACGCACGCAGGGCGCAGGTCCAAGGGCTGTTACGGCAGGTTAGTCACTTGGAAGCTGGGTGAAGGGGAGGAAGGAAGAAGCATGACGATTTTAGCTTTGGTGATGGGTGGGGAGTGGTGAGACCAACGGAAAGGGTACAGCTGGCTGGTTTGGGTGGGCAGCAGCCTGGTGGGGCAAGCTGCCTGTGTTTAGGGAGAGATTTCTGCAGGGAGTTGAGAAAAATAGAAGCTCAGTGGCTTGTTATCCATGACACCCATGCATCTGTCGTCCCTTCACATGCTGGTGTTCCCTACAGGTAACTCCTACTTGTCCCTAAGATTCAGCTCAGATATCATGTCTTCTGAGAAGTCTTTTCCAACTTCTACTACCCTAGGGTTGTCTCTTTAGTGATCCTAAAAAAGGTGTGCTTCCCTCAAACATAAAAGTAGCATAAAAGTTTGTCCAAGTAAGTCTCTGTGTTATGAAGTGACATTGAAAAAAGGATTCTCAGATTTCTCAAATTTTAACATTTTCTTCTGTCTTGCATTTGCTTTCCTCTTTGACAGGTACAGAGATTCTTAGAAGAGGAGGTGTGTCCCCTGTTAAAACCATATGAAAGTGTGATGAAGGTGAAGGCAGAATTACGTCTGTAGAGTTGGAAGAGAATTAAACTAAAACCATTGTTGGCTCTGTTAACTTTTATTGCCGAGTCATAAAAACTATTACTCTAGTGCCATGTTTTATTTCAGGAACTGTTACCATAAATTAATATGGCACTTTTTTTCTTTCCATGGTGCTTTCACATTTCTTACATTTGCAATGCAGAAATAAATTGCATTGTAGTTGGACTCTGTTTTTCACAGCAACACAAGTTTGCATAATAAATGTAGCTCATAGTTTGCACTCTACTCTTTGAAGGCACATTTTCCAACTAGTCTAATCCTTTTTACATGTTCACTTGATTGCAACATAGTGAACAAATTCTTGGTCCTCTCTTCTGAAAGTGAGTTTTATCTGGGCCTTGCAAAATAATCTGGATTCAGTGATTCATTATGGTCACATACCTACATTTCAGTTGTATTTGATGAGAATAAGTAATGCAATTTAGAGCTGCAATAAATTGTCAAAGAAACTGATGTGATCTTCAGGCTGACTCAGCTGAAGTTGTGCCCAGCTTCATTTGCTCTTTGGATAGGGCTGTCTGTCAAGGAAATGCTAACTGGATGTATTGATCTCATCGAGGCATTTGACGGTCTCTGATCCTGACAGCTGACTGAACCAGCTGCTGTCAGAGGTGAGAGGGAGTGGACGATCACCCCCCTGGAAGGAAAGCACTATTGTTACGCCATAGGCTTCTCTCCTGGGCCCTGCCTCATTCTGCATATTTTTCCAGCAGAGATGAAAAGGAAGAAAGCTTATTTCTCAGGTTTGCAGATGACACAAAACTAGGACAGTTAACCAAGGCGTTTATTTGGTAAGATAATTAAGATGTCATCCAAAGAAAATAGATTAACCAGAAGTGGTTGCCAGTGAGATCAGAGTTTTAGGGTATGTTGATGGTAGTGGTATCGGGCGAAGCCAGTAGTCTCCGTATTCCAGGCTCATGGCGTTGTGATGAGACACTCATGGGGTGTCTCAGTTTCAGACACCCCATCTGAGGAACGGAGATAAACACAAGATCCAGCCTCCAAGAACATACGAGTGGTGAAGCAGTGTTAAGGCTCAGACCTTGTAAGAGAAAACTTGGCATTGCTTCAAATATTGTCATGAGGAAGAGAGACGCAGTTGAGACCCATCCATACCTGTGGTTGAGAGTCTAAAGCAGGTTTGGGCCCAGACATCGGAACTGCTCTGAGTTAGTGCTTCTCCCCGCTCTTCCCCCTCAGATCACCTAGTAATCAGGAGTGGGGGTGTTGTGAGGGTGGAGTGGCTGAATCCTCCCCAGGTGTATCAAATCAAAGGCAGCCCAAGGTGAAGAGCTCAACCTATTGGGAAGAAGAGCAGGACGTGATCCTTAAAGTCAAATCTAAAGTACAGTTCAGGGTGACCGGCAGGCATGGACCACCATGTGGCATTTCGGTTCTTCCAGAAACAATTTGATTTCTCTGTTAGTCCTCTCATGAGAGTCTGGGAGGGATGTTTGAAACTACTAGATCTGTGACCCAAGTGATTAATCACAGAGTGCTGTTCAGACACACATCTACTTCCTTCTCCAGTACGGGCTGCCAGAGAGGAAGCAGGTGCTACCAGAGCATCTGCAATCTGAGAGCTGCTAGTACATACACGGGGCGGGGGGTGGGGGGGTGGGCAGGATATTGGACACCGTGGATTTTAGTTAATTAATTTCCTCATAGCAAATAAGGAAATAGAATGCCAGTCTTGTTCTGACAATTCTGATTGCTAGTGATCTGTGGTTTGGCTGGTTTTCCTTTCTGGGCTATTGGAGTGGGCGGATTTCCTTTTTTTCATTCTCTTTTGGTTTTATTTTTATATACTTGTGATATATTCTTAAGTGCAGTTTGTTATTTTAACATTTTTATTAAAGACATTTGGGTGGGTGGCAGGTTGGCTGAGGAGAGAACATGGCGTCTCGAAAATTAGATTGAATTCAGTTAACCAGTGATGCAAGAAACCCCAGGATCTGAACCACCAGATATTAGAATCTGAACCATCCAGAAATCAGGGTCTGGGCAGGCTGTGGGGCCAGCTGCAGTCAGATACCTGGGCAGTCACTGCCCTCTTTCCCTGCCTCTGCTGTCGCTTCAGTCGTGTCCAACTCTGCGACCCCATAGACGGCAGCCCACCAGGCTCCCCCATCCCTGAGATTCTCCAGGCAAGAACACTGGAGTGGGTTGCCATTTCTTGCTCCAATGCATGAAAGTGAAAAGTAAAGTGAAGTCGCTCAGTCGTGTCCGACTCTTAGCGACCCCATGGACTGCATGCAGCCCACCAGGCTCCTCCATCCATGGGATTTTCCAGGCAAGAGTACTGGAGTGGGGTGCCATATGATAGCCAGGAGAGCCTGGTGTCCTGCAGTGGAAGCACAGAGGTTAGGTGCTTCCTACCTCCAGAAGAGTGAGGTAAACCCAGGGTCTGACATGAAGAAAGTACTCAGAGAAGGTCATTTTCCTTTCCAAGCCCAGGAGAGCTTGCCAACCTTCTTGATGGTTAGTTGGGGAACAGGCTGAGACCTGATGCTGCTGTTGGTTTCGTCCGCCTACCAGGGGTGTGTGCATCCTAAACTTGAACCAACCAGAGAATGGAGGACGTGTCAACATCAAAAATGAATAGTAAAAAGTTGTTAAAAAAAGACTAGAAAGCTACATTAATGAAACTGTGGTTTCTTGGATAATGAGTTTAAGGGGATTTTCTTCCAGTTTCATTGAGGTATAATTGACATACAGCTCTGTATAATTTTAAGGTGTACAAACAGCATAATGACCTCACAATAAGCTTGGTAAACATAAATTGTTTTAATTAAAAATATTTTTCTAATGAGAACGCTTGGGATTTCCTCTCCTAACAACTTTCATATGTAACATACAGCAGTGTTAATTATGGCCTCCCGGGTGGTGCAGTGGTAAAGAATTCACCTAGTGCAGGAGACGAAGTAAACTCATATTTGATTCCTGGGTCAGAAAGATTCCCTGGAGAAGAAAATGGCAACCCACTCCAGTATGCTTGCCTGGGAAATCCCATGGACAGAAGAGCCTGTTGGGCCACCGTCTGTAGGTTTATAAAGAGTCAGACATGACTAAGTGCACACATAAACAGTGTTAATTGTATTTATCATGTTGTACAATGTACCCCTGCTGCTGCTAAGTCCCTTCAGTCATGTCCGACTCTGTGACCCCGTAGATGGCAGCCCACCAGGCTCCCCAGTCCCTGGGATTCTCCAGACAAGAATACTGGAGTGGGTTGCCATTTCTTTCTCCAATATACCCCTAGATCTTCTTTATAAGTGGAAGTTTATACATTTTTGGGGGGCAGGGGCAGGGGTGAGCTGGTCGGCATGTAGAACTTCCCAGACCAGGGGTTGAACTTGCGCCCCACACAGTGGAAGTGCAGCCTTCACCACTGGACCACCAGGGAAGTCCAAAGACGTTTGTACCTTTTGACTGCCTTCAACCAGGTCTCCTTGCTCCCACTCCTTACATCTGGTAACCGAAAGTCTGATGTTTTCCCTATGAGTTTGTTTTTGAAATATAATTGTCCTACAACACTATGTTAGTTCCTGTTAATCAACATTGATTTAATATTTTTATGCGTTTCAAAGTGATCGCCACAATGTCTGGTTACGATTTATCACCATAAAAGATATTACACATTTATTAACTATATTCCTCACACTGTACATTTCATACCCATGACTCATTTATTTTGCAACTGGAAGTTTGTACTTCTTAACTTCTCTCTCCTTACCCCCTCCCTCCTGGCAACCACCTGATTGTTCTCTGTGACTCTTTTATTACGTTCTTTTGTTTTTAGATTCCAAATATAAGTGAAACCCTACAATACTTGTCTGCTGACTTACTTCACTTAGTATAGTAATCTCCAAATCCATCCATGTTGTTGCAAATGGCAAGATTTCATTCTGAGTAATATCCCATTGTGTCTTTACCAAATCATCATTACCCACCTATTGATGGGCACTTGGGTTGCTTCCATATTTTGGCTATTATACATAATACTGCGATGAGCATAGGGGTGCATATATCTTTTCTAATTAGGGGTGGAATTGCTAGATCATATGGTAGTTCTATTTTTAATTTTTTGAGGAAACTCCATACTGTTTTCGATAGTGACTGCCCCAATTTACGTTCCCCATAACAGTGCAAATTCTTTTGCATGTAGCTATCCAGTTTTCCCAACACTATTGGAGAGGCTGTCTTTTCCGCATTTGTATTCTTGCCTCCTTTGTTGTAGATTAATTGTCCGCATGAGTGGACAGTTTCTGGGCTCTCTCTTCTGCCCGTTGGCCTACGGCTCTGGTTTTGGGTCAGTACTAGACTGTCTTGATGACTAGCTGTGCAGTATAGTTTGAAATTAGGCAGTATGATACCTCCAGTTTAGTTCTTTCCTAGGATTGTTTTGGCTATTTGGGATGTTTTGTTTTATTTTTCCATGAAAATTGTTCTAGTTCTGTGAAAAATGTCACTGATATTTTGATAGGGATTGCATTTAATCTGTAAATTCCCTTGGGTAAGTATGGTCATTTTAACAATATTCTTCCAATCCATGAACATGGTATATCTTTCCATCTGTTTGTTTCATCTTCCGTTTCTTTCAGCAGCGTTATAGTTTTGCAAGAACAGGTCTTTTACCTCCTTAATCAGACTTATTCCTAGGTGTTTTATATTGTCTTTTTGCTTCTGTGCATTTTTTTTCAAGTTTTGATGCAATTTTTATTTAAATTTTAGAAAAGTTTTAGATTTACAGGAAAACTGCATATAAAATAGAGTTTCCATATATACTGATTGGTTTCCCTTATTATTAATATCATATATACCATTTCACAGTTATTAACCAATTTGATATGTTAAAGTCCTTAATTTTTAGCTAATAACCTTTTTCTGTTCCAGGACTCTATCTGGAGCAGAAATTATATTTAGTCATGATACATTTTAAAAATACTGAAATTCATAATTCCCTAGTGGTCCACAGGTTAGGACTCTGCGCTCTCACTGCTAAGGGTCCAGGTTTAATCCCTGGTTGGGGAACTACGATCCCACATGTCACATGGCGTAACCAAAAGAAAAAAGATGAAAAATACTGGAATTCATATACATTACTTACAAGGTATGTTCTTTATTAGAGATAAAGACACAAAATTTAGCTATTTCTGAATGTGTGTATGTGCTAAGTCACTTCAGTTGTGTCCGACTCTTTGTGACACCATGGACTATAGCCCACCAGGCTCCTCTGTCCATAAAATTCTTCAGGCATGAATACTGGAGTGGGTTGCCATTTCCTCCTCCAGGGGATCTTCCCAACCCAGGGATCGAACCCTAATCTCTTACGTCTCCTGCATTGGCAGGTGGGTTCTTAACCACTAGCACCACCATAAACTAGAAGTAAAAGCAAAATTTGGATTTTCAGTTCTGGATCTGGTGTGACCCTATGCTTACCTCATTAAGTGCTGTGTACTGTACAGAAAGATTCTTAGAGGCCAAATTTTTGGAGAGGGTTGCAGGGGGGATGGTTTAAGTGGTAAGTATGGGTGGTGATTTGCCCTGGTGAAAAGTACAATCATGAAATGTACAAACTCAAGAAGGAATTGAGTTGGATTTCTGGCCCCAATTTCAACGTGCACACTTCAGAGGATGAGATGATGTGTTGGTGACTATTGGACAAAAGGCCAAATGAGACCTTTGGGTGGCGCGAAACAGGAGGCCCTCTATATCTTCTTGTGTAACAAGGTCCTCTGGCTTTAGAAAAGTCAGTTAGAGCTGCCCTTTCAGATTCTGATGCCCTATTTTGTACTGAAAGTTCTCTTATATCATGGTGGTAGTCGGCCTTCCTCCTCCATAGTGGGCCAGAAGTTGTGGCCAGGTGAATGACTCCCAGAGCAAGCTGGTGTGGCAGGAGGGGCTCAAAGGAGTACTTGGAAGCTACTGCAGACCCCTCTTGTAAGGACAGGACTTTCCCCATGGGAGTTTCCTAGGAAATAATAAGTTCCTATCAAAGGAGACCCAGATGAGGTTGAGAGGGAGCCTGGAACCACGAATGCTTCAAAAGTAAAGTTTCCATCCACACATGATGTAGCCTTTCATTGATATGGCTCTAGGGCACTGAGAGGTTTAAAACTACGGGAAAGTGTTACCCCTCAGACAGGGCTTCATAAAGCTGTAACGAGGATAGTGCCAGGGCCAAGGACAGTTGACCCTTGAACCACATGGGGCACTGACCTCTGTGTGGTTGAAAATCCACATGTAACTTTAAAGTTGACCCTCTGTTTCTGCAGTTCTTCAGCCACTTATCAGTTCTCATGAATTTGGCCAAGTTCTCTGTAAAACTGTAAGCATAAAATTTGCCCCGCTTTTACCACAGGAGTGTTGGAATAACATGAAAGTGCTTTGTAAAGTGAGCATAATACTATGAGGTCATGACTGAGAATGCCTTGTGTTTTGTAGATTTCATCTGTGGTTCCCATTAATTCACTGCATCATTCCCACCTTGGAATACCCTTAGGAATTTGAGCTTAGGTTAATAAGCAGCTCTCAAGCTAAATTGTAGTCTTTCTCTTCCGAGTAAGGGTGAAGTTTCTAGAAAAATATTCCTGTAATTATGTTGTAGCTTTTGGTGACCTTTCTAAAACATGGGAAGTGTTTTATTTTTTTTTAAACTAAAGCCTGATGTCAACTGGGACCTAGATATCAAATGGAGATGGGCCCAGCTACCTTCATGGACTGTTCAGTCATACTGTACTTTAACATTTTCTCAAATAGCAAGTAGTTCTCACAATAACCATAGGTTCATGTTCTCATTTTATGGCTGAGCCAAAAGTTACCGTGGTTGATAGACTGAAATGCAGACCTCTGACTACACCCTCACTGTATTTGCCCAAAAGACCTCAACCAACTTGTGAATTATGTAAGAGTGGGTCAGACTGGTCTAGGACTGGTTTCAGTTCAGTTGCTCAGTTGTGTCCAGCTCTGTGACCCCATGAACTGCAGCATGCCAGACCTCCCTGTCCATCACCAACTCCCGGAGTCCACCCAAACCCATGTCCATTGAGTCGGTGATGCCATCTAGCTGTCTCTTCTTCTGTTGTCCCCTTCTCCTCCTGCCCTCACTCTTTCCCAGCATCAGGGTCTTTTCAAAGGAGTCAGCTCTTTGCATCAGGTGGCCAAAGTATTGGAGTTTCAGCTTCAACATCAGTCCCTCCAATGAACACCCAGGACTGATCTCCTTTAGGATGGACTGGCTGGATCTCCTTGCAGTCCAAGGGACTCTCAAGAGTCTTCTCCAACACCACAGTTCAAAAGCATCAATTCTTCGGTGCTCAGCTTTCTTTATAGTCCAACTCTCACATCCATACATGACTACTGGAAAAACCATAGCCTTTAGACGGACCTTTGTTGACAAAGTAATGTCTCTGCTTTTTAATATGCAATCTAGGTTGGTCATAACTTTCCTTCCAAGGAGTGAGTGTCTTTTAATTTCATGGCTGCAATCACCATCTGCAGTAATTTTGGAGCCCAGAAAAATAAAGTCAGCCACTGTTTCCACTGTTTTTCCATCTATTTGCCATGAAGTGATGGGACCAGTGCATTTTCTTGGCAAAACTCTATTAGCCTTTGCCCTGCTTCATTCTGTATTCCAAGGCCAAATTTGCCTGTTACGCCAGGTGTTTCTTGACTTCCTACTTTTGCATTCCAGTCCCCTATAATGAAAAGGACATCTTCTTTGGGTGTCAGTTCTAAAAGGTCTTGTAGGTCTTCATAGAACCGTTCAACTTCAGCTTCTTCAGCGTTACTGGTTGGGGCATAGACTTGGATTCTGTGATATTGAATGGTTTGCCTTGGAAACAAACAGAGATCATTCTGTCATTTTTGAGATTGCATCCAAGTACTGCATTTCGGACTCTTTTGTTGACCATGATGGCCACTCCATTTCTTCTGAGGGATTCCTGCCCGCAGTAGTAGATATAATGGTCATCTGAGTTAAATTCACCCATTCCAGTCCATTTCAGTTAGCTGATTCCTAGAATGTCGACATTCACTCTTGCCATCTCTTGTTTGACCGCTTCCAATTTGCCTTGATTCATGGACCTGATATTCCAGGTTCCTATGCAATATTGCTCTTTACAGCATCGGACCTTGCTTCTATCACCAGTCACATCCACAGCTGGGTATTGTTTTTGCTTTGGCTCCATCCCTTCATTCTTTCTGGAGTTATTTCTCCCCTGATCTCCAGTAGCATATTGGGCACCTACTGACCTGGGGAGTTCCTCTTTCAGTATCCTATCATTTTGCCTTTTCATACTGTTCATGGGGTTCTCAAGGCAAGAATACTGAAGTGGTTTGCCATTCCCTTCTCCAGTGGACCATATTCTGTCAAATCTCTCCACCATGACCCGCCCGTCTTGAGTTGCCCCACGGGCATGGCTTAGTTTCATTGAGTTAGACAAGGCTGTGGTCCTAGTGTGATTAGATTGACTAGTTTTCTGTGAGTATGGTTTCAGTGTGTTTGCCCTCTGATGCCCTCTTGCAACACCTACCGTCTTATTTGGGTTTCTCTTACCTTGGGCGTGGGGTATCTCTTCAGGGCTGCTCCAGCAAAGCACAGCCATTGCTCCTTACCTTGGACAAGGGGTATCTCCTCACCACCGCCCTTCCTGACCTTCAACGCAGGATAGCTCCTCTAGGCCCTCCTGTGCCCACGCAGCCACGGCTCCTTGGACATGGGGTTGGTCCTCCCGGCCACCGCCCCTGGCCTCGGGCTTGGGGCGTGGGGTAGCTCCTCCCGGCCGCCACCCCTGACCTCGGACGCGGGGTAACTCCTCTTGTTGCCGCCCTTGACCTAGGACACGGGGTAGCTCCTCTCGGCCGCCCCCCCCCGACCTCGGACGCGGGGTAGCTCCTCTCGGCCGTTCCTACGCCATCGCAGTCTGGTACTCTGGGCCGCTGCCCCTGACATCGGACGTGGGGTAACTCCTCTTGGCCGCTGCCCTTCGGGCATGGGGTCCTCCCAGCTTCTGCCCCTGACTTCGGCCGTGGGGTGGCTCCTCTCGGCCGTGCTTGGCGTACCCGGCCGTCGCAGCCACCTGCGCTTTGGCACGCCCTTGGGCAGGGCAAAGACTAATAGAGTTTTGCCAAGAAAATGCACTGGTCATAACAAACACCCTCTTCCAACAACACAAGAGAAGACTCAATACATGGACATCACCAGATGGTCAACACCAAAATCAGATTGATTATATTCATTGCAGCCAAAGATGGAGAAGCTCTATACAGTCAGCAAAAACAAGACCAGGAGCTGACTGTGGCTCAGACCATGAACTCCTTATTGCCAAATTCAGACTTAAATTGAAGAAAGTGGGGAAAACCACTAGACCATTCAGGTATGACCTAAATCAAATCCCTTATGATTATACAGTGGAAGTGAGAAATAGATTTAAGGGCCTAGATCTGATAGATAGAGTGCCTGATGAGCTATGGAATGAGGTTCGTGACATTGTACAGGAGACAGGGATCAAGACCATTCCCATGGAAAGAAATGCAAAAAAGCAAAATGGCTGTCTGGGGAGGCCTTACAAATAGCTGTGAAAAGAAGAGAAGCGAAAAGCAAAGAAGAAAAGGAAAGATATAAACATCTGAATGCAGAGTTCCGAAGAATAGCAAGAAGAGATAAGAAAGCCTTCTTCAGCGATCAATGCAAAGAAATAGAGGAAAACAACAGAATGGGAAAGACTAGGGATCTCTTCAAGAAAATCAGAGATACCAAAGGAACATTTCATGTAAAGATGGGCTCAATAAAGGACAGAAATGGTATGGACCTAACAGAAGCAGAAGAAAAGGGAACCCTCTTACACTGTTGGTGGGAATGCAAACTAGTACAGCCACTATGGAGAACAGTGTGGAGATTCCTTAAAAAACTGGAAATAGACCTGCCTTATGATCCAGCAATCCCACTGCTGGGCATACACACTGAGGAACCAGAAGGGAAAGAGACACGTGTACCCCAATGTTCATCGCAGCACTGTTTATAATAGCCAGGACATGGAAGCAACCTAGATGTCCATCAGCAGATGAATGGATAAGAAAGCTGTGGTACATATACACAATGGAGTATTATTCAGCCATTAAAAAGAATACATTTGAATCAGTTCTAATGAGGTGGATGAAACTGGAGCCTATTATACAGAGTGAAGTAAGCCAGAAAGAAAAACACCAATACAGTATACTAACGCATATATATGGAATTTAGAAAGATGGTAACAATAACCCTGTGTACGAGACAGCAAAAGAGACACTGATGTATAGAACAGTCTTATGGACTCTGTGAGAGAGGGAGAGGGTGGGAAGATTTGGGGAGAATGGCATTGAAACATGTAAAATATCATGTATGAAACGAGTTGCCAATCCAGGTTCAATGCACGATACTGGATGCTTGGGGCTGATGCACTGGGACGACCCAGAGGGATGGAATGGGGAGGGAGGAGGGAGGAGGGTTCAGGATGGGGAACACATGTATACCTGTGGCGGATTCATGTTGATATATGGCAAAACTAATACAGTTATGTAAAGTTTAAAAATAAAATAAAATTAAAAAAAATTGTTTAGTTCCAAAAAAAAATAAAATAAAAAAAATAAAAATAAAATTTAGGTTAAAAAAAAAAAAAAGAAGAGATGGCAAGAATACACAGAAGAACTGTACAAAAAAGATCTTCACGACCCAGATAATCACTGTGATCACTGACCTAGAGCCAGACATCCTGGAATGTGAAGTCAAGTGGGCCTTAGAAAGCATCACTACGAACAAAGCTAGTAGAGGTGATGGAATTCCAGTTGAGCTATTCCAAATCCTGAAAGATGATGCTGTGAAAGTGCTGCACTCAATATGCCAGCAAATTTGGAAAACTCAGCAGTGGCCACGGGACTGGAAAAGGTCAGTTTTCATTCCAATCCCAAAGAAAGGCAATGCCAAAGAATGCTCAAAGTACCGCACAATTGCACTCATCTCACACGTTAGTAAAGTAATGCTCAAAATTCTCCAAGCCAGGCTTCAGCAATATGTGAACCGTGAACTTCCTGATGTTCAAGCTGGTTTTAGAAAAGGCAGAGGAACCAGAGATCAAATTGCCAACATCCGCTGGATCATGGAAAAAGCAAGAGAGTTCCAGAAAAACATCTATTTCTGCTTTATTGACTATGCCAAAGCCTTTGACTGTGTGGATCACAAGACACTGTGGAAAATTCTGAAAGAGATGGGCATACCAGACCACCTGATCTGCCTCTTGAGAAATTTGTATGCAGGTCAGGAAGCAACAGTTAGAACTGGACATGGAACAACAGACTGGTTCCAAATAGGAAAAGGAGTTCGTCAAGGCTGTATATTGTCACCCTGTTTATTTAACTTCTATGCAGAGTATATCATGAGAAATGCTGGACTGGAAGAAACACAAGCTGGAATCAAGATTGCCGGGAGAAATATCCATAACCTCAGATAGGCAGATGACACCACCCTTATGGCAGAAAGTGAAGAGGAACTAAAAAGCCTCTTGATGAGAGTGAAAGTCGAGAATGAAAAAGTTGGCGTAAAGCTCAACATTCAGAAAACGAAGATCATGGCATCCGGTCCCACCACTTCATGGGAAATAGATGGGGAAACAGTGGAAACAGTGTCAGACTTTATTTTTCTGGGCTCCAAAATCACTACAGATGGTGACTGCAGCCATGAAATTAAAAGACGCTTACTCCTTGGAAGGAAAGTTATGGCCAACCTAGATAGCATATTCAAAAGCAGAGACATTACTTTGTCAACAAAGGTTCGTCTAGTCAAGGCTATGGTTTTTCCTGTGGTCATGTATGGATGTGAGAGCTGGACTGTGAAGAAAGCTGAGCGCCGAAGAATTGATGCTTTTGAACTGTGGTGTTGGAGAAGACTTTTGAGAGTCCCTTGGACGGCAAGGAGATCCAACCAGTCCATTCTGAAGGAGATCAGCCCTGGGATTTCTTTGGAAGGAATGATGCTAAAGCTGAAACTCCAGTACTTTGACCACCTTATGCGAAGAGTTGACTCATTGGAAAAGACTCTGATGCTGGGAGGGATTGGGGGCAGGAGGAGAAGGGGACGACAGAGGATGAGATGGCTGGATGGCATCACTGACTCGATGGACGTGAGTCTGAGTGAACCCCGGGAGTTGGTGATGGACAGGGAGGCCTGGCATGCTGCGATTCATGGGGTCACAAAGAGTCGGACACGACTGAACCACTGATCTGATCTGATCTGATGGGACCAGATCCCATGATCTTAGTTTTCTGAATGTTGAGCTTTAAGCCAACTTTTTCACTCTCCTCTTTCACTTTCCTCAAGAGGCTATTTAGTTCTTCTTCACTTTCTGCCATAAGGGTGGTGTCATCTGCATATCTGAGGTTATTGATATTTCTCCCAGCAATCTTGATTTCAGCTTGTGCTTCCTCCAGCCTAGCATTTATCATGATGTACTACTCTGCATATAAGTTAAATAAGCAGGGTGTTTGTACACTCATAAAGAAGGCGCTTAAATATTTAGAAAATGAATATCAAGTAAGCCGCTCCTTCCCACAGCCCTGGAGCGTCTGTCCCACAGCCTGACCACAGACCCACCCCAATATTCCCCTAACTCCTCGGGCTGCAATACAGACGGGAGGCCAAGTGGGCCTCGCCAAGCCAAAACTGGGCTTCGAAGGTCACACCTCCCACCCCTGCTGCCCGCTGGAAGACGCAGCGTCGGCTTCGAAAAGAGCTTGGTGTGCCGGGTCCAGAGGCTCGCAGACCCCGCCGCCGCTCCCGCCCGGCGGACCCAAAAGACTACAGCCCCCAGAATGCCCCGCGACCGTCCGCTCGGCCCCGCGCGCGTGCGTGGTGGCGCAGCCAAGCGCTGACAGGGGCCGAGCCGCGCTAGCCAGTGCAGGGTTGGCACCGTGGAGGCGGCGGCGCGCGGCGGTGAGGCAGCTGGACATCCCCCGCCGGGCAGGTGAGTGGGTGGCGACCCTCTGGGTCTGCGGGGCCCGGAGCCCACACATGCACCCCCGGTGGAGACGCGGGGGCTATGGAGAGACCGACTGACGCACGGACTGGCAGACTGACGGGCAGAGAAGCCGGGAGGCGCTGCCGCGGGCCGGCCGGGCCCTCGCTCGTCAGGCGCACGGGATGGGGGTCTAGGCCGGCGGTCTCCAGTCGCGGGCTTGGTGAGGTCGGGTGCGGGGCCTGCGAGGCGAGGGCGGTGCTCGGGGCGGGGGTGGCCTCCCGGGGTCGGGAATCCCCGACCTCAGCCGGCTCAGCGAGAGGTGGTGGTCCCCGGCGTCCGAGCTGAAGCGCCCTGGGGGCTCGAGGCCGAATACATCCCCTCCCGCCGCTGGGAGCAGTTTACAGAAACCGCACCTCACGCCGGGGCCCTTTTCTTTGAAGGAACGGCAGCCTCGGATACATTTACCGCAGCAAAGTCTTCCTCAGGTGTGACTTGGAACTTGACGTTGAATATTCAGGTCTGGGGTCAGAACACAGGCTTAGATTCTGGTCAGACTCAGAACTCACTGTATTTATTGTGTGTTGGGAGTTGGTGATGGACAGGGAGGCCTGGCGTGCTGCGATTCATGGGATCGCAAAGAGTCGGACACGACTGAGCAACTGATCTGATCTGATCTGATCTGAACACTGGAGAAACTGAGGCGCTTATTATCCAGGATCAGCCTGTGTGGTTAGGATTGGAGTTTTGAAAATGATTCTCATGGAATAATGATTCAGGATGCTTTTTATATGGGGGAAAGGATGATTTGAAGTTTCTTTTCCGTAACGAATGACTGTTACCTTGTTTTCCAGTCTTGTGCTGCCTATGTGATTTGTGGTGAGTTTCATGGCTTTTTTTTTTTTTTTTTTTGCTTTCTGGTGAGATGTTTAGAGCTGTCTGGAATATTCTTTACCCTTCTTTCTTATTCATCCGTGGTAAATTCAAGTTCCTAATCAGACCCTGTTTCACAAAAACTGAATTTTCAGCCTCCGCTTGGTTACTTGAAGCTTTTGTGATTGTTTGTGATCAAGTTTGTAGATAACACATGTATTTCCTGCTGTTTTTCCTCCTCATCTCTTTTCCATCTTCCAGTTGTCTTGGAACGCTAAATGATAGTTATATTTTCTTGTTTTACATGTTTATTTCTGTAGTCCTTGATTAGCTGGTAATTGATTGTAATAAAAGACATCTTTCCTATATTTTGATAATCCCAGGTGCCAGTAGCCTTTTCATCATTACTTATTACATTAACCTGGGCTTTTGCCCACTTCGATATACCTTGTTAAGCACGGGGATGTGAGATCTGGGAGAGAGGGCTGAGGTAGGGTGTTGCTCTTGGCCAGATATAGGTAACAGGTGAACACAATCCATGAGCATTAACTTTAAACGGCTTTAGGGACTTCTCTGGCCGTCCAGTGGTTAGGACTCCACTCTCTCGTTGCTGAGGGCCGGAGTTCAGTCCCTGGTGAAGGAACTAAAATCCCCCAAACTGCGTGGCACGACAAAATAAATAAATGACTGTGAACAAAAATTATTTAAATACTAATCTTATGATTTGGGAAACTTATAATGAATCTGACATCAGAGTAAAATGCTGAGAAAGGACCTCAGGGATGATGTTTTATCATACTGCCTTCTCTCTGTGCCCAGAGTGGATGCTGGGGACACCTTGATGGCTTTGAAACTTAAACAGTGTTCTGTGTGCTTGTGTTTTTGATTTCTCTTTTCTCAGTTCTCAATGAATGTTTTGGCAGGAGCTCAAAATCTGGTACATTTGATAATTTAAAGCCAGTGTGATCTGCTTATTCTGCAGTTTGTCTCTCTTCCTTAGCTGGTGACATCACTGATTTCCCGCAGCAGCCATTCAGGAGCTCATGTAGTCTGTCACGAGGAAGTGGAATAGCATGGAGGGTGGCGCACAGGAGAAATGAGGACCCTGTTTCTTTGCCTTCACATATTACACATAGAGTGAGACAGGAAATCTGGGCGAAAGCACAGACGACGTGGGAGGTTTAGAACACCAGAGTCCAGGCTTCCACATAGGGTCATAGTGATTAGCACCACTTATTGAATGTCTCCTGTTCACTTAGTGCTGTGACCATCACAGTGAGGTGCGGGTGTTACCACTGTCATTTTGTATGTGTGTAAATACAGAGCTTAAGTAGTCTGCAGATGTCGTGACAGGGCCAGAATGCAAATTCAGGTCTCTAATGCTGACACCTCTGCTCTTTGTACTGCGTTGTACTACCCTCCCAACACATTCATTCAAATCTTTCTCATTCTTAAAAACAAAATAAGCCACTGTACTGTGGCCACGTTACTTCTTCACAGTGCTGTTTTTCTCCATCTGTTTCCTTTCTACATTTGTTCTTAAAAAAAAAACAACAAAAAAAAAACTCTATGTCCTTCTCTTCCCTTTAGTCCTTAGTTCCTTGCAGGCTGGCCTCCACTGTTGATTCTATTAAAATTGTTCTCATGAACTCCACTCTGCCCTTGATTGAATACTTATTGTATGTACCATCTTCTAGACTTAAAAAGAGGCTGAGATATAATCCTTGTCCTGAGAGAGTTTAGGAGCTAATGAGGGAGAAAAAGAATTTCATACATGTCAACGTATGCTAGCCCTTGACCAAGCAGTCTTTGCTTTGGGAGTGGGGGAGGAACAGCCCACTGAGAAGGCGACACTGGACTGCTGACAGAGAGAGCGCCTACGCTGCAGACAGCGGTGTCAGGACTGCATGGCCAGGTGTGGCTTTTTAGGAGAAGGTGCATCTCGCCAGTGTGAGATGATACAGTTGAAGCATGCGGTGTAGGCTTTAGAGTCTGACAGGTCTGGCAACTGAGCCTTAATTTCTTCCTTATACCTGCGTACAGTGTCAGCGCTGTGAAAGCAGGGCTTTGTGTTTTTCACCACCTCCTCTCTTCTGGAACAGTGGTCATTAAATGTCTGTGGTGTGACTACCTCGTAGGGTGTTGTTCAGCACGTGGGAGTTGTTCATACTCCCAGCAGCACAGTGAGACTGAAGTAGTGAGTGGCCATCAGTGTGGTTTAAGAACTGATTTTTGAAGACACCGTTGTTTGAAATAGTACACGCATAATCACCTCCCCTTTTTGAACATTTAGGCTTGTAATTTATGCTCACAATTTAGAAGAGAGACATTCACCTCTTTTCCGTAGGTACAGTTAGGTGATAACGGTGTTTTCACTTCTAATATTATGCTTCTTTTCCAGTTATAAACACATCTCTGCTTTTTCTAATTGTTTGTGATGTGTTTGGTTTTTTTTTCTGCTAATGTTGTAAATTGTTTTTGGAAGTTAATTTCTTTGGAATCATTACGTACCTTTACCAGTAAGAGTAACATGAAAAATGAGATTGAAAGCACCAACCCAGTTATCAGCAGGCTTATTCTTGGGCAAGGCTTGATTTCCAATTAGGACTAATAGATTTTTTTTTTCCTTAACAAAATCATACAACTGTTCTGGCCTTCTCGATATCTAGTTAGCCTCCCAGCTAATATTCTAAAGACATGCAGCAACAGATGATTTCCCTCTTCTTGTGTTTGAGTTTCATTTGTAAATATCCTTAATTTGTGTGACTTGAGGTTATAGGATTAAAGTCCAAATACCACCTTTTGTTCCACTTTTGAAGTCAGTAGGATGTAGTAATTAATTAGCACCTACAATAAAGTTCAAATTCTGGCTCTACCACTTTAAACTTTGAAAACTTAACACAAGTAATATAACTTCCCAATGCCTCATTTTGCTCATCTCTAAAACTAGGGTGGTTACTCCTACTGTCACCACTCAATAATAGCTAGTGTTTATTGGGTGTTTACCATAGACATGGCATAGTTCTAAGAATTTTATATATATTAACTCAGTCTTCACAACCATCCTGTATATTAGTATTATGCTCACTTAAGGTGAGGAGGTGGTGACAAGATGGATACCTGAGAGATGTAATAAAGGTGTTTAATAATCTAATGGGTAGTTGTACTAAATGATCTGTAAAGTTCTCCTCAACTCTGAGATAATGATTCTGTGATTGAAATCTAAGTCTCCAGACTCTGGGCCCTAGAGATTGTTCTAGAACAGACTGGTCTTGCCTTTCCCCACGGTGCCAGCCTGGTTTCCTGTTGTCTCCGCCCCACACCCCTGCTTCACCCAGCGCCTTATGTTCTTCACATCACCTTCTCATTGAGCCTTCCCTGAACACCTGCTTCAAAGTAGCAACTTCTTGAAATTGCCTGGTCCCATTCCTGATTCATTTTCCTCTGTAGTGATGCTCATCACCTGGCATTCAGTGTGGTTTCTTTTTTTTAATTATTTATTTTTGGTTGCACTGGGTCTTGGTTGCTGTGCAGGCTTTCTCTAGTTAAAGCGAGTGGGAACTGTCTTCGTTGTGGTATGCAGGCTTCTCGTGGCTGTGGCTTCTCTTGTTGGGGAACACAGGCTCTAGGGTGCGGGGGCTTCAATAGATGTGCCGCATGGGCTTAATTGCTCTGAGGCTTGTAGAATCTTCTTGGTCCAGGGATTGAACCCGTGTCCCTTGCATTGGCAGGCGAATTCTCAACCACTGTACCACCAGGGAAGTCCAGTGGTTTCTTATTTTTTTAATCACCTGTTTCCCCTCTAGAATGCCAGACCCTGAAAAAAAGAGACTTTCGTCGGTTTTGATCATTGCCCATCACTTAGAACACTGCCTGGCACATAGTCGGCACTCAGTAAATGTATGTTGAATGAATGAATAGTTCCTCAACACAAAACATAAATGTTGAGAGAAAGGACTAGGGAAAGTTTCACAGGAGTGTCATTTAAGCTGAGCACTGTAAGACTGGTAGACTGTGGACATTTGGAAATGGGAGGTGGCTTTCTAAGCAGAGGAAGCACTATGGATACCAGCAAGGAGGGTATGTGAAGGGAAAACAAGAGCCGAGCCAACAGGTAGATTGGGGAGCACTGAAGAAGATGAGGAGAGAACCAGATAATTGGGGCTGTGCTTCAGGAAATATTAGTGTAGTGTTTGTTTAACATGAATGGATGGAGGCAGAGTCTGGAGGCGCAGAAACCTGTTAGGAGACTTTTACAGTGGCTCCGAAAAGTGGCCAGGTCTTGGTCATGGCAGTGGAAAGAGATGCCTAGAAATATTTTAAAGATAAAATCAATAGACTTTGCAACTCAGTCAGTGTTGGGAACAAAAGAAACATAGGAGCCAGAAATTACCCTAAAGTTAGAATATGAGTGTCCTGAAGAAGAAATAGAGAAAATCGAAAGAATCATCTGGGATGGAATAAAAATAGATTTGTGTGAGAAATACAGATTTGATGTGTTATGGGATAAGTCAACTGAAGTCATCCAACAGCAGGGAGTTGGAGATAGCAGGACTGTCGTCATGACTACAGATAGAGATTTATAGCTTATCTGTATGGCAGTGAGAGCTGAATCCCCAAAAGGGACAGAAATGGATTCCCCAGTAGTAATCCATTAGGAATGGATTAAAAAAGAGAAGACCAATTTGGGGAATGTTTTGGGGGAGTCGAGGAAGAAGAGGAGCCTGCCTAGGAGCAAGTAGAGAAGAAGAACCCGTGTAGTCAGTGTCCTAGGAAAGCAGCTTCAAGGAACCCATGCAAGTCAGCAGATTCAAATCCTGCAGGGAGTTTAAGGAAATGAGGCCAAAGGAAGAGGATTCCATATGGTGACAAGGAAACCACTGGAAACCTTAGAAAGTCTAGGCGGTATGAGGAGAAGCTTCAAATATGGGCTGACTGGTGAGGGAGCAGAATTCTAGTCTGCTTTTGAAACTATGGCAGTGAGGCAGGGAAAAAGAGAGAAGTAGGAGACTTGAGTGGGTCCAGGGAGAGCGGCTTTGTTGTGGTTTATTCTACTTAAGGATACAGGAGATCTGAGTACTGTGTGCACCAGACGTGAAGCCAGTGGAGAGGAGGAAGAGATTGAAGATGCTGTCAAGGAGGTGGACTGAAAGGTCTTGTGGGTGGAGGAGTCAACCCGGGAAGAGAGGGAGGCTACTTCTTCCCCCAAGAGGAGAGGACGAGTGAAAGAGGAAAAGGTGAAAAGACAGAGCAGTGTTGACTGGGTGAAGGAGGACGCTGAGGAAGCTAAGCCTAGTGACCACAGCTCTGTGAAGCTGGCAACCAGGCCATGAGCTGGGAACGCTGGCAGCAGGGAGCTGTGGTGGGCCTGGAGAAACATGGGAAAGGCTTGAAAGCTCTGAGGAAGCATCCGCCAGGTCAGCTGGAGAGGAATGAAGCTGCTGAGCAACAGGGAAGATAAGTAACTCGAGTAGCTCGTTTCCTGGTCATGACAAGAGGAGCGTGGGCAGAGCCTGAGGAGGACTTGCCTGGAGCTGGACAAGGCCGGTGTCGATGTCGGTTTCAGTTTCAGTGTCGGCTCAACATGGTCGTGTCACTTCCTATGATGTGGGAGTTAGTATGTGGACCTGGTGGATGAAATCGGCAGTGTTAAGTATGAGATATAAAGAGCTGCCCAAAACATTGCAGATTATTTAATGGAAGGCAGGCCATTAAAGGCAGGACAGGTATGGTCTGCCTAACGCTGATGTTTTACAACAGCAGGATGACAGCTTCCTCTGACATCTTTCCTGGAATTTCCAATGGTGCTGCTGCTGATCTGAGTGTAATCCATTTTGCCTGTTCCTAAGTTGTTCCCAAGTTTTTTATTCAGTTTGAGGTGGGGTAGCAGAAATAGAAGATTTAGCTTCTGGTCCAGCTGTGTCTCTACTGTATAGCTTTAAATTAGTCTTTTGGCCTCTTTGGCCGCAGTTTCTTTCTTTTGAAAAAAGAGGGAGATGAACGCAAAGGATTCTTCTAACTGCATCATCCGTGACCCTGTTTTAAGAGTGTTTGTCCCACACCCGGTACTAAAGAAGCTAATGATCTCTAAATGTAGGTGCAGATTGTAGTATGGGGATTCTCTCCTAATTTGTATTGAATTTGGAATTGTCACAAAAATTTCTGTTTCTCAGGGCTCCCCTGTGGTTCACTGATTAAGACTCCATGCTTCTCCTGTAGGGGTAATGGATTCGATTCCTGGTTGGGGAACTAGATCCCACGGGCCACATGGTGCAACCAAAACAAAAAAAGCTTTGAAAAAAGAACTTTATGTTTCTTAGTACAGTTCAGCAAATGTCATGTTTTGACCCTGCCTGGCTCCCCTGGGCTCTATGCCCAAGTCAAGGTGCACGTTCTTACACGCACACAAGTGGCTTCAGGGTCTTCCCAGAACAAGAACTGACGACTCGGCTGTGCTAGTCGGTGTGGTAGAGAGGGACCACTTAGGAGTCACTTCTGACTCACCGGTGATTGATGCAAGATGCTTAACCTCTCAGAGCCCCGCTTTCCTCAAGTTTAAAATGAAGAGTGCTTAGCAAGTTTGGGTAAATGCTAACAAATGTTAGTTTTCTTTCTTTCATTCTCTCTCCCCTCTAATGACCTCCATCTGCTGACTGCCACAAAGTACATAGGACTGGATTACCATACTTTAAAGTTAGTAGGGAGGTGTTTTCATCTCTGCAAATAAAAAATTCCCAGTAATGATATAGGTGGTATGGCTAAATAAGTGACTTAGTTATTTGAATTCTGTGGTTTGATTATATGAGGAATAGAGATTTCGTTAACTATATTTATGATTTGTTCCTTTTAAGTGCCCTAAGCTTCTATGTTAATATAAAGCTTAAAATTTTTTTGTGTCCCCCTCTTTTTTTTTTTTTTTTGCCAGTCAGCGCTCAAGGAGCTTTATTTTTCTCAAAAACTCTTGTCTACATATTTCTAGAGCTACCAGAATGTTGAGTTGAGGTTAGCTACCCGTTAATTTACTTCATTTTACTTCTAAGGCAGGTGTTGCTCCCCAGCCCTGGTGGTGGGACTGACAAGATCCAGGCACTACCTTGCTTCTCTTTTCCTTGCCACAGTCCAGGTGCTTCCAGGCCGTAAGTCTTAGGGGAATGATCCTGGGAGGTACCCAGGGAAGTGCCCAGATGACCCTGGGTGGTTAGTTTACAGGAGGACCTAGAGAGAGGGGGCCTGCTGTGGCGTCAGCACAGGAGAGCCTCAGGTACCTGGTGCTGCTGTGCAGGAAAGGGACGGTGTGCCTAGGCTTGTGGAGTTCTGGAGGGAGGATCCTGCTTCCCTCTTCTGTTTCAGTCTGATCTCTACCTTGTGCAGTCAGGCCTAAATCTTGCCTAAAGGAACACTAACTATGGTCACAAAGAAAATATTGACTCAGGGATAAGGAAGCAGCCCAGCTGTAAGCCTGTGGGAGTGGAGCGCAGAATGGGGTTGGTTCCTAGGTCATTTTGCTCTTTTGCTAATGCCAGTTTGGGAGGAGGCAGCTGAGAAGTTTGGGTGTCTTTATTCACTAGGCAGGTGAAGAATAGTGTGAATAATAAACGTGTTTTCAACAAGCATGATTGGGGTGACTTAGAAGGGGGGAGCCAATTCTAGATTAGCGCCACAAGCCACTTTACCATGATGTTCGATGGGGCTCAAGTCTTGTGGCTTTCTTTCCGTATTTTGGTACTTGCTTCATTTAGCAGCCTGCCCTAGGAGAAAGTGGTGGGTTCTGAGGTCTAAAAGAAGGGTGCTGTGGCCAGAGCATCACACGAGTGTCAAGGGCTGAGAGCTGAGGCTGGAATGGTCAGCGGGGACCACTAGGTCATGCAGTCTCATAAGCCAAGTTAACAAATGTGGGATTTTCCCCAAAAATTCGAGGGAAGAAAGAGTTTTAAAGGAGAGAAGGAAATTGTTGCATTTAAAGGGATTTCTGTGCAAGGTAGAGAGTAGATGGGGTGTGGAGGGCAGGGGGCAAGACTAGAGAGAGAGATCCTGTGGGAGTCTTACAGTAACTGTGACAGGGAGAATGACCACAGCCCCAGCTGAAAAGCAGCAGCAAGTTGAAGAGAAAAAGGAAGCTTCAGAAAACATCAGGAAGGGCCTCAGAGGTGGAGGTGGGGAGACCAGGACTCCATGGACCTCGATGCTCAGGTCCAGCTGGAGAAAGGAGTGGTGGCTATGCAGTGATGCCAGCTTCCTGAGTTTCCCGGGTTTCCAAGGGAGCTGACAACTTAGTTCTGGACTGCAGTAAATTTGAAGGATGTGGAGGACTGACCCAGTGGGCAGCTGGACATGCCAGCCTGAAGTTCAGAGAGAAGGTGTCCTGGGGATAGAAATTGGCGTCATCTGTCTGTAGATGTTAAATGAAGCCAAGAGTAAACCAGGGTGCAGGGAACCAGGGAGGGTTTAGGACCAACCATTAAGGCACCTTAAGAAGTAGCAGAGGAGGTGAAACTGGGGAAGGAGACTTAAGAAGGAGAGCGGGAAGGACCAGAGGAAGCCCTGAGGTTATGACACTGGCCCTGGAAAGGGAGCTTCAGGAAGAAGGAAGGGGTTACTGCAAGGCGCGCTCCTGCTACTGAGAGAGCACGTGTGGTAAGAACTGAAATGTCTTTGTGGATCTAATGCCCAGCAGCAGTGTGGGGTGACCCTTTAGTACACCAGGCCTGAGCTGAGCACTAATAAAGCAGAGACAAAACAGAGAAAATGGAAAGAACTTGACACTGGGCATTTCATTTAATATAGCAAAAGTCATCTTGGAAAAGATGGTGAGTATTGTTGAACTTCCTCATACTCATTTTTTATGTTGAATTAAATAGGGAGCACCCCAATCTTTTTTATTCTATGGCTATCTGAAGGTCTTTTTTTTTTTTTTTATGTTTAGCCCTATTTGTTTAAATAGGTAACACATTAAAATGGGTCAGAATTCAAAAGTACAAAAGGTTACCAAGTAAAAAAAATCTGCTACTTAGTTCCTCTCACATACAGCCTTGTATTTATGTGAAAACTTCCTCCCTTTTCTGCACAACTATTTACCATTCCTCTCACTGTTTTTCTGCTTGATTTATTCATTTTGCAATGTATCTCAGAGATCATTCCCTATCATTGCACAGATAGCTAACCCATCCTTTTTCATAGCTGCACACTATTTCATTATATAGATGTATTAGTTCATTTAACTATTTAATTGATCCCCTGCTGATGGAAATTTAGGTTTTCTAATATTTTACCACCTAAAGTTTTGTTGCCCCAAACCGTGCTGTAGGGAGTTACCTTGTATAAGTCACATTTCTTAAGTATAGGATAAATTCCCAGAAGTGGGAATTGCTGGACCTAAGAGCCTCTAAAGGTTTTAATCCAACCTTGCTTATTGGATTAGAAAGCTTGCAGTGAATGGTGGCTATTATTAAGATAAATATGATATAGATAGGTTATATTAGAGAAAAATAGGGGCATCTGACACAGACCAGAAGCAAGGTGGGTGGTGGAAGCTTCCTGGAGGAGGAAATGCCTGAGCAGAGCCTTGAGTAATGAAAAGTCAGATGAAGTGGAGGCGTTACAAGCAGCAGGAGCAGAAAGGGCCAAGCCCAAGAACTTAAAAAGGAGCTTGTTGTTTGTGGGGAATCTTCCAGGAGTTTAGTGTCGCCTCCATTCATCAAACAGTCCACTCCCTGCCACAGGTCAGGCGCTGGGCTCTGGCCTACATCAGATGGGTAGTGCATCCAGAAATCACAATGCACCTGCAGTATGAAATAAGAAGCAGGAGGCTGGGGGCCTCCCAGGTGGCTCAGTGGTGAAGAATCCGCCTGCCACTGTAGGGGACTCAGGTTCCATCCCTGTGTGGGGAAGATCCCCTGGAGAAGGAAATGGGAACCCACTCCAGTATTCTTGCCTGGGAAATCCCATGGACAGAGGAGCCTGCTGGGCTACACAGTCCATGGGATCCCCAAAAGAGTCCAATTCGACTTAGTGACTGAAACAACAACAATAGTAGTATATACAGTGATTAATTCTGTCGGAGAAGGAAGGAAGGGGGCATGGAAGGTGGAAGGGAACACGTTAGAGGAGGCACATCTGAACTAAAATTCAAAAAAACTGTAACAGGTGGACTTCAGCGATTCTCCCAGTGTATTTCCTGGACCAGCAGCATCAGTGTCACCCAGCCACTTCTCAAGCCCTACCCAGATCTGCAGAATCAAAGTTCTGGGAGTTGGCCTCAGCGACCTGGGTCGTAAGAAGCCTTCTGAAGTGATAGTCGTGTCCAGCTCTCTGTGACCCCATGGACTGTAGCCCACCAGGCTCCTCTGTCCATGGAATTCTCCAGGCAAGAACACTGGAATGGGTTGCCATGCCCTCCTCCAGGGGATCTTCCTAACCCTGGGATTGAACCTGGGTCTCCCACACTGCAAGAAGCCCTCTAGGTGATCCCAGTATGCTCTGCAGTTTAAGAACCACTGATGGCGCTCATTTAAGGTGAGGGAACAATACTGTAGAGTCAGGGAACTAAACTCTGTAGTATTGCTGAAGTTTCACTTGTGTTTTTACAGAAATAAAAGTTATATAAAAGTAGTTACTTTATATGCCAAAGAAATAAGCTAATAAAACTTGCATTACGTACATTATCAGTCTAAATCACTTATCTTGACGTGTCAATAAAATGGACGTAAGTCCTGTATCCCTTGTTACGTGAGAAGGCCAGCACCCTTCACCAGGTTTTCATTATTGTCCCTACTTCCAGACCTTTCTTTGATTTCCCGCACAGTTAAGGATCTTATGAGTAGAGCAGGCTTTACTGAAGGTATGGAAGACAAAGGGCCAATACCTTGCAATTAAGACCATAAGTGAAATTGGATTTTGGATCGCCCTTTCCTTAAGAGGCGTTTGGCCCACCCCCAAGGCTGCGCTGCCTCCACACGTGTCGCGTGCTGCTGCCTTATGGGTCGCTCTGTCCTGGAGGAGGCGGCTCCTCCCCGTTCCTGGGCTCCGTCCCTTCCCCTCTGTAACCCCTGTTTTCTCTTCTCCCCTACCTCCAAATTTCCATTAATTTTCTTTGCTAGGCAATTGATAGATCTCTCCTTTTCTAATCTGCGTCTTCAGGGTTTACCTTCCACCTTTAAGGAGCTTATCAGAATATTTTCCCAAACAGAGGTAAACCTTGTCTCTGGGAAGCATTCTGGAGCCAACTATTAAAATAGTAATTTTCCATTGTGCTGTTATTATAATATACAATTTTAGGTTCCTTTAGGGGTCATTAGGTTAATTACCATGCTTCAAGTGGCATCATATTAAACTCTAGCCAATAATTCTTAATCTAGTCCTTATTTCTGTTTTACAAAACTGACACTATACAGTAGAAAAGACACATTTTTTAGGGCATGGCAACCCACTCCAGTTTTCTTGTCTTGAGAATCCCCATGGACAGAGAAGCTTGGGGGGCTACAGTCCATGGGATCACAGAGAGTCAGACAGGACTGAGCGACTAAGCACAACACATACATTTTATTATTTTATTTTTATTTTTAATTGGAGAATAACAGATGCATTAACTTCATTTAAAAAAATCTTTGAAGGTCAAGTTCCTCACAACACTGTTCTTAGTACAAAAATTGCTGTTGGGTGCCTAAATATTGTATCAAAAGATGACTACATTAGTAAATTACAGAACAAAGACTGCATAATTACTGGGGAAATGATAATTTAATGTTCAGTAGATAAAAATATTTCAAAATCTAAAATATAAGAGGACTATGTATAGAAAAAAAACTAAAGTGAGGAGAGGAAGGAAGAAAATGTGACTTATTGAACTGGCAAACTTGTGGCAGAATTTTTTAAAATTTGATTTCTGTTAATGTCATTGTGTTAGTATAATTACAAAGCTCAGAGGAGAGTCCCAAACTTCCCTTCCCAGAATATAAACCAGTGACTGTGTTTATGCTCCGAGATTGTCTTCTGACCTGTGGCTACATTTGTCCCGCTGCCACTTAAGTCTGTCCTTCATGTTCTCAGTGGAAAAGAGCAAAGTGCCCAGAGTGTTAGGAAGAAGCGCACCTGAGCTGCTGGCCCTGAGAGCCCCTGTCCTCCCTGACCTTAGCTCAAATGTGGCAGGAGACCAAGTAAACGTCCAGGCTGCGGAGAAAACTCAGGGGACAGGGGGCATTTCTGTACAACTAGATTCAGAAATAGCGTTCTTCCCCCTTAGAGCCTGTCTTGCAAATTGATGTACTTTTCTGGTCTCCTGGTTTATAAGCTTCTCTTTTCCTTTAAACTGCTTTTAGTAGCTTTTGCTTTAGGGAAGGTGTTTCACATCACTGTGGTGGAAAGCTGCTACAGCCCCATGTGAAGGCAGATACCTGGGGATTCTGTTTAGCCTTAAAAAACAAAAATAACCTTGAAAATCTGGTTTCTAAGTGTTGTCAGTTCTTTTTCCAGTGATTACTTTGACCTTTGAGGGAAGTCTTGTTACAGTAACTTGAAAAATGACGGACTTTACCTTTTAGCAGCTCAGGGAGTTCCTGACTTCACACCTGCTGCTAAGAAGTGAGATTCATGCTGAGCAGTTTTAGTGAAGTGTTAGTTATAATTGGGATTCTCTGGTGGCTCAGACAGTAAATCTTCTGCCCACTATGCAGGAGACCCGGGTTCTATCCCTGCGTTGGGAAGATCCCCTGGAGAAGGAAATGGCAACCCACTCCAGTATTCTTGCCTAGAAAATTCCATGGATGGAGGAGCCCGGTGGGCTACAGTCCATGGGGTCACAAAGAGTCGGACACGACTGAGCGACTTCACTTTCACTCTAATTATAAATGAGAAAGAAAGGGGTTCTTTTCACGGTTACACATAAACTATGTCTAATAGTTTGCACCTTTTTTTCGCATTTGCTTTTTTTGGTTTTGAATGAACATTGAAGATGGATACTTAAGGTGATAAGTAATATCTAGAGGGAAGGAGGAGGAGGAAGGCAAGATAAGAAACTGCATAGCTGGTGTAAGTTCAGGCTTCATTTGCGGACCTCAGAAAACACAAGGAGAACACGTTCTTATTCCTCAGTGTTCTGTACTTAAACTGTAGTCTTTTAAAATTGAGATATAATTCATGTACCATGAAAGTTACCCTTTTAAAGTATACAATTCAGAGGTTTTCAGTGTATTCACTTTTGTGTAACCATTACTAATTCCAGAATACTTTATCACCCCAAAAGAAACTGCATATCCGCTAGCAGTAATTTTCTGTTTCCCCCTCTCTCCAGCCCCTGCAGCTACTAATCTACCTTCTGTCTCTCTGGATTTGCCTATTCTGAGCAATTTATATAAATAGAATTACATGTTGTGTGGTCTTTTGTGACTGACTGCTTTCACTGAGCATGTTTTCAAGGTTCAGCCATGTTGGCACATGTGTCAATACGTGATTCGTTTTTAGGAAGAATAATGTATTCCAATGTATAGATATACCAGGGCTTCCCAGGTGGCTCACAGGAGACCCAGATTCAATCCCTGAATCAGAAAGAGCGCCTGGAGGAGGACATGGCCGCCCACTCGAGTGTTTTTCTCTGGGAAATCCCAGGGACAGAGCCAGGCGCGCTCCTCCACATCGGCACGTGTCAGAGCTTGATTCCAGTGTATTGGTATACCACGTTTTGTTCATCCATTCATCACTTGATGGGCGTTTGAATTGTTTCCACTTCTGGACTATTATAAATAATGCTGTTGTGAACATTTGTGTACAAATGTTCAAATGTACAAATGTTTGTGTACAAACATTGTGTACAAATGTTTTGATGTGGTGTAATTATTTTTAAACACAATACTTCTGTACTTTTTCAAAAAGAACATTTAAAATCAAAATGAGGAAGTCCCATACTCCTACCACTTAACCCAGGCATATTCTTTTTATATTACCTTCAATGTGTGTGTATTAAATACATTTTAAATGGCTGAAATCACATCTTCATGATCTACTCCATTTTTCTTCTGTTCCCGGTTAGACTTCCACCCTCACCGTTAAAAATTAAAGCTCTCTAATAAATTGTACCAATGTTTTATTAGCTCCCGAGGCAAAAGAAATAAAAGTAAAAATGAACAAATGGGACCTAATGAAACTTACAAGCTTTTGCACAGTAAAGGACATCCTCAATAAGATGAGAAGGCAGCCTACGGAATGGGAGCAAGTATTTGCGAATGGTGTGACTGAAAAGAGTGTAATTTTTTCCAAAATATGCAAACAGCTCATACAACTCCATAACAACAACAACAACAACAACAACACAAAAACCCAATCAAAAATGTGCAAAATACCTAAATAGATAGTTCTCCAAAGAAGACAGACAGATGGTCAGTAGGCACCTGAAAAGATGCTCAACATCACTAATTATTAGAGAAATGCAAATCAAAACTACAATGAGGTATCACTTCACACCAGTCAGAATTGTTCAGTCACTAAGTTGTGTCTCTCTGCAGCCCCATGAACTGCAGCACACCAGGCTTACCTGTCCTTCACTCTCTCCCGGAGTTTGCTCAAGTTCACATCCATTGAGTCAGTGATGCCGCTGAACTGGAGCTGGTCCTTTACCAGCCCCTGCCCCAGGCTTCTGCTTCCAATGAACCTGTTCAGTTCAGTCGCTCAGTCGTGTCCGATTCTTTGCGACCCTATGGACTACAGCACGCCAGGCTTCCCTGTCCTTCACCAACTCCCAGAGTTTGCTCAAACTCCTGTCCATTGACTCAGTGGTGCCATCCAACCATCTCATCCTCTGTCGTCCCCTTCTTCTCCTGCCCTCAATCTTCCCAGCATCAGGGTCTTTTCCAAAGAGTCAGCTCTTTGCATCTGGTGGCCAAAGTATTGCAGCTTCAGTTTCAGCATCAGTCCTTCCAATGAATATTTAGGACTGATCTCCTTTAGGATGGACTGGTTGGATCTCCTTGCAGTCTAAGGGACTCTCAAGAGTCTTCTCCAGCACCACAGTTCAAAAGCATCGATTCTTCAGTGCTCAGCCTTCTTTATAGTCCAACTCTCACCTCTGTGCATGACCACTGGAAACCCAGGCGGCATGTTGGCCAACACCTGGTGAAGGTTGCATCCTCAACGAGAACCAGCAGTGGGGCAACCGGGGCACCGGCATGTCGCCTGGCTGCCTGGAGTGGCTGAAGGATATGTCCCTTCCAGTCAGAGCCTGACAAAACATGGTCCACTGGAGAAGGGAATAGCACACCACTTCAGTATTCTTGCCTTTAGAATCCCATGAATACAATGAGAAGGAAAAAAGATATGACCAGTCACATGGCCGTCTTTAAAAAGGCTGCGAGTGATAAATGCTGGAGAGGGTGTGGTGAAAAGGGAAACCTCCTGCACTGTTGGTGGGAATGTAAATTGATGCAGCCTCTATGGAAAAACAGTATTGAGGTTCCTTAAAAAACTAAATATAGTTACTTCATGATCTAGCAATCCCACTCCTGAAGCATATACCTGGGGAAAACCTTAATTTGAAAAGATGCGAGCACCCCAGTGTTCATAGCAGCACTGTTTACAGTAGCCAAGACATAGAAGCAACCTAAATGTCCATTGAAAGACGAATGGATAGAGCCATGGTTTATATACACAATGGAATACTCCTCAGCCGTAAAAAAGAATGATATAATGCCATTTGCAGCAACCTGGGTGGACCTGGAGATAATAATACTAAGTAAAGTAGGTCAGATGGAGAAAGACAAATACATGATTATTGCTTATGTGCAGAATCTTAAAAAAAAAAAGATAAAATGAACTTATTTACAAAACAAACAGACTTGTAGATTTAGAGAATGAGGGAGACTGGAGGATAGGGATAGATTGGGAGTTTGGGGTTAATGGGTACACACTGCTGTATTTAAACCAGGTAATCAACAAGGGCCTACTGTAAAAATTAAAAGAAAAAAAAGAAAGAAAATTCATCTGTGTTGAGTGTTCAGTAGTTTTTTATTTACATAGATGTACCACAATTGTTTATCCATCCATTCACCAGTTAAAGGATATTTGCGTTTTCAGATTCTGGCAGTCGCAGCTGCCAAAAACCTTTTCACGCAGGTTTTTGTGTAAACAAAAGTTTCATTTCCCTTAGATAAACATACCTTGTTGGGTTATATGGTTAAGTATATGTCTAACTTTATAAGAATCTGCCAAACGCTCTTCCAAAATTTTGCATTCCCGCCAGCAATGAGTGAGAACACTAGTCACTCTGCATCCTCATCAGCGCTTGATGGTCAGGTGGTGCTGGTGGTTTGCTTTTTAATCTAGCTGTGTAATGTGTGTGTGGTATAATCTCATTGTGGTTTTAATTTGCCTTCTTTAATGACTCGTGGGTGTTGTGTATCTTTCTGGATGTTTGTCATCTTTGTATCTTTGGTAATGCTCCTGTTCAAATCTTTTGCCCATTTTCTTTTTTAAATTGGATTGTTTGTTTCTAGCTTACTGAGTTTTCAGAATTCCTTATATTCCGGTTACATGTTCTTTATCAAATGTGTGATGTGGACATAGTTTCTACCATGTGTGGCTTCTGATAATCTAATCAAATGTTTTCTTTTATATATCATGCTTTATAGTGTAATAGCTAAGAAATCCTTGCATAACCAAGATCACAAACATTTTCTCCTGTTCTAGAAATTTTTTGGCTGCACTGGGTCTTCGTAGCTGTGTGTGGACTTTCTGTAGTTGCGGCACACGGGCGTCTCTTGTTGCGGACCGTGGCCTCTGGGTGCACAGGCTTCAACAGCTGTGGCGCACAGGATTAATTGCTCCCTGACATGTGGGATCATCTCCGACCAGGGGTTGAGCCCGTGTCTCTTGCATTGGCAGGCGGATTCTCAACTGCTGGACTACTTAGGGAAGTCCATTCTTTTAGAAGTTTTGTAGTGATTTTTCTAGGCCCATTTGTTGACAAGACTGCCCTTTCCCCATTGAATTGCATTTGTATTTTTGTTGAAAATTAATTACTTTCCTAGGGCTGCCATAATAAAGTATCACAAACCGAGTGACTTAGAACAACAGTAATATTGTCTCAGTTTTGGAGGCCAGGAATCTGAAATCAAGGTGTCAGCAAGGCCATGCTCACTCTGAAACCTGTAGGGGAGGATCCTTCCTTGTTTCTTCCAGCTTCTAGTAACCCCAGGCGTCCTTTGGCTTATTGTACCATAATTCCAGTCTGTGCTCCACATGGTGTTCTTCCATCTCTTCATATCATCTCTCTCTCATATCTGTGCCCAAATTCCCCCTTTTTAAAAGACATCAGATATAATGGATTAGGGCTCACCTTAATGAGGTCGTCTTAAGTTGGTTAAATCAGCAAAGACCCATTCTCCAAATAAGGTCATATTCTGAGGTACCGAGGAATGGAACTTCAACATACCTTTTTATGGGGGACACAAATCAATTCAAAGCTTTACTTGAGCACGTGTATGGGTCTGCTGCTGATCACCTCTTCTGTTCCATTGATCTGTGTGTCTTTCCTGTTGCCAGTGTCACCCAGTACTGCATGTGTTGGGTTGGCCAAAAAGTTCATTCAGGTTTTTCCATAATGTATTATGGACAAATTTGAATGAACTTTCTGATCAACCCAATAGTTTTATGGTAAGTATTGAAATCAGGTAGTGTGAATTCTCCAACTTTCTGCTTTTCCAAATTATTGATATTTTGAGTATTTTTATTCTTTTACCTATCCATTTAGCTTTTAAAATCAGTTTGTCCGTTTTAGCAAAATATCCTACTGGGACTTTGATTGGCATTATGTTGAATCTTATCGTTGTTCGCAATCTTAGGGGGACAGCATTCAGGCATTTATCTTTAAGTATGATACTAACTGTAGGATTTTTGTAGATGCCTTTTATTAGGATAAGAAAGTTTCCTCTATTTCTAGATCGCCAAGAGTTTTTATCATGAATGGATGTTGACTTCTGTGAAATGTTTCTTCTGCATCTATTGAGATAATCATACAGTTTTTCTTCTTCAGTCTGTTGATATACTGAATTACATTGATTTTTAAATATTAAACAACTTATCTTGCATTCCCAAGATAAAGTCTACTGGTCATGATGGTATTAATTTTATGCATTGTAGAACTTACTGGCAGAAGTTGTTCAGGATATTCTCTTATTACCCTGTTAATGCCTACAGGGCCTATAGTAGTGTATCTTCTTCCATTCCTGATAATACTGGCAATCTGTGTCTTGTTTTCCTGTTCAGTCTGATCAGTTTGATTTTATTGATGTCAGAGGAACAGATTTTGGTTTCATTGATTTTTCTCTCTCTTTTTGGCTTTCTATTGTACTGATTTTTGTGGCTATCTTTATTGTTTGTCTTTTTCTTCTGCATACTTTGGGCTCAATTTACCAATAAATTCAACAACTTGGATAATAGTCAAATTCCTTGAAAGTACACAAACCATCAAAGCTCACTCAAGAGAAATAGATAATCGGAATAGCCTTATCTCTATTAAAAAATTGTAGTTGAAAATTTTTCCATGAAGGAAACTCCAGGCACCAGAGACTTGATTGGTGATTTTATTTCAACATTTGAGGAAGAAATAGTGCCAGTTTCTACACAATCTTTTCCTTAAAATGGAGGAGGAAAGACTAATTCCGTATCATTCTGTAAAGCAGATACCATCCTGATAGCAAACCCAAGAAAGGTGTTACTAGGAAAGAAAACTACAATCAAGCCTTCTTTATGAACATAGATGAAAAGTTCTTAAAATTTAAGTGAATTTCTGAAAAGGAAAATACAATCACGATGACTCAGTAGGGTGAGCTTCAGGTATTATTCCTCACATTCCTTGCAGGTGGCTGTCTTCCCAACCTTGGGTAGCTTACACACACACACACACACACTTTTCACTGATTTGAGGGTGCTGTCCGCAGATTTCTGGAGTTCTCTCTGCAGGTCTCTGGTCTACATATTCAGGCTGCTTTGGTGGCTTTTAGCTCTCAGCAGCTCCTCGGCCCTCCTGGGCGCTCAGTCCTGACTGCAGACTCGCTCCAGGTGATCACAGGGCTCAGCTCAATTGTTCTCTCTCTCCCCGGCTTCACTGTCCTGTGCGGCCTGTCGTCCAGTGTTTAGAAGCCATAGTTTCGTGTATCTTTTTGGCTTTTTAGCTGTTCGGGTTGGGAAAGTAAATCCAATTCCTTATAGCTCCATCTCAGCCAGAAGCAGAAGTCCGTAACCGGAATATGAAATGATTATATCACATTTTACAGTGTCAGTATACCCAGATCTTATTAATTCCTATAATATTTGACATATAAATTGTTCTCATGTTTTTGTTATATAGATGATGCTGAAGTAGACCTTTTCATGCACATACTTTTTCGCTTCTATTGAATTATTTCCTTAAGTTTCCAGGAGAATATTACTGGATCAAAAGGTAATTTTAAGAATTGCATTTATGTGTTTTAATCTGCTTCCATTATATTCGTTGCTATTCAAGCTTCTGCCCCTTAGTGCCCCTGCGGCAGCAGCAGGGCCACCGGTGCTGGTGCTCCCGCCAGCTCCCAGATGGCTGCTTTCACGAAGGTTCCCACAGCAGCCGGAAGCTGGAAAACCTGCCTGCCCGGATTAGTGAGAGCACTTCCAGCTCCTGTTGGGAACTCAGGGATTCAGGGGCAGTTAGTGAGAGAAATGGCCTATATATATAATTTTCAGAGAGTCTTTAAAATATATCCAGAGTCTGGCCTGTTCTCACTGTTCCCACAATAGCAAAGCCAACATCATTCCTACCACGTCACCACCCCATGCCCTGCAGTCTTCTCTGCACAGCAGCCAGAGAGAACTTTTAAATCCTGAGTCAGATTGGGGCTCACCGCTGCTTAGAGCCGGTAGGAGAAGGAGACCCGGCTGTCTGCGCGCTGAAGGCCCCCTGAGCCGGCGGCCCCTGCAGCTGCCGCCACCTGCCACGCCCCTCCCTGCTGCGCCTGCCGCCTGGACCCTCCTGCCTCAGGAGCCACAGGACTTGGTCTCCCACTGCCTTCTGTTTGGGTCTTTGCTTGGATGTCACCTAATCCTCAGAGAACTTTTCCTGATCACGTTAGCTACATGGCCCCTTTCTCCTGACACTTCTGCACCTTCCCCTCAGGACTGTAGGTAGCACCGTCTGACAGCTGTTTCTGTGTTCGCTGAGTCTGTTGGGATGTAATTGTGGGGACTTGCGTTTTTCATTTTTGCATCTTGGCCCTGATAGCCATGCTTGTCTCTTGGCGGCGCTCAGTAACTGCTGAGTGACTGAACCAACAAGGGGCAAGCCAAGGTGGGGAAAGGGAGCTGCATGCTGAGAACTGCCTTCCCAGCCCGCTCCGTCCTCCACAGCAGCACCCGCTTCCTCCGCACGTCCTCGGCCCTTCTGGAGGAAACAGCCAGGTCACTGCCTCTGAGGTGCTGGTGAGGAGTGCTTCTGATGATCTCAACTGGCATGTGTTACACTGAACCATAGGAAGTTGTTGTTTTTTGAGCTTGTAATGGATGGTTTTCAGCAGTTGCCATACGGCCTTTAGTAACCTCAGTGTCGAGGGTCCAGTAATTAACAGTAACCTTCCGGAGGTTAGGAGGAGGACTGCTTATCGCCCGATGCTTCCCGAGCATTTGCTGTGTGTCAGGGCAGATGGTGTTTTCACGCCATCCTCATAACCACTTTAGGACGTAGGTAGGTACTGTTATTCTATCCAGTCTGTGGAGAAGAAAATTGATATTCGAACAAGTGATGTGAATGTGCCCAAGCTTATAAGCGGGGAGCCGCAGAGCTGGGGTGTGAATGCACATCTGTCTGACCAGAGAGGTCTTCACTTGATCCGCAGCACTGTCTGGCCCTGCACGAAGGTGGCAGAGGATGAGCTGGAAAGCCGCGCTCTCCTAAGGCTGATGCCACAGCAGCGTGCTCGCCCAGGGCTCCGGGCCGCAGCGGCATGGCCGAGCTCGGGGGTTCTTTCCCAGCACTGCTGAGCTGGTGGCTGACCAACAGCCTCTCAGCAGGTGCCATGCTGGAGACGGTTATCAGGGTCCGTTTGGGAGACTGCACGTGGGTCTCCTCTCGGCTTGTTTCTCATGTGTGAGGACTGGAGATAATCTGCGTCAAAATATGCTGTGAGGATGCATGCTGACATGATTTTAAGAACTTCTTGCTTTAATGTAAAAATACTTGCTCCATCCATCACAGAATTCTGATTCAAACCAGGCCCTGCATACCTGTCACACTGAAGGAAGACATTACGTCTTCCTCTTGCAAAGCAGACAGACAGGTCTAGGGCGGCTGGCCCATTAGGGAAGTGGGTTCTGCCATCTGTTTCTCAGCAGGACTTATCTGGAAGCAGGAGGGCTGCCTCCCAGGTGGGCCGTCATGATGAGCATTTAGCTCATACATGGCCCAGTTAGGTTGTGTCTGGGCAGGAGGAGGGGCTGGTGACCCAGCTGAACTGCCCTTGGGACAAGCTGATTAGTTTTGGCCCCAGATTTGCAAGTGTGTCTTTAAAGAGAGCTAAGATGTTTTTCATGTGCCTAATTTTCAACGTATGCTGGAGTAAAGGGTCCATAGGCTGATGTTTTCTCAGGGTGCCCTCGATGGTTCTTTGACTTTCCTTTTTGTTTCTCTCTCACTCAGCTGACCCTTCGCGCTTACCCAGAACCCTGTGCAGACAGCAGGGGGGAGATGAAGCCAGCAGCTGTCACCTGCACGCTCCTGTCACCTGAGAATGGCGGAAGGGTGTTCAGGGCTGGGCGGGTGTAGTTCCAAAACCCAGAGGGCACTTGTCCTAAAAGATTTCAGCCACGGCCTCATGGTTATCTTCCGTTTATGTTATTTTCCTTTCGTTTCACGGTTAGAAGTGAAAGGCTTCATTCAGAAAAAGACTGAGAAACTGCATTTCTGTTGAGGCTCAAGTAGGTGATGATAGGTTCTTTCTAGTTCTAAAGGGAGCAGGTTAGAAAGTGAGAGGAAGCCCTGAGTGCTGATGCCTCGGTTGATTATTTATTGTTTTAAAATTGAGATACAAATCACATGCTACAAAGTTCACTACTTTTAAAGTGGATAATTTAGTGGTTTGAATATTTCTTGCTGTTGTGTGGCTAATCACCACTCTCCAATTCCAGACCAGTTTTCACCTCCACAGATAGATACCCCGCACACATCCTTCCCCTGCCTTCTGCCTTCCCCTCTCCTCCAGCCCCTGGCAGTCACTAATCTACTTTCTGTAACTGGGGATTTGCTTCTGCTGGATATTTCTTTTAAATAGAATCATACCAATATTCATCCTCTTGTGACGGGCTTCTTTAACTGAGCCTACTGTTTTGAAGATTCCCCAATGGTATAGTATCATCAGCACTTCATTCCTTTTTACAGCTGAATGACATTCCGTTGTATGGATATTCTGTGCATTCCATATACCCCTGCACCAGTTCTTGGACACACGGGTTGTTTCTGCATTTTGGCTCGAATGCGTCATTCTGCTGTAAACCTCCGTGTACAGTTGTGTGGATACTTGTTTTAACTTCTTTGGGTAAATAACTAGGAGTGGAATTCTGGGGTCATATGGTAACCCTACATCTCACCTTTTGAGGAGCGTCAGAGTGCTTTCCACAGTAGCTCCGCCCTCTGACGTTCCCACCAGCAGCAGTTGAGGCTTCCAGTTTCGCCACATCGTCACCAGCACTAATCATTGCCTTTCTGATTACAGCCGTCCTCATGGCTCTGACGTGGTCTCTCACTGTGGTTCTGATGTGCATTTTCCTGGTGACTAATGATGTTGAACATCTTTGTACATGCTCACTGGCTACTTAACATCTGTTCTTTGGAGAAATGTCTGTTCAGATCTTAAGCCTGTTTTTAAAAATTGGGCTATTTGTCTTTTTAATGTTGAGTCACTTTTTTACGAGGACAAAAAGAGAAAGGCAAGGGTTTAAACAATAACAGGAGATTTAGTTAGATTACAACTTCATGGTTTTCCAGCCATGAGGTGCTGGAAAGTGTGGTGGATGAAGTGGAAACGCCAGAGTCAGGTGAGTGGAGGTACTGACTCAGACGTGTTCTAAGTGATTCCTCAAAAATTCTGGCTCGGAGGAACCTATTCACGGAAGTTTCGGCGGTGTCTGGTTTTTATCTTCTGTTTTAGGAATGTTTGCTTGAGCGTAGAGCATCAGGAAGTCTGTCTGTGTGGTCCTCTCCAGCCTTAGGAGTGCAGGGACTGAGCAGGCTCTCCTCTTGGCCCACAGAGCTGTTGAGAACAGCAGTTTCATAGCTTCTTCACAGTGTTTTCCTCTTGGACGAAATGTTGAGAACAGTAGACTTTTTCTTTCAAGTGAGACTTTTCTTTCCCTGTCAAACATTTACCTTGCCACCGCCCTGGACCAGCATATCAGTCTATGTACAGAAAGGACCCCCTGCAGAGGGGCTGCGGTGGATGACTTTCCCCTTTGCACTCCTGCCCAAGCAGATGTTTCTGGACCAGATGACACTTGAGGAGCCTCCCAGCTCTGAGACACTAGGCTAGGAAACCCCAGTCTGGATCTGCAGAAGATTCTCCTGTCCTCTCCGCACAATGTCAGGTGGGAGGCAGGGGCCTGGCTTGGAAATGGGGTGACAGGCCCTCCAGGGGGAAGGGAGTCTTACCCAAGAGGATCTTCCTGGTGGGAGGGAACTAGGCTTGTTTCCCATGGACCTTTGAGGGTCACATGGACTGTCCAGGTCAGAGGTGGAGGGAGGAGGAAGTCTTCTGACAGGTCTCTGGGAGGGTTACTGCCACTGTCTCGTCAGTTTCCCCGAGTCCCTGTTCCCCTCTCCCTGCAGTCCTCATACGCAGGTGAAGGAGAGCTGGGGAGGGGGTCCGGTTCCGTCTGGAGCACACCGCTGGTCTCCTGTAACTGCCTCCAAAAGTTGCACATTGCTAGCTTTCTCCCCTCCCCCATCCATCCCACTCTGGATGGTCCAGTCCTTTAATGGTGGGGGGTGGGGGTAGAGAAGGGGGTGTCTCAACTTGAATTTCCCCCCTGAATACTCTGCATTATGTTTATCTCCTATTCCTGGTCTTCCCTGCTTTTAGGAAGTCACGTACCTTCTGCCAATGGCCCCTTCTCAGCCCTGACTCCGAGTATGTGGCCCCAGGAGATCCTGGCCAAGTACGCGCAGGTACAGCAGGCTCAGCAGCTCTGCCCCACGCTGGGGCACCCGGGGGGCCACCACCTGCTGCAGGTGTCCTGGGAGGGGAGTCGCTCCCCTGTATTCACATGGGGCCCCAGAGACAGCTTCTTAGCTCCACATCCTCTGTGAATCAACCATTAGGTTGGAGAAAAAGTATGACCTCTGCTCTCGGTATTATGGGGACAGAAAACACATAAAATGTGTTTCTTGCCTTGACCTTATTATCTTTGACCTCGAGGAAAATGCGGGGAGAATTCGAGAGGGTCATTGGCCCCGTAGCTGAGAGCCTCCCACAGGAGGCTTCAGGGGAGGCTGGGAGGAGTGCAGCAGGGCTGACCTTCCCGCCCCCGGCTCTAGGAGGAGGCCACCGTGGAGCAGCCAGAGTTCTGCTATGATGAGTTCGGGTTCCGCGTGGACAAGGAAGGTGAGACTGAGCCCCTCGGGGGTAACCTGCCCCGTCCTTGTTGGGGAGCACCAGCTCTGTGACCGATGACACTGTGGTGGCCTCGGGCTCTGGATGTTTCACCCCGATGTTCTAGAATCATGGACAAAGCCACATCTGATGCTGATGCTATTACAAGTATACGGAGTCCTCCAGGATATTTTTGGTTTTGGAGAGGGGCGAGGTTCCCTTTTTTCTTTTCTTTGCTACTCTGCACAGCTTGTGGATTCTTAGTTCCCCAACCAGGGATTGAACTCAGGCCCTTGGCAATGAAAATGCTCAGTCCTAGCCACTGGACCACCAGGAATTCCCAGTTTTTGTTTTTAAGATTAATTTTATTGATCGTAATATGATAATAAAAGCAATAATGTTCATTATAAAGAATTTTAAAAATACATCAATATGTAAAGATTAAAACAATCCGTAATCCTACAACCTGCAGATAACTGCTGACATTTCAGTGTGTTTTTTTCCTGGCTTTGTGAGTATTCGTCTGTACCTTTCATAACTAAGATGGTATCATATACATGTTTTTATATTGTTCTTATATCTCTTCACCTTATTCTATGAGCATTTTGTCTGTCAGTTAAGATATTCTTTAAAGAATATTTTCTGTGACTGTGTACTGACCCATTGCAATGGGCTGGTCATTGTGTATCTGTGACCGGTCTTCTGTAAGCGAACCCCAGGCTATCCCCACTGCTTGCTGCTGTCGGTCGCCACATGGGCGCTTGGGAGGCCGTCTGCCAGAACCCAGGGCGGCCTGCCCCCAGCCAGATAACTGACCGAGACCGGCCGTCTGCAGGCCGCGCGTTTGCGGTTCTGACGAGTCTTCGTTGTAGTCGGGTTCACAGGCAGGCATTTGTGAGTTAAAAGCTGCACCTGAGAGGAGCATGGAACTTTCTAGTATGATGGGAGTATTCTGTATCCTGACGGGGACAGTGTTTAGATGTTTATTGATCCTCGACAAAGACGAGGCCAACAGGATTTTCAGGGCAGAAGGGTGAACACCTAGGGAGCAGGGACGGTGGGCTCATGGGTCTGGTTTGGGGGAGACAGTGAAGAGCGCAGATTTGCTGTTCAGGGTGCCAGGGAAGTGCCAGGGAAGTGACTGGAAAGGGTACCCTGGGTTTCAGCAGTGAGCTCTGGGCAGTGGACCCCGAGCCTGGCCCTCTGCTCTCGGAGCACAGACAGCGGGGTCGCTGTCCCCCTCCCCACAGACGCAGATGGCACCCCCTATTCCGGCCAGCTGCTGGAGGACCCGCCCCAGAGGCTGCGCTGGCAGGCCCACCTGGAGTTCACCCACAACCACGACGTGGGGGACCTCACCTGGGACAAGATCGCCGTCTCCCTGCCACGCTCGGAGAAGCTCCGCTCCCTGGTGCTGGCCGGGGTCCCCCATAGCATGAGGCCACAGGTGAGGCGGGGGCCCACGGAGGCCATGGGGATCGGGGCCCCACGGGGACTGAGTGCCGTGCCCCCTCCTCAGCTGTGGATGCGGCTGTCTGGGGCCCTGCAGAAGAAGAGGAACTCCGAACTGTCCTACCGAGAGATCGTGAAGAACAGCTCCAACGATGAGACCATTGCTGCCAAGCAGGTGAGGCCCTGGGGTGGGGGGCAAAGAGTGGGGGGAGGCCCCTCAGGGGTGGCCCAGGAGAGCTCTGCGGCCGGAGGCAGCCCTGGGTAGTCCTTTCACCCCGACACCCGTGCCTGGAGCCAGCTTCTCCCGTGGTTGCTCTAGGGGTTGGGGGAATAGTCAGAAAGGTCACCATACCCGGTGCATATTAGGGTCCCCTGGAGACTTTAAATGCAGGTTTCCAGGCTTCTTTCCAGAGATTCTCATTCCATAGCTCTGGCTCAAGCCCCAGGCTTCTGTAGTTTAGTTGAGAAGATCCCCGTGAACCACGTGGCCTCAGCTGCACACCAGCTGGGCTCTCATCCCCAAGGGAGGAGGGTTAACTTTGACCCAGGGCCTGAGGACCCCCTCTTCCTGGGAGAGAAGCCAACCTGAGGTTTGCCCCACACAGGGGTCCCTGGCCTCCTCCCCGGGGGTCTCGGTGTCGGGGGTGCGGAGGCTGTGCCGCGGCAGCTGCGCCTCACGGGCTCTTGTTGTGGGCGGGCTGCCGGCAGATCGAGAAGGACCTGCTCCGCACCATGCCCAGCAACGCCTGCTTCGCCCACGTGAGCGGCGTCGGGGTGCCCCGCCTGCGCAGGGTGCTCCGAGCGCTGGCCTGGCTCTACCCGGAGATCGGCTACTGCCAGGGCACGGGCATGGTGAGCACAGCCTGGGGTGACCCACCTCACCATTGGGGTGGGAGGCGGGGAGGAGAGAGTGGCGGGGGCGTTGGGAGGAGGGAGAGGGCCGCCAGGTGCCTGAGGCGGGCACATGGTCTGTGGCATGACGCCCACAGAGGCCACCTTACTCTGATGGGTCCCCCCGACAGTGTGTGGAGACCTGGGTAGATGCCCCTTGTCCCCCTGCCCTGCCAGGTGGCTGCCTGCCTCCTGCTCTTCCTGGAGGAGGATGACGCCTTCTGGATGATGTGCGCCATCATCGAGGACCTGCTCCCTGCCTCCTACTTCAGCACCACCCTGCTGGGCGTGCAGACGGACCAGCGCGTCCTGCGGCACCTCATCGTCCAGTACTTGCCTCGCCTGGACAGGCTGCTCCAGGAGCACGACATTGGTGAGGGCCCGACCCGCCTCTGCTCTGGATCCTGGGGTCCCAGCTTGGGCTTAGGTGCCGCGGGTCTGAGGCCTCAGGACGTGGCCAAGGATGGCACCTGGCAGCTCGGGAGGGAGAAGGGGGCGTGCCCCCCTGCGCAGCTCTCTTGCTCTCTGCCACCCCGCCTCCTCCACAGCTCGCGGGCCTGGGGGACGCCCGTTCTGGCGGCCCCGTGCCCACCGCCCCTGCCCCGCCGTGTGTCCACAGAGCTGTCGCTCATCACGCTGCACTGGTTCCTCACGGCCTTCGCCAGCGTGGTGCACATCCGCCTGCTGCTCCGCCTCTGGGACCTGTTTTTCTACGAGGGCTCCCTGGTGCTGTTCCAGGCCACGTTGGGCATGCTGCGCCTCAAGGTGACGGCCCAGCCCCGGCGTCAGAGGTGGCTCCTTGGCAGCCCCGCAGGGCCGGCCCTCCGCCTCCCTGGTCCGGGTCGCAGCCTCCTGCGGCCTGAGCACCGGCCCATCCAGGGAGCGGGGGTGTCTCTCAGGGGCAGGGCCTCCTTGTGCTCAGCTTGACCATGCAGGGAAGTCTCCCTGGTGGCTCGGGTCCTCCAGGCGGTGACACCCGCCCTTCGCCTGGCCCAGGAGGACGAGCTGATCCAGTCGGAGAACTCGGCCTCCATCTTCAACACGCTGTCAGACATCCCGTCACAGCTGGAGGACGCGGACCTGCTGCTGGCGGAGGCCATGCGGCTGGCGGGCTCGCTCACCGCCGTGGCCGTGGAGACCCAGCGCCGCAAGCACCTGGCCTACCTCCTGGCCGACCAGGGCCAGCTCCTGGGCGCCCCCGCCACCACTGGCCTCTCTCAGGTGGGCGTGGGAGGGAGGAGGCCCCGCTCACCTCCGCCCCTCAGCTCCCAGGGCCCGGCCTGGCTGGACCACCGCTGTGGAGGGACCACCGCTTTGGCCTTGGCACGTCTCTGCCAAGAGCTACCCTGTTTGGGCGTAGGATAGACCCAGGCTTGATCTGACCCTCAGAGCTGGCGTCAGAGGCCACGTCAGAGAAGGCAGCATGAGTGAGATGCTGGCCGGGCCTCCTCCTGTGCTGGGGTGCCATCTGGCTGCTGGGTGCCCAGCCCCGCTGACCTGACTTCATGCCCACAGGTGGTCTGGGTGCTGGGTGCCTGGCCCCGCTGACCTGACTTCGTGCCCACAGGTGGTCCGCCGCAGGACTCAGCGGAGGAAGTCTGGCATCACATCGCTGCTCTTTGGTGAGAGCTCCGTGCTTGTGGCCGGGCGCTGGGCTGGGCTCTGAAAGTGGGGTGATGGGGGTGATCAGACTCACACCCCATGTGGACTCTGCCCTTCCTTGGAGTCGGGATGGGGCACGGCCACGGCTGCCATTGGTCTCTGGGCCTCGTAGGGGAGGATGACCTGGAGGCGATGAAGGCCAAGAACATCAAGCAGACGGAGCTGGTGGCTGACCTTCGGGAAGCCATCCTGCGTGTGGCCCGCCACTTCCAGTGCGCGGACCCCAAGAACTGCAATGTGGTGAGTCTCGGGGCCCAGCCCTGGGTGCAGGGCTTGACCGGGCCCCGCTGCCCTGGCCCTGGCCTGAGCAGTGGCCTTTCTGCCGCCCTGGCAGGAGCTGACCCCGGACTACAGCATGGAGAGCCACCAGCGGGACCATGAAAACTACGTGGCCTGCTCGCGCGGCCACCCGCGCCGAGCCAAGGCCCTGCTGGACTTCGAGCGCCATGACGACGACGAGCTGGGCTTCCGCAAGAACGACATCATCACGGTGAGTGGGGAGTGGGCGCCTTCCCTTGGCAGCGGGTGGGGTGGCCAAGCCCTCGCCTGGCCAGAGCTCTGACCCAGGACAAAGCCGGGCAGCTGGAGCCGAGCTTCCCACGCTTTTCCTTGGCAGATCGTCTCTCAGAAGGACGAGCACTGCTGGGTGGGCGAGCTGAACGGCCTGAGAGGTGAGGCCTCCGTCTGGTCCGTGTCGTGCCGGGCCGGCGGGAGGGTGGGCCAGGCCGTGAAGCTGCGGCGGCGCTGGGTTTGCTCAGTGTCTCTGTCGCCCTGTGTCCTCAGCCCCGTGGAGGGTGGGAGACCTCAGGACGCAGAGCCGCGCGCCTCACGGGCTCTGCTTCTCCCCCAGGCTGGTTTCCAGCCAAGTTCGTGGAAGTCCTGGATGAGCGGAGCAAGGAGGTGAGCGCGCACACGAGGTGGGCCTGTCCCCGGGGGCCATGCCCCTTCTACCCCAAGGCTGGCGCCCTCCTGGCCCCAGGCTGTCCCCCTGGGCGTGTGGAGCGCTTGTGAGGATGGGGAGGGGCTGGCTGGGGCCCTCAGACCCCATCCTCCCCCCTCAGTACTCCATCGCGGGGGACGATGCTGTGACAGAGGGGGTCACAGACCTAGTGCGAGGGACCCTCTGCCCGGCCCTCAAGGCCCTATTTGAACACGGACTGAAGAAGCCTTCACTGCTCGGGGGCGCCTGCCACCCCTGGCTGTTCATCGAGGAGGTGAGTGTCCGGACCCCGTGGAGCTGGTGGGGAGGTGACCTGCTCAGCCGGACTCTGTGGCTCTGACCTGGTATCTACCCTCGGGTCGCTGACACTCACCGTGCCCCCAGGCAGCGGGCCGGGAGGTCGAGAGAGACTTCGACTCCGTGTACTCGCGCCTGGTGCTGTGCAAGACGTACAGGTAACCTGGTGCCTGCGTCCTCCTGCAGGTCACCCTCTCGGCAGCCTGGGGCCCAAGCCCTCCTGGCAGCCTGGGGCCAGGGATGGAGGGAGGGCGTGGCCCAAGCCCACCAGGGCGGTGTGGGCAGCTCTGGTCCCCCCTCAGGTTGGATGAAGATGGCAAAGTCCTGACCCCAGAGGAGCTGCTCTACCGGGTAAGGGGGGCCGCGGGCGGACTGGCCTCTAGGGTGGGCAGCTGGGGACACCTGAGTGACCGCTGTGCCCCCCAGGCTGTGCAGTCTGTTAACGTGACCCACGACGCCGCACACGCACAAATGGACGTGAAGCTCCGCTCCCTCATCTGCGTGGGGCTCAAGTGAGTGTGTGCGCCCCCGTGAGCGGGGGCTGTGTGTGTGTGCGTGTGCCCCCACCGGGGGCGGGGCTGAGCTGGGCGACGGAGGTGGGCGGCGGCCAGGGTGGCTCCGGAAGATTGTCCTCCAGTGTGAGACCAGCCACCGCTTGGCAGGGAGGGGCACTGGGGCTGGTGAAGCACTGGTTCCAGTGAGGTGAGCGGTCAGGGCTCACCAGGGACCTGGCTGCAGGCTGAGGGATGCCGGCCTCCAGCGGGCCAGGCTGAGCGTGGGGTTTCTGGACTTGCCACTAGGCAGAGGGGCGGCGTCCAGGCCGCGCTGACCTGGGGGCGGGGGCCCCCCCGCGATGAGCTCAGAGCATGCCGTGGGGCTGCTGGCCAGCGAGCAGGCGCGTCACAGGCTGAGCGACCAGCAGGGCTGAGGGAGGTGGTGACGGAGCCTCAGACGCAGGAGGGGCGGTGAGAGGTCGGGGGCACGGGCCTCTGAGCAGGTGCCCTCCCTGCCCCTAGCGAGCAGGTGCTGCACCTGTGGCTGGAGGTGCTCTGCTCCAGCCTGCCCACGGTGGAGAAGTGGTACCAGCCCTGGTCCTTCCTGCGCAGCCCCGGCTGGGTCCAGATCAAGTGTGAGCTGCGGTGAGGAGACCCTGGGCTCCTGCAGGCCCAGCCCGGGGTGTGGGGGCAGCAGGGGGTGTGGGGGTGTGGGCTGAGCCTTGCCAGCGTCTGACAGCCCCCCCCTTCGCCCTCCAGGGTCCTCTGCTGCTTCGCTTTCAGCCTCTCCCAGGACTGGGAGCTTCCTGCAAAGAGAGAGGTGGGTGGTGGGGCCTGCCTCCCAGGGGACTGTGGCGGGTGGGGCAGGCTGGCATCGGTGCCGGGGGCCGCCTCCCCCAAGCGTTTCCGGGTGGCCGAGGCCTGGGGGAGGGGGCGGGGTCCGAGTACTGGCACCACCTGCAGCGACCACCCTGGCCCTGCCACCTGGCTTCCTCGCCGTGTGCCCAGCAGCCATGACAGGAGGGCTGTCTCGTGCAGGAGGAGAAGAAGCCCTTGAAGGAGGGCGTCCAGGACATGCTGGTGAAGCACCACCTCTTCAGCTGGGACATCGACGGGTGACATGCTCCTCCAGGGGCCCTGTCTCACCCAGGCGCCGCCCCCCCCCCGCCCCCCACAAAGCGAGGAGAGAACGGCCGGCCCTGGCCAGCCCCAAGCTGCAGGGTCGAGGGGAAGACAGGCTCCAGCGTTCTGACTGGGCACCGTGGTCGGGGGGGGGGGGGGCGGTGGTCAGAGTGGCAGAGGAGGGCAGAGGGTGGCAGGAACAGGCGGGGGTGCCCAGCTTTGCCAGGTCCCCCCAGGGCTGGAGCAGGGCCCTGTCCTGCCAGCGTCTTTACAGAGGCCCTGGGCCCAGCTCCATGGTGCCGACCAAAAACCTCGTGAGGGGGTGGCGCGCCAGCTCTGGGCTGTCAGGTTTTGCTCAGGAAGAGGGTGGGGTGGCTGAAGGCTCCTGGGCCTCCGTGATTTATAAATAAACTCTTGTCTTTGAGAAAGCACCTCCCCGTCTCCCATCCAGCCAGGGCTGGGAAGTGGTGTCAGGGTCACAGCGTGGACACCTGGGACCCAGCCCTACCACCCACGTCTCGTCTAACGTGGATTGAACGACATGGACCAGCAAGAGGTGTTTTTGTTTTTATTTTAAAAAGTTCACACAGCTGTCCCACCTCCGGTTTTGGTGACGCCACCCCTAGTCCCGTGGATGACCGTGAGGGGCAGGCGGCGGCGGCGGCCAGAGCCTGAGGGCCGTCTCGGGCTCCCCCGCCCGGGCCGTGGTGGCTGCAGTGAGGCAGCAGACGGAATGTGGGCAGGAAGCGCCCCGCCCTCGTGGCACTGATAAGGAGCAGGAAGCAGGAGGGTGGGGCTCAGGCTGTGGCGAGGTGGCTACACGTCAAACACAAGTGATGGGCGGGGCCGCGGTGAGCCTCGCCCGGCCCTGGGAGCGGTGGTCTCCAGGCCCTTGCGTGTGCAGAAGGCGGGGGCGGCCTCATCCACCCCCGCCGAGATATGTGTATACGTATGGCGATATATATAACAGAGGTATGTACACCTGTACAGAAACTGCCACCAACCACACATGGCTGCACTACACCAAGACACTAAGATGCAGGGAGCCCCTCCCGGGAAGCCTGGGACGCTGGTGTTGGCGCCGCGAGGATGGTGAGGTAGAGGCCCAGCCCGTGCCCCCTCGGAGGAAGAAGACACGCGGGCTCTGGCTCTGCCTCTGCCTCAGCCCCGGGCCTCGCCTCCTGAGCAGACCGCAGCCAGCAAGTGCACCCCGACCTCACAGAAGGAGGTCAAATAGAAAAGCCCGGCCCGTGCAGGCCTCCCGGAGCCCGGGGTGGGTCCCGGCACCGCCTCCCTGGAGCAGGCAGGGCCTGTGATTGTCAGGACTTCCGGCCTCACGGAGGGGCGGGATGGGGCTGGAAAGTGCCGGGCGCCCCAGAGTTCTCGGGGCCTCTAGCCCTCCCACCCCCCGGAGCTACAAGCAGGAGTCCCAGTGCAGCTGTAAGTCGTGGCCGTCGAGGAAGTCCGTGGAGAAGAGGCTGGGGGCCGTGGTGCTGAGCGGGGCCAGGCTGAGCACCGGCCCGCCCGAGGACAGCTCCAGCCAGTCCATGCTGTCCAGGTGCCCGTCAGCCAAGTCCAGGCCCACACCGCTGGGCTCAGGCGCAAAGTGCAATTCCGAGGTGTCCATGGGGGATGGGGGGTGGTCCAGGATGGCGGAGCTGCTCAGCATCTGGCTGTGGAGGTCGTCGATGAGGGAGAGGGGCTCCGGTCCCTCGTGCCCGCCAGTCAGCAGCGGCAGCCCTGTGCTGCTCTCCAGGAAGTCCTCCAGGCGCCCAGGCAGGGCCGGCGAGCCCGACGGCAGCGGGGCAGCCTGAGGGAGCTCGGCCACGGGCGAGGGCTGGGCGGCCAGGGGCGAGCCGCAGGCTGCTGTTGGGGGCGCCTTCTCTTTCCCTGGCTCCTTGAAATCCGCTGAGATCTCTGCCAATCAAGAAAGCAAAGGGGCGTCAGAAGCCAGCCTGAGTGTGACCTGCAATTGGAGCTTCCCCTTATAGCACGTACAAATATTAATTCAAAATGGGTCAAAGATCTAGATTTAGGAGCCAAAACTATAAAAGAAGAAAAGGGAACATCTTTGTGACACTGAAGTCAGTAGTGATTTCTTGGTTGTAACACCAAAGGCATAGGCAAAGAAAAAATAAACTGGCCTACATAAAAACTTAAAACTCTGTACATCAAAGATCACTATTGAAAATGAAAAGACCATACAGCAACTATACTTCAAAAAAGTTAAGTGAAAAGACAAGCCATGGAATGGGAGAAAATATTTGCAAACCGTGTATCTGGGTAGGTGACTGATATCCAGAATAACTCCTAGAACACAACAAAACCCAACTGGAAAATGGACCAAGAAATCAAGACATTTCTCCAGAATATACACAGGCGGCTGTAAGCACATGAAAAAGTGAAAAGTGAAGTCACTCAGTTGTGTCTGACTCTTTATGACCCCATGGACTGTAGCCCACCAGGCTCTGCCATCCATGGGATTCTCCAGGCAAGAATACTGGAGTGGGCTGCCAATTCCTTCTCCAGGGAATTTTCCCAGGGATCGAACCCCGGTCTCCCGCATTCCAGGCAGGCGCTTTAACCGCTGAGCCACCAGGGAAGCCAAGATGCTCAACACTAGTAATCATCAGGGAAAGACAAAAATTTGAAAGTAAGTGTTGGCAAGGATGTGGACCAACGGGAACCCTTGTGAGTGGCTGGTGTGAATGAAAATAGTGCAGCTGTGTGGAAAGCAGTCCTGCAGTCCCTCAAAACGTGAAAAGCACAGAATGACTGATCCGGCAGCCCCACCTCTAGGTGCGCGCCCCAAAGAACGGAAACGCGGACTCAGATACCAGCGCTCTTGACAGCGTTGTTCACAACAGCCAAAAGGCAGAAACAGCCAAAAGTGGATGAAGGGATAAACACATTGGTACTGACACCATGGAACACTATTCAGCACAAAAGAAATTCTGGTAAAAGCTGCGACACGGAAGAAAACCTTGAGGATATTATGCTAAGTGAAGCCAGCCAGAAACAAAAGGAGAAATAGCGATGACTGCACTCACACAGATTTAGAACAGGCATTCACAGAGACAGGAAGCAGAAAACCGGGGGGAAACGGAGTTAGTGTGTGAAGGTGACTGTCAGCACGGGACGACGCAAGAGCCCTAGAAACGGAGCAGCGACTGCTGCACAATGATGAAAATGAACTTCATGCTGCTGAGTTTGCACCTTTCAAAGATGATTATGATGGAAAACCAGGTTCCATATGTCTTATCCCAATAAAAAAAAAATTAATGCAGAAACCAGGCTTGCTCCTTGGCCCTCTAGGTCCTGTCCCAACTGAGCGCCAGACGCCCAGCCCCGCTCCCCGCCTCCTTCTCCCTCAGCTCGCCTGCGCGCCCCTGCTGCTGACGCCCTCCTCCACGGCCCTGTGGCCCTCTGGGGGCAAACAGCCCCAGCTTCCTCCTCTGCCGTCTCTTCTTCTCGGCTTCCCACAGCCCCTCTTCTGGCAGCCCTGCCCTCCCGGAACCTCAGCGCCACCCGCCTTTATTAGAAATGCACCCCAGGCCCCTACTGCAGATCCTGCAATCCAGGGAGTCTCCCCGAGATCAAAACCAGTGACCTCGATTTTTTTGTAATTGAGGTAAAATCCACCACATTAAACTGTCCAAGCTGATGAGCCGTTGCTCTTCCTACTGACACAATTAAATCCCTCAGGAGAGAAGCTGCCTATTTCTCTGCCCACGCAGACACGCCCCTGGGGTCTCCTTCGCCTCCAGACCACCAGCTCGTCCCACCAGCAGGCAAACATGCCTCCTTTCCACACCCACCCCTTTGCAGGGGACCTCCTGCAGAGAGCGGTCTAGACCTGCTGTCTCCCACAGCCCAGCCTCTCCAACCAGCTTCAGGCAGGCTCTGGCCGCCGACCCACTATCCGGGCTGAGGTCACTGGCGGCCACCACCACGGCCCGGGGCCAGGTCTCGGTCCCCAGCTTTCCTGAGCAGCACTCAGCGGCCCTGGGCCTTGATCCTCTTGAGGGTGCAGCTCCCCTTCTGCCCCCTGATCAGCCTCAGCAGCTTGAACCACCACCCCTCCCCACCGCCACTTCCTCCTCTCTGCACACCCAGCCTCACCGCTCTGAGTGCCGTCAGGACACCAGCAACCCCCTGACTCCTGCCTTCAGCCCAGACTCCCCTGGCCTGGCCTTGTGGCCCCTCCATTCAGTCTAGGGACTGAGGCGCCCACGCCCCGGGGCACTCACGCTGCTGCTAACACCAGGCCCCTGGCTGCCGTGTCCCCTGGCCACACACCTAACTAAGCCACAGGAAACTGAACTGGCGCTCTGCGGACACTCCTGGACTCAGCTCTCTTGTGGCCCCCCTCACACCCTGCTCTCCTGGATCATCAGCCTCCCAGTCTGCCCTTCCAGAGGAGCCACCCTTCACGCGAAGCTGTGCTATGGCTCCCAGCGTCACCTAGGGTCCCCGTGTCTCAGCCTGGCGCCCCCAGGCGTCTGGACCACCCACACCCGCTCCAGTCTGCCCTGCAGCGCTGAACAGCACCTGCCCAGCAACCCTGACCCCGACCACACCTCGCACCTGGGACCCTTGCCTCCCCTGCTTTTTTTGACGCTCCGACGAAGGACAGTTTGTCTTATTTCTCCATCACCTCCCCACAATAGGCTGCAAGCCCTGCTGAGGTGGGCATCTCTCTCTCACTGCCTCACCCTGGGCTGCGGGCACAGCGCCCAGGGCTCAGGATACAACAAACGTGTGCTGAAGATGCACCCCCACAGGGGGCCCTGCCAGCTTCTGGGACGCGTCTCACACGCTGCTGCCTCCTAAGTACTCACCAAGCCCCCCAGGCACTGTGTCAAGAACCAAACCAAACCCAATCACCCAAGCCCAGGCTAGAGACACGGGGCAGGCAGGAGGGCAGGGACAGGCAGCGTGGGGCCTCAACTTTACCTCCACTCTGAATCAGAATGTCAAACAGGTCATCCATCTGCTGGCTCGAGGAACCATTTTCCTGTGGGCCAAAGACCAGAAAAAGATGAAGACCTACAACAGGGAGCCCCAGCCGGACTCAGAGCACAGACCCTCCCGGCTCTGAGCCAGCAGTTAGGCCCCGGTGGGCTGCGCCCAGGCTCCTGCAGCCCACCCTCTCTCCTGCCCCGACACCCCATCTCCAAGGCCTCTTGGACCCAGAAGGCTGGCTCCAGCCAACCCCACTCCCACAAGACCCGGGGGACTGTGACCACCCACTCCGCGGGCCCCCGGCCACCCTCTTTACCTGCCGCCTGGGCTGCTGGCTCACAGCTTCCTCGTAGCCAGGTGGCTCCTTCTTCGGCTGAGAAGCAGGGGTCCCAAACAGGGGCTGGGGTGGGGGCTCCAGGTCCATGTGGCCTGGGGGGCCGGGAGCTGGAGACTCAGGCTGGGACAGGGGCTGAAGGAGGACAGAGAACCATGGCCGGCTGAGGGCGGCAGCCCGGGGCCCATGCCAGGCAGGCAAGGCGGGGAGCGTCCACCTCCGCCTAGGCCAGCGGGCGGTGCGGATGCATGTGCTCTCGGGGAGTTTCGTGGACACCCCTGCGAGGACGAGTGGCTCTCTGGGGTCCCAGGGCACAGGCAGGGGCGCCAAGCTGACCGCCCTTCCCCTCCCCAGAGCTTCTGCTCAGGGCCCAGGTCCCTTCCCGAGTCCCCAGGACCTGTCACCGGCCCCACCCCCCAAGCCCTGCAGGGCAAGGCTACACAAAGCCTAAAGCAGGCTTACCTTTGGACCAGGCTGAGTGGACGGTCTGGGCTGTGAGGGCGGCGGCAGCAGGGAGCCAGCTGCCAGCGTCACCTTGCTGGGAGACAGCTGGCCTCTCTGAGGGGAAGAGGGGCCGGGCTCCCATCAGGCCCCGTCCCCCCTCCTGGGCACACGCCACCCTGCAGCAGGGGCAGGAGTGGCCCGCCTGGTGGGGCCACAAACAAGCTCTGACACTAAGGGCCGCAGCCGGGAGCAGGCCCTCACAGCTCCACCTGCAAGGCTGGGGGTCTCACACAGGGGCCCCAACCTCCCCAACTCCCATGCAGTCTCAGCCCCGCGTGGGTGACCTCGGGTGGGCAGCCCTCGTTTAGGAGGGCTGAAAGGGACGATCCAAGGACATGAGCACAATCTGCCCCCCTGGGGGCACCTGTGAACCGGCCACTGTCACTGAACGCCCTCTCGCCCTCCTGCGGATTCTGCACCCCCTGCCCCAGGTACCTGCTGGGGGCTCCCGCTGGCCAGGCCAGGGCTGTCTGTGTTCTTCTTGGTCACGGTGAGGACAAGATGGGTCCCTGCGGAGTCAGTGAGGAGCGGGGGCGGTGTGACCCCCTTGACGAGGCTGGGGCCCTGTGGGCCCAGCAGCAGCTGCGAGGCCGGGGCTGGTTCAGGCTCTGGCGGCACAGCTTCCTGCTTCACCACCACGACCGGGGGCGCAAGGGCACACGCGTCTGCGTGGGGGGCGGCGGGGGCCGCGAGGCTGGGGCTGAAGGGGAGCTCGGGGCCTGGGGGCTGCCGGCTCAGCTGGCAGCTGGTGAAGCTGTTCTCCTGCTTCACTGCGGGGCCCAGAGTGACCAGGGCCGGGGCCGGCTCAGGCTCGGACCCCACAGCCTCCTGCTTCACCACCACAGCTGGGGACACCAGGGTGCGGGCGTCTGCGTGGGGGGCGGCAGGGGCCGCGAGGCTGGGGCTGAAGGGGAGCTCAGGGCCCGGGGGCCGCCGGCTGAGCTGGCAGCTAGCCAGGTTGCTCTCCTGCTTCACCGCGGGGCCCAGGGTGAGCGGGGCGGGGGCCGGGGTCGGCTGCTGGGCCCGCTTCTCCTGCTCCAGCTGCAGCCTGAGCCACTCCACCAGCTGCTGCTTCTGCCGGAGCATGCGCGTCAGCTCCTCTATCTGCTTGTCCTTTTCCTGCAGCATCTGGTCCTTATCCCGGCCCTCCAGCTCGGCCCGCACCCCTGGGCTCCGGCAGCAGGCCCCGGGGCGGGGGCCCTCCTCCTTCACAAGGACCTGCAGCGGTGAGGCCTGCAGCGTGAGCTGGGTCACTGGGGACGTCACCATCTCGCCAAAGCTGTCCCCCGGCGTGGAGTTCTCATCGCCTGTGCTGAGCAGCGACCGCTCTGAGGGGGTGGGAGACACAGGGGGCGTGGAGCCTGTGCTGCCGAACTTCACCACACCGTTGCTGGTCACCGTGGCCACCACCACCTCAGCCGGGGCCAGGCCCGCTGCCACCAGGGCGGGCCCCGTGCTGAGCCGGGCGGTGGGGAAGGCGACCACCACCTCGCCCGCCTTGGGCAGGAGGGAGGTGGCAGGGGCCTTGGGCGCTCCGGGGCTGGCAGGGGTGACCTGCTCCTGGTAGGCACGCAGGCGTTCAATCAGGTCTGTCTTGGTGCCTGAGACGGGCAGTGACCGCAACTTCAGCTCCTGCTTCAGCTCTGCCACCTGCAAGGGCACGGGAGTCAGGGCTGCCAGGGGGCGGGGAGCAAGACCAGATTCCAAGCACTGGGCCTCGTCTGTCTGGGCCCCACCGGCCACTTCAGACACACCAAGCCCCAGCCCTCCCACACCCTGGAGAAAGAGGCCTGCTTCTGCTGCCCCTCCTCCCTGTCCTCGCCCCTCAGCTGGGCAGGACATGTCCTCAGTTGTCTCCAGCCCCAGCCTGTGCTCAACCAACACTTGAGTGAACTCACTGCATCTTACAGATGAGAAAATTGAGCTCAGGACAGTGAAATGACCCCTTGGGGGTCATACTGGTGATGTCATGGTGGGCAGAGCTAGAAGTGAGGGCCGGGTCTCGAGGACACCGAGGCCCGTGTTCAGCTCCTCGCCCAAGGGCTGTGTCTTGCTGGGACCCGGGTCATGACTAGGAGGGAGCAGGCTAGTCCAGGGCACAAACTCTCGAGGGAGAATGTGATCCATCCCCCTTCTGACCAGGGCAGAGAGCGCGGGCCAGGCCTGGGCATCTCCCACTCCCAAGGCCCAGGACACAGTGGGGTCGGTGCCCCAAGTGCGGCCGCTCTCTCCTAGGTGGACGCAGCGCTCACAGAGCAGGTTCAGCGAGATGTCAGGAGCCATGAGGAAAGGGCAGTGCTGCAGAGGAGCCCTGACCTGAGCCCTGGCTCGACCACCACCTGGGCCTGTGACCTCGGGCAAGCCTGTCCACCCCCTGCCCCAGGCCTTGGCCTGCTCACCCTGAAGCCAGGGTGACATCCCCGTTCCTTACACTGCATGGGAGGCTGGGAAATCAGAGGCACACAAGTGCTCGGTGAGCCCACGCCCGGGATGAACACCAGCTGGCGTCTTTAATGACAACAACCATGATGAGCAGAGCCAGGCGAGCCTCCAGGCAGGCTCCAGGTGCCTCCGCTGCAGGAGACCAGAGTCCAGAGCCCCGCTCTGCCTTCCGTGGCTATAGTCCCCAGCCGGCCACCTTCCCTGCCTAATGCCAAGCACCTGACGGCCCCACGAGAGGCCAGGCTGGCAGCAGCCAAGGCCACCAGGGCGTAACCACCTACCTTCATGTCATCCAGGTTGGCGGGCAGGGCCCCCGGCTTGCCTGTCAGCGAGGTGCTGTTCTGTCGGACCAGCCCACTGGGTCCAGGGGTGCCCGAGCCGGAGCTGCTGCTGGTAGTGGAAAGGCTGCGCGTCGGGGCGCCCCCAGCGCTGCCCAGAGCCTCCCCTGCCGGCCTGAGAGGAAGAAAGCACAGGAATGAGCCCATGCCAGGTGTCACCCTCGGCCTCTGCTGGGCCAGCTGGAGAGGGGCACAGGGAAGGGCCCTGCTCCCAGACCACTCCGATGGGACAGGGACCCAAGGGTCCCTGACAGTCCAGGGTCACCCACACATCACCGAATCACCGATCACCAGGCCTGTGGGTGGGCAGGGTGGCACCTATTTGGGTGGGGCCTTGAGTGGGCGGGATGGCACCTACTTGGGCAGGACCTGTGGGCAGGCAGAGCCCGTGGGCGGGCGGGGCCTGTGAGCAGCAGGGTGGCACCTACTTGGGCAGAGCCTATGGGCGGTGGGGGAGGCCCATGGGCATGGCCTGTGAGTGGGCAGGGCGGCACCTACTTGGGTGGGCGGGGCCTATGAGTGGGTGGGGCGACACCTACTTGGGCGGGGCCTGTGGGCGGGCGGGGCCTGTGGGCGGCAGGGCGGCACCTACTTGGGCGGTGCGGGCAGGATGGTCTGGTAGTTGTAGTGCTGCTGCTGCTGCTGCTGCTGCTGCTGGTTGAGGATCTGCAGCTGCAGGAAGAGCTGCTGCTGCTGCAGGATCTTGGCGTAGGAGGAGTCCATGGGAGGAGCCCCCTTGTCCTGCTTTTGGTCCGGGGGGATATACTGGTGGTACTTGAGCTTCTTCACCTTTGGCTTCAGCTCCTTGGCCTTCTTGCTGCGCTGTGACTTCTCACTGGCAGACTTGGGTTGGCTTTGCTGGGGGCGTGAGACAGAGGGCACCGTCAGGGGCCTGGGCGTCTCCTGTGAGGGCTGTGCGTCCACCCTGCCCTGCCAGATAACACCCTTCCCAAAGAAGAGGCCTCCTTGGTGCCCAGGAGGGGGCGAGGGCTGATGGGGGCGCGGTGCTGTGACGTGCCCTGCTCTTCACAGAGCTTCCAGCAGGAACAGGACACGGGGTGAAAGAGACTGGCGAGAACCCTGCCTTGCCAGGAGCCGGCGTGTCTACTGGAAGATGAAGAAGCGGCTCAGCGCAGTCAGTGGCTTGAGGTCACACAGTGGCTGTGATCTTGCCCACAAAGGAGCCGAGATCCAAGCCCAAGACTCCAAAAGCTCCTGTTCGTGCACCCACAGCCGGCACACAGGGCGGCCTCCTGCTGGGCCTTGAGGGTCCTCTGGGGTGAGGGCGGGTGGAGCTGAGTGGGGCATGTGAGCAGGGAACGGGCCGGGCAGGACCAAGAGGGCCTCGCAGCATCTGCACAGAGACCAGCAGAGGGGAAGAGCAGAGACTCCGTGCGGGGTCAGTGGGAGTCTGGTTAGGGGGCCGTAGGGACTGACAGGATGAGGAAAGAGGTGACCAACTAGGGGAAGAAGGGGCAGCAGAGCTGCGGCAGCCGAGCAGCTACACGGTTCAGGGTTCTGAGCTCTGACGGCAGCCCCTCCATGGTGGTGGGGAAGAGGGTTGGGTGGCCTGGGTGTGGAGAGAGGGGGAGAAAGCGAGGGGCCGCTGGGGCCAGAGCGCACCCCAGAGGACGGACAGGGGCCCGAGGAGAGGGCCCAGCAAGGCCAAGGGTGTGAGAAAGAGGCCGAGAATGGCCCAGGAGCACCTCACTGAAAGGGAGGCAGACAGGGAGCCCAGGGAAGCCACCCAGAGAAGAGAGCGACCCAAGCGGTCAAAGGCAGCTGGGGCTCCTCTGCAGGAGGGTTCACAGCGGGGCTGTGGAGCCAGAGGCCGAGGCGCTTCCAGAAAAGAGGAAGTTAGATAAAGACACACACACGGTTCTCACAGAGGAGAGGTGGGCAGAGGCAGGCATGAGACCTGTGACAAGGGGCATGTCTGGGGGAGGAAATCTGGGGGAAAACCTCAGATGTCTGGGCCAGTCGGGAACGGACCACAGAGACAAGGAAGGTGTGGCTGGCTGCCTAGGGAGCGGCCAGGAGCCATGGGGCACGCGAGCTCCGCAGGCCGGGAGGAGCAGGACCAGGGTGGGGCGCCAGCCCAAAGGGACTAGGAGCACCTGGAGACACAGAGAGGGCTCGGCCAAGGCTGTGAGCAGCGGGAGAGGAACGTGGGTGGCCTGAGACTCCAGGCCAGGGCCTACGCGGAGGGACTTCAGAAATCAGTCAAGCGCAGAAGCAAGTGGGGCTGGAAGGAAGGGCCCCTGCCCAGCAGGAGCGAAGCACAGGCTGGAGGGGGCAGGCAGGGCCAAGGCCCCAGAGGCTGAGGCAGGAGACTCGGCTGGGCGGGGAGGCCCAGACGCTGGCTCATGGTGCTGCTGAACTCAACCTCAGGATCCAGCACCGAGTCCCCGTGCAAAGGTGCCCGTGGGTGTCTCATGGGCTGAGGCTAACTGGGGCCCCTCAGGTATTTCACATCAGGACTCGGAGAAAGAAAATGAAGACGAACTCCCAGCACAGCTGGCCAGTGACCATGGGCCACCATCTCGCTACTCGATCCCCTTAAGGTCTCACGAGGCCGTGCATGGGGCGGGCAGGAGTGACAGCCTGCCCTGCGCTCAGTACACTGGGGCCGTGACTGCGGCCCCTGTCCACGGAGGGAGTGAGCAGGCCGCCTGTAGCCCCGTAGTGACCTTTGCTGGTCCCTGACCAGGAGGAGAGGGTGAGCACCCCCACTCCGACACTGTCCCCACACTGGAGTCAGCGAGGCATCAGGGGCGGGGGGCAGTGGGCTGGGGGTCTGTCTGTACCTTGATGAGGGTGGGGAGGGGCTTGGCGGCGGGGACCGTGGTTCCGTTGGTGAGGCTGGGAGGCAGAGGAGGCTGCTCTGCCAGGAACAGTGTTTCTCCGGACTCTGGGCCCACGGGGAGCTGAGACACAACCTGGGAGAGAGATGGGGACGTGAGGACACCCCAGAACCTGCACCACCTCCAGGCTCCAGCTGGTGCTGCAACCCTTCCTGGTCCGCCCGGAGGTGGGCGACTGTCACCCCCTCTGACGGTCGTACCCCCTCTGATGGTCGATGTTGAGGGCAGAGGAAGGAAGGCTGAGAAGAGCAGCCTCCAGGGTGGCAGCGGGAGGGGGGACTAGAAAAGGGGGAGCAGAAGGTGGAGAATGTGTCACGGACCTGCACACACTCAGGAAAGGCAGCTGTTCTGCACGAGGGGACACAGGGCGGCAGGGAGGCCTCCAAATGTAACTCCAAAGGCCCACTGCCAACACCCTCCACCCGAGCTAGCAGGCCAGCACCTCCCGGCTTCCCTGCCCCACCTGGCCCCAGGGAGAGACCTCGCAGGGGCTGCTCCAGCAGGTCTGGGCCCCGGGGGAGTGGAGGAGGAAGCTCACCTGAGCGGGGGACACAGAGGTGGCACTGGGCGGCGGCTCGCTGACTCGGGCTTCCAGGGGCGACGGCACCGAGCCCTGGGACTCGTGGCTGGCGGGCTGCTCGGGGGATAAGGCATCGCTGCTGTCCTCGTCGAAGGACGAGCTGTCTGCTACCTTCGGGTAGTTCACCTGGCCCACTGAAAGCCAAGGCCCGGGTGAGACTCCTCGGCTGAGGGCCCTGTTCCCCAGCCAGAGGCTGTCCTCTCGCCCTGCGGGCAGCAGGAGGAGGCAACTGGCAGCTGCCCTGCCTCTTGTACCCAAACGAACTGGAGGAAAGCTCGTCCTCACAGCCCCAAAGTGAAGGCCAGGAGAGCCAGTCCTACCGGCCCTCACGGTGCTGCCTCGGCAGGAGAGGCCTGACTGCTTGCCCGCTAGGCCCCCTCGCACCGCCACCCTGGAGGCTGCTCCTCTCAGCCCTCCCATCTTCGCCCGTCCTCTGCCCTCTAAGACAAGACGCACCCGTGTTTGGTCTTCACGGTGAATGTCTGCCCTCCCTCCCAAGCCTGTCGCCGCCTCCACCTCCTGTTTCTTGGCTGTTGCAGGCACTATATTTCCACCCCGGGGACCCTGCGAGGAGGGCTGAAGGAGTCGCGAACAGCTATGGGGGTGCAGCTCCTCCCCTGGGCTGCCTGACTCCCTGAAGACCAGGAACAGACCACTCTTCAGCCTCTGGCAGTTGTGCAGGTAGAGGGCAGGGCAGGGCAGAGGAGGGGAGGAGGGCCGCCTGCTCGCCCAGGTGAAGCAGGGCCAGTGGCTCTCAAAGCCCCAGGGCCCGGGGCAGCGAGGCCACCACCCGCCCTCCCCCCTGTGAGGGCACAGGGCCTGGAGGCCTGTGCGCCCGGGTTGGGGGGCCTGGCGTGGGAATCCCAGGCGCAGAGGGAGGGGAAAAAGGGGACGGACAAGCACGGTGTTTCAGGACTCCTGTCACAACCCCGCGGCCAGCACGGTCAGAAGAGAAGCGTGGCACGAGCCACCATCCACACAGAGGAACCAGGCGCAGGGGTGAGTGGGGGCCACACCACAGACGAGGAAGAGGAACAACCTGGAGCGCTCCCCCTCCAGGGCCGTGACCCGAGGACACGGGAACCTGGACAGGAGGCCCCTGAGCTTACACCCCCCCCCCCCCCCGCCGCAACCTGCCAGGGTGGCCCTCCTGGCCCCCCTCACCTGCCCTTGACTGGAGCTCCGAGGGGGCACAGCCTCCTGACCACCGTGTGCCTCCTGCCAGCCGCTCGAGGCCCAGGTTCCTCCCCTGGCCTCCCACTCCCAGAGAGGCGACCACCAGGACCAGGGAGTGGACAGAGGAGCCTCGGGTCCACCCCAATTCAGTCCAGGGGTCACTGCAGGGTCCTGCCCTGAGGGAGTTCACAGTCCAGGCTGTGGGGCACAGCCAATGCTTTGCTAGACGGAAGCCTGGATGCTGAGGGGGCCAGGCTCGGGGAAGACTTCTGGGGCTTTTACACAACTCTTCCAGGTCAACTGGAAGTAGGTGTGTGAGTGTTAAGCGCCTGAGTGTGTGGGGGAATCTGCGGTGACAGGGACCATCTGCAAGGCCCCTCCCGGGCCCCCACCCTCAGCAGGCTCCCCAACCTCTGCCTCCTCCTCCCATCCTCCCACCTCCACAACCTGCCCGTGACGCATCCTCTCAGCCCTAAACCTGCCCGCATCTCAGCCTAAATATCCTTCCTGACCACCCTACCCACTCCTCTTGAACAACGGATGACATCTGCCCCCTGCCCACCCCTCCACCTCATGACCACTGCTGGAGAACGGCCCTTTCTCTCCAGCCACCAGTGACGATCTCGCTGCCAAACACACCAGCTTCCCAGGCCTCCAGGCCACTGCTCACACTGCCCCTCCGCCTGGAATGGCCCTCAGTACCTGCTCTACTCGGTGCATGGACTCAACCTCCAGGCTGACCCCAATCATGCGCATCAGCCGTGCAACCTCCCCGCCCCGCCGCCCTCCCCGTCCGGCTTGGACGAGCCCCGGCTGCCTGGCCACGTGCCCACCGTCCTGCACTGTCCACAACAGCAGGGCCAGCTGCTCTATCATGAACATCACTGCCAACGGCACAGCCCTTTCCCGAGCCTCCCCAGGCAGCTAGGACTGCGCCAGGCGGAGCCTGTGAGCTCCCGGAAGGCAGGTGACTCGGATCCCAAGTCACAGGGCCCGGGCCTTTCTCAGCAGGCAGCACCACCTGTGCCCGGGAGCAAGAGGCAGACGTCACTGGTGCACACCACAGCCTTCTCCCGGCAGGCCGAGCCCGTGCAGGGCAGCAGCCGTGTGTTCTGTGTCTGTGATGGCCAGGCTCACGCAGGCCTGGAGCCCGGCCAACTCCTGGCAAACATTTATCAGATCTGGGATGGCGGGAGAGTCCAGACTGACCTCGGCCCAAACACTGGCCGTAACTAGGGGCTGCGGCAGAATGTGCTGGAGATCTGGGGGGAGCACACTGACATGAGAGGCTGGATGGCGCCACTGACTCAACAGACCTGCGTTTGGGTGGACTCCGGGAGTTAGTGAGGGAGGCCTGGCGTGCTGCTGTCCATGGGGTCGCAGAGTCGGACACGACTGAGCGACTGAACACTGACACAGGCGAGATGAACACCTGGGCGAGGTGGGGAATGCAGGGAAGAGGGTACTGAGACCCCCAGCTCAGCCCACCTCTGCACTGGTGCAGGTGAGGCCCAGACCTGCCTCTGCTGACCCGGGCCCCACCCGGCCTGCCTTGAGCCAACCCTGCCCAGAGACCCAGCTCACACTTATGGTGGGAGCACTCCAGCTGCCTCCCAGGCCAGATCTCAGGCCCATAGCAGCTACAGAAGCACGTCTGTCCCCTCACCGCGGCAGTGAGGGGATCAGGGGCGCACGCCTGACCGTGGCCACAGGGCTCTGCAGCGCCCCCTGCCCCTTCCTGACACCCCCCTTCGAGGTCAACGTGCAGGTGTTCCTCCTCCCCCGCAGACACTTCAATTCCTGCTTGGCCTGCACCCCCACCTTGGCCTCACCTCCTCTGACGCCAACCCCCACCATCGGGGCCGGGCCGAGTGGCCCTCGGTCCACTGGGGCCTACTTCCCTGCTTGGGTCTGCACTTGGGCTTGAGCTCTGTAAGGACCAGGGGCGTGGTCCACCTCGCAGGGCCGTGTCCACGCACCTAGCCCGCCGCCCAGGTCTGTCGGCCTTTGTAAGCGAACTATCTGGGCAAAGGGTCAGGCTCCCAGAAGGGGCTTCACGAGTGAAAAGCAGCAGCAGGCACGGTTTCTAGTTCTCGGCATCTCCACGTGCTCGTGCACACCAACCCTCACACCTACCCACCTTCTCTGAGAAAGAGGGGCGACCCCTGGGTTCAGAGATGGGGAGCGGACGGAGGCCTCGGTTACTGGCTTAGCTGTTCCGGCACGGCGCCGATCCATGGGGCCATGGGCACTGACCCAGGCTCGCATGACCCGTTTGTCAGGTTCTGGTTCTCCACGCCTCGGCTCCCCCGCCCCACGCTAAGCAGGAAGTTAGGGAGCAAGCAGCCCGGCGGCCCTCCCCCTGCGCCGGCTCGCGGGTCCATGCAGGGAGGCCTGGCTCCTCACCAATGATGGCCTCCTTCAGGCTGGACTCCACGGGCAGGATATTCTTCTCCACCAGCTCCATGGGGCCAGGCCTCTGCGCGATCTTCTCATTGAGGTCATCTGCCAGCCTGGCTCTCTTCAGCTTCAGCTGCTTGGCCTGGAGGGAGGGCTCAGCCGAGGTCTCTGCATGTGGGAGAGGGTGGAGGAGGATACAGGGGTGAGCGGGCTCTGCCCTGAAACCCCAGGGCACCTCCCCTTCCTGCCAGGGAAGGAGCAGAGAACAGCAGAACCAGGCAGAGTGGGGGACCCGGTGTGAAGTTTCACGAGGACAGAGGGAGGGGGCCCCACTGAGGACAGTGTGTGGTCACACCCAGCCGTGGTCACTAGGCACAGCAGGCCCAGACGACGGGGCTTGCTGCAGGGGACAATCTGCCTCCCTGCTCTGGGCCTCGGTGTCTTCCCCCTCAGTGGCTTCCTGCCACGTGCAGGGTTCAGACTAGGAAAGTCTTCTTCCAACTCCAAAGTGGGTTCTAAACCAAACAAAAAATGGATAGACTCAAGCCCAAACCTTTCCTTCCCTAGAACGAGGAAAGACGTGTGTGGGCGGGGGCAAGCAGAGTTTGTCTGGGATGACCTCGCTTGTACTGCACAGCTGCTGGAGTAAATACCGAGTAAATGCACGAATGAGTGGAAGTAAATCACGCTAGAGACAGATCTGGGGGAGAGGACTGCACACCCCGTTTTTGTGAGGAATGGGGGCAACGAGAAAGAGTGAAGAAGCAGCGTGGGTGGCGCAGGGTGGAAACAGTGGGCAAGAGGGCCTGCATGAAGAGGCACTTCCCAGCCTAACACACCTTCCAAAATGTGCATTCTGACCAGCTCCGATCTCTCCGGCCGGGAACGGATCTTCCGTTTCAGGTAGTCCTCTGTCTGCAGAAAAAACACACCAAGCAGCTCTCAGACGCAGGTCACAAGCTTAAGGCCTGGACAAGACCAAAAGGCAGCCGTGGCTTCAGTGGGTGACCTCGGCCGCCCCAGGAGCCCAGCCTGGACACTGCTGGGCCCCGAGGCCTGGGGAGGGTGCACCCACTCTCAGTGCACCTGCTGAGGGCTTCGCCCACCTGTGAGGACCGTCTGTCTCTCTGAGGCTGAACTACTAACATATGTTCTAATCTTTCACTTTTATTATCACAAAAGTAATATGAGTTCATTAAAGAAAACTTAAAAATTAGACAACAATAAAAAAAACATGTAATTATCCACTGTTAGTACTTAGGGATATTTGTTTCTAGTCATTCTTCCATGCAGAAGATAGGTTTAATTTTGCAGAGCTCTAATCATACTGAATATAACTTTGCATCTTATTTCAAAATCTTTGGCACTGCCCGACACCACAGCATTTTCTGTTCACTCTGAACTAATTTTGATACGTGGTGTCATAGTTCTAGTTCCTTAAAGTCTAATGTCCTCATTTCTGCACTTATGAGACTCCAGGCAAATTAAACCATTTCCCCGACAGTCCTGGAGCCAGCCCACTACCCAGCGCTCCTGGTATAATGTGTATGTGACCCTGGATCCGTCTCACTCTAGAGCCTGTGTTCTTAAGCTTTGCACCAGAATTTTCCAAACCATCAGCCAAGACCATCACCTCTCCTACCCAGCACATGTTAGGAGAGGACAGGGCAGGACGAGACAGAGCAGAGGCAGGTAGAGTAGAACAGGATGGAGAATAAAGTGGCAGAGCAGACGTCACGCCTGCAGCAAGGTCAAGACTTGCTCCCTGGCCTGGCTATGGCCCTAGCCCTGTGGTGCCGAGCTCCCAGGAGACGGCTTATGGCGGCCGTGGGCTCAGGGCCTGTCACCCATCTGTGGTGGGCAGAAGTGCTGCCCTGGCTGCTGGAGAAGAAAGCACAGCAGACTCTGGCCGGAGCCGGTCTTCACGGACAGCAGCGGGAGGAGGCCCAGGTACTGAGGAAGAAACAGCTGGAGTCCACAGACCAAGGTTTCACCCTGGCTGCCACCGACTAGCTGGACAAGTTAGCTAACCTCTCTTAGCTGCATCTGTTAAGGTGAAGATAGACGCCTAATTCATAAGAGCTGCTGCCGCCGCTAAGTCGCTTCAGTCGTGTCCGACTCTGTGCGACCCCACAGACGGCAGCCCACCAGGCTCCGCCATCCCTGGGATTCTCCAGGCAAGAACACTGGAGTGGGTTGCCATTTCCTTCTCCAATGCATGAAAGTGAAAAGTGAAAGTGAAGTCGCTCAGTCGTGTCCGACTCTTAGTGACCCCATGGACTGTAGCCCATCAAGCTCCTCTGTCCATGGGATTTTCCAGGCAAGAGTACTGGAGTGGGGTGCCATCGCCTTCTCTGCATAAGAGCTGCAGTGAACCTAAACACGAAAAGGACAGAATTGCACCTGTCAACTAGCACCTTTTCTAATCAGGTCACATTTACTCCTTGCCTTGGAGAAGCAGGCCAAGAAGTGGCACCAAGTCTTAAGACTGGGTGGAAGGTGCGGGCAAGGCCATTCCTTGAATTCCCTCTTCCTCCGGCCAGCTAACAGTGCACCCAGTCACTCCTTTCGTTCCCAGCACCCAGGCCCTCATTCTTCCTGCTCACTCTAAGAATTCATCATCATTTTCCTTAGAAATTGGTTAAAAATAAGATAAAAACAGAAGACCGTAAGGTGAGCCCTGGAGGTAAATGATTCAGTCTCTGACAGAGCTGTGGGTCCCGGGCAGCCTGTGAGCCTCCATCAGGGGAGGTTCTCCTCCCTTGTCTTTTACATAAAAGAAAAAGTGCCGGGCCGAGACGGGGAAGCACGCTCTGGCCACTTCCCCATCTCCACCCACGCCAGGCAGCAGACTACCCCTCTAGGCCCCTGGGGGAACTGAAACCGAGGGGGACAGAGCAGCAAGCAGGTGCGGCAGCGTGAGCCGGCGCCCAGGGCCCAGCTTCTGCTTCCACGGCCTCCAGTGGACCCTGGCTGCTCAGGCAACAGGGAGGTCTCCAGGCCCACCACTCAGCAAGCTTTCCCGTGGCCGGTGTTCATGTCCTAACAGCTGCCAGAGGCCAAGTAGAATTCAAGTTTGGAAAATACCAGTGGTCTCCAAACCCAGAGGAGGCTGGCGCCCATGACACACCCTTAGATGTACCAGAGGAGGACGGTCATTCTGATCACAGTCCGAACCTTCATGCTGGCAGGCACTGGGGCGGGATGAAGCGGAAAGGCAGAGCTTTCTGTTTAGAACCGTGAGGCTGGGGCTGACCAGGGACCACGCCAGACCGGGGGGATGGCAGCAGCACAGTGGGTTCTGGCGGGGCTGTGGGGCCTGGGAAGAAGGATGCCTTACCCTGGCCCGCTCCAAGCTCCTTCTCTGCTCGTGAAATGCAGCTGGACTTTTCAAAGCTGTTGGGAGAAGAACCGTACAATAATTACATCAGAGTGAAGCGTCGCGTCTACTGCTGCAGTTTACAGTGGAGAAGGCATCTTTAATTCAAGTTCACTTCAGCAGCGCTATTCACATCGGCTGATGGGAAGGACAAGGGGGCGCCTGAGGAAGCACGCATCTTTACGGCTCAGCTGCCCCATCACTACAATCCTGGCGATTTCATTCTCATGGGGAATGGTTACTGCTAAGGTGCACCCATGGAACGTAACCCTAACACAACCCTTACGGAGCCACCGACCCTGGAAGATGGGGACACAGAGTACCCCTGCAAGCCAGGCGCCCCCACTGTCCTCCTTTAACCTCATCAGGAACCACATGACCAAATGGTGTGACTGAGGCAGCTCAACCAAAAGGACGCATGTCCTCTTGGTGCCGTTTCCTTCTTCGGTTCAGCTGGTGGTAAGAGTGCTGCTAAAATTAACTTGCATTTCATCCTGAAGGACTAAAACCTTCAGGGGGCTCGTATGGCTGACTGCGGTACACACAACCAGCGGCTGACCAGAAGGCCCCCCTGGAGCCCCGTCAGGGACCTGGCACTATTCTGGGGCAACCACCCCACGGGCCACAGCTCGCCACTCGGCAAAGCATGCTGGGGGCAGGGAGACCAGAATCAGACCCTCTACAAAGCAGCACTGTGAAGCCAGTTCAGCAAATGATGAGTGGGGATACCCTGAGCTTGAACAGGGAACGGATGGCCTGGCTCACTTCAAGAAATTCACCAGACGGGGGTCAGTTTCAGTTCTGCCGCCCTACGGTTTCAGAGCAGCTGTGAGACGGTGTGGAAGGGGCTGCCGGCTGTGGTGGGAGAGCAGGGTGAGGAGACGCTAAAAGTAGCCAGAGCACAGACTTGACCCCATCCTGCTGGGGCCCCTGCCCCCCGCCGCCCCACCCCACCCCGGGCTGGGCCTCAATAGCAGCCGAACCAGAAGGAAGTGCCAAACGTCCCCGCGGTAATTTTTTTAAAAGCATCATTTTTGAAAGGTCACCTGAGAGCACCCCACCTCCTAAACAGCAGGGGGAGCTCTAGACTTAGCAAATGATGTCTAAGGAAAACCAGCACACAGGCTCCCTCACCAAGCTCCCAGAGCCCGCCCAGCTCCGGTCTGAAGGTCTGGGCATCTCTGCGGGCCAGCAGGCCAGCCTGCATCTGCTTCTGCTGAGTACAGCTGGTGCAAGTCCAGCATCAGCCTCCAAGAGCCCTGCTGGGCGCGGGGTGACGGACAGCAGGGCACACACACAGCCCTTGCGGAGGACAGTAAGGACCGAGAAGCAGAGGGAAACTCAGCGTCTGCCGCCCCGCCCCCAGCTGTCCTTCTGCCTTCTTCTCCTCCACAGCTCATCGCCGTCTGACACTCCGGAGGATTGCACCAGTATCTTTCTAATTTACTGCCAGCCAGCTCCCTCGGGCACGGCAGGGGCCCGTGTCCTGCTTTCCTCCCTGAAGGTAACCCCAGAGCCGCCAAAGGCACCCAGCGTGTGGCTCATTTGGTGATCTACTGGCTATTCCACGTGGAATGGACATACAGTTGTACCCTGGTGACAGAAAACCGGAGGACTCTGTGAGCTCTGAACTTTCCCTTGAGCAGCCAGGATTAAGCTCTCATCTGGGTTTGAAACCTCAGGGGTCCCCGACAGAACGTCTGTGTTCCTGTCGCTGCTGGTTTGACGGGGGGGATCGCCTGCTCTCTGGGTCTCGTCTTCTTCTGCAGAGTGGACTCCGCCCACTTCTGAGAGTGACGGCGCTCTGGGGCCGGGGGCGCCCTCACCGCCATGGGTAGGGTGCTGCTGGCACCCTGCATGGTGATCTGGCTGAGCCCTGCGTTAGATCCCCACAGGGGCTAGTGCGTTTCTGCAGCAGTCTTGGTGCCGGTCGCGCAAGAGCCTACTCTGCAGTCCACGGGGGCAGGCACACACCCAGTCTCTGGGCGCCAGCTCACGCTGCACAGACGTTCCCGACGGCAAAGGCCTGTGTCACCCTCCGGCCCACCAGCACGTGTGGTCAGGAGTGGGGATGCGCGTCAGGTGCAGCTGACTTCCTGCATGGCTCCATCTTCGTGCTGGCGAGGTGCTGTGGCGAGCACCATTCTGGACACTTTGAAGTGCTGTCCAGTCGAATGTTCCTAGTGACTCCACGTGGTGTGCAGTGTTGTCTTACAGCCGTGGGCAGGCTCAGAAACGGGAGGAAAGGCAGTGAGTGGCAGAGTAAGGTTCTCAACCCCATCCTCTCTCACCCTCAGTCGGCGTTCTCTCTCTCCTCTGGGGGGCTTCTTAACTTCTTCAGAAGGTGGAGAAGGATGACTCCACTGGATGTGGAGGCAGGAAGGCTGAGAAGCAGGGCAGAGGGCAGGCGGTGTGGCGAGGCCGGCTTGACCACCGTGCTGAGCACAAACGCTGGGAGGGAGGCTCAGAGGAGGGGTGCAGTGACTGCAGGTCCCAGAGCCACAGTCAGAAAGATGAGCCCACATGAGGCTGAAGGCGCAGCCTCCAGCACCAATCCCAGGAGATGAGCCAGGAGGGGAACGAGAAGACCAGAGGAGCTCGGCAGTTGCTCAGAGCTTGAGCAAAAGAACCAGAAGTGAAGACCCCCGCAAAAAATTCAACACAATGATCACTGATCCCCAAAGATGGCTTCATTTTATGACATTATAATCTCACTGAATCTTAACCACCACAAGGCAGGTGCCACTCTTCCAGTTCTACACGTGAGGAAACCAACACTGCGGTGACCCGTGAGGCCGTTCACCAGGTACTGGACCCCAACCCAGTGACAGGCGAGGACTGTCAGCCCCTGAAGAGACCACTCTGCGCTCCCCATGTCTAATTCTGCTCTCTGAGAGCAAGTTCAGCGAATTCGAGAGCCACTTCCAGGAAGGCAAAGGAGGGGGCGATGGCCCCTCTTGTCGGGACTCCTAGAAGGCGCTTCTGAGGCCCGTTTGGGGACGCCTGGAGCTGGGTAGCCAGTGCTCTTGGAAGACTGGGGTATGTGGTGGAGAGGCCACCCCTGAACATGTCCGGTCAGCTTTGCTAGAAGCCGTGGCTATGGAGGGTTGCCTAGTGAGGGGTAGGGGTGATAACGCAAAGCCCTGGCCTTTCTTGATACGGAAGCAGGTGGCAGTGTCAAGCCATGATCACCACACGCTTGTCCACTAAGGAACGAGACTACAAGGAAGCAGAGCAACACAGAAAATACATTACAAAGTTCAGGCCTCTACGAGTTGTGGAAAATCCCCAAAGACTCAAAAGTTAATCTTAAGTGTGTGTCTGAGTCCGAGGGTGGTGTTCACCTTAGACTCGCGTCTTCCTGCGCAAGACTGCCTTAATGGCTTTGCCCGAGGAGCCCAGGCACTGCTCACTTGGAACTTTTATTTTCCCAGAGACTCCAAGAAGGCCGTCTCTGAAAGAGACGTACCCCTCCCCAAACCAATGCAAGCCCAAGAACTGCGCACGGCTGTCCACAAGAACACACATGTGTGGTGTCACTGGGCAGTGAAACGGGACTCTTCATTTCCATCTTCTCGAAACTGGTTTCCTGAGATGCTTGCACGGCTTTGTGTGGACACAGGGAGGAGTGCAAACACGCACTGAAAGGAAACAGCAGCGAGGAAATCAAACACGCCAAGTGGCTAAGCGGTGCGGTGCTCCTGATCCCAGTTTCGGCCCCGGCTGGCTCTAAGCACCAGCCATATACTGTGTTCCTTCTCTTCAGCGCCCATCTTCCTTCTCCCTGAACAGATCTGCTGCCTTAACTGAGGTCATTTGTGACCTAAAAAGAGAAGAAACTGCTTCAATTTCCTTTCTCAAAGGAAAGGAGATTTTTGCTTCCCAGGGGCAGCTGAGTGCTGTGCTGGGTGCAGTTCTCAGGACATGGACCGAGTGCACAGAAGCGTGAGTGCAAGCAGCCTTCAGGACCTCCCCAGCAGGGGGGCGCAGCGCTCTCCCACCACCAGCCCCAGACGCAGACAACGCAACGCCTCCTGCAAGCCACAGGGCACTTCGGGGAATGCTTTTCAGCAAGAACGACAGCAACGAACGACCAAGACTCATTTTCTCACCACTGTCATTTAGGAATATTTATTAGGTGCCTGGGTCTGAATGGCACTTTATTAGGTGCTGACATAATAAACACAAAAATGATCGTTCCCATTCTCAAGAAGATACCATGCTAGAACTAAAGCTCACCACCGATGCTGTGTGCAGAGGAATCAAAGGCTGCGATCACAGGACACCTCAGCGAGGTCAATAGAGTGTGATGGGCCAGGCAAGCCTGGGGGCTCTCTGTCCACGGCAGAAGCAGCAGCCCTGCGCACAGGGCATCAGTGGGGGCTGGTGTGTGTGGCAGAGGGGTGAGGGAATGGGGAACAAACGTATTTAACAACTCAGGTGGGAAACGAGAGCCAGATCCATCCATCTATCTAATAAAGCATTCTTAAGCAGCTACTGCGCTAGTTACTGAGGACAAGGATGCACAGGATGGAGCCCCAGCCCTCTAAGGCAGCTCACGGTCTGGTCAGAAAAAGACAAATAATGACACCATAAGAGAGAAGTATAGGTGCAGAGGTAACTGAAATGACTACATGAGACAGAAGAGGCAAAATTCTGCCTGAGGAAAGAAGTGTTTCAACTGTCCGGGTAGATTTACAGAGAAAACCCAAATGAAGGGAATAGAAATACCACAGGCAGACAAGGAAGGGAGTGGGCCGGTCACCCGAGAGCACAGCAGCTTCACGGGACTACAAGTGGTCTGACGTGGCGGGTCGGGGGCATTCATGTGGCGACCACAAGGCTTGGGGGGCCGGGGAGGGCCCAGCCCTTGAAGAACTCTAATGAGCCGTCACAGGGCTGCATCAGGGGAGCCGAGAAGACATACTTTCCTGTACTCCTCCCACTGACTACAAATGAACACCCCAGACCTTATAATATAGGTTCTCAAAGGTGGAGAGAAGGTGACAGACTGGCCAGGGACTTTGGAATCCGAAGAAGGACACAGTGGTGGGTCCCTCGAGTTTCCTTTTTGCCTCATACATCCCAGACTTGGAGCTGAAGAAGCCAGCAACCTGGAGATGCTGATGGAAGTGGACAAAAAAGCCCCAACAAAACCTACCCTCGCTAGGCACAGGACCAGGAAAAGGGCATCCCAGCAAGAGAGCGCTTAGACAATAATCAATCTACTCCGGCCAGACACCACTGTGAAAGCCCCACCCCTGCCAGGAAAGGCCAAGGGGGAGTCTAGACTTCCAGCCCTCCACGGCTGTGATGAAGCGTCCCAGTCCTCCTGCCACGGGGCGTCGAAGGAGGCCGAGGAGGAAGCTGCCCCAACCCAAGAAGTAAGTGCAGACCATGTGGGGAGCCACGTCCCCGCTAGCAGTAAGGAGACCCCGTCCCCTCTGAGGGGACTGTCAGGGGAGCACTGGTGAGGAGTCAGGACTTCCACCATTACAAGCTCACCTCCAACCCACAAAAACGTCTAACATCATGTCATCCAAGCTTTGGAAGGGGAGGAAAAAGATGGATAGGAAAGGTACTTAAATAAATGGCTGAAAACTTCCCAAATTTGGCAAGAGACGTAAGCCTACACATTCAAGAAGCTGAGTAAATCCCAAACGAGTTAAAGTCAAAGAAATACATGCCAGGCAGTGGAAACAGTGCCAGACTTTATTTTTCTGGGCTCCAAAATCACTACAGATGGTGACTGCAGCCATGAAATTAAAAGACGCTTACTCCTTGGAAGGAAAGTTATGACCAACCTAGATAGCATATTCAAAAGCAGAGACATTACTTTGCCAACAAAGGTTCGTCTAGTCAAGGCTATGGTTTTTCCTGTGGTCATGTATGGATGTGAAAGTTGGACTGTGAAGAACGCTGAGTGCTGAAGAATTGATGCTTTTGAACTGTGGTGTTGGAGAAGACTCTTGAGAGTCCCTTGGACTGCAAGGAGATCCAACCAGTCCATTCTGAAGGAGATCAGCCCAGGGATTTCTTTGGAAGGAATGACGCTAAAGCTGAAACTCCAGTACTTTGGCCACCTCATGCGAAGAGCTGACTCATTGGAAAAGACTCTGATGCTGGGAGGGATTGGGGGCAAGAGGAGAAGGGGACGACAGAGGATGAGACGGCTGGATGGCATCACTGACTCGATGGACGTGAGTCTGAGTGAACTCCGGGAGTTGGTGATGGACAGGGAGCCCTGGCGTGCTGCGATTCATGGGGTCACAAAGAGTCGGACACGACTGAGCGACTGATCTGATCTGATCTGATACATCACAACTAAACTTCTGAAAGCTAAAACACAGGCAAAACCGTGAAAGCAGACAGAGGAGAGACAATCTGAGTGAGAGCAGTTCTCTGCCTCATCAGAGGCCATGGAGGCCATCCCATCAAACATCCCACCACCCAGGCGAGGGGCGTGACCAAGTACACGAGGGGTGTGGAGTTATTTCCAACTTGATGTTTTGTGTCAAAAATTAAGTGGACAAAAAAAACTAAGTGAGGAGAAACACACCTAGTAACTGGTTGTGTATTCATTTCACTGTGGAGGTCTGCACTCACAGGCTCCTCACTCTTCCCTGCACTAGCCGCTTTTAATTCTCAACTTTTCAAACTTACAGATCACTGAAAGGGCAAGTAATAACCAACCTTACAACTGTGACCTAGACTCGCCGGGCACCTTTCAGCCATATTTGTGTTCCTCTCCTGTGCACACGTGCACACACACACACGGTTTTGCTGGTTTGTTGATGAAATCACTTGAAAGTGAGCTGCAGTCAGTCGTCCCTTGGCATCTGCAGGTGACTGGCTCCAGGATCCCCCATGGACACCAAAGCCCACAGACGCTCAAGCTCCTTACACAAAATGCACATATCTACGCACATTCCCCCATGTACTTTTTTTATTACTTTTTTAAAATTATTATTTTTTTACATAGTTAAAACTTTTATATTTGGAATTAGCCAGCTGGACTCAGTTTAGATGATCCCAATTTTGTTGGCAACATCCAAAGCATCATAGTCAGGAGCCAGTCGAACATATGCCTTCTTCTCTCCATCAGGCCTGATCAGAGTATTGACCTTAGCCACGTCCATGTCATAGAGCTTCTTCACAGCCTGTTTAATCTGGCGCTTGTTGGCCTTGACATCGACAATGGATACCAGGGTGTTGTTGTCTTTTAATTTCTTCGTGGCTGACCCGGTGGTGAGGGGGAATTTGATGATAGCATGGTGGTCAAGTTTGTTTCTCCTGGGGCGCTCTTCCGAGGATATTTGGGCTGCCTCCTGAACCGCAGTGTTTTGGGCCGCCGGAAGGTGGGTGACGTCCGGATCTTATTTTTTTTTTTTGCGGCTGTGGACACCTTTCAACACTGCTTTCTTGGCCTTCAAAGCCTTTGCTTTGGCTTCAGCTTTAGGAGGGGCAGGGGCTTCCTCCTTCGCCTTCAGCGCCATCTTCATGAAAAGCCCCCATGTACTTTAAATCACCTCCACTTATGACCCCTAAAAGCGACTGCTATGCAAATAGTTTCCAGCGTGTGGACAATTCAAGTTTGGGTTTGGGGAACTTTCTGGGATTTTTTCCCCCAAATATTTTCAATCTGTGGTTGGTTGAATCCACCACCTGTAGATACAGAGTGATGACTGCCAATCATAATATTTTATCCCTAAATTCTACATATGCATTTCTTAAGAATAAAGACATTCTCCTTTGTAACTAAAATATCTTTAGCACACCTCAGAAAATGAACATTATTCAATCATATAGTCTAAAGTACAGTCTGTGTTTGAATTTCAACCGCCCCTCACATGTCTTCTACAGCTGTTTGGATTTTCCCCCTTAATCCAAGATGTAATCAAGAATCATGCACAACATTTAATTGTTTACTACTCAGTCTCAATCTGAAACGGAACTCTTGCCTTTTTCACTTTTCCTGATGCTGCCTTAAGTGTGTCTAAACCAGCTTGTCCTGTGGAAAGAATGTCATATAATCTGAATTTGGCTGCTTCCCCATGATTAGATTTAGGTTAAATGTTTTTGGCAGGAAGAGCACAGAGCTGAGTGCACTTTTCAGCATCAGCGGCACACGCAATGCCGTGCTGCCCAACGGACTGCAGTGCTGAGTGTGAAAGGTGACCCCAGCTCTCCTCATTCTGAAGGAAGCACTCCCCCTCTGTAATTAATACATAATCTGTGGGGTAACACTTGGAGGCCTTGTGAAAATCCTGTTCCCTAAGCACTTCATGCTTTTAGCATCTATTGACAATACCTTCCTGGAATCAGTTATTACGTTGAGAATCGCAAAATATTGAGAACTGCATTTTTACACGATCACTCTAGTAGAGATCAAGAGGCCATTTTTCAGAAGAAAAATATGGGGTGACCAAGTACATGGTCATGCCATCAATATTCCCAGAGAAAGGATACAGGAGGAATAAGCCTGGGGCATTACATAAGAGACTATGCTTACTGGGGGCCATGCTGGATGTGAGCTGATTGTGAGACATCCTCTCAAGAGATGTGCAAGCGGTGTGTGTGTGTGCGTGCATGCACACATGTGTGTACATGTGTGTGTGTGCATGCATACGGCATCATCTAGGGATGTGATATATGTCATGGAGAGATGGAAGAAAACACTTCCCAGGATGAATCTTAAGAAAATCTTGGCATTTAAGCAGAGGTGATAAAGAGAGCCCAGCAAAAGAACCTGAGAAGGCTCACAGGGGTGGGAGAAAGCAATGCAAAGCAGATACAGAAACTAAGCTTCAAGAAAAAGAGATGCCGACAGTGGGCAGGTCAGACAAAACAAGGCTAGCCAAGTTTCCAGAGGATCATGATACTTAGGACAAGGCCAGCAGTCTCAGAGTGATGCCAGTGAGGTATAAGGGGCAGAAAGCCATTTTAACACATGGAGGAGGAGGAGAGGAGACGTGGATTCCAGAGGTGTTGTCCCCCCAGACGTCACGACGTGCTAACACTCCCCATGCATGTTAACTGAGAGCCCATGTGTCAGCTGGCGCTGGGATGTCCATGTTCTCATGGAGCTTACACTCCACTGAAGAATGAGGTGTCAGACATATAAACACCTACCACAGGAGGAAGCAATACAGGCTCTGAGGAATACAGAGCTGGGTATGGGTGACAGAGAGTGATGGGACAGGATTTATACACTGTGGTCAGGGAAAGACTTCCTGGTGTGATGCTGCTGTGATGCCAGGGCTGAGACCCAGAGGAGGGGGAATGAGCCCTGCAGGCAGGAGAGCAGCAAGCAGAGTGGCCTGGGGCAGAACCCGCCAAGTGGCCAGGCTGGCAGAGCAGAGTGACGTGGGAAGAGTGGGAGGAGACGCAGGAAGAGGGGAGCTGCACAGGGCCTTGGAGGGCTCAGGACTTTGCTCTCTTCTCCAGGGGTACTAGAGAAAATGAAATGGAGAGAAGAAATAAAGCGGGATTGTGCCCGTCAACCTTGCCATGGATAAAGTGGCTCCCGGGATCTGCTGTGAACAGTTTCTGTGTGTTTTCCCTAAGGTTTTCAAGATGGAAATGGCCTGATGTGAGCTCCTGAGTACCTGCTGTTTCCACACTTTATAAAGGAGAACTGACTTGCGTGGGGTCACATCCTAATCGGCTGCAGAACGAAGACCAGGCTCTAGTTCTCCTGATGTCCAAATCCAGAGCTTTTCGTGTGTGTCTATTTCCACATAAGCCAGGTAGGAGGAGGGTGGGAGTGGTTCAGAGGAAACATACTTCTCTGATTGAGTTGTTTTGTTTTTTTAAGTTACCAAAAAGTAACCACCACCAGAGATTTTAATCTGGTCTTCTATATTTTGCTTTCCTGTCCTGGCTCTTCCTCTGGAGACAAACGCCGCCTCATCATTCGCTCAAATACTGGCAACGGGACAGAAAGGAGGACTTGAGACGCGACCTCGGGCCATGTCAAGGGGCACACAGCTCCCCACCCCTCTCTCCATCAGCCCTCTCTCAGAGGGCTCAACAGAGCAGAGGGAGTCGCTATATAATCAGATTCCCTCCAAAGTGAATTCTGCCATGTCCCATGGCCCCGGCACAGAAGTCTGTCACATGGGTCTGGGCAGCGCAGGAAATCTGCCCAACTCACCCCAGCCGCGGGGCAAGGCCACTCGGGCGGCAGCGAGGTGGGCTTTTCCCAGCACTGGAGACGAGGGGCACCAGCTGCCTGCGCTCAGGCACACTGCAACAACCTCAACTGTCTTGGGAGATCCATCACTGACTCCTGACTCAGGTGGACGGGGCTACCCTCCACTCCAGGACTCCTGCGGAGAGGTGAACAGCAGCATTCTATGCCATCAAGGGGAGCGAGGCCTGCGACCCTAGTCCAGTGTTTCCCCAAGTGGGGTTCCAGAAGTCTTGGAGGGTACTTGCTTAGGAAGTCTTGGAGAGTAAGAATCTAACGCAGATTTCTGAGCTTCAGGAATTTTAATCTTTAATAAAAGCTCTTCGAGGAGGCTGGTGCCAGTAAAATGTGAAAGCCCCTGTCTCCCTAGTCCAGAAGGCAGGGGAGAGGTGACACTGCAGATGAGAAAAAAGGATTTTACTTGCTCACTCCCCACCACCGGGGGCTACGTGACTGCACAGTATGCCGAGTCAGGTCTGGATAACTTTTCTGAACAGTTAACTCAGGACTGCATCTCTGCTGGCGGCGCACAGGCACCCACAGACTGGTGGAGTTGAATTTCCTGAGCCCTTTCAGGGCCAGTGTTTCAACCTGCAAAGTACGTATTTCTGAGAGTCAACGCATCGGCGGCTGTTTGCCCGTTTGCCGTTTTCCTCACTCTCTGACGAGGACCTGCTTCAGCCAGGATGGACTCCATATGCTGCTGCTGGGACTGGCCTGGCAATCCCACTCCATGGAAGGCAGCTCCAGAAACGCGGCCCTTGCTCTAGGGCGAGCGGGTGGGGAGCTCGGAGGCTGCTGTGTCACTGGGTTCACAACACCATTAGGGCAACCGTTTTCCCTGGGACTCCATATCCAGGCAGAGCAGGGGCTCTTAACCTGGGGCACGCTGTACTACTTTAGATCATCTGTGAATCCCTGGAAATTGTGTGCTGAGTTCTGGGTTACTTGCCTGGGAAACCGCCTAGTGAGAGGACATGCAAGATTTCCCAAGGAGCATCAATGGCACCAAAAAAAAAAAAAAAAAAAATTCAGAACCTCTGATTTAACTAAGAGTTAAGACAGAGAAGAGATGCCCACGGCCTTCAAGCCAGCATACAGGAGCAGCAACTTGGAAGCAATTTTAACAGATGGCTTTAAAATGATGGAGTAACTTTCACATACACCCTCCCTACTAACTTTCACTTTCCCCGCCAAACCTGGTTCTTGATCTGACACTGTTCTCAATTTTTAATATTTACAAAGTTGACATTTTGGTGAGCTTACATCAGGTCATCATCATGAAATTCCACTATCAGTAAGAATCATTAGACTGTGACCTTCAGGAATCAGCCTGGGGTTTGGAGCCAGAAGACCCGGATTGGATCTACCTCTGTCTTCCACTGGTGCTGTGACCTCAGGCAAGGCCTCTGATCCTCCACTCTTCGGTATCCTCATCCACAAAACGGCAACTATACAGGCCCCTGCGGCAGTGGTTCTCAGCATTACAGTGAAAATGCTCCACCATCTGCTGGAAGCTCTGCTTAATAAGCTTCTGGCATTGTTACTGTTTTAAACTTATTTTTTTTTTCTGTGCCATTCTACTTCTGAAGAGAACGTGTGGGAGTGGAGTCAAATGCTGAGAGCTAACTGGGGCTGACTTCCATTTTTTGTCTTTCTGTTTTTATCTGTCATGCCAAAGTGCCTACAAAAATAACCAGCAATAATGATATTAACCAAAGAACTGGGTCGACAGTCCAGGGACTGGCCATGACAATGAAAACCAGAACTAAGTCCAGGAGAGTCAAAGAAAAAGCTTTGGTGATGGGCTATGGGGAAAGATCACGCACTCCAGGGCAAGCAAGGATCCCCACTAACAGGCAGAAAACGTGCTCCACACACATCCTGTTTTGGTAGCAGGCTGGCCAACCACCCCTGTTTCGGCACTTGGGCTGTCACCCCACCCAAACCAGCAGGGGAGCCAACTACCAAGCACGAAGGTCAAAAACGGAGGCTTAAGGATGCGCAGCTTTTCCTTTTCAGAAGTGCAAGCTGCTCCCGGGTCTTCAACCTTGACCCCACTGACAGGGCAAAAGACTTGAGACTGGGAGGTAAAAGTCATCACACAATTCTGCATGGCATGAATACCAACAGGTACAGTGAATTTCAAAAGCTTAAAATGTGAGGGGTCAAATATTCTGAACTTGGCCTTGCAAGTCTGTCTTTGGCCTACATGCCAGGCCTGTTTGTATCCAGCTTTCACACCACAGCCCAGCCTAGCGCTCCAGATCAGTCCGTCATTCCAATACACAGTTCATGCTGCAGCACACACAGACATTCCTTTTTGAAGCCCCGTAACCAAAATGTCTAGGTTACCTGTTAGATACAAGCTCTGAATCACCTCCGCTCCTCTGCAAATAACCTCCCATTAGGCTGAAGGATTTTAAATCACCACCATCATCAGATATCCATCAGGGCTCCCCCGAATGCGTAATTCTTTAGGATTTCATTGTTTAAGAAAAGTTAGTACATAGCTTCAACAAGTAACTTAAACTCCTTCACTATCTTGAAAAGATATGGCAAAGTATCTCAGATACTATCTTTAAAACCATCTCAGATACTTCGGGAGAAGGCAATGGCACCCCACTCCAGTACTCTTGCCTGGAAAACCCCATGGATGGAGGAGCCTGGTAGGCTGTAGTCCACGGGGTCACTAGGAGTCGGACACGACTGAGCGGCTTCACTTTCACTTTTCACTTTCCTGCATTGGAGAAGGAAATGACAATCCACTCCAGTGTTCTTGCCTGGAGAATCCCAGGGACGGGGGAGCCTGGTGCTTCCGTCTATGGGGTCGCACAGAGTCGGACACGACTGAAGCGACTTAGCAGCAACAGATACTTCCAAAACTATTAAATGAAACTGAATACCTATTATACATTTTAGGTATTAAACTGTATCAAGAACCTGTATCAGGAAGACTACTTCTGATGGTCTGTCCAAGAGAGCTCCCTGTTGGATTCCTCCTCAGATTCAACAAGGAAAATGCATGGAACATACAACTCATTCTAGAGTTATTTTAGGATTTGATAGCAACTGGACAAGGAGGCAGTTCCGCGCTAGTCACTGACCCCTGACGTCGGAACACACACTGCTGGTGACCTACAGCAGCAGGAAGAGAGACAAGAAGGCTGCTGCCTCTCAGAAAGTGAAGTCGCTCAGTCGTGTCCGACTTTTTGCGACCCCATGGACGGTAGCCTACGAGGCTCCGCCGTCCATGGGATTTTCCAGGCAAGAATACTGGAGTGGGCTCCCATTTCCTTCTCCAGGACCTCTCAGAAAGGCAACATGAAATGCCAGGGAGTGACATGCCCAGCTGGTCTTCTCCTGAGATGAAAGAGAAGATTCCTGAGGCCATATGGTAACACAGTCTTCCTTCAGCTTCAAATCCAGGATCAGGTTAGCCCCGATCCTGGAACACACGCTTGACCGTGGCGTTTCTCAAATGTCCTGTAAACCTGGGATCCAACTAGAGTGAAATGGTCTCACTCCTGAGCTGAGGATACAGCATCTCAGATAGCCAGACTTCTCTGCTTTTAAAAAAAAAAGTAATGTTGTACATCTGAAACAAATATCATGTATACCAGCCATATCTCAATTAAAAAGAAAAAGCAGAAATAAACTAGCTCTTTCACTCAAAGATATCTATGTATCTGAAAGCGCCAAGGGGACCACACTAACAGCTGTGAGAGTGAGCCCCTGAGAAGCACAGGCCCGGGGTCCCCGCCTGGGCTGGAGCCGGGTGCAAACTGCAGGCTTTGGAGGAGGTCTTTTTCTGAGCTCTTGCTGGAAAGGGGTACAGGTCAATCCTGTCCAGACTTTTCTGGCTCACAGGGACAGCTATTCAGAGACGACCACACAGAGCTTCTGTGACTCCCAAGTGGACTGGAGCACACAGGCAAGGGCTGAGGCCCAGGGGAGAGCCCACTCTCACCCAAACGCATCAGCTACGCAAGATCCTCTCAGAAAGAATGCCTCACACACACTAACACTTCACTTCAAATCAAAACAAACAACATTTCCTTTCAGCCTACAATTCTGTCATCTTCCATCTTTATAAGCTTTTTAAAAAGTGAGCAATTTGTCCGCAAACTAGACCCTCATCTGTGCTGGAATCACCACTGGGTCCCCGCTGGTGAACATTTCAGTCTCTTGGCAAGCTGCCCAGAAATTAAAAATATATACATTATTTCCAACCTATCCACTTACTTGTTTTAAAAGAGATTAAAAAAAAAAAATTACCATGAAGAGGGCAAGCTAATAAAAGAGTAGTCCTGCCAATATTCAACCGAAAGAGAACCTTAACAGAGTACTGTGTGTGGCTAGTGGTTCTCTGACTCTCAACGATTTTCAGCAAATTGCTCTTATTTTATTGGCTGTGCCTCAAGGCACGTGGGATCTTACTTCCCCAAACAGGGATCAAATCCGCGCCCCTACAGTGGAAGTGCACAGTCTTCCTCTAGGGAAGTCCCTCAGCAACTGTTTTTTAATCCAAGAGTAGAGAGGAAAGTGAAATTAAGGAGAATTTTATTTACTGAAGGACAGTTCCTGTGTCCAAACACTGGTTTTCACAGAAGTTAATGAGCTATATATATTAAAAGCTACTTTCAGATACCCGAATGGCAGATCCAAGCGAAAGCTCCACTCACTGCAAATAATTCTGCCCGTATCTCAAAAGCAGAAACAACGTATCATCTCATTTATCTCCAAAATTAACTGTGGGGTAGAGAAGCATTTTATTTTTTTCACTTATTTTATTGAAGTATAGTTGATTGACAATGTTGTGTTGTCTGGTGTGGAGCAAAGTGAATCAGTTATACATATATATATTATAGCTGACATCTGCCAATCCCAAACTCCCAGTCCATCTGTCCCTCGCCTCCCCGCTCCTTGGCAACCACAAGGCCGCTGTCTACATCTGTGCGTCTGTTTGTTTCATTTGTGTCATACTTCAGATTCCACAGAAAGTGACATCATATGGTATTTGCCTTTCTTTCTGCCTTATTTTACTTAGTATGATAATCTCCAGGTTCATTAGTGTTGCTACAAATGGCATCACTTCGCTCTTTTTTGTGGCTGAGTAGTATTCCAGTGTGTGTGCAGAATATCTTCTTTATCCATATATCTGTTGATGGACATTTAAGGTTTTTTCCATGTTCAGATAAGAATTTTATAAAAGTAGAATTTGAATTCAGAAAAGTGAAATGAGTTGTCCGAAGTCACCTTGTTTCTAAGTGGCCGAATAAAGCCTAAAATCCTATTGTCTAATACTACACCCACCACCCACATGTGACCATTTAAATTAAATAAAATAAATTTAAAAATCCAGCTCTTCACTCAAGCTAGCCACATCTAAGTGCTCGGGAGTACCTGTGGGTACGGCTGGTGTCACAGAACACTTGTATCAACACTGAAAGTGCTACTGGACAGGGCTGGTGTGGAGGGGGGCTAGTTCTTTAGAATTCATGGAAACTTGGGGAAAAGATGCCATGGATCTCATTATTTAATAAAGATGGACTGAGAATTACAAAGTTAAATCACAGCTCCTTTCTTTTATTACAAGAAATTTTGAGGCCTGGGGTTGGTTTATCTTCTCAGGGGTTATGAACACCAAGAGTTATTTTTAAAAGAGCTTCACCAAAATGGATTTTATCCATATGTACTCAGGAAAGAGAATCTTGAAACAAGGTTTATATACCTTTGATGAAGAATAATATAAGAAATAATTCCCAAGTTACAAATAACAAAAATATTATTATTAAGAAATTCAGCTACAGAGGAAAAGAGATCATAATAATTAACCCTGACACTTTCAGCCATTAAATAATCTTTTGTCAGAGTTTAGAAGAAATTTCTTCCTGGTACAGAGACTGCTATACTCAGATGAACAGGAGATTTTCAGCTGACGTGGGACCCAGTAAAATGCCAGTTTAAGCAACTGGGTCTCTGTGCAGCACTTGGCCAACACCGACAGCTGAAGCTGACAAAGGGGTCGGACTGCAGAACTGAAGGGTCAGGAGTCAAGATGTGGTAAAGCTTATTAGAAACAGAGCTGCAGGAACTCCATCACATGAGACCATTTTTTTCCAGTTTCAATGTGAGAACATGGGGCCTACTAGCAGAGCCACAAACCAATCAAACGCGCTGACCACTGGTTCACTTTCTCACCCAGCAGCAAGTCTGAGTGCCTCTCAGGGCCCAGCCCGATTGAGAGGCCTCTGGATCGACCCTGGCTGCCCTGAGTTGTGATGCCTTCACACTGTGTATGTATTCTCCCAACAATTCAGAAGAAAGTGTCACCAGGGGCAGTGGCTAGGTGCGCAGAAACACCATTTAAAATGAAAACAAGACAAAACAAACAAACAAAAAAAACTCACCCAAGAAATACAGAGGGAAGTCCCTAACCTATTGGATAAACAGATGATTTCCTCATGGGCTTGCCAAGGTACCAAGGTTTTCCTACTATATGCATATGGGGCAATAATGAACTGGTAAGGGGTAACTGAGGCATTAGAAAATGTGATCTCTGCTTTTCTTCAAGGGCTCACAGGAGAATAACAAGAGGCTGAGAGGGAAGAGACAAATTAGGCTCTTCTCTCATATCTAGGAAGATTACAGGAAATTTATCTGTCATTTGTTTGGGTCAGGAGAATGTCCATGTTTTCCTTTAAAAGGTTATTCCTCTGCAGCAGCCCTGACTGCCAGAATATTTTTCTTAGTTTTCACCTTAACTTTCTGGCTTGTACAACTTTAAATGTCAGAGAGAGAGGCTGTGGGGAAACTCTGTTTGGAAACAAAGTGAACCACACAGGACCCGCCTCTTCTATGACTTTTCATCTGAAATACAGAGGCATTCCTTAATTTCTGGACTTGAACACCAGCTTCCTATCTGTGCCATCGCTCCTGTTCCCTCAAGATATGCAGAGCTTCAGACATCAGGAAAGAAAGCATAGGACCTAGAATATGTAATTCTTCGCTATCTGGCACTCTGCACTTGGTACGGTTTAAGTAGTGTTACACTTGAGACACAGGTTTATATGATGAGAATGAGGGATTCTGAGAAATGACCCTATTTAAAAACACATTAGAAACCACCAACTTCTAGACCCCGTAGTTCAGATGCCATGAGCAGAGCGTATCAAGCAGTAGAAAGAGGTGTATGGGAATTGAGAGGCTCTTAGTGAAGTCGCTCAGTCGTGTCTGACTCTCTGCGACCCCATAGACTGTAGCCTACCAGGCTCCTCTGTCCATGGGATTTTCCAGGCAACAGTACTGGAGTGGGTTGCCATTTCCTTCTCCAGGGGATCTTCCCAACCCAGGGCTCGAATCTGGGTCTCCCGCATTGTAGACAGACGCTTTACCATCTGAGCCACCAGGGAGGTCCTTAAATCCCCTGAAATCTATGGGAAGGCCACTGCCCAACTCTGAACAATATGCAAAACTACCAACAACCCTGAAGGCAGGGCAGCCACTGAAAACATCATGCCCTGCAGACATGATGTCCAGACTGGAAGCCAGAGACCCCTGTGGGAGCTGTGGGAATGCTCTGTGAAACAAGGTGGGTGAGTTTTTCTTCCCAGAGCTACACAAAGATCAGGACGCGATGAATTGGACAAAAGACATAAACAGAAACTGATGAGGCAGAATACGGCCATGACTACACTGCTCCTTTCCCCTGGTTTAAGGGTCTTTAACGACTTTCATAAGTTGTACAGGTAACTTAAACATAAAGGCACTTTTCAGAAACTCCTCAGGCCAGCAAGATGGAAGTGAAACAGGCACTTCAAACCAGATGCTATCTTTCCAGATCGCCCAGTCTTCAATAACCAACAAATTGCTCATCAGTTACGATTTGCCCCCAGCACTACTCACATTTTCTTTTAAAAGACGTGAGCAAAGGATGACCATGGAATTGGTGGGGGTGTCAGGGAGGCAGAGAATGTCCCAGATTATAACAGGAGTTACAGTGGTGGCGAGGGGCTGTGGTGAGGAAGTGGGGTTACTCAGAGGGTGAGGGGCTGGGAAGCTCATCTTTGGGAACTCTGGGCCCCGTCTAGCAGGGCACTTCACACCTGGAGCTCTTCCTAGGCCTCAACACTCCCTCTCTCACAATCTGAGAGTTTGCTACCTACTTTCTTCACTGGAAAAGCTGAAAAACAAGCTGTGCCCATCGTTGAAGGTGGCATGTGTTATAAGGGAAAATGCGATATTCTCACAGAAGCAGGGCGTTTCTATTCCTACAGGAAGGGCAGTTACTCTCACTTCACAGATGCAGAGAACCACCCAAGGTACACAATTAGACACTCAGAATATTTTAGAATCTGAGCTCCTGGGAGAACAGGAGTGTTGTTTCAAATTCCATGCCCAGAATTCCAACAAGTTTGCAGTTAAGTAGTATCTGTTTCTGTCTGTCTTTCATTCTCTCTTTCTCTCTCATACACACACCATTTTACAATTGGCTGTCTTCATTCATTCATTCATTCAGTGCCAGGTACTGGGGGCAGAAATATAAATAAGATACCTCCTCAAGGAGCTCACAGTCTAACTGGAGAGACAAACATCTAAGCAAATAACTGCAATACTCAAGCATTGTTTGTCTTAACAGCACAGAATCCTGTAAGAAATGCGACACAATAAATCCTACTAAGCAGTTATCTCCAGTAGTCCCTGGTATCAAATGAAAGGCTGCAAAAAAATGTAAGGCCCTCACCCTCCGAGTGGTTTTTAGACCCTGAACATACTACCGATTCCGAGAAGCAGCACTATGTGCCCAGAACTAGCACTGCCCACAGCTCAGCACTGAGCCGCTCTTGTGTTGTGTACGGGCGAATCCTACCAGCCAGATAAACTGTGAAGTGTCTTAAGGGCAGGTCCCATGCTGAACATTTCTTTAATCTCTAGAGCACCTAGAATTATCACAGGCAAAAAACAGATCCGAAACACAGGATGTCCTTGGCAAAAGGGACAATGAGACTGATACGGGGTGACTTGTTCCTCTACAAGGTTTGGAGACTGGCAGATTTGGGGTGTTTTATAAAAGCACACCACCACTCTACCTGAGCACATTAACAGACCCACACTTTAAGGAGAAGAGTCCTTCACTGCAAGGTCAGAGGAAACAGCATGTGGGCAAATGGTTTGGTAGTTAACTGCAATTTAAAAAAAAATAAACTTGAGACTTGAATCTCCTGGCTGATGCTTAGGACAGAAACAGACCTCAGGATCTTTATACTTGCTATGAAGTTCCAGCTCTTAGAAATGGATCTGACATCACCACGAGGTCAATCAGATCCTGTCTTCACTTGCTTGAATGTCCTCGATGGCCTCCCATTGCACTTAGAGTAGAATCTACCTCCTCCGTGCGGTTGACAGGGCTCTAGTTCGGGCCCTGCCCAGCCTGCCTATCTTAGCTGGCCCTCACTCTGCCCTCACTCACCAGGCCCAGCAACCATGGCTTCCTTGATGTGTTCAAACATGCCAGGCTCTTAACCGCGCTGGGCCCTCAGACTTGCTTTCCCTTCTTCCTGGGCCCTCTTTCTGCTTCTGAATGACTGACCCCAACTAACCCTTCAGATCTCAGCTCAGATACTTCCTTCTCGAGGAGGCCTTTCTTGACCAACTTCTTCAAAGTGATCCCCTCTCATCCCTGTTATCTGTTAATATGCCAACCGGTTACATTCACTTCAGAGCACTTACCATGTTCTGAAGCAACAGTGTTAGTTTATTTGTCTCCCTGTTTGTTATGTTATCAGTCTACTTAGTAAGTGCAAAACTCCTGAGAGCAGGAGCTGGGTTTATCTTGCTGCATCAGTAGGCACATACCAGTTAGCCAAATACTGTGAATGAATGAGTGAGAACTAGCAAGATACAGCGGCAGCAGGTTAGCAGGCACTGAGTTAAGGTTTAAAAAATTAAAACATCAGTCCTTCCACTATGAAGCTGGAAGTGGTAAACGATATATAAATTTTTATTTCATTCAGCTGTGCCCAAGTAGCAGGAACACACAAAGATAAAAAAAACGAAGAGGGAGAGCCTAAGCTCTCCACAGATGACTCAAAAAGAAATGTCAAAAAGAGCAAAACCCTGCTGGTGTCAGCTTCCGCTTGTTTTATAAGGCTGCTGGTATTAAAGGCAAATTTTCTTACTTTGAATAGATTCCAAGATGGGTTTATTTCTCCCCAGTGATGCGGTTGTGCACCGAGCCCCACCCTGTGATACCCCATCAATGACTCCAGTTACACCAGGCTAGGGTATGTGAGGCTCTCACTCTAAACAAAACTGGGGCTGACTTGGAATACTAGGTGAGAAAGGGCCATCCCTCCCCAAGCACCCCAACATTCAGGCTAAACACACGAGGGGAGAGCGCTCCCTCACAGAACCCCAGCTCACGATGTGTTCCTCCTAGAAAGGGAAGTGGCACAGGGCGGAGAAACCCTTTTAAAGGTGCAGCTCACAAGCTAAGGGTGATTCAATGGCACCCGTAAGCCGAACGCTGTTTCTCTGAACTTGATCAATGAGCACAGGTCTCTTAACTATGGCCAAGTGAGAGGCCCTGAACTTGGGAAAGCGTGACAAAGAAAGGAGCGAGAAACGAGCCCGGTGGCCCTGTTTTCTGTTAGGTGCTTCCCGTGGCATGCTGGGTACACACACTGCGTCCCCAAAGCACCTCCATCAGGGGCTGAGAGGCAGGGGGTACTTACGCGGCATGATCCCTTGGCTCACCAGCTCCTCCCGAGTCCGGCGCTGCTGGAGCTTCAACTGCAGCACTGCAGGACAGCAAAGAGAAAGGGGAGATGAAGGCTCAGGCAGCCGTTCCACCACAAAAGACACATTTTCAAATGCAAAGAAAGCCTCGACACACAAGGGTGTAGTGTGAAAGAAGGATCCCCGGTAACTGTGGCTGTAATTGCAGAAGTGGCCTGATACAGCAGGGCTTCCGTATTCTGCTGTGGGCGGCGAGAGGAAGTTGCGAAGGGTCTTGCAGGGCGATAACAATCCACAAAGTACCAGAGTCTTGCCTATTGCTCAAAACCTCCTACAACACTGTGTCCTCCTCCAGGACTGAAAAAACACAAATTCTTAACTCTAAGAAAACATAATGAGGACCACCGCCCAGCAGAAAAGGCTTTTTCTAGCTGCTCTACGCCTTCCTCCTGGTGGCAAATGTTTATCACAGTTAAGTGTAGTGAGTTACAGATCAGGGAGTATTGGTTATTTGTAAAATCTTCTCTTTTGGATCTAAAAATTATACCTGTTTTCACCAAGCAATGCACTTCCCTGGGCCAGAAACTATTTTCCCATTAAGACAACTCTTCTCTGCCTCTTCCTCTGCATTTCGATCCTTCTTCTGTTGACGTGAAACACAAAGCTAGGTGAGTCAAAGCACATCCGGGCTAGGGGAGGGTGATGAGGGGGTTTTCTCCTATTTCTACTCTGGCAACACCACTTGATGTAACAAGTTAATAGGAATTTTTTTAAGTTAAAAGCCAATTATCTTTATTTCAAATGTGAGTGAAACCTAAAGGGTATTATTACCACTGCACAACATGCGGAATGATCAAGGCCTCCAATCAGAGGCGAAGTGAGAACATGTTCGGAAAAGGAAGGTTGAGAGGCTCTCACGGGCCAAGGGAAGTTCCTTTCTGTGATAAGTCTTCATTCTAAGGTCCTGCAAGTCCCATCTGAGGGCGACCTGTATCTATGTGGAATCACATTACCCTAACGTCTGTCTTTCCCATCCACAAAGCAGTTTTAAGACAGCCTCCCCAGATGGCAGACCTGTAACCAGTCTCCTGACTACCCTCAAATCCAGCAGGTCCAAAACCTACTGCTTGTGCCTAGTCGCTCAGTCCTGTCCGACTCTTTGTGACTCACTGGATTGCAGCCCGCCAGGCTCCTCTGTCCACGGGATTTTTCAGGCAAGAATACTGGAGTGGGTTGCCGTTTCTTTCTCCAGGGGATCTTCCCAGACCCCGGGATGGAACCTGCATCTCCGGTGTCTTCTGCATAGCAGGTAGATTCTTTACCTGCTGAGCCATCTCTTCCCCACCCCACTCCTCAAATCTAATCAACAGTCCATCCTTTTTCTCTTTAAGGGTATCACCATCCTCCTCCCCAGTACTACCACTAAAATTTTCAAGCCAACTTCAACTCTGCTAGCTCCTTACACTCCTATTTTATCAAGTTTACTGCATCTTCTCATGCTGCAGTGATAGCACTGGTCTTCCCAACCCAGGGATTGAACCCCAGTCTCCCGCGTTATAGACAGATTCTTTACCATCTGGGCCACCGGGGAAGCCCTCACCCATTCTAAGTCGTCACAGTCCGGATTGTCCAATTACTCACAGTTCACTTCACCTGGAAATGCCTACCTCATCACTTCTTCACCTGACTTTCCCAACTGAGAATTACTCCAGGCCTCTGATGAACTACCTTGTATCTGTTATAAAAAGTATAGAGATATTTTGCCCTGTGTAATACTTACCTCCAAATAAATGTAAACTCCTCGAGGATAGGGAATGTATCTTATTAATCTATGATGCTCTCCCAACCAATAGCACTCAGTACACAGTAGGTATTTGACAACTGTTTCTTAAATTGAACTGCATCTCTAAATGATGATACATACAGTCAGAGAAATCTAAATAGGTGGGTATTATTATCATTTACAAATTAACACTGTTAAAATTAAGAAAGCCTTGCAGAATAAAAGATAAAAGTGGCAACAGCCACACTAATAGCTAACACTGATAGAACCAATGGACAGAACAGGTATTATTATCCTACTTTACAGGCAAGGAAAATGAGGCCCAGAGAGATTAAGTAATTTCCCTAAGGTTATCCACTAATAGAGGTACAACAGGTTCTGAACTCAAGCATTCTGATTCCAGAACCTGGGCTCCCCACTTCTCTGTTTCTCCAGGATCTCCTGAAAGCCTGTGCTGCTAAGATAACAGGCCCGGAGTGTGATTGCCTGGGTTCATTCTGTGCCAAGACAGACAAAGGGGCTGAGGGACATAGATGATTCAGGCCAGGGACAAAGAAGTCTAGGAGATCAGCTTCAGTAAAATAAATTTAAATTAAGAACTTGATTTCAGAATAAATTATAGATCAGCAGCAACAGTAATAATAAAATTATAAGAGGAATCATTGAGTGTTGCTACGTGTCAGTCCTATATTAAATGACTGACATACTTAAAAAAAAAAAAAGAAAGCCCTGTGGGGATATTACAATTATTATCTCCATTTTACAGATGAAAAAACTAAGGATCAAACCTTTAAACTTTTGCCTTGGGTCAAATGGCTCAAAAGTGCAGGAACTACGATTCACATCAGGTCTCTGTGATTCTAAAGTGAAGGGAAATACTTAATACTGTGCCATGTTTCCTTGGAAGAAAGAGGAGGGCCAGGCAGAATAAAGTAAGAGGGGAAAGGGGAATCTCTTAGCTTTTACAGTGTTTCTAAGGCCCAGTATAAGATGAGTTACTGGAAAATGATTAAATGTATCAAACTTATTTCATTTCAGAGAACAGGGAAACCTAATGCAGTAAGTCTGAACACTTCAAAAAAACAATAATGAATGAAAAATACGTCTATTATCCAAGAATAGTTCTGAAATAGCAATTCGCGCCTTTCCAAAAACCCATATACAGATAGGGCCATAAGGAATCCATTATGCAAACTTCTTGACTGAAAAACTTCTTGCTTCATGAAAGCAAAAGGGTAAGTCTATGATTCATGGAGTTTAGTTGCTTTTTTTTTTAATGGCTCTAGTTCAAAGGGGAAGATTCATCTAATAAACCTTTTCCATCTCAAACTAAATGAAATTAAAGTTCAGTTATCTGAAAATTCCATTTGTGCCTCTCAGCAGTTAATACCAAACTCTAGTCTAATCTGAAATCTGACCAAGTTTCCCATTCACGTAATAGAATTAACCCTGTGTCAGTATGCCCTGGGTACTGCTACAACCTGATAGTAGGTATGTATTATTTCATACATTGCATAATCCCTGCTCACCCTAACAATGTTTATAAGGAGGAAAATAAGCAGCAAATTCAGAATTATGGTGTATGGTATCTGTTTGGCTGTGTATATATACAAAATCCTTCTTCTGAGATGTCTGACCACAAAGAAACAGTATTTACATGAATTTCCCCTTTCCTTGCTGCTGCTGCTGCTAAGTCACTTCAGTCGTGTCCAACTCTGTGCGACCCCATAGACAGCAGCCCTCCAGGCTCCCTCGTCCCTGGGATTCTCCAGGCAAGAACACTGGAGTGGGTTGCCATTTCCTTCTCCAATGCAGGAAAGTGAAAAGTGAAAGTGAAGTCGCTCAGTCGTGTCCGACTCCTAGTGACCCCATGGACTGCAGCCTACCAGGCTCCTCTGTCCATGGGATCTCCAGGCAAGAGTACTGGAGTGGGGTGCCATTGCCTTCTCCGTTCCCCTTTCCTTAGTCTATCTTAATTCCTCTTAATTCTAAGCAGTCTAAATAAAATGCCTTTATGTTTCTAGGCCTTGGGATTATTCATTTTAGAAGAAATCATTCAATAATTTAAATACCATAAGAGTCATATATTATGTATTCACTGCAAAAGGTAGTCAAATCAGGAGCATATTTAAGAGAACATAATTTAATACAAACCACCCTCACCAAGTAAAGCTAACACTAGTTCAAGTGATTATTTTCAAACAGTGCTAGATCAAGGCAATTTTTAAAAGTAGGAATGCAATAAATTCTATGTTAGTGTATATAACCATTTAGATTTCCTCTCCAGTCCCTAATAAAAAACTAAACAAAAATACCTATTTATGTACAAGCACAAGTCTTTATACCTTCACTGTTACTGAATTCCACAAATTTAATATAGCATCTGGTTTTAAATGCGTCTGTGCAAGCAGCCTATTATATATAGATGAACAGATGTCTTTGAAGCTGATGCCTGGTGAATCAATTGAGCTGCCTGCCAGTAAAGGGTTGAAAGAAAAGAAACAAACCATAAAGTGGGGAACCTGAGGTTCTCCGTTCCCCATGAAAAGAACCAAGTTTTCAATCTATTTCAAATAAAGGTGATCAACTGCTATTTGAACAACTGGCCACTCAGGAAATTAGAGCAAGGGGAGGAACCTGACATTCTTCTGCCCGGTAAGACCACAGAGGTATGCCAATGGTATTCAAGGGCTGATGCCCAAGGACTGAATGTATCAAACAATTGAATCAATCAGGTGGTGTATTCCCAAGTCTGGCTCTGTGGCTCCCACTGGTCAGAAATTCTGTATTTTACTGGGAAGGGAGGTGTGCAGCTCAGCAGGTTGCTCCTACCTCATTTGTATTCTTACCCATTACTGGTTTCCCCAAGACTTCTAGAATAGGGAGGGGAAGTGTGAGTTATGAGGGAAATAGAAGAGAAGAGCAAAGAGTTAGTACAGGAATAACTGGGAAAGAGCAAAACCCCTCCCCGTGTACCATCCTTGCTCAGGACAAAGACCTCTTCAATGAAGATTCTGACTGCAGGAACGTCCCATTACCTCAGCTCTGTCAGAAACACTGATAAATCTTTTTCTCCATTCTTTAAATCTGGATATGAAACTTTAAACCTAATCAAAAGACCATGAATTTGATTGCAACTTTTCAGAATATTTATGTTATGAAAAGGCTCCAAAATAAACTTGCTGATTTTGGGAATAAAGGAGATGCTCCTTGACTAGATACTACAAGTTAGCCCAAAAAGGCAGTGCTGTATTAGAAACTCAGTGAGGTTTATATGCTTGAAGAGGGCAAAAGGCAAACAAGCCTTCTCAAAAATCTTTTCTCCCCACCCCAAACCCCCACCAACATATCTGACTCTAAGCCATGGAGGTTCTCATAGTTCCAAGGAGGATACAGAAACCCAGAAATGATCAACTGAAAGACTGGCCTGGTTGGAGTTGAGTCTGAAATTATGAGTTTTCATGAGGATTAAAAGTGATCGCTATAGTAAGATACTAAAATAAAGGATGAATACACTAGAAAATAAATTAGATGTCATTCCTGGTATTCCTAAGATACAACTAATACTAGAAGATTTCTCCATTTTAATTCAACTTCATGATACTTACATGATTTAGAATAAGGAATGTTTGATTTATCTACTCATGAATTACAATCAACCTCGTTCTTGATAATGAACAAATATGCAGAAAATCTACAAGAACGTCAAGACTTGAATACACTCCACCCAACAACCAAAGAACACAGATTCTTCTCAAGCATACATGGAACGGGCTCTAGGACAGATCATATACTAGGCCATAAAACGACTTTCAATAAGGTTAAATGAATTTAAATGATACAAAGTACATTCTTTGACTACAATGAAATTAAATTAGAAACTAACAACAGAAGAAAATCTGAGAAATTCAAAAATATGGAGAAATTAAATAACACACTCTAAAATCAGATTGATTATATTCTTTGCAGCCAAAGATAGAAAAGCTCTATACAGTCAGCAAAAACAAGATCGGGAGCTGACTGTGGCTCAGACCATGAACTCCTTATTGCCAAATTCAGACTTAAATTGAAGAAAGTAGGGAAAACCACTAGACCATTCAGGTATGACCTACATCAAATCCCTTATGATTATACAGTAGAAGTGGGAAACAGATTTAAGGGACTAGATCTGATAGAGTGCCTGATGAACTATGGATGGAGGTTGGTGACACTGTACAGGAGACAGGGATCAAGACCACCCCCAAGAAAAAGAAATGCAAAAAAGCAAAATGGCTGTCTGAGGAGGCCTTACAAATAGCTGTGAAAAGAAGAGAAGTGAAAAGCAAAGAAGAAAAGGAAAGATATACCCATCTGAATGCAGTTCCAAAGAATAGCAAGGAGAGATAAGAAAGCCTTCCTCAGCGATCAATGCAAAGAAATAGAGGAAAACAGTAGAATGGGAAAGACTAGAGATCTATCTCTTCAAGAAAATTAGAGATATCAAGAGAACATTTCATGCAAAGATGGGCTCAATAAAGGACAGAAATGGTATGGACCTAACAGAAGCAGAAGATATTAAGAAGAGGTGGCAAGAATACACAGAAGAACTGTACAAAAAAGATCTTCACAACCCAGATAATCACAATGGTGTGATCACTCACACTCACCTAGAGCCAGACATCCTGGAAAGTGAAGTCAAGTGGGCCTTAGGAAGCATCACTATGAACAAAGCTAGTGGGGGTGATAGAATTCCAGTTGAGCTATTTCAAATCCTGAAAGATGATGCTGTGAAAATGCTGCATTCAATATGCCAGCAAATTTGGAAAACTCAGCAGCAGCCACAGGACTGGAAAAGGTCAGTGTTCATTCCAATCCCAAAGAAAGGCAATGCCAAAGAACGCTCAAACTACTGCACAATTGCACTCATCTCACACACTAGTAAAGTAATACTCAAAATTCTCCAAGCCAGGCTTAAACAATACGTGAGCTGTGAACCTCCAGATGTTCAAGCTGGTTTTAGAAAAGGCAGAGGAACCAGAGATCAAATTGCTAACATCTGCTGGATCATCGAAAAAGCATGAGAGTTTCAGAAAAACATCTATTTCTGATTTATTGACTATGCCAAAGCCTCTGACTGTGTGGATCACAATAAACTGTGGAAAATTCTGAAAGAGATGGGAATACCAGACCACCTGACCTGCCTCTTGAAAACTCTGTATGCAGGTCAGGAAGCAAAGTTAGAACTGGACATGGAACAACAGATTGGTTCCAAATAGGAAAAGGAGTACGTCGAGGCTGTATACTGTCGCCCTGCTTATTTAACTTACATGCAGAGTACATCATGAGAAATGCTGGGCTGGAGGAAGCACAAGCTGGAATCAAGATTGCAGGGAGAAATATCAATAACCTCAGATATGCAGATGACACCACCCTATGGCAGAAAGCAAAGAACTAAAGAGCCTCTTGATGAAAGTGAAAGAGGAGAGTGAAAAACTTGGCTTAAAGCTCAACATTCAGAAAACTAAGATCATGGTGTTTGGTTCCATCATTTCATGGCAAATAGATGGGGAAACAGAGATTTTATTTTGGGGGGCTCCAAAATTACTGCAGATGGTGACTGCAGCCATGGAATTAAAACATACTTGCTCCTTGGAAGAAAAGCTATGACCAACCTAATCAACATATTAAAAAGCAGAGACATTACTTTGCCAACAAAGGTCCGTCTAGTCAAGGCTATGGTTCTTCCAGTAGTCATGTATGGATGTGAGAATTGGACTATAAAGAAAGCTGAGTGCCGAAGAATTGATGCTTTCAAATTGTGATGTTGGAGAAGACTTTTGTGAGTCCCTTGGACTGCAAGGAGATCCAACCAGTCCATCCTAAAGGAGATCAGTCCTGGGTGTTCATTGGAAGGACTGACATTGAAGCTGAAACTCCAATATTTTGGCCACCTGATGTGAAGAACTGACTCCTTGAAAAAGACCCTGATGCTGGGAATGATTGAAGGCAGCAGGAGAAGGGGAGGAGAGAGGATGAGATTGTTGGATGGCATCACCAACTCAATGGAGATGAGTTTGGGTAAACTCTGGGAGTTGGTGATGGACAGGGAGGGCTGGCGTGCTGCAGTCCATGGCATCGCAAAGAGTCGGACACAACTGAGCGACTGAAATCATGAAATAGCCAATGGGTCAAAGGAAAAATAATAGAGACATTAGAAAGTATTTTGAACTGAACATAAAAAAATTTATGGGCTGTATCTAAACTAATGCTTAGAGGGAAATTCATAGATTTAAATGTTTGTATGAGAATAGAAGGAAGACTTCAAACACATGCTATAAAGAAAAACTTCACTATCAGAAGTTAGAAAAGAAGTGCAACTAAACCCAAGTACGTAGAAGAATGAAAGTTAAATGAAAGTCAGACACGCAAAAGTCGTGTCTGACTCTTTGCAATGCCATGGACTGCAGCACGCCAGCCCTCCCTGTCCATCACCAACTCCCAGAGTTTACCCAAACTCATCGCCATTGAGTCGGTGATGCCACTGCTTTAAATTATAAAGCAATTATGTAGAAAATAGAGAAAACCAATAGAACCAAAAATTTGCTGTCTACAAAGATTAACAAAATTGATAAATGTTTAGTTAGAACAATCAAGAAAAGAGAGATAAAATCAGGAATGTAAGAGGAGACATTATCACCAACTATAGAAATTAACCAAGTTAACAGAGATACCATGAAGAACCACATGTCAACAAATTAGATAACTCAGATAAAGTGAACCAGTTCCTAGACAGGCACCGACTATTGAAATTGATGCCAAAAAAAAAAAAACACACCCAAAAAACAGAATATCCAGACAGACGTATAAAAAGCAGAGATTGACTTGTTAATTTAAAATCTTCCTCAAAAGAAAATTCAGGCTCAGATGGCTTCACTGGTAAATTTTACCAAAAATTTAACAGAAGAATTAGTAATAATCCTTTAAGAACTGTTTCAGAAAACAGAGAAAGGAACACTTCCCAACTAACTCTATTAGTTACTCTGATACCAAAGCCAGAAAGAGACCACAACAAAACAACAGAACAACACAGCTTATAAATACTGACACAAAAATTCTCAACAAAATATTAGAAAGCAGAAGCCAGGACTAGAACCAAATCTGCTGAATTTTTATCCTTGCATTATTTCCCCACTCCAGTGATTCTCAACACTTACTTCACAAATAAAATTATCTGAGAATTCTTAAAATTTACTTATTTTTTACAGTAGGTCCTTGTGTTATCTATTTTAAATACAGCAGTGTGTATCTGTCAATCCCAAACTCCCAACCTATCCCTCCTCCCCACCCTTCCGCACCCCTCAACCATAAGTTCATGGATAATGTTTTTAATTGGTCTGGAGTGAGGCTTGGGAATCAGGGTTTTTCAAAAACTTGCCACGTGATTCTAATGCAGTGTCAGGTTAAGAACTGCTGCCCCATTTAATGATAGTTTGGTCTAACTTAAATTCACTTTACTCTGGAAAATTAAACATGTTGCATCCATGTTCATGATGCAAATCATAAATCAGGTTGAGTATCTAGTACTTGAGCTGGGTGAGCTGACGTGTGTGTTCAGTCGTGTCTGACTCTGTGACCCCATGGACTATAGCCTAGGGATCAAACCCGAGTCTTTTATGTCTCCTGCACTGGCAGGTGGATTCTTTACCACTACGACACCTGGAAAACCCAAGTAACTAGTATTAAGCAGATTTAATTCACCTTTCTTTTGACAGTCCCAATTAAGTGCTTTTAAAGCACATCGCGGGCTTCCTAGGTAGCTTAGTAGTAAAGAGCATGCTCACCAATGCAGTTCATGGGGTTGCCAAAGTCAATACAATGACTTAGCGACTGAATGACAACAGAGCACATCATCTTTTGTTGTGCACTGAACAATGTTCAGTGTTTTTAAGTTAAAAATTTTGTTTCAAATTTGTTCAAAAGTTTGTAACAGGAGAGGACTCCCATTTTCTAACACATTTCTTCTGGAAAAATTATTTGTCATTTTTAAAAATTACATTTCATTATTATTTGTGATATTGGTTTGTTTTCTGTCATACATCAACATGAATTAACCATAGGTGTACATATGTCTCCTCCTCCCTGAATCTCCCTTCCACCTCCCCACCCTTTCCCACTCCTCCAGGTTGTTACACAGCCCCACTTTAAGTTCCCTGAGTCATTCGGCAAACTTCCATTGGCCATCTGTTTTACACATGTAGTGATTATGCTTTCATGCTGCTCTCTCCATTCATTTCACCTTCTCTTTCCTCGTCCCTGCCCTTCTCCACAAGTCTGTTCTCTATGTCTGCGTCACCACGGCTTCCCTGTTAAGTTCATCAGTACCATTTTTCTAGATTCCATATTTATGCTTTAATATACAATATTTGTTTTTCTCTGACTTATTTCACTCTGTATAACTGGCTCTAGGTTCATCCACCTCATCGGAACTGACTCAAATGCGTTCCTTTTATGGCTGAGTAGTATTCCATTGTACGTATGTACTACAGCTTCTTTATCCATTCACCTGTCGATGGATATCTAGGTTGCTTCCATGTCCTAGCTACTGTAAACAGCGCTGCAACAAACACTGGGGTACATGTGTTCTCTACTATTGAAGGTTTGTCAAGGGGAAAAGAATGGTGAAAGAACCACCTCATAAAGAGAAAATCTGGTCTCTCTCGACTCGTTTCTGTGAGTCTTTGATCTAAATCTAATGCACTTGATATGATGTAATATCTCCTAAGTTCTATTCTGAACACAGCCTAGCGCATTTAGAATACTGTTAAAACTAATTTTAGATAGTATATATTCTTACTCCAAATTCTGTTCCTTCTATAAATCCCCAAAGTCTGATTTCATAATAACTGGTACATTTTTTTCTCCTCATTAACGTTCAGATATCAATCCCAGAAGAAATAAACAAATACAATTCAGTTCAGCAATAGATACCACCACCCCTAGCTTCAAACTGGAGAATGTGTTTTACCAGGAAGATGAGAGAAGGAACAATGTAGGTTTTATGAGCAAGCTTAGCATGCTCGTAATTAGAAAATTCATCTCTGCAGCAGTGAATTACACTGATGCTATTGGTGTATTCTGTTTGTCTGTTTTTGTAAATTATTTTTTTTAATTGGAGGCTAATTACTTTACAATATTGTAGTGGTTTTTACCATACATTCACATGAATCAGCCATGGGTGTACATGTGTCCCCCACTGGTGTATTTTTATACTTCAGTTTATTCTATAAACTGCAAAATCACCCATCACTGAAAACCAGACTATTCTCTGTATGCTCACTCGTTTCATTATTAGAATATATGAATAAAGGTAGGTGAAGGTGTTTATGTCAATTATATCTCAATTTTTAAATTATTTTTAAAAGTAAGTGAAGGTGCCCCCAGAGGAGGGTATTTATTCTTCATTTCTGCTGCCTGGGTTATTTTACAGCATCACCTCCAAAATAGTGATTGGGGGTCAAGATGAGCAAGGAGTTCTCCTCCATGCATTCTCCCATCCACTTACCTAACATATTCACTAAATAAATATGTTAGGGTCTGTGCTAGTAGGCTGGAGACAACTATGGTCTCTGCTCACATAAAGCTTTCAGTCCAGTGGGAAACAAGACATCAAACTGCACATACGTAAGTACAAGTTGTGATTAACGTTTTATAAGAAAGAATAAAGAATGAAGGATTCAGACTCTGGAATCCACAGTTACTTCTTTAATATTCTGCGATAACTAACGTTCCACCTCTCGTCTTCACTGTGACAGTCAATTATCTAAGATACTAACACTCAGTGAGAAACAGAGACCTCAGGGTAAGCTGTCTTAAAATAAGTTAAGACATAGTTTCATTTATTCATTTTACATATATTTGCTTAGCTGCTTGAGGGCGCGCACATTTGTTGGTGAGCATGCCTATGTACTTCATATTCATGCCTTATTCAGTTATTCCTCAGCTCCTTGTCAAAACTTTCCTTGGCGTTCACTCGAGAAACCTGAGGATCTACTGCCTGTGCCAGACACGGAGCTTGCTGGGGGATCAAGCAGCCACTAGACCGAGTCTCTGCCTTCAGTGGCTGTGGGAGGGCAATAACCATCAAATAGGTGTGCATAAGAGTGAAGAGTATTTTCAAAGAAAACATTACTCAGATACCACATCCCAACCAAGTGGTTTGATGGGGCCCACAATTCAATTCATGCATTCAAACATTATTCTGTACTCTCAAAGCTAGGGCTGGGTGCTAGAAATACAGACATGGTTCTCATGCTCGAGGAATCTTAAGTCTAATGGGGGAAAAATGGTCTCAAAAGTGAATAATTACGATGCAATGAGAAAGATACTGATGTAATACAGATTTTTACTTAAGTCACAGGAAAATGCAACTTTAGTAGCACACATGCCCTACTACTGGGGCCCCTGACAATTTCCAAGTCATTTGGTCTCATGTGTGATACACGTGTGCATAAATAATAAAAAAGGAAGTGCTGGTTTCTTAAAAACTCAAATAGTTATGTATTTGTAGGTGCTAAGGGAGTACAAAGGTGATGCTACCCGACGCTGGAAGTCACAGAGAAAGAGAAACAAGAGCCTTTCTACATGGGGTAGGACAAGTGAACTATTTGGGCCTTAAGAATATTTCATCCTCATGATTAGCCTGGACTGATGTTTCAAGTAATTTTCTGATATCATTCCCGAAAGTACCATTCCTGTGGGCCCCTATTTACTGCAGCCTCTTGTAAGTCCTTCCTGCAGACGCTACAGAGATGTGACAGACAGGGGGAGGCCTCTGCGCCCCACTGCTCTCCCCTGCCTCTCCGCGTCCTGGCTCTCAACTTCTGCCCCGTCCTACAGCATCCCTGTAATGTTTTCTTCTCCTGCTCCTTATACAGAGTTTTTCAAGCCTTCTAGACCGTTTCATGATTTTCTTCCTTCAACTTGGAATATCAGCCTGAACAATTAGCACAGTGTGAGTGAAGTCGCTCAGTTGTGTCTGACTCTTTGCGACCCCATGGACTGTAGCATACAAGGCTCTTCCATCCATGGGATTTTCCAGGCAAGGGTACTGGAGTGGGTTGCCATTTCCTTCTCCAGAGGATCTTCCCAACCCAGGGATCGAACCTGGGTCTCCCACATGGCAGGCAGATGCTTTACCATCTGAGCCACCGGGGAAGCCTAGCATAGTGTACATGGCACTAAAAATGTATTTCTGGCCTGTGCTTTTAATGTAAACAACAGTATTTTAAACAGTACTAACCTTTAAGGGTAGACCCAAAACATGGAAGAATGGGAAGGCAGGGGTTCCAGTCCCGGCTCTGCTGCTACCTAATCAAGTCACTGGATTTCTTTTAGCCTCAATTTTTCTCACTGTAATACAATTTGGTAAAATAACTCCTGCCCTTTGAAGCTCCAAAAAACCTCATGTATGTGAAAAGTGCTTTGTAAAACCGTATCACAGACTATAAATGTCTCACTAGAGGTCTTTACATCAGATAGCTTTTCTCTTGGAGAGGAGCAAGAATTGCTAGGAGTGTAACCTGGTACCATACCCCCAAAGAGAAACTCTATTTTGCAGAGTAAAAGGGCCTTATATAAAAAGCTCCTTGTTTAAAATCACACCCCAAGTTGTGTGGGGCAGAGGGGAGGGGGAGAGGGAAGAGGAGGGGAGAACTGCTTCCTTCTGGAAGGCTTCTGGAAGGCAGTTCTGGGACACGCAGTGAGTGAAGCAGCACACTCTGTTCCCAGACTCCAGACGACCTGGTATGCATAAGGAGTGAGAGACAGAGAAAGGCAGAAGAATCAGCACTCATTCATTAATAAAATTAAATGTACAGTAAGTGTTCAAAGCACACGCCTGAAATTCTGAGCTGTCAATACCAAAACAGTGGTTAACGGACTCAGAAGGGTCCCTTTATTTGTTGCCAGAGAAAGAAGGACCTGCTAAAAGTCAGATACGGAGTAAAGACAAAAAGGAGGAAGTAGAGGTGAGAGAAGGAAAAGTTGATTTTCTCTGAGATCCTACTGATCCACCATCTAAAAATCATATGGCCAAATGCACTGTGGTATCCCAGACTGGATCTTGGAACAGAAAAAGGAGATGAGTGGGAAAACAAATGAGATCTAAATAAAGCGTGGAGTTTACTTAGCAGTGTAACCAAAGTTAATCTTAGTTTTGACAAATGCACCACAGGTATGCAAGATGCTAACATTTGGGGCAGCCAGTGAACGGTATACGAGAGCTCCCTGTTCCATCTGTGCAACCTTTTTGTAAGTGCAAAATTATTCCGAAACAAAAAGCTTATTTTAGAAACCCATGACTTCGACTCTCCTTTCAGAGAGATGTATGAATCAATTATGAAAACATATTCAGAGTCAGGTTTTTCAAACTGAAGTGCTACCATGTGTTGGACAGAAAGAAATTACTAATTCCTATAAATGATTAGTTGTAACAAATAACAGTCTAATAAATTCAAATTATAAAATGATTTGTGGCATAAACAAATACAATAAACAATATAACGTTGAAGACTTGAAGACAGGAATACCTAATTCTTTAAAAACTACACATACCAAAATCACTATTTTAGTGATATGCTCATTCAACCCTTTCAAAATCCCACAAATGTCTCATCTCTCTAAACAGTGTGTAAATATGACTTAATATGTAATGTTGATGAAATATGTAAATATGATCTCTCAAATAATCTGCTTTAGAAATGAGAAATAATATTATCAAAAAAAGATAAATATCTTCTATTTAATCTGAATACCAGCAGAGAGACAGGCAGTGATGAGGTATTCTCCTGGGTTGGTAAATCTGGTAATTTACAAAAGATAAGCTTGTGAAAATTTAACTTGAACTACTGAAGTATGAAAAATAAAAGGGCTCTCTCTGTATTGTGTAATAATACTTATAAAATGGTGGAAACATGCATGCATCATCTTATTTAATTCTTGAAACAAAGCTATGTGGAAGATGTTATGATTATACTATTTGTAGATGAGGAAATTGAACCTTAGGGAAATTAAGCAATTACCCAAGGTCATAGGGTAGGTAAAGGGTAGAGAGCAGAAACTGGAGCCCAGCTCTATCTCAACTGACAAGCTGAGCTCATGACCACTATTACATATTGTGCTTCTCTTCTTCCACAATACACACCAGTTCCACACTTTTAAAAATGACACTGTATTAGTAGTGTTATCTGCATGAGTGACTGGAAAAAAATGATCTATATTCTTATGAACCAGGGGAAAGTCCAGGTGATTTCAGCTAATAGCATATGGCATTTCAGAACTCCAGAATTGAAAAGGCTCCCTCTATTCAAATTCCAACAGAAACAGAGACTATAGATAACAGTGGTCACTTGTAAAGGTCATTCAAAGGGGCTCCTCCCAGAGGTGGGAGGCAGTCTGGTAGGATCCCAGAGAACTCCACAGGCCCACTTTCCACTTGGAGCTCAAATGCGGGAACATCCATGCTGAACAGGCGGAGAGCACCTGCTTCCTGGTACAATTACCTCTCTGCAACCTGCCAGGGGCTCTTTCCTGGTACTAGGGAGGTTCTGGGTTGACTCATTCATTCATTAATCAAACTAATATTTATCAGGCACCTACTATGCGCTAGGCACTGTGTCAGGTGATATAGCAGTAACATGGACAGATGGCATCCCTGCCCTCACACAGTGTATGTTCTACTGTGGAAAACATAGTAAATAAGTTATATAACTTACAGTGGACATTATATGAAGAAAAATACAGCAGAATAAGAGGAAAGAGAGAGAGGTTGGGTGGTCATGTTATACTGAGTTCACAGGCAAGGCCCTTCTCAGGAGACAGATGCAGAAATCTAGATAATATGAGAAACCATGAAAAGATCTGGAGAAAAGAATATTCCAGGCAACAAAAATAGCAAATGCAAAGGCACCAAAGTTAGAAAAGACTTGTCTTGAGAAAGAAACTGAGACTTAAGAAATGAATTGAACACACTGAACTTTACTATGCAGTCACTGAGTTGGGTACCCTACTACAGGGACTCATTCAATCTCGGCAGCTACTTAAGGTACGTACTGCCTCTATTCTATAGACGAAGAAGAAGAGGTTCAAAGAGGTTAATTACTGTTTGCACAGCTAGTAAGAGGTAGAGCCAGAGTTCAAACACAAGTTGGTCTGATCCCAAAGTCTGTGCTTTTTCTATTACATCATATTTAATGCCAGAGTCATGGCAAAAATACTAATAATTACACATAAGTAAGCAAATAAATTAAACTCCCACGTCCTCAAAAACCTGAGGCTCACCATTTCATTTTGGGTAGCTGCTCATCACACCCCTGAAATGATCTTTTCTAACTGCAGCAGACAGATTGCAAACTGCCAGCCACTTCAATGTCTTCAGTCTCTTGCCGGAGGATCAACAAGGAAGCGCTCAAACAACCCATCACAGAAGACCTGAGAATAACGTGTACTTGCACCACACGTCTGAAAGATGGAGAAAAACTGAGAATGTGCTTCCTTTAGACTGGCAGGGCCGTCTGAACAAGCCCTTCCAGCTTTAAAGGCGCCAGAACAGCACTTTTCCTGTCACGTTAGTTCTGCATGTTCACCCAGAAAACATGGGCCGCTTCAAATCTCACTTGCTATTTCCCTGCCGTATAACTGGTGGGGGCTTCATAGGCGGCTCAGTGGTAAGGAACCTGCCCATAATGCAGGAGATGCAGGAGACATGGGTTCGATCCCTGGGTCGGGAAGATTCCCCTGGAGGAGGAGGGCTTGGCAACCTACTCCAGTATCCTTGCCTGGAGAATCCCATGGACAGAGGAGCCTGGCGGGCTACAGTCCATAGGGTCACAAAGAGTTGGATGTGACTGAAGTGATGGAGCATGCATGCCCTGTGCATGTGCACCCAACTTTGCTGTGGGCAGGTGACAGGCGAACAGATTCAAAACTTGGAACAGGGTAGTTCTTCCACAGCAAGCCAGAAGTGAGCCCAAAAAGTTTTCTCTTAAAACTATATGACAGCATTTATTCCTTCTGTATCTTTATAATATGGATTTGAAAACACAACATGGTGGGATAATCATGACTGATAAAGGAGGCCATCAATCTTAAGGGAAATCAACCCTGGATATTCACTGGAAGGACTGACGCTGAAGCTGAAGCTCAAGTATTCTGGTCACCTGATGCAAATACCCAACTCATTGGAAAAGTCCCTGATGTGGGAAAGATTGAGGGCAGAAGGAGAAAAGGGTGTTAGAGGATGAGATGGCTGGATGGCGTCACTGATGCAATGGACATGGAGCTGGGCAAACTTTGGGAGATGGTGAGGCACAGGTAGGCCCCACATGGCGTGCTGCAGTCCCTGGGGTCACAAAGAGTAGGACACGACTGGGCAACTGAACAACAGCAGCAAAATTCTTTTCTGCAGAAGAACGAGATCCATAAAATTAAATTTCATGTAGTATATGAGGTGTGAAAGCTACAACTCTATCAGCTAAAATTGTTGGAAGAGTTAAAATTCTCAAGATCAGAAAAGTCAGTCTATTAAAATACAGTAGCCCATCTAACTACTGTAGGATTTTCCCATGCCCCATCCCCCCAGGCTTACTTAGTAAAGACATCACAAAAGTAAACATGTGAGTAACTCTAAGGGCGGTCAGGTTGTTAGGAGAACTGCAACTCTGTATTTCCTGAAGTTTCTGTGGTCAGGTTTGCAAGTGGAGCATTTCATTACTGCAGGTTTTACACAGAATTTTACGAAACAAACCTGCATTAAGTTAAAGCAGAACTGAAATCCATGCCTTCTCGCCACTTCAGGAATGATTTCTCTCTGTTTTCCCATCACAGAAACCTCCTTTTAATTTAGATGTTTGGCTCTTCAACATATACAATGGGTCAGAGGGGACAGTGCAGCTCCAAAGCTAAAATGGAAGTAGAATGCAAAGGGACCAACCGATTACCCAGTGACCACACACCGCACCTTCTAGCATGATTCTGAGTGACGGCAGAGGGTGCCACGCCTTTTAGCAGAATGCTTATTTTTAAATTATCCCGGATACCAGCTTATAGCTTCCTTCCTCCTGCACTTTCAAATCATCCCAGTATTAATAACATCCCTCCCTAAGAAGTCTCCTTGTAGTTGTTTCAGAAAAGTGCATTCGACGTGTTTGACACACTGTGTGATACACAAGCAAGACCCCTCTGTCTCTGGCTCTTCTGCCTCTCTGGGGCATGAAAGCAACCAGAACTACAGCAACAGCTGGGGATCATTAAACCGACAGAAATAGCTTCGGAGACTCCACTGGTGAGTGACTGGGGGGAGGAGAGGCTCAGTATCAGATTAAAACAAATCAAAAGGGCAACAGGAAAAGGGCGGGGAGAGGGGGTAAGGTGAAGCCCAAGTTGTGTATCACACCCGAATTTCCTTTACACAGTCCAAAGGATGCACCAAAGCAAAATAAAGGGACGGGGGACTGCAGCCTCACTTGAGCCCCACCTATTCTCGGATGGAAGGTTTAGTCAAACCTAAAAATGTGGGTCAATGACGACAGGCTGGGGGAGGGCTAGGGGGAGCTGCAGCATCACAAAGGCTAACCTGGGTCACCCCCAGTCTGGAGGAATCACTAGAGGATGTGAGACAGTTCTGGGGCTGTGCAGACAATGAAAATCAACGTTCCACGATGGAGCAGGGGCAAGGGGATGAGTGTATGTGCCAACCCCTAGGTAGACTCGGAGACCAAACCAAGTCCCAGGGTGTCCTCTCAAGCGGGGAGGACCAGACGCTGGATGAAACGCAGGCCCGCAGGCTGTCCGCTCCAGAGCAGAGCCACGCCTCCAACGCTAGCTCTGGAGCCTGGCGGGCCTCCGAAGGCCGGTGCAGGAATGTGCCATCTGCCTGGCCCCGTGCCCGAGTGTGCTCAGCACATATCTGAATGCCCTAGAAGAGCTTTCAGTAGGTGGCCCCACTGGAGTGCGCTTGCATATCCTGATTCATACCTCAAAGTCTGGTTAGTCCCGGGATCCGCGGGGTAGCCTCTGCAGCCCCCCACTTGCTAGCCTGTCACTTTTATCACTAAGGCCGCTCTCACCAAGGCATGCTCTTTATAACTAATCTTACAGGACTGCAGCTTCAGACAGTTTCCCCCACCTGCAAGCCTGAACAGGAAGTGATTCGATTGCAGATATTAGGACTGCAACTCTCTTTGGCAAGAGCATTTAGTAACTGTGAGATTGCGTGAACTTCGGCTGAACATTTTATTTAATGCAGCTAATGATTTACTAGAGAAGGCTCCAGGCTGATGGCTGTTCTCAGCAAAAAGCAACCAGTACCCTATCCTCCTTCAAGAACGGACTGCTCCTTTTCTAACCCATAAACCTTGTAAGAACATATCCTAATACATATTTCCAAAACATGGTTTTCTATAATGAGTTAAAAAAAAAAACACCTCAGAATAGTTGACTCATTCTGAATATTTTAAGTATTAAGAAGGGTAGAAGATACACAAAGATAAATCCATTACAGAGGAGACTGAGAAAGAATCTAAACTATATATACATAGTTTACACACACATACATCTGCGGCTGCTAAGTCACTTCAGTCGTGTCTGACTCTGTGCGACCCCATAGATGGCAGCCCACCAGGCTCCCCCGTCCCTGGGATTCTCCAGGCAAGAACACTGGAGTGGGTTGCAATTTACATACATCACATATAGTTAATTTTAAGGCTTGTGGTTGCTATTGTTTAGTTGCTAAGTCCTGTCTGACTCTTCTGACCCCATGGATTGGAGCCTGCCGGGCTCCTCTATTCATGGGATTTCCCAGATAAGAATACCAGAATGGGTTGCTATTTTTTTTCTCCAGGGGATCTTCCTCAGCCAGGGATTGAACTCATGTCTCCTGCATTGGCAGGCGGATTCTTTACAGCTGAGCCACCGCGAAGCCCAATTTTAAAGCTGCATAACATCAAAAGACAGGATATATTTTAACCAAACTATTGTGACAATAATCACTTCTCAGTGTGTGATTCTAGTGGGAGTAACTGCATCAATCTCTCTCTCAGCCACCTTTAACAGAGTAAATGGTTTACATAAAATGTAAAAAATTAACGTCATAAATATAATCAATCACTATGTACATGTCTTGGTAAAAGGTAGGAATTAAGAAGGAAAATAACCCAATATGTTTATATAATACTTTACAAAGCTACTTTCACACATACAATCTTATCAGTTGGGAGAGCAGATATTATACTCACTACACAATGAAAGAAACTGGTCTGCCCAGCTTAGAGTCATTTAGCCAAGCTCCTCACTGGCAAGATCAAACCAAGAACTTCAGGTTCTTGACTACTGGCTCAGTGTCGAGCTCTAGCTGTCTAACATAAAAAGGCTTCTGCCCTCAAGGAAGTTATCTCTGACACCTAATGCCTTGGCCAGTGTTTCCTAGATGCACTACAAAGAATCTCACCAGTCTCCTGTTCCAACATCATTGTTGCTGTTGTTTAGTCACTAAGTCACATCCGACTCTTTTGTGACCCCATGGACTGTAGTCCACCAGGCTCCTCAGTTCATGGGATTTCCCAGGCAAGAATACTGGAGTGGGTTGCCATTTCCTTCTCCAGGGGATCCTCCTGACATCATATTTTGAATCTAATTCAAGACAATTATGTGAAAAGGTTATTAATATCACTGACAACTAAAAGATGTGAGTTCCTTCTGAAGGCTATAATTATTAATATGAGATTGAATAAAAGTGAATTAGGACAGAGTGCTCCAAACCTATCACTTTGGGACACACAGCGCATTTTGCTTATGGGCATGATACTGCCCCCTAGCGCACAATAACCTTAACAGACTCAGCTAATGCACAGCAACCGCCTTTTATGAATAGACACTGGGCTTCCCAGGTGGCTCAGTGGTGTACAGTCTGCCTGCAGATGCAGGAGACACAGGGCCGATGAAGATCCCTGGAGTAGGAAATGGCAACCCACTCCAGTATTCTTGCCTGGAAAATTCCATGGACAGAGAAGCCTGGTGTGCCACAGTTCTTGGGGTCGCAATGAATTAGACACAACTGAACACAAATACACATGTGTATAAATGCACTTTGCTAAGCATTCTGGAGGGGGAAAAGGAGAACAGGCTAAGTTTGTCACATATGTACAATCACAGCAACCATATAAGGCCTCCCAAGGAATATATAAATATAATGGAGAAGACAGGAAATGTAAAACAAAATCACTGTAATCAAACACAGTATTATAAGTGCTTTAAGAGACTGCAGATAATAAATCACTTGAGTACAAAAAGAATTAGGTAAGCTTCCCTGGAGCAGTAGCATGCACACAATCATTGAAGGACCACAAAAAACTAAAGATACACAGCATGAGCCAAGACCTGGCCTACGAAACACTGGAAGGGTAAACATGTGATCAACACACTGCAGCTTAGCTGGAGCATTAAGTCCGTTGAAAGGAGTGGTAGAAGGTAGCTAGAAAGCAGGCTAAGGTCAGAATGTGAAGGGTCTAGAACTGTGCTATTCAATGTGGTAGCTACTTGCCACATACGCTATTTAAAATTAAATAAAATTAAAAATACATTTTCTGAGTCACTCCAACCACATTTCAAGTCTCCAAAGCTATGTGTGTCTAGTGGTTACCATAGTGGACAGAACAGCAGTGGTACTGGGCAACACTGCAACAGAAGGTTGTATTAAACTACAAAACGTCAATCTTTCGAGGCTGATCAATCCTGCAAGCTCACTCCTCCCCCAAAATGCAGATCTGATCCTTGCCAAAGTCTGTCAATAAAGAAAACCACAGGTCCTAATGCCATAAAAGGTAATAAAAAAGGTTGGTCTCTATCCTTCTAGCCATTTCCAACTGTCAGCTAAAGCAATGAGAAAAGTGTTACACATGGCCTCCTATAAACAATTATCTCTAAAAACATGTGCCAGCTTTTAGAATCTACTTTTTTATTAAGAAAAAGAAAAGACAATTAAGAAACTATGAAAGAAGAAAAAATATTATTCAAGATTTATTGATAATAATAAAGCACAAGAGTAGGAAGTTATTTCCACTGAGTTTCTTTTGAGTATTTAAAGGAAGAACTATCTTTACTCTTCAGACACCTGCTTCACCTCGAAAGAAGTAACATCAAGCATCTTTTCTATCTAATGCACAGCCTATTTCTTTTCTGCAGTTTACAAAATGATAATATTAAAAAAAAAAACAATGTTTATATATATTTGTAGAAAGTAAAATATAAGTCTACTTGAGATCAGGAAGACATACAGAATTCTAAATACAGGGTTCTAAACGTGGTTTAAAGCCAGAAAAACATACAGTCAATTGCTTAGGACAGTTGTCTAAAACTACCATTCTGACCCTACTTATGAAAAGAACTCTGCATTTCTATTTCCTATATACTCCTGCATTTAAAGATGCTCGTAATGATCAGACTGGGAATCTAAAACACCACAGTCCCCTGGAATATAAAAAGTCAACAGAGCAGCACAAAGTCTTAAGTCCTGAGTCATATTTTCTCTGCCTCTCAGTCTTCCCACTAATGTTGCCATGGTGTTCCCTTGACATTAGTCCAGAACACATCTAGATATTCAAAGAAAAATCAACTGCCTCTCAACCAGTTTTTTAAAGTATTCTCTTTGCAAACCGGGCACCAATAAACATTCATGTCCTCTTCAATGAACTCATTCATTGTGATGCCACATGCTCAACTCATCCTGTCAAATGTTAGTAAAGTCCCAAAGAAATCTCAAAAATTCAGAAGTTATATCCAAGTTTTTAGAGAAGCAGAATTTATGTGACCAATAGTAGAGACTGTATTTAAATTCTGATAATGGATAATAGAAGATTTCCAAGCTAGGAGAAGGTAAATGTTAATAATTCTTTTCCATCCACATTTGATAGAATTTGGATCAAGTCTGTATCCTCCTATTTTTCATAACCCAGAAACCCTCTGAAAGACTTTTTTTTCCAGCAGTTTCAATATTCCCCCCCGCCAGAACTCCAAGAGATGGTCTCAAGGAAAACTCCTTATGGGTGTTCCCTTATAAATAGTTTCCTGCTATCTTCCATAGACTTGGATATGATTCTAATTCTGCAATTACACAAAAGACTGCAAGGCTAGTTCAAACTGTCCACCCTAACCAAAACTAACATGCAATATAAATAAGAACCTTTCAAGTGTTATTTTATTTTAAATTATGGTGTCTTAGTGTTACAAGCTCTTAGAGGTTATCTATCTGCTTTCAGTACTTAATAGAAGAAACTGAAGTCATCATCAATAGCTCCTACTGATTAGTATAGTACTCATGGCCAGTGTATGTTTTACTAATAAAAACACTGTGTTTGATCTACATACATGGGAAGAATCCCACCTTACTAAAGAAAAGACTTTTCTTTCTTCTTCCATAATCTCAATTTGATACACGAGCTCTGCACGGGTGAAAGGAAAGGAGTAATAAAGTGAAACATCCTAGACACTGTCCCATCAGGTCATGAAATACACCCTATAGGTCCCTGCTCAGTTATCTATCTGCTTAGTGTTCAATAAGCTTCAATAAAAACCATCCAAAGAATAAACCATCCAAAGTCAAAGCGTGCATGGCTATAGAGAAACAGGGAGGGGATAAAAAAGACAGCAGTAAACAGAGGCGAAGACAAAAAATACATGCAAATCCCCAAGGGACAAATATGCCAACCTTCCCGTAAACTGTGATAAGGGGCCAGGCACATGGCTGAGCGGCTGTCCTTCCCCGGCTTCAGGACAATCCATGGGAGCGGCAGGATCCTGCAGGTGGGCTGATAAATCCTGGCCCTCTCCTCCAGCACGCTGGGGGAGAGGTGAGACTCCAAAGGCCAGTGTTGCAACAAACTCATCCTCCTGCCCTCGCTCTTTAAAGAGTCCATTTATTATGTGCAGTAAATCTGATTAGCATGGCTCTTTTAGTTAAAGTGCGTACTTCATTTCTGCAGCCCTTGGGGCTGCAAGAACAGCCAGACCCCAAGTTTACTTAGGGAGTGTGGCATTAAAGGCAGTGGCAGCAGGAGGTCAGAATCAGTAAGTCTCCTGGAAAACATTTCTTCCTGTCAGCACTGGGCCTCGACACAGACACCTCCCTCCCCTGCCCAAATGCCAAAAAGCAGCACTGGGATGATTTTGACGTGTAGAGCTGGAAGACAGGAGGGTTCCCTGAGAGAAAATGCTCGTAGCAACCAACCAACCTCATTCACCCAAAATAGTAAACAGTTGGTTTCTCTGCTCAGAACCAAAAGGCTTCTGCCAGACAAGCAGCATCACATGACCCAGCTCTCTTCTCTCCTCCTCCTCCCTCCTTTCTTGTGCAAAGTCGCACCAAAGTGGAACAAGGAGCTATAATACTATTTTATTTCACTTGACATTTGCTTTTAAAATGTTTATAGATCAAAGATATCAAACTGGGAGGAGGGGAAGATACTAAGAGAAAAACTCAAAGAATTTACTTTGAAACAAGCCATATCACAACACTAAGAAGGGAACCACAAACAGTGGTTAGCTAGTAAAGGTGCCCGATGAATGAACGAAATGAGTGAAGAGACACATTTCTTAGCAAAGTATTTTGCTGATAAAAATACAGCTCGAGACATACTTGACTTGCTCCTTTAGAAAGAAAAGAAAGGCTCTTAAGCTGACTGACGTCAGAGACAGCGCCCTGCAACAACAGTGGCAGCCCCGAGCCCGAGATCCACAGGTAAGAGCCACACGCCTGCCTCGTCGGCCTCAGTTTCTCTCACCATCTGATTCTGCTCCTTAGACGTCACAGTCCCATCATGCAAGTCACTGAGGAGGCAACTGGGGCGAGTATACGAACAGTGAGCTGAAAACCCTACCCAGCTCATTACAGCAACAGCTGCCACCATGATACTCCCTGGCATTTCCACCTGAAGCAGGTGGTGGTGAAAGGCTGGCGGCACAGCTGGTGCCCGATGTGGCACCTCTTCCTCTCCTCACAAGGTTCATACGCACTTGAAAGCTGTGCAAGGCATACAGGGCAGAGACACAGAAGCAAAAACCTCCATGCAGAGCAATTTGTTCCAACAGGAAAACAGGTGAAGTCTAAGTGTCATTTAATAATCTACGGCATCACCATCACGTGCATAGCCTCCACTCCAGGGACCAAATGGAGGGCTCCGAGTAGACTCACTCATCCTCATCCACCCCCCTGCATGGCAGGATGATCAATAAACATTTGTAAAATGGAAAGGAAAGAAAATGGGAAATGAAAAAGAAAAAATATCAGAAATCCTTAATTTAAGCAACAACTTCTCCCAACAAGACTGTGCGAAGAGATTTATTTGGCTAATGAAAAAATGAAAGTGTTAAGTTGCTCAATCATGTCTGACTCTTTGCAACCCCATGGATGTAGCCCGCATCAGAATACAAATACTACTGATGAAATAATTTGCTGGCGAGGATGGGGAGCAACTGGGACTTTCAGACACTGGGTAGAATGCAAAATGATAATGCCACTTTGGAAAGTTAAACTTATACAACCCAGTAATCTCATTCCTGAGTATTCAAACAAAGGGAAATGAAAACAAATGACCACATAAAGAGCTGGACATGAATACTCAGAGCAGTTTTATTGCCAAAAACTAGGGAGGGGGGAAATCCAAATGTCCTTTAACTTGTGAACAGAATAAAAATTGTGGTGTATCCATACAATGAAATATTATTCAGTGATTTTTAAAAAATCCCTGAACTGCAGGTATAGACATCAGTACATATGACCTGAGAAGCACTGTGCTAAGTGAAACAAGACAAACACGAAAGGCCACACATTTATATGAAATTCAAGAAGAGGCAAAACTGTAAGGGCAGAAATAAGATCAGTGGTTGCCAGAAGCTGGGAGTATTTTTGATGGAAATAGTCTATCTCTTGGTTGTGGTTGTTGCTTGCCTTTTACCAAGATGTACTAAACTGTACTCCTAGAAAGGGTGCCCATTACTGTATATACACTGATCTCAATTAAAAAAAAAGATTATGAAATAATATGCATAGAGACAGAATGGAATCACAGTTAAGAATATAAGAGTTAAGAATATAAGCTCTAGAGCTAGACTGCCTGGGTTTAAATCTTGTCTCTCTCTACCACTTTCCAGCTGCATGACCTTCAGATAACATCTGTATGCCTTCATTTCCTCATCTGGAAAATGCGGATAACAGTATTCATCCCACAGGGGTGCTATCATAAATGATGAAATACCTACAAAGCACTTATGACAGTGCCTGTCCTAAACATGGGATTCAGTAAATGCACGCTGCGGTCATCACACAGTCACAGAACACACAGATAAACATGTCTGGATGGTGGTGGGAATAGGATGTTTTTATTTTCTACTTTTCCCTTTTGTTTATCTGTATCTTCTAAATTTTCTACATTAAACAACTACTGCCTTTATAATAAGCAAAAAAATCCTTTTTAAAAAAAAAAAAAACAATGAAAGAAAGGACACTGGGCTAGAACTCGGGAGCTCTGTTTTTCAGCTGTGCACCTAATTATTAACTACTTAGTTGTAGGACTGCAGAGCATCATCCTCATCTCTAAATGGGAGGCGCTAGAGCTAAGAGGCTCCATTTCTAAAATGGAATGGTTCTATAAGATGTATGGTGGAACTGTGCAAGCTACACCGTTTATTTATTTTTCATTCCATATTTACTGTCTGCCTACCAGGAACCAGGCACCACGACACAGACATAAAAACATTCTATTCACTCCCCTCATGGAGCTTACAATACAGGCTGTTCAAAGAAACAGACAGACGTGTACCCAATTATACAATCATCAGCATGACAAGTACTCTGAGAGGAACATAAAGAGGGGAACTAATTAGGTTGGAAGGAATCAGAGAAGACACGCAAGCCAAGACCTGAATGTTTTGTTTTGTTTTAAAAGTCAAACCAAAAAGATGGGGAAAGGAATTGCAATCAAAGGGAGAGGAAGGTACAAAAGCAAAGATGTGACAATAATTTCTTGGGCAATGGAGGAGAGAGAGAAGGAAAGGACAATCTAACAGCAGTGTGAAATAAAGAGAATCAAGACTCTCTCAGTGGGGAGGCTGGTTAGGAGGAGGGAAATGAGAGGTCAGGCTGTTGATAATCTCCAGAAATCATATAGAACTGTAAATGTTTTATTCTTCTTCAAATATCTATATGTGCCATGAATAAACCTGATAAATATTAGTCTAAGATGTACTTTACTATACTTACAAATACAGCATATAGTTGCAAAAATTTTACAAAAATGTCCTTTCACTTCCATTTTCCATGGTTATTGTTCTTTCAGTAAATATTTATTGAGTGTGCGTTATGCACATGCTAGGTGCTGGGGAAGAAGGGGAGACACAGAGAGTAAGCAAATGAACCACCAGAGAACCAGACTGCTTTTTCGTCTGTCCAAGATCTACTGAGATTCTCTACCCTCTGAAGCATGATAGCGGCAATGTGACAGGAGGCTGAGCGCTTTGCACTTGGAACCAGACAGATCTTTGTTCAAACTCTGGCTTTTACCGCCTACCACCAGTCTGGCTTTGAGTAAGTCACTTAACGTCTCTGAGCTTTCGTCCCTCCTAAAAATGGGGGTAACATCACCAAATTCATGTGGTTTTAGGGTGAATTTAGTGAGACAATCAATCAACAGTCAGTATGCCACAGGTACAGAAAATGTTCAGCAAGTGGTTCTTTCCACTGTTGTTCAACTTCAGTCTTCCACTTTTAGGGCAGCCCACGATTTCCCATTAAACAGACAAAATTACCCTGAGCACAAAATAGGGAGAACAAGGTAAAAAAATCTGTTTAACTAAATTCACATTTTAGTGAATTCACAACTGTTTTCTTATAAAGATGTTGTGCTTGGAACTGACATTCCTTTAGGATTTCTCAAACTGTTAATATCTGCCTACATTACATGACCGAGTAAATTAAATAAAAGCTATCACCCAAAAAAGGGAGCCAGTCACAATCTCCCCTGGGATTCCTTCGTTTGGACTCTGACTAACACTGAGTCATGCAAAGACCAGAGACAACAGAGCATGGATAAGCAGTCGGCACACCATCGGGGAGCAGGCTGACCGGGTCCCGCAAGCACCACTTTCTGAAACAGAAAGGCCGAGACAGAAGAGTTTTCTAACTGGATGTGCCTTTCTTGAGCAATGATGCCTTGAGGAGAAAGAGGCACACCGATTAACATGCTTTTCAAGGAAAAAAATAAGAGGCTGCAACCTTCCTAAAATCACATACTCAAAAATGTTTTAACCATCTTTTTAAAATGTTTAGTTTTTACAAATGACTTTGTACAACACAAAAAGAAACTGTCTTCCTTGGGACCCCAGACTGTAAAGGCCAAAAGGATTTTATTTAAACCTTCCTCCTTAAATTTCCCTCTACAGTGAAACCAGGCAGTGATACTTCAGCCCAAACAGAAGAATTTCAAGTATAGTTTACATTTTTTTTTTTAAACTGAAGTAAAAGTCTACATTTATAAACAGAAAGAGTACCGCACTTTTATGGCTCTTTCTCTCTTTAGTGGTTTACAGTCTTCTTTATACAGACAGTGCCCTGGAGGTAACTGTCATCCTTCCAGGGAACCCCAGGGTCTTTCTGCCCACCTCATGCTACAGAGGGCCCCCTTTTGGAGCTAGTTTCCTCCAGTCTCCTCCTGTCATTAGTGCACAGGGAAGGCAGCAGCTAGAGAAGCTTCTGAACGACAGACATCCCCGCCGTGCTCCGTTTTTCTTCAAGGTCTCCAGGCTGCGCTGTGTATCAGCAAGACGAGCCTAAAGAAACCACAAAGGCAGGTTCTTCCCTTTAGGTAGTGGGGTGCTGAGCCAATGAGGCAAGGAATCCAAGAGTCTGTGCTAGCCTCTCGCATACCACCATCTGCTCTTCCTCAGCAGCCCAGATGCCACCAGCCAAACAAGCTGCCCATATTATAAACTAGCAACCAAGTTATCAGTGCACAGTTCCAGGGAAAAATCTATTAGCCAATGTCAAACTACATTTCTGCTGGCTCTTTCTCATTACTTCATTGTCTTTGATTCTTATCATATGTCTTTGATTCTTCATATTTTTCAAAGTCAAAAGCTGCTAGAACTCCTCCAGCACAAAGTTATCTCCCTTCACTTTTCTCCACTGAAGCAAGAGTATACTGCATGTTAATTCTTCTGCAAATCCAGACATTTTTCCTGGAATTCAGGGTGCTCAGTGGAGACTCACTCACCAGGGTTACATGTTTTCTGTCACAGACATCAATTCTCTAGCCCATAGAGACACACACGAGACCCAGTCTGCAGACAGTACACACAGGGCAGCCACTGAACTACATGGTGTCTGTAACGTGCTGGCTGGAAGAAGCTTTAGCCCTTTAAGATACTGAGTTTATTTATTTATTTATTTTTTGCCATTCCCTGTAACATGCAGGATCTTAGTCCCCTGACTAGGGATCAAACTCATGCCCTCTGCACTGTGAGCTCAGAGTCTAAACCAGTCGATCACCAGGAAGAACCCTAGGATAGTGAGTTCATTGAACTTCTTATACTCAGAGAGTCAATTCCAATTTGCAATGCTTCATAATTTTAAAAAGACTAGAGTCCATCAAACATCTTAACCTGAGATTGATATTATTCAATAACCAAAAAAAATTTTATCAAGATTGTACTGCAAAGAAAGTATCAACACTTCCTAGGATATTTAAAAAGAAATAAACTAAGGTTGCAGAGACCCACTGAAAAGATTCAGTTAAATTTCAATAAGAACAATTAATAATGTGATGGAATTCCAGTTGAGCTATTTCAGATCCTAAATGATGATGCTGTTAAAGTGCTGCACTCAACATGCCAGCAAATTTGGAAAACTCAGGCATGGCCACAGGACTGGAAAAGGTCAGTTTTCATTCCAATGCCAAAGAAGGGCGATGTCAAAGAATGCTCAAACTACCACACAATTGCACTCATCTCACAGGCTAGCAAAGTAATGTTCAAAATTCTCCAAGCCAGGCTTCAACAGTACCTGAGCCAAGAACTTCCAGATGTTCAGGTTGGATTTAGAAAAGGCAGAGGAACCAGAGATCAAATTGCCAATATCTTGTTGGATCACAGAAAAAGCAAGCAAATTCCAGAAAAACATCTACTTCTGCTTTATTGATTACACCAAAGCCTTTGACTCTGTGGATCACAACAAACTGTGGAAAATTCTTAGAGAGATGGGAAAACCAGACCACCTTACTTGCCTCCTGAGAAATCTGTATGCAGGTCAAGAAGCAACAGTTAGAACTGGACATGGAACAACAGACTGGTTCCAAATCGGGAAAGGAGTACGTCAAGGTTGTATATTGTCATCCTGCTTATTTAACTTATATGCAGAGTACATCATGCGAAATGCCGGGCTGGATGAAGCACACTGGAATCAAGATTGCCAGGAGAAATATCAATAACCTCAGATATGCAGATGACACGACCCTTATGGCAGAAAGTGAAGAGGAACTGAAGAGCCTCTTGATGAAAGTGAGAGGAGAATGAAAAGCTGGCTTAAAACTCAACCTTCAAAAAATGAAGATCAATGGCAAATAGATGGGGAAACAATGGAAATAGTGACAGACATTATTTTCTTGAGCTCCAAAATCGCTGCAGGTGGTGGCTGCAGCCAAAGACACTTGCTCCTTGGAAGAAAAGCTATGACCAAACTAGACAGCATATTCAAAAGCAGAGACATTACTTTGCCAACAAAGGTCCATCTAGTCAAGGCTATGGTTTTTCCAGTAGTCATGTATGGATGTGAGAGTTGGACTATAAAGAAAGCTGAGCACAGAGGAATTGATGCTTTTGAACTGTGGTGTTGGACAAGACTCTTGAGAGTCCCTTAGACTGCAAGGAGATCCAACCAGGCCATCCTAAAGGAAATAAGTCCTGAATATTCATTGGAAGGACTGATGCTGAAGCTGAAACTCCAATACATTGGCTACCTGATGCAAAGAACTGACTCCTTGGAAAAGACCCTGATGCTGGGAAAGATTGAAGGCGGGAGGAGAAGGGGACAACAGAGGATGAGATAGTTGGATGGCATCACAAACTCGATGGACATGAGTTTGAGCAAGCTCCAGGAGCTGGTGATGGACAGGGAAGCCTGGAGTGCTGCAGTCCATGGGGTCACAAAGAGTTGGAAACAATTGAGCAACTGAACTAACTAATTAATAAAGAACCCGCCTGCCAATGCAGAGACAAAAGAGATGCAAGAATCTGGAAGATTCCCTAGAGAAGGAAACGGCAACCCACTCCAGTATTCTTGCCTAGAGAATCCCATGGACAAAGGAGCCTCGAGGGCTTTGGGGTTGCAGTCCGTGGGGTTGCAGAGTCAGACCCGACTGAAGTGATTCAGCACGTAGATGCATGCAATTCATTTCAGAGCTTTAAAGATAAATGGTTAAGAAAGTTCAAAGCTGGATTGGGGCTTCTCTGTACAACTTTGTTATTTTAAGGAAACAAATATTATATTGTTCTATAATTGAAAATTAATTTTAAAAATTAAAAATTGACCACCACTTGCTTTGTAATTAAAAAAAAAATTAACCTAGATTCCTCAAATTTCTTAGGTCTCAAATTCTCAGAAAATTTCAGGATAAATGCTGCATCTGGTCAGAAGTCAGGCCAATGTATCAATACATCAGCCTTTTAGAAAACAGTAACTTTCTCCTGTTGTTGTTGTTAAAAGAATGTGTTTGCTAAAGAGTGCTCTTAAATACTTTTAGGAGGGCTTCACTTTTTTGGTTTGCATACATAGGGACTATGTGCTTCCCAGGTGGCTCGGTGGTAAAGAATCCACCTGCCAACAAAGCAGATTCAGGTTGACCCCTGGGTTGGAAAGACTCCCTGGAGAAGGAAACAGCAACCCACTTCTGTATTCTTGCCTGAGAAATCCCACGGACATAGGAGCCTGGTGAGCTACAGTCCACAGGATCCCAACGAGTCAGACGCAACTTAGCAACTAAATGACAACAAAGGAACATATAACATTATTCATATGCGTGACTAATTAAGAAATAGGTCTTTTAAAATTAGACTTAAAAAAGGAAATAGTAACTTTTCTGAGTAGTAAAACTAGGTGAATGGTAAAGAAAAGTTAAAATTACCTCTAAACCTTACATTTTAATGAAAAGCAACAGAGAACTAAAAAATTATTTTCTGAATCCAAGTCTTATAATAAACTTCATTCCCACAAATTCAAGCAATCAAAATGACAAAGAGAGGCATAGCAAAATAGTCACTTAACTAAGTGAGAACCTAGCAAAGGGTTTGATCAAACAGAATCCTCAATTTAGAATCTCAAGATATGTGATAAGGGACACTTTAAAATTATGAAATATTCCAAGTTGAAGTTGACTCTTGAGTATACAATCTTCTAGGAAACTCAGATATGCCAACTATTCACGTGCATTGTCTTAAAACCCTGGCTCAAAAAAAAAAAAAAAAAAAAAAAAAACCCTGGCTCAAAACTTACCTATTGCAAGAAACCTTCCTCAATTATCCTCTGAAAGCTCTGGTCACTCCACCTGCTGTACATTCTTATAAGGATAAGCATAACATTTTCTCTTATTTTGTAGTATAATGACCAAGTCTATCTTGAGCTGAATGTTAAACTATTTGTTGAAAAGGATTAACATCTTGATTATTTTATTTTGCCATAAAATAAAACAGGGCTCTATCCAACAGATACTCAGTTCAGTTCAGTTGCTCAGTCTTGTCCGACTCTGCGACCCCATGAACCGCAGCACACCAGGCCTCCCTATCCATCACCAACTGCTGGAGTCTACCCAAACCCATGTCCATTGAGTCAGTGATGCCATCCAACCATCTCATCATCTGTCATCCCCTTCTCCTCCTGCCCTCAATCTTTCCCAGCATCAGGGTCTTTTCAAATGAGTCAGTTCTTCTCATCAGGTGGCCAAAGTATTGGAGGTTTTCTTGTTGTTTTTTTTTTTTACTTGAAATACTGTCAGTTCTTTTTTTTTTTTTTTAACTTTACAATATTGTATTGGTTTTGGAATATATTAACATGAATCCACCACAGGTATACACGTGTTCCCCGTCAGTCCTTCCAAAGACCACCCAGGACTGATCTCCTTTAGGATGGACTGGTTGGATCTCCTTGCAGTCCAAGGGATTCTCGAGAGTCTTCTCCAACACCACAGTTCAAAAGCATCAATTCTTCGGCACTCAGCTTTCCTTAGAGTACCAACTCTCACATCCATACATGACCACTGGAAAAACCATAAGCCTTGACTAGACGGACCTTTGTTGACAAAGTAATGTCTCTGCTTTTCAATATGCTATCTAGGTTGGTCATAACCTTCCTTCTAAGGAGTAAGCATCTTCTAATTTCATGGCTGCAATCACTATCTGTAGTGATTTTGGAGCCCCCAAAAATAAAGTCTGACACTGTTTCCCCATCTATTTGCCATGAAGTGATGGGATTGGATGCCATGATCTTAGTTTTCTGAATGTTGCACTTTAAGCCAACGTTTTCACTCTTCTCTTTCACTTTCATCAAGAGGCTTTTTAGTTCCTCTTCACTTTCTGCCATGACAGTGTTGTCATCTGCACATGTGAGGTTATTGATATTTCTCCCGGCAATCTTGATTCCAGCTTGTGTTTCTTCCAGTCCAGCGTTTCTCATGATGTACTCTGCATAGAAGTTAAATAAGCAGGGTGACAATATACAGCCTTGACGTACTCCTTTTCCTATTTGGAACCAGTCTGTTGTTCCATGTCCAGTTCTAACTGTTGCTTCCTGATCTGCATACAGGTTTCTCAAGAGGCAGGTCAGGTGGGTGGTCTGGTATTCCCATCTCCTTCAGAATTTTCCACAGTTTATTGTGATCCACACAGTCAAAGGCTTTGGCATAGTCAATAAAGCAGAAATAGATGTTTTTCTGAAACTCTCTTGCTTTTACCACGATCCAGCAGACGTTGGCAATTTGATCTCTGGTTCCTCTGCCTTTCCTAAAACCAGCTTGAACATCTGGAAGTTCACAGTTCACATATTGCTGAAGCCTGGCTTGGAGAATTTTGAGCATTAGTTTACTAGCGTGTGAGATGACTGCAATTGTGTGGTAGTTTGAGCATTCTTTGGCATTGCCTTTCTTTGGGATTGGAAGGAAAACTGACCTTTTCCAGTCCTGTGGCCACTGCTGAGTTTTCCAAATTTGCTGGCATATTGAGTGTAGCACTTTGACAGCATCATCTTTTAGGATCTGAAATAGCTCAACTGGAATTCCATTACCACCACTAGCTTTGTTCGTAGTAATGCTTTCTAAGGCCCACTTGACTTCACTTTTCAGGATGTCTGGCTCTAGGTGAGTGTGAGTGATCACACCATCGTGATTATCTGGGTTGTGAAGATCTTTTTTGTACAGTTCTTCTGTGTATTCTTACCACCTCTTCTTAATATCTTCTGCTTCTGTTAGGTCCATACCATTTCTGTCCTTTATTGAGCCCATCTTTGCATGAAATGTTCCCTTGGTATCTCTAATTTTCTTGAAGAGATCTCTAGTCTTTCCCATTCTACTGTCTTCCTCTATTTCTTTGCATTGATCGCTGAGGAAGGCTTTCTTATCTCTACTTGCTATTTTTTGGAACTCTGCATTCAGATGGGAATATCTTTCCTTTTCTTCTTTGCTTTTTGCTTCTCTTATTTTCACAGCTATTTGTAAGGCCTCCTCAGACAGCCATTTTGCTTTTTTGCATTTCTTTTTCCTGGGGATGGTCTTGATATCTGTCTTCTGTACAATGTCACAAACCTCCATCCACAGTTCATCAGGCACTCTGTCTATCAAATCTAGTCCCTTAAATCTATTTCTCACTTCCACTGTAGAGTCATAAGGGATTTGATTTAGGTCATACCTGAATGGTCTAGTGGTTTTCCCTACTTTCTTCAATTTAAGTCTGAATTTGGCAATAAGGAATTCATGATCTGAGCCACAGTCAGCTCCCAATCTTGTTTTTGCTAACTACAGAGCTTCTCCATACTCAGTAAACATTATCAAATACCCACAGAATCTAACCCACTATCTTTCAACCAGATGCTCACTAATTACTGAACCCTTAGCAATGTTGTCATCGCTGCCAGATCCCAGACAAAGGCAAGTGGTAAAAGGTCAAACTCAAATTAGCCCCTAGTAGTGATAAGGTCTAGACTGTGGTGGTCTGTGTTTATGTTAAAATAGAGTTTAAAAAATTATTCATGAGTCTTATCCAAGCTCTTTCACACTGTATCTAATCAAGAGACTGCATGGTTTTCATAGTTTAGGAGCTCTTAAGTTGAAGGTACAGCCCTGAGCTCTAGCACTTATCAGCTAGGTTCAAGTTTAGTTTCTAGCTAGGTTTCTAGCTAGGTTTCTAGCTAGGTTCCAGTTTAACTCAAGGCAAAATTTTACTTAACTTGAAGGACTGCTGTTGGAGCTAAATGAGATGACTATTTAAAGTGCCTACTACAAGGGAGGCAGTCAATACTTGGTACTTACCATTACTGTCAACACAGTTAATTATAAAGCTAAAAAAATTATTCACAATATAAATTTTACTACACTATGACATTAATTCCCTGATAAAATATGGTACATAAAATACAGTCCCTTCTCAAATGTGACCTGCTTACCACTATGCTAAACTTCCCTAGAAAAATGATCTCTGCTGCGAGGTAGTTTGTCAGGGATCTCGGGAAGAAGATTTTGTACTCACATAAAGACATATGTCCCAGCAAAACCCAGTGTTATGCAACATTTTCACATTAACACATCTTAGAATCCAAAAGCCCAACTTTCTACTGTTAACAAACTACTGTATTCATCCCCTGGTCCCTCACAATCCACGTCACTTGCATCTCAAGATGTGGCTGCAGTGTCCAAAGAAGGTGGGCTTTCACATGGCTTACTCAGCAAACCTGTTAAGAATCCTAACCAAAGTCCTGATTGGAGAGAGATTAAATTAACACCAGTGGTTTCCAAGATGGTGCAGTGGTAAAGAAGCCATAAGAGATGTGGGTTTGATTCCTGGGTCAAGAAGATCCCCTGGAGGAGGGCATGGCAACCCACTTCAGTATTCTTGCCTGGAGAATTCCAAAGACAGAGAAGCCTGGCGGGCTACAGTCCATGGGGTTGCAACGAGTCGGACACAAGTGAAGTGACTTAGCATGCACACACAAATGAACAACAAACTATCACATCATAACCATTAGACGAGTCAAAAACGTTTAAGGGTTTATAATACCTACGTCGAACAGAGAGGTGGGGAAAATGGTACTGTCATACAGGACCAGTGGAATGGGAAGCATTATAGTCTAAAAAACAATTTGAATACTGCATTTATGGAACTTAAAAATACATATTCTCTTTAACTCATCAGTCCCACTCCAAAAAATAGGCACCACAGAAATAAAAACAAAACATATGTAAAAAGGACGTTTACTGCAACAAGCTTGTAATAGCAAAAGAGAAAGAAACAAAACGAATACAATATCCTCTGATATGGGAAATGTCTGACTATGTTAAAGTACTGGATTGGCCAAAAGGTTCCTTCAGTTTTTAAGTAAAAACAAAAGATACATTTGTCATTTTCACAAAGAACTTTACTGGACAAGATATTCACCACTTTGTTCCATTACCTTCTGCCATTTTTCAGGCAACTTCATAATTCCATATCCCCAAAACTTTTCATCTGTTTGAGCAAAGAACTGTTCCTGGTGCCTTTTACCGTCTTTCAGGGAACTGAAAGCTTTTCCATACAAGAATTTTGTAAAGATGGAAACAAATGGAAATCTGAAGGTGCAATGTCTGGTGAATAAGACAGATGAATCATAACCCCTCAGCCAAGCTGCAACAGTTTCTGCCTGGTCATCAAAGAAACACGCAGTCTTGTATTATCCGATGAAGATCAGAGGTTTTCTGTTGACTAATTCTGGATGCTTTTCATCAAATACTGCCTTCACTTGGTCTAACTGGGAGCAGTACTTGTTAGAATTAATTGTCCCCTTTTCCAAAAGGAGCTCATAATAGAGGACTCCCTTCCAGTCCCACCATATACATGACAGCACTTTCTCTGGATGAAGACCGACTTTGGGTGTGGTTCATTTCATTTGCTCCATGATCTCTTCCGTTCCACACTATTATACAGTATCTACTTTTCATTGCCCATCAAAATATGTTTTAAAACCAGAACATTTTCATTACGCTTCAGTAGAAAATTGCATGCAAAAATATAGTCAAGGTCTTTCTCGCTTAACTTACATGGAACCCAAACATCAAAATGATTACCATAACCAAGCGGGTGCAAATGATTTTCAAAACCTGATTTGGGTATTTGGAGTAGGTCATGTTGAAATGCTGATTGTTCTTAATTAATGTCTTGATTTGATCGCTATCAACTTCAACTGGCCTACATGATTGATGGTGAAGCATTGTCCAGCAAGGTATCTCTAGCATTAAACTTCGCAAGCCACTTTGACATGTTCAGTCAGTCACAGTACCTTCTCCATACACTTTTTTTTTTTTGGTTTCAGTTGCATTTTTACCTTTTCAGTTTCATTTTTAACCTTACCTTTTATTCCAAATTCTTTTTTGTGTTTCAGTTGTGTTTTTACCTTTCTTGAAATAATAAAGCATAGTATGCCAAAAGTGTTGCTTTTTTTCTTACATCTTCAATACTGAAATGGCTACACAAAAACTCATCAATTTTGATAAGTTCCCAGAAACAGTATCCGAGGATTCCCTTTTTTCCACATCCCCATCAATATGTCATTTGTGTTCTTTTTGATGACAGCCATTCTGACCGGTGTGAGGTAACATCTCACTGTGGTTTTGATTTGCACTTCCCTGATGATTAGCAATGTTGAGCATCTTTTCATGAACCTGTTGGCCATCTGCATCTTTGGGAAAATGTCTATTCAGGTCTCCTGCCCATTTTAAAGTTGGGCTGTTTACTTTTTTTTTTTATGTTGAGTTGTATTAACTTTTTATAGAATTTGGATACTAACCTCTTATCAGTCACATCATTTGCAAATATTCTCTCCTATTCAGCCAGCTGTCTTTTCATTTTGCGAATGGTTCCCTTTGCTGTGCAAAAGCTTTTTAAGTTTAATTAGGTCCTATCTGTTTATTTTTGCTTTTATTTCCTTTGTTTGAGGAGACAGATTCAAAAATATATTGCTATGATTTATGTCAGAGTGGTCTACCTATGTTTTCTTCTAGGAGTTCTAAGGCTTTCAGTCTTACCTTTATGTCTTTAATCTACTGACTTTATTTTTGTTTATGATGTTAGGGAACGTTCTAATTTCACTCTTTTACATGAAACTATCCAGTTCTCTCAGCACCACATACATTCTTGCCTCCTCTGTCATAGACTAATTGACCAGAAGCGCATGTGTGTATTTCTGGGCTTTATATTCTGTCCCACTGATCCATGTGTCTGTTTTGTGTACTGTAGCTTTGTATATAGTCTGAAGCCAAGGACTATGATTGTGATTCCTCCAGCTCTGTTCTTTTTTTCCCAGGACTGTTTTGCTATTTGGGGTCTTTTGTGCTTCCATACAAATTTTTAAACTATGCGTTCTAGTTCAGTGAAAAATGCCACTGATAATTTGATAGGGATTGCACTGAAACTATGCGTTGCTGGTATGGTCATTTTAACAATAGTAATTCTTCCAATCCAAGAACACAGTATATCTTTCCATGTGTTTGTGTCGTCTTCAATTTCTTCCAACAGTATCTTATAGTTTTCTGAGGACAGGTCTTTTACCACCTTAGGCAGGTTCATTCTTTGGTATTTCATTCTTTTTGATGTGATGGTAAAAATAATTGTTTCCTTCACTTCTGATAGTTCACTGTTAGTGTATATCTTGTATATAAATATAAGATTTCTGTATATTAATTTTATATCCAAAACCTTTACCAAATTCACTGATGAGCTTCAATAGTTTTCTGATGGCATCTTTAGGATTTTCTATGTATAGTATCATGTCATTTGCAAACAGTGACAGTTTTACTTCTTCCTTTCCAATTCAGATTCCTTTTATTTATTTTTCTTGTCTGATTACTGTAGCTAAGATTACAAATACTGTGTTGAATAAAGTGCCAAGTGGGAGCATCCCTGTCCTGTTCCTGATTTTATGACTTCAAAAGATTTATTCAATTATCTCACTCTGACTGCCACATTCATCAGTTGATGTTTTTCTATACCATGTTTCTAAAACAACAACATCCTCCCCAATTTATCACCACTTTCACAGCATAAGCAGAGTTAAGATATACAGAAGGTAAACACTACTTACAAAAAGTTAACCCAATGCACCAGCTACCAGCAAGCACAGATGAAACACACAAAAACTGACTCTATAAAATATAACCATGACTGCAACAGGATAACTATAGTTAACAGTGCTATATGAAATACAGGAGAGTTGTTAAGAGAGTAAATCCTAAGAGTTCTCATCACAACAAGAATTTTTTTTCCTTTTTTCTTTTCATCTTACTTTTTATTGTACCATATGAGAAGATATCCGGATGTTTGCTCAAGCTATTTTGGTAATCATCTCAGAATATATGTAAACCAAACCATCATGCTGTTTGCTTTAAATTTACACAGTGGTATATGTCAATTGTTTCCCAATGAAACTGGAAAAAAATTTAAAACCACAAAACGTTCTTGTACACACTATTATTTCAATTCTTCAACAGCCAAATACAATAAATACTGATCACGCTGATTATGGCTAGTGAGTTGACTAGGATAGATGGTGGTTTCCATTAACAGCTGTTGAAAACCACTGTGTACCCAAACAGAAGTGCATGTTAATATTAGAAACCAAATTCTTACATTATAAAAAAGTGGCCCCAAATTACAGTTTCTATGGCAAGAACCTATTGTTAACATTCCTCCACATTAAAGAAACTTCCGATTGAGATACTTTTTGTATCTAAAGGTAGGGCCAGGGGTTCCTGAATGAAGCAACGAGTTCAACCCACAGAAAGTGATAGTATGTATAAATAAATTTAATTGGAGACAGACAAATCCATTTTCAAATACTCCATCAGCATCTGTGCTTTAAAGTTTTTGTCATTTACTTAATCAAATGGGAAACTAAACTGTCTAGGAGAAACACTTATTCTTCCCTAGAAACCACTATGCTAATTTTAGTAACAGCTCACTTGCCAGGTACTGTTCTAGATGCTCTACACATATCAACTCCTTTAATCCTCACACAAACCCAGGGTTCTCACTCAGGGTGACTTTGCCCAGAAGGAGACAAATGGAAATATCTGGGGACATGCTTGCTTGTTACACTGGAGGGTGCTACTGGCATCTAGTAGGTACAGCGGCCAGGTGAACTGCTGAACACTCTACAAAGCACAGGACTGCCTCCACGACTCCCCCACATGGATGACCCAGCCCCCAACGTCGACGGTGCTGAGGCTGAGAAACTCTGCAATGATGCTATGAGGAAGGCACCACTGTTGTTCCCATTTTTCAGATGAAGCAACTGAGGCACCAAGAAGATAAGTAATTTGCCTAAGGTCATACATCTAGCATATGGCAAAGCCAGGATCTGAGGTCTAGCTCCAGAGCCCTTTCTCTTAATCTGTCCTAAGAAAAAAGCACTAGTTGGGAGGCTTACCTACAACTTTCTCCCCCTCTTCCTGGCTTCCAGACTTATTTGGGAGAATGTATCATTTATTTGTTCATTCATTTGAAATCCAATCTATCTGCCCATCCATTCATTCAGCAAGTATTTGTTGAGGGTACATGCCAGGTCTGCTCAAGGCAATTCTAGGTGAACAGGATCTCTGTTCTTGTGGCACATGCGTTCCTCACTAATATTCCCCTACAGTCCTTGCTAGCGAACATGCTAAGCATGATCACACTTGTGCCTGGAAAGTGTTTCCCCAGGAAAAACCCTCACTTCCTTCACATCTCTGCTTAAATGTCACTTCCTCAGAAAGGCCCTCCTTGACCACCATTTTTTTTTTCTTTTTTTTCTTAGGCCTCACCCCACAGTTTGTAGGATCTTAGTTCCTCAATTAGGGCCTGAACCCACACCCTGGGGAGTAAAAGCGCGGAGTCTTAACCACTGGACTGCCAGGGAATTCCCATGACCACCATTTCTAAATTAGTTACAAGCTCTTATCATCCATCCCCTTTCTCTACTTTTTGAAACAGCACTTATCATTCCTAATATCTCATTGTCACTACCTCTCTTTTAGGCCTCCCTCTTACCAACAGAACCTAAACTCCATGAGAGATCTACCTCCAGAACTGGGAAGTCTACGTGGCCTCTTCAACCAAACCGTTTCTTCAAGACTATGGCCCCTCACCTGGATCCTAAGACTGCTCCTTACTTGGTCTCCCTGCCATCTTTCTTCGGTGCGTGCACAGCGGCTTCTGTCATGTCCAACTCCATACAACCCTAAGGACTGGCACCTGCCAGGCTCCTCTGTCCATGGGATTCTCCAGGCAAGAATACTGGAGTGGGTTACCATTTCCTACTCCAGGGGATCTTCCCCACCCAGGGATCAAACCTGTGTCTCCTCCACTGGCAGGTGGGTTCTTTCTTAGGCCCCTTCAATTCATCTTCTCCACTGAAACCAGAAGAATTTTTCTAAAGTGCAAGTCTGATGTCGTGTCTCTACTGAAAGCCCTGCCCCCAGGACACACATTACACTGCTCTTAGGATACCGTCTAAACTCCTAACATGACTTTTAAAACGCCCTCGTATCTGTGAGCTACTCTTACCATTTACCATTTTATGTTTTATAGCTGTAGTCACAGCGACAGCAGGACTAGCTAGTATGCGCTGAGCACTGGCTATGCACCATGCACTAATCTAGGGGCGTTACATGTCTGTAATCTGTGGGGTAGGAATTACTGCTATGCTTGTTTTCAGATGGGGAAACTGAGGCACAACTAAATAACTGTCCAAGGGCAATCAGTAAGCAGTAGGGCCAGGAATGTAAATCCGAGAAGACAGGTTCTAGAGCCCACCCTCAAATCTATGATATTCCACCATCTCTACACACAGCTGTAACAGAAGCCCATGAGCTCCTTGAAGGTGCTGTTTTACTTCCCACCGTCAGATCTTCACATTGTTCTTTCTGCTGGACCATCCCTCAGATCACTGCTTAAACATCCCTCTAAGAGGCCTTCCTGCAACATACCCTGGCTTTGTTGGGATCCCTCTGCCCTGCTCTCCCATGGCACTCTGAATTTCCCATTATGACTCCCATTCTCTGTTACTGTAATTACTGGTCTGCCTTCACCAATAAACTTCAGGCTGCACGAGGACAAGAGCCATGTCTGTGTTGTTCACCACTGTACCCTGGCATGGCCCTGGGATATGCCAGGGGCTGAGAGAACCATTTCACATGGCACTGGCACCATGCAGCCTTCCCCAAATCCCAGCCCAAAGCAATTCATTGCTTCTCTAAGAGCCCTGCCCCCAGGACACACATTACACGCTTCATATTTTGCTATACAGTATCTATTAAAAATGATGTATATATGTGTCCTTTTCCTGTATGCTGGTGAAAAGCAGCCATATCTTTACAGGTTTATGTGAGCTTTCAAGTGACGCTTACAAATTTTGCTCTTAAAAAAAAAAGTAATTATTGTGTACAAGGGACCTCTCTGTATTATATCTTACAACTGCCTATGAATCTATGATTAACAAAAACTTCAAAAGATAATTACTGAAAGAAATGGACTGATAAATAATTACTCAAGAGTTTAAAATGACTCCCCACTATCCGTTTAAGGCCAAACTGTCCAATTTAACATTCGGGATCTTCAATTATCCAGCTCCTTATTACCTTTTCAACCCAGTCTTCTCTTCCAGCTTTCCTGTACCTCCTATTCTGATCAAGGTGAAAGCCTTATTCTTTCTTACATAGCAGCCTCGTCTAGTTTCCAAAGCTTGCCTTAGGATACTCCATCTGCCTGAACAGCATGGGATTCAAACCTTCCCGCCTTCGACTCCTCATCTACTCTAACAGTACTTTTCCTCTAAGGTCCAGCGCTAATCTTATCTCCACTGTGAAGTTTTCCTAACCTCATTTCCTTCTTTTTTCTTAGGATTTTATAATCCTCAATAACCACAGTATCTCCAACAAGAAATTTGTTGAGTCTCAGAATCATTCCTTTACACTTCTGAGGAATCCTAGCAGAGTGTTACATGCATATATATATATATATATGTATATGTATGTGTGTGTATATAAAATCAGTAATAAATAAATACTTGCTGATTAAGAGATCTCATTAGCCCATGCACATTATCAACCCTCGATCACCCAGAATAACAGAAAAGCCAGCGCACAGAGAGACAACCTGTTGGTCCGGCCACACCTATACTCATATTAAATACTGTGGTTGTTGCCAGTTGCACAGGTAGTCACAAGGTTGCCACAAATGGTCTAGCTGCACAAGTCTTCGCTTGTCAGGGTCTAAGGCTTTCCCAGCTTATCATTCCATACTGACAAACAACTGTATAACTTTTCCTCATCAGTGACACAAAGATAAAAATAAGCAGAGGGAGTCATATTCTAAACCTTTGCTGGTTCACACCTTCTCCTAATAGGGAGATCATTGTTTGGGCACAAAAGATCATCTATTTGAACTCTCTCACTGGGCAAATACCTTGTTTGTATCAACAAAGTGCTTTTGTAAATAGAACAGAGTGACAACATCAGTAAGAATTTCAAAGAGAGGCTTGCCAAAGAAAATCCCTGGGATGATCGACTCTTGGGCTAATCCAGAATTGACAAAGAGCCAAATTCTTCCCACAGTCCACAGAGATCTGCCTCGGCCTACCACTACTCTCCCTAGGTCAAAGTTTCTAACTCCTCAGACTCTCTGCTTAGGTTCTCGTTCTCATCCAACTAGTCAAAGTTTTCTTATCACAACACACCAAATACCTGAAAAGCTGTTTTTCATCCTGAATTTTTGTTTTTACCTGGTAGAAACTACAGCTTGCTCCCAGAGGGATTTCAAAATGCCTAAGCATCTCTCCGAAAAACTCCTCAAATACTTTGCTATTAAAAAAAATTTCCCAACATCTTTCTGTCTTGGCAGGCCCTGCTGAAATCCCCCCACCCCCCTCATAAGGAGGAATCTGAGTAAAAACACTACCAGTTCAAGTTCCCTCAGGCAGATTTCCAGCCCCAATGCAAGGCCACGAGGTTAAACATTTCTCAATGACGCAGGCTCCCTCAGAGGGAGGAACAAGAAAAAATAAATAAATAAAAACTTATTCTTCCCAGTGCAATAAATCAAGAGACAACAGCCAAGCTCTAAAAAATAAAGGGTGCGTGAAATTCAACTATAGACTCTCTGGTCTGCCAAGGCCACAAGTAGGAGCACAGAACTGGGATGAGAACTGCAGGGTGGGAGAGAAGGCAGCTGCAGGAGCAGCAGTCCAGCCAAATGGACAGACGTTCTTGAGGTCCTTGAGAGAAGCTCAGAATACTAATACTGTGTACATTTCCAGCCACTATATAACTTATGGTAACTAGAGCAACTAAAGCCAAGTAGTCAAACTTGTGGCGGTGGGGTAAAGAAATGGAGTCACACGTGAAGCAAATCATTATTTAGGATCAAAATATGTATCAAGGTGGAAGGCTGGGAAAACCAAAGGGAAGGATGTTTAATCAACTTCTCAGGGAAAGAGCATCAGGCTGATCACAGAGAAGGCAAACTCATCTGAGGGGTTGGGAGGGCTCCTGGACCTCTGGTCATCTGCAGACAGAGAGAAGAATGAAACAAAACCAGAACAGTACCCTCAGACCTGATCTACAGATCACAGAAATTCAGAGTCAGGAAAGGCCTAATGCATACAGGAAAATGCAACTGTTAAAAATACGGTTACATTTGTACAGCACTTCACTTTCAAAATGCTTTCATTCATTTAGTCCTTAAATAAAAATGACTATGACAGGTATGCTGTGTAACAGGAACTGAGGACAGAGAAATAAGATGCCACCCCTACACTCAAGGAGCTTACTGCTGAGATCTGCTAGGAACAATGACATAAGAAAATTAACCTTCTGGTGTGTTAGTCACTCAGTCGTGTCTGACTCTTTGTGACCCCATGGACTGCAGCCCACCAGACTCCTCTGTCCATGGGATTTTCCAAGCAAGAGTACTGGGGTGGGTTGCCCTTCCCTTCTCCAAGGTATCTTCCCAACTCAGGGGTTGAAACCAGGTCTCCTGCATTGCAGGTGGTCTGTCCCAAGCAGAGGGAGAGCACAAGAGGAGGAGCACTAACCCCATCTGGAGTCAAAGACAGCATGCATCTCGGAAGAGGGAGCCCTGGAGTTGGGACTTAAAAGCAGAAGTCAGTAGGCTGACAAATGGAGAGAGGAATGGTCAAGGCAGAGGGAAGATTGTATGCAAAGGAACAGAAAATTAGAAGAGCACAGAATGTTCTGGAAACTAAAAGCAGTTCATCACTGCTGGAGACTGTGAAGTTAGAAGTGACAGGAGACAACCAAATCAGAGGCCAAATAAACAATATAATAGCTTGAGTATCAAAGTCTGAATAGGGTAAACTATTAGAAACTGAAGCATTCTGAGGAGAATAAAATGACTAGAATTGATTGTCAGAAAAAGTATATTGGCAGCTATATGAAGACCAAATTAGAGAAGAGCCAGATTTCAGGCAGAGAGACCAAAAAGAAGGTTCCCTGAACTATAGTGAGAAACCATGACAGTCGGATCTAGGGCAGTGGGACAAGATATGAGAAGTCAAAGTAAAGGTAGAGCCTACAGAGCTCAGAGTCCAAACAGATGTGAGGAATCCCAGCAAACAGGAACTGAGAATGACTCCCGATTTCCTGGTGAGACCAATGCTCCCACGGTAGGGAATAAAGGGTCGTCACAGGGACAGGTAACAGCAACTTTAAATGTGTACCAGCCTGAAGTGCATGTGGCCACCTAGATGTCCAGTGGGAAGACGCAGTAGATTAAACGAAGCTCAGGAAATACGGTGGGGCTAGAGATACAGGTGTGGACATCCTGAAGAAGCAGGAGCTGAAGCCATGAGTTGGGATGACGTTGCTAGAGAGAACATGAAAACTGAGAAGAAAATGGGTCAAGGATTATCCCTGGGAAAACCTGACATTTAAGGGACAGGAAGAAGAGAAGACTGAAGAAGAGACTGAATAGTGGACAGAGAAGTAGAAGGCAAGTTAAAGAGAGAATGGTGTCTATAGTTGAGTTGCCCAGATCTGAATACCTTTCCTATTTGGGGTAAATTCCTAGATAGGGGAAGGCAGGCCTCTCTTCCTACTACAGAAGCTGCAGAGGAACACAGAGTCCCCGTCTCAGCCCCCTGGCATCTGGCTCACAGATACAGCCCACATCCAGCCAATCAGATCCTCCCATTTAGAGTACTGAAAAATTGGGGAAAATGACACAAAGATGGAAAATACACTCAGAAATTACCCACAGCACTGTGGCAAGTATCTCCTGGTGACACTGCCAAAGGCTGCAGGCGCTCCCTGGAGACCACGCCAGCAGCAGTGCCAGCCAGAGTTCTCAGCAGACAAGTTTTGGGACTTGGTCTTTGCTACGTCTCACCTCGCTCACTTTCTGACCTTTGATAACCAGCCTCCTTATTAAGTCCTTCCCTGGTGGCTCAGATGGTGAAGAATCTGCCTGCAATGTGGGAGACCCAAGTTTGATGCCTGGGTCAGGAAAATCCTTTGGAGAAAGGAATGGCAACCCACTCCAGTATTCATGCCCGAGAAATCCCATGAACAGAAGATTCGGTGGACTACAGTCCAATCTGTGTGGTCACAAAGATTCAGACACGACTGAGAGACTAACACTTTCACTTTCACGTCTTATTAAGGCTGTGCACTATCCAATAATAATAACTATCCAGTTCAATTCAGTTCAGTCACTCAGTCATGTCCGACTCTTTGCGACCCCATGGACTGCAGCACGCCAGGCTTCCCTGTCCATCGCTAACTCCCGGAGCTTGCTCAAAATCATGTCCATCAAGTCGGTGATGCCATCTAACCATCTCATCCTCTGTCGTCCCCTTCTCCTCCCGCCTTCAATCTTTCCCAGCATCAGGGTCTTTTCAAATGAGTCAGTTCTTCACATCAGGTGGCCAAAGTATTGGAGTTTCAGCTTCACCTTCCAATGAATATTCAGGACTGATTTCCTTTAGGGGGACTGGTTGGATCTCCTTGCAGTCCAAGGGACTCTCAAGAGTCTTCTCCAACACCACAGTTCCAAAGCATCAATACTTCAGCGCTCAGCTTTCTCTATAGTCCAACTCCCACATCCATACATGACTACTGGAAGAACCATAGCTTTGACTAGATGGACCTTCTCTGCTTTTTAATATGCTGTCTAGGTTTGTTATAGCTTTTCTTCCAAGGAGCAAGTGTCTTTTAATTTCTTGGCTGCAGTCACCATCTGCAGTGATTCTGGAGCCCAAAAAAATAAAGTCTCTCACTGTTTCCATTGTTTCCCCATCTATTTGCCATGAAGTGAGGGGACTGGATGCCATGATCTTAGTTTTCTGAATGTTGCATTTTAAGCCAACTTTTTCACTCTCCTCTTTCTTCATCAAGAGGCTCTTCAGTTCCTCTTCACTTTCTGCCATAAGGGTGGTGTCATCTGCATATCTGAGGTTATTGATATTTCTTCTGGCACTCTTGATTCCAGCTTGTGCTTCATCCAGACCAGCATTTCTCATGATGTACTCTGCATACAAGTTAAATAAGCAGGGTAACAATATATAGCCTTGACGTACTCCTTTCCCAATTTGGAACCAGTCTTTTGTTCCATGTCCAGTTTTAACTGTTGCTTCTTGACCTGCATACAGATTTCTCAAGAGGCAGGTAAGGTGGTCTGGTATTCCCATCTTTCCACAGTCTGTTTTGATCCACACAGTCAAAGGCTTTGGCATAGTCAATAAAGCAGGAGTAGATATTTTTCTGGAACTCTCTTGCTTTTTTTGATGATCCAATGGATGTAACTATCCAAGACTCCTCCAAAAACCCGGTTTTATGCTTAGGTTAACCAAGACTACAGAAAAGAACCCTGAGCAGTACAGAATAAGAAGAGAGCACTGAATAGGGTCAAATGGTGAAGAAAGGTCAAGTAAGGGGAAACCTAAATGGGCCCCCTGCACAGGGTGCGGAGTAGGTCAATGGCGATCTTGGTGACATGTTTCATGTGTACAATCTCATCCCACCCTTATGATACCTTCTGGAGAAGATGATGCAAGTACAGCATCTTTATTTTTGGTGAAAATATTGAGACTAAAAGAGATTAAGAGTATTGCTTAAGATCATACAGTTCTTTCAACTATCCACAGCTGCTCTCAAGAAAGTTACTTTATAGATGCTCATTAAAGGAGGTGTTAAATGTCTACACTAATTCTTACACAGAATGTCAGCTGACACAGATGATAATCACACACGGTTCCCAATCCAGGACTTCTAGCTTCTTCGACTTCGGTAATATAAAGAAGATCCCAACCAAAGCACTAGGATCATTGTAGACAGCCACCCAGAAACATTTCTCAAGAGATGCAAGGCTCCTTGTCATCACTCTTCCATGGCTCATTCAGGGTGCTTTGGCCACTACGTGAAGTCTATATCATCAGCTACGAGGACTCCTCAAGTGGAAGAAGGGACCTTCTATCCCTGACCATGAGAACTACTGTGGGAATGAGAGGCTGAGAGCTTTCAGAAGAAGATGGTTATTTCTCAACTTCATTCCTTTGGGATATGTCACAGCCAGGAAGGGAGAAATTGGAAATAGCAGCTTTCACAAGCTGCCAAATCCATGTTCTAGTCCCAGGGGATAATTAGCCAATGAGGTTTTGCAGAGCTGATGTAATGTTGGCAGAAGCTAATGCTTTATGATTGAACATGTAGCCTCTTGATATGTAGCTACAGGGCTAAAAGGGATGACACTCTGGAAAGCAAAGAACGCATAACACCACCACTTAGCAATCTGCATCTTAAAAGTAATTTGTAAACTTTAACTAATCTGTCTTTATTAAGAATAGTTTACAAGAGCATTTGTTAAACAATAAATTTTCTAAATCTTATTTTATGTAACCCCTTTACTAGGAAAAGAAATTTCCAAACATCTCCAAAGAAAACAGAAGATTTAGAAACCCTAAAGTAACAAAAGAAAGAAATTAGAAGAAAGGAAAGTTTTTCAAGGAAAGAAGTCTTTTGTGGTACTTTAGTCCCACTACAAACACACCAAGTTTAAAGCTGTCTAATGTCCTTATGAATTTTTGAAACTGAGTCCACTGAGACAAGAGCTTTCAGCAGCACCTTGTATCTCACAAAACTTGTCAATCTTCACCTTCAAAAGCACTCTGAGAAACAGGAGGTAAGAAATCAACGGGCAAGCAGCAGAAGTAGTCAAACACTAAACTCTTGGTTTGAGCCTGAGCTTTTAAATTTCAAAATGAATCCTTGCCACTTACTAAAAATAGTTAAGTCCTTTGACTTAAATATACCATAATGATCTCACAAGGCCTGAGATAAAACTAAGTATATTAAAAATAAAAAAATTAAATCCTCTAATCAATTAGCCAAAACATAATGCTCCCAAATATGTACTAGCTCCTCACTTGAAGCAAGAGATAACTTCGGTCCAATCTGGGGCCGAAGTGTATTTAGTGATAGAGATACAAATACTCCGTAGTTTATATATCTTGACAATTTCACAAAAGCCGAGAATGACTTTTCTCAAAGTGAATGATGGAGAGGGAAAGATGGTACCAAAATCCTTGACCCTCTACATCTTATAAAGGAACTGGAGAGTCATCCTTAGCGGGTTACTAGGGATGTGCTTGCTCTTCGAGAAATACTTGGGTTGGAGAACCTAATACCAAATGTTCCAAGAGTGGCTTTTATCTTCCCAATGTCTCCAATATTTCATGTTAACTTCATTCACTCATTAATGTACATTTATGCAGCAGCTACTACCCAGCAAACTAAGTAGATGCTAGATATAAAATAAAACAAAATTAACAATAACAGGTAAAATAAAATTAAAATTAAGATAAAATTGAAAGAATCAGGTGAGGCCTTCATAGAGTTGATGAAGTACTGAGGGAACCACACATTAATCAAATAGTCACATAAGTAAAGATATAATCTCCAAGTATAAATCAAGAAGAGAGAATGAGAAAGAATGAAAATAACCAGAGGGGAGGGGTACGGTAGAGGGGCAGTCTCTGAAACACTAAGGAAGGAGAGGTGTGGATGGAACCTAGAAAGCAAAAAAAGGAAAACGAGCAGAAGGTGCCACTGGAGAAGTAGACAGGGACAGATAAAATGAACCACGCACACTGAGAAACTCGCCTACTATTTCATGAATACAAATATGGAATTCAGAACTAGGTATCTAAGCTCTTCTTCTAAACTATCTGAGCTAGCTTATGACCCTATGCAGGGGACCACATGGTTTTCTAGATTCTCAGACACTTTTCACGTACCGCCTAGGAAATTCTAAGAGTACATCAAAAAATACACTTTTTCCTTCAAATTTATCAAGACTTTTCTAAAAACATTCATACTACCACCTTAGCTGAGATTCAATATAATACATTTAGTAACACTGAGTCAGTTGACTAAAAGCCAAGCTGCAAGGGGATCTTTAGCATAAAACTAATGGAAGATTATTTGCAGACACCTCATGGACTGACTTAGCAGATACAAAACCCAGCTGTCAAGACGTTCTGAAAGCTCTGTACTATAGAGTTCAGAAGAAAAGGGGGAAAGAGGCAAGGGACCTTTTTTCTTACCAGGGTTAGCAAGGACCTTCACATGGAAAATGTTTCTACTCTAAAGATATACAGGTTTAAATTTATTTCCTACTCACAGAAACCATTTGCTACATCGGAAAAAATTTCTAATGCACGTTTATGGCAAGACATTCAAGAGGTTTTGCTTAGTTTCAAACATATGACGCTGGTTTTGGCCATGGGTGCAGAGTCTGAAATCTTGCTACACTGCAATTCAAAATAGCATCCTTTCTAATCCTCGTGAACAGGTACAAGAATCACTGTTAAAAAGAGGGAAGCTTCAAGGCAAAGGCTAGGGCTTGTATTAAGGGTTAAATGTAGGGGGAAAAGGTCATCCCGATGTAGAGAGGAGATTTAGGACAAGAGCATTTAATTCAGATATTCAAAAAGAGGAAAAGGTCAGAAACGTGTTTAACAATTAGGTCACACTGTGCTTAGGGTGGGGGGAGTGGAGGATAAAGAGGGAGGGAAGACGGTAAAAAAGACTGTCTGTGTAATGGAAGAACAACACAAGGCAACAAGACAAGCCGGACAGCCTGTCAAGAGGTACCATAGAACTGGGGCATAAAAGTTCACATGGAAACAATATAATATAGTGGTAAAGAGCATGGATTCTGAAACCAGGCCACTTACCAGGTGTGTGGACAGATTCCTTTTCTACTTTAACCCGCAATTTCATCATCTGTAAAGTGGGATAATAAGAGATCCCATCTCACACAGTTGTTGCAAGAGTTATTTAATACACGCAAGGAGCTTGGAATACCGTCTGGCACGTGGTAAATCCCATGTGTTAGGTACTATTATTTTATTTTAAATAGATGTCTATATTTTTGCTGGAGTTTTTTTTTTACAAAATATATTTAGAATTCCATACTCTATAAATGTGTTTCTTATATTCTGTGGTTTGTTGTATTTTCCTATGTGGTCTCTAGTATTTTGTTTTGTTTTTTTTTTACCTTTCTTCTATCAAGCTACATATTAAGGATGTTTGCAAAAATGTAAAACAATGACCTTATCTTACTAATTTTTATTTTAGAAAATATAGCTATTTTTCTTAAAACATGTTATTTATGTTAACATATTAATGGGTTTCTTACTGAAGTATAGTTGATTTACAATATGGTGTTAGTTTCAGGTCTACAGCAAAGAGATTCAGTTTTACATATACATTTTCAGATTATTTTCCATTACAGGTTATTAAAAGATACTGAATATAATTTCTGATCTCTACTAGTTTTTAATGATTTGTTTTTAAAATATAAGGCTGTCTGGCCTATGCTTAAGGGAACAAGTAATTTAAAAATCCCTTCACCTGTGGAGACTTTTAAATGGGGAAATACTCTAGCACTGGGTTTAGGCACGGTCAGGCCCAAGAAAAGAGGGAGGGTGAGGGAAGAAAACCTCAGGGAGAAAGCTCAGGAACCACGTACAGAGATGCTTTTGCTAACTTAGAGACTGTCTTCCACAGCCGTTCTCACACCTTGGAGGTTTTTGTGTGATAAGGCACACTTGCTGACAAGAGACCAGTGAGACAGAGGTGATGGGGCTGTGAAAGAAGTTCACACACTTGGGGTTTTGCTGCATTTCATTTGTTTTAACCACTACCTAGCAGGGCTACCTCCTTTTCTCCTTTCGGCTTACTTCCTTTAAGAGTAGTTTTAACTCCAACCTCCTGGTGCCCGAATTAGCCCGGGGTAGTCCAGAGTGTATGAAGGTGAAAGGCAATCAACCTGACTTGTTATATCCAATGGAACGTTTTTCTGTTGCACATAAAAGGAAAAAGGCAACAGTAGCCAATACAATGTTCCGTAAACTTAAATTTTTTTAGAATAATCACACCCACTCATTGGTTTTGAAAAGCAGAGCAACAGAATCATGTAAGTTCAAAAGCACAAGAGCACAGTCTGAATGAAAATGATCAATCTAATTTCACGGTGTAAACTGACTAGATGGAAAAGGGAGACAGACCTTAGCAACAGAAGTCAGAGTCCCCAAGTTAATTTTTTTTTAACATCTGTTAGCCTGTATTAAAAAGAGTTTTAACATAAATATGACTTTAAGCTTAAAACAATCAGAGATAATGTTACAAGTTTCTGAAATCAATTTTATTGAAGTTTAATCTAGATACAATAGGCTCCTGAATTTTAAGCACCGAAGTTCAATGCCTTTTGACAAACGTATCCACTTGCATAACCACTATGACAATCAAGAAATTTGACATCTCCCCTTGCCGCGCCCCAAAGTGCTCCTATGTCCTTTTGTAGTTAGTTATCTTCTCTTCCCGGTCCCAGGCAACAACTGATAGGCTATCTGTCACTCTAGTTGCTGTTCAGTCACCAAGTCCTGTCCAACTCTTTTTTCCTTAGTTTCAAACACGGGACACTGGTTTCGGCCATGGTGTAGAATCTGAAATCTTGCTACACTGCAATTCAAAATAGCATCCTTTCTAATCCTTGTGAACAAATACAAGAATCACTATTAAAAAGAGGGAAGCTTCTAGGCAAAAGTTAGGGCTTGTATGAAGGATTAAATGTGGAGGAAAGGTCATCCTAACAGTTTAGTTCACTTGCTCAGTCGTGTCCAACTCTTTGTGACCCCATGGACTGCAGCACACCAGGCTTCCCTGTCCATCACTAACTCCCAGAGCTTGCTCAAACTGCTGTCCATCAAGTCAGAGATGTCATCCAACCATCTCATCCTCTGTCGTCCCCTTCTCCTGCCTCCAATCTTTCTCAGCATCGGGGTCTTTTCCAATGAGTCAATTCTTCACATCAGGTGGCCAAAGTATTGAAGTTTAAGCTTCAGCAACAGTCCTTCCAATGAATATTTAGGACTGATTTCCTTTAGGACTGACTGGTTTGATCTTCTTGCAGTCCAAGGGACTCTCAAGAGTCTTCTCCAGCACACAGTTCAAAACATCAATTCTTCAAACTTTAGCTTTCTTTCTAGTCCAACTCTCATATCCACACATGACTACTGGAAAAACCATAGCTTTGACTATGACATCCCAATATAGAAAGGAAATTTAGGACAAGAGCATTTAATTCAGATATTCTAAAATAGGAAAAGGTCAGAAATGTGTTTAACAATTACATCACTCTAGAGAAATCTGCAATTTGTTCTCAGACTTATTTTTTAATTGTGATATAATTCACATACTATTCAATTCACTCAGAGAGTAAAGTTCAGCAGTTTTTCATATATTCCTATAGTTGTACAACCATCACCACCCCCAAGAAACCCACATCTCTTACCAGTCATTCCTCATCACTGTCCCATCCCCCACCACCAAGCCCTGGCAACGGCTATACTATCCCTATGGATTTGCCTATTCTGGACATTTCACATAAATGGAATTATATAATACGTGGCCTTCTGTGCTTGTCTTCTTTCACTTGGAATGTTTTCAAGGTTCATCAATTAGTATTTCATTCCTTTTCATTGTAAGGATATACTACATTTTGTTCATCCATTCATTAAGTGACAGACATTTGAGTTGTTTCCACTTGGGGCTACTTTTTTTTTTTTTTTTTATGAAACTTTTAGTATTTTATTCATTTTCAGTTTTACAGTATTAGTAAAAATAATGACCATTATAAATAAGTATAAAATGGAAGTTGATGAAAAAATAATCCCAAGTCTTCCTTGACTCCCACCCTCCCACCAAAAAACTAGCTAGTATATGGCAAATATCCTTTTCACATATTATCTTTAGGCATATATTCACTTTGTAGTGGTGGATGGTTTAGTCGCTAAGTCGTGTCTGACTCTTGTGATCCCACGGACTGTAGCCTGCCAGGCTCCTCTGTCCATGGTGTTTTCCAGGCAAGATTACTGGAGTGGGTTGCCATTTCCTTCTCCTACTTTTTTTTTTTTAATTTACACTTTTTATTTTGTTTTGGGTACAGCTGATTAACAATGCTGTGATAGTTTCAGAGGAACAGTGGAGGGACTCAATCATACATACACATGCATCCACTCTCCTCCAGACTCACTTTGGGCTAAGGTTGCTATGAATGCTTATGGATGAGTTTTTGTGTGGAGCAGTGTTTTCAATTTTCTCAGGTATATACCTATGAGGAGAATTTCTAGGTTATATGGTAACTCTGATCAATGTTTTAAAAAGATGCCAAACTGAGTTTTCTTAAATTTTTATTTTAAGATGATTATACATTCCTACCCATCTGTAAGAAATAATTTAGAGATCAGCTTATCCTTCACCCAGTTCCCCTCAATGTTAACAGCTTGTAAAACTATACTGCAACATTACAACCAGGATACTGACACTGATACAGTCAGGATACAGAAAATTCCATCACTATAAGGATCCTCCATGGTGACTTTTGATAGCCACAATTACTTTCCTCCCAGCATCACCCCTGCTTCCCTGGGGGCTCAGTCTGTAAAGAATCTACCTTCAATGCAGGAGACACAGGTTCAATCTCTGGGTGGGGAAGATTCCCTGGAGAAGGAAATGGCAACCTACTCCAGTATCCATGCCTGAAAAATTCCAGGGACAGAGGAGTCTGGCAGGCTATACAGTCCATGGGGTCACAAGAAATGGACAAAACTTAGCGACTAAACCACACCAGCATCACCCCATCTTAGCTCCTGACAGCCATCAATCTGTTCTCTATAATTCTGCCATTTCAAGAGTGTTATACAGATGGAATCACATATGTAACCTTTTGGGATTAGGTTTTCCACTTTCCATGATTCTCTGGAGAGCTGTTTTATGTATCAATGGTTTATTTCTTAAAAAACAAAAAAACAAACACCAACAGATTGTTTTTCTCTTTCACCTGTTCACCTCCAAAACAAAGTCAATAAAAATAAAGTATCTGTTGGAACACTACTCCTCAACTTTAATATACACCTGAGGATCTTGTGAAAATAAAAACTCTGAATACCCATCTGAGGTGGAGCCTGAGACTGTATTCCTAACAAGTTCCCAGATGATACAGATGATGCTGGTCCTTGGAACACACTTTGAGTAGCAGGGTGTTAGAAGTGCTAGCAAGGTTACAGCATCTGTTTGGATAGCCTAATTAATGTTCACACCATAAATTTTCAATACTCTACACAGCCAAATATTTTATCAATTAGTCTTATGGCACTGATTTGAGGAATATAATCTAAATGTTTCTCCTAAGAAAATCAAGGTCAATTTAATTAACACTCAATTCTTCAGCATAAGTACTTCAGTTCCTATCTACAAAGCAAAGATAAGGCAATATGAGTTTGGGCTTTCTGACAAGGAGTAGAAGGATTGTTAAAAAGATCCCCACACCTACCCTAAAGTCAAAGAAAATATATTACAGAAATGTACTTTCAAATGGTTAAAACGTTTTATATCACCACCATTATTTTATGGCTAACAGAACTCAGTTTTCTTACCCATCAAAAACAAACAGAAAAAAATTATAGTGTTTTTTGTAGGTCATCAAAACTTCGGAAAGGCTCAGCGAATTGTGACTAAGTTCGTATGCAGAGAATCTACAGCTCTGGCAAGAATATGACCTAATACAAACACTGAAGATAAATTTCAATAAATCTTACAAAGCAGAAACAAAGGCAAAAGATATAAAAGAAATTTATACAAACTAGACCGGTCAGAAGGAACAGCCTAGTGGGATGGAGTGCCTCTTTAACACTCTTTGGAAGGTGGACTGCTTTGAGGACAGAGGTCCCGAATCAACAATTCAAGCTCCTGATCCAAGACACTATACACCCAGCCATTTTCTGCCTCCCTCAACTACCTACGTGCTCATGCTATTTAATATGAGTTTTATTTTAATACACAACAGAAACATATGCTTAAGATATAGGAAAACAAAGAAGAAAGAAATCCCAGTTAACCAGGGACATATATTAATATTCTGAGGTATATCATCTCTATAGCCATTTCTTTAGGGTTATATGGATAAATGGCAAACATTTTCTCACATCTTTAAGAAAACCTATGTGTATTAGTACCAATTATGTGACTATATGGTAAGTTATTTAACCAATACTCTACTGCTAAAGTATAGGTTGTTTCCGTTTTTGTTTTTTTCTATTATAAAGAATACTGCTCTGAGCATCCTTATATATAAATCTTACATATCTTTTAAAATATGTTTAGAACAAATTTCCTGAAGTACTTCAAGGTTAAAGAAGGTTTTTTATTATTTTTTTTTAATTTATGAGTTGTCAAATATCAAGTGAGTTGTGACAAGTTGTCAGAATATCCAGGAAGAAATAAAAAACTACCTGCATCTATAGTATTCAAAATCCCAACAACAGAAAAACAACCACAATAACATCAAAAAACATATAGCATTTATTATACACCAAGAATCGTTAGAAGTATTTTACACACATTCAATCATTTAATACTTACAACAACTTCCTGGGATTGGTACTAATACTATTAGCATTAAAAAAAAAAACAAAAAACCCAGATGCAGCAACAGGCACAGAGAGGTTAAGCAATTGCCCAAGGTCACACAGCTAGCAGAGCTTAAAAAAAGAGACAACTTGGATTCCAAAGTCTATGCTCTTAAAAACTATACTATTCTTCTCAACCTTTTTGACATCAGGACTCTTTTACTCTCTTACAGTTACTGACAATTTTGAAGAGCTTTTGTGTATATGAGTTACATCTATTACTACTTATCATACAATAAGTTAAAACTGAAAACATTTAAAATATTTATTCTTTAAAAAAGCAATAAACCCGCTACATGTTAACATATTTTTATGAAAAAATACTTTCCAAAATAAAAAATAATAGTAAAAATATCATTTTATCATTTATTTTTGCAAATCTCTTTAACATACAACTAAGACAGCTGAATGCTCATCCCTGATACTGCATTCAAGCTGCTGGGATATCATCATACCACCACGTACATCTAGAAAACCACACAGCACAGTCACGAGACACCAATAGTGAAAAAGGCAAATAACACGTAAGTATAAACATATAAGCTATTCCAAATCCTGAAAGATGATGCTGTGAAAGTGCTGCACTCAACATGCCAGCAAATTTGGAAAACTCAGCAGTGGCCACAGGACTGGAAAAGGTCAGTTTTCCTTCCAATCCCAAAGAAAGGCAATGCCAAAGAATGCTCAAACTACCGCACAATTGCACTCATCTCACACGCTAGTAAAGTAATGCTCAAAATTCTCCAAGCCAGGCTTCAGCAATATGTGAACCGTGAACTTCCTGATGTTCAAGCTGGTTTGAGAAAAGGCAGAGGAACCAGAGACCAAATTGCCAACATCCGCTGGATCATAGAAAAAGCAAGAGAGTTCCAGAAAAACATCTATTTCTGCTTTATTGACTATGCCAAAGCCTTTGACTGTGTGGATCACAATAAACTGTGGAAAATTCTGAAAGAGATGGGAATACCAGACCACCTGATCTGCCTCTTGAGAAATTTGTATGCAGATCAGGAAGCAACAGTTAGAACTGGACATGGAACAACAGACTGGTTCCAAATAGGAAAAGGAGTACGTCAAGGCTGTACATTGTCACCCTGTTTATTTAACTTATATGCAGAGTACATCATGAGAAACGCTGGACTGGAAGAAACACAAGCTGGAATCAAGATTGCCGGGAGAAATATCAATAACTTCAGATATGCAGATGACACCACCCTTATGGCAGAAAGTGAAGAGGAACTCAAAAGCCTCTTGATGAGAGTGAAAGTCGAGAGTGAAAAAGTTGGCTTAAAGCTCAACATTCAGAAAACAAAGATCATGGCATCCGGTCCCACCACTTCATGGGAAATAGATGGGGAAACAGTGGAAACAGTGTCAGACTTTATTTTTCTGGGCTCCAAAATCACTACAGATGGTGGCTGCAGCCATGAAATTAAAAGATGCTTACTCCTTGGAAGGAAAGTTATGACCAACCTAGAGAGCATATTCAAAAGCAGAGACATTACTTTGCCAACAAAGGTTCGTCTAGTCAAGGCTATGGTTTTTCCTGTGGTCATGTATGGATGTGAGAGCTGGACTGTGAAGAAGGCTGAGTGCCGAAGAATTGATGCTTTTGAACTGTGGTGTTGGAGAAGACTCTTGAGAGTCCCTTGGACGGCAAGGAGATCCAACCAGTCCATTCTGAAGGAGATCAGCCCAGGGATTTCTTTGGAAGGAATGATGCTAAAGCTGAAACTCCAGTACTTTGGCCACCTCATGCGAAGAGTTGACCCTTTGGAAAAGACTCTGATGCTGGGAGGGATTGGGGGCAGGAGGAGAAGGGGACGACAGAGGATGAGATGGCTGGATGGCATCACTGACTCGATGGACGTGAGTCTGGGTGAACTCCGGGAGTTGGTGATGGACAGGGAGGCCTGGCAAGCTGCGATTCATGGGGTCACAAAGAGTCGGACACGACTGACGACTGATCTGATCTGATCTGATAAACATATAAGGGTTCCCCCAGTGGCTCAGTGGTAAAGAATCTATCTGAAGTGCAGGAAGTTCAGGAGACTCAGGTTCGATCCCTGGGTCAGGAAGACTCCCTGGAGGAGGGCATGGCAACCCACTCCAGGACTCTTGCCTGGGAAATTTCATGGACAGAGGAGCTTGGCGGACTACAGTCAATGGGGTCACAAAGAGCTGGACGTGACTGAAGCGACTGGGCACTCACATGGAAGTATGTAAAGAGCTTCCAGCTCACGTCCACTGAAAAGGTCTCAGGGGTGCCCAGAGGGCCCGAGACCACATTCTGAAAACCTCCGCACTAGCTACTGCAGTGCATGCTACACAGGATGCTTGAAAGACATGTTTCCAGGAACATACTTGCCTAAAACATATTCCAAGTTTTTTGGTAAATCATTTTTTCAAGAATTATGAAGTGCGTACTATGCAATGGGTACCTTTATAGGTACTGAAAACACAGTAGAAAACAAGACAGAAAAATCTCCTACTTTGAGGTATTTATTTTCTAGTAGGGAAAGACAGCAGTATCCAATAAACGAATAAACAAATCACATTAGTCAGGCCTCCATATCCACAGGCTCCGCATCCACAGATTGAACTGCACACAGAACAAAAATATTCGGGGGAAAAAAAATTCAGAAAGTCCCCAAAACCAAAACTTTAATTTGCGGCGCAGGCAACTCTTTCTATAACGTTAACTTTGCATTAGGTATTGTAAGTAATCTAGACATGATTCGAAATGTGTATAGGTTACATGCAAATACCCTACCGTTTTATAGAAGGGACTTGCGCATCCATGAATTTTAGTACTGGGGTGGGGGTGGGCTGGAACCAATCCCCATCAAGGGATGACTGTATTCTATCAGATGGCAAGCAGTATGAAGACAAATAAAAGTAGAATTTTTAAAAACAGGGTGGTCAGGGAAGACCTAACTAAGAAAGTGACGTGGAAAAAAGTTATGAAGGAGGTGAGGCAGCAGACCATGAGGCTACCCAGCAGAGAGTGTTCCAAGCAGAAAGAACAGCCAGCCAGCAGGCAAGCCCTGAAACAGGAGCACTGCCCAAGGTCTGCAGGACAAGTGAGGCTGGCACGGCTGGGCCAGCAGCGGCAAGGGAAGAGGAGGCGGAGTGCAGTCTGAGAGGACAGGGCTGGGACCCTGAAGGCACAGTAAGGACAGGGGCCGCATCTGTGACTGAGAACCCGGGGCAGGTTCTCAGTGAGCAGGGACACAATCTGACTTTCATTTTACATGGAACACATAAGCGAGCAGTGTTTCAAGTAAAACACCTAAATTTAAACGTATTTTCCATCTCTTACTATGTGCCCCGAAGCCTCTCTGAACCTCAGTGCTCTACCCTATAAACGAGAAGATACAGATACCTCAAAGGTGTTGAGACAATCAAATAAGATATTATATATAACACACTTTAAAATTATGACACACTATAAAAATTTCACTGCTGAGTTTATTTTCACTATGTAACTGCCACAGACACCTCTTTTCAAGGCCCTCTGTACTCACCAGACTGCTGCCGCCACCCCACTTATGTGCCTGCCCTGAGATTAAGTGTGCCCCAGCCCCCTAACATCATGAGCTCAGCCTGACACTGCCCTTTGGCTTGGTGAGAGCAAGGCAGAGAATGTTGTTTTTTGTTGTTGATGGCAGAGCGGGAGGTTTTTAATTTTTTCCCCCTTGTTAGTATAAAGAAAATCCTTTCAAAAATAATGCATGTGGTAATCATAAAAGTGAAGTTCCAAAAAAAACAAGACTGTACGAGACTCATCTTTATTTAATTTGGCACGGCTGTAATAAAGCTAAAACTGTGGTTCATGGTCTTGACAGCCTGCCTCATCCAAAAGGAAACAAAAGGGAAGAAGAAAAGATAGAGACAGACAGATGAATTCCAATTCCTTTGATCTAGGCCCTAACTCTAAGGGGACCTCGGATACATTAACAGCCGGAGAAAGGGCAGTAAGATGTAGTCCAGAATGCTGATGACAGCGTCGGTCTGTCTGCCTACCTGTCTTCTGATATCACCATCAAGGTATGAGATCATCAGCCAGGCCAGAGACGGCAAGGCAAGAGGGAGGTCCACCAGGGATCACAGAGCCTGCAGCATCTGCCTCCACTTCCCAGGGGCAAGAGGTGGACCCCAGGCACTGGATTTTATCTCCACCTCTTAAGATGTGAGTTAATCTGAGAAGTGATGGAAACCCACGATGGAAAAACCCAAAGAAAACCAAGATCTCTGGGGAAAATTATAAACAATCTCATACATTAAAGGTCTCTGAGGGTTTCTCTGTGAGTATGTTTTAGAAAGAGTACCGACATGGCAGTAGGTAAATGAATTCTCCTTCTGTGTTGGCCACTAGTTAATCATGTGACTACAGGAAATAATCTCAACCAGCCAATTTCCTCATCTTAGTTCAGTTCAGTCTCTCAGTCATGTCTGACTCTTTGCAACCTCATGGATTGCAGCACACCAGGCCTCCCCGTGCATCACCAACTTCCAGAGTTTACTCAAACTCATGTCCGTTGAGTCAGTGATGCCAGCCAACCATCTCATCCTCTGTCTTCCCCTTCTCCTCCTGCCTTCAATCTTTCCCAGCATGAGGGTCTTTTCAAATGAGTCACTTCTTTGCATCAAGTGGCCAAAGTATTGGAGTATTTCTCATCTTAAGGAGAGGACAAAAAAATGCCTAACGTTTCCTTCAAGCTCTAAAATTTCTTAAATATAAACAAATATATATATATATATATATGTATATTTAAAAGCCTGCACTAATATTTAGAGTATCAGTAGAATCAAAAGGTAATTATTGCTGGAGGTTCTGGAGTTTTTTACTCCAGAGTGATGTGAACCCAAACAGATGGTTCATTTAAACACTAACGTATCATCAAAAAGGGCACAAGTTGTCTGCCCACCGTTTTCCTTTAACTTTATTTTTATGAATTACTACTCCTCTCGCTCTAACCCATACTATTATAATATACAGGTCAGAGACAAACTGTAATGATCAGGGAACTAGAAGTTAAATGAATATACAGGAATTAAGTGTACAGACATCAAGGAAAGAGAGAGTAAACAGACCTAGGAAACACTTCTGTACGGTAGCATGTATGCTTCCCTGGTGACTCAGACAGTAAAGAATCCGCCTGCACTGCGGGAAACCTGGGTTCGATCCCTGGGTTGGGAGAATCCCCTGGAGAAGGGCATGGCAACCCATTCCAGGATTCTTGCCTGGAGAATCCCCATGGACAGAGGAGCCTGGCGGGCTTCAGTCCATGGGGTTGCAAAGAGTCAGAGAGAAGAGTCAGACACAAGCGAGCAACTAAAGCACACGTACACGATACACACACAAAAATTTTTAAAGGTACATTAAGTTAAAAGCAAACTAACAAAAGTTTCCTAAGGGACAAATTGAAGAGGGTACTTAGGGGACTTCAGTGTATATTGTGCTGCATTTCTCAGGCTGGATACTGTGTCCATGGGCCTATGTGTTCTATATACCCTTGTAATATGCACTCTGTGTATTCCTTCACAATTACAGGGTATCCCAAAAGGAGAAGGGGGCGGCAGAGGATGAGACAGTTAGATAGCATCGCTGACTCAATGGATATGAACCTGAGCAAACTCCAGGAGATAGCGGAGGGCAGAGAAACCTGACGTGCTACAGTCCATGGGGTTGCAAAGAGTCAGACACGACTTAGCAACTGAACAACATAATCATAATGAACTTAAATGAGGACTCCACTGTTTTGTGGAGCAAGAAGTCTCTGCCGTCCCAACCTCCCAGCTTCCATCCCTTTTCCCTGAGGCAGTAACTGTTACCAGCTCCTTACAGTCCTTCCAGAGACAGCTCATGTGCAGACAGATAGATCCTTCCAGAGACATCCTGTACAGAGACAAGAGAGGGGAGGCGGGTGTAGGGTGTGGATGGAGTGTGTTGTCTGTGTGTGCGTGAGTGGGTGGGGATGCGCAGATATGCCCACAAGAGATATGGAAACAATAGACTGGCTCCCTAACTGGGCCACAGCACAATCAGGTATATGTCATGTGATCACACATACCTAAGAAACCGCTTCAGTCCTCTTCTCCACACAGAAACCCACCCCCTGCTGCAGAGTTACAAACTAATAAGGAGACCGCATCAGCTGTATGCAGGCACAGGGCATGCCGGATCAAAGCCTCACACAGTAGCTATCAACAACCAAGCCCCAGCACTCCTTGGTTCTAAAACATACCAGAGTCAACGCTGTACCCCAATATCCCCTTAGTCTTAGCTCCAGAAATCCCAAATGTCCCTCTCAGATCATTAGCTTTCTAATCACACTGATGCAGATAGGGTGCCACAGCGGTGACAGGTGCTTTAATCCTCTCACTGTGTCTTGATGAGAACACCTGGGTTCACCAGCACACATCACAGGCTGACAGACCGGCACACTGCACATCCTGAGACGCGAGAAGAACTTAGGTTTTGAGAGCTATGCTTTCACGTGCTGTAGGCAAGGGCTGGCTAAGATACAGATGGCGGTTAGAGGCTTCATGTCTTAATATGACAACAGATCTTAAAATACTTCGGCAAAATCTTGATTTAAAAGGCTTACACCTATTTATTAGGGGAGGTATGTCAAACCAGATTTCTTCACTTAAAATTAAAAAAATACATGTCAGGAGCCAACACAGAGATGAATATACTGTATTGCTTTTGAGAAGCTAATAATCTAATTAGGCAGACAGGAAAATGATAATCTACAGTCTACAGTCTACACTGTAAAGGCAGTGCTGCAGAAACAGAGAAGGAAGGGCTGATTCTATTGAGAGAGGCGTCACAAAAACGCTGCAGCTAAACTGGATCTCAAAGGGTTAGAAGGAGACCACCAGCAGTGAGGAGGATCAAAGTCTATATGTAAGTATGCCTCACCCAAATCTCTAAGCTCCAAATACCAAACGAAAGTTGATATAAACACACAGTGTACCCTGGAACTTGGCTCTAACATTCAGTATCTTAAAGTTTAACTTAGGGTAAAAATCTTATATCGTGCATCTTGTCTAAATTGCTTTCATTACCTTGAGCATTTCATTAAACAGTAGTTTCACCTATAAAGCCTATATTCATGGAGATCCAAATACTTTATGCCTGCGAAACTCACTCATGGCTCACACAGATAGCCTAAATTTTGTCTTTAGTTTTTTAGAAAAAAAAAAAAAATGACAGGCCTTTTTTTTTTTTTTAATTAAAACTTCATAAGAGATGCTTTTGCATTTCCTATCATAGATATGTCTGTCATTTACTATTACAATCCAATATAATGGCTAGAGCATAAGAAGAAAACAGTAACAATTTCACAAAACAACACAGTGCTAAGCTTTTTGAACATTTAGGAACCACAAGTACTAGTTTGCTATTACTTCTTTCTATACCCAGTTTCTCTACTTTTAAGAACATACACAAAAGAAAGAGGTTCGTATACATGCTAGTCTCTGCAGACCTTTCATTCTACCTGTATCCAACACCCTTGTCAATTTCACCCACCCTTGTCTAACATACTACTACCCTTTGAAAGTTTTATGAAGTAGCTGGTCCAACAGATGGGTGGCTAGCCCTACCCAACATATGTCATTAGAAAAATGGCTCTTGGGCAAGACAAGAAAATACTAAGTAAGCCCCTTTCCCTTACTCGGCAAGAACAGTGAGACCCCAGCTCAGAGGAAAGCAAACATTTATTTATATTTACTAAGAAGTTACTGGACTGAGATGATCTGTAGGTAACAAGATGAATAAAGAAGGGAGAGAGAGTCCAAAGGCTAACTTGTACTCCCTAAAATAAAATATGCCCTTGCCCACATACAGCAGAGAACGAAGATACAGAGCAGTGGTAAGAAAATCTGAGTCACTTTAACTGGGAACTATTTCATCAAAGACAGATGGGAAACGTTCAGATAAGCACACAATCTTGTTTAGAACACAAAGCTCAACAGATCTGTGGGAGGAAAAGGAAAGGGACTTGGAATACACAGCATATATGAACAGAAAGACTCAACTAATACATGACTCAGTCAAGGTCATCCATAAAACCAGAAAGAACAGGACAGTGGCGGTCTTTCCTTTTGTCCACACTCTGTCCTAAAGCGTAACCCGACAGCACCTGACTCGGTCTTCAGATGGAGATCTGTGTCTGGCAGCATAACACCTAAGTGCTCCCCGAGGAGAGCAGTGAGACCAGTTCTGCCAGAGACAGCGTCTGCCAGCACCAAGGAGGCTCATCTTCCTTTGAGTAAAGGCCAGTGGATGGGAAGAGGTCCCCAAATGCCACTTGTATGAATCTTTCGAGATAGTCTCTGAAACAGGAAAACACTACAGGCTACATTTTAGTAGACGTCTAAAAATAACCAAAGAACATTCTCTATTTTTAGATATCTAACTTACAAATTTAAGGGCACTGAAAGTAAAAGAAATTATTAAAAACAAACTGGAATTTTTTTTTAATGTTTTAAAAGACACTTTTGAGTTGGGAAAACTGTTCAAGAGAAAGAACCTCAGAAATCCCGCATTCCTTCTGTTGACTGCCTCCTTGCTCCAACTTCCTTCATCTTCAAAACTTAAAAGATTCCCAACTCTACATGTTAACAAGAGCATCCCACAAAGAACCCAAAGACGATACAGATAGAAGGTTTGCCACAAAAGAGAAATTACAGCTAAGGAAAAATGTTAAGACAAGCTTTCACAGAGTCATTAAAAAAAAAGTATAGATTAGTGACTAAATACAGGACTGTTCAAAACAGCAAAAACAATTTAATTATATTAAAAGCAGCACCACCACAATCACAGAATACCTAATTAAAGAAGACAAGTAGCTTCCCTTACATGTCTCCTCACTGAGCAGTCTTAAGATTGATAAGCATCTAATCCAAAGCTATGTCTGAAGATCCAGAATTTACAATCAAGAGAAAATTATGTTTTACAATAAAAATCTGAAAATGCAGTACATTTACTGGACAATTTATATTTGCCCTCCCTTTGCCTTCCTCCTCATCTCCATCCAGTCCTAGTGCCAATGTGCCCAGTGCTTTTAAGAAAGCTAAGGCAAAAAGGATTTGCAGGAAATATGGGAATTACCGGACTGTACAGCCATCATTAACATCTCAGGGTCCAGTAGCGTCATGACAGATTCTTCTCAGAAACAACAGCCCACAGACATCATGAAGAAAAAAAACAAAGTCACAGAAGATGTTGTCTTCAGAGGATACCGAAGCTTTCATAAATTCAGTCTCACACCTTATGTTCAAATCAGACTGTGAGAACTCACTCCTCTTCTGAGTGCAGTTACCAATTCATCCACTCTTCACGCAAGTCAAGATGGCACAGAGCTGATTTACTGCCGACAGGAAACCAAACAGCACTCAAGTTAAGACATATGAAGTGTGGCTAGAGCAGTAAGAAGCTCCTCCCCTTGCTGTGCGGCTCTGGGGGTGGTGGGAAGAGAGGTACAGAAAGAGACCTTCAGAAAACACATCAACTGCTTTTTCATCTTCCTCTCTTTTCAACAACAGAAGATGAGGTTTTGTTGAAAACCTTAGTGTAAGGGACTCTGCTGCTAATGCAGTTTAGAACAGATTAAACATAATCCGAACAACTCAATCTTATGAAAGACACAGCCTGATTACTGACCCGTGAATGGGAGAATGGATGGGGATAAGGCACATATAAACACATACACACAAATAAATATGTACTGTGAGTTATTTTCTGAAAAAGCGTTCCAACGGCTTTCTCAACTGTGGTATTTATAGATAACAGGCTAAGGAAGTTGAATATTTAACTACAGAAGCACAAATATTTCTCCACCCCCTCTCCAATTAAAATATCTGTTTCAAAAAGTCATCTGAATACATTCCAGAGCTATAATCTGTCTTTTCGATCTGCCAACCCCTTAAAAGAGCTCCTTACTTGTGCCTGTGTAAGACAAGGGCTGTGTGAACAGACAACTTACTGATGTTATTTGACTCTTCTAAAATGCTTTATGATCTGACTGGATGTTTGAAACACACACGAAGACAGTTACAGAAATAAGAATTTCCCTTTCCTCATAAAGAAATGTCAAGTCATTTTCCACTAGCAGAGAGCAAGATCTGAATAAAAACGTATGTGGACATTTTAACCTTTCATCACAGAAACGAAAAGAAACTAAAATCCTGTCAAATGATAGCAATTTTCATTTATACAAAATTAAAAACATTCATTCTCTTCACAGCACATTTTACTGATAGTCTTAATAAGGATAGTAAGATGTCTTTTAGCTTATCTGATTAACTTTAAAATAGCTGAAAACTAGAAATCCATTTTTGGTATGGTTAACCAGAAGGCCTCCGTTTTTCTGGTTAAGTGACATCTTGAAAGCCTACTGGGGGAACCAAGCCCAGCAAATGCCTTAATGCTCACATAGTCACACAATGATAAATGAAAGTGCTGAGAGGCCTGAAAAGAGAAAACAGTCTCAGAACGACTGAGGGCAATACTGTTACTAGAAGAGAGTGAGCAGCGCAGATTTGGGGTGGGGGAGTCTATGGAGGAGAAAAAAAAACTTCCTTTCTTTCCCACTCCAAGAACATCATGTTTAAAAGAAAAGCCAGAAAAGCTCTATATAGAGCTGTGGGAATGACTCAACAGGCAACGGAGCGGCAGCCACGCTCTGGGAAGAGAAGCATTCTCACTGGCCCCTTCTCTCCACCAAGCTCTCAAACTGTCTTATGAAAAATGGGTAAATTCTCTGGTCAGAGGTTACCAACAAAAGGAAAAGAATCCCGAACAGCTTGAGTCATCCCTGTGTCCCTATGTGGGCTGGACAATTTGCTACGTGAGGGTTTTTCAAACAAGACAGGTTCTCACAATTCTGTACTTACAGGAAAATAAATACAAACTTTAAGATTCCAGCAGAGAAGATGGTAGGAGGGGCACAGGGCTATTTCCCTCCTGCCAAAACTTTTCTCAGAATGCAACAACTGTCCATATTCCAGCCCCACAGAGATACCGTGCTGATGGTCATGTGCTGCTAGTAACATAAACAATCACAGTTCAACCGACCTGTCAACTTTTCACAGCAACTCCACAGTCATTTATTTCATCTGCACTTTGGGATAAAAAGAGCTAAACAAAAAGTTTTTAAAACGCAAATCCAAAAAATTAATCTTAAAAAAAAAAGAAAAGAAACCAGTAAGCAACACCATCTTTGCCTACCGCTAGGATTTTGCATTCACCCTGAAGAGTAACAGCACAGCATGGGACTCACTGGGAAAACTGCATTTAAAACAGGCGTCACAATTGCTAAACTCTGAACTCAGCTTCTGATCCACTAATTCTGGGGCAATTTAGCAAAATTTCACAGAAAGGGAGCTAGAGTAATCTTGGAAAAGGTCTCTGCACAAGTGAACATGATTTTCAAGTGGATGACACCAAGGGAATGAAGGGTAATGATCTTAATTCCCAACAAAATAAAAGCTCTTCCGCTTTTAATCATAACACTCTAAGCTAATTAGCACAAATTTCATATGGTCTACAATCTCTATTAATCTACTCTAAAAGGACTAACAACTGCAGGGTAGTAAATATAGTTTACTCATAAAGCTGTCCCACCCACCACCAGCTCCCCAAAGGCCTTTAATGTTCATAAGAGGAACTGGACAAGCTCTTATCCTACTTGACTTTCCTCCTGGATCTGTCACGGTTTCCATACTCTTCCTAAAACTTCCTATTTCCTTGACTTCCTTTAAAAATCCTCTCTCAGACTTCTCCTCTCAGAATTCTAACTGGCTCCTCTCTCTCTACCCCTCTGCACCCCTTCCTTTCCTCTTGCACACATTCTCCCAGGGCAACCTCAGCCTTTCTTAAGGTTTACCACCACCTACATACTCATCTGTATCTTGCTTTGTCTTTACTTGTAAACTACCAACCATGCACTGCTCCCTGGCTTGGCTGTCCTAAACTCAGTATGTACAAAAGCAAACTTGCAATACCACTGCTCCGCACCAAGTCCTCAGGATACGTGGCTTCCATGTGCCATAACTTAGGGAACAGTGCTCAGGCTCTAAACCATCAACTTAAACCCCCTCCTTCCCTCCAGCCCCAAACATTCAACTTTAACTAATTACCTTATAACTTATTCCTCAAATCCATCTTTTTATCTTATAACTTATTCCTTTTGTTCCACCTCTACAACCAGTGCTTTATTTTAGGTCCCTAATAGTTCTTGCCTGGAGCACAGTAACAGCTTTTTAAAAACATTACAGAATAGTGCGAACAAACACAAAGCAAGAAAGAAAGGCAAAATAAGCAGCTTATGTAGCTCATCACTCAGCTTCAAAATGTATCAATACATGCTTGCTCCCCCTGGCACCCAGCCAATTCTGGATCACTCTGGACCATGCGGGCTTCCCAGGTGGCACGAGTGGTAAAGAACCCGCCTGCCAATGCAGGAGACCCGGGTTTGATCCCTGGGTCAGGAAGACCCCCTGGAGAAGGAAATGGCAACCCACTCCAGTGTTCTTGCCTGGAGAATCCCATGGACAGAGGAGCCTGACGGGCTATATAGTCCATGGAGATACAAAGAGTCAGACAAGTCATCTTTATTTTATACCTTGAGGAGAAGAACTATTTCCTTAAATAATTATACTACCATTACAACACCTAAATTTTAAAAATTGTTCAATATTATCCAACTATTCAGTAGATGTTCAAATGTTCCCTCCTGTCTCATAAATTCTTTAGAGACGATTTATTCAAATCAGAGTCCAACAGGGCAACATACGGCATTTCATTAATATGTCTCTTAAATCTCTTTTTTTTTTGCCACACCACCCAGCCTGTGGGATTTTAGTTCCTTGACACGAGATCAAACTTGGGCCCCAGGCATTCCAAGTCCTAACCACTAGACTGCCAGGGAATTTCCTCTTAAAGCTCTTTTAATCTACAGATTACTACTTCCTCTTTTTCTGTACTTAATTCGTTGAAAATAACCAGATAGCTTCCCCAAGTTTGGGCTTTGCTAACTGTATCCCTAAGATGTCATTTAACATGCTGCTCAATCCCTTTATAGCCAGTAAGTTAGGAGTTAGATAGAGTCATGATCCAATTCAGGTTCAAGTTTCTCACCAGAATATCTCACAGGTGGCAGTGTGTACTTCAGCAACAGCTTCTTAACTGCACTCCTTCTCCCCAGCCTTGCCTCAATTAAAACACATCCTTGCTACCAACTGACTCTTATTCATCCTTCAAAACTCAGTTTAACTGCTGCCTTCGCCAGAAAGCCTCTGGGATCACACCCTCCACAGATGTGCTGAATACCTCTCACTGATGCTCCCTAAGAACCTGTGCCCAACTCTATTACTGCTCCTTACCATGTGGTTTAATGTCTCTGTGTGAACAGAGCTCACACAGTGCCTAACATGTGACAGCATTCATAAATGTACGCCAAATGGAATGACAAGCCCTATTTATCTCAGCAAATTGTAATAGCATGGGAGAAGTTCATAACAAAAGAATCCCTACCTACCCAGAAAAGGCAGGTGTTCTGCTCCAGTTTTCATTAGAACACATGCTGAAGTGCCATTAACTAGAAACCTTAGATGAGGAAGACTGAAATTATCCACAGTACTGAGGCACAGGGTTAACATAAAAAAGGACATTCACAATAAAAACCTCAGTAATGTTAACTGCTAATAGCAAGGAAAATGCTCAAACTGGAGGCCATGAGTAGGAGAAACCGGAGAAGCCCAGAGCCTGGCTCACCTAACAAACCAAGCAGTCCTTTAAGCACTGAGAGCGGGCAGATTCTCTAACAACTGACAGCAGTTTCTATGAGAGAATGGAATATACACAGGTATACACAATATTAAGAATGCCTTTCTGTGATATCTGTGGGATTTCAGAACACAGAAATGTAATCTTGTTCCCATGTCCATTTCTCCCATCCGAGTACCAACCAGGCCCAACCCTGCTCAGCTTTGAAGATCAGACGAGATCCCACTGATTCGGGTTCTCACAAGTATTTGCAGGAGTTTACTGAGGTTCAACTCTACAAAGATCGTCATCACACTGAATTTTTACAGGCTCCAACCAGTTAGGTCTCTCCCCCAGACACCTGGTGTTGGGCAAAGTGAAAACACCCAAAAGATAACAAAACCCAACACCCAGACAAGTTGTTACAGGTCCTGGGCAGCTTCCACTTCCTGTGAACACAACGGACCACTGATGAAAAACCCAGCCAAGACCCGTCAACCTGGGAGGCTCACACATTACCATAGGTATGCTATTCCTCAGTCTCAGAGCAGACAAAGGCTATTCCTCCAGCTAATTTTTCAAAGGACAGTCAACGTTAAGGAGTATGATAGCCATAAATATAAACAGCCAGCTAGCTTATTTACATGGCAGGTTGGAAATATCGTCATTGTGTATGGTGTCAACACCAGTGAAGGCAGAAACACAAGGATGAACCGCACGCCACCGCCTCTGCCTTTGAGGAACTCATCATGAAGGTAGAAAATCTCTAACGAACAAACAGAAGAAACAAAGAGTCGAATTAAATAAGAGTACAAACAAAAAGCTAAACAAACATAAAAGCAGCAGCAACTGGTTCTGGTTACCAGAGACCTGGATTGCTCCTTAAAGAAAGATGATGTGAGCTGGCTCTTAAAAGTCACCAGAGTTTTATCAGTTTCTTTTCCAGTTCCCAACTCAACACTCTTGTATACCCATGAATCATAAAATAATACAGCCATAAGAAACCCAGTTTTGACCAAATCCAGCCCCTTATTCAGAGAACTAAGAGTGAGAGACATGTCAGAAACTCTTCTTTCAATTCCTGACAAGTGGTTCCCAGTCTGTCACTTGAGTACTTGTGGGAGAACCTTAAAAATGACATTTTAGTGAGAAAGGAATGGTCCATTTAGTAACAGATGGAATGGTCAAAAATGATGACAAACATTTGGGGAAAGATTACTCTTCAATAATTATCAAAGAAATACAAACTGAAATGAAAACATTTCAACAATCTCATCAGCAAAGTCCTTCACAAATAAGACTATCAATGCTATTAAATGAGCCAGGTACTCAAACAGGGTTGACAGACGTGTTCATTGGTGGGTCGTTTTGGAATGGAACAAGACAACGTGTTTCTCAAGAACTTCAATTGTTAATACGACCTAGAAAGGCCCCTTACTACCTACTTATTTCACATCTCTCTCTTTCTCTCTCTCCACTGACAGAAGGATATTTGTTCAGTTCTTCTGTTCCGAGTTTTCCCCAGAACCCTTGTCCCAGACCCCTTTCCCCACCTCCTCCTCTCCCCCAGTCTTAACACAGGCTATGCCCTCTTTCCTTAGATGGGCCAATCACACACTACTTGTGCTTTGGTTATCAGTCTAAATGTCGCTTCCGCAAAGAGGCCTTTCCTGACCACTCCCACCACCCCCCAAATTAGAACCATCACCACTGATTTGCTCTTCCATACGACATCTTGTGCTTTTCTCCCCCCAAGCACTTCCCAAAATTTCTAACTATGAATCAGCTTGTATAATTGTTTAATCTTTCTCTTTCACTAAATTCCATGACAATGAAAACCTTATCTGTCTTCTTCCTTCTTTGCTGTCCAATACTGAGCATACAGGTGATGCTCACTACTCACTAAAAAATAAATTTTTTCAGTGTTAAAATGGTCAAATTCTTTAAGCCAGTATTTCACTTCTAAGGAAATAACTCAAAATGCAGAAAGACTTTAAAAATGTTCAACCAAGTATCAGTGTAAGTGCAAAAAAAGAGAATGATTCAAAGGTCCAATCAGTGGGGAAATTAACTCAATGATGATACAGAACATAAGTTTTACACATAATGAAAGGCTGTTAATAAAAAAATATTTCAGTGACTGAAAAATCTTGAGTTACAATGCTAAATAAAAAAAAATGACAGTTGAGTCTATAGTACTGCTGCTGCTGCTGCTGCTGCTAAGTCGCTTCAGTCGTGTCCGACTCTGTGCGACCCTACAGACGGCAGCCCACCAGGCTCCCCCGTCCCTGGGATTCTCCAGGCAAGAACGCTGGAGTGGGTTGCCATTTCCTCCTCCAATTCATGAAAGGGAAAAGTGAAAGTGAAGTTGCTCAGTCGTGTCCAACTCTTTGCGACCCCATGGACTGCAGCCCACCAGACTCCCCCGTCCATGGGATTTTCCAGGCAAGAGTACTGGAGTGGGGTGCCATTGCCTTCTCTGGTCTATAGTACTAGCTCAGTTATTTTTTTCAAACATACATTTAGAAGAAGACTACAGGGAAATAAACCATGTGGCACCCCACTCTAGTACTCTTGCCTAGAAAATCCCATGGACGGGGGAGTCTGGTGGGCTGCAGTCCATGGGGTCGCTAAGGGTCGGATATGACTGAGTGACTTCACTTTCACTTTTCACTTTCATGCATTGGAGGAGGAAATGGCAACCCACTCCAGTGTTCTTGCCTGGAGAATCCCAGGGATGAGGGAGCCTGGTAGGCTGCTGTCTATGGGGTCGCACAGAGTCGGACACGACTGAAGCGACTTAGCAGCAGCAGCAAGAGGAATTTTCTCTGGGAGACAGGAGTTAATCTTATGTGTGCTTGTTTGTTTTGAGGGAGACTCTACCTAGTATGTTTTCCAGGCGCCTAGCGCAACATGCTCTGGAGACGCAATGGCACCCCACTCCAGTACTCTTGCCTGGAAAATCCCATGGACGGAGGAGCCTGGTAGGCTGCAGTTCATGGGGTCATGAAGAGTCGGACACGACTGAGCCACTTCCCTTTCACTTTTCACTTTCCTGCATTGGAGAAGGAAATGGCAACCCACTCCAGTGTTCTTGCCTGGAGAATCCCAGGGACGGGGGAGCCTGGTGGGCTGCCGTCTATGGGGTCGCACAGAGTCGGACACGACTGAAGCGACTTAGCAGCAGCAGTAGCACAACATGTGATGAATACTCAGGAACGGGAAATTGATTCTCTCTTAGTACTGAGATGAAATAGGTTATGAAATTCTCGAAATCACATTACAAAGAGAACTGCTTAATGAACTAACATGCTTAAGATCTGGGTATTTTTCACATTGGCTAATCTAAAAAACCCTTAACAACCAGGCTTCCTGAGGAACCTAAGTAACAAAACTCCTTTCTCCAAGAAAATAATATAATTTGGATCAGAAACTGCCCACTCAAAACTTTTTACTTTTCCCAGCAGTTAATTAGTACCTCCTGTACAACACTAAAGCATGAAAGGGCACAGTGTACCCTCGAAGGAAAAAAACAACATTATCTGCCCTTTCTTCCACAGGCTACACCTATGGAAAACAAATGAGTATTTCCTAAGTTTTACACAAAGGAGAAAAATCTATGAAAGGGGAACAAATGTGTCCTTTACGAACGTGTCCTTTTCACTCCCATTCTATTCTGTTCATTTCTCTTTATATAACTCTTCTCATTCCACCCAGCAGAGCCTATAAAGACACATACAAACTTACACCTGTTATTTCTTCCAGAAAAATACTTGGGATCAGCAACAGAACTTAGAAAGTTAAAGAAAAAATTAAATGATACTGCAACAGTATTAAAACATACGAAACTTTAAAAAATAAATCTAACAAAAGATGTGTAAAACCACCACACAGAAAATTATAAAAACCTCATTAGGAGATTCGGAAAATCTAAATAAATGGAGAGGGAATTCCCTGGAGGTACAGTGGTTAAGACTGTGTGGCCACAGGATTGGAAAAGGTAAGCTTTCATTCCAATCTCAAAGAAAGGCAATGCCAAAGAATGTTCAAACTATCGCACAATTGCATTCATTTCATACACTAGCAAGGTAATACTCTCAAAACCCTTCAAGCTAGGTTTCATCAGTTCGTGATTCAAGAACTTTCAGATGCACAAGCTGGATTTAGAAAAGGCAGAGGAATCAGAGGTAAAATTGCCAACATCCACTGGATCATAGAAAAAGCAAGGTAATTCCAGAAAAACATCTATTTCTGCTTCATTGACTACACTAAAAACCTCTGACTGTGTGGATCACAACAAACTGTGGAAAATTCTTAAAGAGATGGGAATACCAGATCACTTTACCTGTCTCCTGAAAAACCTGTATGCAAGTCAAGAAGTAACAGTTATAACCGAACATGGATCAACGGACTGGTTCCGAACTGGGAAAGGAGTACATTAAGGCTGCATATTGTCACCCTGCTTATTTATATGCAGAGTATATCATGCGAAATGCCAGACTGGATAAATCACAAGCTGGAATCAAGATTGCTGGGAGAAATACCAACAACCTCAGATATGCAGATGATACCATTCTGTTGGCAGAAAGTGAAGAGGAACAAAAGAGCCTTTTGATGAGGGTGAAAAATGAGAGTGAAAAAGCTGGCTTAAAATTCAACATTCAAGAAACTAAGATCATGGAATCCAGTCCCATCACTTCATGGCAAATAGAAGGGGAAAAGTGGAAACAGTGACAGATTTTACTTTCTTGAGCTCCAAAACCACTGCAGTGACTGCAGCCATGAAATTAAAAGATGCTTGCTCCTCGGAAGAAAAGCTGTGACCAACCTAGACAGCATATTCAAAAGCAGAGACATCACTTTACTGACTAAGGTCCATATAGTCAAAGCTAAGTTTTTCCAATAGTCATGTATGGATGTGAGAATTGGACCATAAAGAAAGCTGAGCGTCGAAGAACTGATGCTTTCAAACTCTGGTGCTGGGGAAGACTCTGGAGAGTCCCTTTGACAGCAAAGAGATCAAACCAGTCCATCCTAAAGGAAATCAACCCTGAATATTCATTGGAAGGACTGATGCTGAAGCTGAAGCTCCAATACTTTGGCCACCTGATGTGAAGAGCCAACTCATTGGAAAAGACCCTGATGCTGGGAAAGATTGAGGGGAGGAGAAGAGGGAGACAGAGGATGAGATGGTTGGATAGCATCACTGACACAACAGACATGAGTTTGAGCAAACTCCAGGAGACAGTGAAGGACAGGGAAGCCTGGTGCACTGCAGTCCCTGGGGTTGCAAAGAGTTGGGCCAACTTAGCAACTGAACAGGAGAAGGCAATGGCACCCCACTCCAGTACTCTTGCCTGGAAAATCCAATGGACAGAAGAGCCTGGTAGGCTGCAGACCATGGGGTCGCAACGAGTTGGACACGACTGAGCGACTTCACTTTCAATTTTCCCTTTCATGCATTGGAGAAGAAAATGGCAACCCACTCCAGTGTTCTTGCCTGAAGAATCCCAGGGACGGGGGAGCCTGGTGGGCCACCGTCTATGGGGTTGCACAGAGTTGGACACGACTGAAGCGACTTAGCAGCAGCAACTGAACAACAACACTGAGCGAAAGAAGACATAATCATGCCATTCACATAAACTTCAACTAAACTACATTGCTTAGAAATATGTTTATAGTGGGTAGAACAAATTATTTTCAAGGAGTCAGAATAGTGGTTCCTCCTAGGAAGAAGAGATGGTGTTGTAATCAGAGAAGAGCATATGGGAGGCTTCTGCGGGACTCACAATGAGCTATTATTGAACTAAGTAGTGGTTACACAGCTCTTTGTTTTATGGTTATTCTGTAAACTACAGTGATTTATGTACTTTTCTGTGTATATGTTATCGCCTTGTCCAAAAAAAAAAGAGAAAAAGACGTGAATGGTAAAATACATGCAAAGTCGCTTCGGTTGTGTCCAACTCTGTGTGACCCTATGAACTGCAGCCAGCCAGGCTCCTCTGTTCATGGGTTTCTCCAGGCAAGAATACTAGAGTGGATTGCCATGTCCTCCTCCAGCGGATCTTTCTGATCCAGGGATCGAACCTGTGTCTCTCTGTGTCTCCAGCATTGGCAGGCTGGTTTTTACCACTAGCGCCACCTGGTAAAATACATACCACCAATCTAATTCTAAGGGGAGTGATTAGTGTAAGAAGACTTTTCAGCTATGCAGATCTAACTTCAGATGTTCTGTCCTGTTGTTCTCTAAGCATATTCATAAACTGCTGGATCATGAACAATCTGTGATTCAGAAATAAAGGTTCCTACAGGTACAGATAAAAATTTATTGTGGATGATAGTTCAAGTTTTTATTTACTCAATCCTTGGTGGGTTGGAGAAAAGTATTTTCTCAATAATGAGAATGTAAAATATAAAAATTCAAGTCATATGACGTTCTCTACAGCTTTAATAACCAAACATGGATCTGTTACCTAGCACATAAGAAGTTCAGGAAAGCAACCAAGGGGATGCTAGGGGGACCAAGCAGGAACAGGGAAAGGTTAATCTTACCATTGGCAAAATGGTGCCTGGTATTCAACCTCTGTCTGTGACCCCCAAAATTATTCCCCATCAACAGACTAGCCTATTATTTAGTATGTGGTGGTGGCGGCTGGTGGTTTAGTCGCTAAGTCGTTTTCAACTCTTGTGACCCCGTGGACTGTAGCCTGCCAGGCTCCTCTGTCCATGGGATTCTCCAAGCATGAATACTGGAGTGGGTTGCCATTTCCTTCTCCAGGGGATCTTCCCAACCCAGGGATCGAGCCCGGGCCTCCTGCATTGCAGGCAGATTCTTTATCAACTGAGCTTTGAGGAAAGTCCAAAATATAGAGGATGGTGGTGGTGGTGATTTAGTCTGTAGCACCTAACATGGGAAAGAAAAACAGAAATTTGGTATTGGTTAGCTCTGATAAAACAGCTAATGGTTTGCTCATTAAAGTACAGGAGAGGGGGCTTCCCTGGTGGTCCAGTGGTCAAGAATCTGCCTTGCAATGCAGGGGACAGGAGTTCAACCCTAGGTTGGAAAACTAAGATCCCAAGTGCTGCGGAGCAAGTAAGCCCAAGCCACAGCTGCTGAGCCGCCACTAGACTCCATGTGCTGCAACTACCGAGCCCGCGTGTTGGAACCAACACCTGATGCGGCCAAATGAATGAATTTAAATTAAACTTAGCAATAAAGGAAAAACTAGTAGCTGAGGTCCAAGTTATTCTTCAGTATACAACATCTTCCTTGGGCACTTTATAAATATCTGTTGAATAATCATTTCCATACTGGTCATAGTAGTGAAAAGGAGCAGGATTGTAGGAAGGTACTAATGACTGTCCTGAAATAAAATTTAAAGAGTCAAGGATAATATAAAAGGTCAAGATACAATCTCCAAAATACCAGCTTTCTCTTAGAAGCATTTATGAACTTGTCATCCATTAAATTATCTAACTATTTGTCTGTAATGCCTTCCCAGTAAACCATTCCGTAACTACTATTTATTGTGTCTTAAATCCGTAACACCCAAACTTCAAGAGGCACACCTCTTAGGGTATAAGCAAGTCCCAAGCATATAAATGGATTATATTCCAAAACTTCATTTGTAATTTGATCATTTGGAATATGGAATGTACTTTCCCACAAAGGCCATGAAAGATGAAATATGGCAAAATTCCCAGGGTTCCCCACAAAACCTATAAGGTAACTAAAATGTAATATACTTGCAATGAGAAAAGGGGGCAAATAGTATTTCAGCTCTCATCCTAGAGGCTCTTGAAAGCAGGCTTTATGCAGTCTCAGCCAGTTCTGAAACTCATTCATACTTGAAAGACTTATCAGTATAAATAAGGGGTGGATTCGTAAGGAAGAGACAGCCAAAGAGTACTGCGCCATTAAAGGAAGAAGCAAAGTAAAACTTAAATTTTCCATCATGACACATTCATTCAATGTGTGCCAGAACTCCTGTAGCTGGAGCCAAAGGGGACGGTGTTAGATCATTAGAGAGTTTTTTCCAGGCTTCTCCAAGCCCAGGCTGGAGAGAATCTACAGGTACGTCAAACTTATCTTTTAGAAGACGACTGAGGACTAAAATACACCTTGAATCACTCTCCCAACTTTTTCCAATTAGGTCAGTAAAGGTCGGGTTAACCAAAGGCACCTCCTCGCAACAGAATTCCAATTCCCCTGTTAAGGAAACTGAAGTATCAGGACTTTGCCTGCCTGCTCCATAAGAATCCTTGCTCAACCAGTGAGTTTCCATATAAGATAAGCTTCTAAAAGAAAGATCTGAGAAGAAGCAAAACTTCACTCCACCTTTTCAACATAGAATACATCATCCATGAAAAAGTACCTCCTCTAAACCCCAGAAATTATTTTGCTCTAGAAAATCACACTTCCCAGTTTCATAATCCCCTCAGGGATTTTCCATTTCTGCTCTTACCTTTACCTCCCTACCAATAACCGTGCAAAACAGACCTACTGCAAAATATAATAATTTTCCCCTTTTGACAGAAAGAAGCACCACTAAGATGAACAAACAGAAGACCCAATTATAGCCAGGAAAGCAACACAACCAGATGCTAACACCACCACCCCGGTCCAGATATTCACCTGCTGGCTCCTGGATGGAATAAAAAAGAAACTAGTCAGATCTTTCACCATGGACACAGCTCTTCTGCAACTTTCTAGTTTTCTTAACTTGATTAATAACTCCTATTTCCCCCCTATAATAACAGAATCTGATTTTGATAGTCATTTTAACGATTTCTGCCAAGCACTTAGTATTCCTGGCCATTGCTGTACATTCCCTAAGGTATTTTTCTGTAGTCAAACTTCTTATAGATTATTTCTTTATTAAGCCTGTCCCCTCTTCTTCAGCATTATTCTAATACCAATATTTCACCACTGTTTTCTTTCTAATGTTGAATACAATTTCAATTTGGGGGGTTTATTTTCTCCTGCCAAAATGACAATTATGCTGTACAAACCATTGTGTTTGTCAATTGTAAGTATCCAGATTCTCCTATAAGCAAGATCACAATGAATGAATATGGCGCTCCTGGCAGTTAGGAGACCATTCTAGCAACTGAAGAGGCTGGCTTAGACACAGCTCAAACTAACAGAGACAGATGACCTAGATCAGAAGTTTTCAACTTGTGCCCTTTCAAGAGCAGCCTGAAGGGCAGGGTGCCAAGCAAGCAGGGCTCTGGCTCCTTCATACAGGTTTCTGCCAACCCAAGCAGCTGTTGTACACATTGGACTTATATATGTAATTTCAAACTTACAGAGATCTTCAACTTAAAAAAAGTAGTTAAGACTTCTGGTCTAAATGTTTTATCAATGACTCCACAAAATACTTCACCTGTAAAGAAATGGACTCAGTCTTTCTTTCAAATAGTCTAAACCATAAATTAAACAAGTTATTTTTTTCTGTCCAGCAAGAGTCAATAATCACTTTATTAATTGCTCAGATCTAATAAATCAGTGTTTCAGTGAGTTAATAGTTTGTTTCACCACTTATTCATTTGCTCACACATTCCACAAACATTTATCAAACACCTTGATACTCAGATTAACAGCACTAGCATCGCCAGTGGATACTGGTTAGAAATGCAGAATCTCTATGGATAAACAAGGTCCCACTATAGGATAGGAAACTATATTCAATACGCTGTGATAAACCATGATGAAAAAGAATATGTACATAAATTTATATCTGAATTACTTTGCTGTACAGTAGAAATTAACACAACATTGTATATTGACTACACTTCAATAAAAAAAATTTTTTTCAATGCAAAATCTTGGGCCTCACCCAGATTACAGAATCAGAATCTGCATTTAACAAGCACCCTTCTTGACTCCCTGACAGCTCAGTTGGTAAAGAATCTACCTGCAATGCAGGAGACCCCAATTTGATTCCTGGGTTGGGAAGATCCGCTAGAGAAGGGACAGGCTACTTGGGCTTCCCTGGTGGCTTAGCTGGCAATAAGGGAGACCTGGGTTAATTCCTTGGTTGGGAAGATCCCCTGGAGAAGGGAAAGACAACCCACTCCAGAATTCTGGCCTGGAGAATTCCATGGACTGTACAGTACATGGGGTCACAAGGAGTCAGACACAACTGAACAACTTTCACTTCTTGATTCGTAAGTACATTAGAGTTTTTGGCTAGACACTAAAGATACCACTCATCTCACTCGCAACTGCACTCATCTCACACGCTAGTAAAGTAATGCTCAAAATTCTCCAAGCCAGGCTTCAACAGTACATGAACCATGAACTTTCAGATGTTCAAGCTGGTTTTAGAAAAGGCAAAGAGACCAGAAATGAAGTTGCCAACATCCACTGGATCATCGAAAAAGCAAGAGAGTTCCAGAAAAACATCTATTTCTGTTTTATTGACTATGCCAAAGCCTTTGACTGTGTGGATCACAATAAACTGTTGAAAATTCTCAAAGAGATGGGAATACCAGACCACCTGACCTGCCTCTGAGAAATCTGTATGCAGGTCAGGAAGCAACAGTTAGAACTGGACATGGAACAACAGACTGGTTCCAAATAGGAAAAGGAGTATGTCAAGGCTGTATATTGTCACCCTGCTTATTTAACTTATATGCAGAGTACATCATGAGAAACGCTGGGCTGGATGAAGCACAAGGTGGTATCAAGACTGCCAGGAGAAATATCAATAACCTCAGATATGCAGATGACACCACCCTTATGGCAGAAAGTGGAGAACTAAAGAGCCTCTTGATGAAAGTGAAAGAGAAGAGTGAAAAAGTTGGCTTAAAGCTCAACATTTAGAAAACTTAGATCATGGCATCCAGTCCCATCACTTCATGGGAAACAGATGGGGAAACAGTGGAAACAGTGTCAGACTTTATTTTTTTGGGCTCCAAAATCCCTGCAGATGGTAACTGCAACCATGAAATTAAAAGACGCTTATTGCTTGGAAGGAAAGTTATGACCAACCTAGATCAGATCAGATGAGATCAGTCGCTCAGTCGTGTCTGACTCTTTGCGACCCCATGAATCGCAGCATGCCAGGCCTCCCTGTCCATCACCAACTCCTGGAGTTCACCCAGACTCATGTCCATTGAGTCATTGATGCCATCCAGCCATCTCATCCTCTGTCGTCCCCTTCTCCTCCTGCCCCCAATCCCTCCCAGCATCAGAGTCTTTTCCAATGAGTCAACTCTTCGCATGAGGTGGCCAAAGTACTGGAGTTTCAGCTTTAGTATCATTCCTTCCAAAGAAATCCCAGGGCTGATCTCCTTTAGAATGGACTGGTTGGATCTCCTTGCCGTCCAAGGGACTCTCAAGAGTCTTCTCCAACACCACAGTTCAAAAGCATCAATTCTTTGGCGCTCAGCCTTCTTCACAGTCCAACTCTCACATCCATACATGACCACAGGAAAAACCATAGCCTTGACTAGATGAACCTTTGTTGGCAAAGTAATGTCTCTGCTTTTGAATATGCTATCTAGGTTGGTCATAACTTTCCTTCCAAGGAGTAAGCATCTTTTAATTTCATGGCAACCTAGATAGCATATTCAAAAGCAGAGACATTACTTTGCCAACAAAGGTCCATCTAGTCAAGGCTATGGTTTTTCCAGTAGTCATGTATGGATGTGAGAATTGGACTATAGAGAAAGCTGAGCACTGAAGCATTGATGCTTTTGAACTGTGGTGTTGGAGAAGACTCTTGAGAGTCCCTTGGACTGCAGAGAGATCCAACCAGTTCACCCTAAAGGAAATCAGTCCTGAATATTCATGGCAAGAACTGATGCTGAAGCTGAAACTCCAATACTTTGACCACCTGATGCAAAGAACTGACTCATTTGAAAAGACCCTGATGCTGGGAAAGATTGAAGGCGGGAGGAGAAGGGGATGACAGAGGATGAGATGGTTGGAAGGCATCACCAACTCAATGGACATGAGTTTGGGTAAACTCCGGGAGCTGGTGATGGACAAGGGGGCCTTGCGTGCTGCATTCCATGGGGTCGCAAAGAGTCCGACAAGACTGAGCAACTGAACTGAAAGATACCACAATAAATAAAACATAATCCTTCCTTTCACAAAGTTTCTCATCTAGTCAAATATGGTAACAAATAAGTAGGTAATTATGCACAGGGTTCTTCTGAAGAACACAAAGGGCAAGCCTGTAACCTGAGAGTCTGAGGAAGAAGTCCTGAAGGAAGCAGCACCTTCCCCTGGTTCCAGACTTGAAAGAAACAAGAGTCAGAAGAGGAGGAGGAAGAAGGTTCTTCCAGGAAGGAAAAAGAGGATATGAAGTGGAACTGAGCTGTGGAAGTGTCTCTTACAGGAAAACCTAAATATTTTATTGTGAGCAGGAAGAGACGAGGGGCGGGGCAGAAGCTGGCTGTGAAGGTCTGCCAGGATGAGAACAAGGGGAGGAATTGGGATCCGCTAAGGGACTTGATGGACATGAGTTTGGGTAAACTCCGAGAGTTGGTGATGGACAGGAAGGCCTGGCATGCTGCGATTCATGGGGTCACAAAGAGTTGGACACGACTGAACTGAACTGAAGGGATTTCATGATGGAGAGCATCAACCTCATTTATGTCTTAGAAAGATCATCCCAGGGGCCACAGGGACAAGATCTAAAACAAGGAGACATGAGTTAGAAGGCCATTCTTGGAGTAATCCAAATGTGACATTATTAAGAGGTCAAACTAAGTGTCAGCCACAGGGACTGCAAGAAAAGAATGAATTCAGTAGAAATGACCATTGTGAAATTTACAAGAATCGGTAGCTGGGAGGAAAGAGGAGAAAGAAGATGGAATAAAAAATTACTTCTGGAGGATAATTTGGAAATAATGACTTTAAAATTAAAAACTTCATACCCAAACATGCTGTGTTTGCCATCAGAAGGACACTCTCCTTTACATCCTTATCTTTTCATCCTGCAAGTCTGTCCTGCAGTTACTTACACCAAGATTTACACCAAGATGTTTACTGCAGCTTTATTTATAACATAAAATAAAACCAAGGCAAGAGTTTCAAAGGAGACTGGCTGAATGCTGTATACGCACACAATTCAAATATCAAGCAGAGAAAAATGTTTTCTAAGACAGCTGAATGATATAGCAAAATCTCATAAAATAATACTACATGAAACTAATTTATGCAGAGTATGTATGTGTAAGAGTAAACAAATGAACAAACAAAAAATGACAAAAAATATACTAACTGCTCCTACTGGCTATCACTGAACTGCATAGTTACGAGGGAATTTTTCTTTTCTTTTTTCCTATAGTTTATCTGATTATGAAACAAATGAAACTCTTTAAGATTTCATTCAGAAAGAAAACAAAACAACTCCTTGTTCTGAACATCTGGGTAAAAGGTGGTCCCAGTTCCTACAATGAAGAATTCATGAGTAACAGCAATAAGATGACGAGTTTTGCTCTGAGCATATTCAGTCTGTAGCACATCCAGTGAAGACACAAGGCAGCCAAGCGTAAGAGTCTGGACTCAGGGCAGAGACATGGCCTGGAAAGAGAATATGGAGTCAATGGCAATATAATGGTGGTTAAAGCCAGAATTCTGGGGAACACCACTGAGGGTACAGATACCAAGTAAGAAGCAAGGAAACTCCACAGCTGAACACTGGAGAGTAATAAAATTTAAGAGGTGAGTAGTTGTCGATGTTGTTGTTCAGTCAATAAGTCGCGTCCGACTCTTTGTGACCCCATGGACTGCAGCACTCCAGGCTCTTCTGTCCTTCGCTATCTCCCAGGGTTTGCTCAATTCATGTCCACTGAGTCGGTGATGCTATCGACCCATCTACCACATCCAATTCACCTCGATTCATGGACCTAACACTCCAGGTTCCCATGCAATATTGTTCTTTACAGCATCGGACTATTACTTTCACCACCAGACACATCCACAAGTGAGCATCATTTCCACTTTGGCCCAGCCACGTCCTTCTTTCTGCAACTATTAGTAACTGCCCTCTGCTCTCCCCCAGTAGCATACTGGACACTTTCCACCTGCAGGGCTCATCTTCCAGTGTCATATACTTTGTGCCTTTTCATATTGTCCATGGGGTTCTTGCAGCAAGAATACTGGAGTGGTTTGCCATTCCCTCCTCCAGTGGACCATGTTTTGTCAGGACTCTCCACTCTGAGTTGTACATCTTGTGTGGCCTTGCATGGCATGGCTCATAGCTTCACTGACTTACGCAAGCCACTTCACCACGACAAGGCTGTGATCCATGAAAGGGAGAGGTGAGCAGAGAAAACAGTAAAAAGATCTGTGCAGAGGAGTGACTAGCAAGATCAAGTTTATGGCATCACTGACTCAATGGACATGAGTGTGAGCAAGCTCTGAGAGATAGTGAGGGACGGGGAAGCCTGGCGTGCTGCAGTCCATGGAGGCTCAAAGGGTCAGACACGACTGAGCAACTGAATGACAACAACAGTTTCTGTCAGGTGGGGATAATAATTCCCATTGTCTATTTAATCAAATTTTTTAAAAAGGAAATTGGACTGCATAGGAGATTCAGGACAGTTGTTTTCATTGTGTGGTATTAGCACCTTTCTGTGTAATAAAAGGAGTTTGTACTACAAAAAAAAAAGTAAAACCAGTGAAGAGCAGTGTCACAGACAACACTGGAGAAAAAGTTTCGGGGTGGGGGGCGGTGGCCAACCAAATGCTGCACTGAGGTCAAAGAGAATAAAGAGTCCCTATCTGATCCACAACAAAACGAACACTAATGATTTTGGCAATGGCAGCTTCTGAAGAGAGGCAGGGACAGAGGCCAGAAGGCGGGAAAGTAGAGACAGTAACCATAAATTCCTCTTTTAGGAGCTTGACTATAAAGGGAAGGGAATTGCTGTTATTCAAAATGGCGGGGGGGTGGGGATTGGCTGATTTATATGACAAAGAACTGAGAGAGAAAGGCTGAAGACACACCAACGCCTCCGCCTCAACAGCGACCGCTGCCTCCTACTCCCTGAGACCATCGCAGCTGTCCGCACCAATTTCGCCCCTTCCTGCCCAAGAGACGAGAGCTTTGCTGTCTGCCCCCGTCGCCCCCTGCACTGCCGTTCCTCCCATCCCAGAGGAATGCTGGTCCCCACTCACGCTCAAGGCAGAGCCAGTATCTTTTGGATCCCATCCTTTCACATCTCCCAGGAACTTTGTTCCATCAGTCACCCTTTCTCTTTTTCTGTCTCCAGCTTTTCCCTCTGGACTAACTCTTTCCCCTTACAATATAAATAAGCTGAACTTTCTGCCATCTTGGGGAAATAAGTAGAAATTAGAAATGGGAAAAGAACACAAACAATTGCTCGAGCGTCCACTATTTCCCAAAATAAAAAATGCTTGAGTTTCCACTACATTTCCCACTATGGATGTAAAACAGAGTTCTTGCCACAAACATGTAAACCATTCACCTATTTATTCAACAAATATTTACTGGGTGCCCACTATGAACCAAGAGTAGAATATATACCGTAAACAAAAAAGTTTCTAGCCTCATGAAATGTAAATACTATCACAGATGGGGAATACAGATAATAAAGATATATCCACACACGTACAAATCCACACATACAAGTCATAGTAAGTGCTTAGAGAAAAGCAAAGCAGGACACAGAGTCACAGGAGGTGCTATCTTAGATAAGATAGGTGGGAAAGGCCTCCCAAAAAAATGACATTTGTGCAGGAACTTCAGTAACGGGACAAGTATCGAGGTCCTGGGGCGGAACCATACTTGACCCGTTCAAGAAACAGCAGGGAAGTAACCGTGGCTGGAACAGAATGAGCTGGGGAACAGAGGTGAGCAATCAGGTCAGAGGTGATTCCAGGACCACCTCATTAGAACTATGATTTCATCCTAAGTCTCATGGCAAGTCACTGAAGGGTTCTGAGAGGAGTGTGACAATGACTGACTTCAGACTCAGCTGAGTGGAGAACGCCAGTTACCACACAGGGAGATGAAGAAGTACGACGACAAAGGGCAATGGGCAAACACAAAGCGCTACACCTACCACTGGATACGAGTGGCGGCAGCTTCTCAGAGGGAGTGATGTCCGAAGAGAATACTGAAGGACAAGTAAGAGTTAGTAAGAAAGCAGCAGAGGGTAGAGGGGGTGGAAATGGAGGCCATGGATGTAGAAAAGTCAGAGGAGATCTGAAAAGGTTTGGTGTTCGGTACACCATGAAATTAAAAGACACTTACTCCTTGGAAGGAAAGTTATGACCAACCTAGATAGCATATTCAAAAGCAGAGACATTACTTTGCCAACAAAGGTTCATCTAGTCAAGGCTATGGTTTTTCCTGTGGTCATGTATGGATGTGAGAGTTGGACTGTGAAGAAGGCTGAGCGCCAAAGAACTGATGCTTTTGAACTGTGGTGTTGGAGAAGACTCTTGAAGAGTCCCTTGGACTGCAAGGAGATCCAACCAGTCCATTCTGAAGGAGATCAGCCCTGGGATTTCTTTGGAAGGAATGATGCTAAAGCTGAAACTCCAGTCCTTTGGCCACCTCATGCGAAGAGTTGACTCATTGGAAAAGACTCTGATGCTGGGAGGGATTGGGGGCAAGAGGAGAAGGGGACGACAGAGGATGAGATGGCTGGATGGCATCACTGACTCGATGGACGTGAGTCTGAGTGAACTCCGGGAGTTGGTGATGGACAGGGAGGCCTGGCGTGCTGCGATTCATGGGGTCGCAAAGTCGGACATGACTGAGCGACTGATCTGATCTCATCAAACAGTCAAAACATATTTTATAAAAATATACCACTTATAATGTCTGCCCAAGAAAAAGACATCAGGGAACAAACTAATAAAATATTTGCATGACTTCTGTGGAAAAAAATTATAAAACCAGTGCATAAATATTAAAGAAGGCCTATTTAACCAGAGATACAAAGCTAACTAAATGGACAGGAAGACCCAATATTTACAATGTATATTTCCCCCCTTAAAATCAAAATCCCAACAAGTACACCCAAAGACATGTACAAGAACTCCACAGCAGCATGATTCGTAATAGCCTCAAACTAAAACAAACCAAATATCCATCAAAAGTAAAAATGAACAAATTACAATCATGAAATGGTTTATACAGCAATGAAAATAAACTACAGCCACACACAATTCAACAAAAAAATTTCAAAAACATAAAAGAAGCCACCAAAGGAACGCCGATTCCATCCACATCAAGTTTGCGTGCGTGCTGTCGCTCAGTTGTGTCCAGCTCTTTGTGACCCCATGGACTGCAGCCGGCAGGCTTCTCTGTTCACGGGGTTCTCCAACAAGAATACTGGGGCGGATATCCATTCCCTTCTCCAGGGGATCGTCCTGACCCAGGGATTGAACCCAGGTCTCCTACACTGCAGGCGGATTCCTTAGCGTCTGAGCCACCAGGGAAGCCCCAAGTTTAGAGACAAACAATGCTAACCTATTAGCTAACCTATTATGTTAAAAGTCAGGATGGCAGTTTTCCCTGGGCAGGGGAGAGAATACTGATTGGGAAGAAGCACAAGGGGTGGTTCTGGGGTGCTGGAAATGTTTTATTTCTTCCTTAAGTAGTAATTATGCATGTATATTCACTTTATGATAACTCAACAACCACAATGCTTTACAATTTGTGTTATTCTGTATCAATGTTATACTTTGATAAAATGGAAATGTACTAATGTCTGCAATTTACTTTGAAATGCATCCAAAAAATAAGGTGGACTGATGCACTGAGGGATAGATAGATCTATTATAAAGAAAATATTATAAAATGTTAATGGTAGAATCTGAGTGATGGATATAAAGGTGTGCGTTGCAAAACTCTCTACTTCATTCTATGTTTGAAATTTTTCATTTGGAGGAAAAAAATCTCAATGAGTTTTCTTGCAGAACTTCACAAGCTGATTCTAAAATTATGGAAAATTAAAAGGGCAAGATTAGCCAAAACAATTTGGCTCCCCAATTAATATAAGTATTACATAAATGTGTATATGGGTTTACAAAGTGAGAAATATTACTACATAAGGAGAAGCAAAGAAGTAGGAAAAAAAAAATAGAACCTAATTATGGTAATCCAGGCAGGAAATGCCGGGCTTACAGTGATCATCTAAACTTATTATTTCTCCATTTTATAAGAAATAGTAAAATTATAAGAAACTTCCAAGAGACATAAAGTAAGGATCTATGACATTATAAACATGAAGACCTTCGTTCAAATCATGCAATTCAATAATTCCATATCTACTCACCATTCTTCCGCTCACTAAGTGGAGGCAAATTGGGATTCCTGCCAGGGTGGAGGCCGAGGGTCAGCTCGGGCTGCAAGGAGAGCTCCTGCAGTTCATTGGCAACAGCCTCGCTCTGGGGGCTGGGAGCCGCCGACAGGGACACCAGAACGGGTTCATCGTCATTCTCGCCGGCCCCTCCTCCGTCCAGCCCATTCACAGCAATGACGGAAGGGGGCAGGCACACTACACTGGAGAAATCCACCTTGGCTTTCGTGATGGCAACCTGGAAACGGACAAGGAAACGAAAAGTTCAGATGTGGAAAAGAGACAATTCCACTGAGTACAGAATGCTGAATACTAATATTATATCACTGGTGCGCTACCACTATTCTTAAAAAGCTTTTTGTAACGTAAGCTAGCATTATTATTAAATTAATATTTACCATGCTCACAGAGTGCATGAGATTTCAAGTCTGGCAACTGTCCTCAACTGTATCACTCAGGAGGACAGTGTACAACTGAAATAAAACCAATGCACAAACATGTCAATACATGGCAAAAAACATCACAATATTCTAAAGTATTATCCTCCAATTAAAATAAATTTTTAAATAAATAAAATACTACAGAAATAAGAAAAACCAACGCACACACATGCCTCATAGGATAAAAAGAAACAGTAGCAAGGAGAAAGAGCTATGAGGTCATGGTTACTTTCCAACTACTAAGGAAAAATATCTTGAGAAATAACACTTCATGAGTAGAAGATATTAAAGTATATTGTACCAACTTAATCTGAGGGAGAAAATTTCTTTAAGAAAAGAATCCTTAACCACTAGATTCCACATAGAAATATGGAGATGTTTGTTTGATAATGGATAATTGCTCAAATTTTTTAAAATTTTTATACAACTTTTAGAGGTTACTTTCCATCTAAATACTGGCTATATTCCCCGTTTTGTACACTACATCCTTGATCGTATCAGACACCCAACAGTCTGTACCTCCCATTCCTCTTCCATCCATATTGCCTCTCCACCCCCACCAGCCCCCACTGGAAACCACTAGCTTATTCCCTATATCTGTGCGTCTGCTTCTTTTTTGTTATATTCACTAGTTGATTGCACATTTTTAGATTCCACATGTAAGTGATATCATACAATACTTGTCTTTCTATGACTTATTTTACTTAACAAAATGCCCTCCAAGTCCATCCATGTTGCTGCAAACGGCAAAAAATCTGTTCTTTTTCGTGGCTGAATAGTGTTCCACTGTGTGTTTATATGCGTGTGTGTACACACACACATATGTATATGTATATGTACGTGTATGTATATATATATATGCGTGTGTATCATGTCTTCCTTATCCACTCATCTGTTGATAGGCACTTAAGTTGTTTCCATATCTTGCCAAGTGTAAATAATGATGTTATGAACACTGAGGTGCATATTATCTTTTCAAAGCAGTGGTTTTGGTTTTTAGCTCAAATATTTTAACCTACCTGAATATTTAATCATAGTACCCAGGAATGGGATACTAAAATGCAAAACACACAGCAACATAAGAAAAAGATCTTTAAAAATGAAAAAGAATACAAATAACATGAAAGTCTTTTCAAACACATGAGAATTAATGGTTAAGGGAATTAAGACTATATTCACCCACCAAATCCTGTGGAATTATGAAGATTTTTTTCAAATCATTTAAAATGCAGAAAATATTTATTTAAAGTTTTAAAAAGTAAGATATAAAAATACATACTCATATAAAAATATTACACAGGGGGAAAAAGACCATAAAGAGTCACTCAGTCATGTCCAACTCTTTGTGACTTCATGGACTATAGCCCACCAGGCTCCTCTGTCCATGGGATTTCCAGGCAAGAATACTGGAGTGGGTTGCCATTTCCTTCTCCAGGGGATCTTCCCAACTCAGGGATCAAACCAGGGTCTCCTGCACCGCAGGCAGATTCTTTACCAACTGAAGCCATGAGGAAGTTTACCAAAACACAAAATGGGTTTTATTCGTTGGACTATGAAAATTTTTAGTTTCCAAATTTTCTCTAAAACATATATTGCTTTTTATCATGAAAAGGCTATAATTCTTAATCTAAAAAGAGGACCTAGGGGCTCCCTGAAGACTTTAGTGAGGACTTGCATCTAATGTGCTTCAGATGAAGAAATCACCAAAATATTGGAAAGCCATGAAATGAAGAAAGACATTGAAAACGAAAAGGATCATCACATCCACCTTCATGTAAAGCTTTCACTGTGCCCAAAGCTAACTGTAGTTCTGGTTGATCCTCATAAAATACAAAGGAAAGGAAATGATCCAGGTAAGAGCAATTAAAGGGGGAGGGGTTTGACATTAAGAAGAACAGGGATATTAAGAAGGACTCTCTACTCCAAAAAGGATGAAAGAGAGTGAGTGAGGGGTGTTCAAAAGAAAAAATATATATTAGGAACTCAACAGTCTAAGAGACAGTACGGGCAAACACTGGAAAACAACTGTTAAACGGTTTGAAAAATTTTAGGAATTATATAATAACAAATGCCTACCAAGAAAATCCAGAATCTGACCTTCAAAGAATTTTGCCCATCTTGTCTATGATTACCATCATTTAAGCCATGTCTCTATGTGTACCGGGAGAAAACAATTGTTATACATGATTAATCCATCTGGCTTGTTTGCTAATAGCATGTTTGCTTTCCTTAACAGGAGCCTTTTCAGACTAAAAAATTCAATTTTATGTTATTCAAAAATCCTTTGAGGGGAGAAGAGCTCTGTGTGGGGGGGTGTGGGCCGGCTCTCCGTGTACCACATGGAGGAGCTGCAGCCTGTCTCCAGGAAGCCTGAGTGCCCAGCCTCTCCCTGAGCCACGTCTGCCCCTGCCCTCCGCCACCCCTGCATCTGCAGCCCTTCCCCAAACTCTGTGGGACAGACCCTGTGCTCTCCATCCCCAGACAGGCTCCGGGCAGTGGGGCGTGGGCTTAGGGTCTGTCAAAAGTCACTTGAGTTCATGACTGAGCCACATCTTTCCTTGTCCCCTGCAGGAGAGAGAAACCAATCAGGAGGCCCAGAGCCTAAGTGTTTCTCAGACATGCTGTGTGGCCTCAGGTCCCATCTTTGGGTTCCAGTCTATTTTGTCAAGTGAAGAGGCCAATTTCGATTCCTAGCAAGGAGGCAGGGACCAGGTAGTCTGAATGTTTCTTAGCTATAAAACACCTAGAAATGCTGGATAAAACTGAACAAGTGTTTTCAATGCATAGCTGAACTAACAAGAAAGTAGAGAAACCCCTGGCTCCAGGAATGAGGCAGGAACTAGGAATCACAGCGATGACACGAAAGTAGTCAAGATGCTGTGCGGCACAGGGTTGGCTCTGGGGAAGCTGCTGGTCTTGGTGGCCATACAGCTTAGGTTTTAATATCCACAGAGGACAGAAGAGGAGGTTTTGAGTCTGACAGGCTAGGGAGCTGGACTGAAACTTCTCTGTAAAGTTGGATTCAATTTCACTGAAGTATAAATCAGTGAAATTTTAGATTAAAAAAAAAAACAGGGTGGGGGGGGTAATCCTTTGAGACTCAAACTCCTTAGGATAGAATCCTCAATTACCCTGAAACATATGAGCATGCTCACACAGACACACAAACGCACATAGATGATGGCACCGAGAAGTGAGTTTAAACACACACACACACTCACTCTCTCTCTCTCTCTTCTCCCAATCCACCTAAATGAGTCCTAAGGAAAGGAGGAGCAGGATAGTACCAAAACTTCAACTTTAGAGTTGTGAAGATACACTGGAATATTACTCAGCCACAAAAAAGAAGGAAATACTGCTATTTGCAAAAATACAGAGAGACCTTGAGCATATCAAGCTAAGTTAAATAAGTCAGAAAAAGACAAATATATGAAATCTAAAAAACAAAACAAAAATAAAAACTCACACACAAAAAAGATCACACTTGTAGTTACCATAAGTGGGGGTGGGAGGTGGAGGAATTGGATGAAGGTTGTCAAAAATACAAACTTCTAATCATAAGTAGAGCTAACACTGTTATACTTCTTTAAAAACTTTCAAATATGCCATATATCCTAAGAGCTCTCATCACAAAGAAGAAAAAATTTTTCATTTATATGCGACGATGAATGTTAACAAAACTGATTGTGGTAAACATTTCACAGTATATGTAAGTCAAGTCATTACGTACACCTTACACCTTAAACTTATACAGTGCTATGTTATCCATTATATCTCAATAAAACTGGGAAAAGACATTTGCTAAGTCATTATAGACTATATGAGTTCATACCTCTCATTAGAAAAGGAGAAGTTTAACTGAGATGCTAACAGCTGTGTGTGTACACAGCAGACAGACCCTGCAAATAGTATCTGCACATTTAACATCCACTTGATAAACACTTGTCCGTAAGACAAAAGCAAATGAAAGACACTTAAAAGATAATCTGGGGACCAAGACAGGCAGGTCTCGAGGAAAATCTGAATGATATAAGATTGGACAGGAATCAGCAAACCTCATTCAAGTACTCCAGGTAAGCTGCTGGGGCAGAATCATACTTTCATATAAAAAGTTCTTAACAAAACAGCAAAATCTCCTTATTTCAGACTTCACTGATATCAGTGAGTCTCCAACCAAGTATGAGATTAAGAAAAATTTTATGCTACTTGAAGGAGGGGTAGGATAAAAGAATGTCAATAATTTTATAGTGTTTACCAGATTAAGAGAAAAACTAAAATACTGCCTTATAATATATAATTGTTAACACAATTACAAAAGAGACTAACACATAACACAGTCAATGTTAATACGTCAATGTTAACATTTCTCATTTCAAATGTATTTCTCATTTCAAATGAGCTATTTTTGCATTTAAAATGGCCTGGCAATAGTGTTTCTCAATGTGGAGTTTCAGCTTTGTAAGATGCAAAAATTCTAGAGATCTGTTGGACAATAATGTGAATATACTTATTTTGAACTGTGGTGTTGGAGAAGACTGTTGAGAGTCCCTTGGACTGCAAGGAGATCCAACCAGTCCATTTTAAAGGAGATCAGCGCTGGGTGTTCTTTGGAAGGAATGATGCTAAAGCTGAAACTCCAGTACTTTGGCCACCTCGTGCGAAGAGCTGACTCATTGGAAAAGACTCTGATGCTGGAGGGATTGGGGGCAGGAGGAGAAGGGGACAACAGAGGATGAGATGGCTGGATGGCATCACCGACTCGATGGACGTGAGTCTGAGTGAACTCGGGGAGTTGGTGATGGACAGGGAGGCCTGGCGTGCTGCGATTCATGGGGTCGCAAAGAGTTGGACACGACTGAGCGACTGAACTGAACTGAGCTATCCACTTAAAAATGATTAAGATGGTAACTTTAGTAGCATGTGTTTTTTACCACAATAATTTTGAAATAGCTTGGCAAGATCTCTGCTTAAGAAATAATTTACTAAACTAACCCATATTAGTCACTGAGTTTGAAAGAATAAATTGTCTATTCTTTAAAGTACCCTTAAATTTATTTTTCAGTAATTCAGAACAACCTTATTCCTATTACTTTGAATTAGAAAATTATTATTGCTAAGATGCAGAGATCTGACATTCACATGTGTTACTGCTCCCAAAAGACAATAAAGATCCACCCATCACATGATATCATGATTTTTTTAATGAAGCAAATGAAGTTAAACTGCATAAGTCTGTAATTCTGGTATGTACTTAATACACATAGCCGATACTTCTTTTTTTTAAAAAAAAAAAAAAAAAGATTTCTCTTTAAAAGAAACCAGAATATGGCCCCTCAAAGAAAGTCAAACCAAGTCCAGGCATGAAGAAAAATGAGGTTAAAAAGTGATGGTTTTTACTCATGCATTTTTAGTAGATTACAGAAAGGAATATCAAATTCTGTAATGACCTGGACCATGACTGCCTGCCACTATCTTGAAAGAAAATGCAGTTTGAAAAACTTTTATTCAGTGTTCCATTCAGAATTTATTTTAATAGTTTAGCACCTGATTGTGAAAGTTGCTCAGTCATGTCCTGCTCTTTGCAACCCCATGAACTATACAGTCCATGGAATTCATACTGGAGTGGGTAGCCTTTCCCTTCTCCAGGGGATTGTCCCAACCCAGGGATTGAACCCAGGTCTCCCACATTGCATGCAGATTCTTTACCAGCTGAACTGGTAAAGGGATTAAGTTCCGTATTTATAATATTATTAAGGGCTTGAAGAAGTCACATGAAAATCTTACATACCTATATAGTTTACCACACATTTTACCAGGCAAGTTACATGCTATAGTAGTATTTAATTGAAAGATTTCAAGTTAATTGATTTCAATTTAATTGAAAGATTTCTTTTAAAATGCTAACATTAGATGGTATTACAATAAAATTCTTCCATAAAAAATCATTAGGGGCAGGCGGAACAGATGAAACAAGGGTGGCCCAACACTGGTAACTGCTGAAGCTTTATATTGGGCATATGGAGATTGATTATACTATTGTTCTCTCTATACTGGTGTGTGTTTGCTAACATTCTTATAATTTAAAAAAATTTTTTTTTAAACAAGAGTCTTCCATAGAACAAAGTAAAGACCTGATAAGACATAAAGCAAGGTTTCCTTAATCTTCACCTTAGAAAATAAGCCAAACAAAAGTCAATTGCAAGCACTGACAAACGAAGAGAGAGAATATTTAGCATGAAATATATACACTGGGAAGATTTATTTCTCCAGCAAACATACCTACTTTCTACTCACTTTTAAACAGCCCACAGGAGAAAGTCCTAGTCAACTGGGAATCCAGAGACAAGAACCAAAAATGCTGAGGCATTGCCATCATAGATTAAGTCTACCAGTTCTTGAATACTCCTAAAATTTTATTTACTGTACAATTTGCATGAAAAAGAAAAGCTGAAAGAGTAATATTTATCTCAGATTATATGTATAATGCTATTTAGAAAAATTTTAAAGTTATGTCTCAAAATACCTTCCGAAATATCTCAAAGGAAAGGTAATTAAAATAACCAAGAGAAAAAAATCTGCATCACGTTTTAGTGGTGTGAATTTACACTTCTACTGAGTCCAAAGCCAAACTTTCTTTTTCATCATGGAATCACCAACTTCCATTTCTTGGCTGCTGATTCACATTCGATCAGTAGCAGCCAGAACCAAAACAGCGTGGGGGCAGGGTCATCTCCCACAACCCATCTGTTTCCCTCTCCTGCTGGCCCGGTTCCGCCTCATCTTTTCTCCTCCCCACCCCCTTTGTGGGCCGCCTGCCTTCTGCTGGTGCCGAGCGGCATATGTAACCAGAAGCAACGGCACAAAATGTGTCAGAGAAATGGAAGAGCTCAGGCAGACAGCTGATAAATCTGAAAAAGTATACACTATCATGATTTTGTATTATGACCTGTGATAAGAGAGTTTCACACAACCAAATGATATGGTTCTTTTCAAAAAAAGTTTCTCTGTATAAAAAGTGGTTTTTAAAATCAATTAATGAACTTTTTTTTAGCTGTACAGATTTTTACTTTTATTCCCCTCGATTTACTTTAACAGATAAACCAAATCTTTAAAACTCTTACTGTGTAAGCCTTGCACTCCCAGAAGTTCAACTATTCTGATGGACAGGCCATAAAGAGAGGTCTCAAGACTACACTGAAAAGACAGGGACCTAGCTAAGACTAGCCTTCCAGATACCCCCACCAAAGTGGCAGGCAGGTACTCTCTTATACCCACTAGGCAGGCCCAGTCACCTGCTGAATGACACCATGTGGACCAAGTTAACACCACGTGGAACAGAAGAATCCCCCGAGCTAAGCCCCGCCCAAATGCCTTACCTACACTGGGAGACACAGTAAATGACATCGGATTTCTTAACACCAGCACTGGAAACCGAGATAGAATATACTTTCAAATTCTCAGAAAAAATTATTTTCAAACTGGAATTGCTTATATAGCCTATCACTCAAGTAGGAAGGCATTTCAAGTAACAAACTTTACCACCCAAGTAATTTTTTTTTTTTTTTTTTTTTTTTTTTTTTTTTTCAGAAAACTTCCCTGGATCTTCAGCTTTTGCTCACTTCAGGTTTTCAGCTCCTCCCAATCATTCTACAGGGAATCAGCCATCAAAGTCTTTCCTCTTATTCCAACAAAACATGTAAAAGCTAACAATGGAGAACTGCCTCTTCAGTAACAGCAGAGCAGGGCCCTTCAGAGCACCTGCTTCACTTCTCATTTCTCCCCTCTAAGCAGCTGCCGCTGCTTTCTACTTGTGACCGCCTAGAATCGCCTCTTCTGCAACCCACCTTCTCCTCCCTATTATCACTTGCCAACAGGCTATGTTTCCATAATATCCTGGGCTTGCTTCTCACTGCTTGCTTTTACTACTATTAAAACAGACTGACCCTCCACTAGGCAGTCAAGTGCACTGAGGAAAGAGATTCTGTCCTACCGTCTTTTTGACTCAAGTACCTGGATATTATACTTGACATGGAATAGAACTCAATGAACATTTGCTCATCTACTGACTATATTAACCTCATGGAAACCACATGACATATACACAGTCAGCACTGATACAAAAAAAAAGAGAAAACGGTTCTGTCACAGGTAGGTATTTATGTTTAAATAAAAATACACACAAGATCAGAAAAGGTTCCTAAGACACTAAAGTTGGAGAACAGTCATAAAAAATGGACAGTATTACAGAACAGAATGGGGCTTCCCAGGTGGTAAAGAATCCATCTGCCAAGGCAGGAGATGTAAGAGACATGGGTTCAATCCCTGGGTGGGGAAGATCCCCTGGAGGAGGGCATGGCAACGCACGCCAGTATTCTTACCTGGAGAATCCCATGGACAGAGGAGCCTGGCAGGCTACAGTCCATGGGGTTGCCATGAGTCAGACACGACTGAAGCAACTTAGCACACGTGCACGCACAAAACAGAAATAGGCTCACACACATGCAGAATAGACTCATGGTTGTCAATAGGGAGGGAAGCACAGGGGAGGGAAGTACTAGGCATTTGGGATTATACAGAGACTTGATAAACAACAAGGTCCTGCTGTATACCACAGGGAACTTTATTTGGTATCCTGTGATAAACCAGAATGGAAAAATATTTGGAAAAGTATATATATATTAACTGAGTCACTTTGCTGTACAGCAGAAATTAACAGATTATAAATCAACTATACATCAATAAATACTTTTAAACGGGTACTACTGACAAGATTCACTTGTTTTTTTATTCATTCTCTCAATAAATATCTACTGAGTACCTACTCCATGCCAGGTATTCTTCTGGGTGCTGAGGGATGCTACAATGAATAAAACAAATTCCTGCCCTCAGGGAGCTTATATTCTTCCAGGAAAAAGAATAGCCTAAACAAAAACATGGGTGTGAAAAGGTGTGGAAGATGTTCTAAAAGAGCAATCACATACAAGCTACATGAGATATGCCTAGAATAGCAAGCTGAGCTTCACTCTAGGAAACAGGAATACATCAACTACAGTTCAATATAAAATGAAATAAAAATTTAAAGTAGGGAACACCATGATCAAACCATGTTTTGGAGGATTAATCTGGCAGTGGAATAAATACTGGATTGGCAAAAAGGACTATGAGGTTGGGAAAAAAGTTACAAAGCTACTTTCATTAGGCAAAGAATAACTTACTGAAATCCTGAATTGCAGTAGTAAATGCAGAAAGGAACTGTCACACACAACATGGAGCCATACCTGGCACAGAGCAGAAAGTCAAATCTCTGCTGAGTTAATGATAAAGAATTTATAAGTGATACAATTGGTTTGTATTTGGTTATGGGGGCAGTGAAGAAAAGGAGGTATCAAAGATGATACCGTGGTTTTAAGCCAGAATGACTGCAGAACACTAATTCTGCTAATAGAAACAGGGAAGAGAGGAGGACGACCTCTACCTGAGGGGATAATGAATGTGATCTTGGGTACTGGATGCAAGAGCCAAAGTGAGACAATAGAAACATCATTTCAGTTCCCTGGTGGTTCAGACAGTAAAGAATCTGCCTGCAATGAGGGAGACCCAAGTTCAATTCAGTGTCAGGAAGATCCCCTGGAGAAGGGCATGGCAATCCATGTCAGTATTTTTTTTTTTTTTTTTTACTTTTTTTAAATTTATTTTTTAATTGAAGGATAATTGCTTTTCAGAATTTTGTTGTTTTCTGTCAAGTCTCAACATGAATCAGACATAGGTATACATATATTCCCTCCCTTTTGATCCTCCCTCCCATTTTCCTTCCCTTCCCACCCATCTAGGTTGATACAGAGCCCCTGTTTGAGTTTCCTGAGCCATACAGCAAATGCCTGTTGGCTATCTATTTTATATATGGCAACGTAGGTTTCCATTCTCCTCTTTCCATGCATCTCACCCTCTCCTCCCCTCTCCCCATGTCCATAAGTCTATTCTCTATGTCTGTTTCTCCACTGCTGCCCTGTAAATAAACTCTTCAATACCATTTTTCTAGATTCCGTATATATGTGTTAGAATACGATGTTTATCTTTCTCTTTCTGACTTACTTCACTCTGCATAAATAGGTTCTCGGTTCATCCACTTCATTAGAACTGACTCAAATGTGTTCCTTGTTATGGCTGAGTAATAGTCCATTGTGTCTATGTACCACAACTTCCTTATCCATGCATCTGTTGATGGACATCTAGGTTGCTTCCATGTTCTAGCTACTGTAAATAGTGCTGCAATGAATGCTGGAGTCCATGTGTCTTTTTCAATTTTGGTTTCCTCAGGGTGTATGCCTAGGAGTGGGATTGCTGGGTCAATGGTGGTTTATTCCTACTTTTTTAAGGAATCTCCATGTCTTCCATAGTGGCTGTATCAATTTACATTCCCACCAACAGTGCAAGAGCATTCCCTTTTCCCCACACCCTCTCCAGCATTAATCATTTGTAGACTTTTTGACGATGGCCATTCTGATTGGTGTCAGGAGATACCTCATCGTAGTTTGATTTTAACTTCTCTAATAATGAGCAACGTTGAGCATTTCTTCATGTGTTAGTTAGCCATCTGTATGTCTTCTTTGGAGAAATGTCTGTTTAGGTCTTTTTCCCACTTTTTAACTGGGTTGTTTGTTTTTCTGGTATTGAGTTGTAGGAGCTGCTTGTATATTTTGGAAATTAATCCTTTGTCAGTTGTTTCATTTGCTATTACTCCAGTATTCTTGCCAAGAGAATTCCATGGACAGAAGAGCCTGGAGAGCTACATAGTCCACAGGGTCACAAAGCATTGGACACGACTGAGTGACTAACATTTTCACTCATATACATATGGAAAACATGGACATGAGTAGAAGGACAGAAACAAAAAGGAATATAAGAATAGGAAGAAAACAGAAAAAAAAAAAAAGACAGTAAGAGGAAAAGGCAGAGGCACAGATACAAGGGAACGGTAAATTGTTATCATACCTGACTCTGGTGGATACTCAGGAAGGCCCAGTCTCACATTGCCTACTTTGAGGTTTAGACCATCCCTCTGATTCCTAAAATTATCATATACAGCTGAGTATCTAATTACATATCGGTACTTTCTACTCACACTATTTTAGAAGAAGCTCAATAAAGCTGTAACTTTATAATGCTGAGGGGCAACCAGCTGTCCCCAAACTTAAAGACACAAGTAAGCGCAAGGGCTTATAAAAAGGACATGAACTTACCAGCTGGAAGCAGGAGAAATAAATAAAAACATTTAGAATCAAGAAAAGTAAAATATATGTTTTATCTGCAGGTTCATCTTTTTCTTTGTATCACCTCTCCACACCATTCTCTACAAGCCCCTGCCAGATATCCACGGCCGAGACCACAACCTAGAGGTGGTGGGTACACATGGGAACACCCTTCACTGAGCAACACTAACTGCCTTCAGTCCCAATGTCACTAAGAGGGCCTTCTGGGATGGATCTGACTTCCATTAATTCTCCCAACAAATATATATTGAATATCAGGCATTGTTCTAGGCACTGGGAGTGCAAGAGAAAATATTCCTTCTTTCATGGAGCTCTACATTACAATGAAAGAGACACAGACACAAAAATAAATACACAGTAAAATAATTTCAGGTAACCATAACTTTTATGGGGGGTGTGGGATGGCTGATTTAAATTAAATGCTCAAAAAAGGTCTCACTGAGGAGATAAGATCTGACCTGAGACTTGAATAACAGCCAACACTTAATGAGCACCTATCTGTGTGAGACGCTTCATATGTGTGTATTCAACCTTCACAACATTAAGAGGTATTTACTTATATTATCCAATTTTTCACAGTTCAGGAAATGAAGGCACCGAGAGGTTAAACAGTAACTTGAACGCAGGCAATGAGGTTTCAGAACCCATGCTTCCAACCACTACACAATCTGACACTACCTGAATTTGACAAGCAGCAGTCTACCATGCAGAGGAAACAGCATGTACAAGTTCAAAGGCCATGAGGCGGGAACGAGCTTGACATCTCAAAGGAATTAAAGACCAGCCTGGGCAGGGAGCAGAGGAAGAGGGTAGAGAAGTACATTCTATGAAACACCGTATGCCCCATGAGGTTTTAAGCAATGGAGTGATATGATCTGATGTATGTTTTTGAAAGATCACTTTGACAGCTGCACAGAGAACAGATTGTAGGGGAAACTGTTCACCTTAGTCTGCTGCCTGATTTTCGAGTTTGGTATGTTCTGCCTGGCCCCCTAGAGACAACTGCAATAACACTGTTTCAGAGAAAAGTTATAATATGTGACCTGCATCTTAATAACTTGTATCACTGAGTTTGGTGATATGACCTTGGGCAAGTCACTCTGAATAAAAATTCTTACTCTCTGTCCTGTTCTCTTAAAAGATATTATGAGAAGTTATCCTTGAGAAGTACAGAGTTTAACTACCAGGTAGCCTTTTTTTTTTTGCATGCGAATATTTAATAGAAATTTGACAATTTGCCTTAACCCAGCTCCAATTCCATCTCCCCCCACCCCCAAGAAAAGGCTGCCTGAGATTTAAAGCACTATTCTGGCAAGATGACTTCATTACATTCCTTGAACTATACTCATGCCCACAAACACTACAGATATGCTTTCCTTATGATTCCTAATCCCTCTTCTGCAGTACTCAAGTGCGTTCTGATTTTTAACTGTGGAATTCTATTTGTCTTTTAGAAGTTTCTTCTCTAAGAGAAAGAATGACGGATGTCTAGAAGTCCACACGCTATGTATAAAATATCTGAATAAACTTAAATATGATCTGAACATACATGTAATTTCACCTACGAAACTGCATAATCCGTCATGAGACACTTTTCAAGGCAGGAGTTCTTCTGTCACCTCCTCTTTGACACTAAAACCTTACACTCCAATAAGTCAAGACAACCTGAAATGCTGCCAGGCCACAGTATAGAAAATCTGCCCTAGCGATGCTGTTCAGGTATGAACAATATGAAAAAAATTAGTTATTTTTGAACATACTGACTTTGGAATGAGAAACTTGTTGAGACAAACCTCATCGAGGGTGAAGACAAGCAGCAGTTGGAGGGAGAGGGAGGCGTGTACAGAACCACGCTTTGTCTCCACACTACAATGGAGTGTTTGAGGAGAAGCACTGTTTCCAGGGCCAGAGGCTCACGTCCTTAGGTTCCCCAAAGAGCTCTCTCCCCATATCTTAAGAGTATGCTCCCTTCCTTATAAAATGAGCCATGGATATTTCCTAAATCCTTGATCAAACATTTCAAAACACTGAGAATGAAATATCCGGCCATAAAAAGAAGAAAAAAAATCCAGAAACTGTCACAATTTTATAGGACTCCAGCAAACTCAAATCCAAATACAGGAACACACTCTCAGAGAAGAAGTACACTGAAGACTCGAGTGTCTGTGGGTCAAGGAGAAGAGGCCAGACTACAGCTCCTAGGCACCCACTGGTGCTGCAACGAGGGACCCTCAGGACAACGTACATCTACGACAGCACTTGCCGCATTTGCAATGAAACACCAAGGATGTCGCCAGCACGCGGGCAGGCATGCATGCTTAGTCGCTAAGTCACGTCCGACTCTTTACAACCCCATGGACTGCAGCCCGCCAGACTCCTCTGTCCACGGGATTTCCCAGGCAAGAATACTGGAATGGATTGCCATTTCCTTCTCCAGGGAATCTTTCGACCCAGGGGTCGAACCCACATCTCCTGCATTGCAGGCGGATTCTTTATCACTGTGCCACCTGAGAAGCCTATGTCACCATCATACTTATCCTTTACTCTTCTGATTACACTTTAATTATAAAGCTACCCTATTAATTAAATGAATCTATTCTGACAAGATCAGTTACCATCTTTGGTATGGTATGGTATACCATATCAGAGCACTGGCTCTTCACATTACCTTCACAGTAAACAGTGCAGAATTTGTGTTTAAAAATATATTCTCAGTTGCTCATGGTCATCAATGGCTTCAATCAAGGCAGAATCTCTGGAAATATAATAAATCTCAAACAAAAACAGCTAAGTCATGGTCCATTATTCTTCCCTTCTGACAGCCTCTTGCTTCAAATAGTATTACTCTCAGCCAATTAATATTTTGAAAAAGGTGCTGAGAAGTTCTGTTGGGATAAAATGTAACAGACGTCAGGAAATATGTTAACTTCGGTACAATTATATTTAAAGCCCTGAAATAAAGAGGGAAAAAAGACTACAGGCAAAGAAATCCATTTCCCAAACAAAAAACACAATGAAAGTGTTCTCCAAAGCACTGTGGGACTCTCCACTTTACAACTATATCTAAGAGCAGATGCTGTAGAATTCGTAAAACGCTAAGACACACAGCAGCAGCCAGCAGTTAACACAGTGCATTTTGAAGGTGTCTGTGCAGGCAACACGATGTGGATATAGAGGAAGAAAAGGTAAGTGTACAGCAGCACAGAAAGCTTCTGTTGTCTTCTTAGCACCACACCAGTCCTGGGTTACCCATATCTGGACTTCTTTTACATGCTACTGCTACTGCTAAGTCACTTCAGTCGTGTCCGACTCTGTGCGACCCCATAGACGGCAGCCCACCAGGCTCCCCCGTCCCTGGGATTCTCCAGGCAAGAACACTGGAGTGGGTTGCCATTGCCTTCTCCAGTGCATGAAAGTGAAAAGTGAAAGTGAAGTCACTAAGTAGTGCCCGACTCTTAGCGACCCCATGGACTGCAGCCTACCAGGCTCCTCCATCCATGGGATTTTCCAGGCAAGAATACTGGAGTGGGGTGCCATTGCCTTCTCCATCTTTTACATAAAATGACAATAAACTTATATCATATTTAAAGTCACTATTATTTTACTTTTGAAAAAAAGTGAAAGTGGTAGTTGCTCAGTCGTGTCCAACTCTTTGCGACCCCATGGACTGAAACACACCAGCCTCCTCTGTCCATATGATTCTCCAGGCAAGAATACTGGAGTGGGTAGCCATTCTCTTCTCCAGGGGATCTTCCCGACTGGGGATCAAACCCACATCTCCTGCACTGCAGGCAGATTCTTCACCACTGAGCCAGGGGGTTGCAAATGCTTGAACATAATGCTAATACATAATCTGGTGTCAGGAAGAGAATGCTTCACACAAAAGAGCATAACATTTGCTGTGAGCCTTCAGATACTGAAGACTGAAAAGCTAGTGATGACTGTTACGCAGTGAGAAAACACCTCATTAAAGCACTACCTGATTATACTGGAATGCTTCAAGGGAAACAGGAAAGATTCAGGATGTTTTATGTGTTGGCTGCTTCTTGCCACTTTCAACAATTTATATAAACGAGGAGGGGTAAAAGACAACAAGGACCTACTGTATAGCACATGAACTCCGGTGAATGTTATTAATACACATGGCAACCCGGGTGGGAGGAGAGCCTGGGGGAGAATGGATACATGGGCATGTGTGGCTGAATCCCTTCTGCTGTTCACCTGAAACTACCACAACATTCTTAGCTGGCTAGACCCCAATACAAAACAAAAAGTTTAAAAAAAAAAGAAAAGAAAAAATGAGAGGTAAACAACTAGAGCAAGTTAGTTAATAAGAAGAGATATAAGGGAACATATCATTGCTAAGGAAGGTGTTCTCTTCCCTGTGGCCTGCAATCTCAATTGACTAAAAGCCTCTCACTTTGGAGCCTTATAGGGTAGAAAGAGGAAACCATTCCACACTCCAAAATGGTACAGTTAAAAGAGGTGACTGCCAAATGGAGATAAGACTGGACCTCTGCCATATAAAGGCTATGAACCCAACTGCCAAAACAAAATGGGGGTGGGGGGACCAGTGGGGAGCCAACTGGTTCAGACAGCCTCACCGTGACTGCCATTAAGCTAAGATAGGGTGGAGACAGGCAAAGCACAAAGGTGAGTAAGGAAAAGACCAGAGTTATCAAACTTAAAAACCACGTTTCATCCAGAAATTTGTTCCTCTGTCAGGACAGAAAGTCTTCAAATATACTACTACACAGTAGCACTTAATAATTGCTATAAACCAGAGAATTTTATGTTACCAATCCTCCCCTTTTCTGAAACCATGTCTAAAAAACTAAAGGAAGCATGAGAACCATGTCTAACCAAATAAAGAATATCAATAAAAAGATAGAAATTTTCCAAATGGTGGTTTTTTTACTGTTATTACAATTCTATTACACCTATTGTACACTACTTATTTGGGGCACAGTTACCTTGTCTTTTAGTTTATAAGCCCTGAACCATACCCACCAAAGAAGACCATACATTACTCAGACATCCTGGGCTTTGAACTGAATGCCGTAACTGAATAAAACATTGGGGGAGTTTCTCTTAGGATGAGGTGAATGTGTTGCACATATGAAAAGAAGGGTAGGCATATATATTAGAAAAACCAAAGGGGCAGACTATGATTTAAAAAACAAAAAATCCTAATTACACCCCCAAATCAATTCTCCTCTTCTTAGTAATAAAAGACTGAGGCAAATGGCAATGCAGATTAGTGACTACAATTCCCAGCCTCCCTTGAAATCAGGTATAACATTCTGGCCAATGGTTTCTAAGTGAAAGTACCATGTAGAACTTCTAGGAAGTATAAAGGGAATAAGCACATGTTCGGGGCTTCACTGGTGGCTCAGGGGTAAAGAATCTGCCTGCAATGTGGGAGACCCAGGTTCAGTCCCTGGGTTGGGAAGATCCCCTGGAGAAGGAAAGGGCAAACCACTCCAGTATTCTTGCCTGGAGAATCACATGGACGGAGGAGCCTGGCGGGCTACAGTCCATGGGGTCACAAAGAGCTGGACATGACTGAGTGACTAACATTTTCACTTTCACTTTTCAAGCAAGTCTTCAGCCCTTCCCCCTTCCTGACAGCTAGAATACAGATTGTATGGCTGGAGCCCGAGCACTTCAGATTATAAAGCAGAAAATGCATGCTGAAGATGCTGAGGATAGCAAAAGAAACTATCCCTGAGGAAGCCCAAAGCTTGAATTTATACCTATTACAGAGATCAAATTGTCAACATTCACTGGATCATAGAGAAAGTAAGGGAATTCCAGAAAAACATCTACCTGTTTCACTGACTATGCTAAAGCCTTTGACTGTGTGGATCGTAACAGACCATGAAAAACTCTTAAAGAGATAGGAATACCAGACCATCTTACCTGTCTCCTGAGAAACCTATTTGTGGGTCAAGAAGCAATACTTAGAACATTGTATGAAACAACTGACTGGTTCAAGTCTTAGAAAGGAGTATGACAAGGCTGTTTATTGTCGCCCTGTTTATTTAACTTATACGCAGAGCATATCATGTGAAATGCCAGGCTGGATGAGTTGCAAGCTGGAATCAAGACTGCCGGGAGAAATACCAACAGCCTCAGATACGTGGATGATACCACTCTAAAAGCAGAAAGCGAAGAGGAACTAAAGAGCCTCTTAATGAGGGTGAAGGAGGCGAGTGAAAAAGACAGCTTAAAACTCAATATTAAAAAACTAAGATCATGGCATCCAGTCCCATCACTTCATGGCAAACAGAAGAGGAAAAGGTGAAAGCAGTAACAGAGTTCCTCTTCTTGGGCTCTAAAATCACTTTGGATGGTGACTGCAGCCATGAAATAAAAAGACAATTGCTTCTTGGCAAGAAAGCTATGACAAACCATTGTTAAAAAGCAAAGACATCATTTTGCCGACATTCTGAAGATGCTGAGGTCCATACAGTCAAGGCTATGGTCTTTCCAGTAGTCATGTATGGATGTGAGAGCTGGACAGTAAAGAAGGCAGAGTGCTAAAGAATTGGTGCTTTCAAACTGTGATGATAAAGAAGATCTTGAGAGTCCCCTGGAGAGCAAGGAGATCAAACCCATCAATCTGACTACCTTTGGGAGGACTGACATGAAGCTTCAATATTTTGGCCACCTGATGTGAAGAGCAGACTCATTAGAAAAGACTCTGATGCTGGGAAAGATTGAAGGCAGGAGGAGAAGGGAATGACAGATGACGAGATGGTTGGATGGCATCACCGACTCAATGGATGTGAGTTTGAGCAAGCTCCGGGAGATGGTGAAGGGCGGGGAAGCCTGGCGTGCTGCAGTCCATGGGGTTGGGAAGAGTCAGACACGACTTGGTTAATAAACAAGAAAAAGGTCTTAAACCAGCTGTTTCAGATATGTTCAAAGAGCTAAAAAGGAAACCATGCCTTAACAACAACAACAAAAAACCTAAAGCAGGAGAATAACGTCTCACTATTAGAAATTATAAAAAAGAACCAAACTGAAATTTTGAAAAAAAAAAATAGAATAACTGAGGTGAAATATTCATTGGAGGAAACAGCTGAGCAAGGCAAAAGGAAAAAAAAAATCAATGAACTTGAAAATCAATTAACTGAAGTAATACAATCTGAGGAATGAAGAAAAATGATAATGTCCCCTGAGATCTATGAAACACCAAGTCCAACATATGTATAATGGGAATCCCAGAAGAAGAGAGAAAAAGGGACGGAAAGAATATGAAGAAGTAATGGATGAAAATTTCTCACATATGATGAAAAATGTTAACCCACACATTCAAGAAGGTCAATGAACTCTAAGTAGGGTAAACTGAAAAAGATCCACACCCAGACACATCATATTCAAATTATAAAAAGACAAAAAATCTTGAGAGCAGAAAGAAAAAGTGAGTCTTCATGTACAAGATACTCAATACAAATAACAGATGACTTCTCAACAGAAACCCAAGAAGACAGAAGGCAGTGGGATGGTATATTCAAAGTTCTGAAAGAAAAAAAGCCTGTAAAGGATTCTATATTAAGCAACACTACCCTTCAAAAATGAAGGAAAAATTAAAGACATTCTGAGGGGGAAAAAAATTGAGGAAATTTGTTGCCAGCAGACTTGCCTCACAATACTAAAAGGAGTCCTTCAGTGTGAAATGAAAAGACACTAGAGAATAATTCAAATCCACACGAAGAAATAAAAAATATCTATAAAGACAACTATATAGGTAAACATTAAAGAGAATATAAATGCATTTTGCTTCTCTTGTCTCTGAAAAGACAACTGTATAAAGTAAGAATTATAAATCTGGGTTGTAATTTGTGACATTAACAGCAGAAGGGAAAGGGGAGCAGAGCTATACAGGAGCAAAATGATACTACTGAAATCAAGTTGATATTAATCCCAACCAGAGTGTAAATTACAGATTTCAACTTCTGGGATCTTAGTATGAGGGGGCCCAAGAGCAAACACCCCTGGAAAATAAGCAAAGCTAGTGAAAATTACTAAAAAGAAAAATTAAGTCTCTGGAAATGGTCCTAGAGGCAAACAGCAAATAAAGAAGTAGTTATTCAAGAGAATCGACTACCGTTTGCTAACAGAGTACATCTGTGGCATTTGAGCTTTTATACACTACTCCAGAGTCAGAGTAATGGAGCTTCACTCCAGTTGGGCGTGACTAAGCAGAAGGTACTCCTCTTCTCCTTAGCTCCCAGCCACTCACTAGAAGGAGAAGACCACAGGATTTCTCATCTTTTACAACTCCAACCTGAAGAGGCTAAATTCCTGATGATTGGGACGAGGAGATAATGGGGTCTCTTCCTCCACCCAGCCCTATCCATAGGAGAGAGGCTCTCTCCAAGATGCAGCAGTCCAAGAATCCTGTGGCCTGGGCTGTATTCTCCCCAGCTCATAGGGCAACAACTCCATGCCAGGACAGACAAGCCAATTAGGCAAAAAGCTATCAGGTTTGCCAAGAAGTTCATTTGGGTTTTTATGAAAAAACCCTAACCCTAACCCAATACAATCCTGGCCAACATCCAGAGTAATGACTCAGAGATTCTGTCCAGGGGGAGAAGCAGTCCATAAGATATGAAAGCTCCAAAGCTCTCCCAAAGAAACTGGCTTTATTTGAAACAGACTGTAGGAAATTCAGGCCTAAGGAACTTCTTGAAAAATAGCTCCTCTTAATCAGGAGCAACAAATTAAACCATAGGTCAGGTAACTCACTAGTAAGGGACCACAGAAAGAGACAGCTAAGAAGAGCCTCTTCTGGACTAGGACAAGCCACAAAGACTGGACCTAAAAAATCACCCCAGCCCCGAATTTACTGGGTCAGACCGATGAACAATTAATGCCACGTCAGCTCAATGAGGAGAAGAACAATCCTTTCAACAAATGGTGCTGGGACAAGTGGATATTCACATGAGAATGAAGCTGAACTGCTACTTCACACCATATATAAACATTAACTCAAAATGAATCAAAGATCTGAATGTAAGTTTAAAAATATACATTTCTAACAAAAAAAATAGGTGTAAATCTTCATACTTTCAATTAAATGATTTCTTAGCTATGATACCTAAACCACAACCAAAGAAAAAAATTAACTGGATGATCAAAATGTTTAAATTCTGTGCATCAAGTGATACAATCAAGAAGTGATTTCCCCTACAAGAATGGGAGAAAATACAAATTATATATCTGATAAGGCATTAATATCCAGAATATATAAAGAACTCTTAATTTGATAATAAAAGAGCAAACAAATCAATCTTTAAATGGGCAAAGGTTTTGAATATACACTTCTCCAAATAAAGCATATAAACAGCCAATAAACACATAAAAAGATGCTGGGCATCATTAGTCATTAGGGAGTATGAAATAAAACCAAAACCACGATGAGATACCACATCACACCCATTAGGATTGCTGGAACCAAAAAATCAGATTAAAACAAATCTTGGTGAGGATGTGGAGAAAATGGAAAGATTCTGAAATCATACTACATGATTCTGTTCATATGAAAGTCTAGAACAAGGAAATCTATGGAGACAGTAAACCAGTGGTTCTTTATTTGGAAAGGAGCAGGGAGACTGCGAGACAGTGATAACCAAGTGGTACAGGTTTCTTTTGAGGTGATAAAAAGATTCTAAAATCAACTGTGGTAATGGTTCCAGAGATCTGTGAATATACTGAAAAACACTGGACTGTACCCTTTAAATGGGTGAATTGTGTAGGATTTGAATTGTATCTCATTAAAGCTGTTTAGAGAAAGAATGAGGCAGTAGCTAGTACACAGATGAACTTTGAAAACACTGTTCAGTGAAAGAAGCCAGACATAAAAGACAACATATATTCCATACAAATGGAGTAATATAGCATAGGAAAATCCATACAAACAGAAAGTAGATTAGCAGTTGCTTGGTGCTGGGGGTCAGGGAAGAATGGTAACTGCCAACAGGTATTGGGTTTCTTCGGGGGTAATGAAGATGTTCTGGAATTGGACAGTGGGTAATAATTATACAACCTTGTTAACATACTAAAAAATAAGGAATTGTACACTTTTAAAAGTGAATTTTATGTGTGATCTATATCTCAATTTTTTATTAAAAAAAGGTATATACACTACACTACCGGGTCCAAATAAGTAAAAACTCGCACTGCTGTATCAAGGACATTTGTAAGTGAAACCACTTTTTCCTTTCCCTGTAAGTGCACAGTGGTTAAAAAAAAAAAACAACACAACTCTGAGCACAGTTGGGGCCACTCCCTCAATTCATGCTAAGGTGCCAGCAGTCTTACCCATCACTGCTTCTGCATCATCAATGTAACTAGCAACACAGTGAAATGAGAGAGAACATCTTAGTATCAGCACAAACAGTTCTGAAAGTAAATCAGGAACCCCCAGCAGTCCATCTCAAGGCTCCACTTTGCAAACTCCTGGACTAGATTATAAGCAGCTCTTAGAAAAAGGGAACACATTCACACACAAGACAGCTCAGTGAGTCAGAAAAGGAGCATGGATTGTTCTGTCAGGCAGACTTCGATTCCAATTTCAGAGCTGTTATTTAGGTTACAAAAGCTTAAATTCTCTATGCCTCAAGTCTCCTGTACTATAAAATGAGGATAAGACCTACATAACAGGGTTATTATAAGGATTAATGAGATGAAGACCTTAAGACCAACTGGAATACAAGTGTACAATAAATGTTAACTCCCTCCCCAGTTTGTTCCCAACCAGCTAGTACAGGGCCTTGTAAAGAAGATGCTCAACTGCTCAATAAATATTGGTGGAATGGTTTAATTAACTACCTCATACAGACTCATATAAGTCAAAGTTCTAGATTTAGATATAAAATATTGAGATGTGTTCAGATACTTTTCACAAAAAAATACTCACTTTAGGGTAAATTTTAAACTGAAAAATAGTACTATTTAAAAATAGTCCTTTTTTTTCTTTCTTTCTTTTTTTTTTTTTAAGAATTTGCTCTCCAGATAAGTAGTAGTAAGAAGTAAAATGATTTGTTAAATACTAGACACAGTTTCACACCTCTGATTCAAAACGTGTTTGTGGCCTGCATATGCAAGGAGACCAAACCAGTTAATCGTAAAGGAAATCAACCCTGGTATTAATTGAAAGGACAGATGCTGAAACTGAAGCTCCACTACTTTGGCCACCTGATGCGAAGAATCAACTCACTGGAAAAGACCCTGATGCTGGGAAAAATAAAAGGTAAAAGGAAAACAGGCCGACAGAGGATGAGACAGTTAGACAGCATCACAGACGCAATGGACATAAACTTGAGCAAACTTCAGGAGACAGTGAAGGACAGGGAAGCCTCGAGTGCTGCAGTCCACAGGGCTGCAAAGTCAGTCACAAATTTTCAACTGAACAACAACAATCTCTATAGCTCACCTACTTGAAATTCAGTTGATATAAATAATCTATAGTGACTTTATCAAGCCAATATGGTGATGAAGAACATGAGTATTTTAGTCAAAGAGCCTGACTTCACAGGCCTACACTACCACTTACTAGGCTGTGCGACCTTAGGCTGAGCACTAACCCTTATGGAGGAACTAAGGATGTTCAGTTACCCCGAGGACTAAATGAGATAATACATGAAAAGCACCTAAAGCAGTGCTGACAGAGTAAGAATTCAACAAACACTATTTTTATGCATTTCTCTCATTTAAATATATTATATTCCATTCTTTGGTAGCATTCTTATGCAGCATTCTGACAACAAATACAGATGCAATTTTTCTTTTTAAAAAAGGTGCTTTTTACTGATCTCAGTAACTTGTAAATGAATGCTGATAAATTTTTAATGGCATAAAAGTTTTCCACTTCTACCATAAACCTTACTTTTCCCACCTTTTTATGGGATAATCCAATAGATTCTAAATCATGATAGAAATCTGAAATCCCCTAGAGAAACTATGTTTCCAAGTCAGGTTTTGGCTTAAACTTCCACTTTTCCCACAAATGGAGTTTGGGGAGATTACACAAATTTTCTTTGCACAGTGCCAGATCCCTACCTTCAATGAGTTAAATGCATCTTTAAAAAACACAAAAATGTCTACCGGGAAAAAAATCCAATATAACATTTAACTGAAGTAGTTTGTTTCCTGTCACCATTAAGATAATTAATGAAACAAGATTACAGCTGAGAAGCCCAAACATTCCTGACATGAGTGTGCTTCTAACTTGAAGGACCTCATTTTGCAGTGGGGGAGAGGACATCCTTAAAGAATGTTGTATATATAGAAGACATTAACCATTTTAAGTTGATAATGACCAAATGCAGCAAAATAAACAAACACCACCGTTGGCCCCAAACATGGCATATTTATGTAAACACTTCTAAATGTCTCTAGAGTACTGACATGCCTTCAAAAGCCAGGCAGAAAAGCAAAGAGCAGAGACAGAGAAAACCATCCTTACTGAATTTAAATCTGATCTCTTTAAATTATTGTCCTGAAAAATGCCTCAAGAGTTCATGATCTTTTCAACAGCACTGCTCTCCCCCAAGCACATATCCCAGCTCAAAGCACACTGCCCTAAAGGAGCCAAGAATGTGCAATGGGGAAAGGACAGTCTCTTAAGGAAATGCTGTTGGGAAAACTGAACAGCACATGAAAAAGAATAAAACTGAGCCACTACCTTACACCACACACAAAACCAACTCAAAACGGACTGAAGACTTGAATGGAAGACCCGAAACCGTAGAACTCCTAGAGGATGACACAGGTGGTAAATTTCTTGACATTGGCCTTGGCAATTACTTTTTTCCACCAAAAGAAAAGATAGCAAAAGCAAAAATTGATCCATGGGACTACACTAAATCTAAAAAGCATCCAAAAAGGAAACCACCAGCAAATTAAAAAGACAACCAACTGAACGGAGAAAATCACTGCAAATCAAATATCTGATAAGGAGTTAATATTAAAAATATATGAAGAACTCATTCAACTCAACAGTTAAAAAAACCTTGATAAAAAAAGGAGGGGAGCATTACAGGAACAGACATTATTTCAAAGAAGACATACAGATGGAGAACAGGTACATGAAAAGATGCTCAGTTATCACTAATTATCACGGAAATGCAAATCAAAACCACAATGTGATACTATCTCACATCTATTAAAATAGCTATCATCAAAAAATTAAGAAATAACAAGTACTGGGGAAAATGTGGAGAAAAGGGAACCCTCGTGCTCTGCTGGTGACAATGAAAACTGGTGCAGCCACTGTGGAAAACAGTATGGAAGGTTCTCCTAAAAATTAAAAACAGAACGAATAACATGATCACACAATTCCACTTCTGGGTATTTCTCGCAAGAAAACAGAAAAACTTGAAAAGATATATGCACCTTCATGTTCAATGCAGCATGATTTGCAACAGCCAAGACGCGGAAACACCTACATGTCCATTGAGGGATGAATGGATAAAGAAAACACAGTTTTAAAAATAAACAATGGAATATTACTCAGCCATGAAAAAGAATGAAATCTTGACATTTGTGACAACATGGATGAACCCTAAGGGCATTATGCTAAGTGAAATAAGTCAGACAGAGAAAGATATCAGATGATCTCATTCATATCTGGAATTAAAGATTCAAACAAAGAAACAAACAGCTCATAGATACAGAGACCATATTGGTGAGTGCCAGAGCTGGGTGAAAGGGTGGGCAAAATGAGTAAAGGAGGTCAGAAAAAGTACAAACTTCCCGTTATAAGAGAAGTAAGTCATGGGATATAACGTACAGCATGGTGACTGCAGTTAATAATACTGTACTGCCTATTTGAAAGGTACTAAGACTGTAAAAAAAAAGTTCACATCACAAGACAAAAAAACTGTAACTATGTATGGTGGCAGATGTTAACTACACTTACTGAGGTATTCATTTCACAATAGATACAGATACCAAATCATTATGCTGTATACCTGAAACTCATATAATGTTACATGTCAATTATACTGCAATTTTAAAAAAATAATGATACTTCTCTAGGGGAAAGTCTAACTTGAAAACTCAATCTAAAATATAAAAACTCAAATCATTTCTTGGAAAAAAGGGAAACTAGGAAGAGGATATTCTCTACACTAAACAGAAGAGATCCTAGTCACATCCTTACCTCTAACAGTGACAGAAAGGAAACTGGGATTATTAGGGAGAATATCCAGAGCCAAGCCTGTTACTTAAAAGATAAATACTGGGACTTCCCTGTCAGTCCAATGGTTAAGAGTCTGTGCTTCCAATGTAGGGGATATGGGTTCATTCCCCGGGCAGGGGAACTAAGATCCCACATGCCATGAGGCATGGCCAAATTAAAAGATAAATACTGAAGAATTCCTGAGTCTTATAAAGGCACACATATCTTGTGCTATCGGAGAAGGCAATGGCAACCCACTCCAGTACTCTTGCCTGGAAAATCCCATGGACGGAGGAGCCTGGTGGGCTGCAGTCCATGGGGTCGCTGAAGGTTGGGCACGACTGAGCGACTTCACTTTCACGCATTGGAGAAGGCAATGGCAACCCACTCCAGTGTTCTTGCCTGGAGAATCCCAGGGACGGGGGAGCCTGGTGGGCTGCCGTCTATGGGGTCGCACAGAGTAAGACACGACTGAAGCGACTTAGCAGCAGCAGCATCTTGTGCTATTTCTCTAAGGTTTGTTTAAGCTGAGTAGCTAAAATAATTAATCATCATCTATTCCTCACTCCATTGTTCAGATGCAAGAAGTTCTATCCCTAGGAGCTCTTCAAAAGTACACTTCCATCTGGTGATTTACACTTTCTCATTATATACAGTAAGGGTTTACTAAAAATAATATTATCAATAAATCAACTTTTAAGTCAAACAATGACATAGGTGCCTGCCAGTATCACAGTAGTTGACAGTCTTCCTCAAAGTATGTGAAAGAGCACGTGAAGGGAGCTCCATGCCCCTTCCCAGGCAGCATTCCCACACAAAGACCAGAAAACACAAGTGCTCTCACAGAGGAAAAGCCAAGTTCTAACCATAAAACATAAAAACTCATGCACCTTTCTTAAGAACTCAGACTAGTAACTAATGTGCTATCTGTGTAACACTAATGTTGATAAAGCATTTTTCAATCAAGAAAAAATATTCAAATATGGACATGAGTATTTTTAAATTAAAATATGACATAACTCACAGCACATACACTTTTTGCACTTCTCTAAAATTTATGACCATTAGCAATGGATCATTTCTTTGACTGTAATTATGAACACATTGAGGAAAAATGTGTAGGCCAACTGATTTTTTTAAACTGATGCTATACAATTTTCTTTCACTTATTTGATTTTTATTTTTAGTTATGAGAGAATTTAAAATACAGTAAAGTGTAATATAGCAAACTCAAATACAACAATTATAACACATGGCCATATTTGCTTCTGACTTTTTTTTTATTGAAACAGAAAACTCAGGTAACTTGGTTTTCCTGCTCATTCTACCATACTCTCTGCCTTGCTGTTATCGTTGTTGAGTTGCTCAGTCAAGTCCGAGTCTTTACAACCCCATGGACTGCAGCAAGCCAGGTTTCTCCACCCTTGACTATCTCCAGGAGCTTGCTCAAACTCCTGTCCATTGAGTCAATGCCATCCAACCATCTCATCCTCTGCCATCCCCTTCTCCCGCCCTCAATCCTTCCAGCATCAGGGTCTTTTCCAATGAGTCAGCTCTTCACATCAGGTGGCCAAAGTACTGGACCTTCGGCTTCAGCATCAGTCCTTCCAACGAATATTCAGGACTGATTTCCTTTAGGATGGACTGGCTGGATCTCCTTGCTGTTCAAGGGATTCTCAAGAGTCTTCACCAGCACCATAGTTCAAAAGCATCAATTCTTTGATGCCCAGCTTTTCTTTATGGTCCAACTCTCACATCCATACATGACTACTGGAAAAACCATAGCTTTGACTACAGGGACCTTTGTTGGCAAAGTGATGTCTCTGCTTTTTAATATGTTGTCTAGGTTGGTCACAGCTTTTCTTTTAATTTCATGGCTGCAGTCATCATCTGCAGAGATTCTGGAGCCCAAGAAAATAAGGTCTGTCACTGTTTCCATTTTTTCCCCATCTGTCTTCCATGAAGTCATGGGACCAAATGCCATGATCTTAGTGTTTTGAATGTTGAGTTTTAAGCCGCCTTTTCACTCTCATTCTTCACCTTCATCAAGAGCCTCTTTAGTTCCTCTTCACTTTCTGCCATAAGGGTGGTGTCATTCGTATATCTGAGGTTACTGATATTTTTCCTGGCAATCTTGATTCCAGCATGCGATTCATCCAGCCTGGCATTTCGCATGATGTAGTCTGTATGTAAGTTAAATAAGCAGGGTGACAATATACAGCCTTGACGTATTCCTTTCCCAATTTAGAACCAGTCTGTTGTTCCATGTCTGGTTCTAACTGTTGCTTCTTTACCTGCATATAGATTTCCCAGGAGGCAGGTAAGGTGGTCTGGTATTCCCATCTCTTGAAGAATTTTCCACAGTTTGTTGTGATCCACACAGTCAAAGGCTGTAGTCAATGAAGCAGATGTTTTTCTGGAATTCCCTTGCTTTTTCTATGATCCAACAGATGTTGGCAATTTGATCTCTGGTTCTTCTGCCTTTTCTAAATCCACCTTGAACATATGGAATTTCTTGGGTCATGTACTGTTGAAGCCTAGCTTGGAGGGTCTGGAGTTCTACCTTGCCAGTATGTGAAATGAGTGCAACTGTGAGGTAGTTTGTATATTCTTTGGCATTGCCCTTCTTTGGCATTGGAATGAAAACTGACCTTTTCCAGTCCTGTGGCCACTGCTGAATTTTCCAAATTTGCTGGCATACTGAGTGCAGCACTTTCACAGCATCATCTTTTAGGATATGAAATAGCTCAACTGGAATTTCATCACCTCCACTAGCTTTGTTCGTAGTGATGCTTCCTAAGGCCCACTTGACTTCACACTCCAGGATGTCTGGCTCTAGGTGAATGATCACACCATCTCAAGTTATCCAGGTCATTAAGACCTTTTTGGTACAGTTCTTCTGTGTATTCTTGCCACCTCTTCTTAATATCTTCTGCTTCTGTTAGGTCCACACCATTTCTGTCCTTTATTGTGCTCATCTTTGCATGAAGTGTTCCCTTGATATCTCTGATTTTCTTGACGTGATCTCCAGTTATTTCCATTCTATTGTTTTTTCTATTTCTTCGCATTGTTCACTTAGGAAGGCTTTCTTATCTCTCCTTGCTATTCTTTGGAACTCGGCATTCAGATGAGTACATCTTTCCTTTTTTCCTCTGCTTTTCACTTTTCTTCTGTCAGGTATCTGTAAGGCCTCCTCAGACAACTATTTTGCCTTCTAATCATAGTTCTTCAGGCACTCTGTCTATTCAGAAGTAAAAGTCCTGCTAAAATTCATGTATCTTCTTCTAAACCATGTTTTTAAAAACATAAATTTTCAGAATATATGTTGATCCACAGACAACACAGATTATTTTATTTTAACATTTGTAAGTAGTATCACATTTAACTTTTTGTGACTTGCTTTCTTTTTTCTGAACAAAATGTTTCCAAGAGTTGCCTATGTGGACACAGGTAGACCTGGTTTGTCCATTTTGCCTGTATAACAGTAATAAATTGCACTGAAATACCATTGCAATATTTATTATCCATTCGTCTGTAGTCTGATCATTTGTTTCTAAATTTTTCCTATTACAAATTTAACTGAAATAAAAATGATTGTACATGTATCCTTTTGCTAAGTGCAAGGTTCACTTTGCAGAGTTATATATCCCTTTAATTGCTGTTCCTAGGATTTGTTCATTTCCAACTTCACAAAATCTTGCCAAAAACTACACATCCCTCTACAGCGTATTAGGGTTTCTCTTCCCCACAGCCGTGTCAAACTTTAGATATACTTGCACTATTCAAGCGTGTGAAACAGCATCTCATTATCTGAGAATGAGCCAATTTTTACTGTTTTGTTAGACAAGCACGCCTTCTCTTCTGTCATGTTCCTATTTCTAGGTCACTATATAAATCTGCTCCTTTCCCATGCTCACCCATGGAGCCATGCACTACAGAATTTTGAATTTCACATTCAGTCTTTCAATAAAACAAAATCTCCTTTATAATTATGATTTTCAAGTTGGCATAAGCCTTTAGAAAAATTATGATATACAGTATCTTTAATAAAAGCATCCAATGTGCTAAAATTTCATACAGCTTTATCCAGCAAAAAAGGTAGACATCTTACCCATAGACAGATAATTTGGTCCTTCTCTTAAAAAAAAAAATAACACTTTTACTGGGCTATAACTCACATACCATACCATAAAATTTGCCCTTTTAAAATGGACAATTAATTGGTCTTTCGTACATTCACAAAACTGTGTGTCCATCACCACTATCTAATTGCAGAACACTTCATCACCTTAAAAAGGAACTCCGTAGCCATCAGTAGTCACACACGCACACCCTTCTCTGATGACGGAGGCAGTCTAGTCCAACTTCAGTGCCCTTGAAAAGTCACGGTTTGCGCACAAATCAGAGCAGTCCTACCTAACAACATATGAATACCATAAGTTTCTTTGAGATACAAGTTTCTTTGAGATACTGTCATACAGACACACAGTATGCAGTTCACTGTTCTTTCTCTTTAAAAAATGCCGATGGTAATCTGGCCACGAGTACTTAGGGGTGAGCTGGATATGGTAGCCTTCACTAGGCACTGCAATGGTAAGTGCCTCACTGGAATGAAACAGATGACAGATTTTAGGGCACATGTTCTATCTCTTTTACCAAATGAGGTAAACAGCCTTTAACAAATAGGGCTGTGAAAGAGCCTAAAGAGCCTGAGTGCCAGCAATCTACTGGTTAAAACACCAGAATTTTGTTTTGCAACTATTTCCACAGGATGTTAATGGATGTCCACCAATCTTCCAGATAACCTGAAAGCAAATACAGACACTGGACAGCTCACTAGTACCTCAGAGAAAGCTACACTGTTTAATGGAAAACAAAAGGTGTAATAAGGAAACCTGAGCTCCGTATGTGACACCAGGGGCCCAGCTTACAACAGGGCTGTCATAACTTTGGTATCCTTAGCTTTTCTGGTGCCAAATTCTCCTGCAAAACTGCCTCAGGATGTAAGTGGAGTGTTTCCAACTCTCAAAGCAATGAATTCTCCAGCTTTACCTCTGGCTTAATTACATACACTCCAGGCACAAACATAATACAAAGAGAATGGCGTAAGAAATAAGCCTTGCGACTCAAGTAAAACACAGTAAAGCAGAACCCAACAGGCTCTTTAAAGTGGATCATACAATGATGACCACAGAGCATTTCACAGAAAGTGCACAGGAAGCAACTGCTTATCCACATTTTTCACCCCCCACAGTGGTAAAAAATACAGTATATAATTATTGGTTATCTGTTGTATTTTACAAGTTCATACTATTTTATAACCACAATTTTGGAAATATTCCATCATAATAATAGAGTGTGATAGACTAAAACTTACTTTCCTTCTTTGAGGCATTCAGATTCAGGATGGCTGAGTAGATAAAGAGACTGTCTCAAAACCTTGTCAAAAGGTGGTAGAATTGCTGAATTTTAGGGTATGAAGAAAGCTTCAGGATTCAATGATTTCAGATGATGAAGAAACTAAAGCTCAGAAGAGTTATTAGCAATTTGCTCAATGTCACCAGATGAATTAATGGCAAAGCCAGGAGGAGAACCCAAACCTCCTGACTCCCAACTCTGCATTTCCATACATCCATGTTCCTTTCCTGCAAACAAATGATGAAATAGGTATGGAAGATTCTGGGCTATTTGATTCAGCACACTATCTTGCCTTCTAAAATGCCAAATCTCCTCTCACATTAGCTTACCACCCACTTCCAAAAAAAGTTACAGCAAAATGCAGAGCAGCTACCATTTCTGCCAATCTGAAAGAAAGAGTAGATCAAAAAAAGGGGTCAAGTGGTACACTGCAAATGAGGTGAGCATAGCAGGGTTGTGGGAATAGCAAATGAACAAACAAGGATGGGAAGACTCTGTTTAGGCCTCAACATTACTGAACAAGAGGGCTCCATGACGTAACTTGTTCTAGATATCTGAAAATGGTGATTACCTTAACTTTTAATTTTTAAAGTTTTATTAAAACGCATAGACTAGAAGTATAAAAAAAAAAAAGCAATAGTCAGTGGGATAGTGTGACCAGAATAATATTTTTAAATCATCTTCAGGGAATTCCCTGGTGGTCCAGGGGTTAGGACTCTACACTGGTCAGTGAACTAAAATCCCAGAGGCTGTGCTGCATGGCAAAAAAAAAAAATTAAACCATCCTTCACACAGTGGAAAGGAGAACAGAGTTGAATGGGGGTAGAACATGAGAGGAAACAGGGAGTGCAATTAGGAGGCTACTGGAGAAGTCTAAGAGAAATGAAGGTGGCTTAGCCAAGGTCAGTAGTGGAGTAAATAGATATTTCTGGGATGCAAGGATAACTTATTTAACTTATAGGCCGAGTACATCATAAGAAATGCCAGGCTGGATGAAGCACAAGCTGGAATCAAGATTGCTGGGAGAAATATCAATAACCTTAGATATGCAGATGACACAACCCTTATGGCAGAAAGTGAAGAGGAACTAAAAAGCCTCTTGATGAAAGTGAAAGAGAGTTAAAAAATTGGCTTAAAACCCAACATTCAGAAAACTAAGATCATGGCAACTGGTCCCATCACTTCATGGCAAATAGATGGGGAAACAGTGGACACAGTGACAGACTTTATTTTTGGGAGGCTCCAAAATCACTGCAGATGGTGACTGCAGCCATGAAATTAAAAGACACTTACTCCTTGGAAGGAAAGTTACGACCAACCTAGACAGCATATTCAAAAGCAGAGACATTCCTTTGCCAACAAAGGTCCATCTAGCCAAGGCTATGGTTTTTCCAGTGCTCGTGTATGGATGTGCGAGTTGGACTATAAAGAAAGCTGAGCACCGAAGAATTGATGCTTTTGAATTGTGGTGCTGGAGAAGACTCTTCAGAGTCCCTTGGTCTGCAAGGAGATCCAACCAGTCCTTCCTAAAGGAAATAAGTCCTGAATATTCATTGGAAGGACTGATGCTGAAGCTGAAACTCCAATCCTCTGGCCACCTGATGTGAAGAACTGACTCATCTGAAAAGACCCTGATGCTGGGAAAGATTGAGGGCAGGAGGAGAAGAGGATGACAGAGGATGAGATGGTTGGATGGCATCACCGACTCAACGGACATGAGTTTGAGTAAACTCTGGGAGTTGGCGATGGACAGGGAGGCCTGATGTGCTGTAGTCCATGGGGTCACAAAGAGTCGGACACGACTGAGCGACTGAGCTGATCTGAAGGATAGTTCCACATACACAAATCAATTAATATGACACATAGCATTTTTAAAAAATTAATAAAAACCACATGATCCCCTCAACAGATGCAGAAAAAGCATTTGATAAAATTCAACCCTCTTTCATGATTAAAAAAAAATGTTCAACAAACTAGGAATAAATGGAAATTACTTTAACATAAGGAAAGCCATACAGAAAAAGCCCACAGCTAACATCATACTCAACAGTGAAAACCTGAAACTGGATACTAAGATCAGGCACAAGGCAGGGATGCCCACTCTCACCATTTCTACTTGACAGAGTACCAGAAGTCCCAGGCAAAGCAACTGGGCAAGAAAAAAAATAAAAGGCATCCAAGTCAGAAAGTAAGAAGCAAAACTGGACCTGTTTGCAGATAACATGTTTTTATATACAGACAACCTATGGACTCCACCAAAACCCCAAACTATTAGAACTAATAAATATAGTAAAGCTGCAGGGTACAAAATTAATGTACATTAATAAACAAAATACCTAAAAAGGAAATTAAGAATCCCATTTACAACAGCATCAGAAAGAATAAAACACTAAGAAACAAAACTGAGGACGTGAAAGACTATAAAACATTGACAACAGAAATTAAAGACACAAACAAATGGAAAGACATCTCATGTTCATGGATTGGAAGACTTAATATTGTTTAAATGTCAATACTACCCAAAGAGATCACATATTCAATGCAATCCCTATTAAAGTCTCAATGGCATTTTTTATAGAAAGAGAAAAAACAATTCTAAAATTCATACTGAACCACAAAAAACAACAAATAGCCAGTTTTTAATATCAATTAAAAGGTGATATATACATACAATGGGATATGATTCAAGCTTAAAAAAGAAAGAAACTCCCTGTAATACGCAGCAACACAGATGAACCCTGAAGACACTTTACTAAGTGTAATAAGCCAGCCACAGAAGCACAAAGAACACATGATCCCACTCATATGTGGTATGAAGACTGTCAACCTCATAGAACAGAAAGGTGCTTACTAGAGGCTAGGGAGAACCTTAAAGCGAAAGGTACCCATCAAAATTTAGTTCTGTGTGCAAGATGAATAAGTTCTAAAGATCTGCATACAACGCTGTGCGTATAGATACCACTGTCCTGTACACTTTAAAAATCTGTTACAGGATATATCTCATTTTAAGTGTTCTTACATAATAATTAAAAAAAACATTTTAAGACATAGACATAATTGGGAAATATTTTATTTTTTTTTCTTTTAAAAATAATTTTATTCTAATATATTTCAAACTCAGCAAATATACACCCTTTTTTACTTAACAGATGTTAGATTTCATGGTATTTTAAAAAAATTTTATTTATTATTTTTGGCTGTGTTAGGTCTTAGTTTCCACACGTAGGATCTTTCATTGGGGCATACAGGCTTCTCTCTAGTTGTGGTATGCAGTCTCAGTGGCCTCTCGACGTGCGGAATCTTAGTTCCCCAACCAGGGATCCAATACCAAGTCCCCTGCATTGCAAGGCAAGACCACTGCACCACCAGGAAAGTCCCAGATTTTATGGTATTTTTTTATCAGTGTGAATTTAGTAACCGTCTAAATGGCCAACAATAAAAAATTGATTAATTAAATGTATGCGTATGATAAAATATCCTGCAAGCTTTATATTTTTTATATTAAAAATAGATTGTTATAATTTCTGAATTTTACTAAGGAGCATATTAATATAATCTTAATATAATCTCAACTATGTGAAAATATACATATATATTTTTTTTTAATTTTATTTTATTTTTAAACTTTACATAATTGTATTAGTTTTGCCAAATATCAAAATGAATCCGCCACAGGTATACATGTGTTCCCCATCCTGAACCCTCCTCCCTCCTCCCTCCCCATACCATCCCTCTACCTCGGGTTACAATCTCATGACTTTATATCCTACAGCAGTATTTTTCATATTGCAATTTGTAATACGAAGGTCACAAAATCAACTTAATAGACCAAGGTCAGCATTTTAAACTAAATAAGATAGATACTATCAGACTGTACCACATGTAGTAAGAGTATTATTCCATGAAACTTTGGTTTCAGATATCCGTATACTAATTGTATAACTGGATTCTAATATAAAATATGTCTCCAACTATGAGTCACAGTCCAAAAAAATTTTGTGTAACATTCCTTAGGAAATTGAGAATACTTATCTTCCCTAAAATCTTTGTCAAAGTTCTACATTAGGCTCAAGTGAAACAAGCTACAACAAGTTCAAGTAGATACCTACTATAAACATATTCATCTGCCAAAAAAATACATCATTTGGTCTTTTTTTAAAAAAGAATAGCACAAGCAATATTCAAGCATTACTGGAATGTTAGGCACAAATTATGTTGTTTCTACTAACCATGGAGATACACAGATTACTAAAGGAACATAATGCTAATTTTCTTTAGCCACTAAACCATTCTAACCATTCAACTGCTCCTAACTTTAGGGATTAAACACCACCAATGCACATTCACAATGGCAATGCTTTCAGATTTTTCAGGAAAATACCTTACTCTCCCAAATAATACGCCTACTTCTCGTTGAAGAATTCAGAGATGATATACTACAGCTCTGAAAAGTTCTTTTCAGAAAACTTCCTGCCTTAAGCAATAACCGTTTGTAAATAACTGAGGGTAAAAGTAAAACATTATCTGCCAAGTCGACAGTCTTCTAGGTTCAATTAGCTCCCTTTCTCAACAGCACCACTACTGCCGCTGTGGATGGGAATTCCCTGTTTTGGACTGTTATCCTGAACCCTGACCAAATCCCAGTGCCGCATCTCCTGCTCCCCCCAACAGGCACTGTGACAACCAAACGCGCGCCCATACCCTTCCACATGCCCTCTGCAGACATGATGCCTTTCCAACGGAGAACCACCAAAAAATACCAAGGATTCTCCTTAGTTAAGTGTGACGACCACACAATGAACTGCGGCCTCCAACTCAGGGCAGAAACGCTGGGCAGCTATCAGTGCCTTGAATTTAAACATTTCCATGGAAGTATTAAGATCATGTGGTCTGAAGTAGAAAGAATATCTACCACTTTTCTTCTAGTGCTAGGCAGTTCCTGGCTGTTATTTTCAAAGTGGGATACAGCAAATGTAGACATTTAAGGGAGGGGAGGGAAGAAGGTTAACATGGATTCTATAAGTATTTTAACTTAAAAGTTTCTATTCAATACAGAAGGATGAGACAGAATTACAAAAAAAACGCCTAAGATTATTTGCTTGGACCAAGTCTACAGGTACATTTGTGTGTGTGTGTGTGTGTGTGTGTGTGTGTGTGTGTGTGTGTGTGTGTGTGGTGCACGGACTTAAGAGAAAAGTCACTGAGTAATATGTGACAAGTCTTATCAGATTGAGAAGAATATATAACACTTCCTAAACACCTGTGTCCAGAAACCATGCCAAATGCTCATTTAACACCTGCAGAAAGCTTATAGGAGGGGAAACTGAGGTACAGGAAGGTTAAATAACTTGTTCAAGACCATCTAGTGATTAAGTGGCTGAGATAGGATTCAGATCCAGATCAACTCCAGGGCCCTCACTGAGAGCTGTATCATTTCAAGGCACTAATAACACTGGAGGAAAGGATTTTTAAGAGCAGGGAAGAATTTATCTGAAAACTATGAAAAATGTTGAATACACTAAAGTTAACTATGAAAAGGTTATCAACAAAAATGCCTATGACCCAAGAAAAATTAGATTTTCATCCCAAGGCTCTTAAGCAATCATATTTAAACTCTGCACTTAAAAGTTCACATTACAAAGAAGCTCAAATTAAATGAACTCTGAACTCCATTTTGCACATGCTGCCTTGCACATAATACTGTTTTTAAACATTGTTAGCCTGTTTGGTGTGGCTTAGAGGCATTTTGTTCCAAAAAAAAAAATCTTTACTTATTTGGCTAGACCAAGTCCCAGTTGCAGCTCATGGGATCTTTCAGTTGCAGCATGTGGGATCTAGTTCCCTGACCAGGGATCGAACCAGGGATGCCTGCATTGGGAGCTCAGAGTCTTAGCCACTGGACAACCAGGGAAGGCCCAAGAGGCATTTCTATTTTAACAACCACGTGATACTTCATTACTTCAAGATATATAAAAGCAAATTACTATTATTACCCTAATAGATTATACATTGCAAAGGGGAAAAGGCAAATTTATAATGGATAAATCTGGCACACGAAAACTTAACCAAGAGTGAGATATAACATCACTGATAATGAAACTAACATCGTGGGCCTCCTGATGTTAAGCACTGAGAAGGACAAAACATCCTGCCTACAATATCTACCCTGAAGTTATTCAAGAAGGAACAGATAAATTCAAATAAGGGATATTATGCAAAATAACTGGGTTCCCAAAATGCTGTCGTCATGGAAGACACCTCCCCCTTCCTAAAAGAGAGCTAAGGGACTAGTATGGAGTACGATATATGACGCCAACTCTTTGGAAAAGCCCCTGATGCTGGGAAAGATTGAAGGCAATGGAGAAAGAGAAGAGGGTGGCAGACGATGACATGGTTAGATAGCATAACCGACACAATGGACATGAATCTAAGCAAACTGGGAAACAGTGGAGGACAGAGGAGTGTGCTGCAGTCCATGGGGTCACAAAGAGTCAGACACGACAGTGACTAAACAACAAATATGACACCTAAATGCAATATATTTCTTGACTGAATTCTAGATTTCAAAATGTTTAAAGTAACCTATAAAGAACAGTATTAGAACAACTGGGGAAATACACAATGTGGACTATAAGTTAGATGGTGATAATACGTCAATACTGTTTACTTAATGTGAACATTACCTAAAGGATTAAGATAGAATAACAGAACCATTCTTCATGGAAAAAGGAAGGAGCAATAAATCAAGAAGCAGAAGTCAGAGAGTAAGATAGGAATTCAGGCCACTGCAACTTAAACCCCTGTCTTCCTTTTCGTATAACCTCAAGCACAAGCGTGCTGCTGACAGAACTTCAACACCGCATCTCTAAAGTAAAAGCCCAGTGTGCACAAAAGGTGAGTGTTCACTCATTCACCAGTATTTATTAAATATATGTGTGTGTCAGACTCCATGGCCGCAATACACAATAAAAATAAGACTCTGGAATCAGTGCCCAGGTTTGAATCCTAGCTTTACGAAATCGCAACTCCACTACGTGCTATTGGAGTAACTTTCGGCCAATTACTAAATGTCTTAGTGCTTTGATATCCTCATTTTTAAAGGGAAGATAATAACAGTACTTACTTTAAAGAGCTGCTGTGAAGATTAAATGACACAATACATGTAAAATGCTAGAATGCTGCCTGGCATATACTAAACAACCCAGTAGAGAATAGCTAGCTGCTTTTTTTTGTTATTATTAGGCACTGGAGATACAAAGTCAAAGAAGATATATATATAAAAGATTTATGTGCGTGTGTGTGTGTATAAAAGTGTCAAATGCCTCAGAGGGGTCCTTCCCCAACACAGTCCCTGGCGCACACAGAAGGGGCTCAACAAATACCTGATGAACCAATTAATATAAAGAAAGAAATATTCACTGAGTTGGGACTTCCCTGGTGGCCCAGTGGCTGAGACTCTGCACTTCCAAGGCAAGGGTTTGATCCCTGGTCAGGAAACTAGATCCCACAAGCCATAACTAAGAGTTTGTACACTGCAATTAAAGATCCTGCCTGCCGCAACGAAGACCCATCGCAGCCAAATATTTTTTTTTTTTTCCCAAATATTTTTTAATTAAAAAAATAAAGGATTCACTGATTTGGCAATATGGAAAAAATAGTGACTGGTGACTTCAGTGAGACCACAGGGTACCTAAATGCAAATTCAAAAAAGACGTATTCTTTGGGTGGGCACGTAGATTGATAAGCAGGGCTCAGGCTGGACTTCAGCAGCCCTCCCCACTAACACACACAACACCCTCAGGGCTGGCACAATGCGCGGTGAACAACTGCAGCTGGTTAAAGAGTGAGCAGAGATATGAAGTGACAGCAGCAAGTACAGACGCTACTCCTTCATTCCCTGTCCGAGAAGGAAACGCACAGGCCTCTGTATGGGGAAATTTCTCCAATTTTAAAAGTGGTGAGAGAATGCACTTAAAATGACAAAAAGATGGTTAAATTTGATGTACAATAAGAAACTAATATAAAAATAAAAGGGGGAAAGAACACATGCGAAAGAATGCTAGGAAACTTTATAGGAAGATTAAATTTGGTGCAGAACTTAACAAAATTTATGGATGACTTTAAAGGAAGTTAAAAAGTGGTGTTTACAAGAGATCTTTTTGGGGTGCTGGAAAAGTACCACTGTCATGCAATGATTACACAACTCTACAAATCTGCTAAAAATCATTGAACTGTACACTTCAAAAAGACAAATTTTGCAGTATATAAATTAGGCCTCAATAAGGCTGTTGTGTTTTTTTTTAAGTGGTATCTGTTTGCTGAAGTATGGAGGGAAAATTACACTATTAGAGTTTCTCTGACTAAAGAAAGGAAGTAGCCAAGAGGAAAAGTACAGTAATTCATTTGACAGGAAAATAAAAAGGAAATTTTTCATAGATTAAGAAATACTAATGTTTTCACTTCAGCCCAATGAAGAATAGTATTGCATCTCTGGGTAACTATAGACCTGGCAAAGACCACAAAATCTTCCTATCTTAAGAGTATAAAGACAATAGATTTGGAAATCTTAAACGTGGCATTAAGGAGAAGGAACACTTCAGCTTACTTTCCTATCCTCCTCACTTTCCTTTCCCCAGAAGAGAATAACAATTTATTCTAATCTCACATTACTGCATGTGCTGAGATACAGAGATGGTAGCCCCTCTGAGAAGAATTTTTAAAAATTTGAAAGCAGGAAATCAAATTGTTTTAAAAGAACCTATGGTAATTTCTTTACATGTCTGATGACAATCAGTCAATTCCCTCAGTCAGTCAAAACATCTACATGGGGTATTTTTTGGTATTTTTGGAGAATATTAATTTGCATTGGTTCAGGGACTTTTGCGGAAGTTTCCCAAAACAGCAATACTGTATTTTAAAATATTTACCCTATTTGTAACTACAAAGATCAAGCAAAAATGCACCTACAAACAACCATAATTCACATTTGCTTTGAGGTATGAAAATATTAACCTACTCTGACCTCCCCTGGCACCAACTCCAGCAAATCCTGGGTCAAGTCTCAGCTTCCAAAACAGTGCAGGTGTCTCTAATTTCAGACCTGTGTGTCTCCTCTCTGACTTTGGCTAAATCAGTAGCAAGCCCAGAAAATAAAAACAAAAAGCCATGGCATGTAGGTATTTTCTCTCTTCCTCCATAAAAGAATGTTCCAGCAGATACAAATGAAATAACCTATTAATGTATAATTCTATCTCCTCTGTGTATAATAAGAGTCAAAACAGTTCAAGACAGTGATATTCATGGTGTTAATCCATCTAGACTTGAAAAATTGTAATACTGATGAACTTTAAAGTTTACAGTACCATGCCTAACCTTCAGTAGGCAGTCAATAAATGTTTCTTTCCTTTCCATTAATTCTTAGAGTATTTCCATAAAATAGTTCCTGTTCATTATACCCCCATAAAAAGCAGGCGAATAAAAAAAGATAGTTTCCTGACTGCACACCTGGATCAGACTCTGAAAATTCAGGCCACCAGATGATGATGAAGGCTGTTTTGCAAAAGTTAAATTTTACTCTCTCTGCCTCCCTCCCTTCTGCTACAGGAAGTGGCTCGCCTGTTTTTCCCCGCAGCAAGGTACCAGCTGTCCCGTTCTTTGGGACTGGAAGCCGGTCTCGAGAACCTATTCTAAGTGCAGGTGCAGCAAGAGCCCAGATTACTGTCATCAGCCCACAGAACCCCACGGTCAAGCTCCCAGGGTTCCTGGTTGGAAGATCACGGGGAGTACTGCCATTGGTTTTTTGGTGACCAATTTCACCCTCCAAATGATCCAAGTTTCCTGCCCCGAGGAAAGGGGTCTCCACACACCTAAGAATATGGAAAACTAAAACTACGTGCAACGGCACTCATCTCTGCTTTGACAGGAAATGTTCTGCCAGAAATAGGCTTGCAGAGCTGCACAAAGCTGCCGTCTATAATTCTTTGTGGGCATCTGATACAAGACAGATAAATAAGTCAAAGTCACAACTGGTGTACTTTTGTTCAGGCTCCGGAGCTTAAGATAGGAACACAAGCATGCTGTGTGTGTCAAATCAAACTCTAGTGGTTGCAGACGGACAGACGATTCTGTCCTCAGTGACAAAATGTATAGCTGTCAGCAAAAACTGGCTGGAGTTAGAGTTGTCAGCATGGCCTGGCCACTGTCACGATACGCCCTTTGATTGCATCTAGTCACCAGACAGGCTACTGAGTTTTAGTGACCAGAACAATTAGCTGGCCTGTCATCTCCCACTACCTCGAGCTAGTTTCTACAATGGCTCCAATACAAGACCTTGTGACTCCTCAGGAGTGGGTCATGGGGAGTGGGCCAGTGGGGTGTGTGTGGGTGTGCGTTTGTGTGTGATTTCATGGTTCAGTTCTACGACTACCAGAATTTTAACTTGGTTGTGCTGCTTACTGGCATTCAATACCCTCTGACAAGACCCTAGACGTAGTCCACAACACTAGACAAACTATCACAGGGCCATTACGGGGCCACGATGAGTATTTCCCTAAAAAATAACCAAATTCAATCAATCCAAGTTCAGTAGAACTGAAAACACTAACAAACACCTTAGAGAAGAAGGCAGGAAAGTGTAAATAAACCTGGGACCTACCTTGTTTACAACTCCCACAGACAGATGAAATTCAATTCCATGCCAATCATACCCCTTCGATCACTAAAACACAAACAGAAAAATAAAAGTTCATGCCATATAAGCAGTTCTTCCAGTTCCTACAAGGTGCTTGGTTTCAGAGGTGACCAGCTTTTTATCTGCTTCCTATTCTCTCCACACCCACAACAGCAGCTGAGTGTCACTGGCAAAAAGGCCCAGATATTGGGGGCAGGAGGAGAAGGGGACGACAGAGGATGAGACGGCTGGATGGCATCATCGAGTCGATGGACGTGAGTCTCAGTGAACTCCGGGAGTTGGTGATGGACAGGGAGGCCTGGCGTGCTGCGATTCATTGGGTCGCAAAGAGTCGGACACGACTGAGCGACTGAACTGAACTGAACGTGGAGTTAGATACAGGTAATACTGATTGAACACTAACTATATGCTAGGCACTATTCTAAGTGCTTAAATGTACTAATTAATTTAATTCTCACAACCCTATGAGATATTGATCAATTCATTTTACATACAAATGACAACTAACCTGTACCTCTGAAAATTGCTCTTTCAGTTCAGTTCCGTCGCTCAGTCGTGTCCGACTCTTTGAGACGAGAAGCCAAAAGCAAAGGAGAAAAGGAAAGATATAAGCATCTGAATGCAGAGTTCTAAAGAATAGCAAGAGGAGATAAGAAAGCCTTCCTCAGCAATCAATGCAAAGAAATAGAGGAAAACAAAAGAATGGGAAAATTGTTCTTATTAGTGTTAAGAAATGCCTCTTAAAAATGCAGGCAATCTCAAAAAATTTTTAAAATGTAGGCAATCTCAACCACTGTTGCTGGGCTGTCTCAATGGTTGATGTTTATAAAATGTTCCAAATTCATCCATTCATTTTATATTTATTAAGTCCCCATGGTGAGCTGAGCACTACACTAGGTGTTAAACAGGATTCAGTCTCTGTCCTACAGGAGTTGAGAAACTAGTTGGGGAGATCATACTAAATCCAAGAAACAGTCCAAGAAATGGAATGTCCTATTATAATGTACACTCTCTCTGTGCAATCATTCAGTTAAAAAAAAAAATCAGTAACCTTTGGGAAAAGCAAAGGAAAGCTTCACAGAAGAAGTGCTCTAAAGTTGGACATTTAAAAAAAAAAAAAAAGGCAGACAGGAGAAACGCCCTACAGGCATGGAAACGAGAACAAAACCATGAGGCAGAGACAGTCGATCCGGGTCCTTCATCATCTGATCCCATCCAGTCTCACCAGCCTTTGCCCTTGTCCACTGGCCTCTCTCCCCCTCCTCATTAATCATGTCCAAATTCTTCCTTCTAGAATACACAATCTTTGATAGCTCTGTTGTTTCTCCTATTGCCTTGAAAGTTCCCCCACTCCCCAACCCCAGACTTTTTCCCTGGTAGGTAACATTAACTAATCCTAATACAGAGTAGGTACTCAATAAAATATAACCTCTGTTATAAATACTGTTATTCAAGATTCCACTGAAACATTTTTCTATAACCTTTTCCAATTCTCCAGAGTTAATCTACTGGCCTCTCTGCCATACCTGCATGGAACGGCATTTGTCCATTTCTCCACCAGGACAATAAAACATTCTCCTGTCCTCAGGTTTCTTTTTCGCTCATCTCTTACTTGAACAGGTAACATCTTTTATATGACCCTATATCCCCCAAGACCTAGTGTCTGGCACGTAATAGGTGCCAATTATGCACTTGTTGACTGAAGGTCCGACAGACTCAAATTTACAAAATGAATAACGATAGGATTCCTCTAAAAAATCAGGACTTCGGTGGTGGTCCAGTGGTTAAGACTCTGCACTTCCACTGCAGGGGGCATAGGTTCAATTCCTGGTCAGGGGAACTAAGATTCCACATGCCCCATGGAGCAGCTAAAAAATTAAAATATTAAAAAGACTAAAAAGTCAGTTATTTAGTACATTTAAACAATTCAGTTTGTCAGAAATTTAATGTACTTTAACATCTTCATGAATATGTATGCTACATAATTATACCAACAATTCATGCACAAAAAAGTCAAAGTGGATTCACCAAACACAACCAGCTGACTAGTTTTTGCTTGATAAAAAAATAAGGTCCTCATCCATGCAATGGACAAAGGTAAAATTAAGTGAATTGACTATTTAGATATTGTGGATGGTGATCTTTCTCACTGAAATGATCCAACTTGAATGCAGTTGTTTAGTTTCTAAGTCAGGTCCAACTCTTTGTGACCCCATGGACTGCAGTCTGCCAGACTACTCTGTCCATGGGATTTTCCAGGCAGGAATACTGGAGCGAGCTGCCATTTCCTTCTCCAGGAAATCTTCCCGATCCAGGGATGGAACTCATGTCTCTTGCTCAGCAGGAGGATTCTTTACTGCTGAGCCACCTGGGAAGACGTATGTATGTTTAAATAGGTATTTATACTGGCTTTAGTCACAGATGGTAGAGGTTACAAATTTAGAAGACCAATCATAAATTCAAGGTTTATTTATAGAAACTTTCCATATGGTAAGAGTTTAAGAAGTAAGACAGCAGCCTTTTTCTCTGCCCAAAGCAGAGGGTAGCAGAGTGCCAAAGGACCAGACCCTCTCTTGACTCTGCTCCTGACACTGCTTCCAGCAGAGGAAGAAAAGTGCCGGCCAAGCAGGAGCCTCACTGGCAATGAATCACCCACGGCAAGGGGCATTTTGAATGTCTGTGCTATTCAAGGCTTAAGTATTCACTTTATAGAGGTCTGTGTTCATTGAAAGCACAATTTGTGGCTTGGAACTTAAAAAATGTTCTAATGTGCTGGTTTGTCCACATACTAATTGAGTCAGCCAGGTTTGAACATGCCAAGCTTAAAATACTCTCTCGATAGTTGTGCAAAGGTATGAGCTCAATCCTTTATTCTCAGGAAAAGGAACTCAGTCAGGGAGAATGACTATAGCAATAGTCTTTCGGTGAAAGCCATAGCAGAACAAGTCAACCAAATAGTTCTGAGTTACTATTTTAAAATATCATAATAGAAATAAGATATGTGCTAATGACAGATTGCCTACAATGATTAATCTCACTTAAAATGAGATCCTGGTTTCTAAGTTCCAAGTTGTCAGAGAAAGTATTTTGAAACTGATTTCTACATGAGACCATCTCATAAAAAAGTTGTTTTAGTCATCCACTGACTAAACCCCTTCAGAATCCAGTCTAACTTACTTTATATTGAAACAAATTAAGTGCTTTATATGAACAGTATTATAAGCAGAACTTTTTTACTCTTTTATCAGCTTTAGAAAAATGCCAATAAAACTGAAATGACTGAATTTTTATAAATAAACCTCACAAGCTCACACATCCGATCCCTTCCATCTCAGTTGGGGAACCAGAGCAGAAAGGGTTCAATGACCTGATAACAGGGAGACGGGGACCAGAATCTGATTACTAATCCAATTAATTTATTCTACTCCAAACTACCTAACACACTGTTTTATCAAGACAGAACATGTTTTGGAAATTACAATGAAAAAAAGTTTAAATACCTACACTAATTCACTAACTGAAAAGAATTTAAAAACTAAATTTGCACCCTAAAGATGTGAAAATGCTGTCCCTTAAAAACTTGAGCAACAGAAAAATTACAGCAGTTATTTTCAATGCTTTTGGCTCAACACCTGCTTACATAGAATCTTTGCTAGGAGTTTAGCTTTAAAAAGTTTTTCTCACATTCCAAAGGGTATGGGAATAATTTTTACAATCTAAGATGACATTATCCTTATCTTTTAAAACATAAACTTCCTGCCAAAAAAAAAAGTAATTTCACAGAATCCAGGGTCATCTTTCAAACAAACATTTCTTTTCAAAGAATGCTATTGTCTCACTTTAATTTGGGGGGAAAGAGATGCAAAAAACAGAAGAAAAGTAACAAAAATAAAATGGAAGGAAAACGAAAAAAGGAAGAAAAATCAGTATAAATGTTTGTCTGATATCAAAGAAGGAGGAGAAAAACAATTTTAAATTTAATAAATGAACGACAGTTTTTACACAAGCTCATCTACAAGGTATGGTTACGTAGCTCCTCAAACTGAACACCTAGAAGAAAAATCTAAACCTGATTTTTGCCTGATTCCTCTATCTGTTCTTTCTTCCACTTCCAAAGATAAGAGCATTAAGTGGATTGGGCCTCCTGGAACAAGAAAGGAAGTGAGAAATGTCAGTCCATGCAAGCCCCCTCAAAGTGCTGGTACTGGCTGAAACTATTAATACTAGAGAGCCTCAAAGTGAGAGTCAAGAAAGACCACTGTTCCCAGACAAGCCTATAACCTCCTCTACAAGAGACTGGAAACATGAGCAGCCATATACTCTGCAGCCTTTTACAAGCAGCAAAAGCCCTTCCTTTCCTATTACCAATTTAACTTGGACAGAAAATTTTAAAAACAGTTAAGATAACATTTAATTAAGATGACAAGAGGAAAAAAGAAGCAAAACCATATGCACTATATATACACACATGCGATGGAGGAAGGGCTGGGTGAGGCCTACGCAGTCCGATGATCAGCACGGCCGCAGCAGTCACCTAGCACATGCCCGTGTGTACATGCTCCACCACTCAGTCCTGTCCGACTCTGCGGCCCCCGGACTGTAGCCCACCAGGCTCCTCTATCCATGGGATTCTCCAGGCAAGGATACTGCTGTGGGCTGCCATTTCCTACTCCAGGGGATCTTTCCAAGCCAGAGATAAAACCCACATCTCTTGAGTCTCCTGCATTGGCAGGTGGATTCTTTACACTGTGCTACCCAGGAATCCCTTGCTAAGGCACTAGAACACAGACATAACTTACAAATAAAAAACTAAAATCTCAAACCCTCCATGCAGATGGAGAGTTTCCAACTCTATTAAAGTTCCCAGTTTCACCTTCCCCTGCCAGCACTCCATAACAAGTCATGGAAGCATCGCCCACCTCACTGTGTATGAAGACTGAAGTCGTAGCTCCAGATGGGCAGATACAGTGATCACTTTTTGAAACTGCAAAGCAAAACTCACTTTATAGTTTTCCAGGTGTCTGGACATCTACTGTCTTATGTGATTCTCCTAACACTGTAAGGTGGTACTGGCAGAGATGATGGGTGGAGCGTGAATCGCAACAAAGCCCTATTACAAGTGGATTTGCAGAGGAGGAGTCCATTTGTCTCTGAGTTCTAATCATTTTTTAGATCTCAAACCTGACTCTAACACATCTGCAGCAAGTTTTAATAAATGCATACGTTCCTATTTTCTTAAACAGAATAAAATTAATATTACTATTCCTTGCTTTTTCTCCATAATAAATTATTTTAATTTTTCAAAATAGGTAATATACAACTATGGTTTTGAAAAACCTCGCAGTACAATGAATGCATCGTGAAAAGTAGGTCTCTTTCCCACCCAGTCCCCCAGTACTTCTTTCAAGAAAGGATATCAAGGTTCTTGTCAGTTAACACTCACTTAACAACTGGATCACTCTCCTGTGCTTACAAATACAGCTGCAGTAGAACGACTTAATGGTTATCACCCCACCAGAGACAGCACATCTCCACCATCACTGAATGTGGAGACCGGGCCTCACTGTGGCACCGCACGTTTGTACCCTCCCCACACACACTTCCACTCAAGTGCACACACGAGAGGAGAGGTTTCTTGTACATATGCATGGTAAAATACTGTTGCTGTTGTTTAGTCACTAAGTTGTGTCCGACTGTGACCCCCATGGACTGTAACCCGCCAGGCTCCTCTGTCCGTAAGATTTCCCAGGCAAGAATACTAGAGTGGGTTGCCATTTCCTCCTTCACGGGATCTTCCCAAACCAGGGATCAAACCCACGTCTCCTGCACTGGCAGGTGGATTCTTTACCACTGAGCCGCCTGGGAAGCCCACGGTAAAACAAACAAGACATAAAATTTACCATTTTAACCACGTTTAACTGTAAAATTCAGGGGCATTCGATTTACAATGTTGTGGGACCATCACCACTATTCACCTCCAAAACTGTTTCATCATCCCAAACAGTAACTCTGTACTCATTACACAGTAATTCCCCATTTCCCCTCCCTTGAGCCCCCACTAACACTAGTTTACTTTCTGTCTTTATGAATTTACCTATTCCAGGTACTTCGTGTGAGAGAAATCATACAATATTTGTCCTTTTGTGCCTGGCTTCTTTCACGCAGTGTAGTTATCTTCAAGCTTCCCATGTTGTACGTTGTTTCAGAATTTCCTTCTTTCTGAAGGCAGAACAATGTTCCATTGTGTGTACATAGCACATTTTATTTATCCATTCACCAGCGGAGGGACATCTGGGTTGTTTCTATCTTGTAACTACTATGAATAATGCTGCTGTGAACACTGGTGTACAAGTGTTAAGTCCCTTCTTTCAATTCTTTTGGGTATTTGCTTAGAAGTAGAATTGCTGTACCTATGGCAGTTCTGTGCTTAACTTTTTGAAGAAACACAAAACTGTTTTCCGCAGTGGCTACACCGTGTTACAACTGGGATACCTAGGTTCCAGTTTTTCCTCCTCACAGTTTTTTGGTAATAGTCATCCTAAAGGATGTGAAGTGGTAACTCACTGTGGTTTTCATTTGCATTCAAAGGAGAGGATTCTTATATCTATGGCTTCAAAACACTTTGCATTTGAAGGTGTTCCTATGGCACTGGTCCACTCTGACCCACAAAGAAGTGTCTGATCTGGCTCTTTATCGAGGTTCTCAAGAGTCCACCACTCATTCTGCGTCCCAGTCACTTCAAACCTCGCCTACGCTGACTACCACCATTCTCCACTCTGCCTTCTCTGCATGTCTTAATATCCTTTCACCTAGGTTTTTTGGCTTTCTTCTCAAGAAATGCTGACCTATTTATAACTAGACATTGCCAGTTTAATCAACAAGCTCCCTCAATTTCTGGAAGAAGTGACTACTCACAGCACTTTTGGCATGCAAGTCTTCGCAGGAATTGTCAACATGCTCAAAAGTTCTTTCTTTCTTGACTATCTAAGGCACTTGCTTTTCTTTTTCTTAATTTTGGGTTCAGAACTCTTCTGGATGCTTGAAAATGACAGCAAATTGATCTCTGGATAACCAAAGTTTTATCAGAGGCATTTTCATGCCTATTTTTACCTGCATTTAAGAAGAGCTTGCAGATAAATGAAATAAACACATTAAACCTCTCATCGCTCATAAAGAATACAACGAAGATGACAGAATTTAAAAGACTTTGGTTAGTATCCCACAATAAACTGCTATTTGACTGCCTAAGGTGCCTAGAACCTGGTAGGCACTAGATAAATATTTATTGAATGAATGGTTTAAGAAGATATAATATGGCAGCAGAGAACGTAGGCTTTGGAGTCAGATCCGGATTTGTATGTCAGTTCCAACCTTCATTAGTCATATGATCTTGGAATAAATTGCTCAGCTTCTCTGAGGCTCAGAGATGCTAAAAAAAAAAAAAAAAAAAGATAATACCACCTACCTTCCAGAATGACCATGAGGAGATGTTACTGCTGATATATTCAAATATATAAACCGCTTTGTTGGTATAGGCTCTAGGTACTTCAAAAACATGGATTTAAGCAAAAGAAACAGTTCAATAGCTCACAGTTCATTTATTTATTCAACAACCATTTAGTGAAGGCCTACTACATGCAGGCACTGTAGCTGCAAAGACACATCAGTGATTGCGAAAGACACAGATCCTTGCTCTCTCAGAGCTTATATTCTGACAGAGACATAAAAAATAATAATAAATATAATAAGTAAACTGCATAGATCTTAAAATGTAACGAGTGCTTTAGGGAAGAAAAAGAAAAGGTAGATGAGGATAAAGGGACTCAGAAGTGGTGGGGGCAAATCAAGACTGAAATCTATTCCACACCACAGTTACAGGTATGGGGTCAAATCACAGTAAATGAGGTAGAACGACAAACAGAAGGAGCTCCTGGCATCTGAATTCTTCATTCAACACTGAGTTCTTCATCCAGATGGCAGCTGGAAGAGCCCTAACATGATCGATCACCTCCAGTCTCACAGGCTCCCCTTGTTCCAAACACAAGATTTCCCTAGAAGGTCCCCAAAGAAGAGAACAGACCGGAGCCTGGGAACAAACGCACCCAGACTGAACAACGGAGAGAGGGGCCGACACAGGGCTAGCATGACCCACATTCTGAGTCAAGGCCACAGGAGAAATTGAAAAATCACTTCATCTCAGGGCTGGAAACAGACCATCATGTGTCAACAAATATTTTCCAAGTGACCATGTGCTAGATGCTAAGGATACACAGATGATTATGACAAAATCCCTATTCAAGGCATTGTGTGCTACGTACTTTTTATTACAGGCATTAACTAATGGTTATGGGAGTTCAAAGGCAGGAATAAAAAAGCAAAACAAATTGCCAAAACATTCAAAATAAATTGTCAAGAATCATCCCGGGATCACCACACTCACCATCTCCTACCAATGCTATAAAAAGAAGACTCATCTGGTGCTTCCGGGCAAGGAGAAAGCAAGGCTGTGACCCTTGCAGGGACAGGCCTTGAAGCCTCTTAGAATCAGGGTCTTGTTCTCTCATGTGGTTTGTTACAGCAAGCACTTGGGCTTCCCAGGGGGCTCGGTGGTGATGAATCCACCTGCAGGAGACCTTGGGTTAGATCTCAGGGTCAGGAAAATCCCTTGGAGAAGGAAATGGCAACCCACTCCAGTATTGTGGCCTGGGAAATCTCATGGACAGAGAAGCCTGGTGGGCTACAGTGCATGGGGTCGCAGAAAGTTAGACTTCACTCAGCAACTAAAACAGCACCTAAACACCAAACTAGTTAAAGGCTGTTACGATCATTTACATCCCCCCTTCCATTTCTTTTCCACAAAACATTAGAATCACAAGAGAACACTGTTCCAGTCCAACCATTCACTCAATGCCAATCTCCAAATTTTTTAAAAATAGTACTTAATCCTTTAAAATATTTGCTGAAAGAAAACAGTGTCTTATTTTCCTGTCCTAAAGGAAATTTTATTTCACCTAGGCTATTTACAGAGATCTAAGAGATCTACAACTTTAACTTCTAGAATAAAACTAACCATAACCACTTCCAAGCTGTGTGTCTTTTCTGCTGGCCCAGGTTCTAACCCTTCCGCCTACCAAGGCTTAGGAGTCTTTCCAGGTCTAAGTCTGCCAGCACTCTTATTTTCCATTTTATGGCTAACTGTGACTCTCAGGAATCCAGCCACAAAGTACTGTGGGAAATTGTTAATCCACACACCATATTTCATCTTCATCTTCCAGACAGAATCTCAAAGGCCTGTAAAGCACCGTGTCAAAAGTATCTGTCTTTATACCTCTCCAAAGGAAAAAACAGAAACATCACTTTGCCAACAAAGGTCCGTATAGTCAAAGCTATGGGCTTCCCTCGCAGCTCAGTCGGTAAAGAATCTGCCTGCAAGGCAGGAGAGCAGGGTTCAATTCCTGGGTCGGGAAGATCCCCTGGAGAAGGAAATGGCAACCCACTCCAGTATTCTTGCCTGGAGAATTCCATGGACAGAGGAGCCTAGCAGGCTACAGTCCATGGGGTTTCTATAGAGCTGGACATGACTTAACCAACTAAACCACCATCACCATGGTTTTTCCAGTAGTCATGTATGGACACGAGAGTTGGACCATAAGGAAAGCTGAGCACCAAAGTATTGATGCTTTCTAACTCTGGAGCTGGAAAATACTCATGAGAGTCCCTTGGACTGCAAGATCAAACCAGTCAATCTTAAAGGAAATCAACCCTGAATATTCATTGGAAACACTGATGCTAAAGCTGGATGCTAAGAAGCTCCATTACTTTGGCCACCTGATGTGAAAAGCTGACTCACTGGAAAAGACCCCAATGCTGGGGAAAATAGAAGGCAAAAGGAGAAGAGGGAAGCAAAGGGATGGATGGTTAGACAGTCTCACCGACTCAACGGACATGAGTTTGAGTAAACTCCAGGAGATAGTGAAGGACAAGGGAGTCTGGCATACTGCAGTTCATAGGGCAGCAACTGAACGCTGAACAACAACTAAAGGAAAAAACTTATCTCTGACTTATTTTCACTTATTTCACTTGTTTTCACTTATTTGTAATCTCTCTACATCCAACAGAAACATACTTCATCAGGATAACATATCTCAGCAAACTGCCGCTATCTCAGCAATTACAATGCAGTATACGCTTTCAATAATGAGTCAGGCCTTGGGAGTGGTTTAGCACATGGAAATTCACCAGCTGGCATCTACAATTAGATTCAAGGAGGCAAATGGAATTTTTCTGTCAGGTTTTTCCAAAAGTTAGCTGGTTCTTAAATTGATTATACCCTTCTGAAGTATTTACAGATGAAATGATATAATTCTGGGATTTGTTTTTAAATACTGAGGCGGAAGAGGGGAGTAAGGTTAAACAAGATTGGTCACGTGTTGATAACTGTTGAAGCTGGGTGGTAGATCCACGGTGGCGGTTGATTTTATTAGTCTCTTTACTTACACGTGTGTTTGAAATGTAGTCCATTAAAAAGATTTGATTTTTTTTTAACTTATGTCATGATCTGGAGAACCTGAGTAACAAAGAACAAAGTGATTCTTGGAAACAGTGAGCCCTATAATCTACCAGAGTAAAAACTGTTCTTAATATATATATCTCAATTCTAACACTTAGTTTTCACTGAACAAATACTTACCAAGCACAGCTAGCAGGTGCCAGGCACTAAGCTGAGTTCTGAGGACACAATGATAAAATCCAGTGGTGACCTGTTTTATGAAAGGGGTGAGCACACAGTGCCACAGACCAAACAAGAAGAAGAGCTAATCCAACTCTGGCCAGGAAAAAGTTACCAAGAACCATCTAAATTAATTTAAACAAAATGCAACCAGGGAAACAATGCACCTAAAAAAGGCCGCATGGTGACCTTTATCATCTTGTAGATTAAGGTCAGTAGGAAGATGTCCACTCATCTATAAACTAAAGTACCTGTTTCCCTGTAAAGCAGAAATTATCACACTGCCATTCAATGAATATTTATTTAAAGCCTACCACAAGCCAACACGTGCTAGACAAAAATCATGGTCTCTGCCCTCATAGAGTTCATAATTTCAGAGCACAGAAAGACAAAAACAAGCAAGTAAGCAAGCCATCAAGAAGAAAACTAAGTACAAATCGTTACCAGGTTATAGAAGAGAACAAAGAAGGAAATCTGCGGCAGAAAGCGCCTACTTTTTAAATACGGTGATAAGGAAAGCTGGACCACTGAAGAGAGACCAAGGGATGACTGCGTGGCTGACTGAGGGAAACGGCCCATGCTGTGAGGTGAGTGCAGACAAGGCGTGTGTGGGATGCGGGTCACAGTAGAAACGTGCATTCCACTCTAAGTGTGATGGGAGACAGCTGGAGGTGAGGGTTTCACAGAGAGAAATGACAGGATTCAATTTGTGTTTTTAAGATCATTCCTGCTACTCTGGAAAGAATGCATTCAAAAAGAACAATAATGTTTACCCAGAAGAATTTCAGATGAGTAAAACCAAAACACCAGAATTGATCTGGCCAGTGAAAATCACCTCTGCATCCCCATTATCAACCTGAAATCTTTTAAATGACCCTACCAAGTCCAGGCTCCACGGTACAGTTTTTGTTTTGTTTTGAGCACTTACTACCCATAGGTCGAGACCTCTGAGGAGCTCCCTGGGAAGCTGAAACAAGCCTAGATGCCCGGGGTTAGCATTTTTCTCATTCTCCAATTGCCAAAGTCAGATTCATTTTCATTTACTCATCTCGTAATCCACAATCAGCTTCTTGACGGAAAAGAAAGGAGGAGGGAACTTCCTCCAGTTTTTCAGGCAACAATAAACTTACTGAGCATCTGATAAGGCATGTGATTGCACAACCTTTCTTACCGCCAACTATGTTCCAGGTGAGAACTCCACTATGAACGCAATTCTAATTCTGTCCAAGTTGGCTAGATCTCAGAAGGATGTCTAAAGCAAGCTCACTTAATTCTGCTTTTAAGAAACTTTCGTCATTCCAAAGTCTGAACAAGAATAAATTTCTAATAGCATTTGTAATTGATAAGGAAAGAAAAATAAATTTCACTGTCAATCCCTGTGACATGTGAATAAGCAACTCTGACAAAGGCATTAACAAACCAAGTTATGCTCAAAGAGATTTTACTGTCATTTCAAAAACAGAATGGAAAGAGGAGCAACGGACAGTACCACATCTGTGGGGCTTTCCCTATGTTACGTCACTCATCTTGACGTCACTCCTATGAGAGAATTATATCCCCCTCTAACGGATGAGGACACAGGCCCAGAGAAGGCGGTACTAGCTCAGGGTCACACAACTATCAAGTGGCTTCCATGGCCCTTACACTAAACAAATGTTTAAACACAGATCTAAATCACAGAAAGTCTTCCACATGACAAATGGACTAACAGATGAGGAAGTTTACACATACGTGTGTGTGTTTCATCTGGGGGTCTAATCACCAACTGTACTATTTCTTCAGCGAGGAAAGCGTTTAGGATTCCTACTTGCAGACCACCAGAAAGCACCTCTGAAGAGACCAGGGAGTTTGATGGCAAAAGTTACCCAAGTTATTTGCCTTTAATGAAACCAAAAGAGCTTCTGCTTGAAGGCAGTGTATACTGGTCCTTTCTTGGGGTTAGCAGCAGTGACTCCCTAAGAAAAGCTTATAGGGGCTCACATAAAACCACTGCAGGACTGTCCATGAGTGATTTAGGCTGGTGACACTGAGCAACACTATTCCATCAACAAACAAAACCAAATGAGACAGCAGACACGAAAGCACCCAACAGTGGCTAGCATAAAATTCTCAATAAAAAACAAGCTTCTTCCATTATCTGCTCTGAATCATTTGCACCAAAAAAAAAAAAAAAAATGCTGGATGGAGTCATACCATTTTACTTAGTTGGGAAAACTAATGAAATTCTCTTCCTCTCAAATCCAACCAGACTGAGTTTAAATATCTGGGCCCATATTTGCTAAGAAAAACAGGGACACAGCCAGCAACATTTCAGAAGTCAAAAGTCTTCTTTTAAAAATGATTTTATTTATTCCAGCAGTCAGCAGCAGAACAATGGACAAAAAGTTATCTTTAACGCAAGTCTAAGAGTTGAGTGCAACACAACCCAGCAAAACCACCAAACTGCTGCTGCAATCGACATTACGATCTGCGTTCCTCCATTTCTATGATCCCAGAGTGGCCACACACAACCTGGCGTATTAATTAGATCATTGCTAAACACCTCATGGAGGGCCAAATGAGTCTTCAACTATTTTAATGGTTTAACTTTTGAAATGGGATGATCTTCTCTATAAAACATTCTTTGAAATTAATTCTATCATTTAGATGCTTCTGAGATTCAGACCAAGATTAACAACCTCCTACCCTAATTAAAGTTGAGACAGTGTGAAATGGTAATGACTGCTGGAATGAACATCGTGATAAATTTAAGGATCAAATGAAATCACAGAAGGGCTTTTTAGGGGTCATCTAACTTAATGCTCTTACAGAGGGAAAAAATTAGATGTTAGAAAACTTGTTCAATATTACACAGCTTATTAGTGACAAAATGAGGTGTTTTTTTTTTTTAAGTCCCAAGCCTACTGATGCCCCGTTGGCCAGCTGACCTCTCTCTACTAATAAAAGCCGCCACTTCTCAGATAATCACAACGTGCCAGGTGCAGCACCAAGCGTTTTACATATGTAATCTCATTTAATCTCACCACAATCCTATGAGGAAGGCACTATCAAACCATTTTATAAATAAGGAAACCAGGATTCAAACCCAAGTCTGTCTGATGCCAAAGTCTTTGGTTTCAACCACTATACGATGCCTCTCTACTTTCCATTCATTCATTCATCAAATACTCGCTGAGCAACTATAAGTGATCAAGTTCTGTCTCAGCCCTAGAGATACTAGTGATGCAGGCAGACAAGGTCCCTGCTCTTATGGTAACAACTAAAAAACAAAAAAAGCACTGCAGGTATGACTGATAAGTGCTGTGAAAGAACAGTAATGTGATAATAACTACAGAGGCAACATTATGCCACCAATCATATATGAAAACACTAAATATGTAAAAAGACTACCATCTCAGAGATACCATTAGGATATCTACTAAGAAAAAAAAAAAACAAAACAGAAAATAACAAGCATTGGTAAGGATGTAGAGAAACTGCAATGCTTGTGAAGTGTCAGTGGGAATCTACAAAGAAAGTAAATTTAATCTTAGATAGTGAAGTAACTAAACAAGATTCTGAGTCCTTCAAATATAATAGGGATTTGAAACAATATATTCTGAAAAGCAGAAACCACTGTCCTCTTTATTCAGTATGATACTAATTCTAGCACAGGCATAAGCAGAAAACAAGTATAACAGATCTTTCTAATCTAATACAGTTATGTAAAGTTTAAAAATAAAATAAAATTAAAAAAAAAAAATTTGGGACAAACTCAAAAAAATAAATAAATAAAACAAAATAAAATAAAATAAAATGGTGGAGAGGTCTGACAGAATGTGGTCCACTGGAGAAGGGAATGGCAAACCACTTCAGTATTCTTGCCTTGAGAACCCCAGAAACAGTATGAAAAGGCAAAAAGATAGGGCACTGAAAGATGACCTCCCCAGGTCAGTAGGTGCCCAATATGCTACTGGAGATAGTGGAGAAATAACTCGAGAAGGAATGAAGGGATGGAGGCAAAGCAAAAACAACACCCAGTTGTGGATGGGACTGGTGATAGAAGCAAGGTTCGATGCTGGAAAGAGCAATATTGCATAGGAACTTGGAATGTTAACTCCATGAATCAAGGCAAATTGGAAGTGGTCAAACAGGAGATGGCAAAAGTGAACATCGACATTCTAGGAATCAGTGAACTAAGATGGACTGGAATGAGGGAATTTAACGCAGATGACCATTATATCTACTACTGCAGCCAGGAATCCCTTAGAAGAAATGGAGTAGTCAACACAGTCAACAAAAGAGTCCGAAATGCAGTACCTGGATGCAATCTCAAAAACGACAGAATGATCTCTGTTCATTTCCAAGGCAAACCATTCAATATCACGGTAATCCAAGCCTATGCCCCAACCAGTAATGCTGAAGAAGCTGAAGTTGAACGGTTCTATGAAGACCTACAAGACCTTCTAGAACTAACACCCAAAAAAGATGTCCTTTTCATTATAGGGGACTGGAATGCAAAAGTAGGAAGTCAAGAAACACCTGGAGTAACAGGCAAACTTGGCCTTGGAGTACAGAATGAAGCAGGGCAAAGGCTAATAGAGTTTTGCCAAGAGAACGCACTAGTCATAGCAAACACCATCTTCCAACAACACGAGAGAAGACTCTACACATGGACATCACTGGATGGTCGACACTGAAATGAGATTGATTATATTCTTTGCAGTCAAAGATGGAGAAGCTCTATACAGTCAGCAAAAATAAGACCGTGAGCTGACTGTGGCTCAGATCGTGAACTCCTTATTGCCAAATTCAGACTTAAATTGAAGAAAGTGGAGAAAACCACTAGACCATTCAGGTATGACCTAAATCAAATCCCTTATGATTATACAGTGGAAGTGAAAAATTGATTTAAGGGACTAGATCTGATAGAGTGCCTGATGAACTATGGAATGAGGTTCGTGACATTGTACAGGAGACAGGAATCAAGACCATCCCCAAGAAATGCAAAAAAGCAAAATGGCTGTCTGAGGAGGCCTTACAAATAGCTGTGAAAAGAAGAGAAGTGAAAAGCAAAGGAGAAAAGGAAAGATATACCCATTTGAATGCAGAGTTCCAAAAAATAGCAAGGAGAGGTAAGAAAACCTTGCTCAGCGATCAATGTAAAGAAATAGAGGAAAACAACAGAATGGGAAAGACTAGAGATCTCTTCAAGAAAATTAGATATCAAGGGAACATTTCATGCAAGGATGGGCTCAATAAACGACAGAAATGGTAGGAACCTAACAGAAGCAGAAGATATTAAGAAGAGGTGGCAAGAATACACAGAAGAACTGTACAAAAAAGATCTTCACAGCCCAGATAATCACGATGGTGTGATCACTCACCTAGAGCCAGACATCCTGGAATGTGAAGTCAAGTGGGCCTTAGGAAGCATCACTACGAACAAAGCTAGTGGAGGTGATGGAATTCCAGTTGAGCTATTTCAAATCCTGAAAGATATGCTGTGAAAGTGCTGCACTCAATATGCCAGCAAATTTGGAAAACTCAGCAGTGGCCACAGGACTGGAAAAGGTCAGTTTTCACTCTAATCCCAAAGAAAGGCAGTGCTAAAGAATGCTCAAACCACCGCACAATTGCACTCATCTCACATGCTAGTAAAGTAATGCTTAAAATTCTCCAAGCCAGGCTTTAGCAATTCGTGAACCCTGAACTTCCAGATGTTCAAGCTGGTTTTAGAAAAGGCAGAGGAACCAGAGATCAAATTGCCAACATCTGATGGATCATCGAAAAAGCAAGAGGGTTCCAGAAAAACATCTATTTCTGCTTTATTGACTATGCCAAAGCCTTTGACTGTGTGGATCACAAGAAACTGTGGCAAATTCTAAAAGAGATGGGCATACCAGACCACCTGACCTGCCTCTTGAGAAACCTGTATGCAGGTCAGGAAGCAGAACTGGACATGGAACAACAGACTGGTTCCAAATAGGAAAAGGAGTACATCAAGGCTGCATATTGTCACCCTGCTTATTTAACTCATATGCAGAGGACATCATGAGAAACGCTGGGCTGGAGGAAGCACAAGCTGGAATCAAGATTGCTGGGAGAAATATTAATAACCTCAGATATGCAGGTGACACCACCCTTAAGGAAGAAAGTGAAGAACTAAAGAGCCTCTTGATGAGGAGAGTGGAAAAGTTGGCTTAAAGCTCAACATTTAGAAAACAAAGATCATGGCATCTGGTCCCATCACTTCATGGCAAATGGATGGGGAAACAGTGGAAACAATGGCTGACTTTATTTTTCTGGGCTCCAAAATCATTGTAGATGGTGACTGCAAGCCATGAAATTAAAAGATGCTTACTCCTTGGAAGGAAAGTTATGAAACCTAGACAGCATACTGAAAAGCAGAGACATTACTTTGTCAACAAATGTCCGTCTAATCAAGGCTATGGTTTTTCCAGTGGTCATGTATGGATGTGAGAGTTGGACTATAAAGAAAGCTGAGTGCCGAAGAATTGATGCTTTTGAACTATGGTGTTGGAAAAGACTCTTGAGAGTGCCTTGGACTGCAAGGAGATCCAACCAGTCCATCCTAAAGGAAATCGGTCCTGAATATTCATTGGAAGGACTGACGTTGAAGCTGAAACTCCAATACTTTGGCCACCTGATGCGAAGAGCTGACTTGTTTGAAAAGACCCTGATGCTGGGAAAGATTGAGGGCAGGAGGAGAAGGGGATGACAGAGGATGAGATGGTTGGATGGCATCACTGACTCAAAGGACATGTGTTTGAGTGGACTCTGGGAGTTGGTGATGGACAGGGAGGCCTGGCGTGCTGCGGTTCATGGGGTCACAAAGAGTTGGACACGACTGAGCGACTGAACTAGAACTGGAACTATCAAGATTACACACTATGCAATTCCAATCCCCACTTCTTTTTTCCTCATTCTCATAATCCTATTAACTTTCTTTTCATCAGTTCCTCTGATACCTCAGCACAGAGACAAACTCTTATAATTGTACAGGTACAGGCAGTTCATTAAGCTCTCTTACTGGACTCAGATTGCTGCTGTGGGAACTGCCTCCTCTTAAGTTTCTGGGCTATTATCAGATAGAGGCAACTCTTAATCTCCCTGGCTTCCTTTCCAGGGGCTTATGCCAAGAAAAGGTGGAGAAAAGACCTAGGTCCAGTATCTAAAGTACTATACTTCTAACCATTATGGGCTTTGAGTTGCTCGTTATTTACCTTCACAGAAGAATGTACCGTCAATATTCTTTTAGTTATTAAACCCACCTGGTACAGATCTTAGATACACAGAGAAAATAGTACAGCTACCCCTCCCCACTCTCAGTGAACTACAATGTCAACAGGAAGAAAAGGTCTTGGTGAAAAAAAAGAAATGTTAAGTTAAAAGACAGAGAAATGAGAAATTCCCTGGAAGTCCAGAGGTAGGACTCGGCACAGGGGGCATGGGTTCGATCCCTGGTCGGGGATCTAATATCCTGCACACCTCGTGACTTGGCCAAAAAAAAAGAAAGAGAAATAATAAGAGTACTACAGGGAGAGGAGAGTGTGAAAACAAGTTTGAGGCTGTATTGATCAAGGAAAGTTTTTCTGTACAGTTAAGCCTCAGGCTAACTTTTAAAATGGCCAAGGACATAGTTTAGGGAAGGGCAGGAAGGTTACTTGGAGAATTCAGAGCAGCACTATCAAAGGAAGGTACCAAGTATCAGAACAGAATGATAGTTCAGGATGGGGAACACATGTATACCTGTGGCGGATTCATTTTGATATTTGGCAAATCTAATACAGTTATGTAAAGTTTAAAAATAAAATAAAATTAAAAAAAAATAAATAAATAAAAAAAAAAAAAAAAAAAAAGAACAGAATGATAACTAGTGCTTTTTAAAGTTCTGGTTGAAAAAACGTAATAATTCTGCTTTGTTGTTTCGTCACTAAGTCATGTCCGACTTTTTTGCAACCCCATGGACTGTAGCTTGCCAGGCCCTCTGTCCATGGGATTTCCCAGGCAAGAACACTGGAGTGGGTTGCCATTTCCTTCTCCAGGGGATCTTCCCGACCCAGGGATCAAACCTGCATCTTCTGCACTGAAGGCAGAGTGTAAATGCTCAAGACAAAGAAATAGAAGCTGAAACAGATTCTAAGCAAGAAGAGCTTATCCAGTCTCTGCTTTTGTGCCAAACATAATTTTCATATGTGTGTGTGTATATATATACACACATATACATATATATATGATCTGTCCTCAAGGTACTTTGGCCAAGAGAGGCCACTTAACTTCATAATGACTGGAGTCAGAAAATTGCAGGAAGCTGAAGGATGGGATATTTTCTTACAATGGAGCTGCAACTCCTTAAACAGAAATTTGAAGGCCTATTACAGGCCAGGCACTCCTGCAGTGCATGTGTGGGTGGGGGTAGAGATCAGCTGTTAGAAACTGGCTGACCTCAACCAAATTTGGCAGGCAAACAACCTTTGTCTAGTCCAGAGTGTTGACCTGTACAGTATTTTTTAAATAAACTCTGAGGCATAATTTACTCACAATAAAATGCACACATTTGAAGTGTACATTTCCAAGAAGTTCAATGAGTTTTGACAAATGTACACTATTGTGCTGTCACCACGCCTAAGCAAGAAAACACATTCCCATCGTCCCTCATGTCATTTTGCAGTCAGTCTCCACACTCATCACCAGGCCAACCACTGACCTAATTTTCGTTACTAATTTCACTTATTCTAAAACTTCAATATAAATGAAACCATACAGTAAGTTCTCTTTCATTTCTTACTTTCACTCAACATGTTTTTGAGATTCATTCACATTGTTGCATAAACTGATAATCCACTGTTTTATCTATTGGTTTATCTATTGACCTTCTGACGATGGTATTTGGACTGTTTCCGGTTTTTCGGCTATCAGGTACTATGAAAATTAATGTGTCTTTCTGTGAATATGGTTTCATTTCTCTTTAATAAACACTAAAGTGCAGGATGGCTGGGTTGCATGGTAAGTACGAGTTTAACTTTAGGAGAAACTGACCAGTTGTTTTCCAAAGTGGTTGTACCATTTCACGCTCCCACCAGCAACACAGATTAATTCTAGCTTTTCAAATCCTCACCAATACTTGGATTTTTTTTTTTTTTTAATTTTAGCTACCCTTGTGGGTATGAAGTGCTATCTCACTGTGTTTTTAATTTTTACTTCCCTGGTAACTAATGATGTTGGGCACCTATTCATATGCTTTCAGACATTCATATATATTTTCTTCTGTAAAGGGTCTCTTCAAACTTCTGCTCATTTTTAACAGGGCCATTTGTTACATTACTGAATTTTAAAATGTTTTATATATTCTGGATTCAAGTCATAGGTGTGTGTGTGTACATATGCAGCATATATGTGTTTGTAATATTTCCTTCCAGTCTGTGATTTACCTTTTCATTTTCTTACAATGTATTTTACAGAACAGAAAGTTTTACTTTTGATAAAGGTCTGACTTACCAATTTTTTTCTTCTATGGTTGGTTAGAGCTTTCTGGGTCCTAAAACAATCTTTGCCTATTTCAAGGCCACAAAGATTTTCTCTTATAATTTTGCCTATACATTTTATGGCTTCAGTTTGTATATTTAGGTTTATGAGTCACTTCAAATTAATTCTTCTGCATAGTGTCAGATAAGGATTAAGACATTTCTTTACATACAAATATCCATCCAACTGTTCTAGCAACATTTTTTGACAAGACTATCCTTTCCCCCCTGAATTATGTTTTGGCCTTTGCTGAAAAATCAACTGATCATATATGTCCCTTTCAAGACTCTATAGTGGTCAATGATCAACATTTTTTTTAATACCAATACCACAGTGTCTTTATTACTCTAGTTATACAGTAAGTCCTAAAATCAGGTAATTTAAGTCATCTAAGTTTATTCCCTCACTTCTAAATAGTTTGGCTATCGTAAATTCTTCACAGTTTCACATATTTTAGATTCAGCATGTCAATTTCCACACACCCCGCCCCCGCCCCCCCCCCCCAAAAAGGAAGCCTTCAGGAATTTAGTCTGTAAACACACTGCATCTTAATAGATTATTTTGGGACTACTGGACTATTTAACAACACTGGGTCTTTCAAACCATTAACATGGTACATCTCCACTTATTTGGGTCTTCTTTTTCTCAGCCATGTTTTGTGATTTTCAATGTAAAAGTTTTTTTATATTTTTCATTAAATGTATTCCTAAGTATAGAAAATTTTTCAATTCAAACTGGTTGTCATTCACAATTAAAAAAAATCCAGACTTCTGGCTCCCCTGGGAAAAAAATTAGAAGATCAGCAACTCTGGATCTATATTTCCCAAATGCCAACAATAAATCAACACTGAGTACTGGCTGCCCTCTCTAGACAGGGCACGTTCTTCTCTCCAACTGCAGTAGTTCCTACCATTCCGTATAAAACCTCTGACCTATCCAATTCCATTCATATAAGTTATCTGCTTGGAACCTACAGAGAAAGGCTAGGGAACAAGGACTGGTGATGTGATTAGACCTGCATTTGAAACTTGGGCTTCGGTGTGGAGAAATGATTATGGTTACAGGGAAGGATGTAAGCAGGAAAATTAGCCAAGAATTTATTGAAGTGGTCCTGGAAAGGGCATGGCTTGGACTAGAGTGGCTTTAGTAGAAGAAATGAGAAGTTGACAAATGAGATAATATTTATAGAGTGATTATTAATAGAAATTGATGATGGAATGGATGAAAGGATTCAAGAATATGTCAGAGATGACCCTCTGAATTCTGGCTTATGTAACTTATGCAGACAGAGGCACCATTCACAGAAATGGAGGAGAACACTGGACTAGGAACAACTCTGACAAGAGGCAAGGAAGGTTAAAAGTTTAGTTTGAAATGTAAATTTGAGATGTCCGTGAGACATCCAAGTAGAAGTGGCAAAGTGATTTGTATTAAAAAAGACAGACACATTTGGGAATCATCAGCATATAGTTGGTGTTTAAAGCTATGGAACTAGATAAGATCTCTTATAGAGAGAGTAAGAGGTTTGAGGGTTTGAGCCAGAGTCCTGAGAAAATCCCACACTTGGGTCAGGGTGAAGAAGAGCTAGCAAGAGGCTGAGAAACTACTGCAGGAGAGGTAGAAAGAAGGGATAAGGTACTAGGTGAAGAACTAGTGGCCCCCCAGACTCCTCTGTCCAAGGGCTTTCCCAGGCAAGAGTACTGGAGTGCGTTGCCATTTCCTTCTCCAGGGGATCTTAACCACCGAGGGATGGAACCAGGGTCTCCGGCACTGGCAGACGGGTTCTTCACTGCTGAGCCCCAGCGAAGCCTGAATAATGTCATAGCAAGAACAGAAAATGGTTCAAGAAAGAAAGTGATCAACTATGTTCAATACCACATGAGAGGGAAAATATAAATGAAAATATCCATTCCTTCACTTTTTCATTCAAAAAATATTTATGAAGCACCTGCTGCTGCTGCTAAGTCGCTTCAGTCGTGTCGGACTCTGTGTGACCCCATAGATGGCAGCCCACCAGGCTCCCCCGTCCCTGGGATTCTCCAGGCAAGAGTACTGGAGTGGGTTGCCATTTCCTTCTCCAATGCATGAAAGGGAAAAGTGAAAGGGAAGTCGCTCACTTGTGTCCGACTCTTAGCGACCCCATGGACTGCAGCCTACCAGGCTCCTCCATCCACGGGATTCCCCAGGCAAGAGTACTGGAGTGGGGTGCCATTGCCTTCTCCAATGAAGCACCTACTACACGCCAAGTACTGATGGTACTTAGGAAACAATAAACAAAACAAGGTAGCTGCCCCTTGAAGAGACTATCGTCTAGTGGCAGGAGACAGACAGACGCCACGGGCTGAATAGTTCTGTGGAGAAAGTGAAGCAGGGTAAGGGAAATCAGGAAAGCCTGGGATTTGGGAGTAAAGTGGCTTTTTTATACATGATGGTCTAAAAATGTGACATCTGAGCAAAGATCTGAAAAGAGTAAGGAAGTAAAACATGTGAAGATCCAGGGATCGGGATTTCAGGCAGAGGAAAACAGCCAACATAAAGACCCGACACAACCCAGGAATAGCGAGGAATCCAGGGGGGCTGCTGTACAGTGAGCTAAGGGCGGGGGCGATCGTGAAACTGTCTCTGGAGAGCAAATGATAAAACTTAGGACGTATGTGGACAGCACGGCGTAAGAAGTCAAGGGCAGAAGCAGGGAGTCAAGTTCAAAGGAAGCTACTGCAATAATCTAAGCAAGAGATAACAATACGACAGTGATGGTCAGTTGTGTCTGAACGTCCCAGGTGACTCAGTGGTAAAGAATCCGCCTGCCAATACAGGACACGAAGGAGATGCAGTTTCAATCCTTGGGCAGGGAAGATCCCCTGGAGAAGGAAATGGCAATCCACTCCAGTATTATTGCCTGGAAAATCCCATGGACAGAGGAGCCTACCAGGCTACAATCCATAGGGTCGCAAAGAGTTGGACACGACTAAGCGTACATACACACAGAGTTCTGTCTACATGGTTAGGCTAAGGTCCCCAGTTATTCAAACACCAACCTAAGTGTTGCTTTTGAAGGTATTTTGCAAATGTGATTAACATTCATAATCAGGTGGCTTCAAGGAAAGGAGATTATTCTAGATGATCCAGGTGGGCCTGAATCCATCAGATAAAAGGCCTTAAGAGCAGGTTTCTCAGAAGGAGAAATTTCACCTTCAATACCAACTTTAGTTTCTGCTGAGAGTTCCAATCTGTCCTTCTTGACAGCCTAGCCTATGAATGTTCCAGTTGCCTAGCCAGCCACCACAACCACGTAAGGAATCAGTTCAGTTCAGTCGCTCTGTCGTGTCCGACTCTGCGACCCCATGAACTGCAGCACGCCGGGCCTCCCTGTCCATCACCAACTCCCGGAGTTCACTCAAACTCATGTCCATCGAGTTGGTGATGCCATCCAGCCATCTCATCCTCTGTCATCCCCTTCTCCTCCTGCCCCAAATCCCTCCCAGCATCAGAGTCTTTTCCAATGAGTCAACTCTTCGCATGAGGTGGCCAAAGTACTGGAGCTTCAGCTTTAGCATCAGTCCTTCCAATGAACACCCAGGGCTGATCTCCTTTAGGATGGACTGGTTGGATCTCCTTGCAGTCCAAGGGACTCTCAAGAGTCTTCTACAACACCACAATTCAAAAGCATCAATTCTTCAGTGCTCAGCTTTCTTCACAGTCCAACTTTCACATCCATACATGACTACTGGAAAAACCATAGCCTTGACTAGACAGACCTTTATTGACAAAAGTAATGTCTCTGCTTTTCAATATGCTATCTAGGTTGGTCATAACTTGCCTTCCAAGGAGTAAGCGTCTTTTAATTTCATGGCTGCAATCACCATCTGCAGTGATTTTGGAGCCCAAAAAAATAAAGTCTGACACTGTTTCCCCATCTACTTCCCATGAAGTGATGGGACCAGATGCCATGATCTTCGTGTCCTGAATGTTGAGCTTTAAGCCAACTTTCTCACCCTCCTCTTTCACTTTCATCAAGAAGCTTTTTAGTTCCTCTTCACTTTCTGCCATAAGGGTGGTGTCATCTGCATGTCTGAGGTTATTGATATTTCTCCTGGCAATCTTGATTCCAGCTTGTGCTTCTTCCAGCCCAGCGTTTCTCATGATGTACTCTGCATATAAGTTAAATAAGCAGGGTGACAGTATACAGCCTTGACGTACTCCTTTTCCTATTTGGAACCAGTCTGTTGTTCCATGTCCAGTTCTAATGCAGGTTTCTCAATAAATCCTTACAATAAACCACCTAATCTCCTACTGGTTCTGTTTCTCTGGTTGAACACTGACTGATACAGATTTTGGTATCTTGAAGTAGGGTGCTGCTATAACAAATTCTTTAAAATATGGAATGGGACTTTGAAACTGAATACTGCATGGAAGCTGGGAAGATTTTGAGAAGCTAATTTAAAGAGCCCGCTGCTGCTGCTGCTAAGTCGCTTCAGTCATGTCCAACTCTGTGCGACCCCATAGACGGCAGGCCAGCAAGCTCCTCCATCCCTGGGATTCTCCAGGCAAGAACACTGGAGTGGGTTGCTATTTCCTTCTCCAAAGCATGAAAGTGAAAAGTGAAAGTGAAGTCGCTCAGTCATGTCCCACTCTTCGAGACCCCATGAACTGCAGCCTACCAGGCTCCTCCATCCATGGGAGTTTCCAAGCAAGAGTACTGGAGTGGGTTGCCACTGCCTTCTCCGTTAGAGCCTAGATTGCCTTAAACAGACTGTTCGTAGAAATATGGATATTGAAAACATTCCTGGTAAGAGCTCAGGAGGAAGTGAGAAGCACAACAAATAAAGTCTATCTCATTTAATAGAATACATATGTCATCATAAACAGAAAGCTGGTAAAAAACAAACATTAAAGGTGCTTCTGGTGAGAGCTCATTAGAAAATGAGGAACATTATTAAGAACTGAAGGAAAAATAATCCTTTTTAGATAGTGGCAAAAAAAAACAAAAACTTATGTGAACTCTGTCCAGAAGTTGTATGAAAAGGAAAAGTTGGATATTTAGCAAGGATAAGCAATGAACTTCAGTATTTAGCTAAAGAGATTTTCAAGCAACAAGTTGAAGATGTGACCTGGTTTTTTCTTGTTGCTTATGGCAAAATGCAAGAGGAAAGATAAACAGATGGGCGAAATGTTAAAAGAAACCAGGACATGATGATTTGGGAAATTCTCAGCTTGTCTAGATCACAAAAACACTAAAATTAGGAGATACCCTATTAAGAAAGCACTGCTATGGAGAAAAAGCCAAGAGTGTGTGGACAACCTTTCATCAGTGCTGAAGGATTGCACACGTGACGCAGGGACCCTCACCCAACCGCCTAAGCAGGAGCTAGGAAGCAATGCGAGACTGGAGGACCTCTTGTCTCATGACAAGAGTCCCTGAGATACACACAGGAGACTCAAAGGTTTCTGAGAATGTTTTATCAGCAGAAACACTGCCAGCTTGGCCTGAAAGGGGCAGAAAGAGAATAAAGTAAAAGAAAGACGGTCAGACTACCAAAATTCTACAGGCAATTTAACTACTAATAAAACTACTCAGTTGAAAACATGCACTACTTACCCTTCAAGAAAAAGTAAGGATAACTCTAAGAACTGAGACTTGGGCCCAGAAGCCAGAGCCAAAGGCCCAGAGGGCAGGGTCCCTGGCCACAAAAGATTACTTCCAGGCATTGCAACCTGAGAAATTTTCCCTGCTGAATTCGAAACTGCCTGGGACCAGTGACACACTTATTCCTTGTATCTCCTCCTTTTTGGATTTGGGAACGTCCATGACGGTCATATTTTGCATGTCCACCACTGTAGTTTGGGAACACATAACTCGTTTTCGAGCTTCCCAGGCGCACAGATAGAAATTTTTCCCCAAGATGGATCACACCCAGAGTCTCACCTCTACCTGATTTAGATGATGAGATTTTTGGACTTTTGAGCTGATGATATTTAGATGAGATTCTGGACTTGATGCTGCAATGGGTTGAGACTCTGGAATGTCGGAATGGGATGAATGTATTTCGCTTGTGGGACAAATATGAATCTTTGAGGTTCAAAGGGCAGAATGCGGCAGACTGAAAATGGTACCATAAGAGATATCCACATCCTTCGTATCCTAACACTGGAACTCATATGTCAGAAAAGGAGGGTGATCTTTGCAGCCGTGATTAAGCTAAGGATCTTGAGATGGAGCAATTATTCTGGATTATCTGGGTGAGCCTTAAATGCAATTTCTTTATAAAACAGGCAGGGAGAGACGGGACAAACAGAGGAGAAGACGTGCAGAGAGACATTTGAAAATGCTGGCCCTGAAGACTGAAGAGACACCACCTCAAGCCAAGGAATGCCAGCAGTCACCAGAAGCTGGAAGAGGTGAGGAACAGACTCCCCTAAGACTTCTAGAAGGACTGCAGCACTGCAGCTGACACCTTGATTTCAGCCCAGTGAAACTGGTTTTAGACATCTGACCTTCAGAGCTGTGAGAGAATAAATATGCACTGTCTTTTTAAGACACCAAGTTTCTGGTAATTCGTTATAGCAGCCACAGGAAAGTAATACAGATGGCTTAGACAAGGGAGGTGGTAAGAAGTGATCAGATCATGCATATGGAAGAAGCTAAGAGGATTTGCCAATGGAGTGAATGTGAAGTGGGAAAGAAAGAGAAAATGACTCCAAAGCTCTGACCTGATTAACCAGAAGAAACATTACCACTTTACTTTCATTCATTCAACAAGCATTTACTGAGCATTTATCATATGCCCTGCCAATCACTATGCTGCATGCCAGGAAGAGAGTCATGAAGAGACAGCCTCCTGAAGTTTACTAGAAGAAAAACATAAAATAACTACATAACAATTTAGCTGCAATTGGGACTTGTGCTACAAAAGAAAAATTCTGGGTGCTATGAAACTTAACAAGAATTAAATGCCTGCTGCTGCTGCTGCTGCTAAGTCGCTTCAGTCATGTCTGACTCTGTGTGACCCCAGAGATGGCAGCCCACCAGGCTCCGCCGTCCCGGGGATCCTCCAGGCAAGAACACTGGAGTGGGCTGCCATTTTCTTCTCCAAATTAAATGCCTATTATGTGCTAAATGCTTTACACGTAACTTTATTTACCCCTTACATCTATCCTACGAGGAAACAAGAGATTGACAAAGATTAATTCCCTTGCCCAAGATCACAAAGCCAATGAGCAGTAGAGCCACAGCTGAAAACAGGTGCATTCAACTCTAAAACTCATCACTACTATCTCCAAACAGCAGGGAAAATCTACTAGGCTTTAAAAAAAAAAAAAAAAAAAAGAGTGGCGAGGAGGAGGAGGAACTGTCATGCAAATAAAGTTTTGAGAATTCCTGCTCTAGAAAGAGCTTTCTAAGCTCACTTGATGAAGGTGAATTTTGGAGGGTATTCAAAAATCCCTTAACACTCTCCAAATAGAATAAAAGGTTACACTATAATTAACTCAGTTTTATTTAGGCACCCAACAGGTTATTAAACTCGTTGAAAATAAAACGTCATGAATAGCTTGTCCAAATTCTACAAGTCATACCCAGTTTTCACACATACTGTTTCTGCTAGGTTCACCTTCAGAATCAGCTTTCAGGTGAAGCCAAAAGAGGGGCGAGGGGGAGGTCAATTACGCTCCAGAGTGACTGAGTCATGAACATGATTAAACAAATAACTGATTCAATGCATACAAAGATTCATGACAGATATCACACGTATGAACCACATCATCCTACGAACTTCTACTAAGTAAAGGAAATATTTTTAAATTTATTTAATTTCAAATTACTAGCCTATGATCTCATTATATTCTTGGCTCCCTATTATTCCTATTCCAGTACCACACACCCCACACACCCCCAACCCAGGAAAAAAAAAATCTGAAGAGAAAGAAAATATCAACAAGATGATGTGAAATGATTCACTGAATCCATAAAATATAATTTAAAACACCACGACATCTTTGCCTTCACTGCATGACCTCAGGGCATTAAGCTGGTATGTAAGAAATAAAGAATGTAATGGTCCCTGAATGGAAGCTTCAGTTCAAGTGATTGTTCATTGAAAGTGATTATAACATGTATAAAGAATAAGAAAGAAAATAGCCCAAACTCTCCATTCTCCATTTCTCAATTCTTTCCCCATCTCTACCTAAAAAAAAAAAAAAAAAAAAAAAAAAAAAACAAGACAACATATATGTGGCAAATTTTAAAAGACTTTAAAGATATCCATCATTTAATAAAATATAAAATCAACGATAAAGCCAGTTTCAACTACGATAACACCATTTTAATACCAACATGCAATATGGCGGGTCCTAAACTATGAGAGGGCAAATTTCCACATTCCTGTCAATTCTGTGGTAGTGAAAATATGTACAAATTAACCACGATTAAGAGACTCTGGCATAACTTACACCATTTACAGTCACAAAGATACTGAAACACTGACCAAAAAGTTTTAATTTGGATATTCTGGTATGCCCTTATTTAGTAAGTATCTACTGTGCAACTGAAGTGAAGTCACTGTTATAGCTTTCCATTTCAGGAATGGCAGTAAGATACTGAATGCATATAAGGAATATCCCAAAGAATATTTTGAGAGCTATAACACTGTGATTACTACCATAAAAAATTCTCACTGTATAGACATTTTCACTAACCATGCAAAAGAAAGTGAAAAGGAACAAACATTTACTGGAGGCACAGGACTTGGGACTGAACAACAACATACAACGGTGGGGAGTCGCCGTCTTTAACTCACAGCCAGACCTGAGTTCCAGTCTCGACTGCGGTAACTTAGTTCATCTCTCCAAGCTTCTGTACTGTCATCTGCAAAATGGTGCTGTTACTTACTTCACAGAGCTGGTGGGAGGATTAATGAGGCAACACGATGACTAATAAAGCACACATCACTGTTACTCGCCTTTACATTTCTCCATACTCATAACCACCTCATGTTTTAAGAATTATTAACTCCATGTTACAGATGAGGAAAGCGAGTCACAGACGGTTAGATGGTGAGTCTAGGGTTACACAACTGATAACTGTTCGTATCTAGCTCTGCTCCTGCCCTTACACTTGACATGTTACCTAATTATTTTACTCTCTCTGGATAGGAAGTTTAGAATTTTTTTTTTTTTTTCAAATTATACCCGGGACACTTTTAATTTGACTTCCTTGGTGGCTCAGACGGTAAAGCGTCTGTCTACAATGCGGGAGACCCGGGTTCGATGCGGGAGATCCCTGGGTTGGGAAGATCCCCCGGAGAAGGAAATGGCAATCCACTCCAGTACTATTACCTGGAAAATCCCATGGACAGAGGAGCCTGGTAGGCTACAGTCCATGGGATCACAAAGGGTTGGACATGACTGAGTGACTTCACTTTCACTTTTAATTTTGATACCAAAACAAAGATTTTTCAGAAAACCAAACTGACCTTTAATTCTCACAATTTCAGAGGTCAAAAACCTGAAAATAGCCCACCTGTTTTCAAATTCAGTAACAAACAGAGGATACACTCCAGATTTTAAAATGAGCTACCCAAATTACTGATTACTTGTACTCATTTATACAGAGAATGATTTCTTAATGCTTATTAACAAGAGTAAGTGAAGAAGCAAATGAATCAAATATACACAAAAGGAAAAATACAGTATCTGAAGAAAAGAAAAAACATTTTTTTTCACAACTCTGTCTTCCTAGGATTCTGTAGGCCTTTTGTTACTGCTGTGTGAGCCTGTCTTAAACAAAGGGTGAGGAACTGCTCCAGCGCAGCCACTGGACAGTGGTGGAACTTCAAATCATTTAATTTCTCAGAGCCTCACTTCAACTAAACAATGCGAGTTGGACTTGAGTCACTGAACCGCAGAACTGAAGGCAACTTAAGCAATTAGCTCCACCCAAGGCACCCTGGTGGCTCAGATAGTAAAGAATCTGCCTGCAATGCAGGAGACCCAGGTTGGATCCCTGGGTCAGGGAAGGTTCCTGGCGAGAGAGCATGACAACCCACTCCAGTATTCTTGCCTGGAGAATTCCATGGACAGAGGAGCCTGACAGGCTCTAGTCCATGGACTTGCAAAGAGTCATACACAACTGAGCGATGAATGCTAGCAACTAACTAAGGCACCCTGGCAGGTCAACCAATTCCTGCTTCAACACCTTTAGCGACATGGAGTTCACTTATCTTTCCTCTTCACAAAAGTCGTAAGTTAATAACTTTAAGAATTTTGCAGATTCTTCTGTGACTCAGTTTTGTGTGACTCACAAAAGTTCTCATTCTAGGTATTTTTACTTTGGGGCCTAGATCCACCTCTAAGCTCTCTTGAAGCCTGTGAAACTGTAAGAAGTGCTTCTGACTAAACCCATTCTGCAGACAAAGGTCCTAGGAATTTAGAGGGACAACAAGAGGGTATGAGATACCCTTAACACATTATTGACCAGAGACACATTAATGCCACAGGCGTTAGTTTCTGCAAAAATATCCCGGTCAACAATGTGTTGGTGGGCAAATTGTGTACCTCCTGAGGTCCTGTTTAACTGTGGAGTTCAACTAATAAAATCACTGCTTTCACTCTAACTGGCGAAATAAAATCTATCAAGATGTAGGTATCTGAACTGGAAAAAGTGATGCTGAAGCAGCAATGATTGACATCTAAATGCCTCCTTCTGAATACATCATTTTATATTCATTCATCTCTGCCTCCAACCTCATTCAGTCATGTCAGATCTGTGTTACTGCCGAAAAATAATCATGATGATGATGATGCATGTAAAGGTGTTCCAAGGACTTGGCATATTTAAGTTTTTCGATCCTCAGAGCAAAATATAAAGCAGACATCATTATCACCACCATTTTACAGTTAGTGAGTCACTGAGAAGATAAAGTAGCAGAAGTATCACAGTACCACACACAGAGCTGGCAAGCGGTGGATCCAGGACTCGAACCCAGAAGGTCTGGCTCTAGTATTTATCCTCTTAACTACTCACACTCTGTAACTGCTTGTCTATCTCTCTGATAAGTGACTGTTTTCTTCAACATCAGAAAAATGACTCCACCTTCACCTTATACATAAAGATCAAATATTTGTCCTTAGTGTCAATGCTGGTCTAGGCTACTTAAAAACATTCAGGTGGCCCCAATTCAGTGTCCACCTCCATAACTGAGCCTACCATGTGGAAGGCACATAGTAAGCGCACAATAAATATTTGCAACTATCTATTCAAACAATGAAAACTTTCCCAATTCCCTCATCATCCCAAAGGTAATCTCTCCCTCCTCTGAGTCCTCCCTCCCCTCTCCCTCTTTCCCTCCCCTACCCCAGCACCCTGTGCTTTCTTCCAACACTTAGCTTTTTCTATGCTTCCCACTATGGCAGGCTGCCTCCAAGCTGACCCCTCACCTCCTGGTATTTACATCCCTGTGTAGTCACTTCCTGCAACGAGTGGCCTACAGAATGCTGGAGGAAGGATGCTATGTGACTTCTGAAGCTAAGTCATAAAAGATGATGCGGTGTGGTTTACTGGATTACTCGCTCAGGGGGAAGCCAGTGGCCGTGCTGGGGGGCAGGCAGAAGTAGCTCTGTGGAGGGGCCAACGTGGAGAGAAACAGAGACCTCCCCCCATAGCTGGCATCAACTTGCCAGCCATACAGATTAGCCTCCCTGACAGAGGATCTGCCAGCCTCAGTCAAGCCTTTGGAGGACTGCAACCCAGCTGACATATTACTGCAATCTCTGGAGATCCCCTGAGCCTGAAACCACTCAGCCCATCTGCTCCTGAACTCCTAACTCACAGAACCTGTGAGAGGTAATAAATGTTTATTGCCATCTTAAGCCCTATCTTTGGGGATAACTGTTACACGGCAATTGACAGCAGTAGACAGCTAATACCAGACACTTACTCTCTAACACTGGAAGCTCCTTAAGAGCATAGACTGTTTTCTTAATTCTCAAAGCTCCCTGAAGCCTTAGAAATAAACAGTGCCCATATTTGTTGAACTGTGCCAGCAGACTATTCCCCTTTGTCCACTGTTCCTTTTCTTCCAAAACATATCCATTAACAAACTATTCCCTATGCCTAAAGTACTTCATCTGTACTCTATCAATGTCCTCCCTTTTCTGTCTCAAAGGCCTTCTGAAATAGACTTCTGAGCATCTGCTGTGTCCCAGAACCGCCCTTGAAGCTGACAACAAAACAAAGAAACATCCTTGCCCTTATGGAGCTTACAGTCCACTGTATGCCCTTGCCACAGTGGTCTCTCTAAATATAATAAAACAATCTTTGTTAACAGGACTGCAAAATTCTAGTTTCCCCTTTGTAAAATTTAAATATTCAAAAATTATTTCACCCCTTTCATCATGTCTATTTAATTGGCTGTATGTCTGCATATGTTTTTCTTTTATATTTAAATAAATATCGAAGCTGCAGCCTCAAGAAAAGTCCATACCTGTTTACTTCCTAAAGTGCCCCCACTTAAATCTGTCTCTGTATTCTCTGTTTTTACTGAAGGTTTTCATGGGCCATGATTTTTAGCAAATATCACATTTATAAGTGTAAAATAAATACCATTTGATTTTTTAAAAAATAGCCTATATTCATTATACAAGTCCAAGCAACTCAATCAAATATGAATTTGTTTCACAGAAAGCAATTTTTAACTGAAGTATATTGTATTATTTAGTACTTCTACAACAAAACAGAGTGTTAAAAGAAAAAAAAAGCTCACTACACTTTTAAATTAGGAATTCCAGTCCTGGCTCTGTCCCTCACTGTGTAACCTTAGATAAATTCTTTAACACCCTGAGCCTCAGTTTCCATATCCTGAAGTGGAAGTAAAATCTACCTCACAGAATCACTGTGAGGATTAAGCAATGCATTAAAAGCCTAGCTTGATGCCTGTTACGGAGTGAGCGTGGCAGAATGTCAGTTTTCTTACCCCTTACCTAGGGCTTGTACTTATGGTCCAAACAGTTGTCAGTTTTTAAGTTTAGTTATTCCTCTCTGGAATGATCTTCCTCTCTTTTATCTAATGAATAAAAGATTCAGCTCAAAGGCCATCCTCTCCTTGAAGTCCACAGGAAGCGTTCCCTCGACTCTCCCACACGATTCTGGGTTTGTACCTGGCGTTTATCTCAGTGTGTTACAGTTACCTGTCACATCCGTCTCTCCCACTAGACTGTGAGTTCCTCATGAGGAGGGAACATACGCCTCACTCATTTCATAGCCTCAGCTTTTAGAAAAACACCTGGCACGTTACAGGCATGAAACAAAAACTGAATGAATGAGTGAAGTCACTACTCAAGCAGTACCCGGATCACTCCTGGGTGACCAAACTTTGTTTTTGCCCTTTATGGGCCGAGATGCTCCTCTGTGCTTCTGATCCCTTCCTCATAACACTCGACATAGCACTAAGGACTCAGAAAGTCTGCATTAAATACTTTTGGCTTATGCAATACAGAATACTCTCACATGATTTCATTCTAAATAAAAAATGGTATCCTAATGGATGTGGCTTTTGGAAGCCTTTTTAAACAGGAGCTCTTCTTAAGAGTTACTGGCAAAGAACTGAAGCAAATGCTGGAACTATACTACAGCCGGTTTTCCTATGCATGTGTTTTTGAAAAAAGCAGTAATGGTTTGCTTCTTTCTAAAACACTTCATTAAGAAACTGAGGATCATAAAGCCCTTTGATTCGCTGTGAAAAATGTGAACACCACCAGGCAAAATTTAGCTTAGTAACTTTCAGCCAAAGGTTCCCCACCCTACAGTCATAGGGCTGTGGGCCAGCTGGCTGTCACCTCATCCCTGGGAGGTGGCTGCTTTTCAACAGTAAAACTGCATAAGTGAAATGTGGAATCTGGGGGGATCTTCCAAAGTAAGACACGCAAATTTAACTTCTTATTTTAAATAGAGATTCTGCTTCAGACCTTGGCTTCAGGTGGAAGACCCTGAAAAGAGCTCAAAAACTGGCAACTCGGCGGTGGGGGGGCAGGCGGCGCATTTCAGACATCTTATGGATTTTAAAGTATGTAAACATGCAGGACACGAGGTGTGATTTCACTGCTAGAGTTAAGTGACATATTTCACATTCCTGTCCACGCACACTTCATGCCAAGTATAGGCTGGTAAGCAGTGAACTGTCCACCAAACTGCCCGTTAGTTATGCTGCATAACAGAGAGAAAACAGAGAAACCCTGACAAAGCCAAGTTGGCCTGGTGCTTACACACACATGCTGGTCTATCGTGGTTCTCAGTGTCACAAAAACAAACACTGCTTGGGCCTTTACTAAGGTGGGCAAGCGCAGTGTCAAACATTTTAACTCCTACAACGACTCCATGATGGATACTATTATTACCCCCAATTTTCAGATGAGAAAACTGAGGCCCAAGATTACACAGCTGGCAAATGGCAGGTTTGAGAATCTGACTGGAAAACTTCAGCCCTAGCAACTACAGAGGATCAATGCTCCTGCATTCTCGCCAGGCTAGGGAATATACTAGAAGTGTCCTGACAAACATTTTGTTGGAGGGGAAAGTTTCAGATGTGCCAGATCTCTTACACCTGGCAGCATTCAGGTAGCCAAACAGGCATCAACAAGTCCAGGTCAGACTTCCTTGCTTGGGAATCCTGGGAACTGCACATGGATCCTAAGGGTCTACACAAGATCCAGGAGAAAGCACCCGACAGACACCTGGTCCCTGCAGTCACGAAACGCCCGGGACGCCGCGGGGGCGGGAACCTCCGTGCCTCCACACCCCCGCGGCACGGCCCCGCCGCGCACAGGTGCACCGACCGCCCGCGCCCCCACGCCGCCCGTCCCGGCTCTACGACCCCAGCCTGGGGAAGCGGGGCGACGGTGGGGAAGGGGCCGAGGGGCGAGGCCGGCCCACAGCCAGACCCCCGGAGGGCGCGCGCGGCGGGGTCGCCCGGAGAAAGGATGCTCGGGGCGGGGCAGCGGTGGGGGAGGGGTCCCTGCCCGGACTCTCACTCACCGCCTGGCTCTCCTCCCGGGCCGGGCTCCGCGGCGGTCCCCGCTCCGGCTCTCAACCGCGCGTGTCTCCTCCCGAGGCTCAGCGTCCAGCAGGGACGCGCGGAGCTGTGGATAAGTCGGCGCGAGCGGAGGGCGTGCAGCGAGCGGAGCTGAGAGGGTGGGAAGGATGGGACGGTCGCGCTCACCGCTGCCGCCGCGGGGACACCACAGACACGGCCTTGGCCGGCTCCTCTCAGGCACGGAAGCTGCGGGTCCTCCTACCACACCCGCCTCCCGCACCCCCCACCACGCCACGCCCGCTGAAGGAGTGACAGCAGTGCTGACCAATCTGAGGCCTCGTGGAGGCCGGGAACCACGGACTAAAAGGAGGGAGGGCAAGGGAGGAATACAAGGGTGGCGAGCGTGGCGGCGGGACTTCCTGTGACTGACGGCCCAGCGCAGCCAATGGGAAGCGGGGAGATGACCTCATTGTCGAGGAAAGTCTGGAACTGGTGGAGTGGCGGTGAGGAGGTGGGAGGAGGTCGGAGACGAGCCGGAGGCGGGGCGCTGGGGCCTTAAAGAGGCCGCAACCCAATGGTCATCCAGTCAAGGCAAGGGCGGCGGACCCTGCCAGACTTGGCCAAGTTGCCAAGGGGTCAATGCTGCCAGAGCTTAGTGCATTAATCCTCCAGACCCCATCACAATCCTTTTAGGGGGCTGAAGGATCCCCGCCTGGGGCTCATAAATCGATTACTTAATTTCACGCTTCCCAAAAGGAGACACAATAAATTCCGCACTGGCCCGGAGCCCTGAGTTCCCGTTACAGCCCCCGCCCCACCGAAGCCCGTCGTCTCGTTTCTTTGAGTCAGTTTCCACTACAGTAAACGGGAGGATACCGGCACCCACCTACCCCAACTTTACCTGCCCAGAATGTTGAGATCATTAACAGCAAAAGTGCTTTGGGCTTCAAGAAAAAAAGACTGAATGAACCCAAAACCCTGTATCAGGAGACTTCAGGAAGAGCATCTGTAAAAGGAAGGACTGCACTAGACGACTCTTGTAATTCTATAATTATAAGATGCTGATTGATGTCCTCCTCTCTCCGGCATCCACTCTCGTAGCGAAGGGGTGTGGGGTCGGGGGGGGGGGGGGGGCTGCGGGGGGTGTGTGTGTGTGTGTGTGTGTGTGTGTGTGCGCGCGTGCTGCGTTAGGCGCAAAGGCCACACAGGGACTTGGTCCATGACTTCAACAAGGAGAAAGAAAGCGGGCTAAAAGGGAGAGAGAAACAAGGAAAACCAGGTTCCCTGCGGTAAGTGCCTCGAGGGAAGCGAGCCATTTGCTTCCCCTCCCCCCAGCAATGGGCGGGAGCCCAGAAAAGGCTAAATAACTGCAACTTGGCGGGGTGGAAAGAGGGGGAAGTGCTTTCCCGAAAGCTTCCTGGGGATGGTGTCACCAGACAGAGTAAGGAGGGGGGAGTAACGGGCAGCTACAGGAAGAAGGGGCTAGAGCATTCTTGAAGGTTTAGGAAGGAGCGGCGTGATGGCATACAGACTGAAAAGAGGCAGATCGTTTTACATCCCAGAGTAATTCTTACTACACCCCCTATTCTCCCCCAAAAGCCTCCCGAGGCTGCCCATTGGTGTCACTCTCAGAGGTAAGGCAGGAGAGGGTGCCTATCCCCCTCCAACTGCTGCAAAAGCCTAAGGGGCGCCCGGGTCTTCCTAGTTATTCATCTATCTTGTAAATTTCAAGTTCAGTATCACCGCTGGTCATAGAATCTTGTAGTTCAGGCAGGAGCCCTGTGGCCCTTTAGTCACATACCTTCCTCCAAGGCAAGAATTCCTCCATGAAAGTCTTGATAAAATTATTTATTCAGCAAATATTTCTTGAGGGGGTAAGACAAACGAAGTCATCACTGCCCTGGGGGTGCTCTCTCACCGAACTGGGGGACATGAAGGCACATGCTGGGGTGACCATGCAGCCAATCCCCAGCAGCATGACTAACTAGAGGGCCCAGAGGTATGAGGCAAAAGTCCTGCCGGTGGAAATTACTGGCGTGGGGCAGGTTTCCCCAAGACAAGACCGGGCTGGCGCATTCCCGATGGCGTCTACCTACCCTCAGCCTTCAGGAAATAGCCGGGGCGGGGAGAGGGAAACACAGCTGTGTGTTTTGTTGGGTTTTTTTTTTTTTTTTCCACTTTTTGGCCACACCCCATGGCATGTGGGATCTTGGTTTCCCAACCAGGAATCGAACCCAGGCCACCAGCATTGGGGAGCAGAGTCTTAACCACTGGATGGCTGGGGAAGTCCCACAGCATATGTTATTAGCCATGAACAGGGTAACATCCCACTCAGCTTCCCAGACATGGCAAACTCACCACCTCTCAAACAGGCCTCTCCTTTTCTTAAGACAAATTGTGTGTGTGTGTGTGTGTGTGTGTGTGTGTGTGTGTCTGTATATATATATATATATATATAGTGTGTGTGTGTGTGAGTGTGTGTGTGAATATCATATATATGGTGTGCATATATATTTCTTATGGATGATCCGCCTCCCTCTAGTTTCTGACCGTAAATCCTAATGTCATCCCCTGAAGATAACACAGGGCACGTCTAATCCCAGTTTGTCATGACAACATTCCAAATATTTGAAGATGACCAGCAAGCTGCCTTTCCCACACCCTCTTACCAGTCCCCAAAACAACAGAGATTAAGTCTTCTTGTCACCATTCCTCAGACGATGGCTTCCATGCACCACACTCTCCTAGTGACTTTGTGGGGACATCTTCAGTTTGTCAGGCTCTATTAGGGATACAGACATGAAGATAGAAATGGCTGGTGGTGGGTTTTATTTATTTTTTATTGGTAATGCAATGCAGGAAGGTTTTCACAAAAGTAAAATAATTAATGAAACTTGTATCTAGAGCACTTAATGATCTCTACTTTCAATTTGACTCTTGTTTTTTTCCCTGGATTATACTGTGGGGCTTCTCAGGTGGCGCTAGTGATAAAGAACCCTGCCTGCCAATGCAGGAAACTCAAGAGACACGGGTTCGATCCCTGGGTCAGAAGGATCCCCTGGAATAGGAAATAGCACCCACTCCAGTATTCTTGCCTGGGGAATCCCATGCACAGAGCAGCCTGGCAGGCGACAGTCCAGTTGGACATGACCGCACACGAGCACGTCAGGGACATGTGCTATTTTTGTCCTTCCATCAGACATCTTCTCTTCTGGAAAGAGGACCCTAATTTTCCCCTGGGGAACCACTCCTCCCCACACTTGGCCAAGGAGCTGACTCCAACCCAGTCCTGATCAAAGCACTGCTCACCCCTCCCCACCTCCACCATCTGCAGAGACTGATTTAGAGAAAGGCAGGTAACCCAAGGCGGTACAATTGGAATTCCTGGATCCTTTGTTGAAACTATTAGGAAGGAGAAGTTCTTGCAGTGAGGCTGCCGAACTGTCCAGCTCTGCACCTGGGACTGACCCGGAGACCACAGGAAATAATGTGCTTGAGAATAAAGTCCACGTGAGAACCTGCGAACTATCAGAGCTGAGACACCGTAAAGGCCCCAGCAGGTGATGACTGTTGGAGAGCCTGGGTCCAGCCATTTTCTGGCTGACTTCACAGATGTCTGAAGTCAGGGTCCTTAGAGCCTTGCCTATAAGGGAGATTCTGTAAATGGAATTATTGAGGGAGGAAAAACCTATAAGGGAGGAAGTTGAGCAGGGAAAGGAAAAGAGCCAAGTAAGGCTCAAATAATCTCTTGGCCTGATCCACCCCAGAGAGCTCTGGCGCATAAACCATGCCACGTGGTTATCCCCACCACGAGGCCGCTTTGTGTTGCCCAATCTTGCTCAGTCACTAGCCATGGGCTCTGAAGGGGTTAAGTTCCCCAACGCTAGTCCCTTCAGCTGAGGGCAATTCTCCAGAATTTGGGGCATCTGGGAACCCTTTGCTGCCAGTACAGCCGCTGGGGGATGGGTGAACTGGCCTGTTAAAGAAACTTGGAAGGGGCACCGTGTGGGTCTAACCCTGGGTGCCAATTCATTCCCTTTCCACTTGGGTTTTCGTTCACTGAAGCCAAAATGTGACTACTTTAAACACCCAGGTGTGATGAGACCAGCACAGAGCACAGTGAAACCTTGGCCTTCCTTGATCTGACCCCTCCATCCATGAGCACACTGCAAGGTTCCATCACCAGGCTTAGTGGCTGCCCTGAACCTGTGGCTCAAACTGACTTTGTCACCAACCTTTTCCACCCTCTTTCCTTTACTCCTTCCCACCCACCCACCCCCCAATCTCCTACTAAGCCAAATTCACTCTTTTTTGTACACCTTTAATTAATTAACACAAATATGGGATTTTTAGCTTCACCCTCCTAGTAATTAGCAGTAGTTGTCATTTCGTGCATTTCCATCCTTTGCTGCAAATTGCTGTAAACACAGGCCGATTCGATTCTGTCACCCATGTAACTTGCCACTTCTAATTTTGCTGCTGTTGCTGAAATGGGCAAATCCAATGACAGAAACCTTCAACAAACTGCTAGAGACCCATTTCCCCCTCCTTCCAATCTGCTAATCCATCACCCTAAAAGATTTACCCCACCTGTCCTTTTCCTTGCTGTCTCTCTTCCTGGGGAATCTCTTCAAAGGTATTTCCCAGGTCTTGTTTTGTTTTGTTTTTTAGCCACGCCACATGGTTTGTGGGCTTACCTGGTGGCTCAGTTGGTAAAGAATCTGCCTGCAATACAGGAGACCTGGGTTTGATCCCTGGGTCAGGAAGATGCTCTGGAGAAGGGAATGGCTACCCATTCCAGTATTCTTGCCTGGAGAATTCCATGGACAGAGGAGCCTGGCAGGCCACAGTCATGAAGTCACAGAGAGCCGGACACAACTGAGCAACTAACACTTTCATGGTTTGCAGGATATTTGTTTCTGACCAGGGATTGAACCTGGGCCACAGCACTGAAAGCAGGGAGTCCTAACCACTGGACCACCAGGACACTTCCATTTCCCAGGTCTTGATCAGCCCTATCCTGAGCTCTTCTTGCTTTTCCCTGTTTCTTCTTAAGTTTTTGTTCAGATTGGTCCCTCTCCCTAAATATCTTCTCTTTTATCTTTACGTATTTATATCCTAGCTCACATTTCACTTCCTCCAGGAAGCCCTCCACTCTTCCTCCGGTCTAAATGAATCCTTCCCTTCTCTGATAATCCATGGCTCTAAAGTGCCAAGCACACTGCTAAGCATTCTGAATGCATTATCTTCTTTCATTCTTGTGAAATTCACCTGAGGTGAATGCTATTATGATCCTCGTTGTTCGATGAGGAAACTGAGACAGGTTAATTAAGGAACTTGATTTGCTATCACACAACCAAAAACTACCAAAGCCAGGGTACAGATACTAAAATGAAAACTCTGGCTGAAATTCAATAAACATCCATTGGCTACACAGAAGGAACTAGAGGAGGTATTAAAAAGTGAAATAGACAATCCTGGTCTGCAATCAAGAATAGGGACAATCAGTTCAGTTCAGTCATTCAGTTGTGTCTAACTCTTTGCAACCCCATGGACTGCAGCACACCAGGCTTCCCTGTTCATCACCAACTCCCAGAGCTTGATCAAACTCATGTCCATTGAGTCAATGATGCCATCCAACCATCTCATCCTCTGTCATCCCCTTCTCCTCCAGCCTTCAATCTTTCCCAGCATCAGGGTCTTTTCAAAGGAGTCAGTTCTTCACATCAGGTGGCCAAAGTATTGGAGTTTCAGCTTCAGCATCAGTCCTTCCAATGAATATTCAGGACTGATTTCCCTTAGGATGGACTGGTTGGATATCCTTGCAGTCCAAGGGACTCTCAAGAGTCTTCTCCAGCACCACAGTTCAAAAGCATCAGTACTTCAGTACTCAGCTTTCTTTATAGTCCAACTCTCACATCCATACATGATTACTGGAGAAACCATAGCTTTGACAAGACAGACCTTTGTTGGCAAAGTAATGTCTCTGCTTTTTAATATGCTGTCTAGGTTGGTCATGGAGAAGGCAATGGCACCCCACTCCAGTACTCTTGCCTGGAAAATCCCATGGATGGAGGAGCCTGGTAGGCTGCAGTCCATGGGGTCGCACAGAGTCAGACACGACTGAGTGACTTCACTTTCACTTTTCACTTTCATGCACTGGAGAAGGAAATGGCAACCCACTCCAGTGTTCTTGCCTGGAGAATCCCAGGGACGGGGGAGCCTGGTGGGCTGCAGTCTATGGGGTTGCACAGAGTCGCACACGACTGAAGTGACTTAGCAGCAGGTTGGTCATAACTTTTCTTCCAAGGAGTAAGCATCTTTTAATTTCATGGCTGCAGTCACCATCTGCAGTGATTTTGGAGCCCAAAAAAATAAAGGTTTTCACCATTTCCATTGTTTCCCCATCTATTTGCCATGAAGTGATGGACCGGACGCCATGTTCTTAGTGTTCTGAATGTTGAGTTTTAAGCCAACTTTTTACTCTCCTCTTTCAGTCTCATCAAGAGGCTCTTTAGTTCCTCTTCGCTTTCTGCCATAAGGGTGGTGTCATCTGCATATCTGAGGTTATTGATATTTCTCCTGGCACTATAAATGGCACCAATCTGAACAATGCTGTAAGGATGGTAGAAATGAAATCAGAGAAGGGAGAGCTCGTGTCTGGTAGAACCCAGTAAGAGCACGTGAAGGAGTTTAGGTTTGAAAGGAGGGAGAGAGGCGTGGCCCTCCAGCTTAGGGAGCACTGTGAGTAACAGCATGGAGGAAGGACAATATGGGGCATATCTGAGCAAGGAAGTTGTCTGGCTTGTTTGAGAGATAAGGCTTTCAAGCCTTGGCAGAAGCCCTGTTGTAAAAAGGAAAGAATGCCAAGACCAGATGGGCATTGGACATTTGAAAACAGGATCCAAACTGTGTCTTAAGAGCAACCTGATAGTTGATTGGATTGGAAGGAGACTGAAATGGGATTGAGGGGATAAGTTAGGAGACCACAACTGTTTTCCAATCAAGAGTTAAGTTAGGATCCATGAGGGCGCTGGCAATGGCCTTGGATTATTTTTTCCCCTCTGCTCTATAACCACTTTGTCTTTGCTTGTCCCCAGAGATCATAACATCCTTGAAAAGTGTCAAGCATTTGAAAAAATGTGCCCATAATTGCTAAACCGCTAACAATTTCTTGATACTTAATAAGCACTCAGCAAATATTGTTGTAATTGAATTGAATGCATGAGCAGGGCGATAAAAACTCTGGGGCTCTGTTTAAATGGTTTCAAAGGAACTCAGGCCATGCCTGCAGCCCTCTGCAGTACTGTGTATGTGCTTAGCTGCTCAGTTGTGTCTACCTCTTTGCAACCCCGTGGACTGTCGCCCGCCAGGCTCCTCAGTCTGTGAGATTCTCCAGGCAAGAACACTGGAGTGCGTTGCCGTGCCTTCCTCCAGGGGATCTTCCTGACTCAGGAACTGAACCTATGTCTCCTGCGTCTCCGGCATTGCAGGCAGATTCTTTTATTCAGCACCTACTAGGTACATCATTCACTCATTCAGTTCACCCAATGAGGTCCTGACATCATGTCCCTCTTGTTTTTTAGTCGCTAAGTCGTGTCCAACTCTTTGTGACCCTATGGACTACAGGCTTTCTCTGTCCGTGGGATTTCCTAGGCAAGAATACTGGAGTAGGTTGCCATTTGCTACCCCAGGGGATCTTCTGGACCCAGGGATCAAACCCAGGTCTCCTGCATTGGCAAGCGGGTTCTTTACCACTGAGCCACTAGGGAAGCCCATGTCCATCTTACAGATCAGAAAAACTGAGGGTCAAGTGAGTAGTTTGCAGGAACTGAGACTGGGCTGCAGGACTCTCGGTGCTAAAACCATGACGTGCGTACGTGCGTAGTTGCTTCAGTTGTATCTGGCTTTTTGCAATCTCATGGACTGCAGCCCTCCAGGCTCCTATGTCCATGGGGATTCTCCAGGCAAGAATACTGGAGTGGATTGCCATGCCCTCCTCCAGGGAATCTTTCCAACCCAGGGACTGAACCCGGGTCTCCTGCACTGCAGGTGGATTCTTTACCCACTGAGCCACCTGGGTAGCCCAAAACCAGGACAACTCCAGGCAAATTCAGAGGGTTCGTCACCCTATCAAGATACCTTGCTCCACATTACACAAGCCAGGATTTAAACTCAAGTCTGACCAGCTCAAACCCCCATGGGACTTTATTCTGGCTTTCTGATCACTGCAGCCAATATAAATATTCTTACTTGGATATTCTGGGGACAGAATCCAAGCATACTCTTATATTGAATTTGGCTCATGTATTTGGAGCCTCCTGGAAACAGTCCCTTATAGAGAGACAGCGAATCACAAAATGGATGGGTTTTTGTCAGAGAAAAGGAATCCAGCCTGGGGAACGTCTCCCGGCTGACACCTTGCGAGTTGGGCTTTATCAACGGTTCTTTGGCGCATCCTGGTGGTGAAAAGTTGTTAGTAGCCCCTTCCTTACTCAGATGAAAGAACTCGTACTGTGGGTAAAGGGTGAGAGTGAAACCCAACTGAAACTTCTTACAGCTTGGGGAACATGAAGATTTTGCTTTAAAAATAAAAACTAGCAGAGATTTTTCTTTCTTTTTTCTTAAATTAAAGCTGACCAACCAGGCTGTCATAGTCTAAGGCAAGGAGACTCAGACACAAACTTTAAGTGGACGCCAAAAGAAAACCCTCAATAATCAAGACAATAATTTAACAACAAAAAAAAAAGAAAACGAAATTAATGGCAAAAAATGATGAGCAAAATTTCAAGTACAGAACAGAGAGGCTCTGACCATGCCCTTGCCCTGCCACGTCTCACTGGCCTCGCCCCAGTCCCGTGAGCACTGGCCCAGGAGCCTGGAACCCCAGCCCCTTCGAGAAGCTCTGGGTGGAGGGCTCCTGACAATGGCCCTCAAAACCTCACCATGGGAAATGGAAATGGCACCTTCAGAGGTTCCCACCAAAGAAACTTCATAGAAAGGATTACAACGGCTGCTAGGAGAAGCCAGAAGCCCTGCAGCAAGCATGGTTTCCGTAAGGCTCTTGTTTGGGCATATTTCGAATTCGATGTCATAATATATCCATATTTGATTTTGTTCTGTTTCCTTTTATCGACATATAGACACTTCAGAAGTGTACAGAGAAGGGATATTTGACCTTATAGCTCAAAGGATTTTCACAAGCCAACACACGTTTAACCGGCACCCAGATCAAGAGAGAGAACAAGACCAGAGTTCCCACCATGCCCCCTCTGTTCACTGCCACCCCGAGGTACCTCTGTCTTGATGTCCAACAGCATAGATTAGTTCTATTTTTGTTCTGTATATAAATGAAATGAATACACTCCAAGGTATTTTAAGTCTGGTTTACTTTACTGTGAGCTATGTTAGTGAGGTTAGGCCATAATCTTTGTGTGTGATTATAGTTTGTTCATTCTTATTACATGGTATGAATCTATTAAAATAAATTTATCCATTCAGCTGACATGGGTTGTTTCAGTGTGTTGTTTCAGCACACTGTGCTGCTATGAATATTCATATCCGTGTCTTTTGTTTAACATGGACATGTCTACAACGGCCAGGTTCAGCAGAACTTTCTACCTGACCTATAGACCTGCAAAGGCTTCCCTGGTAGCTCAGCTGGTAAAGAATCTGCCTATAATGCAGGAGACCCTGGTTGGATTCCTGGGTCAGGAAGTTCCCCTGGAGAAGGGATAGGCTACCCACTCCAGTATTCTTGGGCTTCCCTGGTGGCTCGGATGGTAAAGGATCCACCTGCAGTGCAGGAGACCTGGATTCCATCCCTGGGTTGGGAAGATTCCCTGGAGGAGGGCATGGCAACCCACTCCAGTATTCTTGCCTGGAGAATCGCCATGGACAGAGGAGTCTGGTGGGCTACAGTCCATGGGGTTGCAAAGAGTCGGACACGACTGAAGCAATAAGCAGCAGCATAGACCTGTGAGCCAGTGAATTGTAGAGTGGCTTGGTTTGTAGAATTATTGTAGCAGTAACTAACTCATAGTATACCCTTTTAAAGTCATAAAAATTAATTATTAGCAAAACAGACATTAAAATGCAAAGATGACTCACCTGTATTGAAACAGAAGAAAAGCACACACATGCCTGTATTTCTGCTGAGAGTGCATTTGCTGGCTCATAGGGGAGGCAGTTTCAGCTTCAGTGTCTCCTCCTCGTTAGTTTCTAAAGTGATTGGAGCAACTGCCACTCAGAGAGTTCTTGTTCCTTCCCATCTTTGTCTAGACTTTATATTTTTTATCCTTTTTACTTTCTCCGGTCAAGTGGAGTGGTATTACACTCTAGTTTATTTGCATTTCCCTAGAGAGTAATGAAGTCAAGACCCTTTCCGTATTTGGCTTTTGTATAGCTTCTTTTCTGAATTGGCTGTTCAAATCTTTGCCCATTTTTCTCTTGGGTTTTCTATCTTTTCCTTATTGATTTGTAGTTCTTTTAAAATTCTGACTTTGAGACCTTTATCAGATATATATAGAGAGAATACTTGTGAGTTGTCTTTTTGCTCCCATAATGGTGTCTTTTGGTGAACACAGTTTCTTAGTTTTCATAGAATTCATTAAAGGTTTTTTTCACTCATGATTGACAGTTTTTGTTTCCTGTTTGCAAAAGATGTGCCTATTGCAAAGTCAGAGATATTTTTATATGTTTTCTTTTAAAAACTTTACTTATTTATTTTAGCTTCAGAACTGCAATCCTTCTAGAAATTATTTTTGGTATGGTGTGAGGTAGGAGTAATAAATATGTATTTTTCCATATATGGGATGACCATATACATGTGTATCTATTTTTGTTTACATATAAAAGTGAATAATTAAATTCCCTTTTAAATGTCATGACTTTTCCCTAATTGTTCGAGTAAAATTGATACAGAAACAGCTGTTTTGAGCACTAATTGAGGTACATTATCTGCACTTCCTCATTTAATTCTCTCTGTACTTGTATGAGGTAAGTATTCATATTTCAGTTTTATAGATGAAAAGAGTGAGGCTCAGGGAATTAAAGTGTGTTGAGGGTACAGAGCAAGTAAGTCCAGAGTCCTTTAACCAGTGTTCTAAACTACCTCGCACAGAAAAATTTCATTTGGAGGATAATTGTCTGTTAAGGTACCCGTATAACATGTTGATCTATTCACAAGCTGATGGACATTTACACTGCCGCTAGTTTGGGGCTGTTATGAACAAAGCTGCTGTGAACATCTTCACTTCTCTTGGATAGATACCTAGGAGTAGTACTGCTTGGGTCATATGGTAAGTGTTGTATATGTTTATTTATTTAATTATCTCTTTATTTGGGGGCTTCCCAGGTGGCACCAGTGGTACAGAACCTGCTTGCCAACACAGGAGACTTAAGAGACGTGGGTTCAATCCCTGGGTGGGGAAGATCCCCTGGAGAAGGCAATGGCAACCCACTCCAGTGTTCTTGCCTGGAGAACCCCATGGACAGAGGAACCTGGCGGACTGTGGTCCATAGGGTCACAAAGAGTCACACACGACTGAAGTGACTTTGCAAGCACACACATCTATTTATTTATATTTTAAAAAATTTTGGCCACACCCCATAGCATGTGGGACCTTAGTCCCCTGACCAGGGATCGAGTCCATTACTTCTGGAGTGGAAAGTCCTAACCACTGAACTACCAGGGAATTTCCCTTTTGGCTAAATTTTTTATTTGTAAATATTCAGTTCTGTGGCTTGTCTTTTACTTTTTTAATGGTACCTTTTGAAAAAATAGTTTGTTGATAAAGTCCCAATTTATAAGTTTTTTCTTATGCTCTTTAGGATGGTGCTCCTTAAAAATGTGTATTTGTTTATTTGGCTGTGCCGGGTCTTAGGTACATTGTGCAGGATCTTTCCTTGTGGTGTGCGGGCTTAGTTAGTTGCCCTGCAGCATGTGGGATCTTAGTTCCCTGACCAGAGGTTGAACCTGCGTCCCCTGTATTGCAAGGTGGGTTCTTAGCCACTAGACTACCACAGAAGTCCCTTAGGTTGTGCTTTTGATGTCATATAGAAGAGATCTTTGCCTAAAATCAAGATCATGAAGGTTTTCTCACATATTTTCGTCTAGAAGCTTTATAGTTTTAGTTTTTACATTCACGTCCGTGGTCCATTTTGAGTCTGTTTCTGCGCGTGGCATGAGGTGACGGCTCACATTCATCCATGTGTGTACATTCAGTTGTCCCAGCACCATTTGTTGAAATGACCATCGTTTGCCCCTCAATCAGCTTTATTGAGCAGCTGATTTTACCACCCCTGGAGGCTGATCCACCGCTGGACTTTGAGTTGTGTGACCTAATAAATACATTTCCTCGCTGTTTACACTCATTTGAGTTTTGCATTATCCTTTGAAGCCAGAAGCCATCTGGCTGAAACCTTCTGGGTGCCACCTCTGGGTGCCAGGAGGTGGCACCCAGAAGGTCAAGTGGATGCCAGCTCTGTAGACCTTCTATGGAATAACCCACGCCTAGTTCCTTGAAATCTTTCTCAGTCTGTACTCTTTCAGTGGATTTGAGCATTGCTTCTTACTCCCAAAGAGCCCATACAATCAAAATTCTGGCCAACCTACTGAATACCCCGGGAGAGGGAAGCAACCAAACCAGACCAGTCTGAATGCTCCTTGGCTGGGACTCCAGCCAGAGACATTAAGAAGAGATGCTGTCTTCTCTAACTTCATAAGCCATGAGGACAAGGTAGGCTTAGAGCTGCCAGTGGCCACCTTTTGGTCAGGTGGCAAGAGAAAACTTAGGATTAAAGGTATTCCCTGATGGCTCAGTAGGTAAAGAATCTGCCTGCAATGCAGGAGATACAGTAGACACTGGTTCGATCCCTGAGTCAGAAAGATCCCCTGGAGGAGAAAATGGCAATCCACTCCAGTATTCTTGGCTGGAGAATCCCATGAAGACAGCAGCCTGGCGGGGGATAGTCCAAACGGTCACAAAGAGTTGGACACGACTGAGCAACTAAGCGACTTAGGAATAAAGCCCAGCAATGACAAGCAGAACCAAAAGGTGAGGAGAGAGGCAAGGTTCTCAGGATATCATGCACGCCTCTGGGTGAGCCATACCTGAAGCCCTCTGCTTCAGGGGGCAAATTGCAAACTGGGATTGGTGGGGAGGTAAGGACTCCAGCAACTAGTTAGGAGCTCTGTTTGTGCTCTGAATTGGAGACCCAGTTGTACTGGTTTCTCTCCCTAAGAAGTCCCACCTGACTCGGCCAGTGTCCTATGTTTTCCCTGCCTGTTCAGTTCAGTTCAGTCACTCAGTCATGTCCAACTCTTTGTGACCCCATGGACTGCAGCACGCCAGGCTTCCCTGTCCATCACCAACTCCCAGAGCTTACTCAAGCTCATGTCCATCATTGCCATCCGACCATCTCATCCTCTGTCGCCCCCTCCTCCTCCTGCCTTCAATCTTTCCCAACATCAGGGTCTTTTCCAATGAGTCAGTTCTTCACATCAAGTGGCCAAAGTATTGGAGCCTCAGTTTCAGCATCAGTCCTTCCAATGAATATTTAGGACCAACCTCCATTAGAATTGACTGGTTTGATCTCCTTGCTGTCCAAGGGACTCTCAAGAGTCTTCTCCAACACCACAGTTCAAAAGCATCCATTCTTCAGCACTCAGCTTTCTTTATGGTCCAACTCTCACATCCATACATGACTACTGGAAAAACCATAGCTTTGACTATATGGACCTTTGTTGGCAAAGTAATGTCTCTGCTTTTAATATGCTGTCTAGGTTGGTCATAGGTTTTCTTCCAAGGAGCAAGCGTCTTTTAATTTCATGGTTACAGTCACCATCTGCAGTGTTTTTTGAGCCCAAGAAAATAAAGTCTGGCATTGTTTCCCTATCTATCTGCCATGAAGTTATGGGACCGGATGTCATGATCTTAGTTTTTTGAATGTTGGGTTTTAGGCCAGATATTTCACTCTCCTCTTTCAATTTCATCAAGAGGCTCTTTAGTTCCTCTTCACTTTCTGCCATAAGGGTGGTGTCATCTGTATATCTGAGGTTACTGATACTTCTCCCGGTGATCTTGATTCCAGCTTGTGCTTCATACAGCCCAGCATTTCGCCTGATGTACTCTGCATATAAGTTAAGTAAGCAGGGTGACAGTATACAACCTTAATGTACTCTGTGCCTGTAGGGGCTGCTATTCTATAAATTCATGCTCAAGTGGTTATCTTGCCTTGCTTGAATGGACAGGGGTACTCAAGGTCTGGCTGCTTCCCAAGTCTCAGAAAACTGGAGTGCATTAAAAACCACCAGCAGCAAAAATGCTGATTAGAGTCATGCTAATCAATCATAGACACTCAAAGGCGCCAGCTCCCCACAGGTGAACCAAATGCGCCTGGTGAGAGCGGTAGGAAACAGACACTTTGTCAGAAACTCAAGAGCAGAGAGGCAGAGAGAGAGGCAGGTGTGGTTCCCAACCTGGCTCCGCCTTGCTGGCCAGGCAACCTCAGGTCATTTACCGAGTGTCCCTGGGGATCAGTCTTGTCCCTTGTAAAATGAGGGCTAAATATGCCTATGGTAACAGCCTTCAGCCTTTGCTTCCTCTGACTCACAGTTGGAGTGTGGACGTCTGCTCAGGTCTGCCCAGTCTTCACTGCATGTGTGGGTCCCTCACTCCCAGCACAGCTGGGGACCACCCTGCCCCTCCGTGTGAGTCAGAGTCTGGACTACCTGGGCCGTGTCACCTTCTTCCCAAAGTCCCCAGGCCAGAGCTTATTGCTTCTGCCTCTCACCTGTGTCTATCTCTCCACAACACAGTGTGTTATGCCTTTTCTGAAGGGTTGGGATGATTAATGAGAATTAAAGAACTTAAAGCTGTGGTCTAGAGACTTCTCTGGTGGTCCAGTGGTTGACTCTGCATTCCTAAAGCAGGGGGCACGTGTTTAATCCCTTGTCATGAAACTTGGATCCCACATGTCGTAGGGTGTACCCTAAAATTTTTTTGAATAAATATATATTTTTAAAAGCTGTGACGTAAACCTGATGGTGATTAAAGGGAGAAAATCATACTCACTGGCATTCCTTTCAGGAGAAGCACTGTTTATTTGTTCAGGAAGAAAATTCCTTGATAAACTCACATGGGAGAGAAGTGAGCACCACCCCCCACCCCCCCGCCCTGCCCCAGAAGACCTGAGGACAGCTAGGATTCTCCCAAGTGCCTGGGTGTAAAGAATCTTCAGGTTACACTGCAACACGGTGGGGAGTAGGAAAGGTGGGGGTCCTGGGGTGTCACCCCCCCCTTGAATCTCCCACATGCCCCAACTAAGACCGGACGCAGCCACATAAGTAAATAAATAAATAAAATATTTTTTAAATGATGTCATCTTCTAAGGAGTTATATGGCTGGTGCCAGAAGAAGAAAAATAGATCTTTATGGTTTAACAGGTGTTTGCTGGGCTTCCCCAACGGATCAGCGGTGAAGAATCACCTGCAATGCAGTAGATGCGGGTTCGATCCCTGGGTGGGGAAGGTCCCCTGGAGGAGGGCATGGCAGCCCACTCCAGTATTCTTGCCTGGAGAACCCATGGACAAGGGGCCTGGAGGGCTACAGTCCACGGGGTCACTAAGAGTTGAACACGACTGAGCACCAGCCGCTGCCTTGGGGGAGGTCTGATTAGCACATAATGCAGATGCCTAGTGCACACTGGAGGGGAGGATGTCCAAATGAGCAGAGAAAATTTTTGTTTAAAGTTTTCTTGTCTTGCCTTAAAATAAGAATTTTATTTTATCACCCAGATTCTGTCACCTCTCAAAAGGCCTGCTTTTCCCAACTGCCCTGCAGCAAGTCCCTACCCATCTTTTAGGAAGCTCTTGGGAGGCCCGTGCCCCTTCTCGCCAGGAGTGCACTTCTCCAAGTCTGAGTTGGTCCATAGTAGGTGCTCAGTAAATACCTATCCACTGGCTGAATAAAAAATGACGAGAAGACTTCCCTGGTGGTCCAATGGTTAAGAATCCACCTGCCAATGCGAGGGACTTGGGTTCAACCCCTGGTCTGGGAAGACTTCGCCTGCCATGGGGAAAATTAGCCGTTGCTCGGAAACTACGGAAGCCCGAACTCTAGAGTCCATGCTCTGCAACAAGAGGAGCCATCGCCGTGAGAGGTGCAGCACAACTCGAGAGCAGCCCCTGCTTGCTGCAACTAGAGAAAGCCCACACACAGCAATGAACACGAGTACCCAGCACAGACAAAATAAAATGAATTAAAAAAATTTAAATGCCTATTATAAGCCAAGCGCTGGTCTAGGTACTTGGGTTTCATCAGTGAACAAAGGTAAAAGCCTCTGCCTCCTGGAACTCACATTTTATTTGGGGCAAAGTGGAGGATGGGGAAAGACAATAAATAATGAATGTTATCATTCTGGTCATGGTGGAAAATCACACCAACATGCCCACTACGAATAACTTAAAACACAGGACAAAATATCTTCTTAAAAGTGTAAAAGCGCTAAGAAGGAAGTGAGGAATTACTGGGCCATGCTGAGTCTAGGAGATGAGGTTCATACCTGACAGACATGGACTTATCTAATCTACGTCAAGGCTGTATATTGTCACCCTGCTTATTTAACTTATATGCAGAGTACATCATGAGAAACGCTGGGCTGGAGGAAGCACAAGCTGGAATCAAGATTGCTGGGAGAAATATCAATAACCTCAGATGTGCAGATGACATCACCCTTATAGCAGAAAGTGAAGAGGAACTAAAAAGCCTCTTGATGAAAGTTAAAGAGGAGAGTGAAAAAGGTGGCTTAAAGCTCAACATTCAGAAAACGAAGATCATGGCATCTGGTCCCATCACTTCATGGGAAATAGAGGGGGAAACAGTGGAAACAGTGTCAGACTTTATTTTGGGGGGCTCTAAAATCACTGCAGATGGTGATTGCAGCCATGAAATTAAAAGATGCTTACTCCTTGGAAGGAAAGTTATAACCAACCTAGATAGCATACTGAAAAGCAGAGACATTACTTTGCCAACAAAGGTCCATCTAGTCAAGGCTATGTTTTTTCCAGTGGTCGTGTATGGATGTGAGAGTTGGACTATGAAGAAAGCTGAACACCAAAGAATGGATGTTTTTGAACTGTGGTGTTGGAGAAGACTCTTGAGAGTCCCTTGGACAGCAAGGAGATCCAACCAGTCCATTCTGAAGGAGATCAGCCCTGGGATTTCTTTGGAAGGAATGATGCTAAAGCTGAAACTCCAGTACTTTGGCCACCTCATGCGAAGAGTTGACTCATTGGAAAAGACTCTGATGCTGGGAAAGATTGAGGGCAGAAGGAGAAGGGGATGACAGGGGATGAGATGGCTGGATGGCATCACTGACTCAATGGATGTGAGTTTGAGTGAACTCTGGGAGTTGGTGATGGATAGGGAGGCCTGGTGTGCTGCGATTCATGGGGTCGCAAAGAGTCGGACATGACTGAACGACTGAACTGAACTGAATCCTTACAGCCGTCCCCTGAATTATCCTGGGAAATCAGTAGTGCCGGTACATGGTCAGGGTTGCCTCAGGGTTGTGAAATAAATTAGTGTGCGTGCTAGGCTCTGGGGCCTTATATACATGGTCCCATTTGAGCCTCACAGCATCTCTGTGAGATGGAAGCTATTGCTTACTGTTATTTTCCTAATTTTACAAATGAGAAAACAGAGTGTTCAAGTGACCTGCCCAGGGTCACATAGCTAGTCAGTGGCAGAACAGGCTTTGAGCTCAAGCCTGCGTCCAGAGTCTGTAAATTGAAACACAGTCCTTGCCACCTCTTGGTAAGTATCATCTATTGTTTTTCTATTAGCTTTAACAGAAAGATAACTCTAGTAGGAATGTTACTATTACCTTATTTATGAAGAAGTGAGTATATTATCTTTATGGAAGTCTTGTTTTATGCAAAGATGTTAAAAAGTGCTTAGACAAGGAAAAACTACAATCCAAGCACAGCCTACTGGTGTTACTCAAAACTGTAGACACAGAAATTCATCAGGGAGCAGGAGAAAATTCTTAAGGCTGAGCTAGTGAACTCAAACTGAGAACAAATAGTCCTGGAGGCCAGGACAGGGAAGCCACCTGATTCCATGTCCTCTCAGCCAACCTAGGTCAGGACACACGACAGGTGAGGGATGGTAGGCGTGGCCTCAGTTCTATACCCTCCTTGACTGCTGAGAACCTGGGCCCTCCTGGGGTCGGGTGTGTGTGTGATGTAACGCTCAGGTTCATGGTGTCAGATCTAGCCTGTGACACTGAGCAAGTGACGTGATTTACTTATTTTGCATTTTATTTTCAATTTATTAAATTAACTTTTTATTGGAGTCTAGTGGATTTACAATGTTCTGTTAGTCTCTGCTGTACAGCAAAGTGAATCGGCCATACACATACATGTATCCACTCTCTTTGACTCCGTTCGCATATAGGTCATTACAGAACACTGAACACAGTTCCCCGTGCTCTACAGCAGGTTCTTATAAGTTATCTTTTATAAATAGTAGTGTGTACACATCCATCCTAATCTCCCAGTTTATCCCCACCTCCTTCCCCCTTGGTAAGCGTGAGTCTGCTTTCAACTTTTGTCAATAGGGTTATTTGTATCATTTTTTTTTTTTTTTAGATTCCACATATAAGTGATAACAGGCTTCTCTGATAGCTCAGTTGGTAAAGAATCCACCTGCAATGCAGGAGACCCTGGTTTTATTCCTGGGTCCAGAAGATCCGCAGGATAAGAGATAGGCTACCCACTCCAGTATTCTCGGCTTCCCTTGTGGCTCAGATGGTAAAGAATCTGTCTGCAATGCGGGAGACCTGGGTTTAATCCCTGGGTGGGGAAGATCCCCTAGAGGAGGGTATGGCAACCCACTCCAGTATTCTGGCTTAGAGAATTCCACAGACTGTATAGTCCACAGGGTTGCAAAGAGTCAGACACAACTGAGTGACTTTCACTTTCATAAGTGATATCATATGATATGTGTCTTTCTCTGTCTGACCTACTTCTTTCAGTATGACAATCTCTAGGTCCATCCATTGGGCAAGTGACTTTAACAGCACTTTTGCAAAATGGGAGTGATAACATATAACTAAGATCATGGCATCCGGTCCCATCACCTCACAGCAAATTGATGGGGAAACAATGGAAACAGTGGCTGACTTTTTTGGGGGGCTCCAAAATCACTGCAGATGGTGATTGCAGCCATGAAATTAAAAGACACTTACTCCTTGGAAGGAAAGTTACAACCAACCTAGACAGCATATTAAAAAGCAGAGACATTACTTTGTCAACAAAGGTCCGTCTAGTCAAGACTATGGTTTTTCCAGTAGTCATGTATGGATGTGAGAGTTGGACTATAAAGAAAGCTGAGCACAGAAGAACTGATGCTTTTGAACTGTGATGTTGGAGAAGACTCTTGAGAGTCCCTTGGACTGCAAGGAGATCCAACCAGTCCTGGGTGTTCATTGGAAGGACTGATGTTGAAGCTGAAACTCCAATACTTGGACCACCTTATGCGAAGAACTGACTGATTTGAAAAGACCCTGACGCTGGGAAAGATTGAGGGCGGAAGGAGAAGGGGACGACAGAGGATGAGATGGTTGGATGGCATCACCAACTCAATGGACATGAGTTTGGGTAAACTCCGGGAGTTGGTAATGGACAGGGATGCCTGGCATGCTGCGGTTCATGGGGTCGCTGAGTCGGTCATGACTGAGCAACTGAACTGAACTGAACATATTCCAATGGTTATAAGATGTACCACTAAGAAACAAACAAAAAAACACCAACTGCATGGTGACAACATGTCTTAACAATAGTGCTGGACAAGTCATAAACCAGTCATGGCAATTCTCCTGGCTTGGAGATTTCTCTCATTTCTTCTGCAAGATTGGCAATTTCTCCCAATTAGGTTCCATTGCTTGGTGTGTGAGCTTCCCTGGTGGCTCAGTGGTAAAGAATCTACCTGCAATGCAGGAGATGCAGGTTCAATCCCTGGGTTGGAAAGATCCCCTGGAGAAGAAAAAATGGCAACCCACTCTAATATTCTTGCCTGGAGAATCCCATAGACAGAGGAGCCTGGCGGGCTACAGTCCATAGGGTCGTGAAGAGTCGGACATGACTGAAGCGACTGAGCACTGGCTCCCATGTAGTCTTTTTGCCCACATCTTAGGAGCAAAATGTAACACAACTCCTGTTTCTAGTTTGTCTTCTTGCCTTTGTAGTTCAGTCACTCAGTCATCTCCTACTCTTTGCACCCCCATGGGCTACAGCACAGCAGGCTTCCCCGTGCTTCACCATCTCCTGCCTGTCCCTCAGCTTCTTCCTATCTCAGGTTCTGCCAAGCACTTGCTGTTGTTTCATAAGAGAAGAGTAGTCCTCTCTCTAAAGAGAAAACTCTGTTTCATTTGGTATCAGTTTCCCTCCCTGTTGCTCCATATCCGTGCCTTTCCCCGTCATCACTTTTATCTGAATGCTGAATCACACCATGATATTTTCAGACATTTTAATAGTACCAAATTCAGTACGTGCCGTACCAACAGTGCATCCAACTCAGATGAAGGAAAGACAATATGGGCCGCTGTGCTCAATTTCTCACATTTGCAAACAATGATGTTCCCATCAGGACTTTGACATTTGATTCTAAGACACAATCCCAATGTCAGAGATGTTAAAATATAGGAAGTTATGCATGTCTTAGGCTTCCCTTGTGGCTCAGCTGGTAAAGAATCCGCCTGCAATGCGGGAGACCTGGATTCGATCCCTGGGTTGGGAAGATCCCCTGGAGAAGGGAAAGGCTACCCACTCCAGTATTCTAGCCTGGAGAATTCCATAGACTCTGTAGTCCATGCAGTTGCAAAGTGTCGGACACGACTAAGCGACTTTCACTCATGTCTTAGAATTGGGTAGACAGGGTAGCAAATACCTGTATTGATTAGAATTCTTTTGACAAGAAAGTGACAGAAAACTCAACCCAGATTGACTTAAGTGAAAGGAGTATACTGAGTTGTGCTGCTGTGCTGTCTTGTCTGACTCTTTGCGACCCACATACTGCAGCCCACCAAGCTCTTCTGTCCATGGAATTTTCCAGGCAAGAATACTGAAGCAGGTTGCTGTTTCCTCCTCCAGGGGATCTCCCCGACCCAGGAATCCAGCCCGCGTCGCCTATGTTTCCTGCATTGGCAGGCATCTTCTTTTACCAAGTCCCAAAGTCCTTGTATTAACGCAGCTTCAGGTATGGCTAAACTCAGGACTCCAGGATAAAATCAAGACTCAGTTTCTCTTCACTTCTCTCTCTCTCTTCCATAGGGGTGGCTTCCGTCTCAGATTTCACTTGGTAGCAAGCTGGAGTCAGCGGCTCTAATCCTACTATCCTCTCTGGTTTCAAGTCCAGCTAAAAGGAGCAAGCACCTTTGTCCCAGAATTTTGAACCTGAGTCTCAGTATCGCTCACTGGCTCTGACAGGTCACCTGTCTGGCCCTGGACCAGTCATCACGGTTATGCGGGAGCTGCTGAGTTACCTGCTGGAAGCCCAAGGGCTGCTGGGGCTGCAGAGGGAAATGACGAGGATGGACATGGGGTCACAAAAACAGTGCACGATTGACTGTGGGGAATTAGGTGAGAGAAGCCTCCCCGGGGCAAGCCTCTCAGGGTGAATTTGGTCCCTGCTCCTCCGCTCTGTGCAGCAGGAGGAGGCCTCTGCTGAGACCCACCCGCTCCATCTGAGTCAGCCTCGCAAGGCCTCCCTTCCGGGCCGCTGACACCGCACTGACTCAGCGGCTACGTGAGCTGGTTGCTGCCTGGAAAGTTAACAAGCCTGGGAGCCAAGACATTCCTCCTGTGACGGGGTTGGTGCCGCGAGTGGGTGGAATGAATGAAAAAGAGTGGGAGCACCATGGCTCCTAAAGTGTTTATGAAGTCAAGAAGCTCAGAAAGCAAGGGAGGGGAAATCTGTGGCAGCAGTGGGAGCTGGTGACCCCCTCACACCAGCGCTGGTCCCTGGTTGGGGGGTGGGAGCTGTCTTCACCCTGGCCCCATCCACCCTCCAGCTCTGCCCATCTTTTTCCTTCAAATCTAAGGGTCAAGGAGCAGGACTAGGGGATCTATCTATCCCTTGGAGGGGAGGAGAGGAAGAGAAGAGGGAGGCTCAGTTAGGAGGGGGTCCTGGAGGACAGAAAATAGGGGAGACAGAAAGGGAAGATGGGGAGTGCTTGCCACAACCGCTCAGAAACTGGATGGAGCACAAACATGGAGCACCTGCTCTCTGCCAGGTCCCCAACTAGGGGGTGAGGCCCTCCCAGTAAATAGGCTTTTGTCTCTGCCTTCAGGGAGCACAGAGTCTGGTCTGGACACAATAAGAAAATTGTTCATCGTAACGGAATGTGATGGTACAGGGACCTGGAGTTTATTAAAGGAAGGAACCCGGGGGAGAAGTGAAGGAGGTCATTGCCAAGCAGGAGGCCTCAGGTCAGGCTAGCCTTGACTGAGACTAGAGGGGGTGTGTGTGTGTGCGTGTGTGTCTGCAGGAATGTGGGCTCTGGACACAGCTGTGGAACAGTTCTCTTCGAATCAAGGGGAACCTTTCCGACGTCTCTTTCAGGCTTTGGCTACTGGCTTTTGGGAGTGGCAAACTGCCTGGCAAGGAGGCTCCTGCCAGCCAAGGACAATCCTCCACATGAGGGGACAGCTGGGGTGGCCACGAGGCCTCGGAGCCCTCACTCTCAGCAGCTGGAGGATGGGAGCACCAGCCTGGTGGAGCCACCTGGACGGGGTGGAGGGGAGGTGATGCCAACGGCCTCTGCTCTGATGTTCCTCACGCTGGATGTCTGGTGGAGGATGGGCTAGGGAGCAGAAGGGAGCTAGGGGGCAGGGGACTTCCTGGAGGAGAAGGTCCTTCTGGGGCATCTTGTAGAACAGCTCAGGAGGTGGACAAGCAAAGAACAACCTAAGGCGTCAATGTGTGCAACAGTTATAGGAGAACGTGGCACTTTCCGGGAAGGCTAAGCTGTTTAGGTAGGACACTGGGCTGTCACAGGGGTGGGCGGGGCCAGGTCATGAAGGTCCTGTGTGCCATACTAAAAGACCGGGGATTCAAGTTCTTTTGAAAAGAACTGGAATCTCACGCAAGTGTAGAGAACGGACGTGTAGACATGGTGGGGCCTGGGGATGGGAGGGGGGATGAACTGGGAGATTAGGCTTAATATAAATACACTGCCATGGGTAAAACAGAAAGCGAATATACCTGCTGCGTAGCACAGGGAGCTCGGCTCTGTGCTCTGCGATGATCCAGGAGGGTGGGGTGGGAAGGGGAAAGATGGGAGGGAAGCCAGGAGGGAGAGGGTATGTATGTTTGTATATATACCGTTGCTGTTGTTGTTCAGTCGCTAAGTCGTGTCCAACTCTTTTGCGACCCCATGGACTGTAGCCAGCCAGGCTCCTCTGTCTATGGGGTTCTCCAGGCAAGATATACCCACAGGAGTGGGTAGCCATTTCCTTCTCCAGGGAATCTTCTCTACCCAGGGATCAAACCCATGTCTTCTGCATTGGAAGGTGGATTCTTTATCACTAACCCACCAAGGAAGCCCAAGCATATGTGTGCGTGTGTGCATGTGTATGTGTGTGTGTTAGTCACTCAGTCATGTCCGACTCTTTGCAATCCCATGGACTGTAGCCTGCTAGGCTCCTCTGTCCATGGGATTCTCCAGGCAAGAATACTAGAATGAGTTGCCATTCCCTTCTCCAAGGGATCTTCCTGACCCAGGGATTAAACCCAAGTCTCCTGCATTGCAGGCAGCTTCTTTACCATCGGAGCCACCAGGGAAGCCCTGTGTGTGTGTGTGTGTGTGTGTGTGTGTGTGTGTGTGTAGGCCTCCCAGGCTTCCCAGGTGGTGCTAGTGGTAAAGAACCCACCTGCCAATGCAGGGGACCTGAGAGACGTGGCTTCAGTCCCTGGGTGGGGAAGATCCCCCGGAGGATGAAATGGCAACCCACTCTAGTATTCTTGCCTGGAGAATCCCATGGACAGAGGGGCCTCCAGTCCATAGGGTTGCAAAGAGTCGGACATGGCTGAAGTGACTTAGCACATGCATAAGCCTCCCAGGTGGCGCTAGTGGTAAAGAACCCACCTACCAATGCGTGTAGAAGTAAGGTGTGGGTTTGATCCCTGGGTCAGGAAGATCCCCTGGAGTAAGAAATGGTAATCCACTCCAGTATTCTTGCCTGGAGAATGCCATGGACATAGGGGCCTGGCAGGCTGCAGTCCATAGGATCACAAGAGTTGAACATGACTGAAGTGACTTAGCACATACGCATGCATATATGTGTGTGTGTGTGTGTGTGTGTGTGTATATGTATATATATGTGTGAAAGTCACTCGGTAGTGTCCGACTCTTTGCGACCCCATGAGTATATACAGTTCATGGAATTCTCCAGGCCAGAATACTGGAGTGGGTAGCCTTTCCCTTCTCCAGGGGATCTTCCCAACCTAGGGATTGAACCCAGGTCTCCCACATTGCCAGCTGAGCCACCAGGGAAGCCCAAAAATACTCTAGTGGGCAGCCTATCCCTTCTCCAGTGGATCTTCCCAACCCAGGAATCAAACTGGGCTCTCCTGCATTGCAGGTGGGTTCTTTACCACAGAGCTATCAGGGAAGCCTGGATATATGTATATATATAGCTGATTCACTTCATTGTTCACCAGAAGCTAACAACACTATAAACCAATTATACTCCAAAAAAACAAAAGTAAAAAGGAACTGGACTTTCCTTCCACCCCACTTCAGCCCTTTCTGCAGACATTCAGCACCGTCATGGGGTGAGGCGGCCCGGCCCTGTTTGGATGGGTGCAACCAAGGGCCCCGATGCTCTGCAGCACTGAAGTGAGCAAGAGGCCACCAGCAGGCAAATGGCCAGAGAGTGATGGCCAGAGAAGGGCTGTCTCCAGGCGCTGAGGGAAACGCAGGAGTCGGGAGCAATTTGAAAGTTGTTTTCTTGACGTAGGCATTTTAGAAATAGAAAGAAATGTCGTCACAAGGGAGTCCCATGGAGAGGAATGAATGCAGGATTTGGAGTCAGCAAAGCCAAAGGCCTGGGCCTGCGGCCCAGCACCACTGTGCCAGCTGGACAACTCTGGGAAGGTCACTCAGCCCACCGAGGCCCTATTTCCACATCTGCACTGGGATCATTTCTATTCCACGGGGTCAACTAAGATAACATCCGTGTGCAAAAAAGGCTGTGCAAATACTAAGTTACAGTCGTTTTGCAAAAAAAAAAAAAAGAAGCCCACAGCAAGAATTCCTCAGGCTCTTTTGACCCCAGTTCCCGCTTGGCACTGATTAGGTCGGTCGGGACTTACTGGATGACATAGCAAGTCAGCAGCAGAGCTAAGGTGTCAACTCACCCGAGGACCGACTCCAACATCGTCAGCAGAATCAGCTGAGATCCAGCTTCACTCTGCAATTTGGATGGCCAAGGCATTCCCAGGAAGTCCCTTTCAGCACAGAGTGTTCACAGTGGTTCCCGTGGGCAGCCCCAATATCCCCCGAAAGGTTGGCGAGATGTAGCAATAGCTGGATGAGGTTCCCAAGAGGCAGGGCAGAGAGGGAGACAAAGAACAGACATTTGTCCTGAGAACAGAAGAGACTGTGTTTCTCCACCCTTCCTGTGGCCACAGCCCTCCAACTCCCACCAGTGCTTTCAAAATACTGGAGTAGGTTTCCATTCCCTTCTCCAGGGGATCTTCCAGACCCAGGGATTAAACCCAGGTCTCGTGCATTGCAGGCAGATTCCTTACCATCTAATCCATTAGCTGCTACTGCTGCTGCTAAGTCGCTTCAGTCGTGTCCAACTCTGTGTGACCCCACAGACAACAGCCCACCAGGCTCCGCCGTCCCTGGGATTCTCCAGGCAAGAACACTGGAGTGGGTTGCCATTTCCCTCTCCAATGCATGAAAGTGAAAAGGGAAAGTGAAGTCACTCAGTCGTGTCCGACTCTTAGCGACCCTATGACTGCAGCCTACCAGGCTCCTCTGTCCATGGGATTTTCCAGGCAAGAGTGGGGTGCCATTGCCTTCTCTGCTGAGCCTTTAGGGAAGCCCTCAAAACAGATGTATTGAGATATAGTTCACAGACCATAAAAGAATCCTCTTGAAGTGTACAATTCAATGTTGTTGTATTTTGTTTTGTTTTTATTCACAGAGTGACACAAATATCACCACAACAAATTGTGGAATATTTTCATCTCCCCATAGAAGATGCCATCCAGCCATCTCATCCTCTGTCGTCCCCTTATCCTCCTGCCCCCAATCACTTCCAGCATCAGAGTCTTTTCCAATGAGTCAACTCTTCACATGAGGTGGCCAAAGTACTGGAGTTTCAGCTTTAGCATCAGTCCTTCCAGCAAACACCCAGGACTGATCTCCTTTAGAATGGACTAGTTGGGTCTCCTTGCGGTCCAAGGGACTCTCAGGAGTCTTCTCCAACACCACAGTTCAAAAGCATCAATTCTTCGGCGCTCAGCCTTCTTCACAGTCCAACTCTCACATCCATACATGACCACTGGAAAAACCATAGCCTTGACTAGATGGACCTTTGTTGGCAAAGTAATGTCTCCACTTTTCAATATGCTATCTAGGTTGGTCATAACTTTTCTTCCAGGAGTGGGTAGCCATTCCCTTCTCCAGGGAATCTTCCCAACCTAGGGAATTGAACCCAGGTCCCCTGAATTGGCAGCCGGATTCTTTATCGTCTGAGCTACCAGGGAAGAGAGGCAAAAAAAAAAAAAAAAAAAAACCTCAGATTGAATAACATAGACTGGGTGCCCCCAGTCTCCAAGTGGCTTTATGTGTTGCAATCTCTGGGGCCCAGAGTGGTGGTGGTGTTTCCGTTTTTCCTTGTTTATCAAGAAAAGATATTTAACTGAACATGAAATGGAGCTGCAATTTATAAGAATATGACATATTTGAAAACTTTTGAAAGCTTTTTGAAATCTTATAAAAAGCTCTTGACTGAATTACTGTATGTGATACCATTCTTAAACTGTTTAACATACTTTTATTTTTTGAGGAACAAGAGCTCCATTTTTTAAATTTGATCATTTCTTGCATTTGAAGTACTCCTTGATGACATCCTTGGCTTGAAACTCTTCACCAAAACCCTAAAAAAAAAAGAAAAAACAATTTTACTAACATTCAGAAATTTGGCTAAGTAGTTAGCACGAGTTAAAGCAAAGCTTTAACAAAAATTAGCACATGTCTTTTGACAATGCTTTCCATCATTAAAACGTCATAGCGAATATTCAGTTCAGTTCAGTTGCTCAGTTGTGTCTGACTCTTTGCTACCCCATGAACTGCAACACGGCAGGCCTCCCTGTCCATCACCAACTCCCAGAGTTAACAATTACTCAGCTATTAAAAATAATGCATTTGAATCAGTTCTAATGAGGTGAATGAAACTGGAGCCTACTATACAGAGTGAAGTAAGTCAGAAAGAAAAACATCAGTACAGTATATTAACGCATGTATATGGAATTTAGAAAGATGGTCACGATGACCCTATACGTGAGACAGCAAAAGAGACACAGATGTAAAGAACAGACTTTTGGACTCAGTGGGAGAAGGCGAGGGTGGGATGATTTGTGAGAAAAGCACTGAAACATGTATATTACCATATGTGAAATAGATTGCCAGTCCAGGGTCGATGCATGAGACAGGGTGCTCAGGGCTGGTGCATTGGGATAACCCTGAAGGATGGGATGGGGCGGGATGGGGGAGTGGGGTTCAGGATGGGGGAAACATGTACACCAACGGCTGATTCATGTCAATGTATGGCAAAACCAATACAATATTGTAAAGTAATTAGCCTCCAATTAAAAGAAATAAATTTATTAAAAATAAATAAATAAATAAATTTTAAAAAAGAAAAAAAAAAGTCTTATAGCCATTTTCAGGGACCTTAATGACTTTCAGTGTTTTTAAGGCTTATAACATGGCTTTCCTTTTACCAGCATTTTCCAAATTTCTGCAGAAATACATTCAGGTAAGCAGATTCATTGACTGGGTTTGTTTAACATATTTTTAAATTGTGATAAAATATACATAACAGGAAATTCACTCTGGGACTTCCCTGGTGGCCCCGTGGTTAAGACTCTGCACTTCCAACTGCAGGAAACATGGGTTCAATCCCTGGTTGGGAAACTAAGGTCCCACAGGCCACAAGGTGTGGCCGAAACAACATACAAAAATTGACTTTAACAATTTTTCAGCATACGGTTCAGTGGCATCACATTCACTCACACTGTTGTTCAGCCATCTCCACCATCCATCTGCAGAACTTTTTCATCCTCCCACACTGAAGCTTTGTACCACTTACATCCTAACTCCTCGTGCCTCCTTCCCTCAGCCCCGGGAAACCACCGCTCTACTCCTTGTCGCTATAAATTTGACGGCTCCAGGTGCCTCACATGAGCGGAATCATTCATGGCTTTGTTTGTTTCCTTGATCTGGCTTCTTTCACTTGGTGTCATGCCTTCCAGGTTCAACCCTGTGGTCACACGTGTCAGAATTTCATGTAGCTGCTTTCCCACGCTTCCTTGGGATTTCTGTGAATCTCAGGATGAATCTCTACCCCTGAAGGTGATCTCGTTTGTTTTCCTCACAATCAGAGAGGGCCTGTGGTCTCTGGGTTGCCTCACAGCTGACTGGCACCCACGGCCTGCCCAGGGGCATGACACCCACTGCTGCCAGGCTGGTGGGAAGCGCTGGGGTGGAGGCGAGCCTCGGGTCAGGGAGCACGGCCAGTATTGCTTGCATTCTGCTCCCTTCTGCCCACCTCTGCACCCGGGGCTTTCACGGAGATTCCTCTACTAGCCATTCATCCTCCCCACGTTGACTGAACGCCTGTTGGGTGCCCGGCGCTGTGTGAGGTGCAGGAGGTACAGTGAGATAGGGCAGACGTGGGCTTTGCCTCCCTGGAAGTTATAACCTAGTGAGGGAAAGGCATTAAACCATCAACCACTCAATAAATAAATGTCTGCTTACAATTCTGGTGAAGTAAAAGTGCAGTTGTGCACTGTCACAACTGTGTCAGTTGTGTCCGACACCGCGACCCCATAGGCTGTAGCCCACCAGGCACCTCCATCCATGGGATTTCCCAGGTAAGAATACCGGAGTGGGTTGCCATGTCCTCTTCCAGGTGATCTTCCTGACCCAGGGATTGAACCCTGCATCTCTTTTGTCTCTTGCTTTGGCAGGCAGATTCTTTACTACTGCACCACTTGGGAATCCCCATGAAGAAAAAGTGTAGGGTACAGTGAAATGTCTAAAATGGGGTGCCAGGCTGCAGAGGGGACCAGGGCTATGCTAAGAATCCACTGACTGACATGGCAGCCGTGACCTAACACCAGAATAAGGGTCACAGTCCCTGCATGCAAGGCATGCCAGGCTAACAGAGATGACTGGGTGGATTAGGCTCCCCTGGGTTTTGCATGTCCAGCACCCTCTCTGCTCTCTGCTCCTTTTAGGAGTTGTTGCTCCTGTTTCCAGGGTCTCTGGGGGCCCCTCCTTTGTGGTAGGAGATGTCAGGTAAACTGTGCTTTACTTTTGGAGGGAAAACCGTGACACATTCAGAACGCCGGACCCCAAACCTTTCCTGAGATGTCAGGCCTTCATATTTTCACGGCATTTGTCTCACACCTCTGGCATCTGCTCCTTCCCACTCTCCAGGCCCTAGCTCATGATGTCATCAACATAGCATACTGTCTCGTGTGACGATGAAGTGTTCAAAATCTGAGAATTGAAGAACCATCAAAAGAGATAACGAAGTCCCGCGGCGAGATGGCAAAGGTGTGCCAATGACTCTGACAAATAAAAGCAGTTTCTGATTTTTTTCTGCTTCTTGCAATACAGAAGATGGCATTTGCTAGATCAGTAACTCCATCCCAGGTGTCAGGGACTGTATTTATTTGCCCCGGCAACGATTCCACATCTGAAATAACAGCTGCAATTGGAGTCGCCACATAATTGCGTTTACAGTAACCCACTGGCATTCTCTGACACCCATCTGCCTTCTCCACTGGCCACACTGAGAGCAGGATGTGATAAAATCACCACCCAGCCTGTTTAAAGGCCTTGATGACACCATTACTCTCTCCAGTCCCCCGGGGGTGCAGTATTGCTTTTAGCTTATCACTTCAGTGAGGAGGGATCTCCATTTGACTTCTGTCCTCATCGAATCCCTTACTCTGCCAATCCAGGAGCCAAAACAGTAGTTCTGTCAATGGCTGGGGATACCTATTCCAGCTACAGATGCAGGGGCAGGGAAACAGAAAGCTTTGGAGATCCATGGGGACTGTTTGGAAGTCAGTCTAGTCAAACTCAATTTATTACCTGGAGAAGGAAGTCCATATGCAGCATCCTATGCCAAAATAATAGAACTGAGTCATTGACATGCCCGTCACTAGGGAGGTGGCTAACTAAACTCTGATATATACATGTAATATTAATAGGATCCACTTAAAAATATTTATTTTTTTATTTGGCTGCACTGGGTCTCAGTCGGGGCACAAAGGATCTTCGATCTCATTGTGGCATGTGGGGCCTTTTTAGTTGTAGCTTGTGGAATCTTTTTTTTTTTTTTTTTGATTGTGTCATGTGAACTCTTAGTTGTGACATGTGGAATCTAGGTCCCTGACTAGGGGTTGAACCCCTGGGCCCCTGCACTGGGAGAACATAGTCTTAGCCACTGGACCACCAGGGAAGTGGATCCACCCCCTTCAGTCCAGTCGCTCAGTCATGTCCGACTCTTGGCAACCCCATGAATTGCAGCACACCAGGCCCCCCTGTCCATCACCAACTCCCGGAGTCCACTCAAACCCATGTCCATTGAGTCGATGATGCCATCCAGCCATCTCATGCTCTGTCATCCCCTTCTCCTCCTGCCCTCAATCTTTCCCAGCATCAGGGTCCTTTCAAATGAGTCAGCTCTTTGCATGAGGTGGCCAAAGTATTGCAGTTTCAGCTTCAACGTCAGTCCTTCCAATGAACACCCAGGACTGATCTCCTTTAGGATGGACTGGTTGGATCTCCTTGAAGTCCAAGGGACTCTCAAGAGTCTTCTCCAACACCACAGTTCAAAAGCATCAATTCTTCAGCGCTCAGCTTTCTTCACAGTCCAACTCTCGCATCCATACATGACCACAGGAAAAACCATAGCCTTGACTAGACGGACCTTTGTTGACAAAATAACATCTCTGCTTTTTAATATGCTGTCTAGGTTGGTCATAACTTTCCTTCCAAGGAGTAAGTGTCTTTTAATTTCATGGCTGCAATCACCATCTGCAGTGATTTTGGAGTCCCCCAAAATAAAGTCAGCCACTGTTTCCACTGTTTCCCCCATCTATTTGCCATGAAGTGATGGGTCTGGATGCCATGATCTTAGTTTTCTGAATGTTGAGCTTTCAGACAACTTTTTTACTCTTCTCTTTCACTTTCATCAAGAGGTTCTTTAGTTCTTCTTGACTTTCTGCCATAAGGGTGGTGTCATCTGCATATCTGAGGTTATTGATATTTCTCCTGGCAATCTTGATTCCAGCTTGTGCTTCATCCAGCCCAGCATTTCTCATGATGTACTCTGCATATAAGTTAAATAAGCAGGGTGACAATATACAGCCTTGACATACTCCTTTTCTGATTTGGAACCAGTCTGTTGTTCCATGTCCAGTTCTAACTGTTGCTTCCTGACCTGCATACAGGTTTCTCAAGAGGCAGGTCAGGTAGTCTGGTATTCCCATGTCTTTAAGAATTTTCCACAGTTTATTGTGATCCACACAGTCAAAGGCTTTGTCATAGTCAATGAAGCAGAAATAGAAGTTTTTCTGGAACTCTCTTGGTTTTTCGATGATCCATCCAATGTTGGCAATTTGGTCTCTGGTTCCTCTGCCTTTTCTAAAACCAGCTTGAACATCTGGAAGTTCACGGTTCACGTATTGCTGAAGTCTGGCTTGGAGAATTTTGAGCATTACTTTACTAGCATGTGAGATGAATACAATTGAGCAGTAGTTTGAGCATTCTTTGGCATTGCCTTTCTTTGGGATTGGAAGGAAAACTGACCTTTTCCAGTCCTGTGGCCACTGCTGAGTTTTCCAAATTTGCTGACATATTGAGGGCAGCACTTTCACAGCATCGTCTTTTAGGATTCGAAATAGCTCAACTGGAATTCCATCACCTCCACTAGCTTTGTTCGTAGTGATGCTTCCTAAGGCCCACTTGACTTCACATTCCAAGATGTCTGGCTCTACCCTCTAGGATCCATTTAAAACAATGAATGTAGTTTTGTTTTTTTTGTGTGTGTTTTTTTTTTTAATGGATATATGGTATATGCTGATGTGGAAGGAGCTTCAAGAGAAAAAAGCCAGGTGCAAAATTTTATAGTATGACCTTTTTTTTTTTTTTTTTTTTAGTAAAAACAAAATAAAAGAAACATTGGCCATACTGGAGGGAAAAAAAAACAACACGTCCATTTACTACTTGGTCCACTTTAACTCACACCCTGATTAGTAGAGCCAAGTGGACTAAAGTCAGAGATCTGCTGACCAGACTTGAAGGGTTTTTTTCAGATATACAAATCAAGTAGGAACTTAGTGGGTGGGCCACTCATCTATTTATGATCAATCAGTTACATCAGCCTCTGCAGGGCAATCATCTGGATAACTCCACTGGTCCCATCTATTACGATAACCATTCTATTACGATAACCATGCTCACTTTTCTATGGAAATAAGTGCTGCCACTTGCTTTCTCCCACCCCAGGGTCTCACATCCCCACAGAAATAAGGAAGCCTTTTTCCCACCAGCAGCTCCCACCAAGGGCTGCTTAGTGGTGCTGCCACTCCCAGAGCTTTTCTCAAGGCTGTGGTTTTCTGCGAGATCAACTTCTGGGTACCAAAGAGTGTCGTGTCCATTACATTCCATTAGGAAGGGTGATTTTATTTTGAAAGCAACTGGGAGCCACTGAAGTGTTTTCAGCAGTATAGGATGATGCAATTTCTTTCTTTCTTTCTTTCTCTCTCTCTCTCTTTTTTTTTTTTTTTTTGACTGCGCTGCATGGCTTGTGGGATCTTAGTTCCCTGACTAGGGATCAAACCCGGGCCCAGGCAGCAAAAGCGCCAAGTTCTAACCACTAGAATACCAGGGAAGTCCCCTGGTAATGTCTATCTTAACGAGATTACTCCTGCTGTTCGGTGGGAGTAGAGTGGAAGGGGTGAGGCAGGAGAGAGGGGAGCAAGTGAGAATCAATGCCGCAACCCTAGTAAGACTTCGACACATGCAGACAGTGGTCAAGTCCTGGAAAGTACAGGGCGGGTGCGTGTCACCATGGGGGGGTCTGGGAGATATGGGGTCCCCTGAGTAAGGCATGGTGAGTGGGGGCACAGGGATGGGAGGGGAAGGGTTCATTGCTATACTTAGGCTGAATCTACCTCATGACTGCGCTAGGAGGGGCAGGTCAAGAGTCAGATGGCTTGGAGCAAAGTAGGTCAAAATTTCCATTCTCAGGAGGAGGTGATGAGCAGTATGGGTTCATCTGGGCTTCCCAGGTGGCGCTAGTGGTGAAGAACCCGCCTGCCAATGCAGGAGACATAAGAGACGCAGGTTCGATCCCTGGGTCAGGAAGATCCCCTGGAGGAGGGCATGGCAACCCACTCCAGTACTCTTGCCTGGAGAATGCCCAGAACAGAGGAGCCTGGTGGGTTACAGTCCACAGGGTTACAAACAGTTGGACACAACTGAAGCATCTCAGAACGCACACAGGCACACATGGGCTCATCCACTGTTACAAGTGACCAGATGCTACATTCCATGGGATCCCTGAGAAACCATGTGAAATGTGTCTCAGGAAAAGGGGGAAACAGGAAAAGCATCTTTCCATGGCTTCCACACTACATTGGCCAAGGGTTTGCCCTAAGGAGTGAACTCTTCCTGTACTTCCAGGTCACTCCAGCATGGGCATTCCCTGGGATCCCCTAGTCTAAGTTGTGACAGCCACAGAGAGGATTGGGGTTGAGGGTAGATAGTACGTGATGCGGGCCTGGGACACAGCACGGTCAGGTCTTACCCACACCTGTACCTGAAACTGGTTGGAGACTGCAGAGCAGGGTCATTGTAGCAATGGATGGAATAAAAATTAGATGTGGCCGAGAGGATTTGAAGAGGTACACGTCGGTATCCAGGAGGGATGCTCAGCTCTCAGTCACTAGCAGAAAGGAGATATGGTTTAAATTGATCATTTGTAATGGAATGGATGCTGAAGTTTCTACCTGAATGCTTCCTTAAAGAGGACATCCTTGACTCTCCTCTCTAAAGGACCCCAGTCACTCCCATCATCCCATTCGTTCCCTACCACACGAATCATCTGCCATTGTGGACTGACTGACTCAGCATTCACCCCCTCCACTCCACCCCACCCCCAGCATGACAGGCCAGGAAGCTAAAGCCTTCTGTTCCAGGTCCCCTGGCTGCTCGGTCATGGTTTAAATTTCTCCAGTCAGGCAGAGACATTTTCCCTGGCATGATTCCATAGCTGTTCTCTCATAAACACTTAAATCCCTTCATGATTAAGTTACCAGGACTCATCTGGATTGAAGCCTTGAGCAGGATATCTTGTTTACTTATTGGCTTGTGCGTGCATGCTAAGTCACTTCAATCATGTCTGACTGTGTGCGATCCTATGAACTGTAGCCCGCCAGGTTCTTCTGTCCATGGGATTTCCAGGCAAGAATACTGGAGTGGGTTGCCATGGCCTCCTCTTGTTGTCTGACTTATTATTATCTGTCTCTCCCAACTCTGTCACTGAAGCTCCTGGATAAAAGTCACTCGTTTTTTTTTTTGTTGTTTTTTTTTTGTTTTTGTTTTTCTCCACTGCATCCACAGAGCCTAACACAGTACTTGGTATAACAGAGGCTCAACCAGATTTCATCCAGATCTGCTGGATGAAAGGGTGGACAGATGGATAGATGGAGGTGGGAAGACTACGGCAGGTGAAACAGGAGGAAACAGCAGGCTATAAGGCTCGTTTCTGCAACCTGTAAACTCTGAAATGCTCCAGGGCTGAGTCCTCGAATCTCTTTTCCAGTCACCCTCACTTTAGGTAAGCTCCTTCGGTGTCATCAATTTAACTTCATAGCTCTAAGCGTGACCTCTCCCTGGAACTTCTGACTCATATCCAAAACTACCCAACCTTTTCACACAGATGTTAACAGCCATCTCAAATGTAACATATCCAAACAGAATACTGCATTTCTCCTCCAAATCATCTCCTCTTACAGCCTTCCCGATCTCCCCTCTGCCAGGCATTTGGAGTCATCCCTGATACTTCTTTCTCCTGTATGTTTCTGGTTCAAACTTCAGCAAACCCTCAGGGCTCTACATAATGTACAAACACCCACCATTTCTCCTAACTCCCATCTCCCCAATCTAAGATACCATCCTATTTCAATTGGATTATTGCCGTAGTCTTCTTTAAAAAATAATAATAATTCCATTTGTTTATTTATTTTTAGCTGTGCTGGGTCTTCGTTGCTGCTCAGGCTTTTCTCTGGTTGCAGCGAGTGGGGACTACTCTTTCGTTGCGCTGTGCAGGCTTCTCATTGTAGAGGCTTCTCTTGTTGCGGATCTAGGGTGTGAGGGCTTCAGTAGTTGTGGTGCACGGGCTTAGCTGCTCCACGGCATCTGGGATCTTCCTGGGTCAGGAGTCAAACCCATGTCTCTTGCATTGGCAGGTGGATGCTTTATCCCAGGGAAAAGCCCCAGAGAAGCCCTGCAATAGTCTTCTATATCGGGTGCTTCTGTCCCCCCGTGTCACATCTCCCTCGGTCACCTCTGACTCCAGCTCCAGCTGCAGCAGACAGGTGTGTGCGGGCTTAACTGGTCTGCAGCCGATGTGTCTCACCTCCAGCACGCACCTTGTGTCTGTCTGCTTTTCGCCCAGAAGCCTCTGGGCTCCCACACGAGATTCACCTTGCACTGACAGCCTCTCGCCTCAAGCGTGAGCTGCACATCTTTTTGCTTTCTGCCGCATCTGATGCAGCAGGAATCTGCTCCTCCCATGCTCCCAGGAGTGCAGTGTTAACACCCCAGCGGCAACACTCAACCACTGGGGGTCGAGGCAACTGGGAAAAAGCAGACGATTCTGGGAAACAGTCCATGCCCTTTTCAAGGATCCTGGTAAATGCAAGCTCCCCTTGTCCACAGCAGCGATGGTGATAAAGCACCTTCTCTGAGCTTTGTCCCTTTTCCCTTTCCCGTTGTCCTCGCTTCCTCACGCCTGCTCCTTGTGTCATCACTCGGAAAAGCTATGTACACATAAGTCCTTGTCCCAGGACGATGACTGAGGCCTGATAGAATTTCCCCTTCTGCACTTTCCACCTGCTACCCTCCCCTTTGGGCTTCCCTGGTGGCTCAGTAGCAAAGAATCCACCTGCCAATGCAGGAGACATGGTTCCATCCCTGGGTCAGGAAGATCCCCTGGAAAAGGAAATGGCAACTCACTCCAGCATTCTTGCCTGGAGAATCCCATGGACGGAGGAGGCTGGTGGGCTACAGTCCATGGGGTCGCAAAAGAATCGGACCTGATTGAGCGCCGACATGCACACAGAGTTTACTTAAACGTTGTTTCTTCTTTGTTTCGCACTGGAGCCAAGAGTTTCATCAGGAGGAGGTGAGCTGATGGCTGGGTGGCCTTGCCCTCCTCCTGGTGGCCTAGCCAGAGACTGCCCTTTCTACTCTGTACTTCTACTTTGTCAGTAACCATCTCAAGCAGGTGGTTTTGAGAGCCTTTTAAAAATATCTTAATAACTGTTATTATTTTCCAGTACATAGCAAACCATGCTTTTAAAAAAAGGAATTTGAACAGTACAGCAACTTTGGAAATGAAAGCCCTTCATAAACTGCTCTTCCAAGTGTTGTACCTGGTTTGGCATCTCCTGGGAACCTGTCTGAAATGCAGAGTCTCAGGCCCCTCCCCGCCTGACCTGCCGAATCAGAACCTGGCAGCAGCCTCTGCAGAGAATTCACTCAATGCTTTGCCCTCTTAGGCTGGTCCTCAGGATCTCTTTTGGGATTCCCGGGTGGCTCAGCAGTAAAGAATCTGCCTGCAATGCAGGAGCTGCAGGAGACTCGGGTTCGATCCCTGGGTTGGGCAGATCCCCTGGAGGAGGGCATGGCAACCCACTCCAGTATTCTTGCCTGGAGCATGCCATGGATAGAAGAGCCTGGTGGGCTAAGTCCATGGGGTCGCAAAGAGTTGGACATGACTGAAGTGACTGAGCAAGGATCTCTTTCGGGGTCTTTGCTCTGAAATTTGTCTCAAGGAGTTCCAGGTAAACCCTCAAGGACCTCAGAACATTTAGAAAACTAAAACCTCTATAAGCCTGGTCCCTGCTGATCCCAGGGAAGAAAGGAGTTTGTCCTCTTCTGGTCCCAAGTCCCTGGGCATCACCAGCTCGGGGTGACCTGAATCACCTCTGCTGCTGCTGCTGCTAAGTCACTTCAGTCGTGTCCAACTCTGTGTGACCCCATAGATGGCAGCCCACCAGGCTCCCCCGTCCCTGGGATTCTCCAGGCAAGAACACTGGAGTGGGTTGCCATTTCCCTCTTCAATGCATGAAAGTGAAAAGTGAAAGTGAAGTCGCTCAGTTGTGTCTGACTCTTCGCGACCTCATGGAATGCAGCCTACCAGGCTCCTCTGTCCATGGGATTTTCCAGGCAAGAGTACTGGAGTGGGGTGCCATCGCCTTCTCTGAGTCACCTCTGAGCACCAGCCAAAGGGCTCAACAGCCAGCAACTCCACAGTTTGGAATCCATGGGGCGCTGGGAAGGGGCCTTGGGTGTCCTGGAGGCGGGCATGCCAGTGGTCCAAGCCTTCCCTTCCCAAGCTCCCAGCACAGCGACCCCAGCCCCTGCCCAGCGGCCCAGGCCCAGGCTACCGGGGGTGAGGGGCTGGGCCAGGCTCCCTTCCTCCTCCACAGGGAGGCAGCCCATTGCCTCTGGAGAGACTGGAGCCTCGCGGGCAGCCAGCAGCACCCCCGGTGGCACAGGAGACACGGCCCCACGTGCAGGAGGGAAGGAAGCCCGGTCCCCGATGGGGTTGACCGGCCGGCTGGGCTCTGCAGGCAGTCGGAAGCCAGAGCTGCGGCGCAGGACTGAAGAGGTTAACGCGCATCTGCCTCCGAATGTTAATGTGTCTAGGTGATGTCAGTGGGAGCCGGGGAAGGAGGGAGGGGAGAGCAGTGGGGATCGCAGGCGGCGGAGACTGCCGGGCAGCCCGAGGAAGACCCCCCTTCCGGACTGCGGGGCTCCTGGGGCCCGGACTCGGGACCGGCGCGGGAGGCTGCGGCAGCCTGCGTGGGTGGACGGGCGAGCGGGCACCCCCGGCGCTGGCGGGATGGACCTGGAAGCCTCGCTGCTGCCCACCGGCCCCAATGCCAGCAACACCTCGGAGAGCCCTGATAACCTCACTTCGGCCGGTGAGATGCGCTGGAGGGCGGGCCTCCCTCCTCTGCGCCGCTGAGGGTGGGAAACAGGAAGGTTTCACCTCTGAGCTAAACTGCTTGCGAAACTTTATGCCAGTTCTTGGGAATGAGATGGGCAGTCTGCCCTCCCGGAGGGCCAGGGGAGAAGGGGACTACGGGGAGGAAGGGGCAGGGGCAGAGGCATGCTAGCCTCGGATGTTGGCCAGCCGCGACGGAGGCAGGGGAGGGCTGCTGAGGAGTTCCAAAGATGCTTTGCCAGAAAAATTCCAGGCTACAAAAGCAAGAGAAACTGGAGGGCTGTATGTAGGGAGATGGCTGGAAGCTCACTCATTCACCCATCCCCTTGGTTTTTTCACTTGAACTACGTGATCTGGTGGGGTCTGAAACATCCTTACTGCCTCCTCCCCGAAAGAGGCGTGGGAAGGAATAACTCCCAGAGATGCGAGGGGATTAACTTTGCTGGTGAAAGACGTTTCCTGACATTTCCAGCGCTGAGATGCCCTGGAATTCTAGCTTTGAAGGGGAAGAGAAGAAAACAGAGGAAAGGTTTGCATGGAGAAAATTCTTGGGTTGCTGGGCTGCGGCACACAGGTTCAGTCTAGTCACTCGGAAAGCCCAGGCTCAGAAGATAGGGACCCAGGAGAGGGGGGGGCTGTGGGCCTAATGGCCAAAAGCCTCCATGAGACAGTTACCCACAGAGATCCCCAGGAATCAGCGCAGGGCTTCCAACCAGCGACTCCTAAAATGAAATGAGCAGGGCTGCAAATAGGAAACGAGGAAACACATGCTCGCACCCACACATGCACACACGTTCGTGTCCTGCTGGCTATTTCGATAATGTTTCCTGGTGAAGCCCCGAGGTCCACAGAACCGTTCTCTGCAGACAGCTGTGGTTCGTGACGCTGTGCCTTCTGAGAAAACGCAGGAGGCAAAGGGACTGGTCCTTTAATGAACAGTTGGCGTGGGAGACTCTGGTGGGATTGAGCAGGGAGCCGGTGCAGGAGGGCACGGGGTTAGGTTTAGCAGCCGTGTGGGCAGGGAGGATGGCAGGGAAGATTCCAGATGAAAGATGGGCCCTGAGCTGAAATGGCAGGTAGATAGAGAGGTGGGCAGGCGCATGGCTGGAGGCTGAGCATGCCAGTAGGAGTTCAGCCCTCGGAGAGCAGAGTCCATGTCGAATGGCCGACCCTTGCTCCTTCTGTCCCCAGGGCTGCCTCCTCGCACAGGGAGCATCTCCTACATCAACATCATCATGCCTTCGGTGTTTGGTACCATCTGCCTCCTGGGCATTGTCGGGAACTCCACGGTCATCTTCGCGGTGGTGAAGAAGTCCAAGCTGCACTGGTTCAGCAATGTCCCAGACATCTTCATCATCAACCTCTCAGTGGTGGACCTCCTCTTCCTCCTGGGCATGCCCTTCATGATCCACCAGCTCATGGGCAATGGAGTCTGGCACTTTGGCGAGACCATGTGTACCCTCATCACGGCCATGGACGCCAACAGCCAGTTCACCAGCACCTACATCCTGACCGCCATGGCCATTGACCGCTACCTGGCCACCGTCCACCCCATCTCCTCCACCAAGTTCCGGAAGCCCTCTGTGGCCACCCTGGTGATCTGCCTCCTGTGGGCCCTGTCCTTCATCAGTATCACCCCCGTGTGGCTCTATGCCAGGCTGATCCCCTTCCCAGGGGGCACCGTGGGCTGCGGCATCCGCCTGCCCAACCCAGACACTGACCTCTACTGGTTCACCCTGTACCAGTTTTTCCTGGCCTTTGCCCTGCCCTTCGTGGTCATCACGGCTGCCTACGTGAGGATCCTGCAGCGCATGACGTCCTCCGTGGCCCCCGTCTCTCAACGCAGCATCCGGCTGCGAACAAAGAGGGTGACCCGCACGGCCATCGCCATCTGCCTGGTCTTCTTCGTGTGCTGGGCGCCCTACTACGTGCTTCAGCTGACCCAGCTGTCTCTCAGCCGCCCGACGCTCACCTTTGTCTACCTGTACAACGCGGCCATCAGCTTGGGCTATGCCAACAGCTGCCTCAATCCCTTTGTGTACATCGTGCTCTGTGAGACGTTCCGGAAACGCCTGGTCCTGTCGGTGAAGCCAGCGGCCCAGGGGCAGCTCCGCACCGTCAGCAATGCCCAGACAGCTGATGATGAGAGGACAGAAAGCAAGGGCGCCTGACGCTTCCCCCTGCCACCCTGGGCACCTCCACGTCAGGACTCCACAGCAGACCGTGGGGAGAGACGCTGAGAGCAACCCAAGACCGCTCTGGGAGGTTGTGGGGAGACGGGGTGGTGAGAGGTGGTCACAGACCACTGGGGAGGCTTAGCGCCGGGTTTGGGGGCTCCAAGCATTAGAAATCTCCTTCAGAGAGCTGGATGGACCTTCAGGTTGAACAGACACTGAGCAGGAAGACTGGTTTAAATGTTCACTGAGCCCTACACCTGCTAGCTCTCACAGGTCTTTTTCCCAAGAGGAGAAGTAGAAGGCTTCTGGCCAAATTTGTTAAAATCAGGCAGGGCTGGGGTGTGCACAGCGGTACAGCACAGGGCCCTGGGGAGATGGGAAAGGTGCCAGAGCCTCAGTGCCCTTTCTTGTCTCTTATGGGTAGGATGGAAGGCAGCCTTTCTCCCAAGCTGGAGGATGATGAAGAATAAAGCATGCGGGCTCTCCAGATTCAAGCATCCTGTGTCACTTTCCCTTTATCTCTAAGCGATGCATGTTTCTCTGGGGGGTGGGGATGGGGCTCTGAGCCCACAGAGGTAAAAGCCCAATTTGCTGGGAGATCTACTACCCGGGAATGACAAGGCTATCGGGTGGGTGCGGGTGGGGGCTTTGAAATTAAGAAAAATGGGGAGGGGTGAGGGGGCTTTGCAGCTGTGAGGACATTGTCTCCATGGGGTGCATTTGTCAGTCACCAGATCCAGAGTGACACCCATCAGGGTCCTGCACGTTCAGGGTTCATTCTAAGGCCTGGAGCTTTGGACATCAGCTTTTTGCTCCAGCCCTTTCTCTCTGAAGTTAAAAAAAAAAAAAAACGAATAAAGGAAAATCTCCACCCACATCTCTCTGGATGCTCCTGTATAATTGCTTGGGCCTGAGGGTTGGGGGGAAGCAATGAGGGTGGGTGGCCAAATAGGGAAGGAGGGGTCTCTTGGCTGTGGAATCCAGACCTTGGTTCAGGCTGCATTGTAGGAAGCAAGAAGCAGGGGATCTGCATGTCTAAACCCACAGGGAAGATGACAAAAATGGAATTACTGTGAATTCATTAAACGAAAAATTCGCTGCCAGGCTTGTTCTCGGACTCAGCTTCCCATCTTCTGCTCAAAAGCACTTGGTTGTTACCATTGCCAGCTGTAACGAGTCCCACCCACCACCTCCTCCGCTGAGTCACAAGTTGCAGGGCTGGCTTCTTGGGGCAGCCTGAACCTGAGCCTGCCTCTTGCTGCGGCTGCGAAGATCGTGAGCCACGTTGAGCAGGAAGATTACAGATGGGGCCGCTGGGCGGCAGCCAAGGATGCTGCGTCTCAGCTTCTTCAAGAGAAAAGCCCGGAGCCAGGAGTCCTGCATGAAGACGTGGATGAGACAGTGGGAGCAAACTGTGAGTCCTGATTCATCCAGACACATCCTCAAAGCAGGTGCATCAGCAGAGCCTCTTCTTGGTCCTCAATTTTCACTGCGGAGTTGCAGCAGGTAGCCTGTTTAGCAAACTTCTGGGCAGCTTCTTTGGGTCCTGGGGAGCTTTTACTAATCATTAGTATTAGTATTTCCCTCTTGCATTCCATTCCACCCAGCACATGGGGAATTGGGGTGGTAAGGGGTGGGGATAGTTAGTTTTCCTTACCCTCTAATAGTGGGGTCTTTAGCTGTCACAGGTAAGCTCCAAATCTACTTGAGATGTACAAAAGAAAAGCAACTCTTATGGGAGCCTTAAGGCAACCCCTACCCACTAGTTCTGCAAAAGGAGCTTTTCCTGTATCTGGTTTGCCTGTGGAAGGCTTCCCTGGGTCTGTCTTCCCCACCCCCTCCCCCTTCAAGGAGGAATCTAGGAGAGGAAATAGGTGAGATGGCCTCTCCCAGGAAATGCAGGGGACCAAGGCTACAGGCGGGTGAGTGGGCAGGTGAAGGACCTGCTGAAGGCCCCAGAGACTCTCAACGCCATATTGAAAACTGAAGTTGAAGCAAAGTGGGTTGAGACAGGAACGTGAGGGGGTGGTGATGTAGACAGAACCGAGGGGAGAGGACTGGGGAGAGGTGAACTCATGGCTGGAGAGGGAAAAGGGGACAGAGAAGTTATCATGGGGGTGGGGGCAACTCTCACCAACATGTCTTTCCCCAGCCCAATCCAGCAGTCAGCTAAACAGACTGGCGTCTACAGCAGTGGTCCAGGCAATGGAAACATCCTGGATTAGAGCGGCGGCAGTGGAGATGGAGAAAGAAGCACATATGTGAGATACATTTGTAAAGCAGAAGCCACAGGGCCTGGGATGAGCTGGCTGTGGAGGATGAAGGAGAAATAGAAACTTGGAAGTCACTGGCCTCTAGGGAGATGGGATGGTCTAAGGAAAGAGTGAGTGAAGAGTCAGAGGGAAAGAGGCTTGACATTTCCATGCAGAGGTTGAACAGAGAAGGAACAGTCAAGCCAGTAGAGACATCTGTAAGATGTAAGTAAGAAATGGCCAGAGAAGTAGAAGGAAATCAGACATTGTGGCATCATAGAAACAAGAGAAGAGTCATTTAAGGAGCAGTGGTTAGCCAGACCAAAGCTGTCCAGGACGTCAGATGGATGAGGCATGGAAAGGCCCATTGGATGTAAGATCATGGTTGTCACTGGGGACCACAGCTGGCTGGGGCTGAGCAGTGACCCCCTCTTTTAGAGAAAGCAAATCCTCCCAAGTTTGCTGCAATCCCTGCCACCACTCCCTACTGTCTAAAGCTCGGTCTGAGTCACTTTTGTTTCCCCTGGTTCCTGAAAGTATTTATACTTGCAACACTTCTTCGGGAGCAATAAGTACTATATTGCAGCATACTTATTTGTTTATTTATTTTTATTTTGTTGGTGGCACCGCACAGCTTGTAGGATCTTAGTTCCCCCACCAGTGATGGAACGTGTGACATTGGCGGTGAAAACACCGCATCCAAACCACTGGACCGCCAGGGAGTTCCCTGCAACATAATTCTAAAAAGGTGATTTTTAAATTTCTGCTAGACACAGAAAGCATACAATTTAACCATGTTCATTGTTAATTATATTACTTTTCCTATCCTGTCCTCCATGAAGCTCCATGGGTGGCTCCATGTTCTTTCCCTTCTCTGATTGATTGCAACTGACTTACAAGCCCTGCCTCTGCCCTGGGATTTGACCTCTCTGCCCCAAGGTGATGGCTCAGCAGTTAAGAATCCACCTGCCAGTGCAGAAGATGAGAGTTAGGTCCCTGGGTCAGGAAGATCCCCTGGCAAAGGACAGTAGCTACCCACTCCAGTATTCTTGCCAGGAAATCCCATGGACAGAGGAACCACGCAGGCTACAGTCTAAAAGGTTGCAAAGAGTCAGACACAACTAAGCAACTGAGCATGCACACACCCCAGTGCCTGCCTGAATCCTACCCACCTTCTACTCCAGCTCAGTTCCTACTTGCGCACAAAGCCTTCCCAGTCCTCTCCAGCCTGCAATGAGTCAGTCATTCTCTGGGCGCCTATAAAACTTCCAAGTTATGCCACTTATTAGGTGATTAATCTTGCTCTATGTCGACTTGAAATATTGCACAATGTGAGCGTTGCGAGTCACATTTTATTGGGGGGCAAAATGAGGACTGCAGCCTGAAGACAGCACTTGCGTTAGCTCTGAGGAACTGCTCCAGAGAGGCAGGGGGGAGCGTTAGTGTATATGTGATTTTGGTAAAGGGGGAGTACATGCACAATGCAATCAAAGCACGTATATTTTGTAGAAGCTTTCTGCTGGTCATGAGGAGCAGTCATCATCAGGAAGGATTTTAACGCTTTTCTAGATATGAGGAGGTACAAGATTTAGGCTCATAAAATCGGCTTCTGAACATATCCAACTCCCTGAAGACCCCCCATCAGCCCAACAGAGAGTGCCTCATTTCTGCTCCCCACTTTGAACTCCTTTCAGGGGTGGTTGAAAATCAGCCGCTGCAGCAGCACATGATTTAATCCTTGTAGAGGTGGATGGCGAGCGCCCATGGCAAGTGCCAATTTGTAACTGACGTATTGAATTAAAATTTATTATAAAAGGGTAGCCTTATATATCCTTTTAAAAAATGAAAATTCCAAAGTCTTAGAGTTAAGCAATGAGTCTTCCACATTAGAAAGCTATTTATAGCAGCAATTAAAGTAGTGGTAACATTTTACCTTTATAAAAATGTCACAGAATTCAAATCACAGCTTGAATCCTCAATGATGCAAGTGTCTTACACAGTGAAGGCTTGGTCAGTTTTAAGATAAAATTCCTCCATCTTCCAGAATGTCTCACAAAAGAGCTGAATATACCTCTATGAGGACAGAAGGCAAGGATGCTAGCTGTGTGAATTGTCTCTTCTCGTGCGAATCCTAAAACTGATCCTAATCAATCAATCCTAATCAATTAACAGCAAATCCTAATCAATCAATGGAAAGGAGCTTAAGGAGAAAACCAATAAGGTCCACTTTGAATATGGAAAATGCAAAATTGTGTTTCCGTTCTATCTATGTGTTTCCTTAAGAAACAGGTTTTTAAAAAATCAAAACAAAAACAGGACCTAAGCAGAAGTCTGCTGTGGGGAATTCTAGAAAACATTTTGCTTCCCTGCCTAAAGGAAACAGATCAGGTTGGTAGCATCTGGGCTCTTCCTCCTTTCTCCCTGCCTTGAATGCAGATGCATCAACCAGAGCTGCAGCCACTCTCTTGAGATCATGAAGTGACAAGTACAAGAATGCAAACCAATGCTCCAGGGCTGATGGGTCAGGAAGACCAAGAGAACATGGGTCCCCAAGGGCATCAATGACTTGCTGAACCAACATCAACCTCCAGGCTTCTAGGTGTGCAAGAAAATAAATCCCTATTTGTTTAAGCAACTGTTCTGTTAACCCTCCTGATAATGTCCTAAGCTTCCAACCTAAATCTTCCTGGTTTAGGAAGTACAGACCCCACCCTAGCTCCACAGATGGGGCCCAACTGGCTTTAACCAGTCGCTATCCCATCTCCGTGTTCACAGTGGTTCATTCAGGGGAGGTGAGAACAACCAATGGGAAGTAAGAAGTCAGCCAGGATTTCTGGGAAGGAAAGTGTTGATTCTTCTCTGTTTAGAGCTACTGAACAGGGTACCTCCCAACCCCCTACTCTAGACCTGACCCAGGAAGCACACGGCTCCATGAACTGCCAGCAGCCACCTTGGAGTAAAGCTAGGGTAAAACCTTCCTGAGAATGAAGCCAGTTCAGAAGTATCAGAGCTGAAAGAGAGAGGGTGAGAATCAGTTGACATTGTTTGGGCCTTGATCAGCCTTACCTGAAGCTAGGATGCTCTTGAACTGTATTATTATAGGAGTCAATAAGTTCCCTTTATTTTAACAGCTATTTCAGTTGGGCTTTCTATTATTTGCAGTTAGGAAGTCCTGATAAGAAAGATATGAACATTTTAGTTGCAGCATTCGAACTCTTAGTTTCAGCATGTGGGATCTGATCCCTCCTGCTGCAACTAAGATCCAGCACAGCCAAGTAAAAATTTTTTTAATAAAAGAAAGATATGAACATTTTAAAGATTAGGTTGGTATTGTGGACTGACTTGTCTTTGCCCAAAATTCATATGTGGAGAGCCTAACCCATGTGATGGTATTTGTACATGGGCCCTTAGGAGGTAATTATTATTATTCTTTTGGGCTGGGTCTTATGCCGTGCAGGATCTTTCACTGCAGTGCACTAACTCTCTGGCTGTGGCTTTCAGACTCAGTAGTTGTGGCACATTGGCTTAGTTGCTCCAAGGCGTGTGGGATCTTAGTTCCCTGACCAGGGATGGAACCTGAGTCCCCTACATTCCAAGGTCGATTCTTAACCACTCCACCACCAGAGAAGTCCTCGTGATTATGTTTAGATGAGGTCATGAGGGTGGGGTTTTCATGAGACGATTAGTGCCCTGATAAGACTCTCTCTCTCCACTCACACACACCAAGGAGAGGCCACGTGAGGACGCAGTGGGAAGGCAGCCATTTACAAACCAGGAGAAGAGCTCTCACCAGGAAATAAATCAGCCAGCACTTTGATCTTGGACTTCCAGCCTCCAGAGCTGTGAGAAATAAATTGTCTGTTGTTTAAGCCACCGCGTCTATGGTGTTTTATTTCAGCAGCCCAAGCTAAAACAATTGGTAAGAGCCTTTTTAGATCTAAATGACAAATATCCAACTCAATTGATTTGAGCAAAAAATTCTGGCCTAGATAGTGGAAAAGTTCAGAGCTTGCTAAGCTTTCAGTCATGACTGGATCCAACAGCTCAAGCTCTGTCCTCAGGACAGACTCTCCCTTTCTGTCTTCCCCATACCCTCTCTCTCTCCATTGCTTGGCTCAGTTTTCCTCTCTGTTGCCTCCTTCTCAAGTGACGGGGTCCCCAGTGTAGTAGCAAAGATGACCTCCAGCAGTTGTGTGAACTTGTATTGTCCTCACAGGCAGCAACTACAGGATATTAGCCAGGACTTCAGTCCTGCCACCTGACATGTTCTTGCCATCTTTCCCTCCAACATCTGTTTCAAAACCCGAAAAAGCTTCTGAATGGTCCCCCGTGAGTTACCCACCTTCCCCTTCCACCCAACCATGCATAAGATCTAGGACCATGGAACACTCTTATTGGCTGAAGTAGGTCACATGTTCACCCGAGTGGGGTTACGTCACCGGCAGGCCCATTCTGTGTATATGTGTGTTTTGTAGTTCTGAAAAGAAAAAGAGAATCTATATCACCTTAAGTAGAAAGAAGTGTGATGGGCAAAAAGACAATAGACATCCCGCCAGGAAGGGTCTCAATAATTAGAGAGGGAGGTGTGGAAAAAAGAATGGGCAAAGGACAGGTAGGAGAATCAAAGAAGATTGAGAGGCCAGCCAGGAAGCCAGGTGATTACTGTGGAGAATTCTGCACAGGAAAGAATCTTTAACCTTGAACCTGATGAAAACTCTGGATCCTTCCCCCTGAGTGCCCATTGGCACACGCACATAAAACACAGCACATAAATCTGGAAGGTTTATAATCTCCTCCCCAGTGCCTGAAGAGGAACCCTGGTAATGCAGGAATCTGGGTATCTGACAGCCAAGTCAGACAGAAGACCCCAGACGGCTGTGAGGAGGCACAGTGCCCACTGTCAGAGTGAAAACAGGCAGGGCCTGCTAAGGACAGGACAGAATCTTAGGGATCTTCACCTTTCAGGGCTGGGCAGAAGAAGAGAAACCAGGAGAGGAACCTGGGGATCAGCTGGAGCGATAAGAGGACAACCTGGAGAGCTTGACAGCCTGGAAGTCAATGGAAAGGACAGTTTCCAAGACAAAGTGAATCAGAGCGCCAGATGCTGCAGAGAGGTCAAGTTGAGGGCTGAAAAGGATGTGTCATGGGTTGAATGTTGTCTTCCAGAAAGGTATGTCCAAGTCTTAAGCCTCAACACCTGAGACTTTAACCTGTTCTGGGTCTTTGCAGATATGCAGATATAATTAACTTAAGGATCTCAGGATGAGATGATCCTGAACTCAGGGTGGGTCCTAAACCCTGTGAGCGATGTCCTTGGGTTTTTGCTTTAGTCTTTATGCTGTACTGGGTCTTCACTACTGCTTGTTGCCGTGAGTGGGGGATACTCTCTACTTGCGGTGCATGGCCTGCTCATTGGGGCGGCTTCTCTTGTTCTGGAGCAAAGGCTTTAGCACAGGAGTGGGCAGGCTTTAGTAGTTGGGCTCTTGGGCTCGAGAACGAGGGCTCAGTAATTATGGCACATGGACTTGGTGGCCCTGAGGCATGTGGAATCTTCCCACACCAGAGACTGAACCCATGTCCCCTGCATTGGCAGGTGGATTCTTATCCACTGGACCACCAGGGAAGTCCTAAATTATGTTTTATAAAAATATCTACAGATTCAGTGCAATCCCTATTAAATTGTTGTTTTAGTCACTCAGTTGCGCCTGACTCTTTTGTGATTCCCTGGACTATATAGCCCGCCAGGCTCCTCTGTCCATGGGATTTCCCAGGTGAGACTACTGGAGCAGGTTGCCATTTCCTTCTCCATGACCTTGGGTTTTTATTAAAAGAGAAGGAGATTTTAGACACAGAGATACACGGAGGGCAAGCACGTGAAGCCTGAGGCAGAGACTAGAGTGATGCGTCATGAGCCAAGAGACAGAAAGAGTGGGAGACAGGCGTGGGATGTCTTCTCCCTTGGGAGGTCCTGGAAGGAACGTATCCTGCCCAACAACTTGATTTTGAGTTTTGGGGCCTTCAGAACTGTAAAAGAATAAATTTCTCTCTCTTTTTTGTTGTTTTCAGCTATCCAGTTTGGTACCTTGTCCCAGCAGGCCTAGGAAACGAATTCAGGGCTTGGATTTAGAAGTAGAGAGGTTGTTGGTTGACCTTGGTGGGTTCTGAAGCATTAGGAACAACTCTCCCAGGATATTTTGACCATGGTGGGAAGGACAGCTATGGCAGAGCAAAAGCAATGTCATTTAAAGAAAAGGTCTTTGAAAAAAACAAAACTGCTAATGAAAAAGTTGCTCCAAAATCAACGGTTGAAAGGACAGAACTCAGAACTTCAGGCGGGAGAAACTCATATAGGCCTCATTGTATAAGCAGGTGGACTGGGGAGATGCCAGTTGAAAGACATCCAGGTGCTTTCTTGGGTAATGTCCCTCCTCTTCTGCCTGAAGAGGCTTAGGAATGCAAAGAGGAAAAGGAAGTGCTAAGCTTTGAACATCCAAAAATATATTCCTGAGTATAAAACAAGGGAATAACCTTGAAAGCCAATCTTTACCAAGAAAGAAAAGGGTGTTCTAAATAATGGAAGCAGGCATTAAGATACTCAGACAGGCCTGGTGGGTGGCCTAGGTCACCCAGAGTTGTGTCCTGAGCCTGGACAGAAGCAAGTCAGGGTATGATGCAGTGGGCATGGCCCCAGGACAACCATGCAGAAAGGCAGGGGCCAGGGACGTAGGAGGTCCAACACGTGGTCTAGGTCCTCCTTCTGGCCAAAGCCAGGGGTTGAGGGGACAGATGAAAGTACTTGTTTCTTGACTCTTTTTCTATTTGAATCCCTTGGAGGAGATCCATATTGGGTGAGAGCTGGGTGCAGCAGGTCAGAGGGGAGAAGAGCTACATGGAGGAAGAAAAATGGCCAGATGAATGACCCACTCCCCACGGCTGCAGGCGTCCTGAGATAACTCGGGTCTGGCAAGGAGATTGGAGGGGCTGAAGGGCCTAGGGGCCCTTAAGGTCTCAGGGCAGGATCCCTCCTGGGATCTCCCTGCTGGTCCAGTGGTGAAGACTCTGCGCTTCCAATGCAGGGGGTTGGGGTTCGATCTCTGGTTGGGGAACTGGGACCCCACATACCAGATGATGTGGCCAATTTTTAAAATTTACACGTGTATGAAAAAGAGAGCTATTACTCTTGTGGGGGCCCTCATGCACGGGGCAAGTTTCCAGCAGTGGGTGTCAGGGCACTCCAGAAGGCCCTCGGGTGATACTCTGTGGACCCAGCCACCACCATCACGGACAGTGAGAGCAGAAAAAGAGGAGAAACTTAAAAGGACTGAGCATGTACCCTAAGAGAACTGAGTCATCCACTGGAGACAAATTAAGCTGGAAGACGCTGTGGCACCATGAATCGGCAAATTAGGGCTCCTTCCTACTTCCCCGCAGGCGAGCAGGGGCTCATCAACTCAGTCACAGGCAACTGAGAAGCTACGTTTGTCAGGGCATTTTTTTTCTTGAGTATTAATCTGTGCTCCTGCTTCCCAGGCCACGGTCACCCTGGCAGGGCTCCAGAGGCTGGAAGCAACAATTCTACGATTCTACGGCTGCTGGAGGGGGTGGGGGCAGGGCTTGCGGCAGAGGGTTCTTGGGGGTCTGGAATTTGGAGATGAAACGTTAGTGTGAGTGGAGCACAATTCCCCAGGGACTCTCCGGGGATGGCTGCCTCGGGGGGAGGATGTAGGAAAATCAAATTCAAGAGTACAAATCAGTACTGTCACATACCCTGGAGGCTAAGAAGAAGCACCAGGTGAGAGAGAGACCTGGGCTGTTGGATTTTAAAAGTGACAGTCAGAGAGCCTGCCCCTCGGTTCACTTAAACCTCCCCAAAGCGCTAGGTGTTTGTACAAAACACAAACAAAATCCAGAGGCACCATTTCCCCATGTTTGTGTTCTGAGGCTGGGGTTCACACCAGGTCAGGAGCCACAGCTGGTTTGGATCAGAACCTCCACATCCCGCATGTCCCCACTTAACCCGCTGCCTGATTAAAGGAAGAAGGGACCAGTGATCCTGGTAAGTCACATCCCCATAGACCCCTTTGCTTTGCTGTTGTTTAGTTGCTAAATTGTGTCTGACTCCTTTGCAACTCCATGGATTGTAGCCTGCCAGCCTCCTCTGTCCATGAGATTTTCCCAGGCAAGAATACTGGAGTGGGTTGCCATATCCTTCTCCAGGGGATCCTCCTGACCCAGGGGTCGAACCTGCATCTCCTGCATTGACAGGTGGCTTCTTCACCATCTGAGCCACCAGGGAAGCCCCGATCCCTTTGCTTAGGGGGAGATTTAAAGTTGGCTGCCATCTCATCCTAGAGGAGCCAGCCCTCTGTTGCCTGGTTTGCGTCCCTAAATTGTCTCCTGGGATTGGGGGTGAGAATGTGAGCCTGAGACCCAGACAGAAGCCCGTTCATACTCCTGCATGGAGATCTTGGGCAAAGCATTTAAATTTTGGAGGGTTATGGGGACAATAATTCCCACCTTACTGAGCAGTTAAAAGGTTCAGAGGAGGGCGTGTACACCGTGTGTCTAGCGTTGATGCAGGAACAGGTAAAAGTGGTTTAACTTAATTCTGCCATCCATCCTTCTGCCGCCCCCTCTCCCAGCTCTAACCCAATCAGCACGTTCAGGGTTAAATACCCTGCAGGAAGCAGAGCAAAGTGACTCAGAACCGGAAATTGGTTGAAGGGGCCAGCTCAAGCAAGCTTCCGCTGACCTTGACCTTTGGCAATCTTAAAGAAACAAAAATTTAGAAAACCTTTTCTTGTGAAGGGAAAAGAACAGTCCTTGGGGGCTCAGCCCCCCTGGCATCTCTGTGGGCCCCATTACATCAGGGTCTTGGGCGACATACGCAGGGCATCTGTCCACTGTGGGAATGGGGCCCGAGTGCCTTGCCTGTAGAGGACCGCTGAGAATCACAGCGGGTCAGTGATGGGGAGTCACTGTCAGAAACTGCACACTGATCTCAGTAAAAGGACACCCAACTCTGTCTTTCTTAAGTGATATTGAGGGAGAGGAGCTCCCGCCAGGTTCAGAGGAAAGAAACCCGCTCCTGGCAGCAGGGGAATGGGGTTGCCACAGCAACGAGCTGCTTCCCAAGTCCACTCATTATATGGTTTTTGAATTTGACTTCCTCCTGTGTATACATCTAGCAGCTCCATTCCCTGTCTTGCCACCAACTCACCCCCTTGGGCTTCTCCCCTCCCTTCAAGACCTGGCTCTGGGATGGGACGGTATTTACTTAGTTCTCCTCTGCTGCAGGAAGGGGGTCACCTTCCAGGGCTGAAGAGCGGGCTCTTGTCTAACACTTAGAAATGAATGGTCTGAGGAGACACATGCTGCCCAACCAAGAGACTTTACTGGGAAGGGGCACCGGGGCGGAGAGCAGGAGGGTAAGGGAACCCAGGAGGTCTGCTCTGCCACGTGTGGCTCACAGTCTTGGGGTTTTATGGTAATGGGATTAGTTTCCAGGTTGTATCTGGTCAATCATTCTGACTCGATGTCCTTCCTGGCGGCACACACACCACTTCAGTCAAGATGGAGTCCATCGAGGAGGATTCTGGGAAGTTGGTAGGACACATGGTGTCTCCTTTTGACCTTTCCCAAATTCTTCCGGTTGGTGGTGGCTTGCTAGTTCTGTTTCTTACCAGGACCTCCTGTTATAAAATAACTCATGCAAATGGTTACTGTGGTGTCTAGCCAGAGTGGATGGTTTCAGTCAGTGTTCCCCTAACACACTGGGAAGAGCCCCCTCTTCCTCTGCGGCCGACTGGTCAACTTCCTTGGGCAGCAGTTTGGCAGACAAGAAGTACATACCCTTTGACTTTATAGCTTGGGGGGTTTAACCCTGGCATTGCAGCATTGTCTGTAGTCACTCCAAACCGGGAGCCACCTTTGTTTCACTGGTTAAATATCAGCTGTGGCTTGACAGTGCTATGTGGGTGTAGGAAGAGCAAGCCAGATTCCATGGGCCCCCATGGCAAGATGCACTGTAGTTGTTTAGTTTCTAAGTCACGTCCAACTCTCTGCAACCCCATGGACTGTAGCCCGCCAGACTCCTCTGTCCAGGGGATTTCCCAGGCAAGAACACTGGAGTGGGTTGCCATTTCCTTCTCCAATGCATGAAAGTGAAAAGTCAAAGTGAAGTCATTCAGTCGTGTCCGACTCTTAGCGACCCCATGGACTGCAGCCTACCAGGCTCCTCCATCCATGGGATTTTCCAGGCAAGAGTACTGGAGTGGGTTGCTATTGCCTTCTCCGTTTCCTTCTCATAGTTAAGTTCAAAAGGCCAGTTGTTCAAACTCATAAACACAGAGAGTAGAATGGTGATTGCAGGGACTGGGGGAGGGGTAAATGGGGAGATAGAGTTTCAGTTCTGGATACTGGCTGCACATCAGCCTGAATGTACTTAACCCGACTGAACTGTCCACTTAGAAATGGTTAAGGTGGCAAATTTTATGGTACGTGGATTTTACCACAATTTTAAAGAAATGCAAGTTGCAGAATAGAATTAATAGTTACAGCGTGATCTTGTTAGTGTGCCTTTCTAAAGGGTTCTGAAGTTATGGAAGGCGACAAAATAAGCTATCAGTGGTTACTTTCTTTTGGCTGCACCGGGTCTTTGTCATGGTGCACGGGCTCTAGAGCTCAAGGGCTTAGTAGTTGCCACATGTGGGCTTGGTTGCCCTGCAGCATGTGGGATATTAGTTCCTGGACTAGGGATCAAACCCACATCCTGTGCAATGGAAGGCTGATTCTCAACCACTGGACTGCCAGGGAAGTCCCTCATTGGTTACTTTTGCAGTTGGAAGGAATTGAGGGGGAAAAAGATGTTACTTTTCATTTATTCCTTTCTGCAGAGTTTCTGCAGAGTTTAACTATATATAAAATTAGGATCTATTATTTTAATAATTTCAACAAGTCCGTACAAACAAGGTGATGATATTCAGATACCTGGTCTCTAGAAAGCAGGCATTAATTCAATAGATGTTTATTGAGATGCTGTGCCAAGTACAAGGGTCCAAGGGAGAGCAGGCACACAGGATGGTCTCTGCCCTTGTGGGATTTACACTCCTCCAGAGAGACAGTCCTGACCATGGCTGGTGACTGACATGAGCTGTGATAAAGAGCAAGGGCGTGCTTTCCCCATATGGTCATTTCATCTCACACCTCTGAGGAGGTGACATTTAAGCTGAGACATGAAGGATGAAAAGGGACCAGCTGGGAGGAAGGAGGAAAGGGCATCCATGCACAGAAGCGAGAGTGCAAAGATCCAGATGGCCCAAAAGAGAAGGTCAGCATGTCAGAAATAGGCAGCAGAGGGCGAGGACTGCGCTCCCAGGGAAAGGCATGGCAGGAGTCTAAGCGGGAGAGTGATGTGATCGGTTTATGTTTTAGAACCATCACCGTGACTGCTGGGGTTGGAGACGGGGCAAGAGGGGCAGCTGACAGACAAGATAATGATGTCTTTATTAGCTTCCTGCTGAATGACATTGATGAGGATTTTGGTTTTAGACAAGGCCTGAAAATTGCAGGTAATGACTGGAAGAGGTTAGAAGAGTGCACATTTTAAATGGCTCTTAAGTGCACACACAACCGATGACATTATTGTCTTCGCCGGGCTTGTGGACAGGAGGGTTGCAGCTGGCTCGTCTCACTCTCAGGAGCCTGTGAGTCAGTGGGATCCAGTCAAAGGCAGGTTCTCATTCGGCAGGTCATGCTGGAAGGGGCCTGAGACTCTGCATTTCTGGCCAGTTCCCAGGAGATGCCAAATCAGGTACCACACTTGGAAGAGCAGTTTATGAAGGACTTTCATTTTCAAAGTTACTGTAATGTTCAAATTCCTTTTTTAAAAGCATGCTTTGCGTTGTGCTGGAAAATAATAACAGTTATCAAGGCTCTCAATCAAGGCTCTTAATAACAGTCAAAAGGCTCTCAAAACCACCCGCTTGAGACAGTTACCGACAAAGCAGAAGAACAGATTAGAAAGGGCAGTCTCTGGCTAGGCCACCAGGAGGAGGGCAAGGCCACCCAGCCATCAGCTCACCTCCTCCCTGATGAAACTCTTGGCTCCAGTGCGAAACAAAGACGAAGCAACATTTAAGTAAACATTGTGTGTATGTCCCTGCTCAGTCGTGTCCGATTCTTACGACCCCACGGACTGTACCCCACCAGGCTCCTCTGTCCATGGAATTTTCCAGGCAGGAATACTGGAGTGGGTTGCCATTTCCTTCTCCAGGGGATCTTCCGTGCCCAGGGATCGAAACTGAGTCTGTTGCATCTCCTGAGTTGGCAGGTGGGTTCTTTACCACCTCAGAAGCCCCTGGGGCCAGATTACTTGGGTTAAAAATCTCAGCTCTGTCACTCTCTAGCTTTGTAAACTTGGACACATTGCTTAAGCTCCCCAATCCTCAGTTTCCTCCTCTGAAAAATGGAGATAATAATAGCTAAGAGTGTTGTAAAGATTAAATGAGTTCTTGGGCTCAGAGTGTCTTTACCTGCAAAGTGGGTATTTAATATTTCTGGGCTCACAGAGTTGGGAAGATTAAATAATAATAGCTGGTGCTTTAATAGTCTCATTTAGAATGACCAGCATGTAATGAGACTATTAAAGCACCAGCTATTATTATTTGATCCTCCCAACAACTCTATGAGCCCAGGAATATTAAATACCCATTTTGCAGGTAAAGACACTGAAGTTGGCAAAGATGGCCCTTGGCTCTGCGACAGGGACAGCTCGTGGCTTCTCTGCTCTTCGGATAGCTCTCCATCCCAGAGGAGGGACCCTGGGAGAGAGTAGCCATCCAGATGCAGCTGATGCCACCGGAATCCCATTTTCCGTAGCACCCCAGGGGCCCCATGCCATCCCAGGTATCACACGAAGACCTGGTCCTCCCTCTGACCTAAAACAGCCACCCTGTGCAGGAACTAGAAGCCACGGGGTAAAGGTTCAAGGCAGGTGGGTGCTCAGCCTGCAGCATTCCCAGCTGTTCACTTACTCGGCATCTCTAAGGCAGACGGATCATAAAACGAAACTCAGCCTTCAGGGGCCACATTAAAACAAGACCACTCTATCCACCTTCTGCACAGCAGCCTCTGCAAGATGAAAAGGGTTTCTGAGATGAGAAGGCAGGCCGCCTCCATCTATCTTACTTAATTCTGCTGGTTGGATGCAAATTGCTTTCTCACACTGATGCAAAAGAATGCTGGTGGGTGGGATGCAGGGACTGGGGCTCGCAGCTGAAAGATGGCAGGAGGGTGGGCAGCTGGCCTAAGAGGACCCTGGGGCCTCATGTAGGGCAGAGGGCAGCCTCCAAGAGCCCTCTCCTCTTCCTCCTCCCTGACTCCTCACCTCGCCTTCCCCTCTCCCTGTGAGGACTTTGCAGAATGTGGGAGTAGAGTCAGATTTTTCCTCAGCCTTTGTCTGGGGCAGGAACACCTGGAAGCATTTTGATGGACTAGAATATCTCCTGGAGCAAATGCAAAGCTGGCTCCTAGGCCACAGAGGGTCAGCTTCTGGGAGCGGATCTCACAAGAGGCTCAGGGACAGGGAGCCTATGTTGACCCACCCTGAGTCGAGTGGGTTTAAGAGAGGTGAAGTCTGACTCTGGGTGTGTGCGTGCTAAGTCACTTCAGTTGTGTCTGACTCTTTGCAACCCTATGGACAGTATAGCCTGGCAGACTCCTCTGTCCATGGGATTCTCCAATAAGAATACTGGAGTGGATTACCATGCCCTCCTTCAGGGGATCTTCACGACCCAGAGATCGAACCAAGATCTCCTGTGTCTTCTGCATTCCAGGTGGAATCTTTACAGCTGAGCCACTGCAGGCCCCTGATTCTGGGTGCTCAACTCAAATTTGTATTTTACTTGTGTTTATGTTTATGTATGTTTATGTGTTTATGTACGTATATGTTTACTGGTACTTCTTCATTACCCAAAGAACTTGAGATGGCTTAGAAAAATGTGTGCCATGTCATGGAATAAAAAAGATAGCTTTGGGAATTGAAGGGAGAGTAAACAAATAAAAGGAAAGATGGACTTCCTTGGTGGTTGAGTGGCTAAGACTCTGCGCTCCCAGTGCAGGGGGCCCAGGTTTGATCCCTGGTCAGGGAACTAGATTCCATATGCTGCAACTACAAGTTCACACTCCACAAGGAAGACCCCGTGCAGCCAGACAAATAAATATAAAAAAAAAAGAAGAAAAGAAAAGAAAGGGAGGGAAAACAATGAAACTAGGAGTAAGATTTTCAGCTTAGCACTTTGAAGGATGTTAAAAAAAACAAAAACGACAACCTCCCTGCCCCCACCAAGCAGACTACTATTGGCCACATGCACCGTAACATGAATGAAAGTGTGAGGGAGGCTGGGGAGCATGGAGAGGCGTGGCTTCTAGTGGGGGCTGGTCCCCAACCAGGTCACCGGGGCAGGGGGTAGGGAAGTGGGGAGAATGCAGGAAGCCCTGCGGGCTGAGCAGAGAGGGAGAGACAAGAAGGGCCTCCTCGGGAGGTGTATGTGAGCAGGTGGCACCATGAGGGGGCAGGGGGCAGACTGTGCCAGCATGTCCAGCCCTGTCCTTACTTCCATTGCCAGTGACATGAAGACAGAAACTGGCTGGCCTCCCAGATCATGGAGGCAGCAAATAAACTGGGTGAGAGAAGGTGAATAAGCAGGGACCAAGGGCCCCAGGCCAGCCCTGAAGAAGCTCCGAAGTTGCACAGTCCCCAGAATCAAGCTCACCAAGGGAACGTCCTGCCTGTGAACAGAAGCGAGTCTCCTCTGCAGTTTCCCCATGCACCGCCCCCTGCCTCCCAACCCCACCAATCAAGCAAGGGCTTCAGCCCTTTCCTTTATCCTGGAATGTAGAAGCAAGGAAGGCCTTGTTTCATTTTGTTTTGTCCCGTTTCGCTGAGGTGTACGGATGGGGAAGGAGGGCATTATGTCACACACACACCCAGTGTGTTCTAAGCATCCCGGGATCCTCCCGACTTATAAACAACCCTGCACTCATTAACTGATCCAAATCTTTTTTCCTTAAGGTATTTTGACTTTTAGTCAAACTTCAGTTTAAGTAATGAGTTTCGGAGGAAGAAGAAGTCAAAGGCTGTGTTGTTGTTTTTGGAACACTGACCATTAAATCGTGACGAAGTTGACCAGCACCCGCTTTTTTATTTTTTTTACTCCTACACTCCGTACTCCTCCAGAGTCACACCAGAAAGAAAAGACTTTGATAAACCTCTTGCTATTATTCCTTCTCTGCCCATACCCCATCCCCTCATTGTCCCATCTCTTCCCATGTCTAAGTGAGCAGTGCGCAGACAGGGACAGCCTGAGCATGGCCAGTGGCCGGCAGAGCCGGGACTCGCCTGATGCCCACATCCCAGCGCCGAGCCGATGCTGCCGTCGTCCTGGGCGCCCCCATCCCCAGCGCTGCAGGTGTTGGCTGCTCACGGCTCACACCTTCGCGCTCCTCTAAAAGCTCGCTTTTGGCCGAGGCGATGCTGGGAGGTTACAGCCACGCTGAAACCCCTTGCCTTTTCAGGCAACCACCTCTGTGTGACAATTTATGCTCCAGAGCTCCCCATGGGGTCAGGCTGAGGCTGGACTTCTTTTTTTTTAATTTTTATTTATTCATTCATTTGTTTTTGACTGTGCTGGGTCTTCGTTGCTACGTGGGCTTTTCTCTAGTTGCAGCGAGTGGAGGCTACTCTCTAGCTGCGGTGCGAGGGCCTCTCTCTGCAGTGGCTTCTCTTGTGGAGCACAGGCTGCAGGTGCACAGGCTTCAGTATTTGTGGCACGTGGGCTGAGTTGCCCTGCAGCACGTGGAATCTTCCCGGAACAGGAATCAAATGCTTGTTTCCTGCATTGGCCGGCAGACATTTTTACCACTGGACCACTAGGGAAGTCCAAGGCTGGACTTCTGTAAACCACATCTTTCCCCAGCACCTTGCCCTTAAGGGTTTCTCTTGAGACTCTTTCCTTAATAAATCCCTTGTATGAGCACCACCGTCTCAGGTCTTGCTTCTCTGAGGCTTAACTGTGACGCTTTCCTCTCCTTCCTGTCTTTATAAAAGCATGGTGTTTACAATGATAGGGGCAAAGTAGGTGATTAAATAGTTAATCCTACGAAGGGATCGTAAGTAACGAAGAAAGTACGGAAGACCTCTGTAAGTCAATGATCACTTAAGAAAACAGGTTTGCTTAACCACAAAACCAAACAGGCTGGCTTAGTGACAAAACCGTGCAACAGAAGCAAGAGACATGCCCCCAAACAAGAAAACAGTGCTGGCATGAAACCCACATCCAGCCCAGTGAGGTCGGAAAGTTAATGATTCCTAGGACATGCTCTTCTGTGAGCACCAAAAACAAAACTATAAGGAAAGGGCGACATTATACATATTTGCCGTATTTTTGTGTATGTTACCACCTTTTTGCTTATTTCCTTTATGCCATGACAACCCCACTTTGACCGTGCAGGGACAAGAAAACTCACCCACCTGACGTGGAGGATAAGCTGATGAGGAAAAAGGTGGTCTCCTCCTCCTCCCCACTTGTCTTTTGATTATAAAACTGTAACCCACCCACTCACCTGCCCTTGCAGAAAAAAAAAACCCCAAAACTACAGCCCACTAAGTTCTCAGGGTGGCATCCTTTTGCCCATGGGCTTGTAAGCCTCACAAACATCCTATTTTAATAAATTATTTCTTATCTATCACTGTGTGTCTTGCTGAATTCTTTCTGCAGTAAAACATAAAGAACCAGAGTGGCTCAGAGCACCCCCGAGAAGCATTTCTGCAGTTTCAAAAGGGTCCCTCTAGGAAGGAGTTTGGCCTTCCTGCTTTTCAACTGAAGAGGGTCAACTACAAATTGGCACTTGCCACGAGCGCTTGCCACCTACCTCTATAAGGATTCAACCTTGTGCTGCTGTAGCTGCTGATTTTCAACACCCCTGAAAGTTCAGGGTAGAGAAGAGAAGTGAGGCACCCATGCTTGGGGGAAAAGCTGGCAGGATAGGTCTTCAGAGAGTTAGACACCCTCAGGAGCTGAGTGTATGAGCCCAACTCTTGTATCTCCTCATATCTAGAAGAGCACTAAAGTCTTTCATGGTGATCTGTTTCTCATGACTAGAAGAAACCTGGGGAAATATGTACCTGATTGTACGTACTGTCCCTTCATCAAAATCCATACATCCTCCCCTCCCGGCCCCGTCTCTTTGGAGCAGTTTCTCAGAGCTATCTGAGGTGTTGTCTGCTGGACTGCAGTTCTCATTTTGCCCCAAATAAAACTTAACTCACAACTCTCACTTTGTACAGTTTTTTTAAGCCAACAGTGTTGACCTTCTACCACGACCTCACGAGACGGGTCTGAGGTGGGCGTGCAGGTGTGGATGTTACTGATCTCAGCATCCCACGTGGTTCCCTCTGTGTCCTGGTGGCGTCAATGGGAAAACCACGCTGCCATCTACGTTGGTTTCCAGGGCTGGCGTAACAAAGGACCACAAAGCGAGTCACTTAAAACAACAGAAATGTATCACCTCATAAGTTCCGGAGGCTAGAAGTCCAAAGTCGAGGTGTTGACAGTGGCATGCTCCCTCTGAGAGCAGCAGGAAAGCATCCTTCCTTGTTCATCTGGCCCCTGGTGTTTGCCAACGTTCCTTGGCCAGTAGATGCACCAGTCCAACCTGCCTCCTTGTCACACAGCCGTCTTCTCCTGTGCATCTCTCCTCATAAGCACACAGTTACGTTCGATTAAGGGCTCACCTTAATCCAGTATGACCTCGTCTTAACTAATGACCTCTGCCACAAACCAGTTTCCAAGTAAGATCACATTCTGAGCTACTGTGGGTAGAACTTCAACACATCTTTTTCTGGGGGCCGGATGGGATCACACTCCAATCCATAATACCATCTCTGCCATCCATTAGCTGTGGGGTGCCACAAGTCAGGTAACTTCTCTGATCTGGCTTATTCCACTGTAGGAATGGGAACACCAGGGAGCTGAGGCTGGAGAGAGGGACCCTGGGGGTTGTGTATGTCTCTCTTGGGTACCCATGGGGTGTTGTTACAGCCCTGTCCTAGCCCCATCCCCACCCCCTAGCAGCCCCTGCCTAGGAGAGCTTAGATCTGCCCTGGAGGTGTATTTTGTATCAATAAAAGATTATCGGAGTCTTTCAGGAAGTCAGGCTTCGTGGGCCATTGTTTAAGTGTCCCTGCCTGTGACTGCTTGATGAACAAGAGGGGAGCTAAGAATACATTAGGTGGGATGACCTGGGTGAGTCGAACACACACAAAAGCCTCCGCACAAAGCCCTTTCTGGTCTAATAATGGCACTAAGCAAATCCATCTTCCCCAGGCAATTTCCTGCTGCCAGAACTGAGCTGTCTCCTGTCTCCTCAGCCTCCTGCTGCTCCACAGCCTTCCTTCGGGGCCCCAACAAAGGGGCAGTTCTGTTCATCCTGACAGGTCCTTTTGCTGACAGATCTGTCTTCTTTATTCAGAGTAGTCCCGTATCAATCTGAAACTGTCAGCTGCTTCCTGAATAATCTGTTCTTTCCCTGATCTGTCTCGAAGTTTGCAGTGATCATGAAAGATGCAAATTGAGGACTCCCTTGGTGGTCCAGTGGTTAAGAATTCACCTGCCAATGCAGGTGACATGGGTTGGATCCCTGGTCTGGGAAGATCCCATATGCCATGAAGCAACTGAGCCCCTGAGCCACACCTATTGAGTCGTGCTCTACAGCCCGGGAACTGCAACTACAGAGCCCATGTGCTGCGACTACTAAAGCCCGAGTGCCCTGGAGCTGGTGCTCCACAAGAAAAGGCCCCGTGATGAGAAGCCCGCGCACCTCGACGAAGAGTCACCCCTGCTCACCGCAACTAGAGAAAGCTTGAGTGCAGCGACAAAGACCCAGAGTGGCCAAAACTAAGTGAAGTACTTATTTTCTTTTTTTAAAATCTCCCTGTTTTAGGAAATCCGTTGTTACCTAAACCAGGGCTTTCAGCAATGCCAAGGTGTATGCTGAAAGACTCTTCAGTTTGCAAATATGGTAAAGAAATTGCTTTGAGAAACAGACATATCTGTCCTTCTCTCCTTTTCCATTTCTCTGAAGCAGAGAGTGAACGGAAAAGAACACAGCCCAGTCTTAAGATGAGCAGGCCCTGTAGATGGGCAGAGAATTGGGAACACCCAGCTGCTAATGCAGGAGAAGGCGATGGCACCCCACTCCAGTACTCTTGCCTGGAAAATCCCATGAGCGGAGGAGCCTGGTGGGCTGCAGTCCATGGGGTCGCTAAGAGTCGGACATGACTGAGCGACTTCACTTTCACTTTTCACTTTCATGCATTGGAGAAGGAAATGGCCACCCACTCCAGTGTTCTTGCCTGGAGAATCCCAGGGACGGGGGAGCCGGGTGGGCTGCAGTTGTGGGGTCCCACAGAGTAGGACAAGACTGAAGTGACTTAACAGCAACAGCTGCTAATGCAACGTGGGAGGAGAGCTCTGAAAGTCCAGCTGAACTAGTAAATTAAACACTTTATGACATTGCCAGGTTCTGGATGAGGAACCATCATAAAAGCTGCTGTGCCATTCTAAGCTAAGTGATTTTTAAGATAAGGCCTACTTTTACATTCCTTTGAAGCAAGGGAGGCAACAATTGCTTTAGAAACAAATACTGACTTTAAATTTGGAAAATAGGATAGTCAGAAGTTGCCTTAAACCTTCCTTCTCCCAGCATCTACCCCCTCCACAAACCAAACAAACATAGAAACACCTGCCAAAAACAAGTCAGTTATTCTGAAAATCAATTAAATTATTTATGTCCTTTGAAATGCGTATTTCAAAGGGAAGTGCAGAGAAAGAGAGAGCGCCAATTAGAGCCACTGTATTGAACAGCTTTTTAGTTAAATCAGGTTCTTTGTCTCTCTGTTTTGCTAATGGTGTGGATTGTTGACCTTTCCAATCATTAAGTATGCCTGCTTAGTAAGATCCCCCTGGGCTTGGTTTGTTCATAGTTTTCTGAGCGACAATTCCCCCATGTTGCTGGCCTAAAAGCATAATGAGGTGAATGAATCACAAGTAATAATAATTTTAAAAATCTAAGCACAAACAAAACTGGACTCATTACCATGAAGAAGCAGCATTCTGATGAGGGGAGGAAATAAGTCTTAGGACAGGGGAGAATACATAATGACCACCACTTTCGTGTACTGGTCACTGCATGCCAGGCACGATTCTAAGCACCTACCCCTTTAGTTCTAGTAAAGACATTTTACAGAAGAGGAAACTGAGGCACAGAGAGGTGAGGTAGTTTGCTGAAAGTGACACAGCTAGGACATGACCAAGCTGTTATGTAACCAAGGCAGCCTGGCTCAAGCGTGACTATTTCAGCCCTTTTAAGGAAAGGGAATGGGAAAGGCATAAAAAGAAGTTAAATGTACGTAAAGAAAAGGACAGTAATATTTCTAAATGCACATTGATCAGTGTATTTGTTTCTTGGGGTGAGTGAAGTGAAGTGAAAGTCCCTCAGTCGTGTCCAACTCTTTGCGACCCCATGGACTGTAGCCCACCGGGCTTCTCTGTCCATGGGATTCTCCAGGCAAGAATACTGGAGTGGGTTGCCATTCCCTTCTCCATGGGATCTTCCTGACCCAGGGACTGAACCCAGGTCTCCAGCATTGCAGGCAGATTCTTTACCATCTAAGCCACCAGGGAAGCCATACTTGGTGGTTTAGAACAACAGACGTGGGACGTCCCTGGTGGTCCAGTGGTTAAGACTTTACCTTCCAATGCAGAGAGTGTGGGTTTAATCCCGGGTGAGGGAGCTAAGATCTCATATGACCTGCTGCAAAAAAACCAAAACATAGAATTGAAGCAATATTGTAACAAATTCAATAGATTTTAAAAATGTGTGCGTGTGTCCAACTCTTTGCAACCCTATGGACTGTATGTAGCCCGCCAGGTTCCTCTGTTCATGGGATTCTCCAGGCAAGAATACTGGAGTGGGTTGCCATTTCCTCCTTCAGAGGATCTTCCCGACCCAGGGATCAAACTCCCGTCTCTTACAGCTCCTGAAGTGGCAGGCAGGTTCTTTACCACTAGAGCCGCCTGCGAAGCCCCAGACTTTAAAAATGGCCCGTCTCAAAAAAAAAAAATCTTAAAAAAATTTTAAATAATAAAACAAAAACAGACATTTATTCTCCTACAGGTCAATCCAGGATGCTTGGTTCAAGATCTTTAACTCAATTACATCTGCAAAGACCTTTTTTATTTTTTCAAATAAGGGACATTCATAGGTCCAGGAGTTTAGATGTAAACGTATCATTTGGGGGACCACCATTCAACCCACGACCATCAATTAGGACCAGATGCTGTAGGAAACAAAACTCATCTCACACTGGCTGAAATAACAAAGTAGACGAATGGTCTAGGACAGCGAAGGCTTCAGGTGAGAGGAGTCTGGGAAGGGCTCCACTTCCAGGCAAGCTCTTCCCTTATGGTCTGAAGGGCTGTCAGCCGCCCCTGGGGTCACAGGTTTCCTTGTTCAAGTCCACATGGATGGAAGAAGGTTTTCCTTCCAGAAACCCCCAGCCCACGTTCCTTTGTCTCCCCTCAGCTCTGACTAAGGTATGCGCCCAGCAGTAGCGCTATGCTGTGATTGCTGACTGGAGTGGTGGTATGTTGGTTCCTAGGGCTTTGAGGTGGCTTCAGTGGTAAAGAACCCACCTGCCAATGCAGAAGACAAAGGGGACTCGGGTTCAATCTCTGGGTTGGGAAGATCCTTGGAGCAGGGCACAGCAACCCACCCAGTATTCTTGCTTAGAGACGCCCATGGACAGAGCAGCCTGGTGGGCTACAGTCCATGGGGTCACAAAGAGTCGGACATGACTGAGCAATTAAGCACACACACACACGTTGATCCTAAACCAACCAGGAGCCACGACTGGAGGTCGACAGAGTGTTTCCTCCTTTAGAGTACAGGGCTAAGAGTGGGAGAGTCCCCACTTCAAAATCAAGGTACTGCCAGGATGTACTGTACAACATAAGGAATATAACTAGTATTTTATAATAACTGTCAATGGAATATAACTTTTAGAAATTGTGTAAAGAATTAAAAATTTGCAAAAAGTACAACCTCAACCTTGATCAAACATCTTATAAACATAAATAGTTGCAGGCTAGAGGCAACCCACTCCAGTATTCTTGCCTGGGAAATCCCATGGACAGAGGAGCCTGATGGGCTACTGTCCATGGAATCACAAAGAGTCGGACACGACTTAGCAACTAACACACACACACAAAGAAAACAAAATCAAGATATTGTTGGGAGACCCACCATGGGCTCTTGTTCAGTTACTAAGTTGTGTCTGACTCTTTGAGACCTCATGGACTGCAGCACACCAGCCTCCTGTGTCCTCCTCTGTTTCCCGGAGTTTGCTCAAATTCATGTCCATTGATGCTATCTAAACATCTTATCCTCTGCTGCCCTCCTGTCCTTTTGCCTTCAATCTTTCCCAGCATCAGTGTCTTTTCCAATGAGTCAGCTCCTTGCATCAGGTGGCCAAAGTATTGGAGATTCAACTTCGGCATCAGTCCATCCAGTGAATATTCAGGGTTGATTTCCTTTTAGATTAACTGGTTTGATCTCCTTGCAGTCCAAGGAACTCTCAGGCATCTTCTCCAGCACCATAATTTGAAAGCATCAATTCTTTGGTGCTCTTGCTCTTAGTCCTTTCTTTAAACTTCCCAGGGGGCATAGCTTCTTTCATCTTACAGGTGTTGAAATGGAGGGTCAGAAATATGGACTAACTTGGCCAAAATTCCTCACTCCTAACAGAGCAGAGCCAGGGCTGTGGACTCCACGGCCTTTCTTGGGCTCGTGAGCAGGCCCAGGACCCTGTCTTCCTTCTGTCCTGTTAAGTGAGCTGCAATACTCTCCTTGGAGTTACGCCATCACAGATAAGTGCGCATCCACTGAAAATGAAATAAAAGATGTTTGAGTAAATTACAACCCAATTTCTCCAGAGAACTAATGAAAGAGGTGGAGATAAAGATAATCACACCACAAAAATGAAATGCTACCTCACTTTATATCACTTTAATGGCCACTGATACTTTCATTCCTATACTAAGAGTCTCCCAAAGTGCTGGCAAACTTGGTTGAAAAGTAATATTCATTATATCGATTTCTGCTTTCCCCGCTGTAAAAATCAGTAAAAAATTAATTCTCTTTAGGCCTTCTGGACCCTGGCTCCCTTGTCACTTGCCCTGACAAAGGCAAGTGAAAAATTTTGGTACTGCTGGGAGACAGAGGATTCAGTGATGGGGAGGGTGGAGTCTGCCAGCATCCAGAAGCTGTGATTTGGGACTTCCCTGGTGGTCCAGCGGCCACCAGGGGCCCGGGTTGGATTCCTGGTCAGGGAACGGGACCCCACGTGCTGCAATTCAGAGTTTGCTCATCGCAACTAAAGATCCTGCATGCTGCAACTAAGACCCAGCACAACCAAATAAATTTTTTGTAAAAATGCCTATTTTTATAAAAGGAGCTTTAAAGGTTTTTCAGTTTATCTCCTTACTTACTATAGGGACCCCCTTACTTCAGGGCTTTTGGGCTTCCTTGATGCTCAGGGGGTAAAGAATTCCCCTGCAATGCAGGAGACATGGGTTCCATCCCTGGGTCGGGAAAATCTCCTGGAGGAGAACATGGCAACAACACACTCTAGTATTCTTGCCTGAAAAAATCCCAAGGGCAGAGGAGCCTGGGCATGTACACACACTGTTACTTCAGGACACAGGCTATATTATTCCTCTTTGTACTCTGAGCACCTCTTAGCGTCTGGTCCTAACGCAGGTGCTCAATCAATGTCTATCAAAAATTGAACAAGTGAAGAAACAGACCTTTCCTAGTGCATACAAAATGGATCAGGTTTTTAGGGACTGAGTCATCTGCTTCACACTGATCAAACTCACACCTAAAATCATAAGGAATTTCTATATAAAGCAGAATGCAGAAAGTCTGTTTTCCTTTGCATGAGGCAAGGAAGTTCTCACATTTGCTACAACATGGATGAGCCCTGAGGACATTACCCCTAGAGAAATTAGCCAGTCACAGAAAGATAATATTGTATGATCCCTCTCGTAGGAGGACTCTAGAGGAGTCAAATCCAGAGACAGAAAGTAGAATGGTAGTTGCCAGGGGCTGGGGAGAGGGAGGGATAGGGAGCTGGTGTTTAATGGGTACAGATTTTCAGTTTTACATAACGACGAGGGCTATGCCTATGAATGGTGCTGATGGCAGCAGAACATTACGAGTGTATTTAATATCACTAAACTGTGCACTTAAAATGGTCTAAACGGTAAATTTTGTTGTATTTTACAAGTTTTTTAAATGGGAAAAACTTTTTTTTTTTTTTAATACTCTTTTTGGGCTAAAGCCTGAAAGTTGCAAGGCTTCAGCAAGCTCAAGAGTTTTAAAATATCAGTTACATGAGACAGATGTGCCCGTGCAGTTGTTGTCCAGGTGGGGAGACATTCCTAGTGCCTCCTACTCCACCATCTCAATCAAATCCTCCCACAAGAATTTTATAAACCAGGATGTTACAACAATTTTGCCAGCCTCTTCCCCAAAACTGGCAAATTTCATCACGTGTCCAGGACAATACTTAACAAAGATGATTCAGCTCCTGATGAGTGAATTCCAAACATTAAAAAGAATAACTGTGATATATACACACAACTATATATAAAACAGATAACTAATAAGGACCTACTTACAGTACAAGGAATTCTACTCAACACTGTGTAATGACATGTATGGGAAAACAATCTGAAAAAGAGTGGGGACTTCCCTGGTGGCGCAGTGGATCAGAATCTGCCCGCCAGTGCAGGGGATGTGGGTTTGCTCTAGTCTGGGAAGATTCCACATGCCGGGGCTCTGTGTGCTACAACTACTGAGCCCACGATCTAGAGCCTGTGAGCAGAACCTACTGAAGCCGGCACACCTAGAGCTTCTGCTCTGAGCACGAGAAGCCGACGCAATGAGAAGCCTGCACACCGCAGTGAAGACCCAAAATAAATAAATAAAAAAGAGTGGATAAATGTATAAACAATTCACTTTGCTGGACAGCAGAAACTGTCACAACATTTTAAATCAACTATACCCCGGTGGCTCAGACAGTAAAGACTCCGCCTGCAATTTGAGAGACCTGGGTTCGATCCCTGGATCAGGAAGATCCCCTGGAGGAGGGAATGGCAACCCATTCCACTATTCTTGCCTGGAGAATCCCCATGAACAGAGGAGCCTGGAGGGCTGCAGTCCACGGGGTCACAAAGCGTTGGACACGACTGAGTGACTAAGCACAGCAACATATCCCAATAAATATGAATTTTAAAAAAGAATGTCTTCCTGGTGTGTTTCAAAATGTGGGCTGGGGGAATTGCAGAAGCAAGGAGATGGATTAACAAGTAAGTTTATAAAGTAAACTAGATTGCAAACTCCATTTAGTGACACCTGCTTAAGGAAATCCTCAAACTCTCATGGATGATGAGGTTTTTTTTTGCCCCAACTAATTCTAAGAGAAGCACTTATTCCTACTCCTACTACTAAAACTAGGAAAGATCTTGGAGCCTCCTGATTTCAGCTACCCCTCTGTTATTCAACACTTTCCCACAGGGCAGGCAGCACACTTTTAAATTTTATTTTAATTTTTATTTATTTGTTTATTGGCTTCACTGGGTATTAGTTGTGGCATGCAAACTCTTAATTGCAGCATGTGGGATCTAGTTCCCCAACCAGGGATCAAACCCAGACCCCCTGTATTGGGAGAAAGGAGCCTTAGCCCCTGGACCGCCAGGGAAGTCCCAAGCTGTACCCTTAGATGTGGTTAGTGACAGCCTATGAATTTTGAAAGACAGCAGGAAGACACCCCTTAGCAGTTACTCTACAGTGCCCCTTCCCATTTTTATTCTCTATAGTGGAAACAGAATGACTCTTTTACATGTAAATCAGATCCTGAAAGGATACTTATCACTTGTGCCATCATAAAATCAAGGCACAGTATGATGACATTATATATTTCATTTTTCACTGATGTTCTTTTGAGAAAAAGTGAGATGTCAGAGGACCAGGTGCCAGCTCCATCTATTATAATTACTTCTCTGCTGGGTGACTTTGGATAGGAAACTTGGCCTCTCTGAGCCTTAGTTTTCTCAATAACAAAATAAAACTGTAATTTTGATAACTTTTTAGAGTGCTTTCAAGTCTAAAAGCTTAAGATTTGATGACTTTAACTAAAAGTCCACAGCTTTCAGAGTACTAATTCTTGTGGATCTATCATAAGTTCCCATGTGAGACTGAAGGTTTTAGTCGAGGTTTCCAGAGAAACAGAACTGAAAGATCTATTTATAGAGAGAGATTTATTTTTAAAAATTGGCTTCTGTAGTGATGGGGGCTGACAAGTTGGAAGTCTGCAGTGAAGGTCGGCAGGCTGGGAATTCTGGCAGGAATCAGTGTTGCAGTCTTGAGTCCTAAGACAGCTGGAGGCAGAATTCCTTCCTTCTCTGGGAGCTCAGTCTTTTCTCTCTCTCTTTTTTAAAAAATATTTATTTGGGGACTTCCCTGGTAGTCCAGTGGCTAAGACTCTGAGCTCTCAGTGCAGGGGGCCCAGGTTCGATCCCTGGTCAGGGACCTAGATCCCACATGCTACAACTAAGACCCGGAGCAGCCAAATAAATAAATAAAATTTAAAAATATATATTTATTTGGCTGCCCCAGGTCTTAGTTTTGGCACACAGGATCATCAATCTTCACTGTGGCATGAGGGATCTTTAGTTTTAGTGTGTGAACTCTTAGTTGCGGATCAGTTCAGTTCAGTTGCTCAGTCGTGTCCAACTCTTTGCGACCCCGTGGACTGCAGCACACCAGGCCTCCCTGTCCATCACCAATTCCCGGAGTTTACTCAAACTCATGTTCTTTGAGTCAGTGGTGCCATCCAACCATCTCATCCTCTGTCGTCCCCTTCTCCTCCTGCCTTCAATCTTTCCCAGCATTTCCCAGGGTCTTTTCCAAGGAGTTAGTTCTTCACATCAGGTGGCCAAAGTATTGGAGTTTCAGCTTCGCCATCAGTCCTTCCAGTGAATATTCAGGATTGATTTCCTTTAGGATGGACTGGTTGGATCTCCTTGCAGTTCTAGGGACTCTCAAGAGTCTTCTCCAACACCATAGTTTAGTTGCGGTATGTGGGATCTAGTTCCCTGACCAGGGATGAACCCAGGCCCCTTGCCTTGGGAGTCTTAGCCACTGGACCACCAGGGAAGTCCCCAGTCTATTTTCTTAAGGGCTTCTACTGGCTGAATGAGGCCCACCCACATTATGGAGGGTAATCTGCTTTACTCAAAGTCTACAGATATAAATGTTCATCATATCTGAAAAATGTCTTCACAGCAACATATAGACTGTTGTTTGACGGTACAACTGGTACTGTAGCCTAGCCATGTTGACATAAAATTAACTCCCACACCAATAAGCCGCCAGGGAGGATCCCTGTTCCCTTTTTTCCATCGTCATCAAGCCCCTGCCCTTGCCCTCGGGGTTCTCAGAGTCCGGCTGGAAGAAGGCTCCCATGCTTCTGCCATGGAACAGAGGTGTGCTTCAGACAGTCGGGGAGCCCCACGAGGGGGCTTGCAAAGTTTTGGCCTTCTCCTCTGCTCCCTGTTTCCTGTCCTCCCCACCCCCAGGAGATGAGGAAAATGACTCCCTGTTTAATAGGTTAGATCCCTGTGAGTTTGCTTTGTGTGAATCAGATGAGTCAGTCCTCAAGGGCCCAATTAATTTTGTGCTAAGCATGGTGCTAAACATAGCCTAGAGTCAAAAATGGTGAACTGGACAAGCAAGCCAACAATTTAACGTAGGGCTCTGGGAAAACAGGTTTGAGGGTAGACTATCAGGAAAGCTTTCAAGAGAAGATGACCTTGGAATTGAATTTGGAAGGTCAGCCGGGGAATCATCCAAGTGAAAAAGGTGAGGAATAGCATCTTCTGCATGGTACCAGCAAGCGCAAAGGAAGGGGTGTGGAGACGGGCCCGGCAGGCACATTCCCACAGCACTCTGTAGCCCTGACCGAGCTCCTCATAGTCGTCACTCCACATCTGTGTTCCCCACTGAATCATGAACCACAGACAGAGGCCAGGTCCCATTTATTTCTGTTTTTCCGGCACTCAGCATACGCTTGGCATGTGGTTAGAATACCTAAAAAAGGCTGATCAAATAACACCGAATTCAAGTTCAAATCTGGCCACAGTGTGGGTTCAGCCCTGACCCCTGCCAGCCTTTTGGCAAATCCTCGCAGTTCTCGAGAAGGACTGGGCAAGGGAGAGGGAGACAGATCACCACGACCACTCTTACTGAGAAACTGAACTGTATTTCTACTACTGGTGTGGAAGCAGTACCAGTACAGAACTGAACCTGGAAACAGGTTTGGTAGAGGTGGATGCTGCAGCATGTGGGATCCAGTTCTCTGAGCAGGGATTGAACCTGGGCCCCCTGCACTGGGAGTGCAGAGTCTTAGCCACTGGCCCACCAGGGAAGTCCCCTCAATCAATGTTTTTTGACCCATAAATAACCGAATCCTGATTCTTGCTGGGTGTGGGTATTGTGCTCAGTGCTGTAGATCATTTGGGCACAAGGATATTAAAACATGCAATTCTCGGTGTACTCTCTTCTCTCATTTGACATCTAGTGCTATTAAAAGGGGGCTTCCTAAGTGGCATTAGTGGTAAAGAACCCACCTGTCAGTGTAGGAGACACAGGAGACCCAGGAGACCCAGGTTGGAACTCTGGGTCCGGAAGATCCCCTGAAGGAGGAAATGGCAACCCACTCCAGTATTCTTGCCTGGAGAATCCCAAGGACAGAGGAGCCTGGCGGGCTACAGTCCATAGGGTCACAAAGAGTGACACGACTGAAGCAACCTAGCACGCATGCAGGCTATCAAAAGAACAAAAGACATAGTTGAGAGTCAAGGGAGTCAGCTCTCAGTAATCCCACCAACATCCCCAGGGGATTCAGAACTACAGTGAAGAAGAGAGAAATCAACAGTCAGCACTGCCCCTGCCTTATCCACAGACTATCTGTGGGTCTGGAGGAGGCTTCAGTTACCATAGCTACAAGCCTACCTCTTAGGGAGCACACCACACAGTAGGTGCCTGAAGAGGCTCACGCTAATCACATGAGATGTAGATCTTGGCTTAAATAGAAAAGTTTTCCTTTGGAACTTACAATTAATGAATGTGACAGAACAAGATCTGATAAAAAATAATCAGCCTGCTTCCCTTGGATGGAAATTAACAGGCTGGTTCATTATGGGAGCCAGGAAAAAACACAAAGCTGGACACTGCAATTATCTGTTCATTGTGATGCATCTTCAGCTATTGGACATGGCATGCTTCCAGAAGGCACACAAAGGAGACATGGTGGAGAATGAAAAAAACAAAACCCCTTTCAGATGGGGATCAGATTAGGAAGTTTATGTTATTCCACCTAATAATAAGAATGACACAGCCACATGATGCTTTTTAATTTCTACCACACTCTCTTGCATATTATTGTATTTAATCTAGTCTTCTAGCATCCTTCCAAGGCTGTTATGGACAATACCCATTCTCATTTATAGAAAAGAAAACCAAGCTTCAATGGTGTCTTGTGATTTGCCAAAAGCCACTCAGACAATCAGCGAAAGAACTAAGAAAGCTACTAGGAGACTTCCTTGGTGGTCCAGTGGTTAAGAGTCTGTCTGCCAATGCAGGGGACAGGGGTTCAATCCCTGGTCCGGGAAGATCCCAGATGCCTCAGGTCAACAGCCTGTGTACCACAACTACTGAATCCAAGCGGCCTAAAGCCTTTGTTCTGCAACAAGAGAAGCCACAACAATGAGGAGCCCACACACGGCAACGAGGAGTAGCCCCCAATCACTGCCAACTAGAGAAAGCCTGAGCGCATCAACGAAGACTCAGCGCAGCCAAAAAGGAACAAATAAAAATTTAAAAGAAAGAAAGCAGCTAGGATTCGAATCCAAGTCTCCTGACCCTAGTTCATCCAGTGAGCTTGCTATCATACTCAGGGATGATTTAGAAAACAACTCAATTTCCTGCCTGAGTTCTTGGAAAAGCAACTTAGATGAGATGACCTTCTAGAAGCAAATGTTGTGAGAGTGATCACAGAGCTCACGTAGAAGGCCATGTGAGAGGTTTTTACCAGCTGGTATAGCAGAGTTCTAGGAGAACTCTGTGGCATACTTACAGAGAGGAATCAGGCTTTTGGCATTTTTGAGAGAAAAAAATCATTAATGATATGCTAAGTTTATGAAAGATTTTTTTCCCCCGGAATCTGTTTCTTTTTCTTCTTAATTAAATTACATTCTAATATTCATACTGAAGCAACAACATATTTGTCCCTAAGTGAAATAGAAGACCTCATCTAAGGGCATAAAAGCTATTAACTCACAGGGTGTGTTAGTCACTCAGTCGTGTCCCACTCTTTGCGACCCTATGCCCTGTAGCTCGCCAGGCTACTCTGTCCGTGGAATTCTCTAGGCAAAAATACTGGAGTGGGTTGCCATTCCCTTCTCCAGGGGATGTTCCTGACCCAGGGATCAAATTGGGTGGGGTCTCTGAATTGCCGGCAGATTTTTTACTGTCTGAGCCATCAGGGAAGCTCCATTAAATCACAGAGGCATAGAAAATAAAAATATTGCCAGGCCCCCAATCTCACTCTAGGACCTCCAGCCACGACTAAGAAAAACAGCCAACACTTACATAACACTTAGGATTTGCCAGGCACTGTTCTATGCAGTTTGCATATATTAGCTCATTTAATCCTCCTGAAAACCCTAGGAGGAAGGAGCGGCAGCATCTTGATTTTGCAGATGGGAAAACTAAGGCAAAGCATCTTGCTTGGGGTCACCCAGCCAGGTCTCTGCTGAGCTGAGATTGGAGATTGAGCAGGCTTGGGGCCAGTCTGAGTCTCAGTCATGAGGTGGAGTCTGAGATGTCTCTGACTCTTCTTCCTGAGGGAAGCAGTTTGGACAGAAGACTACTGAGTTTTCTCCCCACTCCCTCACTGGTTCCTAATTTGTGAGATGTGAATATCCTTAGCATCCATTGGTTTGCATGAAAAATGGGGTGGACTGTTAAAAATTATGTTTATCAAACCATGTCATAACAACGGAACTATAGGTATAATCTGATGTAGCGTGACAAAAATAGTATGTATAACTTGCCTTTTACACTATGATTTAAAACTGTAGCTATGGGGAACTGTATTCAGTATCCTGTGATAAACCAGAATAGAGAAGAGTATACATATAACTGAGCTACTTTGCTGTACAGCAGAAATGAACACAACCTTGTACATCAACTTTGTGGTTCAGGCACTAAGTCGTGTCCGACTCTTTGCGACCCCATGGACTGCAGCACATCAGGCTTCCCTGTCCTTCACTATCTCCCAGAGCTCACTCAGATTCATGTGCATTGAGTTGGTAGTGCTATCTAACCATCTCATCCTCTGCCACCCTTTTCTTCTTTTGCCTTCAATCTTTCCCAGTATCAGGGTCTTTTCCAACTATATGTCAATAACATTTTTTTAAAAACTAAGAAAACTGTAATTATGTCATCTAATCCTAGTTTTATGACTATACACACGGGAACATAAATGAGAAATACTCTAAATGTTGGGCATTCCAGGTGGCTCAGTCGTAAAGAATTTGCCACCCAGCAGAAGATGCGGATTTGATGCCTAGGTTAGAAAGATCCCCTGGAGAAGGACATGGCAACCTGCTCCAGTATTCTTGCCTGGAGAATCCCAGGGACAGAGGAGCCTGGCGGGCTACAGTCCATAGGTTCGCCAACAGTCAGACATGAATGAGTGACCGAACAACAACAACAACACTGAATATTAACAATGGTTGTTCTGGAGTGGTAGAACTCTAGGTGACTTTTTTTCTTCATCCATGTATCTAACTGGCCCAAGTTTTCTTCAGTGAGGAAATCTGTATAAATAAGGTAGGGAATTTTACATTACGTCACAACTGGGAGTAATTTAAATTGGTAAAATTTGCCGAGGTGTAAGGAGTATGGACTAGAAAACATGTCAAAGTTCACATTGCTGCAACAGGATTGGGTCTAGAACTAGGCACTAAAGGGGTGGGTTAGCTTGGGAAGAAAGCATAATCAGGGGATATGATGGTTGCACACAACTCTGACTGTCATTCAGTGGGTGGTGTTGCCTGGTGTCTTGTCACAATCCCACGTGAGCTGGGGAACCCCAGTCTTCTTTTCTGCTCAGAATTAAATGTGCCAGGAGAGAGTGGTTCACACAAGTCACTGACAGAGCACACCTGTGACTCTCACAGCTGAATCCATGTTTTCCTTTTCACCTTTCTGCCCACTTGGCTGGAGCCAGAGGGAAAGAAGAGGAGGAACATAAGACATGGTGTGTGCTTGCTCTACAGCCGATCCACGCCTGGACTTCATGCCTCCTGACGGCGCACAGACGCCCTACAGTAAACCTCTGGCGACTGATACTATCTCCTTTCCAGATAAGCCCATTGTTGATCGAAGAGACAGGCTTAAACTCGAGAACATTATCATCTGTATAACTCAGTATCTCCTTTAACCCAAACCAGGAGCTTCCATGTTGGAATATGCAGTGGAACACAGGATGCAATCTCTGTTTTTGTGCAGTTCACAATCTAGCTGCACCAATGAAATATTTACATATGAAGAAATTACAATATAGGAAGATCATAGATACTACCCTTTTCTTCAGACAGTGCCATGCAGCTTGTAGGATCTTAGTTCCTGACCAGAGATTGAACCCAGGCCCTCAGCAGTGAGAGCCTCAAGTCCTAACCACTTGACCATTAGAGAACTGCCTACAGATACTACTTAAAAAAAAAAAAAAAGGTTATTTATTTATTTGGCTGCACTGGGTCTTCATATGGTATGTATGGTATGGCTCTAATGGAAGCAGAAGATATTAAGAAGAGGTGGCAAGAATACACAGAAGAACTGTACCAAAAAAAAAATCTTCATGACTCAGATAACCATGATGGTGTGATCACTCACCTAGAGCCAGACATCCTGGAATACAAAGTCAAGTGGGACTTAGGAAGCATCACTATGAACAAAGCTAGTGGAGGTGATGGAATTCCAGTTGAGCTATTTCAAATCCTAACAGATGATGCTTTTAAAGTGCTGCACACAACATGTCAGCAAATTTGGAAAACTCAACAGTGGCCACAGGATTGCAAAAGGTCAGTTTTCATTCCAATCCCAAAGAAAGGCAAAGTCAAAGAATGTTCAGACTACTGCACAATTGCACTCATCTCACACACTAGCAAAGTAATGCTCAAAATTCTCCATGCCAGGCTTCAGTAGTACATGAACTGTGAACTTCCAGATATTCAAGCTGGATTTAGAAAAGGAAGAGGAACCAGAGATGAAATTGCCAATATCTGTTGGATCATAAAAAAAGCAAGAGAGTTCCAGAAAAATATCTACTTCTGCTTTATTGACTATGCCAAAGCCTTTGGCTGTGTGAATCACAACAAACTGTGGAAAATTCTGAAAGAGATGGGAATACCAGACCACCTGACCTGCCTCCTGAGAAATCTGTATGCAGGTCACGAAGCAACAGTTAGAACCGGACATAGAACAACAGGCTGGTTCCAAATTGAGAAAGGAGTACGTCAAGGCTGTATATTGTCACCCTGCTTATTTAACTTATATACAGAATACATCATTCAAAATGCAAGGCTGGATGAAGCACAAGCTGGAATTAAGATTGCCAGGAGAAATATCAATAACCTCAGATATACAGATGACACCACCCTTATGGCCGAAATTGAAGAAAAACTAAAGAGCCTCTTGATGAAAGTGAAAGAGGAGAGGGAAAAGTTGGCTTAAAACTTAACATTCAAAAAAACGAAGAACACGACATCTGGTCCCATCACTTCATGGCAAATAGATGGGGAAACAATGGAAACAGTGACAGACTCAATTTTTGGGGGCTCCAAAATCACTGCAGATGGTGACTGCAGCCATGGAATTAAAAGACGCTTACTCCTTGGAAGAAAAGCTATGATAAACCTAGACAGCACATTAAAAAGCAGAGATACTACTTTGCCAACAAAAGTCCAACAAAAGTCTAGTCAAAGCTATGGTTTTTCCAGTAGTCACGTATATGGACTATACATGGACTATAAAGAAAGCTGAGCGCCAAAGAATTGATGCTTTTGAAAAAAAGGTGTTAGAGAAGACTCTGGAGAGTCCCTTGGACTGCAAGGAGATCAAACCAGTCCATACTAAAGGAAATCAGTCCTAAATATTCATTGGAAGGACTGATGCTGAAGCTGAAACTCCAATAGTTTGGCCACCTGATGCGAAGAACTGACTCCTTGGAAAAGACTCTGATGCTGGGAAAGATTGAAGGCAGGAGGAGAAGGGGATGACAGAGGATGAGATGGTTGGATGGCATCACTAACTCGATGGACATGAGTCTGAGCAAGCTCTGGGAGTTGGTGATGGACAGGGAAGTCTGGCATGCTGCAGTCCATGGGGTCTCAAAGAGTCGGACACGACTGAGTGACTGAACTGAACTGAACTGGGTCTTAGTTGTGGTATGTGGGATCTAGTTCCCTGACCAGGGACTGAACACGGGGCCCCTGCATTGTGAGCATGGAGTCTTAGCCCCTGGACCACCAGGGAAGTCCCTATAGATACTAATTTTTATATAAGACCAAACAATTTTGTATTTTTGGTGATCTTCCAAAATAAATTGCAAGCTTCTTGGGGGCTAGGATTGCCTCATATTTCTTCATACACCCCATAGTGTTTCTGCAATTCCTGCTTTTTTTGGCCACACTGCAGGGCATGTGGGATCTTAGTTCTCTGACCAGGGGTTGAACTTGGGGCTCTTGTCAACGAAAGCACAGAACTCTAACCTCTGGACAACCGGAGCATTCCCTCTCCAGTGCCTTTACTGCAATAATGCTCTATATTTGGTAGATGTTTGGGACTAGAAATTACAGGTCAACCTGAGATCTTTAGGCCCATTGTCTCCTTAGCCAGGTGCCTCTATCCTAAGGAAGGTGAAGTGCTTCCTCTCTGTATTATCATGACTGATGATACAGTCATGATGACCTCACTTTCATCTGGCTGCTAGAAGACCAAGGGAGAAAATAGATTTTCACCATTCTTTGAAAAACAAGAACTCAAAATCAGGAGAGACATGATTGAAGGTGAAAGGGCAGTGCATCCCCAAAGGCTCTTCTAATCTAAATTTTCAGAATTTCTTTTCCTTAGAAAAAAACATATTTTTAAAAATATGCCTTGAAATTCCACAATTAAAAAAGGCTGGATGAACATGACTGAGGAAATAGGAATCAAAAATGTTGGATGACTATGTAGAAAACAAAATGATTTAAATTCATAGAAGGGTATTGTTAGGTTGTATATCAAACTGTTAGAGGCAATTACTTCTTGGTGGCAAGCAGGTCAAAGGTGTACATTTGTATTGTCTGAAGCCTGTATGACCAGAATGTATTCATGTATAACTTTTGCCAATTAAGAAGGAAAAGGAGAGGAGGGGAGGAGGGCATTGTCGTCTGTACAAAAGGTTGGGAAATGTGTTATTTAACTATGAACATAGTCACGATTCAATAAAACAGGTTTTTGTCACTAGTGAAGAAAGAGAAAGTGGTACTAATAAGCACCTGAGCAGTCTGCTTCAGGGAAGAAAAAAACACATGCAAAGAAAAGGAGTCATAAACAGCATGGTGTAGCTGGAAGGCTAGATGACACAGGTGATATTTAGCTGTACTTTTAGTTCCTGGACGAGGGATCGACACTGTGCAGTGGAAGGTGGAGTCTTAAACACATTGGACTGCCAGGGAGGTCCCAAGAAATAGTATTTAGAAAGGCAGGGAGATGTTAAGTCTAGTCTTCACATCTAAGACTAGATGTGAAAGGGCTTTGGGTTTCTCACCCAGTATACTAAGTCCCTTGTACCTGTTGACCAGCCACTTTAGACCTAAGCTTGTGTGCCTGCTAAGTCGCTTCAGTCGTGTCCCACTCTGTGAGACCCTATGGACTGGAGCCTGCCAGGCTCCTCTGTCCAGGAAAGTCTCCAGGGAAGAATACTGGAGTGGGTTGCTATGCCCTCCTCCAGTGGGTCCTTCCAACTCAAGGATTGAACTTGGGTCTCTTATTCTCCTGCATTGGCAGGTAGGTTCAGTACCGTTAGCACCACCTTTAAACTGAACTGAACTGATATAGGTGGGGAAAGGGCATGAAGTTCGAGAGCAGGAGTGGAATCATGGCAATCTGTAGACACTACCTGCTGGACCTAGAATCTGCCACATAGACAAATACAAAGACGCAAAGCTGAGGGAAAAGTCTCAATTATGATAACAATACATACATACACATTTAATATATAAAGTCCCTTAGCTGGTGACATGGTATTGTATTCTACCCCTTTTCTATCTCTGCATGGCTTCAGGTTCTCCTGCTCTGATACTCTCCTACCTTGCTCATATCAGCATTCGCACACATTGTTTGAATAATCTCTCTCACAAAGATGCTGGTAACTAACATATCATTAGAGGACTTCCTTGGTGGTCCAGTGGTTAAGAATCTGCCTGCCAGACGAATAGATAAGGAAGTTGTGGTACATATACATAATGGAATATTACTCAGCTATTAAAACAAGAGCATTTGAATCAGTTCTAATGAGATAGATGAAACTGGAGCCTATTATACAGAGTGAAGTAAGTCAGAAAGAAAAACACCAATACAGTATCAGTTCAGTTCAGTTCAGTTGCTCAGTCGTGTCCAACTCTTTGTGACTCCATGAATTGCAGCACACCAGGCCTCCCTGTCCATCACCAACTCCCAGAGTTCACTCAAACTCATGTCCATCTAGTCGGTGATGCCATCCAGCCATCTCATCCTCTGTTGTCCCCTTCTCCTCCTGCCCCCAGCCCCTCCCAGCATCAGAGTCTTTTCCAATGAGTCTATTCTTCGCATGAGATGGCCAAAGTATTGGAGTTTCAGCTTTAGCATCAGTCCTTCCAAAGAACACCCAGGACTGATCTCCTTTAGAATGGACTGGTTGGATCTCCTTGCACTCCAAGGGACTCTCAGGAGTCTTCTCCAACACCACAGTTCAAAAGCATCAATTCTTTGGCGCTCAGCTTTCTTCACAGTCCAACTTTCACATCCACACATGACTACTGGAAAAACCATAACCTTGACTAGATGGACCTTTGTTGGCAAAGTAATATCTCTGCTTTTCAATATGCTATCTAGGTTGGTCATAACTTTCCTTCCAAGGAGTAAGCGTCTTTGAATTTCATGGCTGCAGTCACCATCTGCAGTGATTTTGGAGCCCCAGAAAATAAAGTCCGACACTGTTTCCACTGTTTCCCCATCTATTTCCCATGAAGTGAGGGGACCAGATGCCATGATCTTAGTTTTCTGAATGTTGAGCTTTAAGCCAACTTTTTCACTCTCCTCTTTCACTTTCATCAAGAGGCTTTTTAGTTCCTCTTCACTTTCTGCCATAAGGGTGGTGTCATCTGCATATCTGAGATTATTGATATTTCTCCTGGCAATCTTGATTCCAGCTTGTGCTTCTTCCAGCCCAGTGTTTCTCATGATGTACTCTGCATAGAAGTTAAATAAGCAGGGTGACAGTATACAGCCTTGACATACTCCTTTTCCTATTTGGAACCAGTCTGTTGTTCCATGTCCAGTTCTAACTGTTGCTTCCTGACCTGCATATAGGATTCTCAAGAGGCAGGTCAGGTGGTCTGGTATTCCCATCTCTTTCAGAATTTTCCACAGTTTATCATGATCCACACAGTCAAAGGCTTTGGCATAGTCCATAAAGCAGAAATAGATGTTTTTCTGGAACTCTCTTCCTTTTTCCATGATCCAGGGGATGTTGGCAATTTGATCTCTGGTTCCTCTGCCTTTTCTAAAACCAGCTTGAACAATACAGTATATTAATGCATATATATGGAATTTAGGAAAATGGCAATGATGGCCCTATACGCGAGACAGCAAAAGAGACACAGATGCATAGAACACACTTTTGGACTCTGTGGGAGAAGGCGAGGGTGAGATGATTAGAGAATAGCATTGAAACATGTATATCACCATATGTGAAACAGATGACCAATCCAAGTTCGATGCATGAAACAGGGCACTTAAAGCCGGTGTACTGGGACAACCCAGAGGGTTGGGATGGGAAGGGAGGTGGAGGGGAGTTTGGGATGGGGGGTCACATGTACACCCGTGGCTGATTCATGTCAGTGTATGGCAAAAAAAACCACTGCAATACTGTAAAGTAATTAGCCTCCAATTTAAATTAATTAATTAATTAAAAAAAAGAATCTCCCTGCCAGTGTAGAGAACATGGGTTCAATCCCTGATCCAGGAAGATCCCACATGTCTCAGGGCAACAAATCCCATGTGCCACAATTACTGAAGCTCATGAGCCTTAGAGCCCGTGCTCTGCAACAAGAGAAGCCATTGCAAGGAGAAGCCCAGGCACCAGAACTAGAGAGCAGTCCCTACTCGTGTGCGCGTAGCCCACGGGAAGCAACGAAGACCCAGCAGTCCAAAAAAATTCATTAGACTATGTCAGATGGATATGCTTCTGTGTTATGTTGTTTCCAGCACTTATCTGTGTCTAAAATCCCCTACTGGCTTGTACAGTCATGCCTCCCTCCATCCCAACACAAGTCCCACAAGGACAGGGGCCTTGTCTATTCTCCTCACAGTGTATCCCCGTTACTTAGCAGAGAGCTGGCAGGTGGCACGGCTCAAACATTCTTTGTTGACTTCTTGATTAACAGCATACCTTTGGCACAAGACAACAATACTTATTAAGCACCTTTATTATTAAGTCTTCGCTTAGGTACTCGAGACACAAAGATGAAAACTGTGCTCCAGGACTCGGAGCAACAGAGGAAAAATAACACGTGGTAAGGGTGACGCCAGCATTCTTGTTTTAATTCCACAGTATTCTCTCTGCTTACACACTCCCGAGCTTATGCATTTACTCCACAGCTCCCTTCTCTCTGGACACATCTTGCACCTCATTCAGTTCAGACTAAGGAGTACATGTACCATGTTGCATTTAGTGTGCGGAAACTACCAAGACACAGAACTTTGGAGCAGCCATGTGTTGCTGCTGCTGCTGCTGCGTCACTTCAGTCGTGTCCGACTCTGTGCGACCCCATAGACGGCAGCCCACCAGGCTCCCCCATCCCTGGGATTCTCCAGGCAAGAGTACTGGAGTGGGGTGCCATTGCCTACTCTAGCCATGTGTTACTTCTGTCAAAACACGCATTATCCCAGGGATTGCAACTTTAGGCACTCTCTAAATTCTACACTATACCCCACCTCCCCCTCAATACATATACTCAGTGGACAAATCACACTTGGGACACAGTAATGGTGGTGGGGTTTTGAGCCCTTAATCTATCCATGGAGGTAGGTAAGTAAACAGAGAAATAGAACTTAATGCAGAAGTTACTTGATAGAGCTCTAGCCCGGGTTCTATGTTCCACAAATACCAAAGAAAAAAAAGAGCACAGAGACCTTTGTGTTAGAGACAAAGCTTGACACTCAAATGATGAGCCTGTTCTTTTTTAACACAGGTATTACTGCATAAATCATACCTTAGGGAAAGATGCTAGGATTCATAAGACTTGAAAGCCTTAGTGAAAGTGTTAGCCGTTCAGTTGTGTCTGACTCTGTGAACCCCATGGACTGTAGCCCACCAGACTCCTCTGTCCATGGGATTCTCCAGGCAAGAACACTGGAGTGGGTTACCATTTCCTTCTCTAAGATGCCAGATTGTTCTATACACTGCAAAGCAATATATAAAGATTATTATTCATATCTGTATGCCCCAGTCTTTATCAAATATACTGAAAAGTATTTGTGAAATAAATATCTCAAATGTTCCTAGGGGACAGAGCTCTAGTTGGCTACATCTTAGAAGCCTCAATACTTTGAAAATGTATTTCAAATTATATGGTAAGATGTACCTGTTTATAGAAAAAAAAATAATAGTAAAGATTTAAACTAATTTTTAAATTCATGGATTATCAGAATGCCTTTGATCTCTTTTCCCTCCGGCTCTGCCTTTTAATCATTTCCCTGCCTATCAGCAATTCTATCAGATGGTGAACACAAACAAGCGAATTACTCAGCTGTGGCTCAGCCCATTTTGCAAGTTTTTATTAGTGTCAATAGAGACCAGTAAAGCGGTGGACGCTCCTGGACAAAAACTGTGTCCATTGGTTCTCTGCCTTCAATTCCTATTGAGACAGAGCAGCCGGCTTTAATATCTGGCCAAGAGAAGATTATAAATTGTGCATAATGAATTAAAAGTTTAGGCATAGGCCTGGGGAAAGGAAAAAGTAAAATAATATAATTTCAGCAAATACTACCTACTCCATTCTTCACTTTTATAGATTAAAAAGGCTCTTCAAAGTAGCGCTCCACCAAGTGCAAGCCACGGGCCCTATGCTGATTGCTCATCATGCCTAAGAATTCTGCCTTTTTTAGTTTATTTGGGAACAAGTTTCTCTCAGCATCTCTGACAGCAGTGATTCATTTATTTATTTATTTTTAATTGAAAGATAATTACAATATTGCATTGGTTTCTGGCATACATCAATATGGATCAGCCACAGTGACTGCAGGGATTTATGATGATGATAAAGGAGGCTGACTGCAATGCCCTCTGGTGGCATAAAGGTTTTCCATAGCTGCAGTTGTTTAAAACAAAACCAAAACACAGCCATCTTCTATCAAACAGCTTACTAATTAAGTAAAAAGTCAATAAAAGATAAATAGTAAAAGTCTCCTTGGACTTTCGTAACGATCATCATCTTAAAGCATTTCTACAGTTGCACATGCCCAGAGTGACCCCATGTTCACGGGTGATCTAGGGAATGATTCAGAGTAAGTCCCTGCCCTCTAGAATTCGCCACCTAACAAAGACTCGGGAGCTGGGATGCAGACTCAGAACCAAAGCTCGAAGGGAAAAAACTGTGGAAAGTATGCCAGCTTTGGCACCTCGGTAGCAGGCTTAAATAAGACAGTTTATGTAAAGCACCTAGTATGGCAACTGGAGCATAGTAGGTGCTCAATAAATTATTACGCATCAGCATGTGCTGTTCAATGATCCCAGTCATCTGTCGGAAGAAATGTAATTTTCAGCAAATTGAAACTCCTGTAACAATTACTTTTGATACACCTAACTCTGAATTTCATAGGATTGTTACAAGAATTAAATGAAAAAGCATATAAAGCTTAGCCCCTGGCATACAACTTTTCTTCCCTGTCACACCCAGAATGGAATTTCTCCTGCTGTTTGTCAAAGTAGAGGTGAAGAAAAGAAGTTTCTTTTTCTTTTTAAGGAAGGGAGAATTTTATTTTTAAAAAATATTTATTTATTTGGCTGTGCTGGGTCTTGGTTGCAGCGTGTGTGATTTTAGCTGTGGCATGTGAGAGCTTTAGCTGTGGCTTGCGAACTTAATTGTGGTATGTGGGATCTAGTTCCCTGATCAGGGCTCGAACCCGGGACCCCTGTGCTGGGAGCATGGAATCCTAGCCACTGGACCACTAGGGAAGTCCCAGAAAATGCTTGATAATGAAAATAAAAAGAATAGACAGGATGAAGTTTTAATTTAATAATATAATTTGCAAGAGGCATACCTTTCTAACCCAGGAACTGGACTCCTGGAAATTTTTTCTTAAAGAAGTAATCAGAAAATATAAAGGGAATCATATATAAAGGATTTTATCACATTATTCATAATAGCAAAAAATTGGAAACAACCCAGAAGCCCATCAATAGGAGTCTAACTAGATAATGGTACATTCATACAATGCAATTTTACATAACAAACTATGACATATTTATTGACAGCAAGTTATATATGAGATCAAAAAGTTACAAAGTTAGGCATAGTCTGATCTCATTTTAAAAATCCTACCTAAATATATCTGTGAATTTATGTATTTAAACAAGTCCGAAAATAGATATAGTGAAATATTAGCAGTGATTTCTGGGCAGTAAGAATATACGAAGATATATATAAACACAGGCATACAGGAATATATCTTTACTCACTTCATTCTTCTTTTCTGTATTTTCTGAAAAATTTTAATGACTGTGTGTTATTTTTTATAACCAAAAATATCTCCAAAACTAAAAGAAAAACTTTAAACCTCCAAGCAGTACAAGCCAGTGAAAGCTTACTGGATAGACTACCAGGGGGCCGGAACTCCTGTTTTTGACTCCCAATCCTTTGCTATGCGACCTGAGCCAGACCTGTGTCTCACTTCTCCATCTGTACAGTACAAAAGTAATTAATCATTTCAATAGAGAGAATAAAGTGAGAATGAATGCATTAGAAAAAAAATCTGTAAATGTCATACCTATAAACTAGCTGTAAATTAAAAGAGAAATAGAAAGGACTTTCTCAATTTTTTAAAAAAGATTTATTTATGGCTGTGCTGGGTCTTCGCTGCTGTGCGCGGGTCTTCTCCAGTTGCATAGTGGGAGCTACTGCCCAGCTGTGATGCGTGGGCTTCTCATTGCAGTGGTTCCTCTTGTGGAGCACGGGCTCTAGGCACGTGGCATTCACTAGTTGTGGCTCCCGGGCTCTAGAGCACAGGCTCAATAGTTGTGGTGCACAGGCTTAGTGGCTCCACGACATGTGGGGTCTTCCCGAACCAGGGTTTGAACCTGTGACCCCTGCATTGGCAGGCAGATTCTTTACCGCTGAGCCACCAGGGAAGCCCATACGAAACAGTACAGGTGCACAGAAGTCTTTGGAGGTAGGTAGGTAGGAGAACACAAAATTCCAGAAAGGCTTCCAGGAAGAGCTGATTCCTAATCTCCACCAAGAATAGGAGAAAGACTTGGATTTATGGAGCCACCCTTGGATTCAGAGGCCAGAGGCTTCCCTTGAACCTTGTAGCACCATATAGAGGTGCTACAGTTCATTACACAAAGAGTTACACATCTTCAATCACATTCCTCTAGGTTTGAAAAGGGAATGCACACACTGGCTCAGAAGGCTTACTTTTAGGGACATCCGAAGAATGTGGTGTGGCAATGTAGAAAGTTCTGGTCAGCCTAAATTTTAAATCCTGACCCTCAGTCATTGAGTGACCACAGATAAATTACCCTTGAAACCTTACCTATCTTATCTGTTAATGGGAATCAATCCCATGTGTTTAGAGTTATTACAAAGGTATCAAGATATATGTAAGTTCATTGTGCCTGGCATTTACCAGGCACTCTACACACAGAAATTCCATTACCCATTCTCACGGTTAGGTCCAAACCAAGTTTTCCTTCCCTTTCCCCAGACTGGATCTCATTTGGTGGGTTCCACAGTTCACTGCCTAGTCTATGAGCATTTTTTGAGCAGGCTTCCTTGAGTGCTATGCTAGGCACTGGTGCCTTGTCCCCACCTCCCCCTGACCCTCATATCCGTCTCCTAATTTCCTCTCCACTCTGTCTTTATAGTTATTTTCTATCTTCTCTTTTCTCATGCAGTCCACGGTAAGTTATTTTCTTGTCTCTTGTGTCTCAAGGAACATAATTTTCAGGGGCTACCAGTATGCCCCATAAAGAAAGCACTAACCCAAGGTCCAATCATTTCTATAGTAAAAATCCTGTGTGGTCACATCAGTTCCATTTCCTGCATATAAAAATATTCTACAAGTGAGCCTTTGTATATCTTTGGTATTCTGGTGACAGTCAACACTGCTAGGTAAGTAATTCATCAGCCCAGAAGCAGGGCTCTCCAGAGACGTGTGGCATTTGGTGCCATGAAGTCACAATTCTTTAGCTTTTCTAGAGAGCCAAGATGAGACAGAAGCTCAGCCAGTGACTCTGTGCTACTGAACCAGTTCATATTTTACTGATGAACTGATAAACATTTGGGTGCCTTCATCTGAATGTTGGATTATTGTTCAGTCACTAAAGAAAAGTGTTAGTCACTCAGTTGTGTCCAACTCTTTGCAACCTCCTGGACTGTAGCCCACCAGTCTCCTCTGTCCATGGAATTCTCCAGGCAAGAATACTGGAGTGGGTTGCCATTTCCTTCTCCAGGGGATCTTTGCGACCCTGGGATTGAACCTGGATCCCCTGCATTGAAGGCATATTCTTTACCGTCTAGTCAGTCAGTCAGTTTATTCACTCAGTCGTGTCCGACACTTTGCAACCCCATGGACTGCAGCATGTTAGGCTTCCCTGTCCTTCACTATCTCCCAGAGTTTGCTCAAACTCATGTCCATTGAGTTGGTGATACCATCTAACCATCTCATCCTCTGTCACCCCCTTCTCCTCCTGCCCTCAATCTTTCCCAGTATTAGGAAAAGATGAGTTGGCTCTTTTCAATGAGTTGACTCTTCGCATCAGGTGGCCGAAGTACTGGAGCTTCGGCATCAGTCCTTCCAATGACTATTCAGGGTTGATTTCCTTTAGAGTTGACTGGTTGATCTCCTTGCTGTCCAAGGGACTCTTGTAGTGGTTAAAACATAAAATTACTGGGTTTGGCTTCACTTTTTTTTTTTTTTTTGGCTTCACTTTTGATGAGGTACACAAAAGCCTTCCAGAAAAGAAATGTTCACTAACAAAACAAATGGGAAGATGAAACACTGCCTCAAAGTAAAATATAGTTGGCTTTCTTGGTTTAAACAGCATTTATCTGGTGCATGTTTTGGTGGTAGATGTTTTCTAGACTTACTGTGGTGATCATTTTGCAATATATACCTATATGAAATCACTCCGTTGTACATCTGAAACTAATAAAATGTTATATGTCAATTACATCTGAGTGGAAAACCTTGGCATTTATTAAGCACATTTATATGTCATATACTCTGCCAGATGCATATATACATATATATGGGCTTCCCTGGTGGCTCAGTTGGTAAATCTGCCTACAGTGAAGGAGACCTGGGTTGGGAAGGAGGGCATGCCCTGAAGGAAGGCATGGAAACCTATTCCAGTATTCTTGCCTGGAGAATGCCCGTAGACAGAAGAGTCTGGAGGGCTACAGCCCATGGGGTCACAGAGTTGGACATGACTGGGCGACTAAGCACACACACACATATACATGTACATCCTCATCCAGCCAACAGAAGTGATTACCTTGCAAGGCTGGTTCTAAAAATTAAAAAATTATACACACACACAATTATACACACACACACACACACATATAAAATAGCCTTGCCTGGTAATCATTTCTATTGGAAAGATAAACACATAAAGACTAAGAAAGGAGAGGAAATGACTTGTCTGTGGCTACAGTGCTTTTTTAAAAAAATTAATCTTCATTGGAGTATAGCTGATTCACAGTTCCATGCCAGTTTCTGCTATATAGCAAAGTAAATCAGCTACACACATACACATATCCACACTTTTTTAGTTTCTATTCCTATATAGGTAGTTACAGAGTATTGAGTAGTTTCCTGTGCTATACAGTAGGCCCCAATTAGCCATCTATTTTATATATAGTGTATGCACATATCAGCCCCAATCTCCCAATCCATCCCTACCTTTGTTCCCCATGGCAAGTCCATCCTCTACATCTGTGACTCCACGCCACAATGCTTTTAAGTGACAGAATGAAACTCTGCACCTAGATCTGACTCAAAACCCAGAGTGCTTTCCGCTGAACTACAGTTGCATCTATTCAGTCACATCCTTCATCAATAATAATATTGTAGTAATAGTCGTCACTAATATTTATCTAGCTCTTCCTATATGGCAAGCCTTGTGCTAGGAAATTTATATATATGATCTCATTCAATCTTCGCAATCACCCTATGAGGTAGGTTTATCATCATCTCCATTTCATAGTTGAGAAAACTGAGTTTTACACCAGTTTGGCAATTGCCTTGTTCCCACAGCTGGTAGAGCAAGACCAGAGTTGAACTTAGGTCTAACTCCAGAACCCATTCTCGTAATCATTACACTAGACTGCAGGAAACCCAACTCTAGTCCTGGCTCCAACCAGGCAAGTCATTTGATAGCTGTCTCAATTTCCTTATTAATTAAATGGGAATATGGTTACTTGCCCCCTATTTCACAGAGGTATTGGGATTATAAAATGAGAAAGTGTATAAGCTTTAAGAAGGGAAATTGCCATATAAATCTGGGCTTGTTACAAGTTTCACTCAGATCTTCCTTCTCCCACGATCATAAAGGGATTTAGCTGACATTATGAGCTCTCAAATACCCTCTGAGATGGATCGATCATATTATTGCCTCCACTTATAAAAAAGCTGAAACACAAGATGACATAACTTGTTAGTGGCAGAGCTGAGAATAAAACCCAAGATTCTAACTCCAACTGCTTATGTTCTGATGGTAAATCCTATTTCTGTGTTTCAAACTTAACAGTAAAATAGAAAAGAATGGACATTTAATGTCCACTTTAAAGCACAGATTAAATGCTTACAGATGAAATTTTCTAACATAATCTCTAAGGTTCTTAATCCTCATTTTCTAGAGAAACTGCATAAAGAATCAGAAAGAAAGTCTTCCCTTCCCCTAGTATAGAATTCAGCTCCTTAGTTTTCTCAAGCAACTTATTAACAATCAAAGGTTATAAAACTGGGTGAGTTATTAACTCACAGTGAGCTTAGCTTCCACAGGGAACATAAACCTCAAAGTGAAATTGTTTCCTCATAAAATCAGATAAAAAAGAAGCATCAGATACATTCCCACATCATAAACATCCAATATAACTATATATCCTGACTTGGGAATTATTTTAACATACCAACAATTCATAATACCCTGAGCTCAAAATTCAAGTTCCAAAGTGAACATCAAAATTAAAAATTAAAATAATAACAAAAGTACACATGGCATCTTTATGGTCATTCTTCCCCCAGGCTCCCCACTCAAGCCTTGACACATTCACACACACACACTTCAAAAAATAAAATATATAAATAAAATAAAAAGCAGTTAGTGGGGCCAATTCTCTAGCTTTTAGAGAAGTGTTCAGTCTAGTTCTCTGATTACGAGTTCCTCATAGGTTTTGTTTTCTAGAACAACACAATGATCTTTTGATTATTACTAGTCTAATAATCATGTATTTTGAAATTACCACCAGGATGAGAGAAAATAAATTTCCACTCTCAAAATTGAACTTAAATACTAGTATAGAATAGACATAGACACTTCATTATTACTCTAATTGACTGAATAAGACTTATAAATGAAAAACCTGTCATTTTGATATAGGGGCTAAAATAAAGTCTAAAAAAGCTGCTGTTCTACTCATGTCAAGAGGGTTTGCTTCTTGAGCGCCTTGAGACGTCAAACTTCATTGCTGACCACATAATGAAAGTCCTACCAACCTGAACATGCGCTGTGAGGTGGACGTAAATGATGACAGAACTTCTGGTCTTTTCACAGGATGCTCTAATACAGTACATTAGTCTACCCTTCCTTCGATATCGATGTTTGGTTTCCATAATTGAAACCAACTGCATCTTCGGTGGAGTCAGGAGCTCTAAGTTCTCTTGAACTTTGATGAGTACAGATCACATGAGTATCTTGTTAAAACACAGAAGATGATTCAGAAAGTCTGGGATGGCATGTCCAACAAGCTCCCAAGGTGATGTAGATGCTGCTGTTTGGGACCCACATTTTGAGTAGCAGGACTCTAAGCAACATTTTCAAACGGAAATAACCTTAACCAGAAGTTTATTCTCAAAATATACAGCCTCTACCATGAGTTTATAAAAGAAGACAGTATTCCAGAGCCTAAACAAGGTATCTGCTCCCTTTCCCTTTTCTGTGATTTTTACCAGCTGGTTGTAAACCCAATGTAATACTCTAAAGGGCAAATTCGAAGAATCACTTTTGTGCTTACAATTTACTGGGGCCCATATGGAGGAACACAAAACCTCAAATTCTGTAATGAAAAGGTTGATTCAAAATAAATATTTTTTAATTATGTCAGATACGAAAGAATAAGTGATGCTTACAAAGAGTTTATAAGAGAATCATTTGGAATTAATTATTTTCATTTCCCCCACAAAATAAATAGCTCACACACTAAAGAAGATATCTTTCCTGAATCAGGAGAAAAAAAGCTCAAGAATAATAGGCATGCCTGTGGCATAGTCACAACACTTTTAGTGAGGAAAATACCAAGATGGAGACGTGCAAAAGTATATAGGAGGAGAATACCAAGAGAATTACATGGTAGCAAATTGGTTGTAGAACCTGGAGCCGGGGGGTGGTTCAGGGAAAGAGAATAGCTGGTAAATTTAAAAAAGACTTTAACTGGAGAAGATTATACATGAGAGCAATAGTCCATTCCCTTCAGGAAAATCAATAAATCCCCATCGAGTTTCATTTTTAGGTTTTCTATCATGTGTTCTTTTCATATGGCCATTGGTCCAACCTCCTCCCCAAAACTCAACCAACCATCAAAAAAGTTAAGTTGGTAATGAGTCAAGCTGGCTACAACCCTGCATGTGTATGTACCCTTGGATGCATCTCAAGCCAATGAGGGTAGACTTCTCAGAGGAAGGGGCAAGTACAGTGGAATCACGCCCCCGTCTGGAGCACTTCCGAGCGCCGGGGGCTGAGAGGTGCCTCAGTGCTTGCGCGTGCTCTTCAGCCCCATGACCATGAAGGTGGCAGCCGTCAGTTTCTCGTAAACGAGGAACATGAGAGCAGCAGTCAGGACTGTCTGCAGCAGCTTGGCTTCAAGGCCTTTGTAGAGTCCCACAATTCCAAAACGCCTGAAAGGAAGGGGTGAGGAAAAAACAAAAGGTTTTCAAAGAAACATACTACTTTGCAAAGGCTTCTTCTTAGGATCAAAAGAAGCAATCAAAGTTTTAGATATTAACGGACTTCTGTTACTTAAGTACTTTATCTTTGAAGGTGCTTGGGAATTGATAAAAGTTGATTATTTCTTCAAAGCCATGATTAATCAACAGAATGATGATAGGTTCTCACAGAGAGGGTCCAGATCCTAAAATCCTAAAACCATTTTAATGCCAACATCTAAGATTAACAAAGAACTTTTAGATCTTGACTTTTTAAGGCTCTCTCAACAAAGTTATTTCAACCTAACAGTCCCACTCCAGTACTCTTGCCTGGAAAATCCCATGGATGGAGGAGCCTGGTGGGCTGCAGTCCATGGGGTCGCTAAGAGTCGGACACGACTGAGCGACTTCACTTTCACTTTTCACTTTCATGCACTGGAGAAGGAAATGGCAACCCACTCCAGTGTTCTTGCCTGGAGAACCCCAGAGACGGGGGAGCCTGGTGGGCTTCCGTCTACGGGGTCTCACAGAGTTGGACACGACTGAAGTGACTTAGCAGCAGCAGCAGCAACAGTCCCTAAATGGTAGGAGAGCTGCCAATTGGTTTAGATCATTGCAGCCTGAACAGAACTAGAGAAAGTGACAGGAATGAAAATCTCTCCAATACCGAGTCTTTCTGTACATTTGACCTTCTAACTCAGTGGTTCTCAAATTTAGTGTATGTCACAATCACTGGGAAGGCTCGGTGATCCACAGATTGCTGGGTCCTATCCACGGAGTTTCCGAAGCATTAAGCCTGGGATGGGACTCATGAATCTGCATTGCTAATAAGATCCCAGGTGATGAGGATGACAAGGCCCGCCTGGACACCAGCCCTTTAGAACGACTGCTCCAACCACAGAGAAGAATGCTTCAGCTAGAAACAGAAGCTGAGTAAATGATGTCTCCAGAGCTAATTATTGAGAGTGAATTAATCTCATCTGCTAGTTCATCAGCAACTCCAGGGCTCTATGTAGCACGCATGCGGACTGAGATATTAAAAGTCAAGTGCTCCATTCAGGAGCTATTCTACATTTTACATACTTGCTATGTGTGAAAACCCATTATTTGGAGTGAATCGTGTGATAAATAGAAATGAAAAGCTTTGACTCATGAATTTCTAGTTCATTGGCTAACTTATGTTCCCCCAAGAAACCCAAGAAACTCCACCTTGGTATTTCTCAAGGTGAGGTCTGCTAGGAGATAACAGAGAAAAAAAAAATCTATTAGTCCCTGTCCTCTGTTCCTGGCACAGAGTTCTAGAAGCTCTTGCTTATAATTTCCTAAGTGAAAAGAACACTAGGAACATTTCTTTATTCTAACCATTGGTCTTTGCTCCTAGACACAGAGCTCCTAAATCCCTTAAGTCCTGGGTGAGAGCAGTGTCTTCTGTTCTAATGAGGTGGTTCCTGCTGGACTCCTGGGTGGGGCTGGTCACCAGAAAGACCAAGCAAAGATCAGAAGCTGGGCATTTCCAGCACCACCTACTATTCTCCAGAGAGGAAAGGGGGCTGGAAAGGGAGCGGAAAATATATGTTTTTTATACAGTATTTTGGAAATACACATACTTTTTGTTAATGGTGACTATCTCCTGGAAAAGAGACAGAAAACAGTGTAGATATGCATGTATTTATAGCTTTACTGACGTTTAAATGACCCCCATTTGACGAGCTTTGACTGATGGGTACATCCGTGAGCCATCACCACGTTCAGGGTCATGAACGTGCCCACCATCCGTCATCCCCAGGAGGACGCTGTCCTCACGCTCCTTTGCCGTCCCTGTAGATCATTTTCTAAGTCTGAGTGATGAGCGTGTGTGTGCACAGTTGTGTCCAACTCTTTTGCGACCCTAAGGACTGCAGCTCACCAGGCTCCTCTGTCCATGGAAGCTCCCAGGCAAGAATACTGGAGTGGGTTGCCATTTCCTTCCCCAAGCGATCTTCCTAACCCAGGGATTGAACCCACATCTCTTCCATCTCCTGCACTGGCAAGTGGTTTCATAAAAGTGGAATCATACAATATGAATTCTTTTCTGTCTGATCTCTTTTACTCAGCAGAACTATTCTGAGATCCACCTACATTTTTGCACGTATCAATAATTATTTCTTTTTCCTTTCTGAACAGTATCCCACTGTACAGGTGTATCACAACTTGTACCTACTCATTCAATGATGGACATTTGGTATGTTTCCAGTTTTTGACTCTAACAAATAAAGCTGTTACTAACATTTATGCACAGGTCTTTGTGTAGACATGTTTCATTTGTCTTCGGTAAACACCTTGAAAGGGAATGGCTGGGTCTATAGGCGGCGTATGTTTAACTTTATAAGAAAATGCCACACTGCATTCCAAAGTGCTTGTGCCATTCTTAATTCCCACCAGCATAGGAAAGTTCTAGTTGCCTCATTCTTGCCAACACTTGGTATGATCGGCATTTTTGCTTTTTTAGCTTTACACCAATTCTTTATCTTTGATTTTTTTATCCCAAGCATATTCTATTTTTATAATAAACTTAGTTTAAAATATCTTACCTCTAGGAACAGTAATAAAGTTATAATAGCTTCTGCCTCAAAGGTGCTGACCTATTTGATTTCCCCTTTAAATGCAATGGGGAGATGACGGCAGTACCTGCCTCAAAGGGCTGTTGTGAGGATTAAGTGAGATGACGCAAGTAGAGCATCTGGCTCAGTGTCTGCCACATAATAGCTCAAGAGCGCTAACGCCCGGCCATCATCACCACTGTGGTCGTGACTCTGGCGACAGCTGTTGCTCCTCCGCCTGCCCTCCTCCCCTCCCCGTGTGACTGCGGCTCTCTGACACCTGCTTATTTCTAACAAGGGGTTTTGGGATACGTGATCGATGGAGCACTACTCAGCAGAGCCGTCTCTGTATTAGATTAGAGGAGGGCTCTCCTTTGTTTCAGGTGTGAAAGTCGCTCGGTCATGCACGACTCTGTGCGACCCCATGCACTAGACAGTCCATGCAATTCTCCAGGCCACAACAGTGGAGTGGCTATCCCTTCCCTTCTCCAGTGGATCTTCCCAACCCAGGGATCGAACCCAGGTCTCCTGCATTGCAGGCAGATTCTTTACCAGCTGAGCCATAAGGAAAGCCCAAGAATACTAGATTAGGTAGTCTATCCCTTCTCCAGCAGATCTTCCCGACCCAGGAATTGAACCGGGGTCTCCTGCATTGCAGGCGGATTCTTTACCAACTGGGCTATCAGGGAAATCCCACAGTTCAGGTGTACAGCGTTATAACTTGACATCTCTATACACTGCACACTGATCGCCACCACAGGTTCCATAATCAGCCGTTACCATACAGCTGACTCCTTTCACCCACTTTGCCCACCCTCAAACCCTCTTCCTCTTTGGTAGCTACCAATCTATTCTCAGCACTGATGAGTTTGTTTGTCTGCAGATTCCATATCGAGTGAAAGCACACAGTATCTGTCTTTCTCAGCCTGACTTATTTCACTTAACAAAACACTCAAGGTTCATCCATGTTGTTGCAAATGGAAGGATTTCACTGGAGGATTCCCTTTCTAAAAAAAGTCCTGAATATTTGTAACTAATGAAGAACCAAGGACATGAACTTTTCCACAATTTCCCTAAATGCTCTCATGTGTCACTAAGCTCCTAAATGAGAAATGTCTGAGCACAGCAGGCAAGGGAGAAGTTTTCAGGATGCCGCTGCCAAGGCAAAAATACAAGATAAGCAAATCCAACCACTTCTTGGCAGAGACAGCTGTTAAAAGAGAGGACAGAATGTGAAACATCTACAAAGCTCACCTTACTCGCTGGTGAAGGAGATAGAGAATGTTCCGAAGACTCCCCAGTGTTCTGTTTTCTGGGTTGAGTCTGTGACGTCCAAACTAAGGAAGAAGGAACAAGATAAATAATTACCATCTGTTACCGCTTTCTTTTTTAAAAAATTTTACTTATTTACTTGTTTCTTTTTTTGCTGTGCTGTGTCTCCGTCGCTGGGTGCGGGCTGCTCTCTGGCTGCACTGAGCGGGGCTACCCTCTGGTTGCAGTGGCTGGGCTTCTCACTGCGGCGGCTCCTCTTGTTGCCGAGCACAGGCTCAACAGTTGTGGCGCGCAGGCTTAACTGCTCCACGGCATGCAGGACCTTCCCAGGGGAATCAAACCCGCGTCTCCCGCGTTTGGCAGGTGGGCTCTTTACCACTGTGCTACCAGGGAAGCCCTGTTATCACTTTTTTTTCATCTTAATTTCCACTTCTGTTGGAGTAACATCTTACAGCACATGGTAATAAAAATACCCTTTTAATACGTGAAAGTGAAAGTGTTAGTTGCTCAGTCGTGTCCGACTCTTTTGCAACCCAGTGGACTGTAGCCCACCAGGCTCCTCTGTCCATGGAATTCTCCAGGCAAGAATACTGGAGCGGGTTGCCATTCCCTTCTCCAGGGGGATCTTCCTGACCCAGGGATTGAACCTGGATCTCCTGTACTGCAGGCAGATTCTTTACCATCTGAATCACTAAGGAAGCCCCTGGTGGCTTTTTTAGTATTTAGATTTCATTAATCCTCTTTTTTTCAATGAAACAAATGAAATATTTCAATGAAATAAGTGAAAATAAGAATTTTTTTTCAATGAAGCAAGCATGAGAATTTTCATTTTTACAGAGAATCATGGGGAAAATTCTACCTCAAAAGAAAAAATCATGCCCAGGATGAAGATTTAGATACTGATGGAATGGCTTCCAGTCTCTTAAGAAGTTATGACAAACATTAATCAGTTAGAACCTCTGTAGTCCAAGCTCTTCATGTTATGTTTCTATTATAAAAATATCAAAATACACTTATTTGACTGCAACTGAAATTCTTTATATTAAGTACCAATTGAAAAATAGTCCATTGGTAAAAATACTTTTAACAGAAGGGAATAATCTTTTCAAACTAAAATACTTTCATTAACGCCTCCATTTTACTCATCAGTTTAAGTCCTTTGAATTTTTTCTCCCAAACACAACTTGAATCCCTCCCTTTCCACTACCATCTTAGTCCAGGCCACCACTGCATCTCACATGTGACCGAAATAGCCTCCTAACCTGAAACTCCCTTTTCTCTTATCCTGAATAGTCATAGTAGTCTTCTCAAATTATAAATGAGATCACATTATTCTTGTCTAAAGCCTTGCAACAGTTTCCTACTGCAGTGAGAATAAAATCCAGTCATCACTCATAGCCATCCTGCTTCTTTTCTGATCTCCTTTTGAGCCACCTCCAGCCACAGTGGCCTCCCTTTCAGTTGCTAGGATTCATCAAGCTCTTAGTACACCATATTCCCTCTACCTGGAAAGCTCTTTCTTCTGCTCTTTGCATGGCTGGGTCCTTACTTTCCTTTAAGTCTTGATTTACACAGGGCTCCTCAGAGGACCCACCCCAATCATGCCATCTGAGATCCCCACTGTGGCCCTCTCCACTAAATTACAGAATGTGGCTTACTTCCTTGATAGCTCCTTCCTCAATTTGCAGTTACTTATTTATGCTGATTTACCTGTTCGCGCTCTCCTCGGTTAACTCCTAAGGGCAGGGACTATGGCTTTTATTCACCACATGCACCCCAGTTGCTTGTAGAATGGGTACTTAAAAAATATGTCAAAGAATAAATAATTGAATGAATGAAAAACTAGAAATTTGAAAATACTTCAGAAAAGCTAAATCATTCATTCCTTCTGAATGAATCTCTGATTCTGTAAAGGGAAATCTACCCTATGCACCAGGCCAATCAACTTGAATGTGAAGGAAGCAAACTTATTATGTTCCTGAGGTCTTTAAAGAACTTCCTCCATACTTGGATTTTCTGAGACAGCAGGTGACTGAAGAAATTCAAAGTGTAAACTTTGTTCCAAACCAAAGAGAAAACCAACTGACAGCCTGACTAGTCAGCAAAATATCAAACAACGGGAAATTGGCTGAGAAATGCTCTGGAGCACTTCACGGCTTTATTAACACTGCTTCGAACAAAGAAACCACATTATTTTAGAATGTTGTCTGTCTAAATGCAGGAGAAGCCCAGCACTCACCCTCAGAATTGATTGTACTGTCTGCAAAGGATAGGTGACCGTGGTGGCGACTGCTTTGGCAATTGCGCCAATGAGGAACACATCCAGGGAAGAAAGCTGCAAGGCAAAGAACGAACGAACTGCATCAGTCTACACAGTGAGAAGGGGTCAGGGGTTGTTTGCGGCTTTCAAGATCAGGGCTTACCTTCGTTCGTTTCTTTAAAAGCTGCCGTTTTAAGCCTTCATAGAACATGAACTGGATGGCGGGATTAAAGACCAGCAGTAGGGAGGGAAAGGTGCCGTTCCATAAAGCCAGGATCCCTTCATCCCGGATGATCTGGTGAAAAGCATCTAAGCGAGAAATCAAGGACCTTTGAGGACAATCTCCTAACTAGAAAGACAACGTGCCCAGAACACAGGCCAGATTGATTCTATCAAGATTTCCTTCTGGCAATGACAAGTTAATCTGTTAACTGCTTCTGGAGAATCATCAGATACTGACAGTCACTGAGTTATTGAGAGACTAACTTCAATTTTTGGCAACCCTTCCTGAAAAATCTGGGGTTAGCAGGTCAAGTTTTCCTCGGTACTGACCATCTCCACCACTGAGCTCTCTGTATTACACAGACAGAATGGGGAACGATAGCCTGTGGGTTTCACAGTGAAGGCCAGTACAGAAAAAGACAAGACAGTTCTCCGGAGTTCATTTTATAGGACTGCCTTTTAAGAAAATCACTGTCCTCATTATAAAGAGGGAAAGATGGGAAAGAAGAACCTGGCAGTGTGATACTATTAAAAAGTAGAAGCTCAAAAATATCAGACACTAATTTTGTATCTTTATCCAAAGATAACACTGGGGGAGAAAAAGTAGCAAATTATTCTTCAGAAATATTCATCCTCTCCCACCTTCGCTCTATGGGCTATACTCCACGGGTATATTTCTCTACCCCTTGTCTTGAGGCTTGGCCATTGGGAGTGTGTTGGCCAAGACGATGGTAATAGACAAGATGCAAACGGGGGCTTGAAATATGCTTGTATGATCAGGCGTGTCTTCCTGTGCTTTTGCTATCACCAAGAGAAGAATATCCTGAGGCTGGTCCCAGGAAATGGAAGAGAGACACATGGAGCTGAGAATCCTAGGCTGGAGTCATATTAGATGAATCAAATCCTTGCCAATCCACAGACACAGGAGCTAAACAAATGCTTACTGTTGGACATTGAGATTTGAGGCTGTCCGTTAATGTAGCTTTATCATGGTGATAAATTCTAGATACAAAGAGAAAAGAGAACCTTTAAAAAGGAACACATCCAAAAGACACTCACCAATGATACCACTGTAGCTGGTCGGTACAATGTCTTCATTCCTAAATTTTGCCCCTTGCAGCTTCAGTCTGGTGTTTACCACCCAGAGTGGAGTTGTGAGCAGCACATTCACCACCCCTGTGAAGAGAAACGGGGCGAGACAAAGGGAAAGCAAAATGTAACCTTTATGTTAAAGCTAAACACATTCATGTTCCAGTTATTTTCTGCTGACCTACTAGGAGACCTGAGGTAAGGTGTCCCTTTGTGCCAGGGTACAACACAAGCCACCACTGTTAGAAGCAATTCAGAAGCCTTGCTGAGAGCGGGCTGGCCGGCAGCAGCGCCTCTCCACGTGAGAGAGTGCGGAGTTTCCTCCTTTGTATACCGGGAGGCAATCTGTCAACTTATGCAGCATCCAAAGTAGCAATTTTGATACAGTTTTAAACACAGTTTTTAAAAACAGCTTTCAGATGGGGGAACTGATTTCTTGATCACATGCTAAATAAGTCCATGACAATATCACATAAAATACACACCTTCCAACTCTCGTGTAAGTAGCTCACATGGTTTTAAGTGAGTATGGATCCAGTACCATAAAAGACAGGTAGGAGAAAGTGTGACATTTGAAAGGACTTCAACAGGGACTAGAGGCTCACAGAAGAGTTCCTCATCACTTGGGGAATTAGGACAGGCAGGCAGCAAGCAGTCGTTATGAACCATCACAAAAACACCTGCAACAGCTTCACAAGCATCGTGATTCTTACAAGCTTAAGGATGGGGATCTTGGCCACCCAAGGTGGCCTCAGAGTGGAACAATACAACGAGCCAGGTGCTTCTGTTTTGAAAACACACGATCCCAATTTTAGCACCATCTTGAGATATTAAGACATTCCTCATCAGTCCTGAAATGATTAGAGAAAAATACCAGACAGACTTGTAATAAAAGTGCCTGACGCACAGTATATACTTTATAAATGTGTGTTAAATAAACGTTTAACAAGTAAACTAATGAACAAACTCAGCAAACAACCATATACCAAGCTATCGGGCCACGCTCAGAAGAAGTGAGAGGCACAATCATAAAGAAGAGAAATCTTTTAGAAACAGGATTGGGAATCCCCTGGGGTCCAGGGTTAGGACTCGGCGCTTCCACTGCAAGCAGCACGGGCTCAGTCCCTAGTCTGGGAACTAAGATCACGCAAGCCGCATGGTGCAATCAAAAAAGAAACAACAACCACAGCAACAAAGCAAGATTAAGGATGTTTTGATTTAAGGAATTTCAAACATACTATACAGATAACACCAAAGTTCATAAACTCGGTGAAAATGCCAGGAAATCCGAATCCTGAATTTTCATTAGTGGAATGCAAGACATTTTGACACCTCTCTCTCAGGAACATTATGAGAACATATTTCTCAAAAGGCATTATCATTTTATGAGTTGTATTTGTTAGAATTTTTCGTATAACACCAAGAAGTCATCTTTAGTTATGACTCAAAAATCTTCATACATTGTCAAGATACTGGTCATAATCTGAAAAAGTCATAACTAAGATTCTTGCAAGTCTCATTTTAAAAATGCACCAGTGCCCAAGAGGCCAAGATAAAAGAGTATCAATACACACTAATCTGCCCAGACTTTATAATGTATTCCTATTCAATATAATGTACACATCACTTAACAAAAAAACCAACAGTCAGAAAAATCAGAGTGGAAAGTACTACTGAGCAGTCTGCTGCTTTTGTTTTAGACGAAGACAGGCAAGCTCAGAACCAGAGATCACAAGCTTCTGTGGGTACTGCAGTGCAAACACCTTTCTAAACAAACGCAATAGGTCGCCCATTAAAGAAATTCTTTGGAAATCAAAATTCCCTTCATGTTCTATTCGAGAGGTAGGCACACACAGAACAGGTCAGAGGAAATGCAGCCAAGATGAAGATTTAGCCATTATTCAGGATTCTGCTTACATTATCCCGTTACCCACATGAGCTGAAAGACTGAGAAGATTCTAAGGACAATGTCAAGTACAAAAATGCATCATCTCATTTAAAGAAGAGAATATAAAGTCCTTGTAAGAACATTCTGTACTTCAAAGCTTTTTATCTGAGAAGATCTTTGTTCATACTCTAAGCCAAATAGATGGAGAGGTTACTTTTTAACCACTTTCATTTTATGAATTCTGAGAAAACACTTGAGGATCCAAGACAAAAACTTGCACCCTATATAAGCAAGCAAAGGACATTTCTCTGTGGAGGAAAAACCAGCTGCAAAAAAGAATATGATGAGCGGTTTGAACTCTTACTAAGGCACGATGGGTATGGCTGCAGAATAAAGAAAGCGGTCTGCTTATTTACGTGTAGGAAATTTCACCAGTTCCAAGTCATGGCTGTTATTTCAGCTCTAAGATGAATATACCAATACTTTACCTACTTAAGAATAGGAGACTGTTCTCTTTCCAATTTGAGTGATTCTATTTTCTTTCTTTGTTCATAAAAAATAATTTACCGGAAAACACAATCAAAAATAAGAGATGAAGAATAGCTACTGAACATACTAAAATCATTCACTGATTCAGGGAATAACTGGAACACAGCTATTTACTTCTGAAATCTTGAAAACGAAGTTTTATTAGCAGTGAGTCTCCTGAGTTAAGGACAGAAAACAAAAACAGAGAACATTAATTGGGTGCTCTTCTGGGGAACATGTGCAATGACCGCTGAGACAAGAAAATGGCAGATCAAGGTCACCAATCTAAGAGTTTGGCTCCCTACAAAGGAATGCGACTTGATACACTGCAGGAACAAGCCTGCCTTACCAGATTTAAGGCATAAAGGCAGGAAATTAATTTCAACTGTCGCAACAATGATAATACCATTGGCACTCAAAAAGAGTTATGGACAAAAATTCCAATTTCATAAAAATGGCAAGTATCTTCATTTATGCTATCTGTCAGGTTCTGGGCTCAAATTCTTCTCCAGGGTATTAAGCTACATGGGTTTTTTCCTGTGAAAATACAATAAATAGTAACAAATCTAAGTTTCTATTAGAGCCGGAATAACAATATCACCTGTGCCTAGTTCTCCTGGGAGATGATGTAACTCATTCCTACAGTGATGGTAATACAATGACCGGGCTCACAGAAGGAAGAGAAAAAAGCTGTTCTCATAAAAATGCGCAGGCACTGGGGAATTCCCTGGGTCCAGTGGTTAGGACTCGGTGCTTCCACTGAGGGGCAGGGGTTCATCCTGGTCAGGGAACTAAGATACCACAAGCCCCGCAGTGCAGCCAAACAAACAAACAAACAAAAATTCATAGGCATTAAGATATAAAAACATGTTACGAGGAGAAGTTTAAAACTCCTAACAGTTATTTCCAAGGAATTCCCTACCTTCAGAAAAAGAGAGGACCTATAATCAAAGAATCTCAGAATCATTAAGGACTATACAAATCATTTAATCAAGGGTCTCTCAACTGTGCCACTACTCACGCCTGGGGCGGGGCAGGGGTGCAGATGTGTAGGGTGTTGAGCAGTGTCTCTGGCCCTCTAGCCACTAGATGCCAGTAGCATCCTCTGGTTGTGACAACCAAAAATATCTCTAGACACAGTCACATGTTCCCCATGGACCTAATGCAATCACCAAGTGGATTGGTGATTATTCACTTTATTTTTGGGACTTCCCATGTGGCTCAGATGGTAAAAGCATCTGCCTACAATGTGGGAGACCTGGGTTTGATCCCTGGGTTGGGAAGATCCCCTGGAGAAGGAAATAGCAGCCCACTCCAGTATTGTTGCCTGGAAAATCCCATGGACAGAGGAGCCTGGCAGGCTGCAGTCCATGGGGTCGCAAAGGGTTGGACACGACTGAGCAACTTCACTTTCACTTTATTTTTGAAAACCTCAAAAGACAGGAATTCACTATCACCCCAAAAAGTCTATTCTTTCCAAGAGCAGTTAGAAGTTTTATTCTTATTGGTATTAAATCTACCTTCTTAAAGCAAGTGGAAACATATAAAACCAGCCAGTAGGTGTTTTTTTACCTGAGATATGAATTGAAGAGTAAAAAGTTAGCCTGTCACTAAGTTGTGTCTGACTCTTTGCAACCCCACAGACTGTAGCCCGCCAGGCTACTCTGTCCATAGGATTCTCTAGGCAAGAATACTGGAGTAGGTTGCCATTTTCTTCTCTAGGGGATCTTCCTGACCCAGGGATAGAGCCTGAGTCTCTTGCATTGGCACTGATCCCCACCAGGGAAGCCCAATTAGCAATTCTTAAGTGACTTTATGTGTATTTTAGGAGAAGTAAATGTTTATGACCTGCAAGTAAGTCACCTATGGTTTGCTCATCAAATATGCACTGTGTGTCTAGTATTGGGTTGGCAAAAAAAATTTGTTCGGGTTTTCCCCTACAATGTTACGTGCTAAGTAGGTGCTGATGATACAACAGGTACATAAAAAATGAAAATCTCTGTCCTTGTGAAGCTTATGTTCTAATAGTGTAAGACAGGATAAATAAGGAAAATACGTAGTATGTCAGAGGATAAAGTTAAGGAGAAAATTTAAGCAGAGGAGGGAGATAGAGTTTTGGTGATAGAAAGGGACTCCATTTTAGACAGTGTAGCCATTCGGAGAAAAACTTTACAGGAGGTGAGGGAGCGAACCACGCAGGAACCAGGAAGAGGAAAAAGCTTCAAGTTCACGGGCCCCGAGGGAGAAGTATTCTGGGACAGTTCAGGGAGAAGAGGCTGGCGTGGCCGTAGTGGTGTGAGGGGCACGGACAGGTGGGCAGGACAAACTGGGCTCTGGGGACTCTGGCTTTTATTCTGAGTGAGAAGGGAAGCAACTGGAGGCCTCTGAACAGAGGAATAATACAATCCATCTATGCTTTAGTGTGATCACACTGGCAGCTGTGTTGAACACGTATTGAAGGGGACAAAGAAGGAAGCAGGCCATCAGTTAGGAGACTCTGAGGATAATCCTGGCAGGATTCAATTGTGGTTTGGGCTCAGGTAGTACAAGCAGGGGAAAGGGCCTAACTGCTAGATACCATATGAAGAAACAGGAAATAGGATTCGTTCATGGACTGGGGGTGGGGTCAGAGAGAAAGAGGATGAATTCAAGACTCTTGGTAGGGCAACTAGAACATGAGAGTTGCCACTTAAGAAAATGGGGAAGACTGCAGTCCTTTGAATTGACTTAAACAACATTAAAAATTTAATTCATTCAACATTTAATCAGCACTTTCTGTGTATCAGCCACTGCATTAAGGTACTAGATATGCAGAGTCAGAGTTTTTTTTTTAAAGTAATTTCTGCCTTTAAGGAGGGTCTAAGCGACTTAGCAGCAGCAGCAGCAGCAGTAAAAGATAAAAGACAAATATGCAGACTACTGTTATCCAGTAGCGTAAGCACTTAGAGGTATACACTGAGTTGAAGCACAGAGGGTGGGCACCTAACCCAGAATGAAACCTGGGGGTGGTGGGTATGAGAAACAGGGAAGGCTTCCTGAAGAGGAGGTGGCGTGAGCGGAGAATAAAAGGATGAATAGGAGTTAACAGGACAAAAAAGAGCAGTAAGGCTGCTTCAGGCTGACAATAGCAGCTGGCGAGGAAGGAATCACGGCCTGGGAGGACAGGCACAGGAAAGCCAAGCTAGGGAGGGAAGCAGTACCACAGCAGATGTGGTACGGGAGACCCTTATCCTGCACGTGTAGGAGGCGGGTATTGTCTTCTCAGCTGAGGGCGCTGTGACGTCATCCTATCAGCAGGCGGCAGGGACTGAAGGGTTTGAGGCTGGGCCTAACAATCCGATTCAGACCTCAGAACAGCAGTTCTCAACCGCTTCTCTGACAAGACGTGTAATAGATGATGTTCACAATCCACGCAGATCCGTGGGTTCTAACTGTACGTTAATTCCATTCTTTTCTTACACTCTCAAGAAAACAGTTCAGAATGTATTAATAAATGAATGAGAATGATACCAACACAGTGGGCTCTCTTTTAACCAGTTACACATACTGGACTCACCAGATAAACCTGTGTTCCTCTTTCCTTTTAAGGACATTCTGACAGAGGCCAAGGCGCATTGACTCCTGCGGCCTGGAGGCTACGCTCTAGTGTGCCCACGCTCTTTTACTTCCATCCCACGGGGGCCGAGGCTTACCAAGAGTGAATTATGCCTTTTCTCAAACCTGTTTATGTTGGTCATATCTGTTACAGTAGACAAAGCATTTATAGGCACAGGTTATTGTGGCTCAGCTGGTAAACAATCTGCCTGCAATGCAGGAGACCTGGGTTCGATCCCTGGGTTGGGAAGATCCCCTGGAGAAGGAAAAGGCTACCCACTCCAGTATTCTGGCCTGGAGAATTCCAGGGACTGTACAGTCCATGGGGTCACAAAGAGTCGGATGCGACTGAGTGACTTTCACTTTCATACCAGAAAAAAAAGCACAAAACTCCCATCAGTGAGTGGATATGCCTTGGCCATACAGAAAATTAGAGAAGTATATATTCATATATCTTAGATTAAAATAAAATATTTAAGGCACATGGGCCATTTATGACATTCCATACTCCTACTGACTCTTTAAAAGCTAACCACCCTACCATACCGGGCTAGCTGTTTTAGGTGTGGGAGAATCTACTATAACTGTAAATTGTGTAAGAGTCAGAAAGGAAATCAGCAGAGTATAGTGAGAGCATGTAGGGCTTCCCTGGTTGGCTCAGATGGTAAAGAATCCGCCTGCAGTGTGAGAGACCTGGGTTCGATCCCTAGACTGGGATCCCCTGGAGAAGGGAACAGCTACCCACTCCAGTATTCTGGCCTGGAGAATTCCATGGACTGCATGGTCCCTGGGGTTACAAAGAGTCGGACACGCCTGAGCGACTCTCACTTCACAGTGAGAGAATGTAACAAGGGGTGGTGTGCCAGACACAGCAAACAAACAGCTCTGGACAACCACAAGGGAGAAGATTTCATAAAATAGTAGTTTCATGGAAAGGTACCTAGGTTAGTCCCTGACAGTGAGACATAACCTTTTCAATGTAAATATATATGGAAACTAATATAATCAAGGTATTACAAACATTTGGTCTCAAGAATAAAAGATCATACCAGACTGCCATTTGTTGCAGTTATATAAAAAAGAAGATTCCCTCTCTATAGGCTGGATCTATTCTGATTTTTTTTTTTCAGTGAACAAATTTCAAACCTGAGTTCTTCAAATTATAAGTGTCTGAAAACTATTCTTCTAGAAAGGCCACCTGAGCAGAACTGTGCAAAGTGTGTTAGTGAGAAAGACTTGAGAAGCAAGGAGATCATAGCAGAGCAATGGTCCAGATGAGGGATAGTAATACTTGATTTGGGGAAACAGTTATGGACATGGAGAAGAGGGCATGCATTCAAGAGATCTTTAAGAGACACACCGGTGGTTCATGAAGCCTGAGCAGACATGGAGGGAAAGAGAGCACTCTCTATGAAGACCTCCAGATTTCTGTCCAGAGGTACCTACTTATTCATTCATTTCCTCAGAAAAAGTGCATTACACTCTTTATTTGAAAGCTGGTCTGGCTGAGGTTGGAAGTCTGTGTATGCGTGCTCAGTCGCTTTCAGTCGTGTCCAGTTCTTTGCAACCCTATAGACTGTAGCTCTTCAGGCTCCCCTGTCCGTGGGATTCTCAAGGCAAGAATACTGGAGAGGGCTGCCATGCCCTCCTCCAGGGGATCTTCCTCACCCAGGGATCGAACTCAAGGCCAGAATTGGCAGGTGCATTCTTGAGCCACTGAGCCACCTGGGAAGCCCAGGGTTGGGGGTGAGGGTAGTCAAAAGGTAGAAAACTTCCAGTTATAAAATAAATAAGTCATGGGGATATAATGTACAAGGTGACTATACTTAATAAAATTGTATTGTATACTTAAAAGTTACTGAGAACAAACCTTAAAAGTTCTTACCACAAGAAAAGAAATAAATTTGTAAATATGTGCGATGATGGATGTTAACCAGATTTGTTGCAGTGTTAATTTCACAATATACACAAATACTGAATCATTATGTTGTATACCTGAAATTAATATAATATTACATGTCAATTATATCTCAATTTAAAAAAATAAAGTTGGCTCAAGGGAAAGTTTATTATATAAAAATCAACTAGAGACTAAAATAAGACTATTACGCATAAGAAAGGCTCAGAGACCAAATAAAAAATAGCAGTGGTTTCATACAGGTGAAGAGAAGAACTGGGGGCCATGAATACTCTTGGCCTGGTTACTGTTTTTCAGTCAAATCATTTTCATTTCAATTGGACATTTACATTATTCAGTTGTGCAGCTTCCAAATCTGTAATTCTTCAAAGAATATATCAAAAAGTAAGTCCACAAAATACCAACACTAAATGGACAACATTTAAATAAATTAATTGAGATACAAACTAAATGGATAAGCACACACACAAAAGGAAATAGATTTACTTTTTTCCCATCTCTTTAATAAAACTCTGATTAATTCAACAAATTATTTATTCAGCAAATATTTATTGAGCTCCTACTACAAGTTAGAAATTGTTCTTACTGAAAATTTAGCAAGGAAGGGGGAATATATATATAACAATATATATGTATATGAATATATATGTATATATAATAACTAAAGTGAAACTGAAAGTAGCTCAGTCGTATCCAACCCTTCGCAACTCCATGGACTATACAGTCCATGGAATTTTCCAGGCCAGAACACTGGAGTGGGTAGCCTTTCCCGTCTCCAGGGGATCTTCCGAACCCAGGGATTGAACCCAGGTCTCCGGCGTTGCGGGTGGATTCTTTACCAGCTGAGCCACAAGGGAAGCCCATATAATAACTAAAGGGAAGGGAAGTCGCTCAGTGGTGTCCAACTCTTAGCAACCCCATGGGCTGCAGCCCACCAGACTTCTCCATCCATGGGATTTTCCAGGCAAGAGTACTGGAGTGGGGTGCCATTGCCTTCTCCATATAATAACTAAACACAGATATATAACTGCAATATATATTATCTTACATATGTAATATATACCTTATACATATGAAGTATACATAAGATACTGCTCTATATCTTATAGTGCTCATATTCCACTAAGAAGAAATGGACAGTAACTAAATATTCACAATATCAGGTTAATGGCTTCCCAGCTCTTCTGAAACCTCAGGTGACAAGGATCCAAAGACTTCTAAAATCAGGCTCCTTAACTCTCCAACTTACTGCTCATGTTCCTATACTCACTTTACTCACTCACTAAATTGCAGAGCTCACTGTTCTAAACAAGGTCCTGTATTCTCTCAATTCCCTCCATCGGAAAACCACCACCACTTATCTCCAAGTGCTACTAATTCTGCCAAGGCTCAGTTCAAGAGCCACGGCTTTCTATATGCAGATATCTCCCAGCCAAAAAGGACCCTCTTTCTCCTATGAACCCCAAAAGGATTAACGACTATGATGATACTGACTACACTGAGCTGTGCATTAAGATCTCTTTGTCACACCTGACTAAACGCTTTCACACTCAGAGTGGGCTTCATGCGTGTGCAACCCTGTCTCGTGCTTGGTGTAAGGCTTCACTGTCAACCATCTTGGAATCCTTAATCAATTGTGAACAGGAGTCCTGCATTTTCAGTTTACACTGGACCCTGGAAATTATGTAGCCAGTCCTGTTCATGTTAAACATCTCAGTCCAAAAAACAAAACAAACAAAACCCCCCAGAAAATAAGCAGGAAAGGTACTGTAATTTTCATTTTTTAAAAAAAGAGATCTTAATGTCCATAAATTCCGGGCACAAGCTACTAAACAGGGATAATTGACCCTCTTCTCCGATTGAGAAGATAAAAACAAGCCAAGTTAGCTCAGAAATAAAATTTTCCATATATGGTCAACTGATCTTTACAAGGGTGCCAGTGGGGTAATGGACAGTGTAGTCACATCAACAAATGGTGTTAAGAAAACTGGACATTCACACACAAAAGCATGAAGTTGAATCCTTATCTGACACCACACACAGAAAGTAACTCTAAACGGATTAAAGACTTAAAACTATATAACTCCTAGACAAAAATTAGGAGAAAAGCTTTCATGGCATTAAACTTAGCAATGATTTCTTGGACATGGCACCTAAAGCACAGGCAAAAAGGAAAAACAAGCAAATGGCATAATATCAAACTCAAAAACTTTTGAGCATTAAACGACATAACCAACAGAGTGAAAGGCAACCCACAGAATGGGAGAAAATATGTGTAAATCATATATCCAATAAGGGGCTAGTATTCAGAATATATAAAGAATACTTATAGCTCAACAGCAAAAAATCAAATAACTCAAAAAAAGGAGCAAAAGATTTGAATAGACATTTCTCCAAAGATGCTCAGCTTCAGATGAAAAGATGCTCAACATTACTATCATCAGAAAACTGCATATCAAAACCACAGTGAACTATTATTTCGCTCTCATTATGATGAAAAAAAAAAACCAGAAAATAACAAGTGTTGATGAAGATGTGGAGAAACTGGAACCAACTGCTGGCAGGATTATGAAAAGGTGCAACCACTGTGGGAAACAGCACAGTAGTTCCTCTCAAAATTAAAAAATGAATTGCCATATAATCCGGGAATCTCACTGCTTGGAACATATCCAGAAGAACTGAAAGCAGGGACTCAGAGAGATTCATACAACCCACGCTCACAGCAGCAACTATTCACAGTAATCAGGAGGTGGGAACAACCCCAGTGTCCATCAGTGGGTGAATGGATAAACAGAATTCGGTATATACATATAACAGAATACCATTCACCCTTATAAAACAAGGAAATCCTGTCACATCCTAAGCATCAATGAACCTTGAGTACACATTATTCCGAGTGAAATAAATTAGTCAAAAAAAGAGACAAATACTGTACGATTCCACTTACATGAGGCATTGAAAGTAGTCAAATTCATACAAACAGAAAGCAGAACTGGAGTTACCAGGGGCTGGGGGGAGGGTGGAAAGGGGAATTGCTGTTTAATGGGTATAGAGCTTCTTATTTTGGAGAAGGCAATGTCACCGCACTCCAGTACTCTTGCCTGGAAAATCCCATGGACGGAGGAGCCTGGAAGGCTGCAGTCCATGGGGTCACTGAGGGTTGGACACGACTGAGGGACTTCACTTTCACTTTTCACTTTCATGCATTGGAGAAGGAAATGGCAACCCACTCCAGTGTTCTTGCCTGGAGAATCCCAGGGATGGGGGAGCCTGGTGGGCTGCCATCTATGGGCTCGCACAGAGTCGGACACGACTGAAGTGACTTAAGCAGCAGCAGCTTCTTATTTGTAAGATGAAAATGTTATAGAGATCTGTTTTCACAATAATGTGAATAAACCTACTACTGAAATGTACACTTAAAAAATGTTAAGATGGTAAATCTTATGTTATGCATTTTTACTATACACACACACAGACTCAAGTTAGAAAACTAATTACATTCTTTGTAGTATTACTGTGTGTTAAAATAACCTCATAGAGGGTATATGAATACAATATAAACAATAAAATATAAAAACACCTTATATTCAGAAAACTTAAAGTTACCTGCAACAAATCCAACTACCAGATCTTTTCCAGTAGTAGAATGTTGACCTTTGACCCAGACTGCTTTGAGGCTATTAAAAGTGTAGAAATATACAAAATTGGAGCAGCAGAGACTGGAGATAACTGGAAACCACCCTCGATATGGTGCCAGGCTAGGAGAAGAACACAATAAGCAAAGTAAAGATGTGGGACAGAAGCCTCTAGAAAAGAAAGTCCTAGAAAAGGCTGATCATCATTCACATATTCTCAAAGTTCATTCCTATATCAAAATATACTTCAAACTGTACACATATCCTACCTTCTGAGGATGCCCAAGAAATCTTTTCTAGCATTAAAGATACCAGGAAACAACATACATTCAATGACTGATTTACTGATTCCCCCCCTTGATTTCCTTTAGAAATTACTATATAAAATCAGAGACAATTTTCTCATGACTGTTAGTTAATATAGCATCATTCACTTTATTCCAGGGCAAGAACATTTAAAATTAAGTAAATACAGAACAGAAGTGATGGGGGCATCCAAAAAAAGTGATTGGGACATAAAGGCATGGGAATCAGACTGCAGGGGCTCACACTGGCCACAGCTGGGACAATGTGACCACCAAAATAACTAAGGAATCGACTGGAAACCACGGCACTTCTGAGTCTCTATAATACTAAATTAAGTATTTCCTCATAGACTGCTTACAGGTGCAAGAGAGGAAAAATAAAATTATTCAGTGGTTAACTCAAATCTAAGAAATCGTAATTAACTAGTAAAAGGCAAGTGGACAACATGTGACTCTAGATGGGACATCCCAAGAAGGACACAATTTCACCTACATGTTATTCTGCCCAAGAATGCATAGATTCAGGCCAATCATGAAGAAACTTGAGGCAAACTTAAAATGAGAAACATTTTATTTAAGGAAAAATAACAGGAGAAGGTCCACACTTTTTGAAAATGTCAGTCATGGGGTAAGGGGCTTGATGTACGGTATATAACTTACTTACAAATAATTCTGAAAAAACTTGTGTGCGTTGTGTGTCTGTGTAGTAAAGGAAGAAGGATGGGGCGGGCGGAGGGGGAAGGAGAAAGCATGAGCAGAAATGGAAAAAACAAATAGGAAAGAAAGTGTCAACAACGGGTCAACCTGGGTAAAGTACATACTGGTATTCTTTGTATTAACACTATTTTAGCTTTGCAGCTTTTTGTAAATTTGAAATTATTTCCAAATTAAAAGCTTTTTAAAAGGTACACAGGTCTGAATGTATCTGATAGGAATGAATCAAACAGCTATCACCTCCTTCAACTTACTGTACATAAAACAAAGCATAGGTTTCATGTGACGTCTCTGTGATCAAGAATTATAATGGCCAACCACAGACCTTCAAGGAAGTGAAAATAACTATGTAGTTAAAAGTCAGGCAATTACAAATTCACAACACAACGAGGCTATGAGAAATGGATAGAGAGTGAGCAGAGACACGACAGACGCCCAGGAATCTCCCAGTGAGCTGCTCCATCTGACAAAGATGAACGAGACGGTAGTACTCACAGGCCTTCTTCTTTAATGATCTCCAGGAGCACCATGTGTGTCGTTTTGGACTTTCTTTTCTCATCAACTACAAGATCAAAGAGTTTAAAGATAAATCCTTTGAGAATTGTTATCTTCAGCACCGACAAATTTCACTGAGAGGCCACTGACCTCGCCTGAGCAATCTTTCAATCTCTGGGCTCCCTGGTTTGCCTCAGAATTCAATGATTCTCCTGTGTTCCCGTGGGCTAAATTCTCAACTGCTGATTCCCTGGGTTTTAACTGTTATCCATGAACCATAAAACATTTTAATTCAATACCTGATTTCCAAAGTAAAAGATGTAAAAGGAGAAATTTATTTTTTTGTATTTCTTAGGGCTCTTCTGTTGGTTTTTTTTTTCAAAGTTATATATTCTCATTTTTATCTTAATATCTTATCAAGTAGAGAGAAAATAAATTACCATTTCCCTTTTAGAGAAGAGGTTATAGACACAACACTGTGAAAGACACATGTGGTTGGCAGCAGAGCCAGGATTAAAATTCAAGCTTTCAAAATGTTAGCCTTGGGCTCTGTTTCCTAATCTAAAAAAAAAAAAGGTCTTAAAAGGAGAACTCTACTTTTCTTGGCATTCTCAACAAAAACAAAACCTACTTTAATTTCAAATTTCCTACCCATATCTGAACATTTTGAAAATCTAAAAATGGGAAAATGAACGAATTACTTAAGAAAATTGGTACCTGCATAGCTTGTGAGATGACAAACTAGGAAACACTGTATAAGGCACCTGACGATAACCTTCAAGATTACAAATACTCACACTTTGATCCGACAACCCCACTTCCAGGGATTTATCCCACAGAATTTACAGAAACAGAACGACATATGAACAAGTCTATTGGACAAAAGAGGAGAAATAATCAAAGAATCTCTAACAGTGCAGAGGTACACAGGTTATGCTGCAGCCGTGCCATGGACCACTCTACAACCGGAAGGATCAAGAAGCCCCTAGGAACCTGATTTGGAAGGCATCCAAAAAATGCAAGATATGGAATAGTGTGAAAAGTATGCTTTTTGAGTAAGAAAGAGAAAATTGAGAATATATATCATTTGCTTGTTAGTCCATAAAGACTCTCAGGGCTATTTGAGAGACTAAGAAAAGATATAATCTATAGCGGAGAGAAAAGGAGGCAGACTAGAGTGAGATTTTTTCCACTGTACTATCTATCTTTTTATGTATTTTAGGTTTCAAGTCATGTAAAAGTACTACCTGCCCAAAATCTCTAAAATTAATTAAACAGTAGTCATGAAGGGTTTTAACATAGCAATTAGTTTATTCAAAGCTAATCTTACTCTTATCTCTTAATGTAAGTTTGGTAATAGGTTTATAATTTCAAGTTGAAAAATACTGAGGAAAAAACAAGTAGAATTTACAAATATAAAGTGAAATGGGGGGGGGGGGGGGGCGCCTAGAACTCCATGCCTAGAAGAGCAATGATAATGATGTGTGGGTCCATGTTTCCTATTCTCTGTTCTCTTTCCAGAAAACCTACTCCTAGTGAAAAAAAAAAAAAAAAAATCCTCTACATTCTGCCTTTCAAAAGTCATACTGTTTATCAGAACAAACTGTAATGATTCAAAATGACTAATGCAAACCCACTCAGGTCTCTCAGATTAGAAAATGGCTGAGGCTATGACTCATGCACAAACACCTCTCTGTTAATTAGGAAACAGCAGTGATGACCAGTCTTTAAAGTCAGTGAAAATGGACAACAGCAGATACTAATGAAACAGAATATCCTTATGTTAATTTAGAATTTAGTAGAGAAGTAAGTTTGCTTCCTGATATCAAATCAACAGGAATGTGATGACAATAAGATACTCACCCTGAAGTCGAAGTCGAGCTGTATCCAAGGGAAAAAATACTGTCATCGCTGTCATGCTTCCCTGAAAAGTTATCACCAAAATAATGAGCCACAACTTTTACATGAACGTAAGTTCATTGCTATCAATGGGTCAAATCAAATTTTCAGAGAACAAATATACAGATTATTTTAATCTACTGGGATCATTATTGTTCAAACTTCTGTTAGTTACATACTTGAACAGATAGAAGAAATCTCTTTCTGATATTGAAAAAGAAAATGTAGTGGGTCCCTGGAGATGACAAATTTAGGGATTTACAACCTTGGACACATGTCAAAGACAGCAGGTAAATGGATTTTTAACCATTTATGGTCAGTTACTGCTCCTATGCTCTCCTCTGATAACCCAAGAAACCAAAAAATCTAGTAATCAGATACGTATTTTTATACTCTCTCCTTAATAATACATTCACCACAAAGTAAAAGAGGGTTAAGGATCATATTGTTCTTTAAAATAGCTCTGTCTGCTTGGTTTTAACTGACAAGGCAATGGCACTCCACTCCAGTACTCTTGCCTGGAAAATCCCATGGATGGAGAAGTCTGGTGGGCTGCAGTCCATGGGGTCGATAAGAGTCAGACACGACTGAGCGACTTCACTTTCACTTTTCACTTTCATGCATTGGAGAAGGAAATGGCAACCCACTCCAGTGTTCTTGCCTGGAGAATCCCAGGGACAGGGGAGCCTGGTGGGCTGCTGTCTGTGGGGTCACACAGAGTTGGACACGACAAGCGACTTAGCAGCACCAGCAGCTTGGTTTTAAATAAAAGAGGGGAAATATCTTTGCTAAAACTTCTATAAATAATTCATCCAAGAGAATCCAATGACAAAAATTATCAGTGGGGGAAAATAAGAAGCCAACAACCAGTCTTTTCATTCATAAAGCTCTAAGACAGACAAAAACCAGAAGCATACAGTTAGGGATAAAATCATATGCATGAAATCCCCAGGTGGGTTTATGGTTATCAACCTAGATGCAGACCCCTCTGGTGTACATTCTTGGGCATAAGATCAAGTTTTAGGCTATTGATCTAATAACCGTAACACAGAAAATTTTTATCATGACAACAATGCGAAACTAAGTCAACTTTAAAGATAAGAACAAAAATGTGCTAAGTCTCTTATCTATTTGTAGATGAGCCTGTCTGACAAGGGAGAACACTGTATTGTCCTATTAGTTACTCTTAGAAACTCAGATTAAATGTTATTACCCCCAGCCATCAGGTCCTCTGTGTTCCCACAGCACTTGTTTATGCCTCAGAGCATTCAGGCTGCGGTGAAATCTCACTCTTCCACCCGATTGTGAGAACATCTATTTATCTCTGAATATCATCGATTCTTAAACGTTTATTAAATTCAATCTACTTTCAGCTATCTCTGATGCTGGGAAGGATTGGGGGCAGAAGGAGAAGGGGACGACACAGGATTAGATGGCTGGATGACATCACCAACTCGATGGACATGAGTCTGGGTGAACTCCAGGAGTTGGTGATGGACAGGGAGGCCTGGCGTGCTGCGGTTCATGGGGTCGCAAAGAGTCGGACACGACTGAGCGACTGAACTGAACTCAGCTATTTATGCTATGCTGATGGCTCCCACATCAAATGATCTTTCCTAATAAGAACTAGATAATATTTAATGTTTTAAGTAACTCTGGATCTGTAAAGGTGTACAGTCTACAAATCTATTCTCCTGGCATCTCTGCTCACCTTACAAGCAATTTCTAAGAAAAACGGGGGCTGGAAAGCTGGTGAACACGTATCAAGGTTAGTTTACTTCCTATCATGCTGCAGTAGTTCATCTATGCAGGCTATTGCGTAGACACGGCGGCTCCAGACAGAAAAGTCCTGCCTGGGAACTACTTCCTCAAACAATTGGATCACCTCCATCCTTCTTCCCTGTCAGCTTTAACTAGACACCTGAGGTTTTCTAACTTAGAAGACCCTGCCCTGTGTGTGTGCTAAGTGACTTCAGTCCTGTCCAACTCTTTGCGACCCTATGGACTGTACCCCACCAGGCTCCTCTGTCCATGGGCTTCTCCAGGCAAGAATACTGAAGTGGGTTGCCATGGCCTCCTCCAATCTTGAAATCTTAAAGTACATCTTGTACCAAGATAAAGAGAACAGTCAGTCCAAAGAGCTCAAAGGTCTACTACCTCCTCTAGGACTAGCATAAAAAACTCAGATCTATAAAATTAAAAAATACTTAAAAAATACAATAGTACTGGAAAGACTGGATCCAGATGGTAAACTGAAAATCCATCGCTGCCTCCTCTGCATTCCAATCACTAATACTGAGAGAAGATTTATAACATTAATATAAAAGTGCTTTGTAGAAAAACAAAAAGGAATCTAATTGGTGGATTAGAAATTAAAAGGATAACAGAGTAAGGCTGTTTTGAAATAAGAAACCACAAACCAAAATGCACAGAAGGTAGATAGAGTAGGCAGAATCATAGCCCCCTCAAAGATTCTAACCCCCAGTTACCTGTGAACATGTTACATTACATGGCAGGTCACTTTGCCAATCAGCTGATCTTAAAACAGAGAGATTATTCTGGATTATCTGAGTGGGCCCAATAAAGGTCTTTAAAAGTAGAAGAGTAGGTGGGAGTGAGGCAAGAGGACTCAGCCCATTATTGCTGGCTTTAAGATGCACAAAGGGTGCTTGCTTTGGCAGCACATATACTAAAATTGGAATTATACAGAGATTAGCATGGCCCCTGCGCAGGGATGGCACACAAATTTGTGAAGCATTCCATATTTTTTTTTTTTTAAAGATGGACAAAGGGGCCACTAGCCAAGAAATGTGGGCAGCGTCTAGAAGCCAAAAAAACCAAAGAAATGGATTTTCTCCTCGGGCTTCCAGAAAGGAACACATTGACATTTTAATTTAAGCTCGTGGGCTGTGTATCTGACTTCTGACCTGCTTGTTTTACACCATTCGACCTGGTAGCCTGTGATTAATAACAAAAGTACAGCTGTATCCAGCTACAAATAAACTTAATATCTATGAGAAAGTATATTGCAAATGATAAAGGTAAATTGAGAACATAGCTATTCGGTACTTTGGGGACTTGCTCTATTTGTCTCCTCACCAAGTAAACACACAGATGACTGTTTTCATAATTCTATACATGAAAGTCTTATGTTAAGCTACAGTCTTACGACTTTTTCAGAAATTTGAATTAAATTCCGCTCTTCATAAATACTCAGTGTTGTTTTTTTCTCTAAGACTGTCTTCTCACTTACATAAAATTAGACACCACAAAATACTGGGAAGATAACTACACAAGGTGCCAGAGAGGCATATAAATCAATCTATTATCTGAGTCCCACAGAATTCTAACCTTCTGAGTGGGAGTTCTGTTGTTGACAACAATTACAATTTAAAAGACTCTCTTTCCCAGAAACAACCTTCTTCTAACTCACCAAAACCAAACATTCTGAGTCACAACATTCTACCATCCTCTTCTGCCATTTAACCATTTGGTGCTGGGAAAACAATTTCTACACATTGGCACTTGGAGGTGGAAAAGTCCTTACAGGTCACCTGGCACTGCAGACCCTTTCCCTGCACACCAAGGAGCCTGGCCAGGGTTGAGTTGTTGTTGTTTAGTTGCTAAGTCATGTCCGACTCTTTTGCGCCTCTATAAACTGTAGACGGCCAGGCTCCTCTGTCCATGGGATTCTCCAGGCAAAAATACTGGAGCAGGTTGCCATTTCCTTCTCCAGGGGATCTTCCTGACACAGGGATTGAACCCAAGTCTCCTGCACTGCGGGCAGATTCTTTACCACTGAGCCACAACGGGGATCACAGGATCACTAAGAAGTCTGCTGAAAGCCAGTGGGGCAGAGGCAGCCAGAACCCAGGTCTCTTGAACTCCAGGTTCTACTGTTCACTGTTCTACCTCAGTTCTCAATCTTTTTTTCAATCAAGACATAAGCAACTTTGCATTTTTCTCTTCTACTTGTAAAAGTGTACATATATACACAATACTAACCCACACACACAATTGGGAAATTCTTAACAGGGATTATATAGGGAGAGGGATTAACAACTCCCTTGGGATGTATCTCTGTATAATTATTATTTTTAAACAATAAGCATGTGTTGGCTTTAGTTTTGAAATGAGAAGGAAATTAAAAAAAAAAAAAAAAAAAAAAGACATCAGGATACAAGAGAATAAGACAGTGTAGAGATTCTCAAAGCAATGGGCTGGGGGATCCTTGAAAGTCCCCTAACCCTTTCCAGGGGTCTGCAGGATCAAAGCTGTTTTCATAAACTACAACTGCATAATTCCATTTTTTTTTGCCTTTTTTTTAATTCTCATTTTTTCACAGTGTGTAGTGAAGCTTTCCAGAGGCTCTGTGATGTATAATATTGTAACAGACTGAATGCAGAAGCAGATAAAAGGATCCAGTTATCTTCTATTAAGTATTAGAGAGATTTGCAAAAATACAAAACAATGCCACTCTTACTAACGGGGGGGAAAATACGGTTTTAAAAATGCTATGTATGTTAACATGTAACAGGCTTAATATTTTTAGCAGATAAGTATCTTTATGATTTCCCAGCTTTAATTTCTAGAACAATAAATATTGAAAATTATTACCAAATAAGTAAAACCTCTTCAGAGTCTGCAATAATTCCTAAGAGTATAAAGAAATTATGAGACCAGATAGTCTTGAGAACTTCTGTTATAAACATGCCATTAAATATGAAAAATAGTACATTATTAATAAACTTAATTATTGAACATATCACTTCTAATATCCTTTTCAGCTGATGATATACCCGTGTTATGTAAGAAATTGAAAACATCCCAAACTTTTGGGTTGGACACAACCTTTCCACGAAACTTTCCACGAAACTCTACAAAAGGCAAATAATTCTAGAAAAAATAAATATAGCCTATAATTAATACCTTAGGGGAATCATTTATTAGAGGCTTGGGTTTGGTTGGTGTTTTTTTTTTTTTTTTTTTAAGTAACAGAGATACTAGATGAGAAAAACATCTAATAGAATTCTGAAAGGAAAACCAAGTCAAGTCTGGAAGTGACCTGAACATCCTGGAAATTCAAAGGCTATTATCGTCAGAATACAGACAGCATGACTAAGAAGGGAACAAAAGTCTGGGGGTAGAGGTCAAGTAGAGGTCAAGTCAAAGGCTTCTGCTGAGTATATTAAGGACTATTCTAGTGACCGACTGGACAGATGTGGGGAGAGGAAGTGGAGTTTCAAGGACAACCCCCGGGCCTCTGGCTTAAAAAAAAAAAACAGTGAGCGTGTAGTCATGAACTAAGATGGTAAATACTGCAGGAGGAACAACTTCGGGAAAAGCATATTGAGCTTGGCTTTTGCATTAAAAGTGAATGAAGTCACTCAGTCGTATCTGACTCTTTGTGACCCCATGGACTGTAGCCTGCCAGGCTTATCCATCCATGGAATTTTCCTGGCAAGAATACTGCAGTGGGTTGCCATTTCCTTCTCCAAGGGATCTTCCCAACACAGGAATCGATGACAAGTTTCATGCCCTACAGGTAGACTCTTTACCATTTCAGCCACCAAGGAAGCCCAATCTTTCAGACCCAGGAATCGAACCAGGGTCTCCTGCATTGCAGGCACCTTTACCAGATGAGCTACCATGGAAGCCTGACTTTTAAATGCCTCAAAGACTTCTATATGAAGATATCCAGCAGGCAGCCAGATCCATCTGGAGTTTCTGAGACTCTGGGACAGAAATGTAGATTTGGAACTTACTGGAATAGAGCATCTTTCTTCACCTTTAAGACAATAATGATTGTACCATGGCTTAACAGATTTTTGTTAGGGGTGGGTGAAATCATTATTTTACCAACATGCAATCATATACTGTTTTATTTTCGTAACCAAATTTCCATTCTCAACAAATAACTGAAAACATACCACATGGCAGAACATTTTGTGTTTCTATTTTCTATTTTACTGATTCTTCTCTTTATTACCTCCCTTTTCCTTTGTGAACTTATATCCTTATCTAACATCTTGAGATGGATGCTCAGCTCATTGGTTTTAGGTCTTTCTTCTTTTCCAAACTTGATTTTAAAAGTTACTCCTTTCCATCTAGGTATTTTCGCTGTACCTGACCGCTTTCCTTTTCAACTCTGGTTTTTTCAGATATTCACAAAGTTGTACAACATTCACCACTAGCTAACTCCAGAACATTTTTATCACTTTAAAAGAAAACCCATTCCCATTAGCAGTCACTCTTTTCTTTTTTTTTTTTTAGCAGTCACTCTTCATTTTCTCTTCCTCTCACACACTGGCTACCACTAACCTATTTTCTGTCTCTCTTTTGCCTGTTCTATACATTTCATGTAAATGGAACCAAATAACACATGATTTTCCGACTGGCTTCTTTCGAGGTTCCTCCATGTTATAGAATCAGAACTTCATTCTCTATTGTGGTTGAAAAATATTCTATTATATGGATAAATCACCTTCTGCTTATCTTTTCATCAGTTGGTAATTTGGGTTATTTCCACTTTTTGGCTTTATGAATAATGCTGCTATGAACATTTGTATACAAAGTTTTACATGGATATGTCTTCAATTCTCTAGCAGTGGAATTGCTGGGTCATATGGTAATTATGTTTGACATTTTGAGGACCTAACAGTTTTCCACAGTGACAACACAATTTTATATTCCCAACAAAAAAACATGAGGTTTCAAGTTTCTCCATACCCTTGCAACACTTGTCATTATCTGTGCTTTTAATTATAGCCATCCTGCTGCTGCTGCTGCTGCTAAATCACTTAGCCGTGTCCAACTCTGTGCGACCCCATAGACAGCAGCCCACCAGGCTTCCCCGTCCCTGGGATTCTCCAGGCAAGAACACTGGAGTGGGTTGCCCTTTCCTTCTCCAATGCATGAAAGTGAAAAGTGAAACTGAAGTTGCTCAGTTGTGTCTGACTCTTAGCGACCCCATGGACTGCAGCCCACCAGGCTCGTCCATCCATGGGATTTTCCAGGCAAGAGTACTGGAGTGGGTTGTATAGCCATCCTACTGGATGTGAAATGGTATCTCATTGTGGTTTTGATTTGCATCTCTCTGATAACTTGCATTTCATGTATTTATTGGCTACTAGTATATCTTCACAAGAGAAATGTCTATTCAAATCCTTTGTGCATTTTTTTTGAAGTTATTAATTTTTACTTTTTGACTATGGTGGGTCTTTGTTGCTGCATACGGGCTTTCTCTAGTGATGAGTCTGGGCTTCTCATTGGGGTGGCTTCTCTTGTTGCAAAGCAAGGACTCTAGGCACACGGGCTTAGTTGCTCCTCAGTTTGTGGGATCTTCCCCGGCCAGGGGTCGAACCCATATCCCCTTCATTACAAGGCGTATTCTTAACCACTGGACCACCAGGGAAGTCCCATTTGTGCATTTTTAAATTAGGCTATTTGCCTTTCTATTAATGAGCTGCAAACATTCTTTACATATTCTGGAGGCTAGACACTTTATCAGATATTGCAAATCAGACTTGCGAATATGTTCTCAATTCTGTTGTTTTTCCTTTCTTAATAGTATTTGAAGCACAGTCTTAATTCAGATCAAGTCCAATGTATATATTTATTACTTGTGCTTTTGGTGTTGTATCTAAGAAACCACTGCCTAATCCAAGGTCATGAAGATTTATGTCAATGTCTTCATCTAACAGTTTTGTAGTTTGAGTTCTTACATTTATGTCTGAGGATCATTTTGTGTTAATTTTTGTGTGGCGTGAAGCAGGGGTCCAGCTTCATTCTGTTGCATGTGGATGTCCCACTGTCCCTGCACAACTTATTGGAGAGACTGTTCTTTCCCCATTGACGTTCCTTGGTGTGCTTGCCAAAAGTCAACTAAACACAAGTTTGGAGGTTTATTTTTTTGGATTCTCAGTGCTGCTCTGTTGATCTGCCTGTCTATCCTTATGCCAATACCAGTCTCTTGATTACTGTAGCTCTGTACTAAGTTTGAAATCGGGATTCTAAGAGTCCTCCAAATTTTTCTTCCCCAAGATTATTTTGGCTACTCTGGATGCCTTGAGTTTTCATATAAACTTTAGGATCATCTTGTCAATTTCTGCAAAAAAGCAAATTGGAATTTTGATACGGAGTATGTCAAATCTGGTAGATCCTCTTAGGAAGCACTGCCACCTTAACAGTAATGTTTTCCAACCCACTTATTCAGAGGACGTCTTCCCACTTACTTAGGGGCTTTTTTCAATGACTTGTTTTTAGCGTAGCTACAAGTTTTAGTATGCGCCATCTGAGCTATCAGTTGTTTTTTTTTAAATGTGAAGTCTGCACTAAGTAATTCTAGTCGGTCTTTTGTGTGTGTGTGTATGGTTGCACCTCACAGCTTGTGGGATCTCAGTTCCTCAACCAGGGATTGAGCCTATTCCCTCCACAGTGAAAGCACAGAGTCCTAACCACGGGACCACCAGAAATTCCCTATCACTCAGTTTTAAATGCTTTTTTATTTCCATTTGATTTCTTCTTTAACCCACAGATCATACAATAATGTGTTTAATTCCCAAACATATATATTCACATTTTGAATCAATTACCCCTAAGCATCCACCACCTCTCTTCTATGTTCCTTGGATATTTAACAAGTGAACTAGAAATTCATTCTTAACTTAATCCCCCTGCTCCAAAAAATTTACAAAATTTTGTACAGTAACAAATACCAAGCAAAAGTAAATCAGAGCAAACATAAAATAACTACCACTTTATCCCAAATATGAAAATGAGGACAATGACAAAATCAGGGAGGAAAAAATCCAGAATCTGAAGTTAGGCTCTTGGTATACAAGTATCTGATTAAAAGACACACCAGAGGCATTATAAGGGGCCATCCACACAGCCTCAAGAGTTTCAACCAGAAAGACCAGAGCACAAATACAAACACTGCTTTAGCAAAGTATCAATACATCTGATTTAAAATAATAAGGCTTTGAATCACTTTGAGAGGTGGCTAGGAAAATAGAGAAGGAATGTCTGCCAGGAGAACTATAGAAGAATCAATAGTATCTGCTCATTTATTGGATGTGGATCGAAAGAGAGATGGGAGAGGCAGAGAAATGAAGATACCATTGACAGAAATAGGTAAATGAAAAGAGGAAAACAGAAATAGAAAATAGACAGAAAACTGACAGGACATAGACAGAAAAATAGAAAATGTAAATGATATAGTTTTAAGAAATTACTAGTTCAGTCTTGGGCACAGTGAATTTCAGATGATGAAAAATTAAGTACGCTCTCACTTGAGTTTGAGCAGTATTATATATCCCAGGTACAAAATTCTACTACAGTAAATCCACTACATACAAACGAGCTCTGTTCCAAGGGTGAGTTCTTAAGTCCAATTTGTTCATTAGTTCAACAAAGTTAGCCTAGGCACCCAACTAACACCATCGGCTCTATAGTACTGTTCTGTAATAGGTTTATAATACTGGTCACGCAAATATACATAAAAACACAAAAAATAAAGAAAACACTTTTAACCTTATAGTACAGGACCTTGAAAAGGACAGAAGGACAGTAGGACGGCTGGCATGCAGGGTCTGGCACTGAGTGAACAAGCAAGGAGTTACTGGCTAGGGGAGGGAGGGGTAGGAGATGCAGAGCTGAAGGATCGTCAGCAACGGAGGGCAAGCTGCCATTTCACTCACACCTGACAGTGATGGAACACGTATCTGCATCTCTGAAAGCTCTCAAGTTGAAGATTCATATGAAGGGGACTTACTATATATCCCAGTCACTGGGAGCCTGGTGGGCTGCCATCTATGGAGTCGCACAGAGTCGGACACGACTGAAGCGACTTGGCAGCAGCGGCAGCAGCTGCAACACTGTACGGTATCTAGTTGTTAATGAGTTTATCTTCCTTATTAAGACTATGGACAGGAACTTTTAACTAATTAATTAATGACTAAACAGAAAACAAAACCTTCAGGCAGTTGGCAACACCATACTGCAGATAGGAGACAAATCACAGCCAGAGATAAAAATGGCAAGCAGAGTCATACAGATTACTTTTTGCCTAAGTTCTTGGGCATTTCTGGTTCTCTCTATTGTGAACAATCCCATCGTCAGCACCTGGATTCCTTAATAATGTATCAATATCTACGTTTCAGGTTATATGTCCAAAACAGATAGTTTATTCATTTTCTGGGCTATGTCTCTCCTGTAAAAGGTCAATAAATATCCAGTCTACCTTTTAATTTGAATGACACAAACACACATGGAGTTGAAGTGAGGTACTTAACACCACAAAGTCAGAAGGAAACAGTGGGGTGAGCCTGGTCAAGGCTTGGCTTCGTAAGCATGTACAATTTTCTGGAAATACCAAGACAGGGGGACATATAAACACAGAAGCAGAGTATCGTGCCCTTTCAGCATGAACAATGATGTTTGGGTTGGCCGACCAACCAAATTCAACCATTTCCAAAATGCTAATTCTCTCCTGAAGGATGAAAAACAATCCCCCAACCCAACCAAATGCAATGCTAGTTCCAAAGCGAATTTCCAGAGGACTCCAGAAATGGTGGTTGAGTCAGAGGAGCACCCCTGAAACCAGTGTACAGCATTTTCTAATACAGTACACAGCATTACTGGACAGAAGGATTATTTTAAAAAGAAAAACAACTAAAATACACTGTCAGTGGTAGATCTCGAGCTAACGAAATTTCAAAAATGAAAGCCACTTGTGGCTTTCATATTAAAAAATGTTCTTCACCTAACCAGAGTTAATATAAGTCTTTCCCCTGATACAACAATCAAGCTAACCCTCATACTGATAACACAAATATACAAGGTAAACAGAAGGCTTAAACATACCTGAGTGTCAGAAGAAGCATGGGCTTTGGAACAAAATAAACTGAGGTTCAAGTGCCAGCTAGAGTACACACATAAATTACTTCAAATCTCCATGCCTTGATTTCCTCATTTGTAAACCGGGGACCAATAAAAACTGTGGGGACTGCTGTAAGAGGTAAGAATTAACTTATGGAAAGACCCAATATCATACTAGGCACACAGCTGGCACTCAAGAAATGCTGCTCTCTGTATGTACTTTTTATAGCATTTTTTAGCAGTAGGGCTCAATATTAATCAGGGCCCTAAAATTAGCAATGGGATTTCTTTGGAAGGAATGATGCTAAAGCTGAAACTCCAGTACTTTGGCCACCTCATGGGAAGAGTTGACTCACTGGAAAAGACTCTCATGCTGGGAGGGATTGGGGACAGGAGGAGAAGGGGACGACAGAGGATGAGATGGCTGGATGGCATCGTTGACTCGATGGACTGAGTCTCAGTGAACTCCGGGAGTCGGTGATGGACAGGGAGGCCTGGCCTGCTGCGATTCATGGGGTTGCAAAGAGTCGGACACGACTGAGCGACTGATCTGATCTGACTTACATTCCTTCCAAAAGAGCAATTGTTATTCAGTAAATTCATTAAAAAAATACGGCTCTTTCAGAAGGAGCTTTAAGAAGGTAGGAGGGTCAACAGTATGAAATACTACAAAGCTGAGTTAAATAAAAATGAAAAACAGTCAGGAGACTAAGCCATTTGGAAGTCAGTGTTGGTCTGTGGGACAGCAGGTCCAGTGATCAGAATAGGATGAGGAGGGAAGGCAGTGAGTACAGACTAGTCATTAAATAAACTTAGCATCAAAGGAAGGAGAATGAGCAGCACCTAAGAGGGCAGTTTCTCAACCAGACCAGTGTGGTTACATTACAGGACAGAGCTGAAGGGAAAAACACTGGGAAAAGGTTAAAGTTACAGGAAAGAAGGAAAAATGAACGGAGCAAAGTCCCAGAAGATAACTGTGGGTAATGTAAGAGGGGAGGATCAAGATCAAAGGTAGCAGAATCCAGCCACATCCGTCTTTCCTGAGATCAGCACAATGAAGGAAATACTGAGGGCAACTGTAGCTGATTCTGTAATTAGAAAAAATGGAAACGTTAGAAAGCTCATCCCAAGTAGCCGCTATTTTATCTAGAGCAAAAGGCGAGGTCATCTGTCACAAGTGAATGGACAGAGCTGACCACATAAGATGAGAGAAAATTTCAATTCCACTGAATTTCTAAAATCGGCCAAATGCTGCATTTTCAAGAATACATCTGATAAAGAAACGAATGAGTATGGCTTTACCACATTATCACAGGTATTGAGATAGGTGCTCCACAAGTGTTACCACACTGACTTCTCGGGAGGACCCAGTAAGCAAAGTTTCCATTTTATAGCTCAGAAAACTCAAGTTCAAAGAGAAAACATGAACAACCCAAGATGACACAGATAGTCGTGTCTTCCTCCAAATCGTAACCAAATAATCCCACAGTTCCTTCATAATGCGGTGGCGTGAGGTCACATTAACATTTGTACTGAATATTTACCACAGTGAAAAGTCAGAAACAATGCAAAATATTCATCAATTATGGAATACTCACCCACTCCAGTACTCTTGCCTGGAAAATCCCATGGACGGAGGAGCCTGGTGGGCTGCCGTCTATGGGGTCGCACAGAGTCGGACACGACTGAGCAATTTCACTTTCACTTTTCACTTTCATGCATTGGAGAAGGAAATGGCAACCCACTCCAGTGTTCTTGACTGCAGAATCCCAGAGATGGGGGACCCTGGTGGGCTGCCGTCTATGGGGTTGCAGAGTCGGACACGACTGAAGCAACTTAGCAGCAGCAGCATGGAATACTCATATGACAAGAATATTTTTTATTAAAAAATCAATCATTTCTGAAGTCTTTTTAACAACATGATATAGTGGATATCTCATGTTTTGGGCCACACAGCAACATTCTCTTTTCCTGTGTGTGGGCTGATTTTCTTTACCTCTTTCCACTGTGCACAATCTTGGTAATATGTCAGCCTTGGGGGCTTCCCATCACCTTCACAGGGGCAACCCACCACCTCTTCCTAGGTACCACCAAGGTCTTATCTTGGTGGTAGATAAGATACCTTGAGGTGGTAGATAAGATACCTTGAGCGATTGAACTGTACAACCTTCCCCAAACCTACAATTTAGTTCAGTTGAGTCGTTCAGTCGTGTCTGACTCTTTGCGACCCCACGAACTGCAGCACGCCAGGCTTCCCTGTCTATCACCAACTCACGGAGCTTGCTCAAACTCATGTCCATAGAGTCGGTGATGCCATCCAGCCATCTCATCCTCTGTCGCCCCCTTCTCCTCCTGCCTTCAATCTTTCCCAGCATCAGGGTTGTCTCTAATGAGTCATTTCTTCGCATCAGGTGGCCAAAGTATTGGCACTTCAGCTTCAGTATCAGTCCTTTCAACGAATATTCAGGACTGATTTCCTTTAGGATGGACAGGTTGGATCTCCTTGCAGTCCAAGGGACTCTTAACAGTCTTCTCCAACACCACAGTTCAAAAGCATCAATTCTTCGGCCCTCAGCCTTCTTTAAGGTTCAACTCTCACATCCATACATGACCACTGGAAAAACCATAGCGTTGACTATACACCACCACTGCACACCTAAGAAGAGCTTCCCGAAGACAGGGACTTTCCCATGACCTTCATATCCAGAGGCCTTGGACAGAAAATCAACAAGTTCTGCTTGGTTTCTATTTCTAAAAGGCAGGTAGTGAGCCTACAAGGTAAAAAGTCCACTTAATGTTAAGTATGTAAGAGTCAGATGTGCCTGTGTGCCTGTTGCTTCAGTCAAGTCCGACTCTTTGCAACCATATGGACTGTAGCCCACCAGGCTCCTCTGTCCACTGGATTCTCCAGGCAGTAACACTGGAGAGGGTTGCCATCCCTCCTCCAGGAGATCTTCCAGACCCAGGGATTGAACCTGCTTCTCTTACGCCTCCTGCATGGGCAGACAGGTTCTCTACCACTGGTGCTACCTCACAAGCCCAGGAGTCAGAGAGTTGTGCTTAATTGTCTCTTTTGACACCAACTGGTGAAAAGTGCTCTGAATAAGCTTTCTTACACAGTTCTAAGGATGGCTCTGTCTGAGCTTTGAGTCACAGAACAATAAAAGGTAAAAGGCAAGGAGAAAGGAAAACTTTCATATTTCTATAAGACTTGAATTCTTTAACCATCAGCATTTATTCAATGAAATGTAATTCTTTTAAAACAAATTTTGCAATTAATTTTTTTATTTTAAATAAACAATAGGGAAAAAGAAGTCTCTTGAAAGCTACCGATTAATTATTATCATTATAATCCCAATGTCTGTTTCAGCATCTAAACCCCCTAGACAATTCCAACCAATCTCACTTTTCAAATTCTAGACTAATAAAATCTCCTTTTAATTACAAATGTACATTTCTTCAAATAAAGTCTACCTTTGGAAGCTAATATGAGAACCAAAAATATACAATTATAAATTCAGTTATACTCAAAATTTTGAGAATTATTTACATATGAGGCCATTAATTGTATCAGGCAACAGTCATCGACTAGCCATAAAGCATTCTCCTGAAACAGGACAATTCTGGTTCTCAAATACTTGAGATTATCTGCAATTATACCAAAATGTACCATAAAGCACTCCAAATCACTAATCTGTTTAACTTTCAAAGTGTTATGTGTATGCGCATACACCACACTTGAGGTGAGAAAGCATAGAACCTGGAAAAAAGTGACTAAGCAAACATGAAACATGTCCACTCAAAAAGGCTGTAAATCAACATCTTAAACAATGACCTAACAATCTTTCAGGGAGAAGCAACAAGTAATTACACCAGTTTATATCAAAGACAAAAAGCTGGTGAGGGAAACTGCCAGCATTTCTGATACAGGCTGCCTTGCTCAAGTCAGGCACTCAGGCACTCAAGTGCTCCTAACCCCTATGCTCTCCTGGATCATCTCAAAACTTTGTATATGGCCAAGGCATTTAACTAAACATGAGTCAATTAAACCACAGTACTATACATTAAAAGTAATGCCATTTTTCTCATCAAATGTAGTGACATTTTGTGGTGAAACTGTTTTCCTTTGGTAGCAATTAGAAGAAAGCAGGTCCATGTTGTGAAGTTTATCCTTAAAACAGAAATTTGCAAAGAGTTAAGAGAACCACTCTCAGCCTGATATTCAATAAAGCAACAAAACACAATGCAATTTCTCATTCTAACAGGTTCCAGAAAGCAAGAGGAAAAGAAATTATTCTTACAAAAGTATATCTAGTAGATAATCTAACATAGCTTATGGGAGAAAGAAAAACCATTGAAAATTCCAGGTGCTTAATTTCAAGCAGAATTGTTAACACGAGAAAAATAGGAAACAAGACAGAAAAAAATAGAAATGCCTTTGCAGGTTAAAATAAGATATATCATCTCTACCCCCAATTACTGCCTACAGCAGAACTCAGAAAACTAGCCACAAGAGTCAAGTCTATGCAATGACTGGTTTTGTAAACTAAGATTTCATCAGAACACTGCTCCGTCCATTATTGTCAATGACTGCTTTCAGACTATCTTGGCAGGGATGAGTAGCTTTGCCAGAGACCATACGCCTAAATTATTTACCAGCTGCCTCCTTAAAGAAAAAGTTTGTTAACCCTTATTTTATTTCTCTCATAAAACTTAACACTACATAAAATCTGTTTTTTGACTTAGTCAATTATTGTCTTGACTTCCCCACTAGAAAGCAAACTTTGTAAAGAAAAAGCCTTTTGTTCTCCACTCTATTTCTAGCACCTAAATCAGTGCATGGCACATAAAAAGCTCTCAATAAAGATGTTGAATGAATGGCTATTTATTAAGAAAAAGAAAGGAGAAGAAATATTTCCCATCTTCCCAATCTCATTCTCTTTGATGCACTGCAACTATTCACCCTACAAATCCACCAAAACAAGTCTTCTCAGTTAACCACTGGATTTATCATGTTGATAAACAGATTGATAAATCCAACGGTTGATCCTCAGTCCTCATCTTATTTGACTCATCAGCAGCATCTGACCCAGTTGGTCTATACCCTCCTGCGTGCAACTCTCAGAACACCACATTCTCTTATTAATAGTTCACCTCCTACCCAATGCAGCCTTTCCTTAGTCTCCTTTGCTGCTGCTGCTGCTGCTGCTGCTAAGTCGCTTCAGTCGTGCCTGACTCTATGCAATCCCATAGACGGCAGCCCACCAGGCTCCACCGCCCCTGGGATTCTCCAGGCAAGAACACTGGAGTGGGTTGCCATTTCCTTCTCCAATGCAGGAAAGTGAAAAGTGAAAGTGAAGTTGCTCAGTCGTGCCCGACTCTTAGCGACCCCATGGACTGCAGCCTACCAGGCTCCTCCGTCCATGGGATTTTCCAGGCAAGAGTACTGGAGTGGGGTGCCATTGCCTTCTCCAAGTCTCCTTTGCTAGTCCTCTCATTGCTTCCAGGCTAATCCTTTGAGACTTTTCTCCTCCATTCACAAAACTCATTTCTTTGGTGAGCTCATCTAGTCTCATGACTACTCTTTGGCATTTCAAACTTAACTATCAAAAACCAAACCCAGGGATTTCCCTGGTGGTCCAGCGGTTAAGACTCTGAGTTTCCAACGCAGGGCATACAGGCTCAATCCCGAGCCCAGGAACTAAGGTCCTGCATGCTGAGTGGCATGGCCAGGAAGTAAAAATAAATAAAAATAAAACCCAAAACCATTCTCATCTTTCCCCCAGAAGCTGCTCCTTTATAGTCTTCACCATCTCAGTAAATGGAAATATAATCCTTCCAGTTGCTCAAGGCCAAAACACTTGGGAGTCAACCAGCGCTTATTCTATTACATCCCACATCCAATCTACCATCAAAGCCCTGGTAGCTCTATCTTAGAAATATATTCCAGGTGAATGAGCTCTTCTCACCATCTCCACTGCTACCATCCTGGCGGGCTGATGGTTTCCGTGCCTTCACCCTTGTTCCCTTACAGTCTACTGTCAACAGAGCAGCCATGGTGATCATGTTTAAAATGTAAGTCAGCAAGTTGCTGCATGCTCAAAATAACTTGCTCTAACAGCTAGCCAGCTGCCTTTCACACTCAGGGTTAAAATTCTCACACAATTTGGTCTCCTGAAACCTGTTTGCCCCCCTTTGCTTCTCCACTCCAAAGGTCTCCAGGCCTATCCTAGGGTATATCAAGCAAGCTTCCATTTCAGCACCTTTACCCTAGCTGAAAGGCTCTTCTGGTCTGAGCGAACTAGGACTCCTAAATCAGGCACTTCCATCAACTACTGTGTCATCTAATTCACATAACAACTCTGTGAGGTAGGTGTCAGTGCCTCCATTTAAAGATTACAAAAGTAAAGTTTTTAGGCCACTTATCTAACAAGGATGGAGTTGGGGCTCAGCCTCCATTAGTCTGCACAGAACATGAGCTCCAATGCTTTTGAACTGTGGTGTTGGAGAAGACGCTTGAGAGTCCCTTGGACTGTAAGGAGATCCAACCAGTCCATTCTAAAGGAGATCAGTCCTGGGTGTTCATTGGAAGGACGGATGCTAAAGCTGAAACTCCAGTACTTTGGCCACCTCATGGGAAGAGTTGACTCATTGGAAAAGACCCTGATGCTGGGAGGAGTTGGGGGCAGGAGGAGAAGGGGACGACAGAGGATGAGATGGCTGGATGGCATCACTGACTCGATGGACGTGAGTTTGAGTAAATTCTGGGAGTTGGTGATGGACAGGGAGGCCTGGCCTGCTGCGATTCATGGGGTCGCCAAGAGTCGGACACGACTGAGCGACTGAACTGAACTGAAGAGGACAAGATTCTGCCAGTTATATGCCTCTGAAGTCCCAGTGATGTCAGGTGCATACTGACAGCTAGAGAAGGATGTAGGAAAGCAGAGAGCCAGAATGAGAACCAGGATGAGAACCAGAGAGGAAGGTACCGAACCAAAAGAGTGGTGTCAAATGGAAGTGAGACATCCAGAAGCTCAAGAACCAAGAGCATTACTCATAGTAAACCACACCTGCGGTAGAAAGCAACTTTGCTCTTGACTTAAAAAAAATGGTATCTTCTGCCAACAATATTGGCCAGAGGTATGTATCCCTCCTGGGTTCTGCCTCTCACCTGCAGTTTCGTGTGTGAAAAGAGACTGGTTAAGAATGTGAGTAAGCAACACAGCTTCACACCTAGGTTTTCCTCTGGTCCAGTCAAAGTTTGTGCGCCCGGTGGGGTGGGACAGGGGGACGACTGCCCTTTAAATTTCAGATGGCAAAGAGAACAACAATATCTTCCTCCTTGTGGGTGTGTGGGACACACACTTCCCCCCTCCCCCGCCACACATACACACATCCCAGATACTGTAGCCAGGAGCGGAGAGGGTGTCGGCCTTTACACCAAATTCTCCCAGCAACATTTAGCTTATGCCCCATTCCTCTACGCCCCAGTCACGACACGATCGCCTTGTCATCCCCATACCCCAGCCAAAGCCTGGTCTGGCCTCAGAGAAGCCCCACACCCCGCAGTGGCCCGGGCATGAAGACCCCGCCTCACCACGGCTCCCGCCACGGCGTGGACCAGGCTTTCGTAGGACAGCACGGAAGACATAAGTGCGGTTCCTGCAAACCCGGCTGCAGTTTCCCAGCAGAAGCTGAAGCCAAATCGACTGGCGAAACTAGCGCCAGAGTACCGGGCAGGAGCGTCACAAGCTCCACCCACTCAGGCCCGCCTCCTCCAGAACAACCATTTCCGGGTCGCGGGGCGCCCGCGTCTCCTGGCCCGGCGCTGGCGCAGGGCGGGGCAGAGTGGTGCTGCGGCGTTCACGTGGAGCGTTGGGTCTCGCGGAAACTCTGCACCCGGGAGGTCAACTGTTGTTTCCTCGCGTTGTCGCGATGTGCCCGGTGGTGCTTTACACCTACTCCAACACTGGGGACTTCAGAAAACCTTTTTTCCTCTCCACATCTCTTCATAAGACTAGCTGGAGACAAGCAAGATGGGGTCTCATCTTCCTGTTTCTCTAAGACTTTACTCATATTTTCTCTAGCTAGTATTTTTAGTCACGTTTTCGTCAAGAAGACATACATGTTGATTGGGCAATGTTCTCCCCTCTGAAAAACCCTCGTGGGAAGAGAACTTGAGCTTCAGGAAATCAAAATGATCAGATGGAGGTGGGAACAAACTAGTTGGCACCTCGTAAAAAATTTTTAACCTATTGGTTTCCTCCTTTGTGAAATGACAGTGTTAATACTGCTAGGATTACAAAAGTTAATTTATGTAAATTTAAACTACTTTAGAAAATACTGAAGAAAAAAAATGCCGACGGAAATTCCATATTGCTAAGTGAAAATAAACTACACAAAATTAGAAAAACCACATTCTACCCCTCACCCACAACATACTGTGACACCAGGGTTCAGGACTTCAACTTCAGTCACTTAGGTACCATCGTCATTGGTCTCTGCCAGTTTCAGAACCATCGAGTTTACTTTCATAATACCCTTGCTGATTGATAGTCCTTGACTGGAATGCAAAAGTAGGAAGTCAAGAGCTACTTGGAGTAACAGGCAAATTTGGCCTTGGAGTACAAAATGAAGCAGGTCAAAGGCTAACAGTTTTGCCAAGAGAATGCACAAGTGATAGCAAACACCCTCTTCCAACAACACAAGAGAAGACTCTACATATGGACATCACCAGATTGTCAATACGGAAATCAGATTGATTATATTCTTTGCAGCCAAAGATGGAGCAGCTCTACACAGTCAGCAAAAACAAGACCAGGAGCTGACTGTGGCTCAGATCGTTAACTCCTTATTGCCAAATTCAGACTGAAATTGAAGAAAGCAGAGAAAACCACTAGACCATTCAGGTATGACCTAAATAAAATCCCTTACAATTATATAGTGGAAGTGACAAATAGATTCAAGGGATTAGATCTGATAGAGTGCCTGAAAAACTATGGATGGAGGTTCATAACACTGTACAGGAGGCAGTGATCCAGACCATCCCCAAGAAAAAGAAATGCAAAAAGGCAAAATGGTTGTCTCACGAAGCCTTACAAATAGCTAAGAAAAGAAGAGAAGCTAAAGGCAGAGAAGAAACGCAAAGATACTCCTATTTGAATGCAGAGTTCCAAAGAATAGCAAGGAGAAAGAAGAAAGCCTTCCTCAGTGATCAATGCAAAGAAATAGAGGAAAACAATAAAATGGGAAAGACTAGACATCTCTACAAGAATATTAGAGATACCAAGGGAACATTTCATGCAAAGATGGGCACAATAAAGGACAGAAATGGTATGGACCTAACAGAAGCAGAAGATATTAAGAAGAGGTGGCAAGAATACACAGAACTGTACAAAAAAGATCTTCATGACCCAGATAACGACGATGGTGTGATCACTCACCTAGAGCCAAACATCCTGGAATGCAAAGTTGAGTGGGCCTTAGGAAGCATCACTACGAACAAAGCCAGTGGAGGTGATGGAATTCCAGTTGAGCTATTTCAAATCCTAAAAGATGATGCTGTGAAAGTGCTGCACTCACTATATCAGCCAATTTGGAAAACTCAGCAGTAGCCACAGGACTGGAAAAGGTCAGATTTCATTCCAATCCCAAAGAAAGGCAATGCCAAAGAATGTTCAAACTACCACACAATTGCACTCATCTCATACAGTAGCGAAGTAATGCTCAAAATTCTCCAAGCCAGGCTTCAATAGTACATGAACCATGAGCTTCCAGATGTTCAAGCTGAATTTAGAAAAGGCAGAGGAACCAGAGATCAAATTGCCAACATCCGCTGGATCATCAAAAAAGCAAGAGAGTTCCAGAAAAACATCAATTTCTGCTTTATTGACTATGCCAAAGCCTTTGACTGTGTGGATCACAGCAAACTGTGGAAAATCCTTAAAGAGATGGAAATACCAGACCACCTTTTCTGCCTCCTGAGAAATCTGTATGCAGGTCAGGAAGCAACAGTTAGAACTGGACATGAACAACAGACTGGTTCCAAATTGGGAAAGGAGTATGTCCAGGCTGTATATTGTCACCCTGCTTATTTAACTTATATGCAGAGTAGTGCATCATGAGAAATGCTGGGCTGGAAGAAGCACAAGCTGGAATCAAGATTGCCGGGAGAAATATCAATAACCTCAGATATGCAGATGACACCACCCTTATGGCAGAAAGTGAAGAACTAAAGAGCCTGTTGATGAAAATGAAAAAGTTGGCTTAAAGCTCAACATTCAGAAAACTTAGATTATGGCATCTGGTCCCATCACTTCATGGCAAGTAGATGGAAAAACAATGGAAACAGAGATTTTGTTTGGGCTCCAAAATCCGTGCAGATGGTGACTGCAGCCATGAAATTAAAAGATGCTTGCTCCTTGGAAGAAAAGCTATGACCAACCTAGACAGCATATTAAAAAGCAGAGACATTACTTTACCAACAAAGGTCTGTGTAGTCAAAGCTATGGTTTTTCCAGTAGTCATGTATGGATGTGAGAGTTGAACTATAAAAAAAGCTGAGTGCCTTATGTTGAAGAAGACTCTTGAGAGTCCCTTGGACTGCAAGGAGACCCAGCCAGTCAATCCTAAAGGAAATCAGTCCTGAATATTCATTGGAAGGACTGATGTTGAAGCTGAAACTCCAATACTTAGGCCACCTGATGCCAAGAGCTGACTCCTTTGAAAAGACCCTGATGCTGGGAAAGAATTGAACGCGGGAGGAGAAGGGAACGAGAGGATGAGATGGTTGGATGGCATCACTGACGCGATGGACATGAGTTTGAGTAGGCTCTGAGAGTTGGTGATGGACAGAGAAGCCTGGCGTGCTGCAGTCCACGGGGTCGCAGAGAGACACAACAGAGCGACAAGAGCGACTGAACTGAACTGACTGCTTATTACAGCCAGAGGCCCAATGTTTTACGCCTTTTATCACATTTACTCCCAGGAGAGGGCGCTAACAGTGTTTACCTGGTCCTGTTTTCACAAAATTTGAAAATATTTCAATTGCTACTGGTTAAGACGCAGACAGTAAAGAATCCTTCTGCAATGCGAGACCTGGGTTCCATCCCTGGGTTGGGAAGATCCCCTGGAGAAGGGCATGGCAACCCACTCCTGTTCTCTTGCCTGGAGAATCCCCACGGACAGAGAGACAGACGGGCTACAGCCCACAGGGTCGCAGAGTCAGACATGACTGAGCGACTAAGCATGCACATTTAGTGTTGCTACAGTGACCACAGCTAAGTTACAAGCAAGTTGGGGAGATTGCTGGATTTAGGAATACCTATTCATATGTATTAACATGTTATTGCTAGACCTCTTGTTTTAGGAATCTCTCCCAGGAATACTCCCACCACTCCCTAGAGTCATGACATGAAGGTGCAGGTCCAAAAGTCAAACGAAGGTAGGATTCTGCACTGGAACACAGAACCTTGTCCGCCGTTAATCGGAGGACTCAGCCCTTGTGGACTTCTACTTAATTTGGAAGCTCTCTCAAGAACACACTGCATTATGTAGCATATGGACTTATAAACACACTTTATGAATCCTTTTATAGCAGTAATTGAACACAATTTTTCTTATTTCCCGTTTGTACAGTATGATATGCAGACAGCATGTCCATCTGTGAAATCTTTTGCATACCAGCTGTCAAAAAATAATTTCACATCTCAGTATTCCTAATTATGTACTACTTTTCTTAAAAGAGAGCTCCCTGAACTATACAAGCATTAAGTCTCACACTATAGAAACAGTATATTAAATCTTTAGCCTCCTTCTGTTCACATCTGTATTATCAGTACAAAATAAAACAGGAACTTAGAACTGATCACCTTCTTGTTCATTTCTACACTTGCATGTGGTCAGGTTACACAACCTGAAAATGTCCCAGTGAGATGAGTGTACTAAAGAACATAGATTTTCATAGTATTTATACACATTTATGCTATTTACCTCTTCACTACTCTGGTTCCACCTATTTACTTACAAGCCATGGTTTTAAAGCTTTCGCCAAATCAACACACCTTCTTCAGTTTCGCTTTATCGGCTATCATTAACTATGTTTGCCTACTTAACGCATGCACTTCACTTAAAGTGTGCTTTATTGGTTATAAATATTGCTACACATTTAATTTTAAAATCACTGCACCAGTTTTTAAAACGAATTTTTTCAGTCCCTTATTGGTTGGATGACATCGCCGACTCGATGGACATGAGTCTGAGCAGGCTCCGGGAGGTGGTGATGGACAGGGAAGCCTGGCGTGCTGCAGTCCATGGGCTCACAGAGTCAGATACAACTGAACAACTCAACTATAGGGCCCGTTACAAGTGGACTAATAAGCACTTCATCACAACCAATGATGTGACATTCCTCACTTAACCAGTGCCCTTCAAATGAACATTTAGTTTCCCATTTTTTAAAGTATGAACAACTCAACTATAGGGCCCGTTACAAGTGGACTAATAAGCACTTCATCACAACCAATGATGTGACATTCCTCATTTAACCAGTGCCCTTCAAATGAACATTTAGTTTCCCATTTTTTAAAGTATCTCAGCATAGGCTTCCTTGATGCCCTCTCCTGTTTCTAAATATGGCAGAGCTGCTTACCTCTGAACTGCTACCTGAGGATATGAAAAGCTCTTAACAACACTGTATAATCTAAAGTATACTGTGCTTACAAAATACCTTAGGATGAGTGATAAGACACATAAAAAATATAGGACATGTGCTGAAAAAAAAAAGGGGAGTGACGGTGGTGGGAACAGTCAATATTCAGTTTGAAGCCATACTTTATTTTTAATGTAGCTAGAAATATCCAGTAACTATGTATTTTTAAGCAGAAAAAAATTCCTTTACTTCTCCTTTTTATAGCATCATTGGCACAAGAAAAGGACATTTCTGGTGTAGAAATGATGTTATGATGTTGAGTTCCTAATGAAAGGAGTACGTACTTTATATTAACTTAGAAATCTAAAAGCACAGGATACATTTTCAGGAAAACAATTTTACTTTTACCCACTTATGTTAGAACATACTTAGGTAATGTATAAATCAAATAAAAAATCCAGCAGTAGCTGGTCCTGAGGTACTCACAGCACAAACACTGGAGATTTTGAGAATGGAGAACACACGTTAACAAAAAGAGCATCAGCAAGCTCAAATTCAGGTTTATACGCTGAGTATTTCTAAAGGGTTTCAAACGCATGCTCAATCAGCAGTTTTTTCTCACTTCATTGATGCATTTCTATTTGCTTGTATACAGCAAAGGGTGAGAACCTGAATTAACTTATGATTTCAGAAATGTGTTCCATGGAGTTTACTTCACTGCTCCGATTCCTCAAATAAGCAAAGTATAGGGGGTCTCATCCCTTGAAATTTCTGTTAAACACTGGCACTTTACTTTGAAAGATAGTAAGTAGAAACCTAGCAATTCCTGTTACAGTGCTTGGACTTAAGTCTCATTTAATGTAAGAATTGGATGTACAACAGAAAATCATTTTCTTTATCCTTGGAAGAGAGGGAAGGGGAGTAAAGAGAGTTGCAGTATTTAAAAACTGAATAGAACAATGAATCTTTCACAATGCTGACAACTTCACAATGAAGAATCATCATGAATCTCATTAATTCTTCAGTGATTAGGAAGTCAAGTTTCCCTCTCTGTGTATCAATTAATTCAAACTTCTCCAAAGATTAATACTACAAGATAAACTCAAACTGCAATAGGTATGACCTAAGTAGGAGACCAAACATCAAAGGGAATCCCTTCTTCCAAGGCCCTTTGATATGTTACGATTTCATCAAAGAGAAAATCTAACACTTAAATATGAAATCTCTTCGCCAGGTAAGAAACTGAAGCTATTATGGGTATTACCCTACATTGTCACTGTATTAAATATTAAACCCAGCGTTAAATATGCCTGTATAATTATGCTATGAATGATGACAGCAGTGATATTCGTGAAAAAGGACCATCTTTAGCCCAAGAAGAGTAGGAGGAAAAAACTGTGAAAACGAGCAGAAAAAGCGGACAAAGAACTGGGCATTTTCTGATGTGAAAAGGACATTTTTAAACACAGAAATACAGAAAGGAAAACATTCCCTTATTTCCCCTATGTGGAAATACGAAACAATTTATTTTAGGTATCAGACAAGAACAGAGCTAAGTAATCCAATTTTACTGCAGCATTATAAAAACCATCCCTTCACCACAGTGTAAGATTTAACTGCATGTGCACAAGGGGACATGTGATATAAAATGTAGTAAGACAGCTGCTGCCCTGCCAAGTACTTCCAGTCCCTCCCCAGGTCCTACTGCAATACTGGTGGTCCCAAGAGTTCCAGAAGCAGATCATTTAAGATGGTAACAACAAAGCAATTAAAAAGACAAATCAAAATGCCTCAGTAACCATATGTCCAATTCAAACTTTATCTATTTAAATGCTGTTATTTGCCTCCCACTAACAAATCTTTATTTCACTCAAACTTGTAACAATAAATCTTCCACACTGATGTATCTTACTTGCCTAATTAATTCAAAGGAAAAAATCAAAATCATTAGTAAAGAAAAATGTAGGGGTTAATACACCTTTTTAATTTTAAATATTTTTAAGGTTTAAAAATTGCTTAAAGTTTTAAATTTCTAGTAGGAAAACATTATCTGAATGAATACCCTAATGGCAAACTGCTGTAAAATGTTTTCAGCTGCATTTGGGGCAAAGGGGTAGGGATTATCTTCAAAGCACCCCAGCTTTCTTCATGAGAAGGTCAGAGGTACACTGGTTTGTATTATTGCAACATCCATTAGGTGATTTAAGTTGCTTTTCCTCCAGCAGGGCTTTATGTCAGAAGGGCATTATGCTTGACCTCCAAATTTGGCCGACAATTTACTGATGAGATTCATAACCTTTGGGTTGCTCTGATATTTTGACATATTTGCCGGGTTCTGGGCCACATCCTGGAAGGCCACCATAACTTCTGGATCCTGCAAAGAAAGGTATATGTAGTATTAAAAAAATATTCTATGGGTCATCAATTTTATTACCCTAAATCCTATCTCTTAGACCTATAGTTCTGATAAAAGGCAGAAACCGACACAACACTGAAAGCAATCCTCCTCCAACCTTCCTCATGGCTAAATCAACTCAGATTTGGACAAGCCCCTGAAGCATAAATATTATTAATGCGCACTTCAAAGTCAAACTCAACTATGTCACTCAAGACAACTGAAAAAAAAGGTATACAATTTTGATAGAAAGAAAAGGACAACTGGATATAATTACCAACTATTGCAGAGTATTCCCTATAGACTGCTTTTTAAAAACTTAAACTACTCATTCTGAAAAACAGAAAATGAATGTCACGACTACATAATTCAGCTCAGTAAAATATGGCTATCAGAGTAACCTTAATATTTGAAAGAAATGCTTTAATGATATAAAGTTCAACTTTGTTCTTCCAAGTCTTACCTGCATGGCTGCAAGGACCTCTGGATCACTAAGAATTTCATTGAGGCCAGGCATTCCCGGCATTCCAGGCATTCCCCCTGCCATTCCAGGCATTCCTCCAGGAAAATTACCAGGCATTCCCCCAGGAAAGCCGCCTGCAAGAATAAATGAGAGATCTGTATAGACACCAACCATATTCCCAAGTAGTCTGAGAGTATATTATTTCCTTCTGATAAAACACATATGCATGCACAAAGAACAAGGATGCTGCTGAACACTAAATAGTCTGAACATTCAAACTGGATGATACAAGACGTAATTTTTATCATCACATTTTCTCTTTAAAAATAAGGCTGTAAATACTTTTTCCCTAGTAACAAAACTATAGAGAAAGCTAATATTATAAAATTAAAAAGTCTAATGTTGATATTGGAGAAGGAAATGGCAACCCAATCCGGTATTCGCATGGGAAATCTGATGGACAGAGGAGCCTGGTGGGCTGTAATCCATGAAGTAGCAAAGTGACAGAACACACACCAATGTTGACATATGGCAGAAACTGATACAATATTGTAAAGCAATCATCCTCCAATTAAAAATAAGTATTTTTTAAAAGAGAAGAAATAAAATTAAAAAGTGTTAATAAGTCATCTTCTCAGTCTTTAATATTATTCATCTGTTTCAATTTAAAGTTAATTCGTGTTTTTTTCTTCTTAAAAGCAATATTCTTCTAAGCAGTTATTCCTTCAAGAACTACCCTAAATACATGTTATAAAAAGTTGTGGATTTTTGGAAGTTCCCTGGTGATCTAGTGGTTAGAATTTGATGTCTTCATTGCCGTGGCCTGGGTTCAATCCCTGGTCAGGGAACTGAGATCCTTTAAGCCACACAACGTGGCCAAAATTTAAGGGGGAAAAAAAAAAGCCTATGGATTTTTAAATCTTCACCCAAATTGCATCAAAATTTCTGAAAGTGAAAAAAAAGTTCTAACAAAAAACAATCTAATTCTAGTATATTTTTAGATTATAAACTCAAATTTTTCTACTCCATTTTTCACTACCATAAATCTTTACATTCACTGGAGATATTCTAAAATCACAATTAACACACTATAATAATATAGGGACATCCTAGAGAGAAATACAGGTAACATTAACATATTCTATGGATCAAGTCATTTTAAGTAAAGCTACTCTAAAGAAGAAATATATACAACAAAGTGATTTCCATCTGTCTCAACAATTCAAACATGCCCATAAATAACTAACAATCACAGGTAAGGAGACCTAATCAGATAAGGAGACCTGAAAACAACTTCTAGCTTCCTATGCTGCTGTGACTTAACTAGTCTCCACAAAAATTACTGACCCAAGGCAACAACAGTGAGCCAGTCTGCTTGTCAAATCTATGTAATAAAGCCCAGCAAACAAAAAATTATCTCAAGTGCTAGCCCACATTAGTGGTCATTTTCTAAAACAAGGAACCTGATATGAGGTATTATAAACAAAAAGTAAGCCATGAGCTAAAATTTATTTTCTTGCTTTTGCTTCAAGTCATCCCCACCCCTTTTCAGTTGCCGGCACATGACCTTTCACAACAGCAGCTACCTTTTCTAGCCTCTGATCATGTAAATTCTAAGTAGAGAGGTGGTGTGTAGCTGCCTCTATAACCCTTCAGAAGAAAGCTAGTTACTTGGAAGCTGCCGATTCCCCATTACAATGACAAACTAAAAAAAAACTCTTCATCTTTACATAAACGTCACACTGCCTCAATTCAGAAAGTATCCAAAAATATACTGAGTACCTTTTAACAGCTCTTCTACCTGTATTGCAGAGGCCTCTGCTGGTGGCTCAGACAGTAAAGAAGCTAAAGAACCTGCCTGCAATGTAGGAGACCCAGGTTTGATCCCTGGGTCGGGAAGATCCCCTTGAGAAGGGAATGGCAACCCACTCCAGTACTCTTGCCTGGAGAATCCTATGAACAGAAGGAGCCTGGAGGGCTTCAGTCCATGGGGTTGCAAAGAGTTGGACACCACTGAGTGACTAACACTTTCACTGCTACTATTCAAGGCTTGTAGGAAAATAATATACTGTATTTCCAATAACAAAATTTTACCAAGAACGAAACTTTCCCAGGGACTAATGGTACTAAATACAATATACACACCTGAGCCCCAAAATGAGAATAATCCCCAATTATCTACAATATTAGGAATTTTAATTTTTCTTTCAAAATACCTGGAAAAGAGCCATACTGAGATCCTGATTGTCTTCTGGCTTCTTCCTCCTTTAATATGAAAAGGAAATAAATTACATAGTTAAGAAGTCTGCTGTCCATGCCTACCTTATCCATACAAACCATGAAAAAACTGTAAAATAAACTAGCTAGAAGACGTACAAGAATGACAAGTTTCAAAAGGCAATATTGGGCTAAAGACAACAACCCATTCCTCAAAAAACCAATTTTTAGTTGGATTCTCAATGAGGAAGTTATTACTTTTGGTGGGCTTCCCAGGTGGAAGCTAGTGGTAAAGAACCCGCCTGCCAATGCAGTAGACGTAAGAGCAGGTTCAAACTCTGGGTCGGGAAGATCCCCTGGAGGAGGGCACGGCAACCCACTCCAGTATTCTTGCCTGGAGAATCCCATGGACAGAGGAGCCTGGCAGGCTACAGTAGTCCACAGGGTCTCAGCGAGTCGGGACATGACTGAAGCAACCTAGCGTAACTTTTGGTAATGATTTTAAGTAGTATTTGTGACTTGGAACTAAAACTAAGAAGTAATGAGTCAATTTTAAATAGCTATGAATTCACTACCAAAACAGGAGGTTTATAAAACTTAAAATATCAGGGCATGCATTCTAAACAAAGCAAATAACACTGCCAAGTTTTAAATTAATTACCTGGCCAGGAAGAAGTCTTGATTTTAGGAGAACACAAGCAAGGATATAAATTGGTGCTATAAAAACTCACTTAAAAACTTGAAGACTAAGCAATGAAGGGAAGGAAAACCTCCTTTTAAGTAGTATCACTATCCTATAGAACTGCAGCCAGCTCTTTTTATTTTAAAAAGGCCAGGCATTAGAATGATATCCAAAAAAGTCTAATCTACTATATTTCTCTTTAATGGTTTAGGTACAGAAATCTTACCCTCTGGGCTCTCTCATGTTCTTCCCGAGCCTTCTTAACCCTTTCTATTCTTTCTTTGATCTCACGCTCTTCACGTTTTCGCTCATACTTTCTCCGATGTTCAGCAATTTTCTGGGCCTAGGAAAGAAACAGTCACAGAAAAACGTCTTCTCTGAAAATGGAATAAGGTCAACACAAATCAATGGTTTTGTTAAAGAATTATTTTTCTTTGGGGAAAGAGTAAACTTAACACACAGTTCTGAAAAATTAGGTTTATCTTACAGAAAAAGACCTAACTCAGGCACAAGGAGACGGTGGATAAATTTTGGGTTAATGAGGCCACCATTAAAGGGTGTGAAGAGGCAACCATGTTTGGGCAGCTACAGTTCACGTGCAGGCAGATCTTCTTAGAGCTACCATGACCAAGCAGGGAGACTTAGAACCTCAGTGATGAGGTGTGGGCTTCCCTGGCAGCTCAGCTGGTAAAGAATCTGCCCGCAACGTAGGAGACCCCAGCTTGATTCCTGGATCGGGAAGATCCCCTGGAGAAGGGACAGGATACCAACTCCAGTATTTTTGGGCTTCCCTGGTGGCTCAGATGGTAAAGAATCCAATGCAGGAGACCTGGGTTCGAATCCTGGGCTGGGAAGATTCCCTGGAGGAGGACATGGCAACCCACTCCAGTATGCTTGCCTGGAGAATTCCCATGGAGGGAGGAGCCTGGCGGGCTACAGTCCACAGGGTCTAAAAATTTTGAGTAGGACACGACTGAGTGACTAAGCACAGCAGAGGCTTATCAACTGTGACCCAGAGAAAAGAGGCTGGGATTTGAAGTTAGAGGAGTGTTAAAAATTTCAAACAATTAACTAGTGCAAAGATGATAAACAGATGTCAGATTGCATGACAATTCTTGCCCGATACCTGCCATGGGAAGGCAGAGACTGGGAACACATATAGCAGTTATTTCCCATAGTTTAATTATACTTAAGTTTTCCTCATCAATCAAATGAAGGGGCAAGGAAGAGAAGTATGTTAGTTTTAACTATAAGAATCAGCCAGGCACTAGTACACAGTACTTGTCAAATACTTGGAATCTAGCATTTACTCATAGAATAGAAATGTAAGATTCATATTCAACTGTTACTTTAGCTTCTTCATGATTATTTAAAAACTTTGTGTTCTAGAATATTTCACTCAGTAACCCTGTTAATTTAGCCCTGTTACAAAAAGAAAGAAAATCAAATCATCTGACAGATTAAATTTAATAAAACTTCCACTATCTTCAAGTCTTTGAGAGTAAATTCTTCAGAGTGGAATTTCACACAAAAGGAAAGATTTGCCATATAGATACACTAAGTTATTTTAACTAACAATTTTAGACAGAAATACAGATAGACCAGACTCAATCTTGGGTCACATTTTTTAGATTTTCTGTTTTCTCCTTTGCTATAAAGTTGATGCCCCCTTTACCATTTCTAACTTTCTGGTTCTAACTTTGCAGGCCTGCAGAGCTTGCTGTAAATAACTGCATGAGAAATTAAAGCATGAAAACTCAATGAGAGTTCCTGAATTCAACACAAATTTAAGTGATTACAGATTATAACTTCTAATGGTCGTTTCTTTGCATCTGCAGTAAATTTACTGCCAAGGGTTAAGTAACAGAGCCAAGGAGTATCACCGTAATGACTTTCCCTTCCTTTACTTTAACATACCCTTGGTTGAACTTCCTTCAGCACTGCACTAGCATCTTCATCATAATCCAGCTTACAGGCAAGGGCAAGATCATGGGCAGCTTCTTCCCAATGGCCCAGAAGTCTGAAACAGATTTAAAGTCATTTCTGGAGGCCTTTATCCATATTCATTTATGTAGCACAGTGTCTTTCTTATAAAAAAAGGACTGTAACAGAAGAGGTTTAAGTTAGATAATGAACTACAAATTTTCATGAACTAATTTAATTATTACATTTCCACTCTATAAAAATTTAGTATGAGTTTATTTCCTCTATGGTAACTGGGAAGCTGTTTTACTAAAAAATGGTTAAAAACTTTAAAAAAATTTCTTTTTAATTCAGAATATATTTTAAAAAATTATGTAGAGCCACAACTTTCAACTCATCAAAAACAGAGTTAAGGGGTGTGGGGTGGCTCTGGGGCTAGGGATGGCGGCGGTAGCTGATGTAGCGGCTCCGGAACCAGCAGGAGGAGCCCAGGGAGCGCCGTTAAGATGGGCTGGCTCCCAAGCCAGTGGGGAGGGCACTGCTTCTTATTACAGCTGCTCAGAAGCCCCACTGGAAGCTCAGATGTGGGTGCTCCAGCCAACAGCACAGAGGGGTGCAAGGCAGTCACAAAGCCGCCCCTTCTGACGCCCCAAGGAGTAAGCCGACCCTTTCCAGGATCCAGGAACACCACAAAGCAGTATGAAATCTGTTCATGAGAGGAGTCAGGAATGCCTTCCACCAAAAAAAGAGACCTCCCCGTGACCAACAAGGATATGGGGAGAACCACCAGCTGCTCAACTAACCACACACCCTCCAGTGATGCCTCTGAATGGTCCCCAAGGGTTGTGGTGGCCGGGCAGCGCCAGGCAGGAGCCAGAGACAGCCTGGGGGGCAATGGAGCCGAGGCCATCACTGGTCTGACAGTGGACCAGTATGGCATGCTGTATAAGGTGGCTGTGCCACCTGCCACCTTCTCCCCAACAGGCCTCCCATATGTGGTGAACATGAGCCCTTGCCTCTCAAAAACAAAGAAACAAAAAACAGTTAACATGATGTGTATTTAACATGCTACTTTCTATATGCGATAAGAAACAATACATGCGTACACATTTTATTTAAAATAGAAGATGAATAAGAAACTAAAGTTTGGTGAGTGAGTGAATGAAGTCGCTCAGTTGTGTCCGACTCTTTGCAACCCCATGGACTGTAGCCCACCAGGCTCCTCCGTCCATGGGATTCTCCAAATGGAGTAGAGGATAGCAATGGAAATGAGACTTCTCTGGGTATACCTATTAACTCAGTTTTGACTCTTTAAACATGCAAGTGTTTCACATACTCAAATAAGAAACGACAGAAATAAAGCAAGCCCTAACCCTGAACACAAACAGAAATAAAAAGAGGCTACTTGTTTATCACATTGACAACATTAACCATGCAGGAAAAATTTATGCAAGTAATTTTTAAAATAGTATTTTGACTATATCTTAAGTGAGATGTATTCTAAGGATAAGAAAAAACTACCAAAAAAATAAACAAAACCCCACTTAGAGGGTGTATTATTTTTTAAGGCATGATTCTAGGAGAATACTGTCAAAAAATACAAAAGGGAAAACATTTAACGCTGAATTTTAATTGAAAATGTCAGTATATACTCAAAATTTTTAAACTTTTCACCCCAAGAACATTATTTAAGTTAACTGAAATGACAGTGATGATATCCTGGAAACAATAAACATACCTAGTGGCCAAACTTCAGTTTTCCACAAAATAGTCCCACTAAAACAAACCATGATTTCTTGAAGAAATGGTCTATTCCAAGTCAAAGTACAGAATGAGTTCTTGTACCAGAAGACAAAGAAGTGCTCAAAGACAAATGGGGTCTTCAAGACAATCTACAGCAATGCATGACCTTTCGTATACCCAGAGAGCATTAATAACAATTTTCCAATCTTTTACCTGTATCTTTAACATTGTCTTCATAATCATTAGAGCTACTTTACTGAGTCACTTAATACAATAGGTCCCAAACCACAAAGACTTATCCACATATTAAACTTTGCTTTCAGGTCTGATTACTAATCTGGGTGAAATTCATTTATTTTCCCCTTTATCTGATAGTTCATGTTACCGAGCAGTGATTGAAGTAGTTGCAAGTTGCTGTATTCCTTCTTCCATAATATACTGGTTGTTTAATGTTAAGTTACAATGACAAAGTCTTAAAATAAGAGAAAGTTTGTAAGACACTGATATAAAGTTACTCTCTTTTCTTAGAGATAACTTTGAGAAAAATCCTTGGCTACATGTGGCCAAAGATGTTAACACTGATATTCACTGAATGGAAGAAGTGAAAAGAATTCTTATTTTCTTACTTGTTCCTTATGACATAGAGTCTCTCAGTTTTACATATTAGGCATGTACCACATTAGGTTTCTTTTTTTTAAATAAAAAGAAGGTATATTAAAATACCAGATTTTAAATTTAAAGAGCTCTGAAAATAACTAGGTTCTGTTATTTACCTGTGCGCTTTCCCTCGCCACTTGTATGGCTGAGCTGAATCAGGATTTATTTCAATAGCTCTGTCACAGTCTCGGATGGCAGCATTTGGCTTCTGTAATTTGATGAAGACACTAAAAAACAAGTTTGGTATTAAAAAGTATTCATTTCAAACAATAACATCTTTAGGATTGCCACAGAAGCAATTCTATCTAAACAAATAAGCAGAAATTAGCTCTTTTATTTAGATTTCTCACCTGGCTCTCTTGGCATACAGAATAGCCAAACGAGGATTTAGCTTAATGGCATCTGTGAACAAGTCAATGGCTTTCTGTAGTTCACCTAAAGTGAAACAAGTTTATTGAGAAATAGTGGATAAAAAATATTAACTGTTTATCTCTTTTATTAGCCTTTCACATTCCCCTTTTAGTCCAATAGAAGACTAGTTTCTAAATTAATACACAAAAGTAGCTCTTCAAAGCAAATCTTTACTAGACCTATACTGTAAGTCACCCAAGACAAGAGATAATTTTGGGGAACACAACCCCCCTTAAAAATATCAGAATACCACGCTCTTGGTAGGACTTACTGACTTTTTAAATTAAGATAAAATCAAAGGCTAAGGCAATTTTATTCCATTAATTAATTTTCTTCTATCCATTAAAAGGATAAAATTAAACTTACAAAAAAGTACCCATACTACATTCATGAGGCTGATATAGAAATTAAAAAAAAAAAACTAAACATATCAGAGACCAATAAACTATACATAGCAGAGATGGTTCACAAGCCAAAAAAAAGGGCGGGGGGGTGGACTAGAACTGACGAGAGACCATATCCGTATTTTAAATTCATTTTCAGTATCCCATTCTCATAGTTGCTTCTTTTGTTTATTAGTACCTTCAGTAAAGTCAGTTAATAAATAAACATAATACACAGGAAACCAGTGAGACAAAACAAACAGTTTTAAAGTAAAGGCCACAATTCACTATGAAAAATCTTTACCCAGTTAACTCAAGTGTTAAGGACCTTAACAGAACTTATGAAACAATGCAGAAAAATGTTCTGTCTTATCAGTTACTCCTACAAATGTCTATTAGAAATTAGATTTGGATGTCTAACAAGCAATTCACATCTACCACGTTCAAAATGAAACTCTTAATTCCTACCCCATCTCCAAATCTATTCCCCTACCCTACATTCTCAACTAAACACTTTTTATATATATAATAGGATAACACAAGTAAATATATTAGAGACAAAGATTTTGACTTTATAAACTAAATGGCTCCTTCGTTCAGTCTAGTTTAGAGGTCAGCAACATTTTCTAGAAAGGGCCATTTAATAATTTTCAGGCTTTGCAGACTAACAATCTAACTATTCAGCTCTGCAGTTTTAGTGGGAAAGCAGCCTCCAACAAAACATAAATGGGTGTGGCTCTGTTCCACCAACTCTATAAAAACATGAGGTTGCAGTGTGGAAACTGCTGATCTACCCTCAAGCCCCAGTTCTTGCAGTTATTCTTGACTGCACAATCTGAAACCAAAACCCCTCTGTCTCTACTTTTAAAATATATCTAGAATCTAACCACTCCTCATTCTGCTAGGCAAACAGAAATCCTAGGGGGCAGGGCAATTAAGAAAAGATTATTGTGGAAAAGGAATGGTCAGGAAGAGAAGTAGCTGGGACAAATTGCTGGGTACAAATTAAAAGTTGAAATAGGTGAAGAAGACCTTTATACAGAAGCAGTAAAGCACAAGTAAAGGAACAGTGAAGGAAAGTGAAAATGGAAGATTAATAGTCAAAAAGAGAACAAGGCTGGGACGGCAAATATGGGATCTGACTCTAGCAGGTCTAATGCTATAATTATCTTCAAAATGTATGCAAAAGTTAATTGCAGGTTACAAGCAAAGGAGTGTGTAACAATAAAAACAAGTTCTAAGTACGAATAACCTAGAAACAGTGAACAAAAAGCAACAGAGACGTTTCAGGTAGACAACCGATTAAGGTAACTGCAATAGTAAAAAGGAACCTGAATAACAGTCAGTACTGAACTCATTCTAGGGCCTTCCCTGATGGCGTGGAAACCATTTTAAAATAAAACTTTAGTCATCTAAGTCGATGAAGTCCAAATCACAACAGCATTATCCAACAGCATCTATTCAGCAATGGCACTGTGGCACTACACCACAGTTCTCAAGGGGTCTGCTCAGCACCCAGTTAATAATTTGTTGTTATACATTTTAAGTAATTAAACAATATACTTAATACTATCAGCACTCTCCCATTCTGATAGGATTTTCTGAAGAGGTTCTAACATGCAGAGACTAGAACAAGACTGTTATGTCAATGGACAGTATTTGTCAAGGGTTTTACTATGTAAAAAGTTGAGGCTCACTGATCTAATACCCTTTGGGGTGAAGTCATCCACCTTTTAAAAGCCTCTTGTCAGGGGAAAAACACTAAACTATAGTCAGGAAAGCCCAGTCTTGGAGTGACAATCAGGATCTGTCTACACTCTGAGGCAAGATAATGATACTTGAGTGCTCATTTCAGCTTCTCTATCAATGGGCAAGAGCTGAATGGAGAACAGGACACTTTCTTCTCCAGCACAAAATACTCAAAAAATTTAAATTCCCTTTCACTTTCCCATTATTAACAGTTACTGCAGCAGAAGAGAATATTCAGACTACTACAGAAATATAGCAAAGAGAAAAAAAAACAACAACACTCACCATCATTTAGGGCATCAATGGCAGCCACTTTTTTATCATTTGCCTGATCCATCATCTCCTCAGTTATCTAGGGGGAAATTGAACATCAACTCAGTAGAAAAGCAAAGAGAAAGAGGAAACAATTTGGATTTTCTTAGGGGTGTAGTAATCACAACTCCCATTTTCATTCATTCGACTCTGGTCTTCAGGGAATAGAGAGGATAATTATGATAAATAATTAGTAAGAAATTATACAGGATACATTTTATTTTTATTTTTTATTTTTTACAGGATACATTTTAATCTTTCATACTAAACAATACATTTCACTCCTTATACTCTGCCCTAGACATGATTTTTGCTTCCCTCCATCCCGATCAGAGCAGGTTTTTCCCACCCTAGTTTTTTTTCAAATCTTTTCTAGTTATTCACAAGTATAGGCATAGCTTTTTTTAAATTGTACTTTGCAAAAAAACATTACACCTTTTACAAACTGAGGGTTTCTGGCAACCCTCGGAGTCTACAGGAGGTGTTTTTCCAACAGCACTTGCTCACTTTGTGTTGTATTTGCTATGGTGATCTGTGATGTTACTACTATGACTTGCTGAAGCCTCAGATGGCCAATTTTTTTTAGCAATAAAGTACTTTTAAATTAAGGTATGCACATTTTTAAAGACATAATGCTATGGCACACTTAACAGACTACAGTATAGTGTCAAGAAAACTTCTTATATGCACAAAAAAATTTGTGTGACTCACTTTATCCTAAGGGTCTGAAACCTAACTCACAATATCTTGGAGGCATGCCTGTACTATAAAACCCAGTCTCCTCACAAGTGAAAAAGTTAGTTCCTAAGAGGGTTGAATCTTCACAAGAAAAATGTCTCATTCTTTTGGTCCAATAACCATCCATGAGCACCTATACTAGACAGAACAAGACACTGTACAAGATGTTGACACTACAAAGATTAGCAAATGTCCTACAAGAAGCAATTTAACAAACAAAAATCCACTCTATCACCATCACTATAAAATATGCTGGCTAATTCATTAAGAAAATGATTTGACAGATTTAAAAACTGGAAGGAAAATACCAAGCTGTCTTTATACCTATTGCTATGACAATTCAATGAAGTTCTCAGAAACAAAAGCTACATAAAATATAAACCCAGAGTTCTTCCACATCTGTAAAAGTCAATTCTAAAATACAACAGAAGAGGATACCATTCTAAGAGCACACAAGACTTTCAAGGGAGGGGAAGGGGTGAGAGATAAAATTCTGTTAAAGGACACAGATAAACACTATGCTCATGAAAAATCTATTGACTGCATCAATCTAACCCTAAGCTACTCAATAAATTAAAAGCAATTCCAACAAAAATTCATACAAGTTTTGGACAAACTAAAAAACCCTTTTAAAAAGAACAAAGGAAAACACGCTTGTCAGATAGTAAAATATCCTGCACAGCCAGGATAATTTGCAAAAAGATATCTTCAGTTTATAGCAAAATGGTACACACGATACTCTGAACAAGTCTAAAGCACACCTTTCAAAAGCCATCTATGACCTAAGAATGTAGAAACCCTCAAAGAACAAGATTAAATGAAGACATGAAATTCAGCCAGGTACCAGGCACTCCATCTGCTTTTAACACTATAGAAGGTACCAAACCTGGTGACCTTGCAATTCTGTTTTTGAAGATAGTGCAGGACACATGAACCAAAGTCTAGATTCAGGTGACACAATGAATGCTGCCTGCTCAGAGAGCCTCCAGAACCTGTCGGGAACCCCAAACGCCTATTCCAAACATAAACCTGGGCAAAGAAGGAGGGCTGTGCAGTGAGGAGAAAAAGAAATCTCCACTGAAAATTCATAACCACAGTCACATTACTTGTGTAGTAAACATGCAAGGAAAAAACCATGAAAATTTTAAAGTGGCCCTTGAGTCAGTAGCACCAAATCAGAGTGTTGATGGAAGCAAACATATCCCTCTCCAGAGAAACACACCTTCTATTTAGGCCTCAAAAACTTTCCATAAAACATCCACACACACAGTCTCTCTCTCGCACGTGAACCACAATAAACAAAGTACCTCAATGAGCAAGAATCAGGAAAAATTACAGGAGAATAAGACCAGCAAAACAATGTGATAAAAAAAATTTAATGTGTTTTGAGACTATTAAGGCAAGATCTGAAAATGAGTAAGGAGCAAGACACTTATAAATAACCAAGTCATCTTTAAAATAAAAATCAAAGCAAAAATATCAAAATGAAAAACAAGCATTCAAATTCCAACTTTGATAGAACAGCTGATTAGACAAAGAAAGCATACATAATTCATCAGTGTTAAAGAGATGGAACTTAATGATGAAAAGGTCTAATGTGTCTAACTACGGCTCCTGAGTGATAGTAGAGAGAATGGGAAAGAAGCCATTTTTGAAAGAGATACTAGCTGTAAATACTCCAGAGCTTAAAAAAAAAAAGTTAACCACCCTAGGATTTAAGATGCCTAGTAAATCCCAAGTAGGATAAATACAAAGTATTATAAACCTAGACACACTGAGATGAACACCACCATTTTACAAAGTAAGTACGGCAATGTTGAAATATGACAATATTAAGTAGTGATGAGGGCCTGAACCAATTTTTTAAGCTATGATTAGTATATTACACTGTTTCTCAAGCTCCATTTCATTATCAACCCCCAAAAAAGCTTACTAGGCATTTTCCCCTTACTTCTTACCTCCTCCATTTTAATTGTGCAAACATACTCCATACATGTTAATGTGTTACGATCTTTGGAATACTACTAACCACTGTAACACCTAAAGGTTTTTTTCAAGATCCGCCTCCCAAGAATCAATTTTCACCACCTTGAGATTAATACAGTGTGCTGTGACAAAATCATTTTAGAAAACAACTGGTACTAGATATCCCATTAACAGGCAATTTCACTTGTAGAAATAAATGTGAGGTGAACTCTATGGTTTCAAGAGCAGTTCAACCAGATGTGAAACTGAAACAGGTTAACAGAAAACAAGCATTTTGTTAGAGTATGATAAAAAATACAGGGAGTTTTCCCAAATATTTTAAGTAACAAATGCTTTCCTAGATGCCTTAAGTCAGAGTAAGATTTAACATGCCCTTTTCCTAGGAGAAACACATAAGATAACTGCAACAGGTAAGCTTTCACAGTCCTGACAGCAAATAGAAAACAAGCCATTGACTTTACCTCTACATTTTCATCTCCCATTTCTTGAGGTGCATCAGTGTCTGGTTCAATCACACCTTCATTGTCAATTTCTGTCAAAGTTAAGAAAATGCCAGTAAGAGCTGTGCTATCCAATATAGTAGCCACTGGCCACAGGAGGCTATTAAAAACTAATTAACCTTGGCTTGTGTAACTGATAAACTGAAACATTTTACTCTAGGTTAACTTAAATATTTTACTTTGTTAGTTTTATTTAAACCGATATACTAAAATATTTTCTTGCAAAACACAATCCTATTGTTTTGGTAAGATTACATTTCATTTTAACAGGCACATAATGTAAGGTATGTTATAACATTGTAGTAGGTACCCTGCCAAGAGCAGAGTCACTATTCCTAGTACGTATTACACACAGACACACGACTGCTTTAGTCAATGTCAACAAACCGAATCAATGCAAATACCCTGTTCTACATACCAACACACTATGCTTTTTGTTTGTTTTTTTTTTTAATTTTACGCAGATAGCACAAGTTACTGTGAAACTCTTGTAAATCATGGTAAAATATTTTTTTACCATTTTCTGTCTTTGAAAACAGAACGGATAAATTTTAAACTAAAGGTATACTACTGACAGGGCTTCCCAGGTGGCACTTGTGGTAAAGAGCCCGCCTGCCAATGCAGGACAAAAGAGATTTGGGTTCAATCTCTGGGTAAGAAAGACCCCCTAGAGAAGGGCATGGCAACCCACTCCAGTATCCTTGCCTGGAGAATCCCATGGACAGAGGAGCCTGGAGGGCTACGGTCATAAAGGGTCAGATACAACTGAAGTGACTTAGCACAGCACATACTACTGATACAGTATTAGGAAACATATTTAGCAAAGTGAATTTGATAAAAGCAGTTTCCTCTAAACAGTCAAAAAAGAATGAAATTAAAGTTAGCTACCTGAAATCAGAATTCACATCCAACAAAAAAAACTTTAATTAATTTTTAACAGGAACTGAGCTTGTGTGTGTGTGCACTCAGTTGTGTCTGACTCTCTGCAACACCATGGACTATAGCCCACCAGGCTCCTCTGTCCATGGAATTCTCCAGTCAAGAATACTGGAGTGGGTTGCCATTTCCTCCTCCAGGGGATCTTTCCGACCCAGGGACTGAACTGAACTCTCATCTTCTTCACTGCAGGCAGATTCTTTACCTGCTGAGCCACCAGCTTAATTCAAGCACAAAATGCTTAATTTTGTAGGAATTATTATAGTCATGGTAATTTTCATAAAACTCTAAGACTAAAAAATATTTTACAATAAGTAAAAGATCTGATTAAACCCACAAACAAGCCCTTTCCAACATACCAAAGATCAAGAACCAATTCGAAATTTTAAAAATTTTAAGTATTTTTTTTAGCTTTTACATAGGTTCTATGAATTAAGAGACTATCCAATTAATAACTAGGGTATATATTTATAGTCTCAAAGGACCTCCAAATTTATGAAGAAATTTATCAGTCTGCAGTCTGAAAAAACAAAACCAAATAAAACCCCAGGCCCATGACACATCAATTCTTCTAAACTGAACCAATATTACTAACATAGATGCAGATACTAAAGGAAAACAATTTTTTGGTACTTGATTCAGTTATTTGAAAACTTTTACACACATCTAGAAAAACCTGGGTATGTGACTCAACTTTTTCTACAAATTTTTTTTTTTACAAATTTCATGAAGTCTGAATACTGATCAAGTATTTCCAACAAAAATATAACATCTGCATTGAGATATACTATAAATACTTAAATACTCTGAATTTGAAGACCCAGTATGAAAAATGGAAAAACAGCTCATTAATAATTTTTCCACACTGATCACATGTCGAAATGCTAATAACATTTTACATATTAGTCTAAATCCATTATTTGAATTAATTTCAACTGTTTTTAATTTTTAAAATGTGGCTACTAGAAGAAAACTTCAAGTTTCATATGTAGTTCATGCTATACTACTATTAGCACTGATTAGTCATCTAGTACAAAAAATCAACACAGGATCATATTATAGTGATCATATTATATTATCAAATACACACTAACTACCGTCTCCTCACCCAGGTCACTTTCCTCACTTGATGGTTCGTCTGTCTTTATGTTTTCCTCCGCCTTCTTACTATCTGTTTTTTCTTCCTAGCAAAGGGAAGGCAAACAATGCTATCAGCATTTAATAACACACCCAATATATATTCTATTAATTTATACAGATTTATATATATACTATTCACATGCATTACATTTCAGTTGTTAATGTTCTTTCTTGTTGTGTTTGGTAAACTACTTTTAGTTTTCTATTTTTATTGCTCTTTTTAAGTTAAGTTTAGGTCCACTCCCTTATCCAAACCATTTAGACAATGAGTTTTAGAATTTTAAAAATGTTAAGATTTTAGGAAGCTAATAAAGTGGATATACCACATATTATCCCTTACCAGGCACTACAGTCCACAACTCTCCATAATCAAACACATTACTTTTGCAAAATAAAGTTTTTAGCAAAGATACATATTAAACACAATTTTATCTTCATACATATTTATCATATGGCAAAATAGCCTATCTAGGGCTCAGAATCTACCAAACCTGACAAATGACTCATCTAAAAAAAGAATTAACTATTTCTGGAGCCTTTACTTCTCTCATTTCACCCTTCAAAGATAACGTTAAATAATAAAACGGCAAATTTTCTTATCAATTTAAGACAGCTAACGAGAAAATTCTGAGGGGGGAAAACCTTCTAGACATAGAGGCACAAAATAAGAGAAAAAAGAATTCTTTAGCGAGCACTCTTCCCCCACCCTCATCTCTAAACTTTAGCTACTAGTAACCTCCCCCAGCAACCTCCCTACTGTACACACCTTTTTGGCAAATATGCTAAAGCAACACCCTGAATCACACTCAGAAATATCCCTCAGGTAGTAGGCAGAAAAAATAGAGCGCAACAAATTTGGGCTGTTTTTCCATTTACTTTCCAAATATTAATAAAGTACCTACAAAAATACTATACTACGTGCTAAAAAATGATAATTATGAACGGGAATACCCCAGAGGCCCAAAGGTTAGGATTCACTGCAGTGCCAGGTTTCATCCTCAGTGGGGAAGTAAGATCCAGCAAGACATGCGGCATTGCCCGCCCCCACCCCAAATGATGAAGACTGCAAATGCCTACAATTACAGAGCTTACCACTTCCAGTTCATGCATATAACATGCATCCAGCATTTATTCTCACTTATTTTACAACACAGTGAATATTCAACCCCACATTCTAAGTGTCAAATCAGATTACAGAGATTTGACCGCAAAATAGAAATTTTACCAAGATATTTCCAAGTGATTTCTTGGAGAAATCAGGGGTGGTAATTTGAGGGCAGCAGGTGAAAAACATTCCTAAGAAACCTTATAGTACTTTATCACTAAACATACAAATGAAATTCATAACTTACCTTGGTATTTTCTTCCAATTTAGTTTTATGAGCAGCAGGTGGTATTTTACCCCCCATGCTTGAGGAAGATGAGAAAAAAATATATTTAGAAAACTAAAATTAAATGTGCACCTTTCCCATTCTATTTAATGTGATAGGTATCAAAAAGAATCTTCAATTACTCAGTATCTTTGACACTGATAATGAAAAATGGCTCCTGTGTACCAATCACTAAATCATTACACAATCCAAAACACTAAGCATGCAATTCAGCAGAGTGAAGGGATTTAATGATAAGGAACAAGCATACAAACAGGACAAAATTCTTTAAAAATAACTTTTCAAAAGAACATAATAATCAAATATGAGTTCTTTTCAGTTAAATTTTAATGAAGACACTAGGATTCTTAAACTAAGTAAGTTTCAAAATGCAGCATTCCAGAATGTATTTAGGGTGACATCCAAACACAGTCCTAACAGTTTAATTCATGTTAAAACCTTGGGAGAGTATGGCAAAAACCACTGCAATATTGTAAAGTAACTGGCCTCCAATTAAAAAAAAAAACAAAAAAAAACCTTGGAAGGTAACAGTCCTGCCAAGTAATGTAGTAAACAAAATCTAACCCTAAGGAAAGATCAGACAAACCCAAATTGAGATAAGTTCTATAAAACAACTGGCTCATAATATTAAAAATTGCCAAGGTCATGAAAATCAGTAGGACTGAAGTACTATTTCAGAACAAAGAGACATGACGACAAAGCGCAACATGTCATTCTGCAGACTAGATAATATTAATGCATCAGCTTCCTGAGCTGACGACTGCACTGCAAAGGACAGTCCTTGTTTGTAGAAAACACACAAATGGCACTGGGGACAGTGTTGGAAATAGTTCAGGAAAAAAGTTCTTCATACTACACTTGCATTCTGTTTGCAAGCTAGAAACAGTTTCCAAAAAATTTAACACTTGGGAGGAAAACCCAAGAGGGTTTATTCATAAACTAGATTTAGAATTTCTCACACTCCAAATTCTAGTTAACTACTGGAAGGTAACACCCATTTATAGGTACACAAGTTTTATTTTATGCTTCCAAGATTGAAAACAAGCTAGTTCCCTGTCAAAATTGCAAACTGGACTTTGTCAATACAGGCGTTTACGTAGGACTAGTGCAGAGACCTTCTCATGTGGGATCACAGAAGACTTCAGTCATAATTCTCTTTGGTAACATTCAGTCTACTCTGCTATAGTTACTGACACACATGTACAAAAAACTGGGTGCTATATTCTAAATTCACTGACAGTACAAATGCATTCGGTTCACTTCATTTAAAATATTTGCTGAAACAAAAGTTTACTATATAGCACAGAGAACTACTGGAAAAGGAAATGGCAACCCACTCCAGTATTCTTGCCTGGAGAATCCCATGGACAGAGGAGCCTGAAGGGCCACAGTCCATGAGGTCATGAAGAGTCAGACACGACCAAGAAACTAACACATAATGGAAAATAATTTTAAAATATATGTATAACTGAATCACCTTGCTGCGCACCTGAAACTGTATTTCAATAAAATATATATATTTTTTAAAAAGACAAAAAAAGAGTATTTGCTGAAGAGCAACAGTCCATGTATTGTGCTGGAGACCAGAATACAAAGATACTCCCTTTTATCTTAAATTACCATAAAATTAAAGGATAAAAAGCACCTACAAGATAGAATGTAGACCGAGTTGTCAAATAGGAGAAAACAGCATCAGAAAACACTTCTGCCTCTAGAGAAACAAAAATATTCCAAAACATATTTCTGGGAAAGAATGTAGCCTCCCCAATTCCCACTAGCTACCGAGCCAAAATTTTTTTCTTCGTATTTCTATGTCCAGTATATTAAACTTATAAATTCTTAAAACTAAATGAAGTTTAAAGGTATAAATAATGGTAGAAATTATGGCAAATAAGCAAAGAGACTGTCTAAGCCCCGGTATCCATGACTAATTTAGTACTGGAGTGGAGGAAAACCTGAAATGGAAACCTAAAGTAGCATTAGGTTTAGGAATATTCTTAGACCTTCCAAGTCTCCACATTCAGCCCAATCTACTATAACCTTGGACTGCTTTAAGAAGGCTGATATGAAAGCAGAAAAGAGAGGAATTAAAACACTTCAGAGACCACAACCATTTAAGTTTAAATTTAGATGGAAACAAATAACAAAAGCTTGTAGGTTAGTACCTCAACTGAACGTTTGTTCAGAATCAGGTGTGTTCAGAATCAGAAAAAAGACCCTTCGTTCCACACTTAAGCCAACAATTTAGTCTACCAAAAGAAAAATGTAAAAAGAACCAGAAAGAAAAACTGGAATTACCTATGGGAAACATTCAAGTAAGACACAAGGTTATTTTTTTTTTAAACGACACCTTAAGAGTATTTTTCAGACCTTAAATCAGAATTCTCTTACACAGCGACCAGCTCTCCGGGATAAGTTACAACAATGTTCTCAGATATGTTTTAACTTTTCTCCAGGGTCCTCTCTACCCCTCTAGTGGTGGCACAAACCATGTATCCACTGGGTATACGGTTCACTTTTGATGCCAGTGCTTGCTTTCTGCAGTATAGGTCCCCCTTTCCTGCAATTTTAAGAACTTGGACTAATTGTAGGCTCCTTCCTCTAAAGAATGGATAATAAGAGGAAAGGACACAAATACCTTAAGTGACACTTTCGGATCAAGTTATGCAATAAACAACTAAAATCTAGATCTCAGTTTCTAGTCCTGAAAATCTAACTGCAACTCTTATGGGCTTTTTTCTGTCAAAAAGGAGAATTTGCAAAATAGTATTCTTACCTGTTAACAATTGTTACTAAACTACTACAGTAACTAACTTTAAGTGTGCTCAGAATTTTACATAAATATCAGGAGCAGAAATCTTACAGTAGCGAGAAAACTGGTATGGGTAAACAAGTACTGAGAAACTGAAACAGAAAAAAAAAAAGACTATCCCACCACAAACAACGTTGATGGATTTGAACTTAAATCTCTTCATTACAACAAGCTCATTGGAAGAATTAGTCTTTCAAATGTTGGCTAATCGTTGGTGCATCTTTCCCTATAAAAATCTTACTGAAGCAAACAGATCAGTGTTTAGGGTAGTACCTTTTAAGGGTCTCGTTTCTTTGTACTGTCGCTACGTATCACCGTGAGATGCAATTTTGTATGTCATCTCTTTCAAATTCCTCACCAGAGGTATTGATTTTAAAAAATGATCTCGGGGAAGGGTTCCCTTTCTTCCTTAAGTTCCCCTCCAAAACGCAGAATACTAACCTCTAAATATCAAAACGAGTTTCTGTGTTTATTCATTTGTATTACTCAATAGACTGTTCTCATACTGTTTCATAGCTAGCATCTGGCACAATGCCTGTTCAATTAATTTCACGCTCGTAGCGACGTACTCTGGAGTTACAGATAACAAGAACAGACGGTGTTAACAAGCGGGTTCTTAAAAAATCATTTTTTTTACAGTGTTTGAAGTGATGGAACTGCCACTACCAAAGGACAAGAAGTGATTCACAAAATAACTCTACGCACTTAGAATCGTAATCGCATAGTTATCACTTGAACCGTAACTTATTAACCATACTAATTTTTAAGAGCATAGTGCGTGAAGAGTTGCTTTGTGTTACTGCGACCTCAACAGGACACCAGAGACGGCAAGAAAAACAACTCCACGCTAAAGAGCCGTCTTGCGGCCCTCCCCCCTCCCCGCCTCACGTCTACAGTGTCCAGGTCCCCGCAACACTCCGCATCTCCGTATGTCGACGAAGACACACCCCTGGCCACCTCAGGGTGCAGGGAACCCAGCTCTGCCATTTCTTTCCGTGCCTCTGAACCATCTAAGCGTCCCGATCCTCCATTAGCCCCTCGAGGTGGCCTCCAGGGAGCGAGCCCCGCCGCCGAGCTCCCCGCTCCTCCACTCCGCGCCAGCTCGGGGCCCAGCACCCGCTCCGGCCGTCCCTCTTCCCTCCCCCCAACGGTCCTCAGGCCCGGGTCTCACCTCTCCACCCACTCCCTCAGGAAGCGCATTTCCTCGGTGTGCAGAACGCTCGGGTCCTGCTTACACATTTTCACGAAGGCTCGAAGCTCGCTCACTTTGCGGGGGTCCATAGTTTAGCAGTGGCGGGAGGCGGCGGGCGCGGCGAGGGCGGCGGCCCGATTCCAGGCCCGGGCGCTACTTCAGCGTGACCGCGTAAAGGGGGCGGCTGCCGCGAGGCAGAACAGACTAGAACCTCCCCGGCCGCTGGCTCCGCCCACCCAACGGTCTCGTGACCCCGGGTCCTTCGCATGTTCATTCCTACTCCCTCTGCCGCTGCCCTGCGCACTGCTCAGAACCTTCTAGAAGCGTGGCTGTTCGTGCTGTTGCCTGCCTCTCCATACACTCATTCTTATATTAACTCAAGAACCGGTGCTCTAGACGGATCATCCTCCTATCCGGTGCTTTCAAGGAGGCGGAAGCTGTTAGCCTCTGTGGGGAGTCATTTAGAATAGAATAGTCTCTTGAGTGTGACCGTTAAATAGAACATGATGCCATGACGCCACCAAGATGGCCCTCCGGCCGGAGCGTCCCTCACAGATCCGGGCGTGACGTAAACATACTGCGCCGCTGTGGGAGGAAAGCCCGGCGAGCGGCGCCGGCCGGAAGGGGAGGGGCGCCTGGCCAGGTTTCCTGGCGACGCAGCCCTGCTGGCGACCGCTTCTCCGGCAGGTTTCCTCGTTTCCCTCCTGGCGTGGCAGTTATGCGTTGGCTATTCTCTGCAACTAGGCTTGTTCCCGCGGTAGCAAGCGCCCGCAACCTCTCAGGTTAGACTTAACCTCCCACAGTGTCCCCTCCGGAGCTTGCTCTGCGAAGCCTGAGGCGCGCCAAGCGGGATCTAAGTTGGTCTCAGGCGACCCCTGCTTCGGCGGACCGTTCTACCGGGACTTCCACGCCCAAACCCTTTGTGCACTCCTCGAATTTCTTCTCTTCCTCCTACTGCCCCTGACAAAGGGTGGGCCCGGTGTTCTCTCTCCCGTTGAGGCATTCTGGGAGTTGAAATGCATGCAGAGAGAAAAGGGTGTGCTGTCTTCCCCGAGGGGCTAAGTCATGCGGACTCAAGAAACTTGTGTCTGTTATCACACTTGTTCTGGTGACAAGGTGTCTCGCATCAGGTAGCTCTTGTTAGGATAACCTAGTAAGTTTAGGATAACTTAAAATCGTATTTTCGTGTTTTCAAAGAGTTGACGTGAGAGCTGGCTCTCACGAAATGGACGTGAAACGTTACGTTTAATAATACAAATCCTTTGAGTAGTTCCTCTTGGAAGAGGTAATGTTTGGAAATACTCCTGAAGCTTTTTATGTCGGAAAGTTTTGCTTGTAAAGGCAAGGTAGAGTATTCTGGGAATATGTGGGGGGGGGGGGTATTTTTACGGTGTATTATATCGTGAGGAATTTATGCAATGAACATGAAAACTTGTTCAGTGAAGGTTGAATCATCTGCCTTTCAAGCAGATCTGCCATTGAATCATATTTTAGTTTTTGGGGGCGATAGATGAATAATGTGTGCATCAGAGCATGTGGTCTGTGACACCAAAACCGTGTCTTGGCATTTATTTATTGTGTTGCTATACTTGAATTTGGACTTCCCTGGTGGCTCAGACGGTAAAGCGTCTGTCTACAATGCGGGAGACCCGGGTTCGATCCCTGGGTCGGGAAGATCCCCTGGAGAAGGAAATGGCAATCTACTCCGGTACTATTGCCTGGAAAATCCCATGGACAGAGGAGCCTGGTAGGCTACAGTCCATGGGGCCACAAAGAGTCGGACACGACTGAGCGACTTCACTTTCATACTTGAATTTATTGACAGTGGGATGGTGATTATAGCAAGACTTACTCCTAACTCTAAAATATGAAAATAAAAAGTAATAATTGTTCAGTGCACAGAACTTGCTCTTTGCTTCTAATAGCTAGGCTGCAGAAATCTGTCCCGAGATCATCGAGAGTAGGTGAATAGATACGCTGTTAGTCAGTCTTGAACACAAAGGCCATAGCTTATGATTTAGAGCTGGAACCACTGATTTACTTGTGACTTTTCTTTTTTTGTATTTGTTGAGGCTTTGTGTGAAACCTGATTAATCAAGGTTTAGGACAAGGTACTGAATTACACCAGGGCTTCCATGGTGGCTCAGCTGGTAAAGAATCCACCTGCAATGCAGGAGACCTGGGTTCAATCCCTAGGTTGGGAAGATCCCCTGGAAAAGGGAAAGGCTGGCCACCCACTTCAGTATTCTGTCCTGGAGAATTCCATGGACTGTATAGTACATGGGGTCGCAAAGAGTTGAACACTACTGAGTGACTGTAGTTTAAGTTTTTAGTTTACTGGATTATACACACTAAGATCTTTGAAAAATGTGTTTATCATTCTTCATTTTGCCTCAGTAGAATAAGTAAATTTAACTACCTCTTCTATTAATATCATAATATACATATATAGGGGAATTCCCTGGTAGCTCAGTGAAGAATCTGCCTGCAGTTCAGGAGAGCTGGGTTCAATCCCCGGGTCGGGAAGATCCCCTGGAGAAGGAAATGGCAACCCACTCCAGTATTCTTGGCCTGGAAAATCCGATGGCCAGAGGAGCCTGCCGGGCTGCAGTCCATGGGGTCTTAAGACCATGGGGTCTCAGTTGACTTAGCAACTAAACCACCACCATACATATATAGGCTTTCTGAATGAATGATCTCATCGGATCTTCACAAGTCCAGTAAGTTAGAGCAAATAGTTTACTGATAGAGAACTGAAACTAACACAGTATCACAAGTAGCAAATCAGGAGTGTTTTGTGATTTGCCATATAGTCCTTTTCCTGTTATACTTGTGCTAGGTCTTACTCTAGCTTAGTAGAGTTCTTTGGGAACTTTTTTTGAGCCAGAATAACTTGAGTCAATAACTTTTGAGTTAGGGAGTCATTCTGGACGAATCTCTACTTGCCTAGAGTTACAGTCTAGTCAGATGATAGAGAAGCAACAAATGAGAATATAGCAAAGGATGGTGATTAGAGTCTTGACTCAAGTGACATGGGAGCTCAAGAAAGGCAATATTGTCAAGTGGCCAAGTTGTATCTGACTCTTGGCAACCGGATCTTAGTTCCCCAGCTGCTCCCTGCAGTGGAAGTGTGAAGTCTTAACCACTGGACGGCCAGGCACGTCCTACTTACAGCTGCCATAGTGGGCCTGTTTAAGTGTGTCGGAGTATGTCACTCTTCTCCTCAGGGCCTCCAGTGGCTTCCTGTCCCAAATGTTATACCGTAGTTTATACTGTGATCTGGAAGTCATTGCATACTATGGACTTCTGTCACCTTTCATACTTCACCTGATTGCTCTCAGAAAGGGCGACGTGGATCTCCTCCACGTTCCTCATGCACCTTATACAACATGCTTTAGGGACATTGGACTTGCTAGTCCTGCTACCTGGAATCCTCTTTGACCAAATATCCACATGGCTGACTCCTTCATTTCATTGAGATCTTTTCTCACGTGTAACCATCATTTCACCCTGGCTACCTTGGCTGAAATGTCAACGCTCTTGCTCCGAAACTTCTATGTCCTTCCCCTGATTTTTTTTACTTACACCTATGACTAACATATTTTACTTAGTATTTGTTTATTGTCTCTCTCCAGTCTAAGCTCTGTGACAGCTAAAAGTTTTTTGTTTGTTCATTATTGTATCCCAGATACCTAGGATACTACCTCACAAATGGTGGGTACTCAAAAAATACCATTGAATGAGTGAAAGAATAAAAATAATAGGATGAAAGCAGTGTATTTTGAAAATGAAATAATTACAGGAAGCTAAGAAGTAATTGTGTTGAAATTAAATTCATTTAAAGGAAGCAAATACATAAAAACATTGAGCTCAAACCAGTTGCTGAATATCTGATATATCTGTAACTCTGAAACTCATCTGTTTTTCTTCCATCATAAGCCTAGGTTGCGATGGCTAAAGCTGGTATCTTAGAGTAATGTATTTTTATATCCTGTGTACATACTCAAAAAATTAGAAAGTTTCCCATCTAGTATAAGTCACTGATGGCCACCCATGCATGATACAGCCACATTGCTCTGTGAAGAACCCAGGATAAGTCTGGCTTTAAAAGAAAAAAAAAAAAAAATGTGTTAAAATACGTGCATGCATGCTGTCTCTTCAGTTGTGTCTGACTCTGCGACCCTACAGACTGTAGCCCACCAGGCCCCTCTGTCCATAGGATTCTCCAGGCAAGAATACCGGAGTGGGTTGCCGTTCCCTTTTCCAGGGGATCTTCCCCACCCAGGGATCAAATCTGCATCTCTTAGGTCTCCTGCATTGACAGCTGAGTTCTTGACCACTAGCACCACCTGGGAAGCCCGGTAGCCAGTTAAAAGTCTGTCTGCTGCTGCTGCTAAGTCACTTCAGTCGTGTCTGACTCTTCGCGAGCCCATGGACTGGGTTTCCAGGCTCTTCCATCCATGGGATTTTCCAGGCAGGAGTACTGGAGTGGGTTGCCATTGCCTTCTGCATGTAAAATACATGTAACATCAAATTTACCATGTTAATAATTTTTAAATAAACAGTTGTGAAAAGATCTCCAGAACTTTTTCATCTTGCAAATTTAAATCTGTATCCACTAACAGTGCTGTCTCCTCCTCCCTGCAGCCCCAGTAACCGTATTTCCACTTTTCTATTGCCATAAATTTGACTGTAGATACCTCGTATAAGTAGAATCATAATGTCTCAAAGTTCATCCATGTTGTCACATGTGACAAGGTTTCCTTACTTTTTGAGGCTGAATTCAGAATCTGTGTATGCCTATATGTATAAATATTTATCCATCCATCTGTCAATTGACATTTGGACTGGCTCCACCTCTTGGCTTTTGTGAATAAGTGTGCTATGAACATAGGCGTCCAGATATAAGTGTAGCTATTTTTAACTTAAAATGCTTTTATATGTTCATTTTTATAGTGTCTTAAGTTGTGTCTGAAGTGCTCTGTGATCACTGAAAAAAGTCATCTCGTTAATAACTATGTAGACTGAACCCATGTGTTTTAATACATTTTTAGCTGCTAATGCTTTATGTATGTCAGAAGTCTGTAAAGTAGCTTTAATTAGATCAAAGGAATGATTATAGATTATAGACTTGACTAAAGAAAAGCTTCATAATATATAAGCATGTATATGATATATATAATATATAAGCATTGCAGGCAGATTCTTTACCATATGAGCCATAAGGGAAACCCAAGAATACTGGAGTGGGTAGCCTATCCCTTGGGCTTCCCTGGTGGCTCAGAGATTAAAGCGTCTGCCTGCAATGCGGGAGACCTGGGTTCGATCCCTGGGTCGGGAAGATCCCCTGGAGAAGGAAATGGCAACCCACTCCAGTATTCTTGCCTGGAGAATCCCATGGACAGAGGAGCCTGTTGGGCTACAGTCCATGGGGTCGCAGAGTCGGACACGACTGAGCGACTTCACTCACTCTCTCACTCAACCGGGGTCTCCTGCATTGCAGGTGGATCAGCTATGAGGGAAGCCCATATAAGCATTTATCTCAAAAACTAAAAGTAAAATGTTGCTGTTTTCTGAACTCTTAATATCACTGTTACCACAATTCATCTTTTTCTAACAAATCTAATCCAAACGACCACTCATCAGATGTCTGCAATCCTGCTAAGCACGTTAAAAACATAATCTTAGTGTAGTATTAAATATTATCTACAAAACTAACAGAAACACACACAGAGTTGTGTTCAAATGTTATATGAACATAATGTGTCTGAAGAATCAATTTAACGATTCCTTTTAGTTGACTTCTTCTTCTGTACTTCTTTATGCTTCTTTTTTTTCCTCTTACCACCTTCTTTGAATCCTGCTGAGAAAATAGAGGGATTCCAGTTGCTGGTGACCCAAGTTATACCCTGCTCATCATTGTTTGCATGTTTGTGGCTGCAGGACTTTGGTGAATAATTGTTAAATGACTGTCTTCTCCAACAACATTCTTCAGCAAAGCCCTCTTCATCTGCCACACCATTTAAAAGAAAGGACTTCAACTCACCGTCATCTTCATCTCTTTCTAGGTCATCCTCAATAATTCTTTTTGTATTGGTATTTCTGCCATTAACAATCTTACCTGAAGTTGTAACAGTAACGTAGTTGTCCATCCCACTATCATCAAATGCCAGGGAAGAAAATGAATAAAGTCCCTCATGGCCCAGTGAACCAAATGGTGTATATCTTATATCATATGAAGAAAATCTCTCAAAAACTGGGTATTCACTGGATGTATAGAAAAAGGATCTTGCACCTTTGTTTCTGCTTCCATAGGAGCTCCTTGAATTATTTAAAAGGTCTTCAAGTGAGTCTTCAAAGAAATGAAATGAAAATGGGTCCCTTTCACCAAAAATTTCTTTGAAGACATCATCTGGCTTACGGAATGTGAAGCCATATTCAGAAGAATCGTCGAAATCACTTCCACCTCCACCATTTAATCCTTCTTTGCCATATTTATCGTAAATGTCCCGTTTTTCATCATGTGATAATACCTCATATGCCTCAGCTACTTCTTTGAATTTTCTCTCGGCTTCTTCTTTGTTTTCTGGATTTTTGTCTGGGTGCCATTTAAGTGCTACTTTTCGATAAGCCTTTTTAATGTCCTCAGGTGAAGCATGTCTCTCCAATCCTAGAACTTCGTAGTAATCCACCATGTTTTTAACAGATGGTTGGAAAGGGCTGCTCTAGGGAGTGAGAACCGTAGTTTCCTCTCAGCTCAGGCTCTGCTGGTGCTGGTGGTAGAGGCAGTGACTGTAAATAGGTATTTTTACATTGAGGACCATGTTATTACCTTGGACCACTGCTAGGAGACATTAGGATACTGATTATGTGGCAGGCAGACTTACAAGCTTATGTCAGAGGGCTGCATTGTGGTGTCACTCCCGGCTTGGTGTAGGGACCAGACCTTCTAAATGGAGCTAGTCCAGAGTCAAACCAGACCATCCTTAACCCTCTGGACTGTTTTCTCCCATGTTTTCCTAGAAGCCTCAAACAGTGCCCCATAAACCAGTGGAACCTGTTGTAGTATGGCTGCAGCATGCCCCTTGCATAATATGACCTCTGGTTACTGAGCTTTAATAACCTACTTCTCAGTTCTTCCATGTTTTGGTTTGGAAAAATGAAGAATTTGTGAACTCTGAAAAAGTACTCAAGCAGTTGACATACTTATTTCAACCTTAGAAAGTCATTATATTGGTTTCCTGAGACTACCATAACAAATTAACACAAACATGTCTGCTTAAAACAGTAGAGGACTTCCCTGGTGGTCCAGTGGATAAGAATCCCCAGTGCAAGGAACATAGGTTCGATCCCTGGTCCAGGAAGATTCCACACGCAACGGAGCAACTAAGCCCATGTGCCACAACTGCTGAGCCCAAGTGCTACAACCACTGAAGCCTGTGCACGTCGAGCCCGTGCTCCGCAACGAGAAAAGCCACCCAGTGCGAAGCTCATGCACCACAACAGAGTAGCCCCCGCTCCACAACTGGAGAAAACCCGCACACAGCAACAAAGATCCAGCACAACCAAAATTTTTTAAAAATAAATACATTAAAAAAAAAACATAGAAATGCATTGTCTCACAGTTCTGGAGACCAGAAGCTTGACATCGTGTGTCAGCAGGGCTCCATTCCTTCCAAAGGCTCTAGGAGAGACTCCATCCTTTACGTCTCAGCTTCTGGTGGCTCTAGGTATTCCTTGGCTTGTGGCCACATCACTCCTATTTCTGCCTCCATGGTTACATTGCTTCCTTCTCTTCTGTCTCTCTTTTCCCTCTTGTAAGGACACAGGTCATTGGATTTAGGACTGACCCAGATAATGCAGGATGATCTTTTTATCTCAAGTTCCTTAATCTAGTTTTACATCTGCAGAAACCTTTCTTCCAAATTAACAGTCACAGGGTCTGGGGATTACAGCATAGACATATCTTTTGGGAGCTACCATGCAAAATATTGCAGTGATAAAACCATTTTAGGGCACTGAGACAAACTTTTTTAATGGAACAGGGATTAAAAATAACAATCACAGGAAGAATAGTATTCAGTGAAATTTAAATACATACACTGTCATTCCTTTATAATCCTTACTAGAACCTTTAACTTTGTGTAGACTTTCACATTTTGCTGCTGGAGTGATTGTATGTGCACAGGGAGATTGTATGGCACTAACTGTGTCATTGGGAATTTGGCAGAGAGGACTTACTGAGTGGCAGGGTGGAGGGGAAAGAGCAAAGATTTTGAAGTTAAAACTGAGTTTAAATCCTAGCTTTCTAAGTACTGCATGAGAAAGTGGAAGTGTTAGTTGCTCAGTCATGTCTGACTCTTGGTGACTCTGTGGACTATAGCCTGCAAGGCTCCTCTGTCCATGGAATTCTCCAGGCAAGAATACTGGAATGGGTTACCATTCCCTTCTCCAGGGGATCTTCCCAACCTGGGGATCGAACCCAGGTCTCCTGCATTGCAGGTAGACTATTTACCATATGAGCCAACATTGCCCAAATTACTTCAGAATCTAATTCCTTATTTGTTTTTTATTTTTTTTAAAGCGATAATGCCAACCTCGTGACAGTTAAAAATCTAATTCCTTAGTTTGGTGTACAAAGCCTTTAGGTGTCTGATCCTTATCTTGCCAATATTTTACTTTCCCTCCAGCAGCAGCACTGACCTGAAACTCTCTTTCCGTCCCTCTTCCCTTAGTAAGCACACACGCACATGTAAGCACGGTGTCTTCCATGCCTTCCCTTTCGTGTCTCATTCACGATACCTTCCCCTCCCCTTGTCGCTTTCACTTGACCAGTTCCTGCTCGGGTAGGGGCACCTGCTTCTGCAGCCCCACAGGAGCACCGTTTGTGCGCTTCTCTGTTCCCCAGAGCTCTGTGTCCTGTCTGTCACCGAGACAGCATTGTTTTAGTCTTGTGCTCTCAGAAACCTTGTGTATGAATCCACCACTGTGCTCACCATGTGGCATTGCTCTGTCTCACATCCGCTAGACTATATATTCTTTTAAGACCAGGGCAGATAGTCTTAACGTTATTCTTGTGTTTTTTCCAGCATGTGCCAGTCACACACTGAATAGATCTCATTGAATACTAGAGTATTGAACTCTAGTATTCAGTACTGGTATTGAAGCTTACTAGCTTCTTGTGTACTAACTGTGATTAAGCATTTTTCATACATTATTTCTTCTAGCTCTAACATTCCAAGATTAAATGAAATAGTATGTGCATATTTCCCCAGACTTCACATATTCTCAGTAAAAACATTCATTGTTTCTGAATTTTAGGGCAGAGCGTAACACTACTTCAATGAAATGCTTCCTTCCCCTTCCCTGCTTTTGTTTGTTTCCTTCTGTTCCCTTAGCTCCTTATTCATATGCTAATCATACTGTGTGTGTATATGCCTCTATTATGTAATAGTAGACTAAAGTCACTCAAGGTAAAAATAATCTTATTTCTATATCCCTGAGGCCCAACACAGGCTCTGGCTGGCTCAGAGGAAGGGCCATGCAAATATTGAAGGAGATACTGATTTGCATTTTTCTAAAGCAACCTACTGCTGGAGACAGATAAATGTGAATGTACTGTGAGGACTAGCTAGATGCACTGTTCCATTTCATCGTCCTTATTTCTCCTTCAGGATGCTTGTCATGTTCACGGCGAAGATACTCCCTGCAGCCCATCCCAGAGAGGAGGATTCCAAACCGATACTTAGGCCAGCCCAGCCCCTTTACACACCCACACCTCCTCAGACCAGGTAAGGCCTTTGAACTGTAATGACCGTCTCTCTCTTCAGATGCTTTGTCTAGAACCATGCCATCCAGTAGGATTTTTTAATTAATGTAAATTTAAATAGCTGTAGGGCTAATAGTACTGTTTAGACAGCACCATCTAGGGGAATAAATAGGATTAGGCTAAAATTCAAAAGTATAGTGAAAAAAATACGTATTTCAAGATGTTTTTAAAGAAACGTTTCCTAAAACATGATTTCTAGAACTGTGTTCTGACTATCGATTCATTGTGAACTGTATTAAAGACATGTTAGGAAACATTTTTCTTGAAAACATGAAATGCTCATTTCAGTATTAACAAAAATATTTCTATAGAGACTACACAAGATTTCCAGATGTGATTGTCCCAGCTTTGAGAGATGATAAAGATCATGCAAAAAGTTGATAAAAGTTTACTTCACTAATTTTTATAAATTGGTAAAGGTTTACCTCACTGATTTTTTTTTTCTACTTTAAGATTCCAATATTGCTGCTAGAAGATATGTCATTACTATTGTTCAGATTCATACCTAAGGTTTCTTTGTTTTGTTTTTTCAAAGAGACAGTTAAGTGATGAACTATGATGAATGAATATCATCCCAAAGAAGTAGATAGGATGAAACCAAATGCTTTGTAGAAAATGCAGTCAGGTTTTCCCAGGCTTCTGCCATGGGAAGTTAAATCTGTATTTACTGTGTAAGCCTAGATTATTAACACAATCTGAATTGCCTTTGGAAATATGTTGCTCTTTCACTATCTCCACTCAGTGAATGATACCAGTGTGTCTCTCAGTGAGGGCTTCCTGTTGCTGATTCTTCATCAGACTAGAGTTCCTGCTGGGAAGTCGGCTGAGACTCAGGAAATGCAGCTCACCACTGAAACACACAAGAAATCAGAGTTTTTCAAAGCTGTAAGGTAAGCTTTGTAGCAGTACAGTTGGTGCTGATTTAAATATTTCTCTATCCAGTCAACCTGCCTGTAGCTTCAGTTTGACATTAAGTTTTACCAGCTTTGAAAATTACTGATTTCTCGTGGTGAGATACTTTTACATGGTAAGCTGCATTTTCCAGGTCTTGAAACTAGTAATCATATCCTCAGGGTGATGGCCTCTGTGTCTAGACTGTTAATTCTGTTACGTGCATGGTAACTATGTAAAAAGTAAGTATGAATAAGTATACACATACAAGTTCATATGTTCATATAACTATGGGGAGAAAGGAATACACATCATAATCTTTATCCTCCTGGACAGTAAGGATCGGTGTAAGTAAGAAGGGATAGAAGTAGATGAAATTTGAAAAGAGAATTATCAGTGTGAAAGAAGCCATCACATACAGTTTCCAAAGTATTCATCACTTATCTTCCACCATGTAGAGATGCAGAACTTATCAAAGTGTTCAAATAATTGTGGGGTGTAGGAAAAGTCAGTTATTAAGAAAAATTAAAAGACATGAAATCCTTTTTTTAAAATCTCTTTTATAGACCTAAAGTCAGTTTGTTAGTTTGAAATATAAAATTATGTTTCTATGATATGTTTTGCTCCCAAAGGTTTCGTGTTCGGCATGTTTTCCCAATACTTGCCAGTACTTTAAACTTTTGGAAAACATCTCAGTCATTTTCCTAATTATTATACAAGTTCTACATATATTATAGGCAAATTAAAGAATGCAGATAAGCATAATTCTTTAAAAAAAATTACTCATAACTCCACCATTTAGAGAAAGCAACTGTTGCGATTTTAGCGTTCTTTTTCTAGACTTGTTTCTTACATAGAATTGTGTGTGCATATATACACACTCTATATACTGATCAATTATTTCCTTAAAATAAATTCTTAGTGGAACTCCCCAGGCAGTCCAGTGATTAGGACTCAGTACTTTGACTGCGGCAGCCCAGGTTCAGTCCCTGGTCGGGGAATTAAGATCCCACAAGCCATTTGGCAAAAAAAGAAAAACCCCAAATTCTTAGAAGTGAAATTACTGGATCAACACCTGAATTTTGAATTTCCCTGGATTTCTTTTGGCCACACCTGTGCATTTCCTGAAGCAACAGTAACTTGGAAGATATCAGCAGAAAGACGTGGGAGATAAAGGAGTTCTGTGTTGGCTGTGCTTACTACTGCTTTGCTGCTGCTGCTGCTGCTAAGTCGCTCAGTCGTGTCCGACTCTTAGCGACCCCACGGACTGCAGCTGACCAGGCTCCTCCGTCCATGGGATTTTCCAGGCTGAGTACTGGAAAGAGTACTGGAGTGGGGTGCCATTGCCTTCTCCGTACTACTGCTTTAGATGGAAATAAAGAGTCAGATTCACCCCCCCCAGTGATTTTTAAAACTTGTCCTTTGCTTAAAGAAGTCAGCATTATAGGCTATTTCTTCTTTTTATGACACTGCCATCTCTGTGTTAAGAACCATGTATGTAGAGACAGAAATGTCAGTTCATCCTCCTTGATCATTAACATGCCTTCTACTTAGTATCTATCACCAGGAAGAAAAGGGATTCCATGAAGGAAGGCAAGTGGCATTCTGAGCTAAATACCATTATGAACCATGAGTCTACTTTTACAGTATCTGTACAGGAAAGACACTTAGATAGTTCCTTGACATTGCAAGGTGTGTAGCTTCATCAACAGTTCCCTTCCAGAGGATAGGAAAAATTAGTGCCTAATTAAGTATTGTTTCCAAAAACCTATATTTCTAACATTTTTATGTTCCTAAGCAAAATTAATTTTGGAATATGTGATATAGTTTAGAGCTTAAAAAGGGGTTATTCAAAGAGTTGGGCTTATCAGAATGACTTGTCTGACCTATGCAGAACCACTTCTTGGTTTTCTTTCAACTACAGCAATGATTAGATTCACTGGGACATAATCAGAACACAACTGTGTGGCCCAGAACTTGAGGGAATGCCTTTACCATGAACTTTTTTGTCCCTTATCATCAAATAATGGCTAAGACTGTACGGTTATTGTTAAGTGTAATATTTAAAATGATGAAAGGTTCTAGAGTGGATTATACATAATCATTCCCAAATCTTCTTGCTTGAAAGTTTCAAAACCAGTTAGTTATCATCTTTAGTTTAGCGATAGTTTAGTTGTAGTTCTGCCTTAACCAAGGGGTGTATTTTTTTTTTTTTTTAAGTTTTGTTAAACATGGTTGACTTTAATAGTATCTAAAAGATCAAGATTTATTTCAGTGGGGTGAGATTTTTATACTATTATGGATAGTACAGAAACACCTTTGTGCATATTTCTTGTCCATATCAAGAAATTCTCTGGGGTAAAGATTAGCATGAATCTACCCCAGGAAAGGATTGGAAATCTTCTAAAGAACTGAATAATAAAAGTCTCCTGAATCACTCAAAACTCATTCTTGTCATTGTGCAAGAAAGCCAGATAATTTGGGGCTTTCATGTAAAAACAATTACTTTTATAAGGATAATGATTGTCCCTATACCTACATACAACAATATAACTCATACCCCATTCAAGATATAGAACATTGCCATCACCCTAGAAGGTCCTCGCAAACCCTTCTAGTCAATCCCACCTCCATCCTTAACCACTGGCCTCGTTTCTATCAGCATGATCGTTCTGCCTGTTCTTGAGTTTTGTGTAAGTGAAATCATACAGTATGAACCCTTTTTCTCTGGCTTGTTTTGCTCAGTATATGCAAATAAAATCCATTTAGAGATTTTTTCAATTATTTGGTCATTTCATTTTTTCAGAGACATCTATGTTTTACGTTGTAAAGGAAATGTTTGTTAACTTTTTCATTATCCCCGTTTTCCAACTATATAGTAATAGATCATTCTATGCACTTCTTTCTTATTACACAATAAAAGCTACCTAATATTAAACAGAATTCAGGGACACTTCTTCAAATCAGACCATATTAAAATCTTAACCTAGGGACTTCCCTGGCAGTTCAGTGGTTAAGACTCCTCTCTTCCACTGCAGGGGGCACAGGTAGGGGAACTAAGAACCCACATGCCACAAGGCACAGCCAGAAAAGAAAAAACTCCTAACCTAGTTCATTTCAGGAAGTAATTAAAATGCATACCTAGATTGTAGCAAAGACTTGCATCTTTTCCATCCATATTCAGTCTTCATAAAACTCCTCTCTGGGTTTTCTGCCTGGCTGATAATATATGAAGAACATTTTTCTTATTGTCTTCAGAGGCCCAGTTCTCGATATCCTGAAAGAGCTTTTCTTCTTGGCAGCCGACTCTCAAGATTGATTATGAGACTTTGCTATTTAGAGTCCAGATTGTGACATCTAGGCACTTGATTGGCTAAATAAGCTTGTTCGGGTAGCCCCTCTCTCCTTAATTTACTTCAAGTGACAAAATACTGACTGTTGTGCCTTTTAATACTTTACAGTTTGATGAAATTACCCATAAAGTCTATTCAGATACCATTTTATCTGAAGAAATTCATTGACTATAATGGTTAGTTCTATGACCAAAGGTCATAATAACTGTCAGGTTTACCTGTAGAGTTAAAGTTCATTGCTTTATCACACTTTTACCCCCTCCTTCAATTGATAAGAAAAGGTATGTTTTTCCTTGGATAATTTTTCTGTTGTGACCAAGAGTTCCTTGAAATTTCAGAAGTTTAGAAGCATTTAGTTAATAGTCACTCTATAGTGTTTATAATTAGTAAGCTTGGGGAAATGTAGCCAGTGTTTTAAATATTTCTCACATAGTCATTTGTATGAAATTACATTCAAATGATGAATGCTTGAAGGATGTGAAAGATGGTTTTGCAATCCTGCTTTGATTTTTAAATAATTTTTATCTTTTTTCAGAATAATGAAAATGAGATAACACATTCATTAATTAAAATCATTAATACTGTGAGTTTTCTTTCAAAAAATTTTTTAAAAACAAAATGAATTGATTTTTTAAGTTTAGTTTTATTACATGGACTAAGGCTGTGAAATAACCAAAAGTAAAGCACAGGAAAGGGACAAAAGTAAAACAAAAAAGGGAAAAGTTAGATAATTCACTTGTTATAAGCAGCCTCTGCTTTTAGGAAAGAGTATGTGCTGTTTGTGGTAAACTGGGAAATTTCCAATATTGAGTAACAGCAACAGAATTAACATGAATAATTATCAGGGAGATAAATAGTTAAGCTATTCTTAGGCTCTGGTACAAAGTTCAGTATTCTGCGGTGTAGCCCTAGGGTACTCTTAGCCAACTTAATCCTGAGAAAAAGAAATGTGCTATGAGCTCTTCTAGGACCAGCTCTGTTGCTTTGCCAATTCAAATTGTCATAAGACCCCTCATTTATCTATCTTGTTTCTCCCCAGTTTCGTTAATAAAAATGTCAGTGTTTCTATTGTAGGTAAATAAAAGTTAAAAATTATTAATGGGATACAGCTACAGGTAGAACAACTAGACACTTCCCAAGTAAGCAGAAACAACTGAGCTGCACGTACTGGACATGAGTACTAGGAAAACTCGAAGAACTTTGATCCACCAGTTTCTCTCCTGGGGCTATCCCACAGAAATCAAAGCACCAGTGTGCATAGCGCATGAAGGCACCCTATGGATAAGTATAAAGATATTTATTATGATAGCAGAAAGTTATATGAATGCCCAGCAGTAGGGAAATTAATCAGGAAATTATGATACAGTGCCCCAAGAAATAATATGGAGACATCAAGCAGAATGAGTTGAAGTTATGCCAGATGAGTTGGTGGGAGGGATTTCTATGAGGTATTATTGTGTTAGAAAAGCAATGTGAAGAAAAGACTGTGTGGTGTCCCATTTTTGTAAAACACTAGGGACTCATAAAACCCTGAATGCAGGTAATTTGTATGCATTTATATGAATATTGAGAAAAACAGGAAAGGATATGATGTTGTTGTTCAGTCACTAAGTCCTGTTGTTGTTGTTTAGTTACTAAGTCGTGTCCGACTCTTTGTGATCCCCTGGACTGTAGCAGGCCAGGCTCCTCTGTCCTCCACTATCTCCCGGATTTTGCTCAGATTCATGTCCATAACTGCCTCCGCTCTTCTCCAATAGCATTTTTGACACCTTCCAACCTGGGGGGGGCGCTCATCTTCCAGTGTCGTATCTTTTTAAAAAGCCTTTTCATACTGTTCATGGGGTTCTCACAGCAAGAATACTGGAGCAACTTGCCATTCCCTTCTCCAATAAACCACGTTTTGTCAGAGCTCTTCATTATGACCATCTATCTTGGGTAGCCCTGCACAGCATGGCTCATAGCTTCATTGAGTTATGCAAGCTCCTTCCCCCATGACAAGGCTGTGATCCATAAAGGGGAAGTTTACTTACTAGAATACAAACCATGGGGGCTCTAATGTGAGTAGAAGGAGGGAAGGGGAATGAGGGCTCAAATAATGAAGAAATGGTGGGGGGCAGTATGGTGTGACTACATTTATACACAACTATAAGATGTATGTATGGAAAAGAAATAGCTAATTTTTTAAAAAGTGGATCAAAGGAACAAATGAGCATGAACAGGGTTAATTAAGAAAGTGTTTTGAATGAGAAGGGTCTAAAAGCAAACATCTTGAGCTTCAAGTCTTGGAGTGGAATTGCTTTGGAAGGAGAAGAAATTTTAGAAAAGGGGCACATTGTAAGCAAGGTAATAGGGAAAGAACAAGTTGGACTTGAGACTTAGAAGTAATTAATTTCACAATAATTGAAGGAATACTAAGAAAAAAGTTTAAGTCTCCAAAGACCACATATTGTGTAATTTCATTTATATGAAATCTCTATAATAGACAAATCCATAGAGACGGAAAATAGCGGTTGTCAAAGGCTGGGGTGGATTCAGAGGAAACAGAATGATTGCTAATTGGTGTGGGGCTTCTTTTTGGAGTGATGAAGTTTTCTCAAATTGTTTTGGGTAATGGTTGCACAAATCTGTGAATATACCAAAAAGCATTGAATTCTATACTTGTACGTGGGTGAATTGTATGGTATGAAAATATCTCAGTAAAGCTGTTACCAAAAGTGTTGGCCAGATAAGTTGAAGTTACCTGGTAGAGAACATTAATATGTTAATATTAAATGTAAGTGTCAAAATAGCTTAATTGTTTGAATTTGATCTAATGGACAATAGAAAACCCTTATAGGTTATGAGTATGGAGTGGACCGTCCATGGTGTCCCTTTTTTAGCCTCTTTATCTTTTTATTTGAGATTTTAATTGTAAGAGTATATACTCACTGAAGCAAAATTCAAATAATATAAAAATCATGTTAGAGAATTTCAGTTTATCTCATTCCCCATAGGTTACCACTATAAAAATTGTGATTCTTTTCCAAATTTTTCTAAATTCTTTTTTTCCTCTCTCCTTTAATTTTTTTTTTAAATAATGGGAACATATTGTCCATCTTGATATTTCACTTCTTATATACAGCAGTGTTTCATGGCCATTTTCTCATACTTGCATATGGAGACTGGCTACCACAGGGAATAATAATTAGTTTCCCACATCACAAAGTCATTGTGAAGATTAAATAAGTTGATTGTTGTTGTTCAGTTACTAAGTCATGTCCAACTCTTTGTGACCCCATTGAACTGTAGCCCACCAGGTTCCTCTGTCCATGGGATTTTCCAGGCAAGAATACTGAAACGGGTTGCCATTTCCTTTTCCAAGGGATCTTCCCAACCCAGGGATTGAACCTGCATCTCCTGCATTATCAGGTGGATTCTTTACCACTGAGCCATCAGGGAAGCCCAAAAAGTTGATACATGTAAATAATTAGAATAGTACAGACACATAGTAAGCATTCAGTAAGCATTAGATGTTGTTTTACTCTTAATATTGTTAAGTGCAGGCTTAGGAAAGAACTGTTTTAGTAGTTCTTTTGTTTGAGAACCTGAAGTGAAAGCAGGCATAATTTCCATTCACAAGTGAAGCATTCACGCAGGCATCACTGGGCTAGTAGCCAGGCAGTCTTCTAGGTACTGGTATTAAGAACTAAGACATAACCCTTCAAAGGTTCTTAGAATGGGTTGTTTGGGTGAGCTTAAAGGAATCTGAGACTCTTGAAATTATATGTCAAAAGTTTGTATGTGCCTACACGGAGTTTAGTAAACAGAATAAATCCGTAGCTTTCAAAAGATTCTCTAGGACATCTTCAAGTCTTTAAGAACCACTTACTTTATCAGATTTGATTCTCATGACAACCCCAAGAGGTAGATAATATTACTAGAATTCAAAGCCCTGCTATATTCCAGTTGTTATTCTGGGCCCTGAGAATATAGCATTGGGCAAACAGACAAAATTCGATGTCTTCAAAGAACTTATATTCTTTTGGGGAAGTCTTACACAGAAAATGTGATCCTTCTCCTCACCTAGTATATTGAAACTTAAGGGCAACTTGGAATGTGTCCCTGAGAGTGCCTTCCGCATAATAATTAATAAATATTTGAGCGAATGAGTAAAAGAATGAACCAGAGAGCTGGAAAAGATCTTAAGGGGTCGTGATCCCAGTTTTCAGCAGGACCACATTTAACTATCATTTCTTCCAAATTTTTGCAATGGAATAGAAATTTGAAACCTGGGTTATCTCCTTAATTTTGCCATGTGCTGTGAGGAGATTGGGCATAAATTGCAGAAATGAACTTGAGTGTCTCCATCTAATATTAAACTATCTTAAATATCAATACTCTGCCACTATAGAAATGCAAAGCTTCACTGTTATCTGTCATTTCTAGGGGAGGTGACGCCAGGACTGTCCCAGGTGGAATATGCCCTTCGCAGACACAAACTAATGTCTCTGATCCACAAGGAAGCACAAGAGCAGAGTGGTACAGACCACACAGTGGTACTGCTGTCCAGCCCTACATACTACATGAGCAATGATATCCCCTATACTTTCCACCAAGACAACAATTTCCTGTACCTGTGTGGATTCCAGGAGCCCGATAGCATTCTGGTGCTTCAGAGCCTCCCTGGCAAGCAGTTACCAGCACACAAGGCCATGCTTTTTGTGCCTCGGAGAGACCCCAGTCGAGAACTTTGGGATGGCCCTCGATCTGGCACCGACGGAGCAATAGCTCTAACTGGAGTGGATGAAGCCTATACACTGGAGGAATTTCAACATCTTGTACCAAAGCTGAAAGGTAACAGATAGGAGCAGAACTCAAATCACAGGCCAGGTTGAGACTAAGACCTTCTTGGCCATTTGTTCTTCATTTGCTAAAACTATTAGCATGGCAACATTTCCCTTGGCACTGTGAAAGAATATAAAGCTTTTCCATAAGACTTTAAGGATTTCATTTATTCGTTTGCTGAATCTTCATTAGATTATTTATTCACAGACTGTCTGTTCTAGTGTGAAATCCCAGAAAGAGGATTTTAATGTGGAGGATGGACATGGGCCACTCTTCAAGATAACTGACCAGTCTGTTGACGCTTGCCTACTTATCTTACCACTTTTGCAACTCTTCAAAAATGGGCAATATTCTCAAAGAATTATTTATCCTTCACCAGCAGCAGAAACACCTGGTGATGCATTATAGAAATAACAAATGCAGACTAGACACTGGAAGTGTAAAATCTGTGGCCCCCACTTCATACCTCCTATCAGAATCTGCATTTTAACAAGATTCTCCAGTGGTTCATGTACACAGTTGAGTTCATGCCCCTTGAAAAAATATCACTTTCTCTATGTTTATTCTGGTAGAATTGTGATCACTCAATGTTTTGAGATTCCTTTTCTAGAACTTTTCAGAATGTATACTACATTATAAACTATCCTTAGTGATTCTTATACATCTACAGCTCTAGGAAGTATTTAACTTTTTAAAGTGTCCAAAAGTCACTTAGAGCCAAATTTGGTAAATAAGATAGATGGTCAAGTTATAAAATACTGATTTTAGACAAAATAAGGTATTTGATTGTAAAATTTCAGTCTGATATTCTTGTAAGATATATAAACATTTCTGAAGTCATTTTCTAATTAAAAGAGGATTTCAAAATTGCTTCCAACAATCCTGGATTGAAAGTTTAAAATCTAAAAAGGTTTTAAAAGCCTAAAAAGGTTGGCCTATGATTTTATAAAATGACAGCAAATAGTCATGGTTGTTTTACTTTTTAAAAACTACAACAACTAAATTTTTGTTGAAAGTAAGATTAGAGTTTGACATGTAGTCTATATTTAAAATCGTTTTTATTTTAAAAGGTAAAAGTATTTTGGAGATTGTATCACTAATGCATACCCAATCAAAATTTTTAGGGCTTTTCCCCCCTCTTCTGTCCCAAGTGCATTGTATGAAACATAGAAATCTTCAGATTTAAATTGTTGGGAATACTACTCATAGGTTTCTGTCAGAAAATAAAAAAGGGGGGGAAACATAGAGACATGGTGTAAGTGGAAAAAATTTTCATGGTGTGCTTTATCTTACGTCTCGAGCAAAACTCAGCCATTTCCTTGGGTCTACAAAGTGGAAAGGTGAACTGTGGTGGTCTGTAATGAGAACACATGGCAGATGAAAGAGGACAGGTATTCTGGATGAATGTGGATTATCAGCAGTGAAACCCCCTCCCACCAGTACTGAGACTGAAACTCAGGGATGGAGCACTTTTAACCATGAGGTTGTGAGCTGAGTACTTTTTCTGTCCTCCTGTGTCCAGTTATTTAACAGTACCTCTAGCTGACTTATGTGTGGTGTGGAGAACAATTGTCACAGTTGTTCTTAAACAGTTAATAAATAATCAAAGCTTGAGTAAAGCTCTAGTTTCATCTATTGTCTTTACAAAAAAACACTGAGGTTTGAGGGCAGAAAAAGCCGTATATCCAGTCTCAGAATATCTTGCCATTTTCAGGAAGGGCCTTCCCAATAACTTATGACCCATTCCTTTAGATCCTGAGAGAGAGTGTTCAACCCTTGAGAGTTTATACTACACATTTAAAAATAATTTTGACTCTTCAGGTCTATGACAGGTGGTATTTCTTGTTGCTGTCTTATTTTAAATCTCTTTTAAGCTGAGACACATACACTGTGGTATGACTGGATGAGGCCTGCTCACAAACAACTCCACTGTGACTACATGCAGCAGCTGGCGGAGGTCAAAGCCAGGAGCAAGAATAAGGTTCGGGCTGTGCAGCAGCTGGTACAGCGCCTCAGGCTGATCAAATCTCCTGCAGAAATTGAACGGATGCAGGTTGCTGGGAAGCTGACATCACAGGTATGGTTCCTACGGAAGAATTTCTTCCCAAATTAAAAAGTCCAGCTTTTAGGGTTCAGTGGGCACCTGAGGTTGTGTACCCAGGGCAGTAGTCTTAACGGCACACGGACATATAGCTTCTGCTTTGATGTTTACCGAGTGCGTCTAGAGACTTGTGCAGTACTTAGGAAGGCAAATCAGATATCCTTCTTGTATCTTTTTATCCACGATCTTAGTTGTTTCTCTTTGGAACGACATAAGTTAATTCATTTTATTTCCTTTCCTTATCATAATTACAGTAATAGTGGCAGAGCTTATTAAAGTAGATTCATGGGACCTAAAATGACCATGCTTACGAATTATCAGTTTATTACAGGAGAAGGGCACAGTTTACCAACAGCATTAATGTGAGAATAGCTAACACAGCCAATGGCTGTCTCACAGCCGTGTCCAGAGAAGCTGAGTGCAGGCTCCTGCTGTCCTTCCCCAGTAAGGACCGGGCAGGGTGCATTTTCTCTGGGGCTCAGGAACCACAAATGCATGCATAGAACACCTCGGAACCAGGAAGCCCCAGGAATCTCAGCTAGGGATTTTTGGATTTTGGTCTCATTGGCATATTCCTGCTCTGTAACAGCTCTCACAGAGACCAAGTATAAACCTTTGATCTCATCAACATGGAGTAGATGACATTCTACCATCATATTGTGGTACCTCTTTTAAACCATCATCACAATTGATGACTGCATAATGTTCATTTAGATTATTATTAATCAGTGTTTTTCAAGTTCAACCTGTTAAATATTCCCACAGGTTGCTTCCCAACATAGCTCCTCTATAATAGATCTATCCTATGGCGTGAGAATCAGAAACAAACCCAAAAAACTAGCTTCATATAGTCAAACACAGAGCTCTCATCTCTTGTCCATTTTGAGAACGTATGTCGCTCTGGGAAGTGTGTTTGTTACGTTGGCTATTGTGTAGCTCTGTTTTAGGCTCATCAAAAGAGAAAGATTTCATCAGAGCCCTCCACCCCAAGGAGCTTCTGAGTCAAGACTAAGAGAAATAGTATTGTCTTGCTTTAAGCATCTCTTGAGGCACAAAATTATGTTAAATTTTCCCTTTTATGTCACCCGTTGATTGCTCCCTTGAAACTGTTTTCTGTAGTGGCTTCACCATTTGACATTTCTGCTAGCAGTATACAAGGGTTCCAATTTCTCTGCATCCTCACCAACACTTGTTTTTTGGTTTGGGCATTTTGTTCTGTTCGTTTGCTTTGATGATAGCCACCCTAATGGATGTGAAATGGTGTCTTGGGCTTCCTTGTTGGTCCAGTGGTTAAGAATCGTCCTTGCAGAAAAAAAAAAGAATCTGCCTTGCAATGCAGGGGACGTCGGTTCAATCAGTCCCTGGTCCAGGAAGATCCCACATGCTCCGGGGCAACTAAGCCAATGAACCATAACTACTGAGCCCATGCACCGCAACTGCAGAAACCTGGGCACCCTAGAGCCAGTGCTCGGCAACAAGAGAAGCCACTGCGATGAGTAGCCCTCACACCTCAACAAGATAGTAGCCCCACTCGCTGTAACTAGAGGAAGTCCACACGCAGCAAAGACTAGAGCAGCCGAAAATAAATAAATAACTTTCACACACACACACACAAAAGAAATGGTATCTCATTTTGGTTTTGACTAGCATTTTCCTAATCACTCATTGAGCATCTTTCTATGTGCTTATTGGACCTTTATATAACATCTTTGGAGACGTCCATTCAGCTCTTTTGCCTGTTTTCTAATAGAACTATTTATCTTTTTGCATTTTAGTTGCAGAGTTCTTTACATAGTATTCTGTGTACTAAACCTTACTAGATAAGGGTCTCTGATTTTTTTTTTTTTTTTTTTGTCCTCCATCAGACAGTTTGCCGTACTTGAATTATCTTAGTTGTAGCATGTCTCAAGCCTCACTGGTTCATTAACAGTGGCGCAAGTTGCTTTGGTTAGAGCTCCACCTGCTGCCCAAAGTGAGTGAGACTCGTCTGAAGAAGAGTGAGCTTTCTCAAACCAAAGCCATACCTGCCATCAGTTTGCGATTCCTTTCCAATCCATTATGCTAGCTGCTAAGGTTCAGATTCTATCTTTTTCAGATTCCACTGATTTAAAAGCCAGTACTACTTCAAACCAGCAGCGGTTTGGCAGTCACCCAAGCTCAAGAGTTTTATTTTCACCCCTCTTATCAGAATCATCCTTTTTCTTTCAAAATAATTCCTTAACTATGTATTTTAAGAATAATTCAAGTATGCTGGAACAATTGGGTGTCCACATGCGCAATAAAGATGTTGGACCCATACCTCACACCATATACAAAAATTAACTCAAAATAGATCAAACACCTAACCTCAAGAGCTACAAGTATATAAAGCTCCTAGAAGAAAATGCAGGGCTGAATCTTTATGAATTTGAATTTATTAGATATGACACCAAAATAAGCAACAAAAGAAAAATAAATAAATTGGATTTGATCAAAGTTGAAAATAGTTGTGTTTCAAAGGGCATTTTTTAAGAGTAAAAAGGTGACCTCCAGAATGGGAGAAAATGTTTGCAAGTCATATATCTGATAAAGGTCGAGTATTCAGAATATGTAAAGAATTCTTGCAACTCAAAAACAAAAAAGGAAATTCCATGATAGTCTAGAGGTTAGGACTCCACACTGTCACTGCTGAGGGTGATGGTGCAATCCCTGGTTGGGGAACTAAGATCCTGCAAGCCTCTTGGCACGGCCACCAGAACAAAAAGGACAGCCCAATTATAAAGTGAGTGAAGCTTGAATAGACATCTCTCCAAAGATAAACAAATGACCTAAGCTCATGAAAAAATGCTTTAAATACCATTAGCCAGAAATGCAAATCAACATCAGATACTGCTTCATACTTAATAATATACCTTATTTAAAAATAAATAACAAATGTCGGGCTTCCCTGGTGGCTCAGTGGTAAAGAATCTACCAGCCAGTGCAGGGGACATGGGTTCAGTCCCTGGTCAGGGAAGATCCTACAAGCCTCAGGGCAGCTAAGCCTGAGCACCACACTGCTGGGCCTGTGCTCTAGAGCTTGGGCAGTAAGAGAAACCAGCACCATGAGAAGCCCGTGCACCACAATGAGAGAGTAGCTCCCACTGACCGTGACTAGAGGAAGCCTGCATGCAATAATGAAGCCATAACTAAATAAAAATTAAAAAAAAAAATTAACAATTGTTGGCAAGGATGTGGAAAAATTGGGACCTTTGTACGTTACCCTGGTGGCTCAGACGGTAAAGTGTCTGCCTACAATGCGGGAGACCTGGGTTCAATCCATGGGTTGGGAAAATCTCCTGGAGAAGGAAATGGCAACCCACTCCGGTATTCTTGCTTGGAAAATCCCATGGACGGAGGAACCTGGTAGGCTACAGTCCATGGGGTCGCAAAGAGTTGGGCACGACTGAGCGACATTTACTTACTTGTACATTACCAGGAGAAGTGTTCAGTCACTGTAGAAAATACTTGGGGATTCCTGAAAAAAATTAAGCAATTATTATATGACCTGACAGTTCTTCTCTTAGGTATATACCCAAAAGAATTAAGAACAGGTGCTTAAACAATGGTGGTGGTGGTTTAGTCACTAAGTAGTGTCCAATTCTTGTGACCCTGTGGACTGTAGCCTGCCAGACTCCTCTGTCTGTGGGATTCTCCAGGCAAGAATACTGGAGTGGGTTGTCATCTCCTTCTCCAGAGGGTCTTCCTGACCCAGGGATTGAACCCAGATCTCTTGCATTTCAGGCAGAATCTTTACCGACTGAGCTATGAGCGAAGTTGAGTCACTATTGACAATAGCCAAAAGGTGCGAACAACTCTTATGACCATCCATTGATGAATGGATAAGCAAAATGTAGTATATATATCTATACATAGAGTGGAATACTGGTCAGCCATAAAAAGGAATAACATACTGATACATTCCACAACATTGATGAACCTTGAAGCCATTATCCTAAGTGAAGCAGACCAGACACAAAAGGCCACACATTATGTAGTTCCGTTTATGTGAAATAGCCAGAATATGTAAATCCATAGAAACCAAAAGCAGACTGATGCTTGCCAGGGGCTGGGGTGACAGGGATATGGGGAAAGTAACTGCTTATTGGGTAGGGCGTTTCTTTTGTGGCGGTGAAAATGTTTTTAAACTAGACAGAGGTGGAGGCTGCCTAGCATTGTCAATAGACTAAATGCCACTGAAGTGTTCACTTTTTTTTTTTTTGGCCATGAGGCACAGCTTGTGGGCTGTTAGTCCGCCAACCAGGAACCAAACCTATGCCCCCTGTGGTGGAAGCACAGAGAATTCCCCGAATTGTTCATTGGTTAATTTTATGTAATGTGGATTTCATATTGGGTTAAAAAAAAAAAATGAATGAATTTAGATGCCAGATGTACTAACAAATGGCAGTTAAACGGATCAGTTGTTCAAGACAGTGGTAGTGCTTACAAGTCTTAAGTTACTAAGGAGAAGGGTACAGTATAACACTATAAGGGTACAGTGGTCAAGAAGCAACAGAACTAGACCTGCAACAATGGACTGTTCAAAGTTGGGAAAGAAGTACATCAAGGCTATATATTGTCACCTAGCTTATTTAACTTATATGCAGGGTACATCATGCAAAATACTGGACTGGGTGAAGCTTGAGCTAAAATCACGATTGCGAGGGAAAATAACCTCAGATATGCAAATGATACCACTCTAATGGCAGGAAGTGAAGAGGAACTAAAGAGCCTCTTGATGAGGGTGAAAAAAGAGTGAAAAAGCTGGCTTGAAACCCAACATTCAAAAACTAAGACCATAGTATCTGGTCCCATTACTTCATGGCAAACAGAAGTGGGGGGAAGTGGAAGCAGTGACAGATTTTATTTTCCTGGGCTCCAAAATCACTGAAGATGGTGACTGCAGCCATGAAATATAAAAGACGTTTGCTCCTTGGAAGGAAAGCTATGACAAACCTAGACAGAGTATTAAAAAGCAGAGACATTACTTTGCTAACACATACGGATATGAGAGTTGGACCATGAAGAAGGCTGAGCACCGAAGAATTGATGCTTTCGGATTGTGGTGCTGAGAAGACTCTTGAGTCCCTTAGACTGCAAGGAGATCAAACCAGTCAAAGTTTTCAGTTGATTCAGGAAATCAACCCTGAATGTTCATTGGAAGGATTGATGCTAAAGCTGAAGTTCCAGTACTTTGGCGACCTGATGTGAAGAGCCAATTCATTGGAAAAGACTCTGATGCTGGGAAGGGTTGAAGGCAGAAGAAGGGGGCAGCAGAGGATGAGATGGTTAGATAGCATCACCAACTCAACAGACATGAATTTGAGCAAACTCAGGGAGATTAGTGAAGGACAAGAGAGCCTGGCACACTGCAGTCCATGGGGTCGCAAAGAGTCAGATACGACTTAACCACTGAACAACAACAACAACCCATCAGCCAGGTCTAGAGTACAAGCTCCTGTTGTCCTCCTCAGTCAGGATGGGGAAGATGCATTTTCTCGGAGGCTCTGGAACCACAGATACACACATAGAACACCTCGGAACCAGGCAGCCCCAGGAATCTCAGCTAGGGATCCTAGGGTTTTGATCGTGTTGGTATATTCCTGCTATGAAGCAGCAAAGCCCTTCAGAGGTCCCAGGGAATCCAAGAACAAACCGTTAATTTCACTGTTATCAATACTGATAAGCTGATAACAGACTGCTTGGAAACTCTTCTCAGCACTATTAACCAGCATGTTTCAGACCTTGACCAGGGTCAGTGCTAGGCAATGTTGTCCTAAAATTTAGAAGTATTGAAAGAAAGGGGAAGTATCAGTCACTCAGTTATGTCCAGCTCTGCGACCCCATGGACTGTAGCCCATCAAGCTCCTGCGTCCATGGGATTCTCCAGGCAAGAATACTGGAGTAGATTGCCTTTCCCTTCTCCAGGGGCTCTTCCCAACCCAGGGATCAAACCTGGGTCTCCCACATCACAGGTGGGTTCTTTACCATCTGAGCCACAGGGAAGCTGTCTTAGAAGTATTAAGTCTGGTAATTCCTTTATAATCTACCAATTTGGTAATGACAACAGAGAATTTGCCCTTATTTTTCTTAATAAACAACTTCTAGCTATCAGTGATTATATTCCTTCAGGGTTCCCAACATTCTAATCTAGAATGTTTTTCTATAAGACTTTTGATATTTGGGCAAAATAGTTTCCCTAAGAATAGTTACACTAAGAAAAGGATTTAAAAAAAAAAAAAAGAATCTTACAGAAAAACCTGAACAAACTTTTTGGCCAACCCAGGAATTCTCTGTGATAGCTGCACTATACGTGTGCATGTTTTCTGTCTTTGTAAACATCCATGTCTGTAATTCCTCACTGGACCTCGTTTCAAAAAGGATTTTGATTAGCTTACATGGATACATAAAATACAAGAGAGCATAAATTCATGGTAGAGTTGAAGAAAAGCAAGATTTGAGGGGAATGGAGCTAAAACAAAATAAAACCAAAGGCACATTGTGTAAGATGGTACAGAAAAACCCAAATGAACTTATTAGCCAATCCAATAATTAGATTACTTATATTGTAGGCCTGCTGCTGCTGCTGTTAAGTCGCTTCAGTCGTGTCCGACTCTGTGCGACCCCATAGACGGCAGCCCACCAGGCTTCCCTGTCCCTGGGATTCTCCAGGCAAGAACACTGGAGTGGGTTGCCATTTCCTTCTCCAGTGCGTGAAAGTGAAGTCGCTCAGTCATGTCTGATTCCTAGCGACCCCATGGACTGCAGCCCACCAGGCTCCTCTGTCCATGGGATTTTCCAGGCAAGAGTACTGGAGTGGGGTGCCACTGCCTTCTCCGATATTGTAGGCCGGTGGTTCTCAACCGGGGGCAGTTTTGTGTTCCCTAGGGGACATTTGACAACATATAATTATCACAGTTAGGGAATGCTACTGTCATCCTACATGGAACAGCATAGCCCCCAAACAAAGAATAACCTGGCCCAGAATGTTGATAGTGCCAAGGCTGGGGAACCCTGCTGTCGGCTGGACCAGTCAATCCATAATTGCATATATTCTAAGGCTGTGGAAGCATTTGAAAGATAAATGACAAATGTGTTTCCGTGCCGCTTATTCTAGTATACAGTGTATTCTAAGTGGGAAGGTTGAATGCCCTTCCACTAAGTCTGTCATCAGTCATCTATTCCAGAAAGCAATATTTTCCCCTTTGGAAAGCGTATGATCGTGCTCACAAAGCCATAACTTCAGGTCAACAAAGTTGGGGAGAACTGTGTTTTTCATTTGAGCTCCAGTATTTTGAATGTTTGGACAAGCAACATAGTTAAAATGGGTCTATGTTCTTTTCTTCCTTCATTCTCTTTGCAGGCTTTTATAGAGACCATGTTTGCCAGTAAAGCGCCTGTGGAAGAAGGCTTTCTTTATGCTAAGGTGAGCTTTAAATGCCTGGCGAAGTTTTGTCGGAGGCAAATGTGCTTTCTTGATTTGCATATGGCATCCAGTTGGCTTTCATGGACATGACTAGGGTATCTATGAAGAGGATTTGGTTCCTAAATCTCACTGGTAATTTATTAGATGAGTCTAAAATATGTAGAGCTACCCTGGTAGCCCAGATGGTAAAGAATCCACCTGCAATGCAGGAGATCCCGGTTCAATTCCTGGGTCAGGAAGATCTGCTGGAGAAGAGGTAGACTACCCACTCCAGTATTCTTGGGTTTCCCTGGTGGCTCAGCTGGTAAAGAATCTGCCCGCAATGCGGGAGACCTGGATTTGATCCCTGGGTTGGGAAGATCCCCTGGAGAAGGGAACAGCTACCCACTCCAGTATTCTGGCCTGGAGAATTCCATGAACTATTCCATAGGGTCACAAAGAGTCGAACACAACTGAGCTACTTTTACTTTCTTTCACAATTAAATGGAGAAAATAGAAAAGAACAGATAAAGAAGGAAGGACTTTCACAAGTGGATGTTAAGAAGAATCATAGTGTTTAAGTAAATGTAAAGGCAGAGAATCTGAGGCAGTTCTGTGGATAATAGCAGATACAAACCAGCCTCCAGCTTCATCCTAGGATATAGCGAAATTAGAATTTACCATTTGCCTAGCATCCTTTTTCACATTTCCAGAGCATGTAGGTTGGTAGCTATTTGGAAGGTTGAAATTGGTAATTTAGAGCTCTTGTTAAAAATGCAAGCTGTATTCCAATGTTTACCTAAATAAGAAAAAAAGTAACATGTAAAGGGTCTAGACTATATATCTCTGTACTCAGCCTGGTCATAAGTTTTCTGTGCTCTCTTCAGGACTTAACTCTTTGAAAATCATAGGAAAGTTAGAGCACTTGGAAGAAAAGAACAGATGTAGTAATAGAGTTGAATGACAGTATTGGGGTGAGAATAAAAGAAATGGACTGAAATTATAGCATAAAACTTTGGTTAAAAAGATGTGATGAATCGTTTTCCGGTATTGACTTACGTACTTGGATGGAGGTGTGGGCTGTTGAAGAGAGACTAGGCTAGGGCAGCCTTAAGGAAATCCTTTTTTCCGTCCTGTATTGTCATACTTTGCTGCTGTTTTTCAGTTTGAGTTTGAATGCCGGGCCCGTGGTGCGGACATCTTAGCTTACCCACCTGTGGTTGCTGGAGGTAACCGGTCAAACACTTTGCACTATGTGAAGAACAATCAGCTCATCAAGGTACGTAGATCCCCTTCAGGCTACTACCCCTGGGTTCAGATGCCTTAGTAGGAAACAGCTGTAGCCTCACAGCCCCCTGACCTTCAGCTTTCACAAGCTAACTGCCGTTTATAAAACCCTTTGTTTATAAAATGCTTTTACAGACATGCTATCCTTTGATCCTCACATTAGCACTGTGAGATAGGAGCAGCTATTAACATGCCTGTTTAACAGAAGAGGAAAAGAAACTTTAGGTAACTCATTAGTGCCGAGCCAACTATTCTAGTCTAAATCCTTTGCTCATTTCACGTGGTTAAACTTCTTCACTGAAGTCTTGTGCCAGCAACAGGCCAAGCCTATTTTGGGAGCAGGCAGATTTTACCAATAGCTTATTAGCTGTGAGGGAACTTATATTCTACGGTTTTTCTTCCCAAGTGATTTATAAGTAAAGAATCTTGTATTCCTTTATTAAGGCTACTTTTAATTATCTACTTAAATTTACAGTAAATTCAAAAAAATGAATATAGCAAACATGTAAATTATACATTTTTTTTCTAATGAATACCCGTGAACCAATGACTCAACTCAAGAACATTGCCAGTATGTTCAGTCTGCTTACATACCCTCATGCTCTGCCATCCCACAGCCTCCTTCCCAAAGGTCACTAAGCAGTATCCTAAATTCCTGTTTGTCATTCTCTTGGGTTTTTTTAAAAAATAGTTTTGTCATATAGACATGATTCCCCAAACAATTAGTTCTGCCTCTTTATGAACTATATAAAAATTACATACTGCTATATGTAGTTTTGGGAGCTTAACTTGTCTTTTTACTCAAGCAGGATAAAATAATTTTTTCCCCCATGTATTTGTATCTGTTCACACTCCTACCAGCATATATGTATAATTAATTCTGTTGACCATATTCTCTCTATCCCTTGCTATTATCAAACTTCTTAATTTCTATCATTTTCGTTGGAATAAGACAGTGTGGTCTCATTGTGGTCTTAATTTCCATTGCCTCTATTACCAATGAAGTTAAGCATCTTATCTTGTGGCACAACTGGTTTCAACTTGCTCGTGTGTTGTTCAGTATATTCTGATTTGTGTACATGAGTAAGATTGTCTTATAATTTTTCTCTTGCTGTCTTTTTCTGGTTTTCACATCAAGGTGTCAAACAGTTTATTTTTTAATATTATAAAATGATTTGAATTAATGTTCCTTGAAAATTGGTTAGAACGTCCTGTGGAATTATTTGGACCTGATATTATCTCTTGTGGGCCTTTTAACTATGGTTCAATTTCTTTAATATACTGAGACTTTCTATTTATTTTTACATATCTTAATTGTAAAATGCAACTACTGGGAAAGTACTTAGACCATAAAGGACGAGCTTAATGGGTAATTTTAAAGACTCATGTAACCATTACCCAGATCAAGAAATAAAATATATCAGCAAGCTGTAGCTTGCTGGCCCTCTGGGCCAAATCCAGCCTTCCACTTTGTTTTTTAAATACAGTTTCATTGGAACACAGTGATTTCTGCTCCCCTACCCCCACCCCATGGGCAGAGTTGGTAGTTGCATCAGAGACAGTATGGTTCACAAAGTAAATATCATCTAGCCCTTTACAGAAGAAACTTGTCAGCCGCTGAAATAGGGCCTTACTGTGTCCCCCGCCCCCAAGCGGCCTTTCCTCCACGTGGTCTTTGCCCTCCCTGTGACAGCTCCCCCTCTCCGTGATAGGGTAACCACTCTGCCAGGGTCGATAGTGATCATGTCTTTGCTTTTCTTTTTACTTTACAATTAATAAATAATGTAGTTTTACATTCTTTGCTTTGGTTTTAGTTATGTTTGAACTTTATGTATTTGAAATACTATGTTGTCTTCTTTCATACAACAGTATATTGTTGCATGCCACTACAGTTTGTTCATTGTAATTGCTGAAGTGTGGAATAGCAGGTAAAGTGTGGTTTATGAAGCTAAATCTGTTTTCATAAGAATGCTAAGATGTTACGTGCTCTTTTTCACTCTTACTGTCTCTCAACTGTACAGTTAAGTATCCCAGAGGTTTTATGACATGAAACATCACTCCAAATTGAATGCCGAAGCAAATATGAGACTCTAGCTGTCTTCTGTTTTTCTATGCTAAATAGAGATTTGCAAAAATGTAAAGCAATGCCACTTTTCTAACAATATTTTTTAGAAAAAGTTATTTTCATTAAAAATGTTATTTTAGCATGTAATGAATGGGTTTATTATTTTTTTAATGAATAAATATTATAAACTTTTCTGTTTTAATTTCTTTATGTGATAAATCTCCATAGATGGACATTTATATGTTTTCTGGGTTTTTACCATTATGAAGAATATTCTGTGAACAGTATGTAAGTTATCAAGGTTGCCTGGGGAACACCTAACAGTGGAGGTGCTGAGTCACAGGGTGTGCATCCCAGGGATGGGGGAGCCTGGTGGGCTGCTGTCTGTGGGGTCGCACAGAGTCAGACACTGAAGCGACGTAGCAGCAGCAGCAGCAGGGTATGCATATGTGCAACTTTGGTAGAAAATGCCTAGGACATCCCTGGTGGTCCAGTGGTTTAAACTCTGCGTTTCCATTACAAGGGGCTCAGGTTTGATCCCTGATTGAGAAAGTTCTGCATGCCACGCAGTGAGGCCCAAAAAAAAGAAACTGCCAGATGTTCCCGGAGTGATTTTATCAATTTATATTTCCATTCTTCCTGAAACAGTTTTGTAGATTATATTTTTCTAGCATTTTGTCCAAGTTTTTAAAATTATTCATAGAATTATCTTACGTTTTAATCTTTTGTGTTTGGAATTATTTGCACTTTTACGTTCTTTTTCTTTCCTTTTGTTTTTTGTTTTCCTTTATGTACCTTTTTACAGTCTTGAACTATTTTTGCTTTCTCTTTTTTTCTAATCTTAATAGACAGTTTCTTTAAAAGTAAATATACATATCCCTATGAACCAGCAATTTGTTTTGTAGGTACTTTTCCAAGAAAAATTAAAACATATATCCCCAAAATGCTCTGTACAAGAATGTTGATAGCCGGTTTGTAACTAGGATGTTAGATGAGGACGTTGCCATGTGGTATATCCTTAAGAAAAAGGAGCAAACACAGCACTACCAAGAGTGCAAATGACCTCAAAAGAAAAAAATTGCAAACTATATGATTCTATTCATATGTTCATATGAAGTTCTGGAATAAGCAAAACTCATCTATGGTGCTAGAAATCAGATCAGTGGTTGCTTCTGATGGGGCGTTGCCTGGGTAAGAGCATATGGTTACCTGGGTGTATATACATTTGACAAAACTTAGTTCTATACACTTAAGATCTGTGCAAAGAAATCTCAGCAGAGGCTTGTGGGTTTTTATTAGTCTGTTAAAGTCAACTTCACATATCATTAATGCTATTTTGTCTTTGCTTATATTATCTTACCACACTGTGTCCTGGCGTTTGTTAATTTTACTCTTCTGCTCTTTATGTTCATTCTCTTGTTCTTTTTCTAGCTTCTTAAATTAGGTGCTAAACTCTTTTTTTTTTTACTGTGACATGTGACTTATAGGATCTTAATCCCCTGACCAGGAATCAAACCTGGGCATTGAAAGCACCTGGTCCTAACCACAGGACCACCAGGGAATTCCCTAGATTTGTTCATTTTCATCCTTTTTTCTTTTCTAATTATGATTATTTAAGAATTAATATTTCACTTTCATTACATTCCATGTATTTTCTTAAAGTTGTCATATTTATCATATGTTATAAACAATAAATATAATGTTCTGTTTAAAATAATAATAAAATGAACAACCATGTATCCACCATCAAGGATAAGAAGAACACTGCTTGAACCTTAGAAGCTTCTAGGCAATCACATGCACATCTCCCTTTCTGTCTCCTATCATCCTGACTCTTATTAACCATTTTTTGGGTTTTCTTCATAGTTTTACCACCAGGGTACCTGTTCCTAAACAATATAGTATTCATTCTTGAAAAACTAGAGAATAAGCACAAATCTAGCTTTATAAGGCGAGAAGACATATTGCTGTTATTAGAGCAAGTAAGAAATAAGGGGAATGGTCAAAAACCTATAGGTCATAGTCTAGCTTTGGTTATCTAAAAGTTTTCAATTCAAGTTAGTGGGCAAGGTTACCAACAAGCCCTGAGAAACGCAGGGTATTGGAAGGGCTCTGCTGTTGACTGGCTAGTAGGATCCTGGCACAGTTGTGGTCAGAGAGACCACAGGCTGCGCGTGGTTCTGCCTCAGGGCTTACCACAGTGGCGTGCAGCTGTCAGGAATAGGTCACGGCAGAGGCTTGAATCAAACTTACCTGCGTGTTCATCTTCCCTTCTTACCTCTTAGCTGGCCTTCCTGGGATCACCTTCCTTCCACCTCAGCATCCTTTATATAGCCGATAAACTTGTTCCACTTTCGTTTAGCCAAAGCAGCTTTATTTCATTCTCATTCTTGAAAAATGGCCATGCTGAGAAAACCATCCTAGGTTGACAGTTATTTTTAGTCATCAGTTTTAATATATTTTTACTCTCTTTTCTGACTTCCAGTGTTGCTGATCTTAGAAAAGAAAATAATTATTATTTTACTTTGGGAAATTTCTTTTTGCTACATTAAGATTTCTTTTTCTTTGGTATTTCTCAGTTTTATTGTATTTCTAATTACAAATTTATTTTTACATGTCTCATTATGATACTTTCTGGTTCCTGAATCTGTAGATTTTTGTCTTTATTAGTTCTAGGAAATGCTCAGACATTTCTTGAGATATCATCTCTTCTATGTCTCTCTGCTCACTCCTTCAAGGACTTCAGTTAGATGTGTTGATAGGTTAAACCTCTTTTCTGTTTTCAGTAAGCTAACTTTTCTTTCATGTTTACATTGGCTTTGTCTGTCTCTGTCATATTCTAGGGGATTTTGGTAGGTCTGTCTTCTAGGGAACTACATTTTTTCATTTGTCTAACCTACACCTTCAGCCATCCACATAGTATTTTATTTCAGCAATAATTTTTATCTCCATTCCCTTCAAATCCACATGGTTATTTTTTAGTTGTCGCTTGTTGCTTCTTAACCTTTGTGATTCCATTCTGTATTTCTTTAAACATTTCATGACAGCAATCCTGTCATGAATTCCAGATAATTCCATTACCTGGAATTCTGGAAGATCTGAATTTGGTATTTGTGGTTCCTGCTGAGTCTCACTGACTGTGACCTGCTGCCTCACGTGCTTGACGGTGACAGCCTCTGGTTGTGAGCTCATGTTTGCTTGTTGTTATTTTGGGGAAATTGTGCGGTCCCAAATTTGGGAGCCATTTTCTCTAAATATTATTTGCATATGCCTTTGTCAGAAGTGAAGTGGGTCCTGATGCCCCAGGGCCTGTTATCCCCTGTGAATGTCCTGGGTTACTGAAGGAATCTCCTGCTCATCTTGCCCACTCTGCAGACACTTTCTTTCCTATATACTGTAATACTTACCTTATCACTCCCAGCGCTAGTTTCAGTTCTGGGCTGTCTTTATTCAAGGAAAAAAGCCTTTAAGACATCTTACATGATGTAATGTCAACATTTCATAGAATATATTTTTATCCAGAACTGAGTTGTTTTCTAAAATTTATTCTATATTTTGCCAGAAATAAAAACCACATTCATTCTTCTTATCATTATTATATATGTATTTATCTGACCATTATTCTACTGTGTGCCAAGTTCTGTGCTTATTTAGATATGAATGAGATACGGCCTGTCTTCAAAGGCATAAACAGAAAATTTCAGTATAACGTGACAAGTGGTAAAACAGAGATTTACGCAAAGGGGTTTGTTTGTTTTTTTCTTTTTTTGCTCCCACCATATGTTTTGATGGAGAACAAAAGAGGGAGTGACATTCTGAAGTTAAATGGGTAAGTTATATGTGAATAAAGGCCTTGGATACCAACTTACATAGGTTTTTTTTTTTTAATTAATAGTGACAGAGGTAATATTTATGATGTGCTAATAATGTTCACATTTAGTAATTCAAACCCAAGCACTATGGTTCCAGAGCCAACACACTTAACCACTCAGTAGTGCTGTCTCTCTTGAGCCAACGTGAATTCATATGAAACACTTAGATGCTGTTTCTTGTGAGAAGGAACCAGAGATTAGTCTCCTTTAAATTGGAACTTTTTTTTTCTTAATGAAAGGCATAAAGAGTTTAAGTTAGAAGATACAACTGACAGTCATAAAGTCACCTTTGTTTTCCTGTCTTATTCTTGTTCCAGGATGGGGAGATGGTGCTGCTGGATGGAGGCTGTGAGTCTTCCTGCTACGTGAGTGACATCACTCGTACCTGGCCCGTCAATGGCAGGTAGGGCTGCTACAGATCCCACCGCTTCTTAGGAATATGAGTTAGAAAATGGGTATGTTTGGAATAAAGGACTAAAGAAATATACAGGGTCCCTCCAGCTCAGGTTAACTGCCTTTACAAAGCCCCTGATTCTTTTCTGAGACTGCTTTATTCATCATATCATAGGACGAGGCATGTAAAGACACCTAGTTAACATGTGCACACACTTTAAAAAAAAATAAATTTAAAGTTTGTACTTTCTGATTGCAAAAATAATATTTAGGTTTTGGTAGAATAGTTTGGCCAGGTTAACCCTCCACAGATAATAATTATAGAATCTGGACAAAATATTAAAAACAGCATTTAGAACTTCTCTGGTGGTACAGTGGATAAGAATCCTCCTGCCAGTGCAGGGCACACAGGTTTGAGCTCTGGTCCGGGAAGATTCCACATGCTATGGAGCAGCTAAAGCTGTGCGCCACAGCTAGTGAGCCTGCGTGCTACAATTACTGAAGCCTGTGCGCCTGGCGCCTGCACTCCACAAGAGAAGCCACCGCAATGAGAAGCCTGCACACCACAACAAGGCAGCCGCCACTCTACAACTAGAGAAAGCCAGCCTGCAGCAACAAAGACCCGGTGCAACCAAAAGCAAAAAATAAAAATAAAAACAAGTATTTGAAGACACCAGAGAGCTTTCTAAAAGCTGGCAGAAACTGCAGCTATAAGTCTGTCCTTGAAAGAAGAGCTGTAATGGGTAAGATGTAAGTGGTTCGAGTTTTCCTCCATTACTGCTAAAAAAATGATTCTTCTAAGGACACGCAGAAACTAGTAAGTTACTAGTAGCCAAAGTATCGACTATTTTATCCCATGACATCTGCTTTGCCTGTAAGAAGTAGATCTTTAGACTGTTTTTTTCTTTGGTTGGTTGGTTGGCTGACTGGTTGGTATTGTTTGTATTTGTGTTTTTTTTAATGGTTAAAAAAAATGGGAAGGATCAAGGTTAAGCCTGATCTGGCCCTCTAACTGCATTCATGGCTGGGTGCATCTTCTCACTTCACCATGTCTATCTGCTGACCATTGAGTTTTTCTAATCAAACTTAGAAGAAAACTTCCTGCAATATCAGGCAGTTCCAAATTCTCGTTCTTGGATTTCCCTGTCGCCAGGTTCACGGCACCTCAGGCAGAGCTTTATGAAGCCGTTCTCGAAGTCCAGAGAGATTGTCTGACCCTCTGTTGCCCTGGAACCAGCTTGGAGAACATCTACAGCATGATGCTGACATTGATAAGCCAGAAGCTAAAGGAGCTGGGGATCACAAAGAACATTAAGGAGAAGAATCCCTTCAAGGTATTTCACTTCCTTCAATCCCAGTTCTTAAGAACACCTGACATGCTGCTTGGGCTTTATCCTATGTAAAGCTAATTCGATTTAGAAATGGGAGTTTGTGATTCTGCTGTAAGAGGGACTTTTTTGAACATAGATTAAAACAAAAGGTGCAGTACTTCTTTCTCCCAGAAGATGGCAGCACATGCAGCTCATTGCATACTGTGTCACTAGCTCAATCTTCAGAAAACATAAAATGAAGTCCGGTGTAGACAAGGTGGGAAAGGACATAAAAGGGAGGAGAGGTTAACTCTTTAATTCTTTTTTAATGATTTTGAAAAAGTGGGGGTCAAAGGGTGAAGGTGTGTGTGGCTTCAGTAACATTGTTGAGACTTTTAACAGTATCCTCACTTGCCATGTCTTTAGTGAACTTCATCTGCATCCAAAGTATGATGGTGTTGAAGAAAACTTTAAAGACTCAGTTTTAAATTAAGATGCCAGGTGGTCAAGCCAGACAGACCAGTAAGGTATCTCTTATCTCCAAGTTAGACTGCCAGGGCTTCTTTTATCAGTAAGGAAGAAGCTGTAATTCCTCCTGTTCATGCCAAACAAATCTTTAAATAATGGACGGAAGTACCCAGGTTGGTAAATGCCTCATAATTACTATGTTGTATGACATTTCCTACCTACCCCACAAGCTGCTGTGAGATACTTAGGGTCTCCAGAGAAGGCTCCCTGAGAGGGATGTGTGCATGCTGGAAAAAGAACTATTCTAACATAATTATCTCCCCTCCCCCCCAGAAGAGAAATTTTCACTTGCCGTTGTCATTGCTGGGGCGACCCCAGTTAGTATGTGTGTAGTATGAAATGGTAGGAACGGAAATGTGGATTAGTTATTAATAGAATGCCATTGGCAGAATTACACACAAGAGGTAACAGTTTTCAGTCTCTTAAGCATTAGCCCAGGGATAGATGACACAGGCGGCAGAGCTAAGGGCAGGGGGCAGTATTGACACGTATCTCATGGATTTACATAGGCCCAACTTTTCCCTTAAGGGTCATTGCTCTGATAACGCTGTGGTCATATCATTTCCAGGCTGCTCGAAAATACTGCCCACATCATGTTGGCCATTACCTGGGGATGGACGTCCACGACACTCCAGACATGCCCCGCTCCCTCCCTCTCCAGCCCGGGATGGTAATCACCGTGGAGCCAGGTAAGGGGAGGTGCCAACAGCCTCCCATCCCCTGGGACACATAATCCTAGTGTTAGATAGAAGGGTAAACACTTTCTTCTTATGTGAACCAATGTAATTAAATTAGAAGAAACAGGAAAATGAATCTCTCCAGTATAGAAGGGAACTTTATTTTAGATCCTCCTTGAGCTTTTTTATTTAACATCACACAATTTGTTTAATTTGACTTCTCCAATAAACAACAGATGGGGAATACTTCCTATCAGTAGATATTAAGAAATAAATCTTTATTTTAACCCTACCTTTGCCAGGACCAGTTTGTACTAGTCTTCCTTTTGTGGTGGGCTGCTGACGCTTGTGGACCCCTGGCACTTTCCTCCAGAGATTCTCAGATTCCCCACGTTCATAGTTGCAGCTCCTCTGCAAACTGCATGGAACTGCCTGCATTGTTCCACTCTTCAGTATCCAGACCCTTTCTCCTGGGCTTCAGAGAGAGTGGGCAGTCTGATAGTTCCCCAGCTTGAATGATGGTAGGCGTGGGGCAGGAGAGAAGTAGTGGCCATGGTGGAGTGTGAAGATGGAGACTACAAGTTCGTTTTAAACACAGATGCTGTTTCTATCATGAAAGCAGATCTCAGTCTTAAATTTCAAGCGTTTTCACATCTAAATTAATGTGAGTTATAGCTGGGGCACGTCTCTTAAGCTCCCCTTTGAGCCCAGGCGTATGTTGCTACCTGTGGCCTTGTTTACCATTTAGTCCAATCAAGTTGGCACTTCCTTAGACTTTGACTACACTTTGCTTTGCTGATCCTTTTCTTATCACAGAACAGCATCTGTGAGTATAGAACAGGAAATTTACAGTTTCTTAAAATGAAAAGACCTGGTATCTGTCTGATTTTATGATTAGAAAGGGAAACTTGGCCTTAGAATTTTTCAGATGTTCATTAAACTCTTCCTTTTTCCCTCTTTATATCATGTGTATCGGTTACATTTATGACTTATTTCAGTATTTCTGTAGCTTCTGGTTGTTGAGACTAATAATCTCTAATAAGTGTTTTTTAAATACATGATAAAATTCTTTATGTCCTTATTTTTGCAAAGTGCCCTTCTTCCAAGGGACTGTTAAGCAAAGAAAGAATGCATTTATGTAATCCACTAGTTCCCAGCATATACTGACATACTCATAAAGTAACTTTAGTGGCCTGTTTGAGCCATTAGCACATGACAGAATCATGATCAACATTATTGTAATTGAAGAGATCTTGTAGACTAATAACAAAAAATAACTACAATAATAGTTCTAGTAATGTTCAGTTCAGTTCAGTCGCTCAGTCGTGTCCGACACTTTGCGACCCCATGAATCGCAGCACGCCAGGCCTCTCTGTCCATCACAAACTCCCGGAGTTCACTCAGACTCACATCCATCAAGTCAGTGATGCCATCCAGCCATCTCATCCTCTGTCGTCCCCTTCTCCTCCTGCCCCCAATCCCTCCCGGCATCAGAGTCTTTTCCAATGAGTCAACTCTTCGCGTGAGGTGGCCAAAGTACTGGAGTTTCAGCTTCAGCATCATTCCTTCCAAGAAATCCCAGGGCTGATCTCCTTCAGAATGGACTGGTTGGATCTCCTTGCAGTCCAAGGGACTCTCAAGAGTCTTCTCCAACACCACAGTTCAAAAGCATCAATTCTTTGGCGCTCAGCCTTCTTCACAGTCCAACTCTCACATCGATACATGACCACAGGAAAAACCATAGCCTTGACTAGACGGACCTTTGTTGGCAAAGTAATGTCTCTGCTTTTCAATATGCTATCTAGGTTGGTCATAACTTTCCTTCCAAGGAGCAAGCGTCTTTGAATTTCATGGCTGCAGTCACCATCTGCAGTGATTTTGGAGCCCAAAAAAATAAAGTCTGACACTATTTCCACTGTTTCCCCATCTATTTCCCATGAAGTGATGGGACCGGATGCCATGATCTTCGTTTTCTGAATATTGAGCTTTAAGCCAACTTTTTCACTCTCCACTTTCACTTTCATCAAGAGGCTTTTTAGTTCCTCTTCACTTTCTGCCATAAGGGTGGTGTCATCTGCATATCTGAGATTATTGATATTTCTCCCGGCAATCTTGATTCCAGCTTGTGTTTCTTCCAGTCCAGTGTTTCTCATGATGCACTACTCTGCATATAAGTTAAATAAGCAGGGTGACAATATACAGCCTTGACGTACTCCTTTTCCTATTTGGAACCAGTCTGTTGTTCCATGTCCAGTTCTAACTGTTGCTTCCTGACCTGCATACAGATTTCTCAAGAGGCAGGTCAGGTGGTTTGGTATTCCCATCTCTTTCAGAATTTTCCACAGTTTATTGTGATCCACACAGTCAAAGGCTTTGGCATAGTCAATAAAGCAGAAATAGATGTTTTTCTGGAACTCTCTTGTTTTTTCCATGATCCAGCGGATATTGGCAATTTGATCTCTGGTTCCTCTGCCTTTCCTAAAACCAGCTTGAACATCAGGAAGTTCACGGTTCACATATTGCTGAAGCCTGGCTTGGAGAATTTTGAGCATTACTTTACTGGCGTGTGAGATGAGTGCAATTGTGCGGTAGTTTGAGCATTCTTTGGCATTGCCTTTCTTTGGGATTGGAAGGAAAACTGACCTTTTCCAGTCCTGTGGCCACTGCTGAGTTTTCCAAATTTGCTGGCATATTGAGTGCAGCACTTTCACAGCATCGTCTTTCAGGATTTGGAATAGCTCCACTGGAATTCCGTCACCTCCACTGGCTTTGTTCGTAGTGATGCTTTCTAAGGCCCACTTGACTTCACATTCCAGGATGTCTGGCTCTAGGTCAGTGATCACACCATCGTGATTATCTGGGTCATGAAGATCTTTTTTGTACAGTTCTTCTGTGTATTCTTGCCACCTCTTCTTAATATCTTCTGCTTCTGTTAGGTCCATACCATTTCTGTCCTTTATCGAGCCCATCTTTACATGAAATGTCCCCTTGGTATCTCTAATTTTCTTGAAGAGATCTCTAGTCTTTCCCATTCTGTTGTTTTCCTCTATTTCTTTGCATTGATCACTGAGGAAGGCTTTCTTATCTCTTCTTGCTATTCTTTGGAACTCTGCATTCAGATGTTTATATCTTTCCTTTTCTCCTTTGCTTTTTGCTTCTCTTCTTTTCACAGCTATTTGTAAGGCCTCCCCAGACAGCCATTTTGCTTTTTTGCATTTCTTTTCCATGGGGATGGTCTCGATCCTTGTCTCCTGTACAATGTCAAGAACCTCATTCCATAGTTCATCAGGCTCTCTATCTATCAGATCTAGGCCCTTAAATCTATTTCTCACTTCCACTGTGTAATCATAAGGGATTTGATTTAGGTCATACCTGAATGGTCTAGTGGTTTTCCCTACTTTCTTCAATTTAAGTCTTGACGGTTTATATACCAGACATTTTTATATCTATTATCTCACTTTCACTCCACATTTTTATCGGTAGGTACTATTAGGATCCTGGCTTTACAGATGAATTGTAACTCAAAGAGGTTAACTTACTTGCCCCAAATCATCCAGTCACTGCCATTTTTGAATCAAACATTCGACTTCTTTTTTTCTACTTCTCAGGAATTTATATTCCGGAGGACAACCAAGATGCCCCTGAGAGGTTCCGTGGTCTCGGTGTACGAATTGAGGATGATGTGGTGGTGACTGAGGCATCCCCGCTCGTCCTTTCTGCAGATTGTCCCAAAGAGATGAAGGACATCGAACAGATATGCAGTAGGGCCTCTTGACCCTCACGGCAGCCCGCGTGGGTCTTGGGTGCAGGAGGGGTGGACGCAGGCATCTGTGTGTGTGTGCTTTCCCGGGGTCTCTGTGTGGACACTTGTTCATGCATTCCCTTGGGGAGTGCTGCAGCTGTGCGAGTCTGTGTGAGTCTGTGTGTTGTCTTTTTGTTTTCTGTGGCTAGAAACTTGGAAATATTGCATTTTTGGACTATATGTTACTGCAACTTTATTAACATTAATTCTGTAGAATTAATGACCGAGACAAGGTTAATGTTAAGATATAAGGAAAGATGTTGGTTACATATGTCCGTGCATTCCAGTTGGCACTTGTGGAAAATTCTCTCCAGGTCCTTCCCCTTCTGCATTTTTCCTGAGATCTACCTAATATCATAAAATTTTTGTGTAATGCTTACACTTAGAGCTAATCACCAGAGTCTGCCTACATTGAAAGCCACCTGTCTGATTGTGGGTGGCCAGTGTGTACCTTCCATAATACCTGCCATACCTGTTCAGGAGCCCACGTGAGCCCTCAGGGCACTGGTGTTCTCTAGCCCCATCACTGAGCCACAGTCCAGATTCCAGCAACACTAGCTATCGAACAGAACATTTTTGAGCGTTTTTTTACTATTTGGTTGCCTGGGACCTGGAAGGTGTTTAGATTCTTGATAAGGAAGGAAATGGAAGAGAAAGAAAAGTATGTATGTATCTGCTCTAGATCCAGACCACCATCTGTCTGTTTTCAATCTAAAGAGCACTCCTTTCCCAGATATCCTTGCTGTCTTTATAGACTCTTACCACACCGATCCTCAGAGCACAGCCTTGAAGCTGCTTCTCTGGCCAAGGGCAGATCCTCTGCTCACCCTGTTAAGAGTCAGGGGAATAGCACCCAGTTATCATTCTGTGATTTCCTCTAGTGCTGATAAAAGCAAAACATGGAACCCAGCCAGTAGCTGTAAACACCCTCTGATCCTTTCCTTTGTTGGATGTTAGCACTGGACGGGCATTGGGAAAGGCCAGCATTCCCCTCCATACAGCATTGAATGCAGTTATGTTAAACTCAGTTTGCAGAGTGAACGGGGCTAGACCCCTGCAGATGGTTTATTTGGGAGCTTCAGTCATAGGGGGCTGCTTTAGGAAATAGTGTATTCACCTCCTTTAAACCTGAATATGAGCCCAAAATGTATAAAACATGCTGTTAGAACATAAATTTAAGAAAATAATTGCTTTAGGGAAGAACAGGCTAGGAGAGGAGCATTGTTGCCTCTGCCACATACTTTTATGGCTGTGAAAGTATTCAGGAGTTGTTATTTTTCTCTGTGATAAAGAAACTATAACTATGTTTTTTTAACTTGAAACACAGCAGTTAAGAAGTAGAATAATAACTCTCCTCTTCCATAGTTGTACCCAAGTTAGGAAGGTACCTCTCACAGTGACTTAAAGCTGTCTTCGTGTATCTTCTTTCAAAATATTATCTTTTCATTAACTTTCGTATGGTCAGAAAAGGAAAACTACTATAGATATTATATGTTAATTGGGTTTAAAAGCCATAAAATAAGTTAAATCCCCAGATAGACACTATATCTCATTAAAATTTTAAAAATGGGCTTTGTTACATATTTTAAGACATACATAACCAACATCCTCCTTAACTTTCTTAATAATAGAAAGACTGCAGACATGATGCGTGATGCTGCCTCTCCCTGTCCTGTGTCCATGTCAGATCACAAGCACAGCACAGCGGCTTTCCGCCAGCCCAGCCGTGACTTCAGAGTCCTTCCAGTAACTGCTGTCAATAAAACAGGAGCTGGGCTTTGAGTTAGACTCTGTCTACCATCCCTCAGCTGGCATATGATCAACGATCATGTAACTTATTTTTGTATGTATGTTAGAAAGTACATGAGGGCCGGGGTGGCAGCATACAGGACCTCGCTTGGAAGAGGTTTTTATGGTGTGGTTCTATTTTTTTTTTTTTTTTTTTTTTTTTAGTTTCCTGAAGTGGGATCTGTATCCCAGAATGTAAGCTGATAAGGGTGTGTTTTAAGCCTGAACAAAATATACTTCAAGCTGAAGTGCTTATTAATTCTAATGACTGTATCTCTAAGCCCTAGGGGTAGAGCAGAATTCCACTATCACAAAGCATGCGGGTCTTCCTGGCTGCTCTCACCTCCGCCTGTGTGTGCCTGAGGAACTCGGGGTGAGCATCAGTATTATTCGGGTCAGGGGTCTCCACTGAAACCCAGGCCTTTGGGGGTTTGCTTCATGAGGAGCTGAGAGAACTGCAATCTTTGCCAGCATTTCTTAATGCTTTGTTTGACTTTTGTGCAATTATATAAGTTCAATTTGGACAAAATGCTGTTACTTTTTAAGGAGCTATTGACTGAAAATAAATACATCATTCCCCAACAAGGGAAGAGCATTTGTTACTGTCATTTTGAAAATAAACTATAAAACAATATAAGAATGTGTGGTTGGTGTTTGTGTGTTATTTTCAAATCTAAAGTTCATAGCTTTAAATGCGACTTTTGTTTTACAAAGTATTTTGTTTTACAAAGCATTCATTGACAACTGTCACAAAATCATGTTGGCAAACTTGGAATAATCTTATCAGTCATAGAAGGGGGGAACCAATGGATTAGATTTACTCAAGGATGTAACATATAACATGGTGACTATACTTGATAACATTGTATTGTAAAATTGAAATCTGCTGAGAAAGTAGAACCTAAATGTTCTCACACACAAAAGAAGAAAGAAATTTGTGAGGTGATGGGTGTGTTAATTAACTTAATGGGAGACATCTTTTCACAATATATACGTGTATCAAATCATCAGGATGTACACTTTAAACATCTTACAGTACTGTCGATTACAGCTTAAGGAAACTGGGCGGGCGGGCAGGGGTCGGAGGTGGGGGGTCCTTCCCAGATGGCTCAGTGGTTAAGAATCTGCCTGCCAATCAGGAGACACTCAATCCCCAATCCAGGAAGACCTCACATGCCTCAGAGAAACAAAGCCCCTGCACCACAACTATTGAGCCTGTGCTGAGTCACTTCAGGCGTTTTCGACTCTTTGTGACCCTATGGACACAGGAGTCTCCAGACAAGAATACGGGTTGCCGTGCCATCCTCTAGGGGATCTTCCTGAACCAGGGATCGAACCCGCATCCGATATCTCCTGCGTTAGCAGCTGGGTTCTTTACCACTAGTGCCACCTGGGGAGCCCCATCTGACCATGTGACTGGTTAAAATCCTTCAGTGGTTTCTCATCACTGCAGATAAAGAGCAAAACTCTTTGCATGGCTCTACCAAACATTCTTGCATGACCTGGTTCATACCAGTGGTAAATGTTTATCAACTGACTCTAGGAGGATAAGGGAATCCCTGGTTGTAGCATTTGCCAATTTCCATGGCATAAATAGGACGATTATGGCCAATTTCAAGATACCAACTTACGGAACTGGGAGAAGAGGCTAACAATTGATTCTTGCACATCTTTGCAGACTCTTATCTCACTGGTTCTCTTCATGTTTGAGCCATTCCAGGCTTCTTTACGAGTGTGCTGTGCATTCTATGCTTGCAGCCCCTCCTGTATGCTGTTGGCTGTACCTGGAATGGCACCTTCTTCCACATCCCTCAGTGTGTGTGAGTGCTGGAGCCAAACTGCATCTGTTTGCAGGAGCAACTGTTAACCTTTTGGGAATTTTGTAGTCTGACTGCTAAAGCTACAAATCAGAACTTGACTTCTTTTTTAAGAACTGGTTTTGTTTGTTTGTTTTTAGTATTTATCATTTGGCTGTGCCAGTTGTTGTTGTACACAGGATCTTTCGTGTGGCGTGCAGACTGTTAGTTGTGGCACATGGGATCCAATGCCCTGACCAGCGAGTGAACCTGGGCCCCCAGCATTGGGTGCTTACCATCTTAGTCACTGGACCACCAAGGGAGTCCCAACAGCTCTTTTGTTTTATTTACCAGCATACCACTGCATCCAGGCTTCTTTGTCTGGCTCTCCTTCAATCTCATACCATTTCCTCTAAGAGGACTTCCTCTACCTTCCAGGCAGTCTTTCTGCTTCAAGGCACCCTTTACTTCTCCTTTCCTAAAATTCACTGGAATTATCATTAACTGACTATTGCCTCTCTCGCTACATATGGTGAATTCAATGATGAAAAGGGACTTTTCCAAGTTCTTAGAATATCTAAAGCAATATGGTGTAGTTGACACACAGCAGGTTCTGTGAATATTTTTGGAATATCTATTGAATGAATGAATGGGTGGATCAACTGAACAGAGCTAAACTGAACAGCCTATTGCATTGTAAACTAAAATGATGAAGGGTAAGAATCTATATGGGGTCTACAAAAAGTTTATGCAGCAGGAGCTAGTATACAGAAAGGCATGGCCAATCATCACAGCCAGGAAAACATCCAAAGGAGAGATCAGTACATGAGGCTTTCATAGCTGAATGGAACAGCCCCACTGTAGCTCTTCACAGAGCAAACAACTTGCAAACTCTTGCTGCTTCCTCTCCTGTATCTCTACAATACCTTCTTCCAACAAAGTTTAAAAATTGTCAAAATTCAAATCAGATTAAGTCACTTTTGGGCTTCCCAGGTGGCAGCAGTGGTAAAGAATCCATCTGTCGATGCAGGAGACACAAGAGACTCGTATTAAATCCCTAGATTGGGAGGATCCCCTGAAAATGGCAACCTACTCCAGTATCTTGCCTAGAAAATCCCATGGACAGAGGAGCCTGGTGGGCTACAGTCCAGGGGGTTGCAAAGACTCAGACATGACTGAGCACGTGTGCACACACACATGTCACCGTTAGTCCCCTCCCTTACACTGTACCCCTCCAATGCCTTCCAATAACATCTACAATAATATCCCCACCTCATCTGACCCCTACCTGCCTGTCTCATCTCTTAACCACCCTTGCTCCATAAGCTTCAAATTTATTCATTCAACACATAGTGGGCACATACAACAGACCAAGCACAAGCACTGTTCTAGGAGTATTTGTTATCAATAAAGAAAACAATAGAGAATTCCCAGGCTAGGATACCAAGCTTTCACTGCTGAGGGCCCAGGTTCAAACCCTGGTCGGGAAACAAAGATCCTGCAACCTGCACAGGGCAGTCAAAAATAAAGAGAATAACAAAATATTCCTTCTCTTGGCCAGACACACAGAAGCAATAAATCTAATAAATGAGTAAACAAAAAGTTGGAAGGTACATGTACCATTAAAGGGAAAAGTTCAGTAAAATGAATGGGAAGCATATCATACAGGGTCTTTTAGGCCCTTGCAAGGAATTCAGCCGAAATGTTAACTCCTCACAGGGGCCCTATATAATCACCTATTTTTATATTGCCTCCATCTCCCCTCAGACTCATGACTTTTTTTTTACTTATTGATACCTGCGATTTTCTGATATGTTTGTTGACTCGTATATTATTTCCCTACAGGGTGTTTGACTCCTCATCACTCTATCTCTCCCATTTACAACAGGACTCAGTACATACTCAATGAATTTGTTGAATGAAGATACATATGCCCTCAATACTTTAATTTACTCTGGTTTTCCAATACTCCGGCAGGAAAACAAATAACTGAATTCCTAAAATGTAATCATTAATTTAATAAAATTTGCTTTGTACGGTTTCCTCTCACACAAATTTTGTATATTCTTGTCTGGTTAAAGCTGTGGTGGTGTTTCCACAGATTTGTTGTTCTTTACGATTAAGACAAGGAAGCAAATCCTATTTATTCTGGTTTAACAGTGGAGTCAACACAATCCATTACTCTTCAATTTTCTTGTAAGAGAAAATATGAGATTTCAAACAAGATTTTAAGAGTGATCGAGCAGAGACATACCTCTGCAGGATTAGAGATGAAAAAGTGGAGCCTGGTCTAGAGATGGGAGGGTGACAGTACAGGTGCTTTTGCGGTTAAGGAATGATCAGTAAGAATAAGTGGCAAATACCTCACACAAATACTTCAAAAAGTGCAGCGACTTCAAATGCGATGATAGCGCAACTAGAGGAAAGAGGGCTGAAATTAAGGAGAAAGATGAGCACTCGTTGAGGAATGGGAAGAGTGTGCTCAAGCGAGTGAAGATGAAATCGTGCACTTTAACCACAGACCCTTCCAGGGCGGACTGGTATATTTGGGGTAGGCTGGATCCGGCACCTCCCCAGGCTCCTAAGCCTCCTCCGTCCACTTCCTTCATGGGCAGGTGAAGGCAGGACTGGAGAATGCCTGTTCAGTTCAGTCCTGGGGAGGGCACTGGGCAGGAGGGGAGACCATCTTCCCACTGAATCTTGAGGGTTTCCCGGATTGGAATCAGGAAATCGAACGGCCTTTCAGGGAGGGTAAGCACCTCCGCCGGGTTCAAAAGCCGATCATTATCTGGAAAGCCCAGTGTGAGGTCTAGGATTCGGCGGCAGCAGGAGGCGGGACACCCACCCTTGCTCCTTCCCCGGAAAAACGCGACGAGGACCAGCGGGCAGGGGCTGCTGCGCGGCGTCGGGAAACGAGAGGCGGAGCCGGTGCTGCAGGTCGCTGTGCAGGCGGAGGAAGGAGCCGCCGCCCCAGCTTAGAGTGTGGCTGGGGGCTTCCCGGGGGAGGGCAACAAGAGCGAGTCCTTTCGAACGTCTCCACCCGGCTCGCTCGCGTCGGCCCGGCCCCGCCCCGCCCCGCCCCAGCCACTCCGGCCTCCGCCTCCTCCCGGCCAATGCGGGATAGGTGTGTGAGGGGGTAGGGTTGGGGGGGAAACCAGCGCCAGCGCCTTTAAGAGGCGTGGCTACACGCTCCGCCCCTACCTGCCCCTAGCGCGCCAGTGAGGGGTGGGGTGAGGGAGGAGGTACCAGGGTGGGAGGGGAAGCGAGGCGTGCCTAGCGCGCAGGCGCAGTATCCGGCCGACAGACCGTGTGTTTCCAAAATGGCGGCAGCGATGGATGTGGATACCCCGAGCGGCACCAACAGCGGCGCGGGCAAGAAGCGCTTTGAAGTGAAAAAGGTTGGGTCTCGCCAGCGCCTTCCTCGGGGAAGCTAGAGAGGCGCGGATCTGGCTGGCAGGCCCGAGGATGACCGAAGAGCGGAGGAAAGGGCTTCATCTCAGGGCGTTCCTGGGACAGGGTACCAGGAAAGGAAGCCAGGGGGCGGGCCTTAGGATTGATCGGCGTGGCTGCGGCCCACTGTCCGTGGCGGTGTTGGTTTCGTTCAGAGGCTGAGGGGCCAATCACGGAAGTGCTTATTGAGATAGCGCGGTTGCGACTTGGCTGCAGGAGCCAAGCGCTTGAGCTGTCACTGGAGTGGCGGAGGGGTGGGGAAAGAGCGGGTGGGGTGGGTGGAAGGGGGGAGTCGGAGCCTTGCGGCGGGTGGAGGATGGGGGCAGTGCGGCGAAAGCCGGGAGCCTGAGGTCCTACCGCATTGGAGACCTCTGAGGACTCGGGCTGGACATCTCCGTGCCCTGCCCCTGTCCGAAACTTGGAGTCCCTCTGACGGACCACGACCTGGTGTTCGCCTAACCGAGGCCTCCATTAGTCCTATCCGGCCCTCGCCCCTGCCAAGTTAAAAGTGTCTCGAATGTAACTCTTGGCTCTTCTGAGAGGTCTGTAGGTTTGTCACAAAGCTGCCCCAGTCCTGCGGTCACATCCAGAAACCCCCTGTCCAAAAAAAAAAAAAAAAAAGCATGGTGGAATTTGTTAAAAAGAAAATGTGAGCTCAAACCTTGTGTCATTTAGCGAGAGTTGAGTACTAGTTGCGAACGACCTGGTAGAAATGGAAAAGCAGAAATGTGTGGAACGTGTCTTTTTGCATGAAATGCCTTACGGTTGTTTGCAACTATACAGTTTGGGAGAAAAGTGCCGATTCCCAACCAAGGTAAAACAAATATGTACAAAATGAAGACTCTGAAATGGGGAAGATGTTCCTGCAACATCTGGCTAGACCCTGACAATATTCCCCCTCCTGGTGCTTTTTGTCGTTTCATTGTGGGCACTGCATGCTCAGGTACAGCCAGCAGCCATATTGAAGAATAGAAGTAGGATTTTTTTTTTCCTCCAAGTTGAAGCTGCCGTGTGAAAAGTACTGAAGAAGTTACCAGACACTGAGAATTAGGCTAGAAAGAGATGAAGGTTTAGGAAGTGGCACCAGATTCGTGGATGAAAAGGAATTTGGGAATATTTATAATTGCAGAAGTCAGAAGGTTGAGTTACTTAAATGCTACTTTTAGATAAACTCTTGCAGAAATTAAATATAACAGTCTAAGCAGATAGGAAACAAAATTCTAAAGTTTGTTGTGCAATTATCTTGTAAGATTTAAGTGATGACCTTGGTGTGTACTGACACTGGGTGATTGGTTATCGGCTTATCCCATGATTACCCATTTTATGATCCAGTCATCATCTTAGTTCATTCTGTTCCTTGCTTTCCCCTATTCCTGGTTCCAGAGTTGCCTTGAAGAGCAGATATTCATTTATACAGAAATTGAGCTCTCCTGCAACTGCCAGGAGAGCCTGCGCAATAATTCAGGTTTGTGATTATTAGACTTAAAACAGGCACTTACACATTATTCCTGATTTGTTTACATTGACATGGCCACCTAAACTGTAGGTAAAAATTAAAAGATGACATTCATTTCTGTGTTCATATACTCAACTATTGGGAGAATGGGTGTGCATAGTGTAGCCCTTGCTCTCTGAAATAATAAATGAGAGTAAGGTGATATCCAGCAGCTCTTTTGTTTAGTGGTCCTTGTAGCCAAAAAGATGGTAAGTGCGGCATGAAATCCTAGAGTGTGTGTGTGGTTTGTGTTGTGTGTGTGTCTATGTTACGAGGAGTGGAGTGCATTGTTCCCCGTTTTCTCTTTGCAGTGGAATGCAGTAGCCCTCTGGGCCTGGGATATTGTGGTTGATAACTGTGCCATCTGCAGGAACCACATTATGGATCTTTGTAAGTAATTGAAGGAGGATGGGGGGAAGTTGAGAAGGTTACAGAGACTGCGGCTATCCTGATGTGACCAATTTTCTTCTTCACAAAGAAATATAGTCAGAGCATTTGGGGCCTTCTACATCTAGTTTCAAATAAAGTAGCTTTTTATGATATCCTGCAGGCATACCCATCTCTCAGAATAAATCTGCTCAACCTAAAGATGGCAGGGCCACATTTAGAATGAATTGTGGACACCCAGGTCCTATTGACTATATCCTATTTCCCATCATGTAACCACACTCAAAGGCAAAAACAGTAAAGGAAAGAAAATTAACTTTGAGCTAAAAACGTTCTGTCCAGCACTAGTTTTTGCTGGGGGAAATTTATGAAGAATAGAGGCCCAAGAGTGGGTTTTCAGTGTTAGCCCCAAATGTAGTGAGAGGACATCACTGCCGACACTTCGGTAGTCAGTTCATTGCTCTAAAGAAATTTCATTTCAATTTCCACATATTTCATTACACATAGTGGGCAACACATAGCAGGTTTGGTTTTAATTGTTGATGGAAGTTAGTATCCTTAGAGTAATAGGGGCCAGAACATTGATCACACCAGAAACAGTCATTTTTTCATCCAGATACTAAAATGGTTTGATTGAAATCAGAAATAGCACAAAGAATGTGCAGCTTTCTAGAACTTAAGTTGTAACTTAGTTTTAAATGACTTACCTGTCTCTTCGGCTTTCTCTTGAGCCGCTGTCCTGCTTTACTCTGGTATCCTCTGACTTTCTCTCCATTCTTGAAGTGCCCATGCTCTTGTTTAGAACCCTTATATATCCTGTTTGAATCTTCTCCATCTCTTCTCTACCACTCTCCCCCTATCTTTATCTGACTCAGCACTGTCTAAGTGTAAGTCAAAAATGCAGGCACATACATAATTTAACGTTTTCTGATACTCATATTAATAAACATGATTTGTATTTTATCCTGTATCCAGGATATTTTAAATTTCAACATGTAATCAATATTTTAAAGCGAAATATTTTACTTTTTTTCTTTTTCGTACTAAGTTTTCAAAGTGCATTTTACACTTCCAGTGCGTCTCATTTCAGACTAGCCACATTTCAGGTGCTCAGTAGCCATACGTGGCCAGGGCTACTTACTAGGTCATGCAGAACTAACCCCTAGTTGGTCTTCAGATCTCACCTTAAACTTGCCCAAAGATGTTCTCCCTGACCATACATACACACAAACACAAGCTACAACAGTTCTGTTCAATGTTTCCAAGAGGTCCTATAGTTTCCTTTGAGATTCTCTGGCAGTCATTTAACTTAGTTGGCTCTTTATAATTCCATGTTATTTACAGCTGTGTTCTAGCATCGGGCGTAGGGTTCTAGTATATAATAGTTTCTCCCTAGGTGCTTGCTCTGTGAAGAACAGAAACAAAATAGGGGACCAGTCTGTGATCACTGCAACTTGGAAAGTACAAAGCAAACATTTTGTGTTGGAAAGTAGTCTTGGTCTGTGTTGGTCATTTACTGCCCTTGGTTTCTTTTGAGTTTTGACCCTGTTTTAACACTTTTTCACACAACAGTCAAAGCAGATCAGCAGCTACCATGATGTTTAATGGAGATAGACAAGACCCATCACAGAAAAACACATGCACGGTTTTACATGTGCTTGGGTGGGGTTTTTGATTACATGCTTGCCCTTGGTTTTTGGTTTTTGGTTTTTTTTGGCTGCGCATTTTCACAAGGAGTTGTTCCCAGAGAAAATTTTACTTTCTTGAGGCTCTCTTCTATAAATCCTTAATGATTTTATATAATCCTGACTTTTTTTTTAACTTCTTGTGATTAAGTCATGTGTGTCTCTGGTTGCAAAAGAATGCACTTCTTGAGAAGACAGTGACAGACAAAGGCATTGGTGGTCTTCTCTTAGTGTTGAACGCTTGAGGGGTCGATGTGGGCTTTTAGGTAGACGCCTGCTTTATCATATATTTTAAATGTCGGGTGCAGAAGGAGAGCATTGAACTCCTGTAGCAGAGTAATTTCACATCGTGTGTTTTATTCACTTGATGAATATTCACACCCTGGGCATTTTGCAAGGCTCCAGGATAAAACAGCGACTGGGCTCAGGTCTCTACCCTTATGAAACATACCCTTCTGCTTATTACAGACACTAAAGAGAAATCTGGTCACCGCAACTGGTCTTGTCTTCCTTTCAAAAATGAATTATGGTTCTTGTAAAAAAGACTTTTCTTTAAAGATGAAAATAAGAATCTTGATTTAGCAGTGGCCATTTTCTAACAAATTCCGGCTTGGCGTTAAATGAATAATTATATACATAGTTGTAAGTAAATGAGTAATTATGGCTGAGCTCCAGTTGAACCCACCTGTAAAGCATTCTCGGTCTGAAGACTTCCCTTTTGGCCTCCAGATTGATGCTGTATGTCCTACTATGGCCTCGGACTTCACTTTGCATTACCCTGCTTCTTGGTGCTTTTAAGAGTTGCTGAAAAATGCAATCTGCTAGGTGTCATTTTCTCCATTACCTCTGGTAATCTTGTCCTAGATGAAGGGTTATCCAGAAGTGCTTAGACCCAGCCTTTGCCCATAAGTTAGTCTTTTCCTAAAACCACAAAAACCTAAAACCGCAAAAAAGATCCATCAGTGTTTTCAAAGGGTGAAATCTCTTCACTTCGGGAAGAAGCTGTTGCTTCTTTAGCAGTCCTCTGGTGGTGATGGCCCTTGTATTAAAGTCCTCAAGCTTTGTAAGTCACATGAAATACACTCTGCCTTTGCAGGGGTCTGATAAGAACCTGTTGCGTGCTGCTTTTTTCTCTGCTTTAGGCTGACAGTGAGCAATTTCTTCCCCTGTTTAAGCAAACGACTAAACCCCTATGCTCACTCTCTGAACCAAAAGCTTGAAAACATTTTATCTTTGAGAACACTTTAGTAATTTTTCATGCCTTATCCCCTTTTATCGGGCATTCTAGATTGCAGTCCTATCTCTGATTTTTGAAATTATTGTTAAAGTGTAGCTGACTTACAATATTTTATTAGTTTCAGGTGCACAACATAGTGATTGAAAGTATAACGTATACTCCCTTTGGAGTGATTATAAAATGTTTGCTATATTCCCTGTGCTGTACACTTTATTTTTGTTCTTTGTTAAGAATTTTCTGATAAAGAATAGATACATATTTGGCCCCCATTCTCTCTATTTATAGAAGCCATTTTTGTTTCCTTATTCAAGTACTGAGAGCCTAGTTTGGACTTGGCATAGAAAGACAGCCCCCTAAACATATGTAGACCTAGAAAAATTTAAACATGGTAATATACCTTGAAACAGTTTCATTATTAAATAATAATAATTGTGCCTCTTACTTAGCTAATTTCTTAATACATAGTCCACATCTAAGTGAGAGGATTCCACCTGAAGAACATCAGATTTTCTTTTCTCTGCCATCTCTTTGAACAGGGTACATTCACAGCCCCCATGCATTCTTTTTTTTCTTTTTTTTTTAATATTTTTAAATCTTCATTTATTTATTGGGCTATACCAGGTCTTAGTTGCAACATGTGGGATCTAGTCCCCTGACCAGGAATCAAACCAGGCCCCCTGCATTGGGAACACAAAGTCGTAGCCCCTGGACCACCAGGGAAGTTCCCCCTATATATTTTTGAATATATGACATAGACCCTAGGTTTTCCACTTTTTTCAGAAGGAAAACCAGTTACTCTCTTTAAACTGAATCTAGGTAGCAAAGAAGTTCTGTGATTTCAGATCCTTTGCCATTCATATTTTTGAAGGATGGGGAAAAGCATTATGATGTTATATATCACTTCCCAAGACCAAGTTAACATCTCAGCATTATTTTCTTACAGTTTTACTATCTTCCACCTATGAAAGTTTGAAATAATTGCCTCCTATTAAATAGTCTTTCCCGAAGCTTTTTATTCATCAGAAAGAAGACTCCATTTAGTTACCACCTTCAGAGAAAGCAAATTACACGTTAGTAATTCTTGTTCTTGGAATATTTATCCCCAATAGAGCTTTACTCATCCTTTCTTGATCACTGTCAAATTTTCATTCCATTTAAGTTCCCTCCCTTCCCCCTCTAAAATGGATATCCGGGTAGTTTGCAGTAATTTGTTCCACTCACTGGTCAGAAACGTCTCGGGGCAGTAAGCATCACAGCTGATGACCCCCAATTCTCCAACATGTCGGCCTCGCAAACTTGCTGTGCTGACGGTGCTTTGAGGACCTGAGTTCTGATGTCCTCGCGCAGAGCATCCACAGCCCTCTACACCCCCTTTTATTTGCTCTGTACCAGCTCCATGTGTCTGCCTGACTCCTTCAGGGACTGGAGCTTGTCAATGAGGCTTTCATGTGGCAAACCTGGGTGGTGTAAGGGCCCAAGAGCAAACATTCAACCCGCATAGAGAAGACGCCAGTTCTCAGAACACCAAGAGTTAGGAGGTGGCTTTAAGAATTTACTAAATTTACCACATTAGGAGGAATCACTGTCATTTGGACAAGTCAGGTCACGTTGAGAATTAGAAAGTGCCCTTTGCTGCGTTGCTCTGTTTTTGAATCAGGGGAGGAATTATTTGCAAAGCGTGCTGTTAAGTCAGTTCTGCCTTCTCTGTTCATCACCCCTTTCCACATTCATTAAAAAACAATTATGCTAATTAACTGCTTGAGATTCTGTTCAGTTGAGGCCCTCACCACCACCCCCTGTCCTGTCATGTCCTCGCGCGTGGGTAGAGCCACTGGAGGTCAAAGGTGGTTGCTCATGGGGGCCAGTGATCCTGTCGCTCTTGTTCCCGCAGGCATAGAATGTCAAGCCAACCAGGCGTCCGCTACTTCTGAAGAGTGCACCGTGGCATGGGGCGTCTGTAACGTAAGGCAATATCTTTTCCTCCCAGCGTGGCTTGTACTGCTTCTCCTGCTTTGCCCATCTTGTAACTAACTAGGGAAAAAAAGACTAGCCCACCTTTCTCCACAAAGGTACACAGATAGCAAAAAAAAAAAAAAAAAAAAGGCATTTAAAACCATTGTACTATTCACCTGTAGAAATTATTAGTTATAGAGGCAGTAGTTTGTCTCAACTATGAAGTATACCAGCATCCGCAGCAACATTGTTGGGCTTCATCTTTGAGAATTGACTTCAAAGCCTACGGCACAATCGTTGGAACATTCTGTTAGTGGAAATCTGTACTTTCTTATCAGATTTTCTTAAAGGCTGAGTGTCTTGTGGAACTAAGTTAGGTGAATAAATTGAGCATTCCTGTGTGTGTTGCTGGGGGGTCGGGGTGGAGGGGGGGCAGATGTACCAAGTTAGCATTTGGGGTTTTTTTAAAATGTGCTCCGTGACAGAAATGTTTTGTGCAGCATCGTTGGACTGAATGTACAGCCTTCCAGGGAGCGACAGCTGTGAAGGATAATAGGCATCAAATATGTTATTTCCAGCACGTTAAACATTCATCCTTACAGCCATGTAGTCCCAGTCATATGAGCTCAAAATGTCCTGTCCGGGTGTCCTGTGCCCAGGGGACAGAGAGCTCCCAGCATGACACAGGCCTAAGAAACCACACTCGAGTCAGACCCCCACTCCCTGTCTCTGTGACTGACTTGCTAGGCAGCTGCGGGCAAGGTATTGGCCCCTGTAAGCCTCATATGAAGTGGGGCTGTTAGACTGCTTAGCATCATGATCAGGATGAAATGATTTTATGTTTAAAAAAAGATGCTTAAAGGAGTTCAGGGTTTGGGTGGGGCATGAGCCACCCATCTCCTTGCATGGCCCTGCAATAAACCTTTTTCTCTGCTCAAAAAAAAAAAAGTGCCTAGAATACCTCCTGCAGGTCCCTTTGGCAGTCTCACAGTAGGCCCTGTTGGTCAAGGGACTGCGTGTGCCACCTTCGAGGATAAAGCATAAAGCATATCAGGCTCTTGCTCTCCGTGGCATCCAGGTGTAGAGTGAGAACCATGTCACTTTGTGGTGGAAGGAAAAGCGGTGCGCTGCTCCTTAAATGTGACTCAGGAGAGTCCCACTCAGAGAACCTGCCACCAGGAAGAGCGGCAGGTGTGCCTGAAGCCTTTGACTAGTCCTGGGTTCCCGGGTTGGGTCTTCTATGATATTGACCGGCTCTGTGAATTAGGCACGTCACTTAACTCATCTGGGCTTCAGTTTTCCATCTGTAAAATGAAGATGGTAATACCCGTCACACTTGGCGGGGTTGCTGCAGGCTCCAGTGAGGTGATAGGTGTTCATAGCCCTCCTGTTAAGTGTAAAGCACGAGGCAGTGCGTTTTGAGGCTACTGGGTACATCCATTGATAGGTCTTAGATTGTTGGCAGGAGGAAAGCTGGGATCGAGGATGTTCAGGGGTGCTGTCCTGGCCCAGCAGCCTCATTTGCAGCCCCTCTTTCCCTCCGTCTTCAGGGTGGGGCGCAAGTACAAGGACCCTGAACACCGAGCCTAGTAGGGCAGCTGGGAGGGAGAAGGGGGTCCTGAATGCCCTTAGGTGAGCCTGTCCCCACTGCCTGGGGATTGAAAAAATGCCTCCACTTTCTGCCCTTGGGAAATTTTGTTTTTCCTCTTTTTGACCGTAAGTCGGGTGAGCATCAGGACAAAAGGATCTTGCAAAGGGCCGTCACTCTGGGAGTCTTTGTCCCTCTGAGTAGCCCCAGTGCCCTAGTATGGACTCTAGTCTTCATCACTGCATTCTGTTTCTGTCTGTGTGGAAAGTCAGTTTTCACAGATGATAATCCACATTATGGTTCTTTAAGTTCCATGCATGTTTGGGTAGACACACTGACCAGGTTTCAGGGCTGTAAGCCAGGCCTGCCCAAACTTTGATTGTGTGTTGGGGTGTCAGCACTTCTCCCCAGTCCCCACCTCAGCCGACCCGTCGTGGCTCAGATGCGGGGACCCTTGTTGCTCCATCCTGATGCTGCTCACACGAGCAGGGCTGGAGGATAAGCATCATTGCAGAAGTGCTGTGATCAGCATCTGCACGTCACTAACACACACAGACTTTCCTTTTCCCCAGATCCGAAGGCCATCTCCTCATTCCCTGTTAGCACCCAGCATTCTTGGTACTTTTGCCCTTTTACTTCCCATCTTGATCATGGAACTAGCACTTTGATGCTCTTCCAGCTGCTTGCATGCAGCATGTCCATCACACTGCTTCCTCTTACCCTGATTTTTTTTATCTGATTCCTTTTTTAAGACAAAGTCTCACCCACTACTAGAGGCTTGTTAAGGACCAAGCTTTCATAATATCAATGCCTCTATGAACAAATCTGTGAATAGAGTCCTGTGGGCAGTGTTGAGCTGGGTGTGGAAGGTCGGGGACGTGCCCATCGCAGTTCTGGGTGGTTTGCGTGGGTGATGCACCTCCCTGTGCTAAGGAGAACCCTCTCCTCCTGGGGTTCCCTTCTCCAGGATGGGGAGGGAGCTGGAGACCAAGAGTGGGCAATTTGAAATGCTCGGATGATTGAGGGCCTCCTCTTGCCTGTGTGTGAGGAAAGCAAGCCTCCCCTCCAGGCCGACGAGACCCAGGGAGCCCCACTCCATCTTACCTTAGGAAAGGGGAAGAGACCTCATTGCATGAACACCCACCACGCTTCCTAAACGTGTGCTTCATTTGGTAGGAACGAAGCCTCACAAACGTTTCATGGGCTGTGGCCTGGTACCTAACTGGGTGTAAGCCCTTGTAGACCCTTGTCTCCCATTGTGTGTTGCCTTCCATGGTTCTTCTCCAGCCACTGTGTATCACCACCCTGCTCCCCTTGAGATGTATTGTCCGTAGACGGCTGAGCCTGCACAGAATTATTTTTAATAAAATGTATCTTTTCTTCCAGCATGCTTTTCACTTCCACTGCATCTCTCGCTGGCTCAAAACACGGCAGGTGTGTCCGTTGGACAACAGAGAGTGGGAATTCCAAAAGTAGGTGTCCCTGGCTGTTTCAACATTGTATGTAAGGTTGGGCTTTGTGGTCAGTGCCATTCTTGGACTCACGTCAAGCTGGAGGGTGCACAGTTTTAGAAGATGAAGACATAAAACATGCTTGGTTCGTAAACTAGCTTTCGGTTAGACAAGGACTCGTCTCTGTTTAAAACGCATAAGGTGAACCAACATTAGAAACTTGCAGCCTAGAGTTTCCCGGCCATCTAGGTAGGGTCTTTGGACGTAGTAGTAGAAGCTTGCAAATTCTCATTTCGCAAGCTATTAAATATTTCCACAATCACATCAATAATAAGGCTCCAGGGGCTAACTAATGTCACCTGTCTTTGCTTTGGGCTAGAATTATATCCTGTTTCATTGGTTTATCTCACAGGGATTAATTCCGATACCGCGTTTATGGTTATCTCAACTAAATCATTATTGTTGCTGCTGTTAATTGTAGCAGTATGTAAGTAATACATGGCGTGCAAATTTTCAAAAATTCAAATGGTCGGTCTGGACTAGTAATTCCTAAAAGAGGAATTTCTGGTTTAAGAGTATGTATGTTTCCATTTTTTGATAGTGTCAGATTTTTTCCTTTCCCAAGAATATGTACTAATTCACAGCCCCTACAAACAGTGAAGCAGAAGACTGCATTCTCCATTTCTTGCCCGTGCCCCGTTATCAGACGTTTTCATCTTAGCTACTGACAGGTGAAAATCAGTTTTCAATTGTATATTTTAAAACTTTGAGTAAAGTTGGGCCGCTTTTCATATGGTTTTATGCCTGTTGTATTTTTCTGTGAAACACTTTTTTATCTGTTGAATTTTCAGTTAATTTATCAAATTTTTAATGGAAAGGGGGATTTTCGAAGTTCTCAAGAGGCCTTTGTAATTGACTGTGCCGTGGAGCAGGCTCAGGGTGCCGTTTTGGACCAAAACTGTCTCACGTAGCCCATACACGTGCCCAGGGCTGGGCCTAAGAAGTGGGGGGTGTGAAGAATCCCTCTGCTGGGCTTGACACTGTCGCTTTATCCAGCTGGTGACTGCCTGGCTGTGGTTATGAGTGCTCTGGGAAAGCAAATTCATAAGAAGCAAATTTCATTTCAGCATGCTTTAATCTGATGGATAACTTCCAGGTTATTCTCACTAACAAGCTGGAGCTGTACCCTGTGAGGACTTTTTTAGAGAATATTTAAGCGAATTTCTTATAGGGAGTGCTTAAAGAATCGGGCAGCCTTTCAGGACGATGGCAACAGTGATGCAGCGCTCTGGCGCCCTGGTCTCCATCTGTGTGACAAAGCATTTTCATCAGAGGCGAACTACCCGCTAAGAGCCAGGACAAAAGATGAAGATAATAATGGATTCTGTGTTCAAGAAATCTTATATGTGGAAAAAATGTCCTGCCATTGGTTATAATCTTTCTGGAGCCAAATTTTGGCCTCTGGGGAAATCAGAAAGGACCTGAGATCCATACCTAGTTTCTCGACAGTTCTCTTTCTGCGGTGCTCAGTGGACTCAGGGCTGTAATTGGAACTGGTGATAGATTTTGACACTGAAGGCTGTTCAGTTACTGTTCTCTATACGAGCCTTACCCTAAACTAGCCCGAGTACGGGAGTTGAGGGGAAGAGGCGGCCCACAGGGAGGGGGGCAGAAGATTCAAGCTGTCTTAGCCACTTACTGGCCATCAGGTGCAGCTCCCTTTCACAAGCATCAGCTATGACTCCTCCCTGTTACTGCCCAGCATCTGCCTGGCACCTGGAAAGAGTCAGGCGGGTACAGTTGAGTGGGGGACCATCCCTATGAAGAGGGTGGTAGGGACAATGTTACAGGAGGCTGGTAGGCTGAAAGGGGCAGAGACCAGGGTTGTAACCCAGTCTTCAAAGTTTGAACCAGATTGGCGGATATATTTTTAGCAGGTGTTACAGTCTCAAACAGGGAATCACCATAAGGAATGAATTAATAATTTACTTTGTCTTCCAGGTATGGGCACTAGAAAAAGAGAATTCTTCGATCAAGCTCAACTGTTTTTTTTGTTATCCACTGAATGACTTGCCCTCCTGTTACTTAATTATAAATTAGATAGAACCGTGTCTCTTCTGCTTTGTCTTTTCAGTTTGCTATTCCGGCAGCCATACTGTATTCTGTGTCAAATAAAATCCAGTTGGATTCTAGAACAGACGCTGTCTCTTGTGTATGTGCAAAAAGTGAATGCAAGTAAAGAGCCCTCCCGCCCCTTTCTAGGGTGGAAGGCCAGGTTTTGAAAGTGAGATGTTTGTTCATCAGAGCCAAAGCTGGATCGTCCTGCGAGCACGTCGCTTGGTCTCGAGGAAGCCTGGTCCACAGCCTGGCTGCTGATGGTGATCTTGGGCGAGTGGTCTCTCTGCTCCGAGCTCTTCCTCCTCCGTGAAGTGGCTGCTAAGGACTAAACAGGATCATCTGGGCACAGAAAGAGGCCTTATAAACTGTGAGAACGCTGTACAGGTGTTAACTTTGTGTATGACGTGTCGCTTTCTCAGTTTAGTTTAGAAAAGTTAACTTGAAAAAAAATTAATATGTTATCTTGGCTGGCAGTGGAGTAATGTGTGAACTCAAATTGTAAATCAGTGTCATTTAGAGTTAACGGGAGAATTCAGGTTTCCCTTCTCCACCACCACCCTTTGTAATTTGTTTAAAATGCCTTGGCCGTGGACGGAACTGCCAGTTCTAACACTACTTCAATCTCTTAGTCTTTAAGAGGCGGGTTAATTTACTGCAGTGATTCTCAAAGTGTGTGCTGAGGACTTGCGGGAGTAATGGAAACACTTTCAGGAGGTTCACGAAGTTCCTTTTCCGGCTGCATGTCTGTACAAGGCCAATTTTTCTTTTTTTCCTTCAACCAAAGCAACGTATTGAATGAAGAAGCAGAACAGCGAATCCAGCTGTCTTCTGCTAAGTCAGATATAAAAAAGATTTGCAAAAATGTAAAACGGTGCCACTCTTCTAACTTTTGTTTTGAAAAACTTTGAATAAAAATATTTATGTTAACGTGATGGATTTTTGTTCTTTTAAAATCTTTTAAATTTCTCAGTTTGATTTCCATAGTGGTAAATATCTGTAGATGCAACCCCCATAAAAACTCTTTGGTTTCTTCAGTGTTTAAGATCATAAGGGGATCCTGAGACTCAAAAGTTTGAGAACCTCTAGCTTAGTAATTAAGAACTTAGAGGTCCAGCCTGGGTGGAAGCCAGCTTTCCCACTTGGCCACCAACAGTGCAGGTGCTCAGGGCCAGGTGGCTGCTGCCGTCGATGTTCCTTCCACCCTCGGCAGAAATCACCTCCTTTAAACCCCTTTCAGGTGGTCATTCACACTGCAGGGACACTTCAGCGATGCAGAAGAACGGTTTTCACACAGCTGGCGTCACATATTTGCAGAGTTCTGCCTGGGTATTCATAAGGACCCTTGGTTGCAGAGCAGCCAACTCCAGCTTCTGCTTAGGTCATGGAATGTTTGTGAGGGCCAGGGGGCTGTGTCCTCTGAAAGGAGAAAGGGACACAGAGGGGCTGGACCTAAGAATGAATAGCTAGAACCAGGGCATCCCTGCTGGGATTCTCTCTGTCGCTCTTTCACAAAGACCAGCTTCTCTTTTTTTGGCTACGCTTATAGCTTGTGGGATCTGGAGTCCCTGAGCAGGGATCAAACCTTCGCCTGATTAATGGAGGTGCAACTCTTCCAATTCCTGAAGCCACAGGCATTCAGAGGCATCTGAGCTCTCCCTTCGTCTCTGCATCTAAGTAGTCATTAAACTCCATTCACCCGCTGCCCTCACTGCAACCTGCACCCTCTTCTCCATTCCCATCGCCACTGACAGCACAGGCTGTCTTCATTTTCCTCTAAAACAATTGCAGTTCTCCAACTGTTATCGTTAGTCTCCTTGCTACAACCTGAAACAAATCTTTAACTTGACTGATGCCCCTTCCACTAGCTGGGAAATCTCTACCTTGATGGACAGAGTTCACTTCGCATTGTAGACGAGCGTGCCTCATCGCGGCTCCTCCGGCTTCCAAGCAGCTGGAGAGGTAGGGTACCCCACCTCCATCAGAGACACTCGGGCTGCCATCCTTTGTGGCTATGGGCAGCAGCACTGGCAGCACCCAAGGCCCAGTGCAGACAGCCAAATGGGTTGTGACAGCCGGTGTTTAATAGCCTCAATAGCCAGCACCTTCCCAGACCAGTTTTGTGGCATCATTTTGGCTGTGGTCCCAGTGGCTGCCCATTTTCCAAGCCTGATTCTCCAACATGCCCTGTGCTGCGGTGAGCTCTCCAACATTGCTTACCCTATCCAGTCTGCTGCAACGATCGCCCAGGCCTTTGGTTCTCAACTGTCATCATTAATCCCCTCCTGCCCCTGCCAGGTACGTCTACACTGTTTCCTTATTCATTCTCAAAACAGTCCTAAAAAGCCCATCATTTTATGAAAATGTCATCTGACATTTTTTATTCACTTCTTCAGCCAACAGAACACTCTTCTGAGAGTCCTTTGCCGCCTGTCTTTTCTCTTCTTGGTTTTTGTCCCCTATTTGATCAGTTTCTTTTTTCGCTGCACTGCTTGGCATGTGGGATCTTAGTTCCCTGACCAGGGATTGAACCCCTTCCCCTGAAGCAAGAAGTCATTAACCATTAGACCACCAGGGAAGTCCCTCTTGTGATATTTTTTCCTTCAATGCCTTTTATTTTCTTCCTGCTCGGACCAATTTTTCAGCCTACTGTTGAAACACCTTTTGAGGGCCTCTTATCCCCACTGAGCCCACTGCCCTGCCCTCTTACTTGGGTCTTCACCCCATGGCATACAGAGCCTCACACGACCTGTAACCGCAAAGCACATCCCCATCTCTGTTCCTCTCTTTCCAGCCTGGCATGAGCTCCTCTGACCTCATCCCAGTGCCATGTGGAAGCTTCAGCTGGATTTGCTTGAACCTCCGTCCTTCCAAGAATACCTCCTGCCCAATCCAGTCCACCTCCCTACTCCCTTGTCTCAGTGCTGGGTTACCTGAGAGGCTAGCCCTCCCCCAGACTCCTCTAAACAGGGTCAGGGCCCCTGCCTCCCTTTAGGGCCTCCACCATCATAGTGTCCTCTTTTCTCTGAACTTTTTGAAATCTCCCCCAAAGTGAGGCCATATTACTAGCTAAACCCAGGCTATGATGAAGTCTGAAACAGCGTGGTGTCTTTCACCAAAGTGTCCCCTTTCTTCTACTGTCTTCAGAGCAACCTCAGAGTAGCAATTTTTCAAACTAATTGTTTCTACATTTTGCGTTCTGAGACATGAAACTAACCATTACACAAAAGTAGAGCCTATCATCCTATACTTAGCAGAGAATGGAACTATTTTCAGATGCCTTGATAATTATTCTATGTTCTGCCAAACAAACTCCTTCTGGAAGTGATAGCCTCCATCTTGCTCAGAGACACTGATATCCAGACAAACAGTCTAGAAACATTAAACTCATCTTTAATGTCACCTCAACCCTCATCCCAAATATCCATGTGGATACTGTGTCCTATCTATTATACTTCAATTTTGCATCTCTCAAATCCACTTTTGTCCACTCTGTCTCCACTATTCAGGCCTTGATCATCATCTGGATTCTTGAAATGTGTCCATTATTCCCTTCACCTACAAGATTTAGGAGCCCTTATAATAGAAAGTGGCTTCCCAGGTGATGTTAGAGATAAATAACCCTCCCGTCAATGCAGGAGACTTAAAAGATGCAGGTTCGGTCCCTGGGTCGGGAAGACCCCCTGCAGAAGGAAATAGCAACCCATCCCAGTATTCTTGCCTGGAGAATCCCGTGGACAGAGGAGCCTGACGGGCCACAGTCCATGGGGTCACAAAGAGTCAGACAGGACTGAAGCAACTTAGCATGAATGCATGGGGCTTCCCTCATAGCTCAGTTGGTAAAGAATCCACCTGTGATGCAGGAGACCCTGGTTCAATTCCTGGGTCAGGAAGATCCCCTGGAGAAGGGATAGGCTACCCACTCCAGTATTCTTGGGTTTCCCTTGTGGCTCAGCTGGTAAAGAATCCTCCTGCAATGCAGGAGACCCAGGTTTGATCCTGGGTTGAGAAGATCCCCTGGAAAAGGGAAAGGCTACCCACTCCAGTATTCTGGCCTGGAGAATTCCATTGACTATGCAGTCCATGGGGTCGCAAAGAGTTGGACACGACTGAGCGACTTCCGCTTCACTTCACTTCATGCACATAATAGAAAGTATCATGAAAGAATAACCCAAGGACTTCCCTTGGTTTATTAGTCCAGTGGTTAAGTCTTCACCTTACAGTGTGGGACGTACAGGTTCGACCCCTCGAGGCCAAAAAATCAAAACATAAAACAAAAAGAGTAATGCAACAAATTCAATTAGACTTTTAAAATAACCCACATTGCCAGTCAGAATGGCTGTGATCCAAAAGTCTACAAGCAATAAATGCTGGAGAGGGTGTGGAGAACAGGGAACCCTCTTACACTGTTGGTGGGAATGCAAACTAGTACAGCCACTATGGAGAACAGTGTGGAGATTCCTTAAAAAACTGGAAATAGAACTGCCTTATGATCCAGCAATTCCACTGCTGGGCATACACACTGAGGAAACCAGAAGGGAAAGAGACACGTGTACCCCAATGTTCATCGCAGCACTGTTTATAATAGCCGGGACATGGAAGCAACCTAGATGTCCATCAGCAGATGAATGGATAAGAAAGCTATGGTACATATACACAATGAAGTATTACTCAGCCATTAAAAAGAATACATTTGAATCAGTTCTAATGAGGTGGATGAAACTGGAGCCTATTATACAGAGTGAAGTAAGCCAGAAAGAAAAACACCAATACAGTATACTAACGCATATATATGGAATTTAGAAAGATGGTAACAATAACCCTGTATACAAGACAGCAAAAGAGACACTGATGTATAGAACAGTCTTATGGACTCTGTGGGAGAGGGAGAGGGTGGGAAGATTTGGGAGAATGACATTGAAACATGTATAATATCATGTATGAAACGAGTTGCCAGTCCAGGTTCAATGCACGATACTGGATGCTTGGGGCTGGTGCAACTGGGACAACCCAGAGGGATGGTATGGGGAGGGAGGAGGGAGGAGGGTTCAGGATGGGGAACACATGTATACCTGTGGCGGATTCATTTCAATATTTGACAAAACCAATACAATATTGTAAAGTTTAAAAATAAAATAAAATTTAAAAAAAATAAAAAATAAAATAAAATAACTCACATTAAAAAAAAAAGAAAAGAATAATCCAGAAGGTCCAGTTTTATGTCGTCTAAAGATTTTGCCCCTTCAACAAACTCATGTTCTCTGACTCTTCTGAGCTGTATTCTCAAGAGTCTGCAGAAGGCATCTTCATTCATTCAAAACTGTTGGGGAACAAGGCAAAGATGAAGGAGCATACATTTGCCAACAATTTCTTTCTTTACACCACTAATATTTAAATCTCACCGAATTTCAAAACTTCACAAAAGTACAACTGCCTAGAAATAAACATGTAGACATGCTCTAACACAATCAAATGGAATAATAATTGTAAGATGGAACTTTAATAGGGTAGAATATTTTCTTTAATTGTGAAAACTGATAAGAAATACATAAAAGCATTTATTATGTGATGCCAAAAGGAAACAGAATTATTATGGGCATCGTGATTGCCCATGTAGTATATTCGACAATATACTCCAGTAAAAAATGTAGATAATATGCAAAATAAGATTGCTGTTAGGCATATTAAATTGTGGATCATATATCACCATGTTTTGTTTGTTTTTTGCTATGTTTCCTCTTGCATTTAAAGGGGAAATAATAAGAAAAAGGGGGGCTTCCCTTGTGGCTCAGTGCTGAAAAAAAAAAAATCGGCCTGACATTTCAAGAGACTCAGGTTTGATCCCCAGTCCAGGAATATCCCACGTGCCACAGAGCAACTAAGTCCAAGAGCCACAACTATGCTCTAGCATCTGGGAGCTACAACTACTGAAGCCCACGTGCCTAGAACCCTGAAACCCACGTGCCTAGAACTCTGAGGTCCACATGCCTAGAACCCTGAAACCCATGTGCCTATAACTCTGAAACCCACATGCCTAGAACTCTGAAGCCCACGTGCCTAGAACTCTGAAACAAGAGAAGCCACACAATGAGAAGCCCGAGCACCACACCTGGACAGTAGCCCCTGCTCACCACAAGTAGAGAGAAAGCCTGAGCAGCAACAAAGACCCCGCACAACCAAAAGTAAAAGAAATTTAAAATAATTTTTTAAAAAATAAAATAAGAAAAAGAAGAATTCCCCCTCCCCCTAACCCCACCAAGATGCTAAGTTGTCTTCAGACTCCAGAAGGCTCCACTTACCAAGATCAGTGACTCAAACTGCTGAAGCATGATCCTCAAAATTCACGATTTCCATCATGTTCTCATGTATACAACCTCATCTGATCTTCCTAACCGCTGCCTCTCTCAGATCTTTGCTTCTGAACAAAGTCAGTGGCTGGGTTCCTTGTCTCCACTCCCAACCCAACACATCTTGGAGACACCTGAGACTGTGTTCAGCTCCCTTGTGTCATACTGACAACCCCACTCTTCATTGCTTACCCGCTGGGTGTTCCTATAAAGATGGCAGATGCTGTAAAGCTCAGGAGCCTGTCTCTCTCCTTGCTTTATCTGAGTTGCCAAGCTCCTCTCTGCTGTCATTATATCTTCCTTTGTTATATCCCATACTCCTGAGTATACAGCATTATCTGTATTTTCACACTCCTACTCAAATTTCTCCCTAAGGCCTTCTTGATCTCCACTGCCTTCCCATAGTGAGGGGTCAAATGAGTTTAAGCTAAAAGCCTGACTCTGCTACCAACACGAGGTGACTCTGAACAAGGTTCTGAGCTTAGGAGCCTTATCTTTAAAAATAGGTATAAGGGATACCATGAAAAGTGAGAAATAAAGAAAATTAGATCACCTGCTGAGATCAACATCGAAGAGAGCAGAGCTGGGATTACAGATGGGCAGACAGAGGAAAAGTGGATCCAGGCAAGCAAGAAAGGACTGGGAAGGGATTGATGGCATTAATACATCCAAATAAATAATATGTTGACTTCTAAAGGGGCTTAACCTCAGCAACCTAAAACCTGAGCCTCACTGAGTCAAAAGTAAGCAGGGCCCATCCCTACTCCCTGCAGAATAAGCAGCCTTGGCTAATAGACTTTGACTAGTAACAGCCATTGACAAAGCCGACCTCCCTTTGGAAATCTTTGTGTGCTTTATATGTTTGTTTTATTGGATTTTATTATTTATATATGTATTTATGGCATGCTTTCTCTAGTTGCGGCGAGCGAGGATTACTCTCGAGTTGCAGTGCTCTGGCTTCTCATTTCAGAACTCAGGCTCTAGAGTTAGGATTCCAGAACACAAGCTCTAGTTGTGGTACCAGCTCAGTTGCCCTGCGGCATGTGACATCCTCCCAGACCAGGGGTCAAACCCATGTCCCTCACGTTGGCAGCCAGACCATCCACCACTGGACCACCAGGGAAGTCCTGCTTTAAATATCTGCATCATCTAGTTAACTTTAAAAAGCTCTTCCTTGGCTTTCCCATTGAACTTAAATTGAAACTTCTCACCCACAGCAACTCCTTCTCAGGTGAGCTGACCCCTCCTGCCTTCCCACATCTAAGAATGTCATTCCCGCTGGTATTCACAGAGCTCCAACCACCTGCCTGACCCCCACTTCTCTGCCCCAAGGGAGCCAGGACCTTGGCCTGGGCCTCCCCCACTTCTCAGCACGACTGGCTTCAAGTCTCAGAGCTCCCCTTAATTGCCACTGCCTAAGCAGGACTTCCCTGCCACCCATTCATTCTATCACATCAACCCATTTTATTGTCTACACAGTACTTGGTGCTATGAAAATCCTCTTGGTCCCTTATGTGATCACTTGTTCTACCTGGTTCTGAAATTTCAGGAGAACAAAAATCTCACCTGTCTTATTCACCCCTGAATCTCCAGCACCTACCAAGGTGCCTTTGCTGCTTGAAAAAATAAAAGAGGAATGCAAGATCAATCGACTCTCTCATTTATTTAACTTAAGCTGACCAAATCAACTGTGATCCGGGTTTGGTGGTCTATTGGGAAAGAGTATTAAACTGACGGTGGAGATGTAGTTTTCTGATCCTTGTAATAGCTATGGTTCACTTTGGAATTAATGTTATCTTTTTAAAGTCTAAGGGTTTGGTAATTATTGTTGATGTCTATATTTATCATTATTATTATTCATTACTGTTAATGACGTGCCAGCCATCAATGAGAACTTTATCATCCACTGAGTCTTCACAAAAGTAGAATCTACAAGATTAGTGCTGTTGCTAGTCCATGTTACAGATTAAGAAACTGAGGCTCAGGGAGCTTAAGTGACTGTATAAATTCTCACTGTAGGGAATGGCAGAGGCAGATTTTAAATTGAGGTTGAAAGTGAAAGTGTTAATCACTCAGTTGTGTTCAACTCTTTGTGACCCCGTGGACTGTAGCTCTTCAGAATCCTTTTCCTTGGGATTCTTCGGGCAAGAATACTAGAGTGGGTGGCCATTGCCATCTCCAGGGGATCTTCCCAATCCAAGGATTGAACCCAGGTCTCCAGCACTGCAGGCTGGTCTGATGCAAAAGCTGGTGTGCTCATCCCAAGGCCCACAGTTGGCGCTGAGCTCTACCTGCCCCGCCTCACCCAGGGGATTCGCCTCATCCTCTCTCTTGGTCTCTGGTGATGATGACTCCGCCTCACCCTACCCCTTCCAGAAGCCTGGCCCCTCAGCGTGCTGCCGTCCATACCCAGAGTTGTCAGTCTTTTTCTTTTAAACTGTGGCCAGATACAACCTTTAGGGACAGAGTGAAGATGAGACCTGTTAGTTTTTTGTTTGTTCGCTTTGTTTCTTAATTTGTCTTTTAAAGTCTTTATTGAACTTGTTACTATATTGTTTCTGTTTTATGTTTTGTTTTTTTTGGGGTGAAATGTGGGATCTTACCTCCCCGACCAGGCATTCAACTCACATCCCTTGCATTAAAGGAAGGCAAAGTCTTTTTTTTTGGAAGGCAAAGTCTTAACCACTGAACCACCAGGGAAGTCCCTGCTTTGTTTTCTTAGAAGGTCAGTTCTTAATATATTGAAGGTCAGAGTGGCATGTACAAATCAGTAATAATAATAACAATGCTGTTCATTAGATTGGTGCTTGGGAAAACAGCCATATTCTCTGATTTTTTTTTAAAGAAGTAATTTATTTTTTCTCTTTTAGTATTTTATTTATCTATTATTTATTTATTTATTTGGCTCCTCCAGGACTTAGTTGCCAGCCTGTGGTATCTCGTTCCCTGACCAAGGAGTTCCCCATGTTCCCTGATTGATAAGGCCTGATGTTTGTGCAGCCCTCAAGCATTTACAAAGGGCTTTCACTCCATTATCTCATGTTTCCCTTACACTAGCCTTTCTGTAGAAGAGGCTACGTGGGCGAGTAGAGAGGAGGCGATCTTAGAAAGAGATAAACCTGGGTCCCCTCCTGGCCCACCACCAAGGAGCCATGAGACCTTGGGCAGGTCACTTGAGTCCCTTTAAAAAAAAAAAAAATTATATATACAATATCTCATTGTAGTTTTGATTTCAGTTCAGTTCAGTTCAGTGGCTCAGTTATGTCTGACTGTGCGACCTCATGGACTGCAGCACACCAGGCCTCCCTGTCCATCACCAACTCCCAGAGCTTGCTCAAACCCATGTCCATCGAGTCAGTGATGCCATCCAACCATCTCATCCTCTGTTGTCCCCTTCTCCTTCTGCCTTCAATCTTTCCCAGCATCAGGGTCTTTTCCAATGAGTTGGCTCTTCGCATCAGGTGGCCAAAGCACTGGAGTTTTGATTTACATTTCCCTATTGCCAACAAAGGTCCATCTAGTCAAGGCTATGGTTTTTCCTGTGGTCATGTATGGATGTGAGAGTTGGACTGTGAAGAAGGCTGAGCGCCGAAGAATTGATGCTTTTGAACTGTGGTGTTGGAGAAGACTCTTGAGAGTCCCTTGGACTGCAAGGAGATCCAACCAGTCCATTCTGAAGGAGATAAGCCCTGAGATTTCTTTGGAGGGAATGATGCTGAAGCTGAAACTCCTTGGCCACCTCATGCGAAGAGCTGACTCATTGGAAAAGACTCTGATGCTGGGAGGGATTGGGGGCAGGAGGAGAAGGGGACGACAGAGGATGAGATGGCTGGATGGCATCACTGACTCGATGGACTTGAATCTGAGTGAACTCCGGGAGCTTGTGATGGACAGGGAGGCCTGGCGTGCTGCGATTCATGGGGTCGCAAAGAGTCGGACACGACTGAGCTGAACTGAACTGAATGACTGATGATGTTTAGCACATTTTCATGTACTTATTGGCTATGTGTATGCCTTCTTTGGCAAAATGCCTATTCAAATCCTTTACCCATTTAAAAAAATTATTTCTTTATTTTTGGCTGTGCTGTGTCTTCCATGTTGTTCAGGTTTTTCTCTCGTCACTGCCGTGGTGCGAGGGTGGGGAACTGCTATCGAGGTGCAGTGCGCGGGCTTCTCTTGTTACAGACCACAGGCTCTAGGGCACATGGGCTTCAGTAGTGGTGGTGCACTGGGCTTAGTTGCTCCACGGGGATCCAGGGATCGAACCTGTGTCGCCTGCATTGGGAGGCAGATTCTTTACCACTGAGCCACTGGGAAGCCACATCTGTTTCTGCAGCGCTACTGTCTGAATTCACATGCCCCCAAAGAAGACCCTGAGACAAGAACTCCAGAGCTTATTTCGGAGGAGATTCCCGGAAGCGCAGCAAGGGAAAGGGAAAGTGAAACGGAAAGTGAAAGGAGAAAATGAGGACGCGCCTCTGGGCAGCGGGGCTCCGCCTCACTGGGAGGAGCCTCGCCGAGCTCTCCGCGCTGTGCTCACGGGGGTGTGTCCGCCCACTCCCACCGCCCTAGATGGTTCAAGTCTCCGGCCCTTCCGGGCTGCCCGGAACAAAGGGCTGAGCACTGAGTGCTGGAGGTAAAGACTGCATGCAGGGACATCCCTGGCCGTCCAGTGGTTAAAACTGCGCTTTCACTGCAGGGGGTATGGGTTTGATCCCTGCTCAGGGAACCACGATCCCACACGTCACACAGCATGGCCAAATAAATAAATAAAACAAAACAAAACTGCATGCAGAGAAGCATCTCCTGTACCTGCAGGTAAACTAAAAAAGGACCAAGGGGTGAAGGGGCAGGGTACCAGCAGCCTCTTCAACTACCATCATCAGCTAGCTGCCTCTCAGCCCTTACTGCTTCGTCAGTCTTGCCTGCTCAGAGCTTCGTCTGCAGCAGACTTCTACTCTTGCCTTTAATCTCTGTGCATCTCCGGGTTTCTGTGTCACTCTGCTGCCCAAGTCTCTGTGGAGTCTTGCACTTAACCAGTCCTTCAGAGAAGCTTGGATGGTCCCTGGGGTCACTGCCTTGACTGGGCGGGGCTCTCCACGCACCCCCGGCTCATCAGACCTGGGCCTCCAAAGCTGGCTGCCCTGACCACAGGCCCTGACCTTCTCCCAGCCCCTATTTCTGAGGTCCAAAGAATAAAACATAACAACTGGTTCACATGAACCATTTCTGACTCCTTTTTCAGTCCCAGGTCTCCCAGATTGTTCATCCGTATCCCCCTCTGATGCTGAGCAATCATGATTGTTCATCAGGATCCCCCTTTGCAAATGAGGATATTGGGGCTCAGAGTGTTTAAGAGTCTTGCCCAAGGGCACACAGTTAGTCAAAGGCAAGTATGCACTTGCACGAAGTCTCAATCATTTTATCTCTTTTTAAAAAATTTATTTGCTTACGGCTGTGTCAGGTCTTAGTTGCAGCAAGAGGGGCCTTTACTTGGGGCACATGGGCTTCAATAGTTGCAGCATGTGAACTTAGCTGCTCCCGGCATGTGGGATCTCAGTTCCTCGACCAGGGATCGAACCTGAGTTCCCTGCATTGCAAGGCAGATTCTTAACCACTGGACCACCAGGGAAGTCCCAGTTGCCTGGTTTTCTGTTGAGTTGTTGGTCATTCCTGTTTCTTTCAAGATCTTCTACATTTTCAATGACGAATATATATGTATGGCAAAGTTTGCTCTTGGCCCATCACACACACTGTAACTTCAGTTCTGGTACCTGTACTGACTCCTGTAATGCCAAACTCCCCAGATTTCCCTCCTGCTCTCTGGTTCAGCGTCTGTCCTTCTCCCTCTGCCTCTTCCTGTGAAGTCTTCCTCATCACATAAATGGCACCATGTCCATCTAGGCTCCGGTAACAAAGAGAGGGCTTCCCTGTTGGCTCAGTCAGTCAAGAATCCGCCTGCCAATGCAGGAGATGCAGCAGACATGGGTTTGATCCCTGGGTTGGGAAGATCCCAAGAGAAGGAAATGGCAACCCACTCCAGTATTCTTTTTTTTTTTTTAAATGTTAGCTCATATCTTTATTAACCAATATACAATTACTTGTCTTCTGGTTTGTTGAAACAATAGGTCAGACAACATTTGCCACAATAATGTCTGTCAAAGTGACTGGCCATAAAAACTCCAGCACCACATTCATCTGAGGGACACTCCCGGCGAAGGCGACTGATTTTGCCATTCTCATCCACCTTATAGTATTTCAGAACAGCCAATTTAACCTTCTTTCTCTTATGCTTGTTCTTCTTGGGAGTGGTGTAAGACTTCTTCTTCCTTTTCTTAGCGCCACCACGAAGTCTCAACACTAGATGAAGAGTGGACTCCTTTTGAATGTTGTAGTCAGACAAAGTACGTCCATCTTCCAGTTGCTTGCCAGCAAAGATCAGTCTTTGCTGGTCAGGAGGAATTCCTTCCTTATCCTGGATCTTGGCCTTTACATTTTCTATTGTATCCGAGGGCTCGACCTCGAGAGTGATGGTCTTCCTCGTCAGGGTCTTCACGAAAATCTGCATCTTGGCCGCGGTTCCACCGCAGATGGCGGATCCGAAAGCCACTCCAGTATTCTTGCCTGGAGAAGTTCACGGACAGAGGAGCCTAATGGGCTACAGTCCATGGGGTCGCAAAAAGAGTCGGATACAACTTAGAGACTAAACCACCACCAAGAAATATGGATGTCTCTCTCTAATTCTTTTTTTTTGGTCAGCTCGGCTTGCAGGATCTCAGTTCCCTGAACAGAGACTGAACTTGGGTCTTGGCAGTAAAAGCCTGGAATCCTAAGGACTAGACCACAAGGGAACGGGCATGTCCTTCCATCTTCCTTCTCCCTCATCTATATTTGACTTATCGCCAAGCTCCATCAGCTTAACCTCTTAGTTCAATTCAGTTCAGTCACTCAGTTGTCTCCGACTCTTTGCAACCCCATGGACTGCAGCACGCCAGGCCTCCCTGTCCATCACCAACTCCCAGAGTTTACTCAAATTCATGCCCATTGAGTCAATGATGTCATCCAACCATCTCATCCTCTATTGTCCCCTTCTCCTCCTGCCTTCAATCTTTCCCAGCATCAGGGTCTTTTCCAATGAGTCAGTTCTTCACGTCACGTGGCCAAAGTATTGGAGTTTCAGCTTCAACATCAGTCCTTCCAATGAATATTCAGGACTGATTTCCTTTAGGATGGACTGGTTGGATCTCCTTGCAGTCCTGTCAAATCCGTGCATCTCTTTCCATCTCCCCAACCCAGTCTATAGCACCATCACCTCTTACTTAGACACTCGCCAACAGCTTCTCTGGTTTCTCTGCATCTGTTCTGCCTCTTCCAATCCATTCTCTCAGGATCCTTTTTGACCCAGACTGATCTTATCACTGCCTGGAGCCACTTTCTCCCTCAAGAGACTCTCCCCAGCTCCCCAGTGACATCAACCTTCAGAGCAAGTCTTCCTTGCTCCTTGTTTCCTGGAGGCCTTTTCACATTCACATTCTTTCTCTCTTGAAAACTACTATCCCCACTCTGTATTAATTTTCTCAAACAGGAATGACCTTTCTTCCTCCCTCAAGTTCAAGTAGAGTCTCCCTCACCCTCACCAGGGTTCAGCCAGCTGAACACTGATGTGCAGCCCCCCTGGACTCTGAAATGCAATCCACCGGCAGGAGTGGAGGTCGGTGTCTTCTTTTCAGAGACAAAGGAGGCTAACGCCATGGAAGGCAGAGCATAGCCCCTGCCTTATAAGAAAAGGACATGTTCGTTACTATGCTGAGAAACATGGGCTTTCTCCTCCACCTAATTCTCCTTGGGGGAGAATGTGAATTACTATGGCAGGAATGCATGCAATGCAACTGCAATATCCAAGTCTCTAGTTTTCAAAATGAACTTTTGAATCCCATGTCAGATAAAATAGCCTTCTTTAGCAGATATTTATTCAACAAATACTTACTGAGCCTCTACTATGAGCTGAGAGCAGTTTGAATGAAGCTGGCAATACAGTGGTGGAAAAAGGTGTAGCTGAATCATTCCTCCGGAGAGAATGTCAAGTGAACAAATAAGCATAGAATTGATTTACATGAAATCTTCCAATGCATATGAAGAAAAACAAAGCAGAATAAGGGGGAGGGTGGAGGGAGAGGCAATTTGGGGCAGGACGATCAGGAGGGCCTCTAGGAGAAGGTGTCCTTGGAGCAGAGCCCTGAAGGTGAGGACAAGTCTTCCAGGCAAAGGCCCAGGCTGGGGCTGGACACAGTGTCTAAGTGAAACATGGAGGCTGGTGCAGCTAGGGTGACGCCATCAAGGGTGAGCCCAGGGTGGGTTGGGGTGTGGGAGTTGAGGGGGTGTGGCGGGTGGGGAAGTGGAGTGAAGGCGGAGAGCAGCCAGATTCCGAAGTCGTGGATTTGGAATTCTATCCCAGGGCCTTGGGAAGCCAAAGGAGGGAGTCACTTGCTCTGATATTTGTTTTAGAACATTTGCTCTCAGTGCTCCATGAGAATAGACCATAGTGGGGTAGATGTGGCAATGGGGGCGCTGTGTGGGACCAGGAGGGAGTAACCCTCACGGGACCAGGACTGAGCGTGAAGGCCACGAGTGATGCTGGGTACAAGGTGGATTTAGAAGCAGGTGCTTTTAGCAGTTGGTGATATGCTGGACAGAGCAGGACAACGCAAACAGAGGTTTCCAGGTTTGTAGGCTTCTGTTCTAAGTGACAAGGTGAATGCTAGTGCCATTTACCAGGGGAAGAGAGGACTTGTCGTTTCACCTCTTCCATTTCAAAAAAAAAAAAAATATATATATATATATATATTTGGCTGCATGGGGTCTTAGTTGTAGCATGTGGGATCTTCACTGAGTCATGCAGGCTCTCCAGGGTGGTGCTCAGGCTTAGGTGCCCCGAGGCATTTGGGATCTTAGTTCCCTGACCAGGGATGGAACTCAGGCCCCCTGCATTGCAAGGCAGATTCTTAACCACTGGGAAGACCACCAGGGAAGAGTCCCACAGCTTCCATTTGGGAGGGTCTTTTAAACAAGTGGAGATGCCCAGCAGACCGTCATGCCGGGAACCCTATGGAAAGGCTGAGGGTGAAGCTGTAATTGGGGCTTCACTGGCAGGCAGTGTTCCAGGTGTGGGACTGGGTTAGGGCACCTGGGGAGTGAGTTCAGGAGAGAAGAGAAGGGGTCCAAGGAACAGGCAGAGGACATGGGCCCATCACACTGTCCAAAGCCAGCTCACCCCTCACCACTTGGACCCTCAACCTCGTATGACTCCGAGTAGCCCCTAATCTGGCCCAGTCCCTGCACTTCCTGATCAACCAAATGCTCCCACCGCGCTCTGGAACTCACAGCCTACAAAACCCTGTCCGTCTCCACGTCTTCTCCGCTAGCCTGACTCTCCCTGGGACACCACTTCCTCTCAGTCCTTAAATGGGGACTGTTTTCTCCTCAGGACTCCCTGGACCAAAGGGCCAGAGGCGGGGTGAGTCTCCTCCATGCTCCGGTTTCCTCTCCCCATCTGTCCCTCTTCCCCTTTCCCTGATGCGGTCAATCTCCTTTCCTCGGACGCCTCTTTGGTGCACAGGCCCTTAGAGGAGGTCCCTACTCTCAAGTCACTCCCCTGCCTTCCTCCCAGGTGCTCCTCATCCTCCCCAGGGCTCACTGCCTCTCTCTCCACCTCTACTCCTTCCCGCCTTCTTCGTGAATCCTGCATCCACGGGTTAGACCACCCATCTAACCCCCAGGCTCTTGACCTCTGTGCTGCCAAGAATCTGTTCTTTGGCCACCATTGATCTTGTCATGCCCCAAACCTTGTCACTTGCAGCTCCATTTCCAGACCTTCTAGCGCTTCCCAGGTGGCTTAGTGGTAAAGAATCCACCCGCCAATTCAGGAGATGTGGGTTCAGTCCCTGGGTTGGAATGATCCCCTGGAGGAGGAAAAATGGCAACCCACCCCAATATTCTTTCCTGGAGAATCCCATGGACAGGGGAGCCTGGTGGGCTACAGTCTGTGGAGTTACAAAGAGTCAGACATGACTTGGCGAATAAACAGCACAGCAACCAGACCTTCCAAACGCCCTAGTCTGGTACTTCTACCTCCAACTATATTTCCTCCCTTTTAGTCTCCTGGGACTTCCTTATAGCTCAGATGGTAAAGAATCTGCCTGCAATACAGGAGACCCAGGTTCAATCCCTGGGTCTGGAAGATCCCCCAGAGAAGGAAATGGCAACCCACTCCAGTATTCTTGTCTGGGGAATCCCATGGACAGAGGAGCCTGGCGGGCTACAGTCATGGGGTCGCCGGGAGTCAGACACGACTAAGCCACTAGGTCACACACATGTTTGGGACCCCTAAGCTACTGGCTGTCCATCTTTTAACTGCTCATCCCTGCCTTTCCCATCCTCATGTCCATTGTCACCCAGATTGGCTCCATCATTGTTTTAATTCATTCCTTGCTGAACTGCTGAGTGTCCTTGGGCGGATAACACCCATCTGAGGTGGAGCACAGGCTCTAGGTGCGAAGGCTTCAGTAGCTGTGGTACACGTGCTGAATGTTCTTACTTTGACTTTATTACATGAAAGTCAAAGTAACAACATTTTGCTGGGAAAGATTGAAGGCAGGAGGAGAAGGGAGTGACAGAGGATGAGATGGTTGGATGGCTTCACAGACTCAATGGACGTGAGTTTGAGCAAGCTCCGGGAGATGGTGAAGGACAGGGAAGTCTGGTGTGCTGCAGTCCACGGGGTCGCAGAGTCAGACACGACTGAGCAACTGAACAACGAAGGGCCTCCATGCTGCTCAGCAACCACCCTCACCCAAAATGTGGGTCCTTTTATTTTTCCTCCCATCTCTCTCAGAGATAAAGTTATCAGTACTAAATAGAGCCTCCTTCTCAGCACTGGTACTGTAGGTATTTTGTCTGGATGATGGGGTAGAATGTCGAGGGCAAGGAGATCTGAGGTCTGCCCACCAATCCTGCTGAGAGCATGCCGAGTGTTGTGGCCGAGAGCCAGAGCTTTGATTTGCACCAGCTAGGTTTTTTTTGACTGAACTGGATCTTGGGTCTTCCTTGCTGCCCACAGGTTTGCTGGAGGTGTGGTGTGCGGGCTTCTCATTGTGCTGGCTCCTCTTTTTGTGGAGCGCGCGCTCCAGGCGCACAGGCTTCAGCTGTTGCAGCACTTGGACTCAGTAGTTGCGGCTCATGGGCTCAGTTGCCCTGCTGCAAGTGGAATCTTCCTGGACCGGGATGGAACCCATGTCCTCCGCACTGGCAGGCGGATTCGTTTCCACTATACCATCAGGGATGTTGGTATAGTGGTTTTGAGACTAGAGGGGCAGCCCCTTTGATGGGGAGGGACATGGTATTTATCCAACAACAGTAGTTTGGAAAGCAAAGAGATAAAATGTTAGGTTTCACCTGGGGTAGGAGGAGGAGATTATATCTGAGGTTAGAGGCAGGAAAAGAGAGTCAGGAGGAGTTTGGTGGGGCCTTGCTGTAAAGTCCAACAACTCCTGGGACCGTTGGAAATACCCATCGCTTGAGCGGGTCCAGCAGCCCACCTATCACCTACATCCAGGATGGCGGAGCTGTGTGTCTCGCCCTCCGAGTAGAGCCTCCCATGACCAGCTGCCTGCAGTGACCCCACTGGTGGTCTAGCTGGCGAAGTCTTCTGCCTTGAAGCCTCGCTCAGTCCATCCAAAGCATCCACGAGAATGAAGAAGACCTTGTCAACAGTCACGAAACAGGTCAGCACTCTCTGGACAGTTGTGGGGCTCGTGGTAGTGGAAAGCCCCTGGCATGTGTTCTGGGGAGGATCTATCCAGAACTAGCTTGGGATTACTCCCCTTTGTGGATCAGTGGTGATACCCACTCCCATTACCCTAGCTTTCAGGGATCGTGCTTTGTTCTGGGGTGGCGAGGAGAGGAGGAAAGGCACCTGGTCTATTGAATCTCTCCTGGAGTGGCTGTGGCTGGGAAGCTTTCTAAGTCCTGTCTGTGCCCATAGGCTCCCTAGTCCACTCACTTAGCTCCATCCTCATTGCCACTTACCTGGTTATTTATCCTCTCTCAGAGATCACTTTCTGATAAGTCTCTTTGGCTTACTCACTCCCACTCTGCCTCATTATTCTAAAATCCAGTTCTGGGACTTCCCTGGTGGTCCAGTGGCTAAAACTTCGAGCTCCCTGGGCAGGGGGCCCGGGTTCAATCCCAGGTCAGGGAACTAGATCTCACGTGCTGCAAATAGAGTCTGCATGCTGCAATGAAGATCAAAGATCCCGTGTGCTGCAACCAAGACCCAGTGCAGCAAAATATAAAGAAATAAATATTTTTTTAAATAAAAATAAAGCCCAGTTCCTGGGACTTCCCTGGTGACTCAGTGGTTAAGACCAGGTGTTGCCAATGCAGGGAGTACAGGTTCGATCCCTGGTTGGGGATTCTACATACCATGTAGCATGGCCAAAAGATAAAAAGAAAATAAAACTCAGTTCTCATCATGTTGTTCCAGGGACTTCCCAGGTAGCTCTACTGGTAAAGAACCTACCTGCCAATGCAGGAGATGCAAGAGACATGGATTTGATCCCTGGGTCAGGAAGATCCCCTGGAGAAGAAAATGGCAACCCATTCCAGTATTCTTGCCTGGAAAGTCCCATGGACGGAGGAGCCTGGGAGGCTACAGTCCATGGGGTCTCAAAGAGTGAGACACAATTGAAGTGACGTAGCACGCAGGCAGGGTTGGCAAATTTCAGCATGAAGGCCAAATGCAGCCCACTGTCTGTATTTACATAGCCTGGGAGTTACGAATGGTTGGAAAAAACTCAAAAGAAGAATAGTTTTCTTTTTTATTTATCTTATTTTTTTATCACTTTGCACACCTTGAGATCTTAGCTCCCTGACCAGGGATTGAACTCTCGCCCTTGGCAGTGAGATCTTGGAGTTCTAACCACTGGACCACCAGGGAATTCCCAAGAATAGTTTTTCATGACACATGTAAATTATATGAAATTCAAATTTGTGTCCATATTATTCTCTTTTTTTTTTGTTCAACCACAAGGCATATGGAATATTAGTCCCCTGATCAGGAATTGAACTCATGCCCCCTACAATGGAAGATAGGAGTCTTAACCACTGGGCCACCAGGGAATTCTTTCATTTTTCAAAAAGCCCTTGTGCACCTTTGGGCTTCCCTTGTGGCTCAGCTGGTAAAGAATCTACCCACAATGCGGGAGACCTGGGTTCGATCCCTGGGTTGGGAAGATCCCCTGGAAAAGGGAAAGGCTACCCACTCCACTATTCTGCCCTGGAGAATTCCCTTGACAGTCCATGGAGTCGCAACGAGTTGGACACGACTGAGCGACTTCCACTTTCACTGTGTCCCTTCTCCGCTTGGCTGAGTTACTCATCTTCTCCCGCTGTGCTCTGAGGTCACCTCCTCCAGGGTGCCCTGTCTGGCCCCCTCCAGGCTGGATTAAATGTCACTTGAGTGCATTCCCCAAGACCCCTCCACCACATCACCTGCTGCAGGGCAGACCCCTGGGCTGTTAGCTGCTCTGAGAAGCCCAGGAAGCTAAGAACTTAGAAGTGCCCTTGATTGAGCAAGGCGGAGACAGGTGGGGCCTGCAGGAAAGGGTTCAGTGGAACTGCGAGCAGAAGCCAGGTTGTCATGGGGAATCAAGGGATGTATGGGGAAACTGAAGCAGCCAGTGTAGACAACTCATTCAAAAAGAATCGGCTTAGGAAGGGAAGAGGCTAGTTGTTAGGAAAGGACACAGAGGGGAAGAGAGAGGCAGGGAGGGAGGAAGAGACATGAGGAGTTTGGTTTGCTCTTGGCAAAGAGTCAGAGAGCCCACAGAAGCCTGAGGGGGCATCCAGGCGTGGAAAGTGGGGTTTGGGAGGTGAGAGTCCACACAGTGGGGAGGACTGGCCTTATATGACGTCTTAGTCCATCCAGGCCGCTATAGTAAAATACCACAGACCTGGTTGTTTACGAACAATAAACATGTATTTCTCACAGTTCTGGAGGCTGGGAGTTTAACAGCGGATTTGGTGTCTGGCGCTGCATCCCGTGATAGACGGGCTAAGGGTGGCTCCCTCTGGAGCCTTGTTTATATGGCATGAATCCCATTCATGGAGTGACCTCATCACCCCCAAAGACCTCCTAATACCATTGCATTAGGTGTTAGGATTTTTTTTTTAATTTGGCCATGCCACGTCAGTTGCAGCATGTGGGATCTAGTTCCCCTGCTAAGGATCGAACCTGGGACCCCTGCATTGGGAGCTCAGAGTCTTAGCCACTGGACCACCAGGGAAGTCCCAGGTATTAGGATTTAGTACATAAATTTGGGGGGACAAACATTCAGACACAGAAGTGGCAAAAGGACACATATTCCCTTCAGGAGGCAATCAGGTGGGCTCCTCGGTGGCAGGACACTGGGGGGAGATCCTGTCTGAGGGCCTTCGGTCTCTGTGTGGAATAGAAGGTGAGGTCAGAGGTAGCCTCTGCAGTGGGTGGCAGAGTGAGCTGACGAGGGCCCAGTGACAGTCACCATCCGTGAATCGATGGCAATGGGCCCTGTGGTGACACGATTTCCTCCAGCAAAGCTCAGGGCCCAGGCGCTCCCCAGGAGAGGAAGGGCAATCAGACTGACCCCGAGGTGGGGGTTCCAGGCAGGTTCAACAGGGAGGTGCAACAGGGAGAAGAGGATGTTGTCAAGAGAGCAGCCACGGTGGGGAATTGCGGAATCCGCAAGGGAGGGGAAGGGAGTGAGGACAGGCGTGGAGTCAAAGACAGGCCTGAGGTCACAGAACAAGAGTTCAAGCCACTAACAGCTGGAAAGGAGGGGCTCATACGTGGGCACGAAGGTAGCAGAGCAAAGGAGTGGTTGGAGGGGAGACAAAGATAGAAACTGAGCTGTCAGTGAATGAGCACAGCCGAGATGGGGACTTCAGAGGAGGCGGGAAGGACGAGGGTCTGGAAGAAGACTGGGGCGGGTGCAAGAAAGGGAGGGGGAATACTTGAGCACGGGAGGGTCCTGGGAATGGGTGACCTCAGAAAAGAGCGTGATTTCTGTTCCAAGGTTCCAAACTGGTGGCCTACAGGCCAAATACTACTTTGCTTTGCTTGCTCAAAAATTAAGTCAGTAAGGGAATTCCCTGGTGATCCAGCGGTTAGGATTCGGCGCTTTCACTGCTAGAGCCACGGTTCAATCTGTGGTTGGGGAACTAAGTTCCCACAAGATGCGTGGTGCAGCAAAAAAAAAAAAAAAAAAGAATTTAAGTCAATATGAAAAACATCAGGTTTCTCACAATGATCCAGATTGTTGGCCTCTTTCTCTTTGTTCGTTTCTGAGATATAATTCCCATACCATAAAATTCACATTTTAATATGCACAATCCAGTGGATTTTAGTACATTTGTAAAGGTGTATAGTCATCATCGTTACCTAATTCTGGAATATTTTCATCATCTCCAAAAGAAAGCCTGTACCCACTAGCAATCACTCCCCATCTTCCCTTCTCTCCCAGTAACCACTTCTCTATTTTCAGTCTCTATGGACTTACCTAATCTGAACATTTCATATGAATGGAATCATACAATTAGTGGCCTTTTGTGTCTGGCTTCTTTCACTTAGCATGTTCTCTGGGTTTATGTTGTAGCATGTGTTGGTACTTAGTTCTTGTAGTGGAATAATATTCTGTTAAATGAATAGACCACATGTTGTTCATACATTCATGCCTTGATGGGCTTTCAGGTTATTTCGACTTTTTTTTTTTTTTTTAACTTTTTGGCCACGAAAAGCAGACATTACTTTGCCAACAAAGGTCTGTCTAGTCAAGGCTATGGTTTTCCCAGTGGTCATGTATGGACGTGAGAGTTGGACTGTGAAGAAAGCTGAGCACTGAAGAACTGATGCTTTTGAACTGTGGTGTTGGAGAAGACTCTTGAGAGTCCCTTGGACTGCAAGGAGATCCAACCAGTCCATTCTGAAGGAGATCAGTCCTGGGTGTTCATTGGAAGGACTGATGCTAAAGCTGAAACTCCAGTACATTGGCCACCTCCTGCGAAGAGTTGACTCATTGGAAAAGACTCTGATGCTGGGAGGGATTGGGGGCAGGAGGAAAAGGGGACGACAGAGGATGAGATGGCTGGATGGCATCACCGACTTGATGGGTGTGAGTTTGAGTGAACTCTGGGAGTTGGTGATAGACAGGGAGGACTGGTGTGCTGCGATTCATGGGGTCGAAAAGAGTCGGACATGAATGAGCAACTGAACTGAACTGAACTGAGGCATATGGGATCTTGGCTCCCTGACAGGGGACTGAACCTGTGCCCCCTGCATTGGAAGCACACAGCCTTAACCATTGGACCACCAGGAAGGTCCCTAGGTGATTTTTTTGACCAAGAATCAGCTTTCCAAAGAGAAAAGGAAAAAAGTTTCAGAAGGTGGAGAGCAGAGGGCTGTTAAAAAAAGAGGGTAATTACAGAATGGTATGGAGAAAAGAGATGGCCAAAACAGCTGATATCTGGGGCAGTGACTGAGGAGTAACAGGCATGGCGGGATGAGCATCCCTGCCTGGGCCTCAGAGGGTTGAGCCTGGCAGCTCCTGCAATGATCCTAGTGGATTTGGAAGGACGAGTCCTCCAGGTGCTGTAGCTCAGTGATTTAACAGCTGACAGGGGAACTGGTTTCAATCTAGATCAGCACTATTCAATGAAAATAGATTATGAGCCATATGTTATCAAACCACTGTATTTTTTTAAAGAAGAATTTTTTTTCTTTTAGGCCGCTCTGGGTCTTCGTGGCTGTGCACAGGCTTTGTCTAGTTGTGGCAAGTGGGGGTTACTCTCTAGTTGCAGTGCACAGGCTCCTCATTGTGGTGGCTTCTCTTGTTGCTGAGCACAGACTCTAGCGTGCACAGGCTTCAGTGGTAGTGGCTTGTGGGCTCCGCAGTGAGGGTTCAGCAGCCGTGGCGCAGGGGCTTAGCTGTCCCTCGGCATGTGGGATCTTACCGGACCAGTGATCAAACCAGCGTCCTCTGCATTGCAAGGCAGATTCTTAACCACTTATCTTTGCCAATCCTTGAGTCTAAATGGCAACCCACTCCAGTATTCTTGCCTGGAAAATTCCATGGACTGAGGAGCCTGGTAGGCTACAGTCCATGAGGTTGCAAAGAGTCGGACACAACTGAGCGCTTTTTGGCTTACCCAGTGGCTCAGTGGTAAAAAAAAAAAATCTGCCTAATACGCAGGAGATGAGGGAGATGTGGGTTCGATCCCCGGATCGATCCCCTGGAGAAGGGGATGGCAACCCACTTCAGTATTCTTTCCAGGAAGAATCCTGTGGACAAAGAATATGGACAAAGTCCATGGAGTTACGAAGAGTCAGACATGTCTGAAGCGACTGAGCACACAAGTATCTTTTTAACGTATTTAAGAGCCATGTTAATTTCCATTTCTGTGAACTCTTTGTTCATATCCTGGGACAGTTTTTCTATAGGATCTTAGCTTTTTGTATTTTGATATATGAGTTGTCTTTATGTTACAGAAATTTGTCTGTTACCTATGTTGCATAAACTATTGCTTAGTTTGTCTTTTGACTTTCTTATTTTTTTCCATGGAAAATTTTGAAACTTTTATTGTGGTCAGAATTGATGACTTCTGAGTTTTGCATCATGCTTAAGTAAGCCCATCCCACTGCAAGATTATAAATTTTTTTAAATTTGCTGCTTTTATGGTTTCGTAGTTTAGATTTATATCTTTGAGCCATTTGCAGCTTATTTTAGAGTAAGTACTACAGGAAGGATACAAATGTATTTGTTTCCAAATGGCTACTCATACTCCCAGGAAAACTTCTTACATAATCTATGATTTCCTATGTGTATTTAGGTCTGTTTCAGGATATTTTACTCTATTGATCTCTACTCATGTTTCCATACAAAAGTATTTTAATTACCATAGCTTTATAATATATTTTAATATCCAGTTGGGCTAGTTCCTCTACTTACTCTCTTTTTAAGAATTTTCTTAGCTCTTAAAAACTAGTTTTCTTTTTCTTTGGGGAGAGCCCATATTAAATTTATAAATTAGTTGAGAAAAAAGTGACATCTTTCTAACACTGATTTACCTCCTTTGGATATGCAAAGCCAGCATGATTTAAAATCTATTCTGCTCCTTGCTTTTTTCCACTAAACTGGAGATCTTCCTATTTCACACCACAGAGAGTTTCCTTTGTTTTTTTGTATAGCTGCATAGTATTCCATTGGTAGATGTATTTTGTTTAAACTGGTTCCCTATAGATGAATACTTCTTCTTTGAATCTTTTGCTATTACACATGACTCATGTGCACTCATCAGGCATAATCCCACCCTAGGGACTTTGTGCATGCCCCCTCCCCCCAGTGCCCATATTCACATGGCTCAGCCCCTCACCTCCTTCTCCACAAGGCCTATCCTGACCAACTAGTACGCCCAATCTCCCTATCCTGACAGTAATCTTCTTCTAACACATTGTATCATTTACTTTTAAAATTATGCTTATTATCTGTTTCCTACCACTAGATTAAAAAGGTTTTTGTTGTTATTTGTTTTATTTTTGTCAATTTGCTTGTTTATTTGCAATCTTGGCACTCAGAAAGCTATCTGATATGGAATAAGTAAGCATTCAGTAGTAACTGCAGAATAAATGAATGAATGTATGCACAAGTATGCTGAAATTGCTGGGTCAAAATATAAGTCCTCTGGGACTTCCCTGGTGGTCCAATGGTGAAGATTCCGTGTTTTCACTGCAAGGGGGAGGGGAGGGGTCTGATCCCTTGTCAGGGAACTAGGAACTGGCTAAAAAAAAAAAGTCTTCCATTATATTTTCAAACCAATCTTTTTATATCTAGTAAGGCTATTGATTTTTGTATATGAAATGTGTACGGAGATCCATCACTGAATTGTGTGCTATAATTTTCTAGTTGAATTTTGTAGGCTTTCTAAAATATAATTGTATCATTTCACCTGTAAATAATAATTATATCACTTTTTCCATCTTTATAACTGTTTAATTACATTGGTAAATGCCTCTGGAACAATTATAAATAAAAGTGATGGTAGTGGATAAACTAGTTTCATCCTGACTTTAATGAGAAGTCTTTTAGACTTTTTGGCTTGAGGTATATACATATGTATTTGTATGGGTGTGCGTGTTGAGGGAGGTGGCTGTGGGGTGTAATTGTACTTTAAGGATGCATTTTTCCCATCCTCTTGTTAAGGAATTGTCTTAAAAATCAAACATGGATTTTTGAACTTTTTCAAATACCTTTTCAACATCTCTGAAATAATCAGACAATTTTTCTCCAATGATTTGTCAATAGGGTGAATAATATCGATGGTATTTCTAATGTTGAACTGTCTTTTATTCCTGGTGCGACCTACTCGGTTGTAGTGTATAACTTTGTATGTGCTGCTGTGTTATATTTGCTAGTATTGGGTTTACAGGTTTTGCTGTTGTATTCATACGTGAGGTAATTCGTGGTGTTGCTGTGTTGTGCCATTACTGACAGACTTGGTTATTGATATGTAATATTCATAAAGGTAATTTGGAAGAGTTGACCTGACGTAGTGGTTCAGAGTGAATTCTGGAGCTAAACTCAACTGGGTCCAAATTAGGATCTGCCACTTACTAATTGTGTCACCCTGAACTACTTATTGACTCCGTTCGCCTGTGTTTTTTCATCTCTAGAGTGAGAATAGTAATTTATCTTTAAACAGGAATAATCCTTTATTCTAAGAATTAAATGAACACAGCACTCAGAACTGTGTCTGCCACTGGGACTCTACAAATGTAGCTGCTTTCGTATCACTTCTAGGGCCATGAACCATTTGAATGGCATTTTTACTCATCACTTTATAAAGTTCTGCTTGAATTCACCTGAAGTCTTGTTTGGACTCAGTACTTTCTTTTCCTTTTACGTGTGGGAGAATAGCTCTTTAATAAACATTTTCATTTTCTTATGTAATATTTGGTCTGTTTACAATTTAATGGTCTTTAAGGACTGATTTTTGTAATTTATGATTTCCTAGAAAACCACCCCTTTAGTTCAGGCTTTCTCATTTACTTGCATAATCATCACAATTCTTTTAAGGTTCTTGGTAGCTGTGATTATTTCCTCAGTCTCACTTCTGATTTTGTTTAGAAAGGCCTCAGGAAGCTATTTCCTATATTTCAGAAAGTCTTAACCCTACAGGCATGAACTACTTAACGAAACTGTGGAGTTTCTGATTTGGGGCTAAAATACCATCAAAGCTCTTGAGGGGATGGTTATCTCCTGAAGCTCTGATGGTAGTTCCGTAATTGTTGATGGATAAAGAATGAGGCTACAATTTATTTATCACTTATGGGCAAGTGTCCTCGGTAGATATCATTTTTTAAACTAGGGATCTGTAGTGGTGGGACAAATAGGGTCCTTGGTCAACAAGGATGGTCAAGAGCAATAAAGTATGACTTTATTGTCATCAGGCACTCTCTCCTCTTTGCTGCTTTGTGTTAACCTTTGTCGGCTTGGACAGAAAAGCTGTAATTATTGCAGAGAGAGAAGGGTTCACTGGTTTTGTCCTGGATAGCCTGAAGCACTTACTTCTAAAGTTCGGTTACCATGGCAACCGTGTAATCGCCCCTAGGGTCTGTTAACTTTGATCAGGGTGAATCTGGATGGAGGTGTGGGAGACTGGAAAGAGCTTGATTCCTTCATTCATTCCCTCGATGTTGGGGAGACACGTGTGAACCAGACAGATAAGGCCTAGCAAGAATTACAGATTATGGGAATTCCCTGGTGGTCCAGTGGCTAAGAGTGGGCACTCCCAGTGCAGGGGGGCCGACTTCAATCCCTGGTCAAGGAACTAGTTCTCACATGCCGCAACCAGGAAAAAAAAAAAAAAATTCACATGCCCCCACTGATTCGGTGGACCGCAACTAAGACCCATTGCAGCCTAATAAGTAAAAATAAATATTTTTAAAAGAAAAGAATTACAGATTATAAGAATCAGCTAGACCTACATTCAACTGCCAGCCCTGCCTCTTCATCGCTGTGTGATGTCGGCGTGGTGCCTAAACCTCCCTGAATCTCCTCTGCAGATGGAGCGAAGACGACTTCTGTGAGGCTCTTGGACGCGGAGTAGGTGCCGTACCCATGTTGGTTCCCTTCCTCCTCGTCCCGACTCAGCCATTTACAGGCGGCGTGACTTGGGAGAAGGTATTTATCTTTCTGGAGCTTCCATTTCTTCAGAGATGATCCGTAAAAGTCCCTTCCGTCTCGGGAGCCTGGACCCTGAAGGGTTAAATACAGCCGCTCAGCGGAGCCTGATTGGCTGCTGCCGCTCCTTCCTTCCCAGGAACAGACCCGGAAGTACAGGTTCCCTGGGACGCCAGCAACACCCCTCAGCCACAGGCTTTGCAGGGCAGGGCTGATTTCAGATGCGAGTTCCGTGCTTGTCAGACCAGATTCCCTGGTCTGGAGTTTGGGAGAGCCAATAGCCCGGAACTGACCTCGCAGGGGAGACATCCCTTTGTCTCGCTGGGCTACTCTGCTCAGAAGGGGGATGAAGAACCGGTGCGAGTCCTTCACAGGCTTCAAGGAAGCTAGCCCGGGAGTCACCGCAGGGCGCTGAGTACCACAAGCCTGGCATTAGGTTCTTCATAGAAGGATTGTTTTCTAATTGAGATTAAAATTCACAAAACATGATTTGAACCATTTTAAAGTGTAAAACCCAGCGACATTTAGTCCCATTTTCTATCACCCCTACCAGTTCCAAAACAGCTTCATCACTTCCAAAGGAGACCCTGGGCCCATTAAGTAATCCCTCCCTATTTCTCCCTTTCCCCAGCCTCTGGCAACCACTAATCTGCCTTCTGTCTCTATAGATTTAACCATTCTGGATATTTCATATCAATAGAATGATAATATGTAGTCTTTTGTGACTGACTTCTTTCACTGAATATAATGTTTTTGAGGTTTATCCACCTTGTAGCATACATTGGTCCATCATCCCTTTTTATGGCTGAATAACATCCCATTGTATGGGCCTCCCACATTTTACACATCTGTTCAGCCACTGATGGACACCATTGGACTATTGTGAATAGTGCTGCTATGATTCATGTACCAGCAATTGCTTGACTACTTCTTTACAATTATTTCAGGTATATACTCTGTAGAGATTCCATTCTGCCAAACTGGGGCAATAATCCCTGGCCTGCCTTCCTCACTTGCTAGTGTGAGGATTGGGTGTAAAAGTGAAGGAAAATATTCATAGTAGTGCTTCCTCGTAGCTCAGTCAGTAAAGAATCTGCCTGCAATGCAGGAGACCCGGGTTCGATTCCTGGGCCAGGAAGATTCCCTTGGAGAAGGAAATGGCAACCCACTCCAGTACTCTTGCCTGGAGAATCCCAGGGACAGAGGAGCCTGGTGGGCTACAGTCCATGGGGTCAAAATAGTCGGACACAACTTAGGGACTAAACCACCACCACCAATGCTAACAACTGTTTTACATCAACATCCTATTAGATATCTTCATGCACATGTCTGACATCTAGATCTTAATACATCCACATTGAAGTGGATCTCCTCCCCAAAACCTGGTTCACTTGCAGCCTCAACCATCTCAGTTGGTGGCAACTGATTCCTTCTGTTAGTTCAGGCTCAGCATCGCCATCATCTCCTCTCTCTGTCTCACACACACACTCCAGATCAGAGCTCTCAGGAAACCAAGCTGGTCCCAGCTTCAAAATACACCCAGAATCCAATGATTTCTCATTGCCACCACTGCCCTACCAGGACCTATGCACCGGTTCTCCCAGCCTCATTCTGCACCTCCTTTTAAAATGTAAGTCAGATCATGTCATACTTTTGCTCAAAACCTTGCAGTGATTCCTCTCCACCTGGAGTAAAGGCCAAGTTCACCATGACCAGCACTGCCCCATGGGATCTGGCAGCCTGACCTGTGACATCATCTCCCAGCTCAGTTTCCCTGACCGCCCCTACCCCCAGCCCCGCCAGGCACGTTTCACCTGGGGAGCTTTGCACAGGCATGTTCCTTCTGTGCAAACATTCTTCCTCAAGATACTAGCACGTCTATCTCCCTCACCTCCAGTCTTGGCTCAAATGTCACCTTCTTTTTTCTTTTTCTTTTAATGGGTTTGCATTTATTATTTTTCATGATAAACTTTTCTTTTCTTTTTTTTTTGGTCATACCGAGGGGAACTTCCCTGACCAGGGATTGAACCTGCGCCCTCTGCAGCATAGTGGGTGCTTGATGCATATTTGCTGAATTAGTAAACAATACTAACAACAATAGTGAACATTTATTAAGCCTATTAATGCCACATCCTCTACAAAGATGCCACACAAATTTCATAAACAGGGGCTTGCCTGGTGGCTCTGTGGTGAAGAGTCCTCCTGCCAATGCAGGAGACTTGGGTTCAATCCCTGATCTAGGAATATCCGACATGCCACAGAGCAACGAAGTCTGTACGCCACAACTATTGAGCCTGTGCTCTTGACGCAGGACCTGCAACTTCAGAAGCCCACACGCCCTAGAGCCTTTGCTCTGGAGCACCGCAACTAGAGAGTAGCCCTCACTCTTGGCAACTAGAGAAAAGCCTCCACAGCAACAAAGACCCAGCACAGACAAGAATTTTAAAAAAGAAGAAGGTGTTGTCTTTAAAAAAAAAAAATTCATAAACAAAGTAGAATTCCTTTGCTTTCATTTTACAGGAAACTGGGGCTCAGAACTTTTTAGGCAACCTACCCCAAGCGACTATTTAGCACTTGGCAGAGAACAGATTGGAACCCAGATCTGACTGCTTGACTCTGGAATTCTTACTCTTTTCTACTTTGTCCTGTGGTCACTGCAGTGTATTTAACATGGTTCACTCGCTCATTCATTCAGCAAGTATTTCCCAAGCCTCTTGCATTCCTCCTCTCCTGAAATGCCAGGCCCTTTACTGCAGACTGGGGACACTCACAGAAATCGGTCTGGATCCTGGGGGAGGAGTTCAGGTCCTAAGTTCTGGGCAACCTGTCTCCTGGGTTTTGTAAACTGATCAAGGGGGCTCTGTCTCCCTAGCCACTCATGAGCTCTACTAAAGGGGAGACCATCTGAACTGATTGTCCCCCCTTTACAGCAGGAACAAAGCAGCTTCCCACACCATAGCCCTGGCGGTCAGGCTGAGTGAGGCCTGAAGGAGCACGCTCCACTGCACCTCACCAGGTAAACAAGCCAAGAGGAGGGCCGTGGGTGTGGGTGCAGGCCCAGGCCGAGGGGCTGAGGGGTGGGAAGACAGGGAGGAAGTGTGGGCGAGGGGGAGTGCTGGCTCTGGAGCAATCACGATTGCCACACAGGGAGATGCCAGCCCCAGACTCCCTCCCAGGGCTTCCTCCCTGCTTTCTCAAGCCCGGAGACTCGCTGAGCACAGTGTGGCCTGAAGGGGCCCTTCCTCTTGCTCGTGCTGCTTCCTCCCGCCAGAACCCGCATGCCTGCCTCCTCCGGGCTGCCCCTCTGTGGTTCACCCCCTTATTCCTTCCTCCTGAGCCTCCCAAGGAAAGCAGGGGGCAGGGGTGTGCGGGATGGGGAAGACAGTTCATCCCTCTAATCCTCAATTGCCTGGCACTTCATGTTGTAAAGCCTCGCTGAGGAGTTGGTTTTGGGGTTTGGGGTTTGATTAAACACACACACACACAGACACACACTGGATCCTGCATGCCCCATGGCTTTTCTTTCCTGTTTAGCCAACACACATTTATGAGAGCTTCCTCTGGGCAGGACCCTCTGCCAGGCGCTGGGGGGCCTGAGGGGTCCTGGGGGAAGCTAGAAAGGTGACTGCTAACCACATTGCAGCCACAGGCGGGGGCAGGGTGGCTCTGGGGCCCCCAAGGAGTTCCTGATGCAGCCTGGAAGGCAGGGACACTGCCTAGAGAAACAGGCGAAGGACAGCTCTGAAGTGGAGCTCAGGAATAGAACTTAAGTGCCCAAATGCAGGGGACACTGTCCTTCAGAGGTCTGGAGGCCCCTGGGATGGACTTTGGCAGTTGTTCCCCACCTGGAATCAAGTCCAGGTCTCCCTTGCAAGGGAGGCCTGGGCAGCAGAGTGAATATTCTGTCCTTGAAACTACAGCTGGGAGGTGGAAAGGGCGCTCCCATTATAGAGAGGGGCAAACTGAGTCACAGGGGTGTGTTTGCACACTCCCCTAGATCACAGGTTGCCTTGGAGGTGGGAAATCAGGCTTGACTCTGCTGCACCCAGGGTAAAAAATACTTAAAAATTATCCACGGGTAGGGTATTTACTGGTACAGCAGTGTGTTATAGAAATGGATAAATAGGATTTTATGTTGTATGATCCAAATTTTATAAAATACACAGGTACATACACACTTACATTTTTTAAATTGACACTGGTAGACTACAAAATGTTAATAGTTGTTATCTCTAAGTTGTAGATTGCAGATGTTTTTAAAAGACTTTTTATCATGCTGAAATATGCTGGAATATTATGGAAATATGCGAAAAATAAAATAGGATAATGAACCATTGTTGTTGTTCAGTTGCTCAGTCGTGTCCGACTCTTTGAGACCCCATGGACTGCAGCACGCCGGGCATCCCTGTCCTTCACCATCTCCCAGAGCCTGCTCAAACTCATGTTCACTGAGTCAGTGATGCCACCCAACCTTGTCGTCCTCTGTCATCCCCTTCTTCTCCTGCCTTCAATCCTTCCCAGCATCAGGGCCTTTTCTAATGAATAGGCTCTTCACATCAGGTGGCTTCAGCTTCAGCATCAGTCCTTCCAATGAATACTCAGGATTGATTTCCTTTAGGATAGACTGATTTGATCTCCTTGCTGTGTAAGGGACTCTCAAGAATCTTCTCCAACACCACAGCTCAAAAGCATCAGTTCTTGGTGTTCAGCCTTATTTATGGTCCAACTCTCACATCCGTACATGACTACTGGAAAAACTATAGCTTTGACTATATCAACCTTTGTCAGCAAAGTGATGTCTCTGCTTTTTAATATGCTGTCTAGGTTTGTCATGGAAATTCCCTGGTAGCTCAGTCGGTGAAGAGTCTGCTTGCAGTGCAGGAGACCCGGGTTCAATCCCTGAGTCAGGAAGATCCCCTGGAGAAGGAGATGGCAACCGACTCCAGTATTCTTGCCTGGAAAATCCCATGGCCGGAGGAGCCTGGCGGGCTACAGTCCGTGGGGTCGCAAGAGTCGGACACGACTGAGCAACTAAACCACCACCAGGTTGGTCATAGCTTTTCTTCCAAGGAGCAAGCGTCTTTTAATTTCATGGCTGCAGTCACCATCTGCAGTGATTTTGGAGCCCCCCAAAAATAAAGTCTGCCACTGTTTCCACTGTCTTCCCATCTATTTGCCATGAAGTGATGGGACTGGATGCCATGATCTTAGTTTTCTGAATATTGAGTTTTAAACCAACTTTTTCACTCTCCTCTTTCACTTTCATCAAGAGGCTCTTTAGCTCTTCTTCACTTTCTGCCATAAGGGTGGTGTCATCTGCATATCTGAGGTTATTGATATTTCTCCCTGCAATCTTGATTCCAGCTTGTGCTTCATCCAGCTCGGCATTTCTCATGATGTACTCTGCATATAAGTTAAATAAGCAGGGTGACAATATACAGCCTTGATGCATTCCTTTCCCAATTTGGAACCAGTCCTTTTGTTCTATGTCTGGTTTTAACTGTTGCTTCTTGACCTGAATACTGGTTTCTCAGGAGGCAGGTATGATGGTCTGGTATTCCCATCTCTAAGAATTTTCCATAGTTTGTTGTGATCCACACAGTCAAAGGCTTTAGTGAACTGTTGTCAGCCCAATAACCAACCACCCATGCCTGACCATGCTCCATCCACCCCTCTGTGATGTACTCCATGGCAGTAAATCCTACAGATCATATTATCTCTTCTCCAAATAGTTCAGTGTGTATCTCTCAAAAGAAGACCTTTAAATATATATGTGTGTGTTAGTAGCTCAGTCGTGTCTGAGTCTTTGTGACTCTATGGACTGTAGCCTACCAGGCTCCTCTGTCCATTGGATTCTCCAGGTAAGAACACTGGAGTGGGTTGCCATGCCCTCCTCCAGGGGATCTTCCTGACCCAGGAATCGAACTTGAATCTCCTGCATCTCCAGCATCGAAGGTAGATTCTTTACCGCTGAGCCACCTGGGATCCCCCCAAATATATGCACATATATATGGCAACCAAGATACCATTACATCTAAGAAGATATACAATTATTCCTTAATATTATCAAATGGCCAGTCTGTGTTCAGATTTCCCACAGTGTCACATATGCATAGGTGTTTCCAATTTACAGTTGCTTTAAAGAAAATCAGGATGAAAATCATGACCGCTTTATGTAATTAGCTGATATACTGTTTAGGTATCTTTCGTCTACAGTGTCCCCCTTCATCTCTTTTTATGTTCTTTGAAAACACATTATTTATCCTAAAATAGCTGACAGTTTGCTGATTGCATCTCTGTGGTCTAATTTAACAAATTTCTCTGTTCTTTGTATTTCTCGTAAAGGGATAGTTTCACCTAAAGCCTGATTCGATTCAAATTAGAGTTTTTTAGACAAGACTAATTCAGAAGAGGTGTTGTGTGATTTCACTAGGAGGCAAAAAATGTCTGGCTGTCTTCCTTGGTGTGACATGAGCAGCCTTGTCGTTCAGTGTTGAGGTCCCTAAATTCATGAGGAGTTGCAAGACGAAAATCATCTAATTGATCATTCTCTGGAATGATTAATTCCAGAATACCTCTGTGAAGTGAAACTTCCTCTCACCACCTGTCTGACTCATCTGAGGTATAGATCTTAAAGGAAGGGCCTGAAAAACGCATCAATCTCACCCTTTATTCACCGGTCTTCAAAATAATAAGTTTGTTCACCAGCATCCACCAAAGGCCTTTGGAAACCTCAACTCAGCTCCTGAGTCCTTTGTCTTTTTTTTTTTTTTTTTAGGAAAAACATATACATATATATGGGGGTTTTTTAATATATGTTTTTAAAATTTTGTTTACATATTTACTTTTGTCTGTGCTGAGTCTTCGTTGCTGTGAGAGCTTTTCTCCAGTTGTGGCGGTCCGGGGCTACTCTAGTCACAGTGAACAGCCTTCTCGTTGCAGAGAACGAGAAGCAGTGCCTTCTCTTACTGCGAGCACAGGCTCTAGGGTTTCAGCTGCACGGGCTTCAGCAGTTGCAGCTCGTGGGCTCAGTAGTTGTGGTTCCTGGACTCCAGAACACAGGCTCAGTAGCTGCAGCTCCTGGACTCCAGAACACAGGCTCAGTATATGTGGCACACGGGCTTAACTACTCCGAGGCATGTGGATCTTCTCAGATCAGGAATTAAACCTGTGTCTCTTGCACTGGCAGGTGGATTCTGACCACTGAGCCATGAGAGAAGCCCATGTATGTATGGTTTTGTTTGTTTTGACTTTTTGGCCAAGCTGCATGTGGGATCAAACCACTGGACCACCAGAGAAGTCCCACACCCTTTAAGTCTTGATAGCCTCTTTGCTAGCTGGTGTTTCCAGATCTTCCGGAATTCTCTGGGGTTCAGATCTAGAATCAGCCACTCTCTAAGGAGCTCTGGTTCCTCTTGAAGGCAATCATGTTTAGAGACCATAAGCTGGGTCCTAAGGGTATAATTGGTTTCTTAAATTTTTTTCTCTTTTTACTTTTTATTTTGAAATAATTTTAGACATACAGAAAAGTTGCAAAAATAGCACCGAGAGTTCCCCTATATCCTCTTGCCCAGCTTCCTCTCAAGTTAACATCTTACATAACCACAGTATAATGATCAAAACCAAGAAAATACCATGGGGACAATACTATTAAATAAAATTAACTGCAGACTTTATTCAGATTTCACCAATTTTTCCACCAATGTTCTCCCACCCCCATTCCATTTCTAGGATCCCATTGGATGGTACATTAAATCTACCCATCATGTAACCTTAGTCTCCCCTCACCCATAAGGGTCCCTCAGTCCTTCCTTACATAAATCGTGATCTTGACACTTTTGAAGGATACTGGTCACGTGTTTTGTAGAACGTCCTTCACTTTGGGTTTATCTCATGTTTTTTCATCATTTGAGGGAGATTGTGCCTTCTGGGAAAGCATAACGGAAGAAGAGGCCTTCTTTTCACTACATTAGGGATACCTGATGTTCATATGTCTTCTTCCTGAGATATGCAGCTTAATCACTTGGTTAAGATGGTGTCTGCCATATTTTTCCACTGTTCAGTTATTATTTTTGTTTTTGTAGTTAATAAATACCTTTTAGACAATGCACATACGCTCTTCCTCCTTAAACTTTTCCCACTAATTTTTCCATCCATCAGTGGATGCTGGCTGCCGTGATTATTATTATGGTGTTCTAATGGTGAGCCCCTATTTCCCTCATTCCTTCTGCACTTATTAATTGGAATCCTTCTGTAAAAAAGAGCTGTTCTTTCCTCTCCCATGTTTCCTCATTTATGTATTCATTTATTCATTCTCCCACGTACATCAGTATGGATTTGTGGATATTTTATTCCATGGGTTATAATCCAGTTCTGTAGCTAGTATAATAGGCTTTGAATAAATGTTTCTGGAAGAAAGCAAGGCAAGCATGGAAAGAGAAAGAAAAGAAGAAGAAATTGATAGGGAACTTGTCTTAATCACCTGTATGTAATAAATCTTCATCAGAACACAGCATACAGGTTAAACAAAGTGTTCCAGTCCATCCGCGTGTGCTGGTCGGAGGGCCTGTTCTACAATGCAGGTCCGAGTTGGTTGGGGGACACTGCACTGCTCTGGGAGCCCCTGGGAGGGGGCTGTTTTTCTCTCTGTCCTCAGGACTCTGCCTGGCCAGGGCAGGGGTAGTGAATGCTGGTTCCTTTAGTTTGCCATCTCACTCAGAGTAAAAGCCTAAGGTCTTGCAAAGGTCTCAGAGTCTACACACTCCGGGGCCCCCTTGTCCCTCCCCGCCTTTCTCCTCTCTGTGCCTCATTCATTCAGTTCCACTCGCACTGGCTATGCTCCCTGAGGCAGGCTCTCTGCACTGACCTGGCCTGCTCTCCCCCAGGTGTCGCTTGATCCTCTCCTCCGGCAGGTCTTCTCCCGTGAACTCCCCTGACCGCCCCCCACCCACCCCAAACTGCCACCTCTCTTCCCACACTGCCTCCCTCCTCCTCTCATTGCACTACATATTTTTTTCCTATTTGTTCTTTCATTTTCTGTCTCCCTCCCCTTGGATCTAAGTGCCTGGAGGAGCAGAGGGACTGACTTCAGTGAGGCAATAGGAGGGGGGACAAATACAACACGGTGTGGAGCCTTGAGGAGTGGTCAGGGAGGGCTTCTCGGAAGAGGAAGCCTCTAAGCCATGGAGCCAAAGGTTGTTCAGGTGTTAGTGAGGTGAATGGAAGCATGTCGGGAAGAGTCTTTTAGGAACCAGGTGAGAGGGAGCAGGTCACTCAGGCATTGTGGGTGCTGTAGACGGCTGGCACAGGGAACCTCAGCATGTGTGTGCACAGGGTCTCCCACGTGGCAGGTCGTGGAGCCCCTCAGGGTCCTGGGGGTGGGGGCAGTGGCAAATAAACTCGCTCCTGCTGTCGCCAGGGAGACTGGAACGAGTTGGGAGAAGGGAGAGGAGGTGGGTCCTGAGGACAAGCTGTCTGGTCCACAGCAATATTCCTGGACCATTCTCGGGTGCGAAAAGCTAGGCAGCAAAAGCCAGACATCAGAGAGATTGAGGTGGAATGTGGGGCCCAATTTTGCTAGAAAACATGGAATTTGGTCTTTATCCCCAGGACAGAGAGCCACGGGGGCATTTTAAGCCTAGAAATGACACCATCCAACTTGTATTTTGGGAAAGATTCCATCTACTCCTTTCTGAAGAAGCCTCGACTCCACTCAACAATGTCTACTTTGCTTCTTTTTAGTAACCTTTCTTCCTTCAGCATGAAATCTCCTTTTCCTTAATTCCTACTGTTGTTGTTTTTTTAAGATTTTTTTTTTTAATGTGGACCATTTTTAAAGTCTTTATTGAATTTGTTACAATATTGCTTCTGTTTTCTGTTTTGGTTTCCTGGCCAAGGGATCTTAGCTCCTCAAGTGAAAGTGAAGGTCGCTCAGTCATGTCCTGCTCTTTGTGAGCCCATGGACTGTATAGTCCATGGAATTCTCCAGGCCGGAATACTGGAGTGGGTAGCCTTTCCCCTCTCCAGGGGAATCTTCCCGACCCAGAGATCGAACCCAGGTCTCCCGCATTGCAGGCGGATTCTTTACCAGTTGAGCCACAAGGGAAGCCCAAGAATACTGGAGTGTGTAGTATTGAAGTGCCTATCCCTTCTCTAGCGGATCTTTCCGATCCAGGAATCGACCAGGGATCAAACCTGGAGCCCCCTGTACTGGAAGGGAAAGTCTTAACCACTGGACCACCAGAAATCCCTCCCTTTCCCTAATTCCTGAGTACTGAGTACTCATGGCCTGGGTGGGAGACCCCAAAGCTTTCACCCTCTCTTTATTTTACTGGCTCCCACACTTATCCTTCAGGTCCATTTTCTTGCTTTGCATTTATCGTAATTAATAACTTCATATTTGTGCTGAGCGTTTACATGTTTATGGGCTTCCCTGGTGGCTCAGACAGTAAAGAATCTGCCTGTAATGCAGGAGACCCAGGTTCGATCCCTGGGTCGGATCCCTGGGTCAGAAAGACCCCTTGGTAAGTTCTGGGCCACCAACCACTGCTTTGACTGTGGAGTACACACTTCCAATGGTTTTCAACATAATTTTAAGGTGTTAGGAAAGGCAATGGCACCCCACTCCAGTACTCTTGCCTGGAAAATCCCATGGACAGAGGAGCCTCGTAGGCTGCAGTCCATGGGGTCGCTGAGGGTCGGACACGACTGAGCGACTTCACTTTCACTTTTCACTTTCATGCATTGGAGAAGGAAATGGCAACCCACTCCAGTGTTCTTGCCTGGAGAATCCCAGGGACGGGGGAGCCTGGTGGGCTGCCGTCTATGGGGTCGCACAGAGTCGGACATGACTGAAGTGACTCAGCAGCAGGAAGAATGCCTAACATCTATTGAGTGATTACCTTGTTACAGGCATCGTTCCCATCATAGGAGCAGAAACTCATTTCATCCTCACAACTAGCTTGTGAGGTCGCACTATTTTATATTCTCATTTTACAGATTAAAAAAAAAGTGAGACCTTACAGACTTAGAAAACAAACTTATGGTTGCCAGGGAGAAGGGATAGTTAGGGAGTTTGGGAAACCGCTATTCAAAATAGGTAGGTAACCAACCTGTGGCACCTACTACGTAGCACATGGAACTATTCAATCTTATATGCCAGCCTGGATGGGAAGAGGTTTGGGGGAGAATGGGTACTGAGTCCCATGTATGACGGTCTCACCCAGTCCTCCCTTTTTACAAAGAAGACCTAGGCTGGAAGGTGTTATCTGGAATCTGGTCTGTCCTTGTAAGCCATGGTGGGGTAGCCAGGTTAGGACTAGGACAAAGTTGGGACTTCCCTGGCCATCCAGTGCTTAGACATCTGTGCTTCCATTGCAGGGGGCACGGGTTCGATCCCTGGTCCCTAAGATTCTGAATACCTTGAGGTGTGACCAAAAAAAAAAAGAACCTGGACAAAGTTGTTACCTCTCCCTGTTGCCCTCAGTGGGCCCCACGTCCATTGCCTGCAGTGTAACGTCTATGACACCCTCTGGGCTCCCAGTCTGCCCAGCCCTCAAGCCTCCCCTCCCATCTCTCTGCCCATCACCCCGTTCCTCCCCTAGCTTCCCTTCTTCCTTCTGGGCATTTAGGGGACCCCTGAACCCAGCATGACTGGTCTTGATAATGGCTAATTGTTGGTGTTGGCTGCATTGCTGGACCACCAGCTCCAGGAGAAGAGGGGCAGGTCTACTTTGTGGAGCCCCCAATTCCAAGCACAGCCTCCGGCTAAGATGTACATGTTGAGCAAATGGATGCTTGTAGTGGGAGAATAAGGGAGCAATTACTGCATTGGTCAAGGCGAAAATTGAAGTAGGTCTGTGCTAGCTGCGTGTGTGGGTGTGCTCAGTCGCTCAGTCCTGTCTGACTCTTTGCGGCCCCATGGGGCTGTTTCCCGCCAGGCTTCTCTGCAATTTTCCAGGCAGGAATACTGGAGAGGTTGCCATTTCCTACTCCAGAAGATCCTTCGTGACCCAGGGATCGAACCTGCATCTCTCGCGTCTCCTGCAGTGGCAGGTGGATTCCTTACCATTAGCACCACATGGGAAGCCCGTGTGGTGGGGGCAGGGGTTGTCAGGAGAGGGAGAAGAACAAGCCCAGATGGGAAAGGATTTACAGAGCTAGAATCTAGATATTTCGTTTTTTTTGTTTGTTTGCTGTTGTTTTTGATGTGGATCATTTTTAAAGTCTTTACTGAATTTGTTACATATTGCTTCTGGTTTTTTCTTTTTTTATTGCTTCTGTTTTATGGTTTTGGGGTTTTTTTGGTGGGGGGGGCGCTGGCGGCTGGGAGGCACATGGGATCTCATCTTCCCCACCAGGGTTCAAACCTGCACTCCCTGCGTTGGAAGGCGAAGTCTCAACCACTGGACCACCAGGGAAGTCCCAGAGACGTTTGTTTTTAATGGTGAGAAAACATTATTGCCAGTCCACACCCTACTCATTCCAAAGGGGTAAATCATGGCAGATTATCTGGAGCCACTGAAGGCTTTTGAGTAGAAAAGTGATTGTTCCACAACAGGCACTGTTCTGCATGTTTTATATCTTGTAAGTTGCCTCAGTCTGACACAGTCATAGGGCCCCTCACCCCTGGGCCCACCCTCTGTGGCTGGCCCCACTGGCTGCCCCGGAACCCTAGCAGGTGTGGCCACTGGAGTGCTGCCTGAACTTCCTGGGCGATATGTGTGCTGGTAAGGCTGATAGCCTGTCGGCCACATCTGGGTTGCTGCAACAGGGCTCTTGTCGTGCTAACAAGGTCATGCGTCTGCAGGTTCCCTCAGTTGCTGCTTCTCAGCCGCACTGAGAGGGAAAGCAAGCCAGCTTATCACCAGGTAGCCCATGGCCCCTGCAAGCCAGTGAACAAGAGAAAGGCCCACCTCTTTATCCTAAATTCAAATCATCCTGGAGCGAGACAACCTACAATCAAATCCCAGCGCTGACACTCTGCGTCCTCACAAGTTACTGAACATCTTGGTTCATTTCCCCAACTGTACGACGGCTATGTGAGGAGTAAATGTAATACACATGGAAAGCCTTTCGCACATCCCTGGCAGGGGGTAAATGTTAGCTAATATTAAATCCCATCCCTCCCATCCTCTATAGAAAAATCCAACAGGAAGCCCAGAGGCCTCCTCACACAGCAGAACTGGGGTGAGATGAGGGACAGTTTTCTGGGACCATCCACTGGGTGGCCTGAGGTGGGGGAGGGGCACGCTGGCCCTCCTACTGGGCCTTCAGCAGTGCCCTGTGGCAAGGCCTAGGACTTCCCAGGTTCACAGCTGCCACCCTAGACCTGCCCTTGGTATTCTCTGTTGGGTGGAATGTAACCAGGTTAGGGTTATTTGCTTGAAGTGTGTCTTGGAAACTCACTGGAGCCCATGGGGACAGGCTGGTCCCATCTGCAGCCCCTTTGTTAATTCTTTTTTTTTGGCTGTGCCAGGCCTTAATTATAGCATGAAAGATCTTTAATTGTAGCATGGGGGATTTACTTCCTTGACCAGGGATTGAACCCAGGACCCCCCTGCATTGGGAGAGCAGAGTCTTAGCCACTGGATCACCAGGGAAGTCCCTCATTCACTTATTCTATTATTCATTTGCCTCAGCACACACTGTGCTGTGCTTCCCAGGTGGAGCTAGTGATAAAGTCAATGCAGGAGGAGCAAGACACATAGGTTCAATCCCTGGGTCGGAAAGACCCCCTGGAGTAGGAAATGGCAACCCACTCCAGTATTCTTGCCTGGGAAATACCATGGACAGAGGAGCCTAGCAGGCTACAGTCCAAGGGGTCTTAAAGGGTCAGACATGGCTGAGCAATTGCACACACACACACACACACACACTGTGCTGGACATTAGGGAGTCTGTGACATCTAAGCTCCCTCTAGGGAGTCCTGTCTCCCTCTAGGAGCTCACAGTCTTTACAGAGGAATCAAAAGAGCCAAGAGGCAGCTTCGATCTGGCAGCATCCAGACCACTGGGCCCTGCCTGGAGATGCAGGTGTGGATGGTGGGAGCCCAGGTGGAAGGCCCAGCTGAAGCCAGGCAGGGAAGTGAGAACGGGTTTGTTCTGCTGTATTGGAAAGCCTGCAGTGGGGTGGCTGGAGAATAGGTTAAAAATATGACCCAGAGCCTCATAAACTTCCCCCCAAAATGTGGCAAAAGGCCTGCTCCCTGGGGTTGTGTGTGTTACTCACTCAGTCGTGTCTGACTCTTTTTGACCCCATGGTCTGTAGCTCACTAGGCTCCTCTGTCCATGGGATTTCCCAGGCAAGAATATTGGAGTGGGTTGCCATTTTCCTCCTCCAGGGGATCTTCTGGACCTAGGTATTGAACCCAGGTCTCCTGCTTGGCAAGCAGATTCTTTACCATCCGAGCCACCAGAGAAGCAAGAATGGAATTTGCTTTTTCCAGAAGATGGAGGGTCAGGATGGGTTAAAAAGGGAGAACTGGCAATCAGAGGGGAAGGGTGCCCTGGATGATGGTCTGGGGACTAATGGAGACCCAGGCAGATGGGAGGGACACTGAGGGGTAGAATCAGTAGGACCTGGACCCTGGCTGAGCTGACAGTCCTGCAAGCTTCCAGAATGGCAGCACAGGCCCCCGCACTGACTTCAGTCCCTGCATGGGGAATGCCAGGCCGCTCTGACAATGGAGTTGTGCAAGTCTGTGCAGCTCAGCTGAACAGGCGGAGCAGCCCATTGCCTCCAGAATCTGTCCCATGCCAGCATCCAGCTTTGGTTTGGCTGAACTACCCAAGTGACCCTTCCATGCCCCCTCATAGGAAAGCATGAACTCAGCACTTAGCATAGAACCTGGCACAGCACAGACACTCAGTAAATGGTAGGTGGGATTATTTATTAAGCCTCTGCAGGGAGCACTCAGGGCTTCCCTGGTGGCTCAATGGTAAAGAACCTGCTTGCCTACGCAAGACACATGAGTTCAATCCCTGGGTTGGGAAGATCCTCTGGAGAAGGAAATGGCAACCACTCCAGTATTCTTATCTGGGAAATTCCATGGACAGAGGAGCCTGTCAGGCTACAGACCATGGGGCCACAAAAGAATTGGACAAGTCTTAGCCACTAAACAAAAAAGGGAGCGTGGGGGTGGGGGGGATGAGAACAAAAGACTTCTTCCATTCACTCAGTATTCACCTACTGAACAGTCTGGGGACAGGCCCTGGACAAGACCAGCTAAGGCGCTGTGTTGGGACTGACTGAGGGATGGCCTGAGGCCCTAAGCACTGCAGGACGGGGGAAAGCTGAGAAAAGGGGGTTCCTTCAGAACTCTTCCTAATACAGAGGTGGCAAGAGAAAAGGATCTTTCAGCCTACTGAAGGCTTGGGGTCTGGCTTCTCAGAGTCTACACCTAGTATCTTATCATCTAGAAGCAGTGTTCAGGTCACGTGGCCTTTCTAAAAACAGGCCAAGGGGCAAGCAAGTACTCCAAGTGGCTGGCACTACCTGGAGAGCCTAGGCCTGGCACACAGAAGGGCCCTGGGCTAGCTGACTTCCCGCAGCTTCAAGGGCCCACCTTCTGGCCGGAGGGAAAGTCTCCTTTATTGGCTTCTCCAGGCCCAGCCCGCTGCCTTTATCACTGCACCCTCCCGCCCAGCACGGGCTCCGTGCCAGAAGCCTCAGAAAATTTAATGGGCTGTTGTTGTGTGTCGGATTCTTTGCAACCCCCATGGACCGCAGCAGCCAGGCTTCCCTGTCCTTCACCATCTCCTGAAGTTTTTGCTCAAACACATTGAGTCGGTGATGCCATCCAACCCTCTGGTTCTCTGCCGACCTCTGTTTTAATGGGAAGTGAAAGTGAAAGTCGCTCAATCCTGTCTGACTCTTTGCGACCCCATGGACTATACAGTCCATGGAATTCTCCAGGCCAAGGAGTGGGTAGCCTTTCCCTTCTCCAGGAAATCTTCCTCCACCCAAGGATGGAACCCAGGTCTCCCGCATTGCAGGCGGATTCTTTCCCAGCTGAGCCACAAGGGAATTCCGTTTTAAGGGGAGGAAGGAGCCCAGACCTGTGTAACTGGGTTTGCCCGGCAGAAGCGGAGGGGCGCTCGGCCCAGCCCTGCAGGTGGCGCGCACAAACGCCATTCCCATTAGACAGACCAGGAAGCCGAGGCCCAGAGAGGCCGCTTGCTGAGGTCACACGCAACCCGTGTGCCCGCGCTGCCTGCCGCTCGGACCGCGTCCTGCCAATCCCGTCCCCAAGCCTGCGACCCCTGACCCCCAACAGTGCAGTACCCGCCTCCTGCTCTGCGGGGTTTTTATGACCCGGACGCAACCCCCGGGACAGCCCCCACCCCCCACACTCCCACTAAGGCCCTGCCTGCCTGCCCGCCCAGGCCCTCCCACCCCCCGCCCAGCCGCGCCGCCTCGCTGTGGCCCCCAGGGCCGCGCACCTGCCTGGGGTGGGTGGCGGGGACCGGCACTTCCGGAGGCGGGGTAGAGGTGGCGGGGCCCGCGTCTACTTTTTAGAGATGAAGCCTTGGCTGCGGCCTCCCGGCTCCCGGGCGGGGAGCGGGGTGGGGGTGGGGGTGGGGGGGAGGGAATCTGAAAAGGGAACTCGGACGCGAGAGCAAACCGGTGGCGGTTTCGTTCACCCAGATCCGGACACAAAGGCGCCCGCGGGCGGCTCGGCGCGGGCAGGCGGCCCCAAGACCCCGCGGCCGCCGGGGCCCCGGGGGCTTCCGCGGAGGAGGGAGACCCGGGCGGCGGTGGCCGGCTCGGTCCGGCCACACCCCGACACCTGGGCCCGGGGCGGAGAGAGCCGCACCCTAGGGCTCCGCTCTTTCCAACCTTTGTTCTGGCTTCAGCGCGCGATCCCCGGGCCCCTCCACCCTGGCCGCAGGGCTCAGTGCGGACCTCGACCCTTAACCTTCGCTGATCCACGGGCAGTCCCGCGGTCTCGGTCCCGGGCGGGGCGGGGGTGGGCGAGCGCGCGGGGTCCCGGCGGCTGCACGTGCCGGGCCTCAGGGGGGACGGAGCCCCGTTCTCGCCCCGCTGCCGCCCAGGTGTCCTGGCCGCTGGCACCGAACCGGGGGTTGGGAGCTGCGGAGGCGAGCCCGCTGGAGCGCCCTGGACCCCTGCCCTGGTGGAGATTATAGACAGGATCAGGGCCACGCTGATAGCAGTTAGTGACTGTCAGCCCTCACTATATGGGTGAGATCACAGCCTCAAGGGCTGACCCGAAGAGCCGGGCGAGAGTTCCTGTCCTTAAAGTTACAGGAAAGTTGGTAATCTTGAATTTTTTGTTTAATCATATTATTGAGGATTTTTTATCATAAGCGAAAGTCACGATGGTAAGATGAGCCCCCCAGGTGCGCAGCACTCAGATACAATTATAAGCAGGTGACCATCTGGTTCTGCCTGACCCTCACTCTCCACCCACGGCCCCGACCTGTCTTTGTGAAACAGATCCTTGGCATCGGGTCAGATTTCAGTTGTGCCCCCTGAGACACTTACTGGCTTTTGATGAAAAGCCCTTTGTTTGTTTAGAAAACATTTAAAAAGCTGAATAGATTAAAACATTAAGGAGTGGAGATAAACATGAAGATAAAGGAGACTGAACAGAGGAAGGAGTGGAAAGACTGAAATGATGGGTGAAAGCCCAGGCCATGCTTTCCGGGGGTGGGGGGGGCGGGGTGGGGGTGGGGTATTAAGTTCCCAAAGTGAGAGCTTGAGCAGAGAGGAGCCAGGGAGAAGAGGTGTGATTCCAATCGAAGGTAGAAGTGACCGGACTTGCTGATGGATTAGACAGAAGTCTTGAAGGAGAGAGGCTTCGAGGACGGGAAGCTAGAAGAATGGCAGTGCTTTGAACTGACTTGAGAAGACTAGGGGAAGATTTGGGGGAAACCAAAATGGAGTTTGGTATGTTACACCTGAGCTGCCATTGAGATATCCAAGTGGAGATACCATGGGGAGGTAGGTATTTAAAGAGAATTCCCAGGGATGAGAGCAGGGCTAGAGATTCCAAGAGTGGAGTTTTAACCACTGGACCACCAGAGAAGTCCCAAGGGCTAGAGATTTAAATCCGGAAGTTGAGAACCTGGGCTGCTGCTGTGTCGCTTCAGTCGTGTCCGACTCTGTGCGACCCCATAGACGGCAGCCCACCAGGCTCCTCTGTCCCTGGGATTCTCCAGGCAAGAACACTGGAGTGGGTTGCCATTTCCTTCTCCAATGCATGAAAGTGAAAAGTGAAAGTAAAGTCGCTCAGTCGTGTCCAACTCCTAGTGAGCCCATGGACTGCAGCCTACCAGGCTCCTCCACCCATGGGATTTTCCAGGCAAAAGTACTGGAGTGGGGTGCCATTGCCTTCTCCGTGAGAACCTGTAGTGTATTTAAAATCACAGGACTGGAATAGATAGTGGCCAGTGAAGTTGGAGGGAAATCAGGAGAGTGGTCTCTCAGAAGTCAAGGGAAGAAAGTGTTCCAAAGAAAGACAGAGGGATTGACAGTGTGGAATATCATGGAGAGGTCAAGGAAAAGGAGGACAAAGAAAAAGTGACCATTTAATCTCATAACAGGGACACCCTTGGTGAAGTTGGTGGGAGTAATTTCAAAAGTGCAACATAGTTGAAAGCCAAACCAGAGAGACCTGAGAGAACATGAGTGAGGGAGTGATTAATCTTTGGAGAAACTGTGATGTGAGCAGAAACTAGAGAAATGAGGCCAAAGGGAGCATAAGGTCAAGATACATTAAAACAAAATGAAATGACATTTTAGTACAGAGAATTTAAGACTTACTAGAGAGTAGAATAATATAATGAACCCATACCCGTCATCTAACATCTGTCTTTATCAACATACAATTTTGTTTCATCCATACCTGCCTAGTTACTTTAAAGCAAATCTTAGAATTCATTCTCTTTCAGTCATAAATGGACTTCAGTATGTATCTCTAACAGGGAAGGATTCAATCTTTCATAGTTAAGAACTTAGTTTTTTAACATAACTGCAAAATAATTTTCATACCTAAAACAATTAACAGTAATTCCTAAATAATTATCTAATAGCCAGTCACCAGTGTTCACACTTTCCTGATTATCCCATAAGTGATTTTCTAATAATTTGTGTGTTATAGTCAGGATACAAATAAATCCATATATTGCACTTGATTGATTTGTCTCTTAACCCTCTTTTAACCTATAACATTTCCTCTCCTTTACAAATTTTTTAAGAAACCAGATCATTTGTTTTTTAGAATTTTCCACACTGAGTTTTTCCACATTGGCTCTGTGGTAAAGAATCTGCCTATCAATGCCAGAGACATAGGATATGAGAGTTCAATCCTGGGTTGGGAAGATCCCCTGGAGAAGGAAATGGCAACCCACTCCAGTATTCTTACCTGGAGAATCCCAGGGACAAAGGAACCTGGTGGTGCGTCCAGGAGGTTGCACATGACTTTGCAACTAAACAACAAAAGCAACATCTTTCTAACCGTGCTGGGAACTTTCTGATGCATCCTATAAAGCCTCATTGTCTCTTGGTGATTGATCAGGTGTTTTCAGCCTGATCCTTCTATTATAAGTTCCCCATCAGCCTGTCACCCTACAACCCTAATCATGAGTGTTCTTGCAAAAGCAATGGTGAAGAGAAATCCTCCCAAGGGGCGAAACTGGAGTAGTGTATGTCATTGTCTACATGGTCTAGACTTGGGGATGACCTGAAATTAGACTTACAGGCTGTAACTAACAGAGACTTGAAGGGACAGGACTGGAAGACGAGTAACCAGAGAACTGCCGCTGCTGAAGTCAATTTAGTCATGTCCAACTCTGTGCAGCACTATGGACTGCAGCCTGCCAGGCTCCTCTGTCGGCGGGATTCTCTAGGCAGGAATACTGGAGTGGGTTGCCATGCCCTAACTCCGGGAGATCTTCCCAACCCAGGGATCAAACCCAGGTCTCCTGTATTGCAGGCCGAGTCTTTACCACTGAGCCACCAGGGGAGTCCAGCAGGAAAACTAGGGAAGAGCTATGAAGATGGGGGTGCTCAGAACAGGCAGTATGGACCTATTCGTGTCATATTTGAATGCTCTTCACAGGATATCTGTTGCAGAGGAGGCTCTCAGTATTATCAAGTGGACAAAATGACACATTCTGCGGCTGTCAGTCAGCCTCTTTCCCTGGCCACCCTGGTTCAAGTGGGTCCATGTGGCAAGGATGAAGATAATATGCACAGCTAACAAGGCCCTCCCCTCAACAAGCTAATCTGGCTTCTGCCATTCCTGAGTGTATAACCTCCCAAGCAGAGACCAGCACTCACCTCCCCAACCCTGCATGCCATCATCCCCCAGGGACTAGCCACTTGCTTGTAGGCTGGTTACACTGGACCCCTTCCATCGTGTTGGCAGCAGTTTTCCTCTCTAGAAAAACATACATTCTGTCATCAGTGCTTCTCCCTGCATCACCGTCCATAGTCTCTTAGAATGCCTTTTGCACTTTCATAGTATTCCATGCAACATGTATTTCATAGTATTCCATTGCACATCCAATCAAGGGACTGGCTTCCTAGCAAAAGAACTGTAGGTATGAGCACGCGTGCATAGAATTCAGTAGTGTTACTATGTACCCCACCACCTGGGGGCAGCTGGCCTGAAAGATGGTGGAGTGACCTACTGGAAGTTCTTTTCTGATGCCAGTTGAGAAGAACACCCTGAAAGGATGGGAGTCTGTCTTACACGTGCTTTCTTGCACGTGTGGTCAATACGTGGTGCTGTTTGAAGGTCTAGACAGGAGCAGCACCTCTCACTGTTACACCTGCTCAGCTCCTTCTCCCCACACCTTTAGCTTGATGGGAGGCCTTAGTTCCCAAAGGAGGAATTTGTCCTAATATTAGGGGACACAGCTATGGTTTCATTCAGTTGGAATCTGGACATTTGGCACTTCCCATCTGGTAAAGAAAGAGGTTACTCTACTGGCTGGAGTGATTCACCTGAATTCTCAAAGCAAATTGTTACTTACAAATCCATCACATGCTCAGTTGTGTCCAACTGTTTGCCACCCCATGGACTGTAGCCTGCCAGGCCCTCTGTGCTTGGGATTTCCCAGCAAGAACACTGGAGTGGCTTGCCATTTCCTTCTCCAGGGGATCTTTACGACCCAGGGATCAAACCCATGTCTCCTGCATTACAGGCAGATTCTTTACTGCTTGAGCCATGGGGGAAGCGTCGTTACTTACAAAGGGGGCTACAAAACTGTGTCTGGAATCCCAAGGAATCTTCCTTCACTTTCTCTCAGTGAAGAGGAGCCAGTCCTGCTGTCCCTGATGGTTTTGGTGAATCTAGATGTTTAAGGTTCTCTTAAGGCATCTACTCAATGTCACATCCAGGCCTCAGAGCCTCACTCCTTCTCTTTCTAGTCCCTAGCAGAGGAGACTTGCTGGGGCTGTGAGTTCAGCCTTCTTTGTAACTCATAAATAAAATCTTGGGCCTGGTTTCCAGCACTGTCTGTCCTCTGGCTGCAGGAGATGAGGGTCTCTTTAGACGTCACCATGGTGACTTTCTGGCTTCCACATCATGCTCTGAGTTGATTGTTGACTGACTTGAGCCAATTGTTTTCTTCCTTTTGGGTTCTTGTGGCAGTTAAAACAGCCAACTAGGGACCTCCCTAGTGATCCAGTGGCCAAGAGGCCGTGTTCCCAATGCAGGGGGCCCAGGTTCAATCCCTGGTGAGGGAACTAGATCTCACATGCTGCAGCTAAGACCCAGCGCAGCCAAATAGATAAATATATTTTTTAAAAAGCCCCCAAATCCTTATAATAATCCCTGATCCTGGTGTTTTTCATGCAGTAGCATTGTTGCAGATGCCAATGCAGCATCTTCTACTGGTACCACATCCCCATCAACCAAAGATGAGAGTCTCAGTCCTTGTGCTGGTCCAGCATGTTTGGGGTCATCTTCATCCCACTCACCATGAATAACAGAGTCCTCATTGCCATTTGGCTGGCAAGTGATCCAATTCCAAAATTCCGTTCTGAGAGCTTACTTCCTAGAACCACTTCTGGTAACGTCTTACCTTAGATTTCATCAGACGCAGGTCCTTAGGCAAGAATCTGAGAGCAGGTAGCTTATTTTGAAAATGAAACCAGAAAGTCCCAGTAAAAGGAGTGGAAAAGTAAGACAGGAAAGGTAAGGAAGCTGATGCCCAGGATGTGGTTGATATACAGGGTACATTAATGATTGGTTACCCCTGGGGGCTTTCCTGGTGACTCAGATGTTAAAGAATCTGCTTGCAATATGGAAGACCTGGCTCGATTCCTGGGTTGGGATGATCCCCTGGAGAAGGAAATGGCTACCCACTCCAATATTCTTGCCTGGAGAAACCCCATGGACAGAGGGGCCTGTTGGGCTACAGTCCACAGGGTTGCAGAGTCTGACACAACTGAGCGACTAGCAACAGCACCACTGTGGATGGCTAGAGCTCATCACAGACTCCCTTTGGAAGTGGTGCAGAGCGTCCTTGGGATGGTGCTACTCTGGATTAGGGAAGCATGCTATTTAGCCACTAACTTCTACTTCCCATCGTTCAGGGCTGCTCCTGGGAGTGTTAATTTCCTGGCACTTTCGTACTGCCCACATTCAGTTCGAGTAAGTTCCTGTGGCCCAAGAAAGTCCTTCAGGTAGAGAGTCTTTGGCACTTGCACTGGGAAGCCTAGGGATGCAGAGGAATAATGGGTGCTTTGAGGAATTGGTGGAGGAGGAGGTGTGGTGCTATCATGATGGCCTCATCGGAGTCCAAGCTCCATGGGCCCCTCCTCCAGGTGTGCAGGTTCTCCAGCTCTAGCTCTTGCCTTTGTCCTCCCCGGGCCCAAGGCAGGTGGTGGCCACCTGCAGTTACTGTCTCTGTGTTAACTCCAGCCTTGCCTTTTCAGTCCTATGATATTTGTTTAGGACTTCCCTGGTGGTACAGTGGATAAAAATTTGCCTGCCAATGCCAGGGACAGGGGTTCAATCCTTGGTCCAGGAAGTTTCCACATATCTCGCAACAAATAAGACTGTGTGCCACAACTACTGAGCTGGAGACCTAGAGCCTGGGAGCCTCAAATACTGAGCCCTGGCGCCAAAAGTACCAAAACTCATGTACCTAGAGCCTGTGCTCTGCTACAAGAGAAGCCACTGCAGTGAGAGGTTTGCACGCTGCAACAAAGAATAGCCCTTGCTTGCCACGACTAGAGGAAGTCCAAAGAAGACCCAGCGCCGCCATAGATAAATAAAACACATTTTAAAAAATCTGTTTAACCAATCTCCCCCATTAATTTCTCCCTGCTAAAGCAGCTAGTTTTGTCTCTGTTCTCCTCCCTGGAAATGAATAAAGGAATTAATGAATGGAGAACACAGAGCAGCATGGTAAAGAACAGAGTGAGGGGGCAGCACGAGACGCGAACGTGCGCCCAGCCCCTGTGTGCCAGCTGTCTTAGTGTTGTTGTTCAGTCGCCCAGTCATGTCTGACTCTTTGTGACCCCATAAACTGCAGCACGCCAGGCTTCCCTGTCCTTTACCATCCCTCTTGGAGCTCGCTCAAATTCATGTCCATTGAGTCAGTGATGCCATCCAACCATCTCGTCCTCTGTCGTCCCCTTCTCCAGAAGGAAACAGGTACAGTCAGTTCCCTATACATGAATCTTCAAGCTGCGGACTTTCAAAGATGCAAACGTGCGTGCCAGCCCCTGTATGCCAGCTGTCTACTGTACTACTGTACTTTTTGAGGTACTGTAAGTAAGATTAAAAATGTTTTCTTTATTTTTTGTGTTTGTTTTTTAATGAACATATGATTTGTGTGAAAAGTATTCTAAACCTTGTACAGTACTATAAAGCCAATTGTGTTAGTTGGGTATCTAGGCTAACTTTGTTGGAGTTATGAACAAATTGGACTTACAAACTCACTCTCAGAACGGAACTCATTTATGTGTAGGGGACTTCTGTAAGAAAGTATTTGGGAAGCACCCAGGAAGCATCTGGGTTTCCCTACTATCTCAGATGGTAAAGAATCCACCTGCAATGTGGGAGACCTGGGTTCGATCCCTGCGTTGGGACGATCCCCTCAAGAAGGGAACAGCTATGCGCACTCCAGTATTCTGGCCTGGAGAATTCCATGGACAGAAGAGCCCATGGGGTTGCAAAGAGTTGGACATGACTGAGAAGCTTTCACTTTCAGGCAGTGTCTTGGCTGTGCCTGGTGTGTGGATGGTTCCTGTTTTCCCTTCCTGTCTCTGTTTCATCTTTAGTTTTATTCTGCAAACATTCTCCTGACCGGCGCAGTCCAGGCCCTGTGCTCAGAGGGGGCTGTGCAGGGATGCGAGTCTACCCTCTTTCTCAAAGGAAACTCCAATCTTATTGTCTGAATGTTGAGACTGGTTTGACCCTTCATGGATGTAGATTTTTCAGAATCTTGGTACATTCTCTGCTCTATTGATATTGATACTTCCCTGTGGCCTCAGACCCGCCATGTGGTTCCACCTGCCTGGAGCCTTCGCCTGTGATATTCCTGTGCCCGGGAATGTGGTTTCTCCTGTTCTTTCTTCCTGTCCCAACAAAGTCCTGCCTCTCTTAAGACCTAACTGAACTATTCCATCTTCAGTCTCTGACTTCCCTGTATAGGACGGTTGCTTCCTCTTTGGAATTTACATATGCATCCATCCATCCATCATGGCCTGTATTACAAATCTTTTTTTTTTTTAATCTGTTTTTTCTCCAGAGTCTGACCTCCTTTCGGGCCTCATTCATTCCTGTATCTTCATTCATTCTCACAACCATCTTTTTTGAGTCTCTGCCTATCCAGGGCGTGGGAGCAACTCAGTCAGTGTCTTTTGAAGGGATGAATGAACTGGTGAGCAGTTGCTACCCCACGGATGCTATGTTGCTAGGTGACAAGCTCTAGCGATGATTAGAGAGGAGGGGGTGATGCTGGTGCATGAGATGAGAGTCTACACATCTTCCCGCAGAATCAGGGAAACTTCGTGGGTGGAATTTCCACACTTCAGCGCTGCCAGTGTGCCAGGGGTGAGGTTGGGCCTCCAAAAGTGATCTTGGTTGTGCGTGGGGAGAGGAAGGACGGGGGAAGGAGTTGTGCTAGAATCTTTCTAGTGTGTAAGAGGCCATCTCTCCTGCACCCTTCAAGTTGAGAATCCCTGAATTAAAAGCTTTCTAAATAAGAGTAGCGAGGAAACCCAGGAGCGTGGGTTCAGTACAAGAGTCTACACAGCTGCCTTCGAGGACCAGGAAGGAAAGGAGGAGCAAATGACTGAAGGCCAAGGAGGCTCATGCCTGGAGGGAGCCACTGCGCTCATCAAAGAGACAGTCACTAGGAAGAATTGTGGGCCCCAGGTTGCAAGATCTTCCAACTTTCGAGGAGAGGCCCCCAAGCCCAGGTTTTAATGTGAGATTCCCCAAGTTTTCCATGTTAAAAGTAAATCTGGATTTCTCAAAGCCAGGAATTTTCAGACTCAGTCTCCCCCGGCCCAATGTAACTCTTTTCTGTAAGCCCCAGCCTGGAGAACACGTTCCCAGGGGGCCTTTCCCCAGCATTACTGGCTCTTCTGTTCATTCAACACTAACTAAACCCCAGCTGGGTACCAGGAGCTGTCTGGTGCTGGAAACGCATGGGTGGAGGTGTCTTTGCTCTTGCCAGCTTACATGAACCCCCACATTGCAGCGTCTTCCGTAACTCTGTTCTTCCTCTGATTTGTTGGTTTCCACGTCCACAATTGGCTCCCTCTCTCTTCTGTGAGTATCATGAGAGCAGTAATAGCATTGTGTGCATCTCTGCAAGAGGACAATTTGTTGTTGTTGTTAGGTTGCTAAGCTGTGTCCTGGGACTTCCCAGGCAAGAACACTGGAGTGGGTTGCCATTTCTCATACTTGTCCTGAGATCATCCACATAGAGAACTTAGCACACCGCCTGGCACGTGGGCCTTCAAAAAAATATCAATTGTAGAAAAAAACATTAGCCAACACTTATCATCATAATCCAAACACATATAATAAATATTAAAATGAAAATACTAACAGTATGCATGTGTGTGAAGTCGCTTCAGTTGTATCCAACTCTTTGCGGTCCAATGGACTGTAGCCGCCAAGCTCCTCTGTCCATGCGGATTCTTCAGGCAAGAATACTGGAGTGGGTTGCCATGCCCTCCTCCAGGGGATCTTCCCTACCCAGGGATCAAACCTTTGTCTCCAGAATCTACCTGCATTGCAAATGGGTGCTTTACCACTAACGCCACCGGAGAAGTCCACTAATAGTATAACAAGCAACAAAGGAAAGATAGCAACCCACCTATATGGAGTACTTATCACGAGTGTATCTTTATCATCCCCATAAAAAGGATGAAGTTTAGAGGAAGATAATTAATATAGCCAAACTTCTACTGCCAGTGAAGTCACAAAGCCAGGTAATCTGGCTTTTCAGAACTGTGCTCTTAAGCACTGTGCTCTACTGATTCACTGATGTTGGGCATTTCACTTGAAATTCACTTCATTTGGGCATTTCATTTCATTTCACCAGGCTTCCCTGGTGGCTCAGACAGTAAAGAATCCACCTGCAATGCAGGAGACCTGGGTTCGATCCCTGAGTTGGGAAGATCCCCTGGAGAAAGGAATGGCTACTCACTCCAGTATTCTTCCCTAGAGAATCCCATGGACAGAGCCTGGAGGGTTACAGTCAATGGGGTTGCAAGGAGTCCGACATGACTGAGCGATTAACACCTTTACTTCTTTCACTACCGATTCACTGAGATTGGGCATTTCATTTATGCTAAGAATAATCAGTAACTCTGGCAGTTCTGATCACTGGTAACTCTGGATCCCAGTCAGAAAATATACCTGGCCTTCCTCTTGAGTTGGTGTAGAAATTGGGTGACCAGGTAACAGTGAAGCCCAGGGGAGGTATTCTCGTAGCGTGGCTAGAAGGCACAGGATGGGCAAGGCTCTCCTTTTCCTGATCCTGCTTGTCCCTATTTCTCCTGGAATGTGTGTCTCATTCCTCTGGCCATGGCCAGACCTCCATCTGGTGAGAAAGGCAGCTGCTGACAAACTCCAGCCCCGACCTTTGAAGGTCATAACCTGAAAGTGGAACCCTGTCCCTCCTGGTGTCCCTAAGCAAATGGATGGGAAGGAACTGATTGGGCGAGACAGGGCTGCATGTTCCTCTGACCAGTCACTCTGGGTTGAGATTGGGCACCTTCATTATCCAAACCCTGACTGCTGGGCCCAGTCCCATAGTTAGGTGATAGTCAAGGCCCTGGGCCATAAAGAAAGTTGAGTGCTGAAGAACTGATGCTTTTGAACTGTGGTGCTGGAGAAGACAAGAGACTCTTGGGCTGCCAAGAGATCAAACTAGTCAATCCTAAAGGGAATCAACCGTGACTATTCATTGGAAGGACTGATGCTGAAGCTGAAGCTCCAATACTTTGGCCACCTGACGGGAAGAGGTGACTCATTGGAAAAGACCATGTTGTTGGGAAAGATTGAAGGCAAAAGGAGAAGGCGGCAGAGGATGGAATGGTTAGATAGCATCACCAACTCAGTGAACATAAATTTAAGCAAACTCTGGAAGATAGTGGAGGACAGGGAAGCCTGGCGTGTGCAGTCGAGGGGGTCACAAAGAGTTGGATACAACTTAGTGACTGAACAGCACCAACAAGTCCCTAAGAGTAACCATCCTGCCATGGGATGGGGTAGAGTCAGCCTCCCAGTGGAAAGAGAGATGCTTGGAAAACAAAAGCAGGCATCACTACAAGGAGGCAGGCAAATCACGGACTCATTTCAACAGACGGTGGTTGGTACTGGGTTCTGTGAGTCTGAGTCCAGGAAGCTGGGGTTGAAGGAAGCTGGGCTGGCTGGCATAGCCTGGCACCTGGGGTAGCACAGCTGAGCAGTGACCCCCGCCTACTGTCCCCCATTCTCCCTGGAGACTCACCTCTCCCACGATTCCCTAGATTCTCCCTCTTGGTTGCAGGAAAAAGAGCCACAGATTGGATATGAGAACACTGGAGCTTGTGTCTAGATCTGCCACCCTGGCTGTGTGACCTCAGGCTGGTGGCACCAGCAAGGGAGGGACCTATTCAGCAAGCTGTGAAGAACAAGGCAGGAGTGAAGGATCCAGTGGTTAAGACTTCGCCTTCCAGTGCAGGGGGTGTGGGTTCTATCCCTGATCGGGGAGCTAGGATCTCACGTGTTTCCCAGCCAAAAAACCAGAGCATGAAACAGAAGCAATATTGTAACAAGTTCCATAAAGACTTTAAAAATGGTCCACATCAAGAAAAAAAATCTTAAAAAAAATGTTATTTATTTTATTTTTGGTTCTGCTGGGTCTTCGTTGCTGAGCAAGGGCCTTCTCTGTTGTAGCAAGCGGGCACTACGCTTCCTTGCGGTGCCTGGGCTTCTTACTGCGGTGGCTTGAACCAGACAGCCACTGGGTGGCCATTTCTATGCGCTTTTTTGAAGTAAAGAAGATTTAATGAAGGCTTCTCTGGTAGCTCAGCTGGTAAATAATTTGCCTACAATGCAGGAGACCCCAGTTGGATTCCTAGATCAAGGAGAACCCCTGGAGAAGAGATAGACTACCCACTACAGTAAAAGCCAGCCTAGATGGGTGAGTGTCAGGAGACTAAACTGCTGTGTGGTTGCCTTGGCAACCAAAGTTGATAGTGATAAAACCTCAGAGCCACAACACGAGAAGCTGCAACCCACAACCTGTGTGCAGGTTGGAACAGTCAAGCGGTGTCCTGGGTGTTCAGGTGGGAACGTCTGGGAAGGAGCTGGGTGATTTCCCTGGATATGAGGAGCTGGGGGTGCTGAGCAGCCAGTCACCAGTACAGCAAAGAAATAACCCCACTTGCCAGCCCCTGCCCGTGCTCCAAGGGGCAGGTCACCTCACTCTGGAGTACTGGGGACCGACAGAGTTTTGTCTGTCTTGCCTGACCCATTCAGGTGTGTAGGCAAGAGTTTCAACTTGCCTAAAAGCAGAATTCCTGCCTAAAAGTGGGTCAGATGCCCTCGTGGGCTTGCTGTGTCACAAGGACCCAGGGCAATCCACACTCTTTTGGTTGTCCCCTTCCCCCACCCTCTCCACCCCTCCTCCCATTTTCTTCCTCAGAATTCCACCCCCCTCTGTCTCCCACCCTGGAAACTCTTCATCTCTTCGGCAGCTCTCCTCACTGCCTACTTTATAACTAAAAAAAAAAAAATGCTCCGTAACATGGAAATAGGGAATCATCTATAATCACAACCAATTAATACAACAAGTTTTGGATAGTGCTGGCTTACCTTATCCCCATAATTATCATTTAGATGTCGGTTCACAGAGCAGATGAGCCTTAATCACCAGGGTGGGAAGCTCCTTTCAGATCTGTCTCCACCCACATCTGACATCAGTTCTGCTGTTTTATTCCAAAGCAAAAAGATCCTGCCTAGGCTGAATTCTGAGTTGGCTGTGCATGAGTGAAATCAATCAAGACTCTGCTATGTACTTTGAGGCCTTCCCTGGTGGCTCGGTGGTAAAGAATCTGCCTGTCAATGCAGGAGACACAGGTTCAATCCCTGGGTTGGGAAGATCCCCTGGAGAAGGAAATGAATGGCAACCCACTTCAGTGTTCTTGCTTGGAAAATCCCATGGACAGAGGAGCTGGACACACGAGTGACAACGCAGGCAAAGTAAGATGCAACTTACAACATCAGTGTAAGAATTTAATCTAATTTAAGAATTTAATTTAATTTATTTGAAGAGTTTACTTATCAGAAATGATAAAGCAATAGATGCAACTGAAAGTTAACAATTAGAAAACAGCTGATTCCATAATAGGATAGCCACTATCTTGACAGCTTGCTAAGTAGCCATTGCAAGTGAGAGTCATAAAGACAATGTTGCAACATGAAAACCACTCCGGCTGCATTATGTGAAAAAGCAGAACTAGAAATTTCATGTACCCTTAGGATTGTTAGAACAACGCCTGGCAACCAGGAAGCACTCACTAAATGGTTTTTGTTGTTCAGTCGCTAAGCCATGTCTGACTCTTTTGCGACCCCATGGACTGTAGCTTGTCAGGTGTCTATCTGTCCATGGAATTCTCCAGGCAAGGATACTGGAATGGGTTACCATTTCCTCCTCCAGGGGATATTTCCCGAACCAGGGATCAAACCTGAGTCTCCTGCATTGGCAGGTGGATTCTTTACCACTGAGCCATCTGGGAAACCTCCACTATAATGGTAGATACTGTTAATAGGTTGTAACGGTGTCAAAGCGTGTATGCTCCTGGAAGAGACCATGAAAGGAACACACAAAGTATAACTGATTTTTGGGCTGAAGGAGTGTGATTTTTTTCACGCTACAAATGACATTCCCAAATAAAAATTTGATAATAAAAAGCCAACATTTCAATTTAAAATGGAATTGAAAAATTTTTTTAAAAAGAATAGAGAAATGGACAGAGGATATGGACAGATGGTTCTCACAATGAAAAAACAAATGATTCAAACAAATGAAAAAGTGTTCAGTCTGCCTAGAATAAGAGAAACATACATGATAATCAGCCTGACATACCCTTTTGAATTTATCAGATCAGCACCATCCAAAGAATTTGAAAACACTGTGTCGCAAGAGTAGAGGGAAACAGGTGCTCTGGTACCTTGTTTATGAGATTGTAAGATGACACAGTTTAGGCTAGCAATTTGGCTATATTTAGTAAAATTCTAAGTGGTTGCACCCTTGAGCCACTACTGCTTCCAGGAATTTATCCTATGCTCTATGTACACTTTTGCCAAATAACATGAAAAATCTATATATTGCAGCATGGATCTAATATCAACTGATTAGAACCAGTCTAAATGTCCACTAATAGCGGATTTGTTTAAATAGTCCGTACAAAGGAGCACTCTATAACCTTTAAAAGGCAGGGGTGTGGTTGGGCAGCAGCTAAGGGTATTCAAATGAACAGGGTTAGAGCCTCCCTGGTGGCTCAGATGGTAAAATGAACAGGGTTCACTGTGAATTATGAAGCGATGGAACAAGGTGTAGAATGGTGTGTTCAGTGTGTTCCCTTCGTGTGAATAAGGAAAGCATGTTAATCACACACAGACTGGCTCCATAAAGATGCCCAGAAATCTCCGCAATGGTACCTGGGCTGGGGTGGGACAGAGTCCCTTAGAATGGGACTGACTTTGCAGCATATACTTTTTTGGTAACTTTTTTAAATTTTGTAGCTTTTGTACATATAACCAATCCAAAAACTAAAGTAACACCATGTTAATTTTTAAATGTTGTCAGTATTCTTTTTTTAAAAAATCATGATCCACGAGAAGTTTTCTTAATCCAGGCTTGCAGAGATCACCTGGTTTGGTAGAATAGAAATGAGGGGGTTTTGAGCTCCCTTTTCTGGTTCAGCTTCTGACTCAAAGGGTCTGGGTGAACAGTTTCATTCTGACTCTTCCTTTCTCATCAGCACAGCAGGGGAATCGGCTTCAGTAATCAATCAATTCCCTTTCACTCTATGAGTACCTTTGAAAATATCTTACTGTTTACAAATAAGAAAATATCATTCACAATCATTTGTGAAAGCAAACATTCTATTAAAGTAAAATTTACAGGAAAGCACACAAATGGTAAGTGTCCAGCTAGGTGAATAGAGCAAACTTACACAGGTAATCATGGAGCTGGAGAAGACTCTTGAGAGTCCCTTGGAAACCAAGGAGATCAAACCAGTCAATAATAAAGGAAATCAACCCTGAATACTCATTGGAAGGACTGATGCAGAAGCCAAATCTCCAATACTTTGGCCACCTGATGCGAAGAGCTGACTCATTGGAAAAGACCCCGATGCTGGGAAGGATTGAGGCCGGAGGAGAAGGGAGCGACAGAAGGTGAAATGGTTGAATGGCATCATCAACTCAATGGACATGAGTCTGGGTAAACTCCGGGAGTTGGTGATGGACAGGGGAACCTGGTGTGTTGTAGTCCATGGGGTCGCTGTCAGACACGACTGAGCAACTGAACAACAGCAACAAGCCAGGTAACAACCTACTTCTGTATGGACCACAGAACATCACTGACACCCCCAGAAACCCTGCCCAGTCACCACCAGTTGCCAGGGCTACTGTCCTCCCCACCCCATAGGTTCGTTTTGCCAGGGACAATTAAAAGCAAATCACCCCACCAGCCCAAACAACTGTTTCCATGTTTGCACTTTTCCTTTCAGTCTTTTCAAGACCTGAGCAAGTGGGGCAGATCGCCAGAAGGTCCTGTCAACGACCCATGTGTGTTTCCACACCTGCCGGTTTTTGCTGTGAGGAGTCTAATGGCAAATAATGGTTAACGCTCTTCTCCTCTCCGCGGCCTATTACAATGTTCAAGAGAAAATGCCATTACAGACATTTCTAGACAAATCACACAGAAGCAAAGTAAACACGTGGATGAATGGTCTGGAATGCACTCTCATCAGATAATGGAAAAATCCAGGCTGTCTTCTGGTGCCCTGCACTAACATCGCCTGGGGCGTGTGTCCGAGTCCCCTGGGTGGTGGTCTCCCTGCCTCTGCCCGGGGCGGGGAGCATATGTTTGGGCGCATTTGTGGAATCCGCAGGATTAGCTGACTTCCTGTGTGCCCTGGGGTTCGCCCACCAGGACGCAGGCAAGATGCACAGGGCCTCTGGCTGGAAGAAGCGTGTAGCCTCCCCAGACGTCCACTCTGCTTCCCCGTGTGCAGGGTCTGTGGTGTCGGAAGACCTCAGTGGATTCAAGGAAAGTTTGCCCAGCAAGCCTATAAAGCCGCCACCCTGGGCTTGAATGGAATGGCTTGGGGGAGGGGGTAAGGGGGAGTGTTCCTGAGCCTCCGCCTGTGCCCACAGCCCCACCCCCACCCCTGGCAGCCGCTCCGCAGATCGCGCTGGCTGGCTTGTGCCATCAGTGATTTATGGGCCTCGGGGCCCAGCTGTTGGCCGTGCACGCGGCAGCTGCTCAAGGTTAAGGGGGCCTTACTGAGGGACTCGCGTCACAGGATGGCTTCGGTGCAGTTGTTCCCTCCCGGGGTCAAGGTGGTGATCATGTTGCGGTCTGGGAGCCAATACCGGAGAAGGAGAGGCGACAGTCCCTCCACCCCGCAGGCAGGCACACATCCACCCCTCACCCAGCTCCAGCTAAGGCCCAGCCTCTACCCTTGGTCTCAGTCTTTTCCGTGGCCCACTGATGCCAGGCTAGCAGAGCTGAGTGGTTGTCTGGGAGCAGGGAGTCCTCTCCTTTAGGAACATCGTTCGTGGGAGTTGCTCCCGGTTGACCCTGACTGTCACCCAGCCTGGGCGTGCATCAGGGCAGGGGCTGAGAGCAGAAGGGAACAACCAGCTCTTCGTGAAGTCCATACCGTGTCCGGGCCCCTTGCCAAATGCTTTCCTTGCATTTTCTCATCTATCTCCTGCAACAAGCCAGTACGGTGGTTTTGACTCAGATGTCCCTGAACCTTCTGAAAACTGAGGTTCAAAGAAGTGAAGGAAATGGGCCAAGATCACACAGCTAGCTAGCTGCCTGTCTCTGGACCCAGAGCTTTTAACAACTAAAGTGCTATGTGTCAGGTGGTCTGCAGAGGGTACAGTATTTCATCCCCTCATCAACTCTAAAAGGCCAGCAGTACTAGCCCCATAAAATTAAAAGATGCTTGCTCTTTGGAAGGAAAGCTATGACAAACCTAGACAGCGTATTAAAAGGCAGTTTGTCGACACACGTCTGTCTAGTCTAAGCTCTGGTTTTTCCAGGAGTCATGTACGGTTGTGAGAGTTGGTTCGTAAAGAAGGCTGAGCGCCGAAGAATTGATGCTTTCGGACTGTGGTGCTGGAGAAGACTCTTGAGAGTCCCTCAGACAGCAAAGAGATCAAACCAGTCAATCCTAAAGGAAATCAACTTTGAATATACATTGGAAAGACTGATGCTGAGGCTGAAGCTCCAATACTTTGGCCACTTGATGCAAAGAGCCAACTCACTGGAAAACATGCTGGGAAAGATTAAGAGGAGAAGAGGGAGACTGAGGATGAGATGGTTAGAGAGTATCACTGACTCAATGCACATGAATTTGAACGAACTCCAGGAGATAGTGGAGGACAGAGTTGCCTGGAGTGCTACAGTCCATGGGGGTCACAAAGAGTTGAATGTGATTTAGCAACTGAACAGCAACTAGCCCCATCCGGGAGCTGAGGAAGCAGGTCTGCTGTCTTTCTAAGGTCACGTGGGCAGTGAGCAGCCAGACTGAAACTGCCCTAGTGCCCTTCTTCCTACCCCTTCACCTAACTCCATCCTCTACTGCTTCAGGGGGGCTTCAGAGGGGCCCACCACAGACTTTTTGCCAAAGAGGGCAGAGTCTGGGGTTAGCCCTATATCCTGCTTGCTCTTTCCTGCCTACTCAGCTGCGTCGGACATACTCGGCCCTTGTCCCTTCACAAAACACTCCTCTCCCTTGGCCCACATCACATGGGTATCTCCCACCCCATTGTCTGCTCCTATTTGGCCTTCTTTCCTGAACTCCCCTCCTCTCCTCTTTTCCAGGGAGGAAAGGTCGCAGGACTTGATCCCAAATCTTCTTACCCGCCTACTCATCTCTCCAGTCAGATCTCTCCCGTCCCCATCTGTGGCCCAGTAACTTTCAATTTATTTCTCCTGCTCCAGCCTCTCCTCTCAGGAGTCATGCCTGATTGCTTTCTTGCATTTTTTGAACTGTATTGAGATATAATTCACACACCATACCATTTGTTCACTTAGAGTGTACAATTCTATGAATTTCAATATATCCATGGAGTCGTGCAACCATCATCATATAGTCAATTTTAGAACATTTTTATCACCCCCTAAAGAAACCCCATACCCATTAACAGTCACTCCCCACTTCCCCTCAACTTCAGTAGGCCCTAGAAACTAATCTTATTTCTGTCTCTATGAATTTGCTTATTTCTGCACATTTCATAAAATGGGATCATTCATACAGGGAATTCCTTGGATGTCCAGTGGCTAGAACGCCACGCTTTCATTGCCAAGGACCTGGGTTCAATCCCTGGTTGGGGAACTAAAATCCTGCAAGCCAGTGGGGCAGCCAAAAAAAAAAAAAAAATGGGATCATGCAATATGTGACGTTCTGTGACTATAATGGTTATGTTTTATGCTTTCAAGTTTTATCCATGTTGTAGTATGCATCAGCACCTCCTTTTTAAAAGCCAAGTAATATTTCACTGTGTGGGTGTATTGTATTTTCTCTATCCGTTCATCCAGTGGTGGCCATTCATGTTGTCTCCACTATGTTTAACTTTTTGAAGAACCGCTTAGCTGTTTGCCACAGAACCACATTATTTTACATTTCTACCAGCAGTGTATGAGGATTCCAAGTCCTCCACATCCTCGCCAACACATGTCATTGTCTAATGAAAATAGCCATCCAATAGAAGGACTATGCACTGGACTGGCTGATGTTCCCTGTGAAGGACAGGGAGCCCAGGCGTGCTGCAGTTCATGGCACCACAAAGAGTGGGACACGACTTAGTGACTGAACAAGAACAAACCTAGCGGATGGGAAGTGGTATCTTGTTATGGTTTTGATTTGCATTTCCCTGATGGCTAATGATGTTGAAAATGTTCTCATGTATTTATTGTTGATTTATACATCTTTAGAGAAGTTATTTGTCCTTTTATTATTGAGTTGTAAGTGCTCTTTACATATTCTGGATGAGAGTATCTTTTCACTTTCTTGATAGTTTTCCATAATGGCTGCACCAATTTATATCCCCACTAACGATGTAGGCGGCTTCCCTTTTCTCCACACCCTCTCCAGCTTATATGTAGATTTTTAAAATAATGGCCATTCAGACCAGTCTCACTCTGGCACCTTATTGTAGTTTTGATTTGCATTTCTCTAATAATTAAAAATATGTGGGCGTCCCTGATGGCTCAGTGGTAAACAATCCACCTACCAATGCCGGAGACACGAGTGTCATCCCTGATCCAGGGAGATCCCACATGTTTGGAGCTACTAAGCCTGTGGGCCACAACTATTGAACCTGTGCTCTAGAGTCCAGGAGCTGAAACTACTGAGCCCTCTATCTGCAGATACTGAAGCCTGAGTGTCCTAGAGACCGTGCTTCGCAACTAGAGGACCCACTGCATTGAGAAGCCCTCACACTGCAGTTGGAGAGTAGTACTTGCTCCCCGCAACTAGAGAAAAGCCTGAGCGGCAACAAAGACCCAGAACAGCCAAAGATAAATAAATAAATAATCTGGAATGCTTCATGAATTTGTGTGTCATCCTTGCACTGGGGCCATGCAAATATTCTCTGTATCATTCCAATTTTAGTATATGTGCTGCTAAAGTGAGCACCTGGATGAACTTTTTTTCCTTGCCTGATTACCCTATCTAGAATCTCCAAAACAATGTTAAATAGAAGTGATGATAGTGGACATTCTTGTCTTGTTCTTGATCTTAGGGGTATATCATGCAGTTCAGTTCAGTCGCTCAGTCGTGTCCAACTCTTTGCGACCCTATGGACTGCAGCACACCAGGCCTCCCTGTCCATCACCAACTCCCAGAGCTCGCTCAAACTCATGTTCATCAAGTTGGTGATGCCATCCAACCATCTTATTCTCTGTCATCCCTTTCTCCCACCTTCAATCTTTCCCAGCATCAGGGTCTTTTCCAATGAGTCAGCTCTTCGCATCAGGTGGCCAAAGTATTGGAGCTTCAGCTTCAGCATCAGTCCTTCCAATCAATATTCAGGACTGATTTCCTTTAGGATGGACTGGTTTGATCTCCTGGCAGTCCAAGGGACTCTCAAGAGTTTTCTCCAACACCAGTTCAAAAGCATCAATTCTTTGGTGCTCAGCTTTCTTTACGGTCCAACTCTCACATCCATATTGGAAAAACCATAGCTTTGACTAGACAGACCTTTGTCAGCAAAGTAATGTCTCTGCTTTTTAATACACTGTCGAGGTTGATCATAGCTTTTCTTCCAAGGAAAGAAAAGCTTTTCTTCCGTCTTTTAATTTCATGGCTGTAGTCACCATCTGCAGTAATCGAACAGTATATCATTCAGTCTTTCACAATTAAGTTTGTAGTTAATTATGATGGGTTTTTTATAGATTATCTTTGTTAGGTTGTAAGAATTACTGTCCATTCTTAGTTTGTTGAGTATTTTTATTATTAAACTGTTGGATTTTGTCAGATGCTTTTTTCTGTATCTATTGAGATGATCATATGGTTTTTGTCATTTATTTTATCCATGTGCTATATTACATTAATTAATTTTCAAATCCCCAAGACCATCTTCAAGGTCAAGAAGACTCACAGGATTCAGTATGTAGTCATACTCACAGCTAAGTTTTATTATAGTGGAAGGATACAGCACGAAATCAGCAAAGAGAAACAGCACGTGGGGCAAAGTCCAGAGGAAACCAACACAAGCTTTCAGCGTGCTCTTCAAGTGGAAACACACCTAACACCTCCAACAAGTCCTGACAATGCGTGAGATGTTGTTTACCACAGAAACTCGTTTGAAATTCAGCGTCCAAGGTTTTTAATAAAGACCAGTCATTTAGGCATCCTTTGCCTAGCATGGACCAAAATTCCAGACTCTTAGAAGGAAAGGAGGTATTAGTTAGCGTAAACCACATTATTTGTATACATAGTATAGGCACCATGAACTGCACTTACCAGTCCTGAAATCCCCGTTTCCAGATGCCAGCCAAGGGCCCACCTTGCAAACCAGCATTTCTAAGGATAGCAGTCTTAAATTCCATGTGTTTACTCCTTTCTGCACAAGATATTAAACCAACCTTGTATTTCTGGAATAAATCCCACTTGATCATGGTGTATAATCCTGTTACATATTTTTTATTTTTATTTACTTATTTATTGAAATATAGTTGATTTACAATATTATGCTAATTTCTGCTGTACAGAAAGTGATTCCGTTATACACATATATTCATTCTTTCCTTTTCATATACTTTTGGGTTCATTTTGCTAGTATTTTGTTCAGGATTTTTGTGTCTAAATTTGTGAGGGTTATTGATCTGTAGGTTTCTTTTCTTGTGATGTCTTTGCCTAGTTTTGATATCAGAGTAATACTGGCCTCATGCAACGATTGGGAAGTTTTCTTTCCTGTTTTTGGAAGAGTTGACCCTTCTAATCTTTGGAAGATTGATGTATTCATTTCCTTTTGCTGCTGTAACATGTTATCACAAACTTAGTGGCTTAAATTGACAACTGTATTCTTCTACAATTCTGGAGATTGAACATCCAAAAATCAAAAAGTGAGGGACTTCCCTGGCAGTCCAATGGTTAAGACTTCCTACTTCCAATGTCATGGGTTTGACCCCTGGTCAGGGAACTAAGATCCCACACGCTGCAAGGTATGGCCAAAGAGAACGAATTTTTTTAAAAAGGTCCAAAAATTGAGGTGTAAGGGGACTGCTTCCTTCTGGAGGCTCCAGGAAAGAATCTTTTTTTTTTTTTCCTTGCACAAATGTTCACACATTACTTTCTTTTTATTTATTTATTTTTGGCCTTGCTGAGGCTTTGTTGCTGCATTGGAGCTTGCTTTAGCTGTAGCAAGCGGGGGCTACTCTTCGCTGAGGTGCACGGACTTCTCATTGCAGTGGCTTCTCGTTGCAGAGCATGGCCTCTACGTGCATGGGTTTCAGTAGTTTGGCACATGGGCTTAGTTCCTCTGCAGCATGTGGGATCTTCCTGGACCAGGGATCAAACCCATGTCCCCCGCATGGCAGGTGGATTCTTATCCACTGCACCACCACGGAAGCCCTCCAGGACAGAATCTTTCTGGTTCTTGCCTTTTCCAGCTTCTAGAAGCTGCTCATGGCTCTTTTCTCCATCATCACAGCCAGTTGAGTAGTAGCTTCTTTTCCAGACTCTTCTTCCCTCTGCTTCCTTTTTGACATGGCATCCTAACCCTGACTCTTCCATCATCCCTCTTATAAGGACCTTTCTAATTACATCGGGCCTACTCAGAAAATCTGGGATCATCTCCCTATCTCCAGATTCTTGGCTGAAACCCATCTGTAAAATTCCTTTTGTCATATAAATTAACATTCACAGGTTCTTTGAATTGTGACAGACAAGGGAATCTTTGGGGAGCCTTTATTCCGCCTACCATAATTCTTCTTTGAATGTTTAGTCGAATTTGCCAGTGAAGCTATCTGAGACTGAACTTTTCTTTGTGGGACATTTAAAATTATTAATTGGATGTCTTTATTTACAATAGGCCTATTCACATTTTCAGCTTCTCCTTCTTTTTTTTTTTTTTAAGTCACATCTGACTCTTTGTGACCCCATGGACTGTACAGTTCATGGAATTCTCTAGGCCAGAATACTGGAGTGGGTAGCCTTTCACTTCTCCAGGGCATCTTCCCAACCAGGGATGTAACCCAGGTCTCCTGCATTTCAGGAGGATTCTTTACCAACTGAGCCACAAAGGAAGCCCAGGTTCTTCTTTTTTGAAATAACTTTATTTATTTTTGGTTGGCTGTGCTGGGTTTTGTTGCTTCACGGGCTTTCTCTTGTTGTGGCAAGCAGGGGCTACTCTTTGTTCCAGCGCGTGAGCTTCTTACCGTGGCAGCTTCTCCTGTTGCAGAGCATGGGCTCCAGGGCACAGACTCTATGGTTGTGGCACATAGGCTTAATTGCCCCGAGGCACGTGGGATCCTCCCCGACGAGGGATCAAACTCGTGTCTTCTGCACTGGCAGGCAGCTTCTTTACCACTGAGCCACTAGGGAAGTCCTCAGCTTCTTCTTCAGGGAGTTTCAATCATCGTGCTTTTCTAGAATTTGCCCATTTGATCTAAATTATCTAATTTGTTGCAGTGCAGTTGCTCATAGTATTCTCCAGCTTTATGGATGTATAATTTACAAATGAAATTGTATACATTAAAGGCGTACAACACGATGATTTAACCTATGTATACTTTGTGAAATGACTACCACAGTCAAGTTAATTAACACATCCATTATCTCAGATAGTTACTTTTTTTGCATGTGTGTGGTGAGGATGAAAAAAAAAATTAAAACTTCTGGTTACTCAGTCATGTATGACTCTTTGCAACCTCATGGACTGTAGCCCACCAGCTCCTCTGCCCCTGGAATTCTCCAGGCGGGAATACTGGAATGGACAGCCATTCCCTTCTCCAAGGGATCTTCCCGACCCAGGGGTCGAACCTGGGTCTCCTGAATTACAGGCAGATTCTTTACCATCTGAGCCATGAGGGAAGTCCAATGTCTATTCTCTTAGCAAATTTCAAGTACACAGCATAATATTGGGCAGAGTTTCATTCTGTGCATTAGATCCCCAGGACTTATTCATCTTATAACTGCAGATTAGTACCCTTTGAGCAGCACCTTCCCATATGGTATCCTCTTATAATCCTTCCTATTTCTTAAGTTTAGTTTAATGTCCCTTCTTTTAGTTGTGATTTTAGAAATTTTAATTTTCTTTTTCTCTGATCAGTCTAGCTAAAAGTGTATCACTTTTGTTGATCTTTTCAAAAAACTTTGGGTTTTATTGATGTTCACTGTTGCTTTTCTGTTCTTTAGTTCATTTGTTTTCTGCTCTAGTGTTTATTATTTCCTTCCTTCTCCTTCTTTTGGGTTTTATTTGCTCTTTTTTTTTCTAGTTCCTTAGGGCGGAAGTTTAAGTACTTGATTTAAGATCTTTCTTTGTATTAAAACTAGGCATTTACAGTTATAAATTGTGCCCTGAGCCCTGCTTCAGCTACATGTTGTGTAGGGGTTAAGGTCATAAGATCAGGACCCACTCCCTAGGTTGGAATTCAGCTCTGCAACTTATTAACCGCTTGGCCTTAGGCAATAGCCTCATCTGTAAAATGATATAATATGATAGCAACTGCCTCATAGAATTGTTGTAAGGATTCTATATATATTAATACACTTAAAGGACATAAAACAATGCCCAGAAAATAGAAAGCACTTAATAAGTATAGCTAATATTATGTATTTAACAACTATGCATTGAATCACCACTATGTAGCAGGTTTGGTTGTCATGAGAATGATAAACAAGACTAAGGCGCCACTCTCCTGACCCTTATGTTCCAGTTGGAAGAGACAGACAGTAAATTAATTAATTAGTTAATAATAATTTTTAGTAAATTAATTAATTAATGTGCTAGAGATAAGCCGAGGAACTCTTTTAGATTGGGAAAAGTGGGTTAGGGAAAGCTATATCCAAATGACATTTGTCAGGGACAGAATATGCCAAGCTGAGGAAAGGGCTCATGTAGAAGTCCCACAACAGGAATAAGAGCGGAATGTTTGAGACCCCCTCAGGAAGGCCGGAGGCGGGTAGAGGAAGAGTGGTTTCAGAAAAGGTCAATCTGGGACTTTAAATGACTTCATGGGATTCCAGAGTCTGGCTGTTCCATAGTATTTTTGAATTTTGTGTTGAAGTTATAGTTGGTTTATAATGTCAGGCTTAATTTCTGCTGTACAGTAAAATGACTCAGTTATATGTGTATATATTCTTTTCATATTCATTTGCATTACGGTTTACCACAAGATATTGAATATAGGTCCCTGTATCTAGGACCTTGTTTATCCATCCTATATATAACAGTTTGCATCTGCCAATCCCAAACTTCCAGTCCTTCCCTCCCCTCACCCCCTTGGCAGCCACAAGCCCATTCTCTGTATCTGTAAGTCTGCTTCTGTGTCATGGATATGCTCCTTTGCGTTGTATTTTAGATTCTACACAGAAGTGATATCATACGGTATTTGTCTTTCTCTTCCTGACTTTTAAAATGTTCTCTTCCCAATGGTTGTTTCCCAATTTGTTGCTCTTACAACAATGCAGCACACAGGTTCGTCTCTGCCTTCAGCAAGTTTCTAAGATAGATTCCAAAGGTAAAACGATTGGGTTGTATTACTTTTTAATTGGAAACAATGTTATTTTAAAAAATGAATAAATGAGGGACCATACAATGGGGAGTGGGACCCTCTAGGGGCACCACAGCACATTCTGGAAGATTCTCATGTGCTGAGAAGTTAAGCCTTCAGGTAGCAAAGAGCTACTGAATAATAAATTGTTGTTGATCACTTATTAAGTTTATTATGCACCTGGCACTCTGCTTCTTTACATGCAAATTCATATTTCATCCTTGTAAAAAATACTCTGCTACAATACTATTGGTCTCCATCATTTTACAGCCAAGGAAACTGAGACGAGGTTAAAATAACTTGGCAGAAAAAGTGGTGCAGCTCATAGGCAGGGTAGTCTGGATTTGAATCTAGGAATCTTGATTCCACTTCTAAGTTTAAGCACTATGTCTGATGGTTGAAGAGTTGGGAATGGGTCAAAGGCAGACCAAAGTGAAGGTGTCTTCTAGCTATGTGAGAACAGCTCTGAGAGTTTTGAAAGAAATCAATGGTTAAAAAAAAAATGAAATACTTGGTTACCACTCATGACTGAAGCGACTTAGCAGCAGCAGCAGCATGATGCCTTGAATCTACAAGTGAATCCTATTAGTTGCCTTATAATGAACATGCTCTCTCCTTTTTTTCCCATTGTAATATCACTAAAAGGGCACACAGTCACCAGCATGAAAATAACATCTCTCAGGACTTCCCTGGTAGTACAGTGCATGGCAATCTACCTGCCAATTCAAGGAACACCAGTTAAATCCCTGGTCCAGGAAGACCCCACATGCTGTAGGGCAACTAAGCTCGTGCACCACAACTACTGAGCCCACGCTCTAGAGCCTGTGAGCTGCAACCACGGAAGTCCACATGCCTAGAACCTAGAACTCTACAAACAGGGAAGCTACCACAATGAGAAGCTCATGCCCCGCAGCAGGGAGTCGTCTGCACTTGCCGCAACTGGAGAAAGCCCGAAAGCAACAACGAAGATCCAGTGCAACCAAAAATACTAAATAAATAAAATTACAAAAAATAAATAAATAACATCTCTCACCCTCCTTGCACTAGATGTGACCATGTATCTAAACTCTTGCTGGTGAGCTATAAGTAGAAGTGTTATATGACAGCTTCTAAGAACAGAAAATAAAACACTACTGGGGCTCCCTTTGCCTGCTCCTCCATCTTTCCACAAACTTCTGCCTCGTCTGAAGATATTGAATTGGTGCTGAGGTAGGAGACAGCAGGCCTCTGGACCTGACACCTGGTGTTTGTCAAGTAGAGTAAAACCGAGCCTTTGGTCTCACCCAGGCATTCCAAGGACAAAGCTGTGGCAAAAGCTGAGCTCTGCTAAAGAGATCAGGTGCCCACGCCTGAGGTCAAGGAAGACTTCCCTGTCTGCACATGCACAGGAAGGCTTCTTGAGGGTCAAAAAGGGAGGGGGCCCCACCCCATAATAAATGTGGACATGCACCCATAGGCCTCTGCAGTGGGATCCATCTTAGCAAAAAGTTGTGCATGCATCTAGGTGTGAAGAAAGAAACAAGATAATTGGCCAAAGCTATAAACAAAGACCCGGAAGGACTGTCCTATATAAATGATTTACATCACCTCTTTACTGCACTCCTCCTCTCTCAGGGTGTCTGCACTTCCATCCGGGTGTGCATTTCTGCCTGGTTTCTGACTTACTGTGCTCCTCCTCACTCAGGACACCCCCCCACTCCACTCTGGGTGTATGTCTCTGCCTAGTTTCTGACTTACTGCACTCTCCCTCATTAGAAAGGATGTCCATACACTTTCTTTCTGAGTGTGTATCTCTGCTGTGCTTCTGAGTTGGATAAACAAACTGTTTTCCGGTGTGCTTTCCCATACATTGTGCTGTGTCTCTAATAATAAACTTTGTACCTGTTTTCACAGTTTTTGTCTCCTTGAAACAATCTTACTTTCAAACCGGGGAAAGAGCCAGGGCCATTTTGCTTCTGGGCTCTAGCCCCTGGTGGTCTAGTAGCTAGAATTCCTGGTTTTCATTCATGCTACCCAGGTTCAAATTGCCATCTGTTGGATCATAGAAAAAGCAAGCAAATTCCAGAAAAACATCTACCTCTGCTTCACTGACTACAGGAAAGTCTTTGACTATGTGGATCACAATAAATTGTGGAAAACTCTTAAAGAAATGGGAATACCAGACCACCTTACCTGCCTCCTGAGAAACCTGTGTGCAGGTCAAGAAGCAACAGTTAGAACTGGACATGGAACAGTGGACTGGTTCAAAATTGGAAAAGGTGTACATCAAGGCTGTATATTATCACCCTGATTATTTAACTTATATGCAGAGTACATCATGCAAAGTGCTGGGCTGAAATCAAGATTGCCTGGAAAAATAACAACGTCAGATATATAGATGATACACTCTAATGGCAGAAACTGAAGAGGAACTAAAGAGCCTCTTGATGAAGGTGAAAGAGGAGAGTGAAAACCTGGCTTAAAACTCCACATTCAAAAACAACAACAACAACAACAAAAAAACTCAACATTCAAAAAACTGAGATCATGGCATCGGGTCCCATCACTTCAAGGCAAATAGATGGGGAAAAAGTGAAAACAGTGACATTTTATTTTCTTGGATTCCAAAATCATTGAAGACACAAAATTAAAAGACCCTTACTCCTTGAAAGAAAAGCTATGACAAACCTAGACAGCTTATTAAAAAGCAGGGACATCACTTTGCCAACAAAGGTCTATATAGTCAAAGCTATGGTTTTTCCAGTAGTCATGTATGGATGTGAGAGTTGGACCATAAAGAAGGCTAAGTGTCGAAGAATTGGTGCTTTCGAATTGTGATGCTGGAGAAGACCCTTGAGAGTCCCTTGGACTGCCAGGAGATCAAACCAGTCAATCTTAAAGGAAATCAGTCCTGAATATTCATTGGAAGGACTGATGGTGAAGCTGAAGCTCCAACAGTTTGGCCACCTGATGCGAAGAACTGACATTGGAACACTGGAAAAGACCCTGATACTAAGAAAGATTGAGGGCAGGAGGAGAAGGGGGTGATAGAAGATGAGATGGTGGGATGGCATCACTGACTCAGTGGGCATGAGTTTGAGCAAACTCCAGGAGCTAGTAAAGGACAGGAAATCCTGGTGTGGATTCATTGGGTCACAAAGAGTTGGACATGACTTAGTGACTGAACAATATCAACAGCCCATGTTCAATTCCTGGGCAGGGAACCAAGATCTCCTTGAAGACCGCTCACTGCTCTCCCTCTGAGATCAGTGCCGGAGTCTGAAAGCCATCAGTTAGCCATGGAGGGTGAGCCAAGGTGCTGGAAGCTGCTGAGCAGGGAACTTTGTGGAGTGAAGCTTCTATTCCTGCCCTGAGCTGCAAGCATCTGATATTTTCTATTCTATTCTAACTTATTAAAAAAAAAAAAAAAAAGTTGGCTGTGGCCCACTTGACATCACAACACACTAATGTTCCCAACAGGGCAGGAGTACTGGAGAACTGGTAGAGAAAGTTCAGTCTTTGGGTGTGTTGGGTGCTGTTTGCTTTCAAGAGTTCTCAGAGAGCAGGACACAGAAGCGCTCCAGTCTTCAGCAGAGGTACAAAGGAATGTACTCTGCTGGCAGCCCCCAATCCAAATTGTCCAAGAGTTCCATAATACAGAGATGATTCAGGGCTGAAAGAAGCCATCTGCTTTGGTATTTCAAACCTAAGCAATTACAAGGAGTGGCTTAAAGCAGTGAGAGATAAGGCTAACTTTCCCCCAGAGGCCAGGAGCCTGAAGGCAAAAATAGGATTAAGGAATGTGCCTCCCCACCCTGTTTTAGAGGCTTTGAAAGTGGCGGCCATCAGGCTCAGCCCTGGGATTCACTTGTAGACCAAAACGCGTGCTTAGTTCCTCAATCGTGTCCAACTCTGCGACCCCATTAACTGTAGCCCCCAGCTCGTCTGTCCATGGGATTCTCCAGGCAAGAATACTGGAGTGGGTTGCTTTTTCCTACTCCAGGGGATCTTCCCAGCCCAGGGATCAAACCCACGTCTCTTCCAATGGCAGGCAGATTTTTTACCACTGAGCCACCAGGGAAGCCCATAGACCAAAGTATCCAGGCCTAAAAGTTATAAGTAGGTGAGCTCTTTGGCTGTGGGCACTTCCTTGCACAGGAAGCAAATAATCTGGAGCTGCTCAGAGAAAGAATTAAACAGTAGTTCCCACCTGTCCTCGGGGGACACGTTTCAAGACCAGAAGTGGGTGCCTAAAACCACAGATAGTACAGAACCCCATACATATTGTTATTTCTAGCATCACTACTCTTGTTCTTTGGGGTCATTATGATGTGAAATGAGTAATCTGAACACAAGCACTGGGACATTGAAATAGTCGATCTGATCACCAAGAAGGGTGCTAAATGTCTTCTCCATGGGAAATGTGTGCAGTGTGGATACACTGGACAAACGGATGATTCATGTCCCTGCAGGACAGAGCTAGACGGGGCAAGATTTCATCACACTTCTCGGAACACTGTGCAATTTAAAACTTATGAATAGTTTGTTCTGGAGTTATCCAATTAATATTTTCTGATGGCGTTTGACCCTGGCTAACTGAAATGGGGCAAAGTGTAAGTGAAACTGAAACCGGGGATAAGAAGGGACTACTGTATTAGCAAAGAAACCACGAACTTGAGAACATCTGTGACTACTCAACCCTGAAGGAAACCCGCATCAGCAGGAGGCAAACACTGAAATTATGTGGCCCCAGTAAGCCACCTCCTCAGTGCCCACCTTCCTTGCGTCCTTGGAGAATAATGGACATTTTCAGAATAGTCATTGTGATAATCTTGTTCTCACTCCACTTACGTGCGTCTGTGCTCAGTTGTATCCAACTCTTTGCCACCCCATGGACTGCAACTCACCAGGCTCCTCTGCCTCAAAAGATCTATTTCCAAACTCCCTCAAATGAGGCTCTGCACAGGACAGCTTTGCAACATGGCAGCTGGATTTTCCCAGAGTGAACCATCCAAGGGAAAGGGAAAGTTAAGGCCACAAGACAGAACCACCATCTTTTCATGAGTTAATCTTGAAAGTAACATTCTGCCACTTCTCCTGTATTATCTTCTCTGTGCGCATGTGCTCAGTCGCTCAGTCAGGTCCAACCCTTTTGTGACCCCATCGACTGCAGCCAGCCAAACTCCTCTGTCCATGATTTCCCAGGCAAGAATACTGGAGTGGCTTGCCATTTCCTTCTCCAGGGATCTTCCTGATACAGGGATTGAACCCGCGTCTCCTGCATCGGCAGGCAGATACTTTACCACTGAACTACCTGGGAAGCCCCTCTTACTCCAGTGCTGCTGCTGCTAAGTCGCTTCAGTCGTGTCTGACTCTGTGCGACCCCTTAGACGGCAGCCCACCAGGCTCCCCCGTCCCTGGGATTCTCCAGGCAAGAACACTGGAGTGGGTTGCCATTTCCTTCTCCAGTGCATGAAAGTGAAAAGTGAAAGTGAAGTTACTCAGTCGTGTCTGACTCCTAGTGACCCCATGGACTGCAGCCTACTAGGCTCCTCCGTCCATAGGATTTTCCAGGCAAGAGTACTGGAGTAGGGTGCCATTGCCTTCTCCACTAGTATATATTTAAAGATAGTTTGTCTTTTAGTTTTTAGGTTGCACCTTTATCTGAACCAGGACTTCCCTGGTGGCTCAGATGGTAAAGCATCTGTCCACGATGTGGGAGACCTGGATTTGATCCCTGGATTGGGAAGATCCTCTGGAGAAGGAAATGGCAACCCACTCTAGTACTCTTGCCTGGAAAATCCCATGGACAGAGGAGCCTGGTAGGCTACAGTCCATGGGGTCGCAGAGTCAGACGCGACTGAGCAACTAACCTTTAAAAACTTTTATCTGAACCCGATGGGTAGTTACAGACTTAGGTTATAGTTTGAGCTGGATACAGTGGGATTTGGAAGTTTCTTTATTGGGGAGCAGGTAAGTATGTTTTATAAGTGGAGAGAAGAATATATAGGGTGATGATTTAATTTACCATCCAAACTAGGACAATTTTTAAAAACTGTTTGTTTGTTTTTGAGGGGGGATGCAGGCTGAGCTGTGCGGAATGAGAAATCTTAGCTCCCCAACCAGAGATCGAACTTGTGCCCCTGCCATGGGGGCTCAGACTCTTAATCATCAGAGTGCCAGCAAAGTCCCTCTCCAGAAAGCCATTTATTTTAATATTATTTATTTGGATGTTAATGTAATTGTGTGTGCATGTTTATTTTAATAGCACATATAAAAACTGTACACATTTAAAGTGTATGAATTAAAAAAATTTGACATATACATATATAAACCATCACCACAATCAGGATAATGAACTTAGCCATCACCTCTTCCAAAGCTTCCTAGTGTTCCTTGGTGATCCTTCCCGCTTAACTTTCTTGTTCAGTCACTCTCAGTCATGTCTGACTCTTTGCAACCCCATGGACTGCAGCACTCCAGGCTTCTCTGTCCTTCACCGTCTCTTAGAGTTTGCTCAAACTCATGTCCATTGAGTTGGTGATGCCATCCAACCATCCCATCCTCTGTCATCCCTTTCTCTGCCTTCAATCCTTCCCAGCATCAGGGTCTTTTCCAATGAGTCGGCTCTTCCCATCAGGTGGCCAAAGTGTTGGATATCTCTCTAGGCCACCACTGTATACTCCCACTATACAGTAATGTGCATTTTCTAGAATGTATATAACTGCTATGTATGAATATGACATATACTATTTTTTATAATTTTATTTATTTCATTGTTTATCTTATTTTTGTCTGCACTGGGTCTTCATTGCTTTGGGTGGGCTTTCTTTAGCTGTGGCAAACAGGGGCTGCTGTTGTTTGCAATGCACAGGCTTCTCAGTGTGATAGCTTCTCTTGCTGTGGTGCACAGCTTCTAGAGCTGGCGGGCTTCAGTAGTTGTGGCTCCCTGGCTTAGTTGCTCTGAAGCACGTGGAATCCTCCCAGATCAAGGATAGAACCCGTGCACTGGCAGGTAGATTCTTAACTGCTGTGCCACCAGCAAAGTCCCCAGCATATACTACTTTACTGGCTTCTTTCACTCAATATAATCATTTTGAGGTTCATCTATCTCATTGTAGGTATCATCAACATATTCCTTTTTACTGCCAAACACTATTCCATTGTATGGATATACCAGGGTTTGTTTATCCATTAACCTCTTAATGTATGTTGGGGTTGTTTCCATTTGGGGGCTATTGCAAATAAAGCTGCTCTGAACTGTCATTATTTATAATGGATATATATGCTTTCTTTTCTCTTAGGTAGATACCTTAAGCTTTTTTTTCACTTTTTAAAAACTGGGGCAAAATACACATAACATACGATGCGTCATTTTAACAGTTTTTAAGTGTTCTGTGGCATTAAATACATTCGCATTATTGTGTTACCATCACTCTATACATTTCTAGAACCTCTTCATCATCCCAATAGAAACTCCTGTACCTGTGAAACAATGGCTCTCATTTCCCCACCTCTCAGCCCTGGTAACCACTTTCTGTCTTTATGAATTTGCCTATTCTGTATAACTCGTATCAATGGAGTAATCTAGGATCTGCCCTTTTGTGTCCGGTTTCTTTCACTTAACATAGTGTTTTCAAGGTTCCTCCATGTTGTAGCGTGTCTCAGTATTTCATTCTTTTTAACGGCTGAATATTATTCCCTTGTAGGTATATTTCACGTTTTGTTTATCCTTCACTCTGTCAATGGACACTTGGTTGTTTCCACCTTTTGGCTATTATGGATAATGCTTCTATGAGTATATATAGGTATCTGGCATATAGGTATCTGTTTGAATCCCTACTTTCCATTATTATTTTTTAATTTATTTTTAATTAGAGGACAATTGCTTTACAATGTTGTGTTGGTTTCTGCTGTATAAGAATGTGACTCAGTCTTAAGTGTATGTATATTCCCTTTCTCTTGAGCCTCTCTCCCACCTCCACCAACCCAGCCCTCTAGGTCATCCCAGAGCAGCAGGCTGAGTTCTCTGAGTTATGCAGCAACTTCCCACTGGCTATCTATTTTCACAAGGGAGTGTATATTTGTCAACGCTACTCTGTCCATTTGTGCCACCCTCTCCTTCCCCCACTGTGTCCTCAAGTCCATCTTCTATGTCTGTGCCTCTGTTCCTGCCCTACAAATAGGTTCATCAGTACCTTTTTCCTAGATTCTATATATATATATGCATTAATATACAGTATTTGTTTTTCTCTTTCTAACTTATTTCACTCTGTATGACAGTCTCTAGGTTCATCCACCTCATTTCAATGGACTCAAATTCATTCCTTTTTATGTCTGAATAATATTCCATTGTATATATGTACCACAACTTCTTTATACAGTTATCTGTCGATGGACGTCTAGGTTGCCTCTTGTCCTGGCTATTGTAAATAGTGCTGCAATGAACATTGGGGTACACGTGTCTTTTTGAATTATGGTTTTCTCAGGGTATATGCCCAATAGTGGGATTGCACGGTCACATGGTAGTTTTATTCTTAGTTTTTTAAGGAATCTCCTTACTGTTCTCCATGATGGTTGTATCATTTGCATTCCCACCAATAGTACAAGATGGTTCCCTTTTCTCCACATCCTCTCCAGCATTTATTGTTTGTAGATTTTTTTGATGAGGGCCAGAAGATCAGTGTGAGGTGTTACCTCATTGTAGTTTTGATGTGCATTTCTCTAATAATGAGCAATGTTGAGCATCTTTTCATGTGTTTGTTGGCCACCTGTATGACTTCTGGGGAGAAGTGTCTGATTAGCTCTTCTGCCCATTTTTTGATTGAGTTGTTTGTTTTTCTTTTTAATTCTTTGGGGTATATACCTAGAAGTAGAATTGCTGGATCATATCATTGGAACTACTGATGCTGAAGCTGAAGCTCCAATACTTTGGCCACCTAATGTGAGAAGCCAACTCATTGGAAAAGACCCTGATGCTGGGAAAGATCGAGGGTAGGAGGAGAAGCGGGTGACAGAGGGTGACATGGTTGGATAGCATCATCATCTACTCAATGGATATGAGTTTGAGCAAACTCCAAGAGATAGCGAAGGACAGGGAAGACGGGGGTGCTGCAGTTCATGGGGTTGCAAAGAGTGGGACACGACTTAGTGAATGAACCACAATGGCTATTTTATTTTTAACTTTTTGAGGAACCACCAAACTTTTTCCTTTTCTACCCTTTTGAGTGAAAAGGAATTCTATTAATACACAGATAATCGTGTAAGCTGTGGCAATCCCATGCAAATTGGGATGTATGGTTGTCTTTTGTGTATATAGACATATGGAAGAAATGTGGCAGAGAAAACTGTTTCCCTGTATATGTTCTCTGCTTGGCCTATAAAATTTAGGTGTGTATGTGGCTACTCAGAATGAAATCCATATTTCCAAGGCTGCCTTGTGACAAGGCATAACTGTGAAACTAAGTTCTGGCCAGTGGGATATGTAACAGCCACTACCGTTTCCAGGGGGGGTCCTTACAGGGATCTCTTTCTCCTGACTGGGATGGAAATATCCTGGCTGCTAGATCTCAGAACAGAGATGATTTAGGAAAGGAAGATGCACAAGGCAGTGAGATGGGGTTGAAGGAGGCTGGGTCTCTCATGCCTGCTGGAATCCCTAATGCCAGCTGTGGACCATCTACCTCTGGACTTTTACCAGGGGCAAAATTAAATTTTTGTTTGGTTTGAGGTTTTCTAATTCTTCCAGGTATTCTCAGTAGCTAGTTACTGATTGTTTTAGTGCTTGAAATGTGATAGTTATGATCTTGGGGTTAAGTTGGTGGAAACCCAACCTTAAGTCTGGCTTTCTTTGATTTGTTCAGCGCTAGACAATTTCAAGCTCCCTCACCCAATACACCTCCTCCTTCCTTTTCTTCTCAGCCCTGTGCTCCCCCTTCTGTGGCAAACAAAGCCCCTCAGCCTGGACCCTCACTTCCAGCAGCTTGCTCTCACTGGCAACCGGAGAAGCTGGCTGTGTCCCAGCAGCTATGGGAAAGAGGCTCCTCCGGGCCCCCTCACCTTCTACGCCCGGAGCTCTAACTCTGCAGTCTCCTCCTGCCAGCCCTTCACTGTTTGTCTCTTCAAGCCACCTCCCGCCACTGTTTACTCATCGAAAACTCGGCACCAGGGCCCCAGGCAGGGGCAGGCAGTGGAAAGCAGAGGGGCCAGAGAGCTGGGCTCATGGTTGACCTCGGGGTCTGAACTGCTGTCATGAGGAGCTTGGCATGAGATTTCTGGGGAAATCTTAGTCCCTAGCATCCCCTCCAGCTGTTCTGCATACCCACTTCCCCTGCCTTTCTGAAGCATTCAGCCTCCCCATTTCTCCCCACCCTGAATTTCTTTCTCTTGGCCTCACGGTAAGCAGGCTGTTTTTGTCACTCTCTTGAACAATTTATTGTCTCTCCAGCCTCACCAGCATTTCTGACTCCTTCTGTGCTCCTAACCCTCACCCCTGCCTCCTCGAAGGCAGGAGTCAGCAGACTTTCTGTAAAGGGCAAGACTGCAAATATCTTAGGCTTTGCTATCCTTTTGCTGTCCCTTGTAGCAAGAAAGCAACCGTAGACAATAGGTAAATGAATGGGTGGGGCTGTGCTCCAATTAAATTTTATTTACAAAAACTGGCAGCTGGAAAAAAAACAAAACAAAACAAAACTGGCAGCTATTCTTTGCCAGCCCCTTCTCTAGGGCATTGTTCTGCCAGGAATCCCTGTTCTCTTCTGGATTTTTAATTTCTTTCCCTGTGTCAATTTCTTTTCCATATTCTATGAATATGTTCAAGTATCTGCCTCTCAATGGGAAAACAGCTGAAAGGGGAGAGAGGATGAGTCAAGGGTGAGGGAACACAGAACAGTCTGGGGCTGAATTTGAAGGAGAGAGCAAGAGATTGAAAGTGATTTCAATGAACATACATCAGGAGCAAGTCCTCGTAATGATTATATCTAAAGCATTAGAATAATAAGAAACTAGCCTTTTAACTAACTGAAGTAGTTTCCAGGGCAACACCAAAGAGAACCTAGATCATTGAGGATTAGCTTTGACTGGCAGAAACTGGAAAATCCAAAAAAATGATGACCTAAACAAGATAAGAGTTACTCTTTCCCTAAATAAAAACTGAGAGACACATAGCCCATGGAGGGAACGGTTCCTCCACAATGACAGGGATTCTGGCCCCCTCGGCCCTTTTACTGTGCCATTTACATCTTCCACTTCCAACATCACCTCATAATACAAGGTGGCTGCTTGAGTTCCAGCAGTCATCTCTGTCTTCTAGCCAACAGGCAGAAGGAAAGGTAAAGAATCACTGAGCACACCTTCCCCCCACACTCCATGGTGTGTGTGTGTACGTGTGCTAAGTCACTTCAGTTGTATCCGACTCTTTGCGACCCCATAGACTATAGCCCACCAGGATCCTTTGTCCATGGGATTCTCCAGGCAAGAATACTGGAGTGGGTTGCCATGCCCTACTCCAGGGATCTTCCCCACCCAGGTATCGAACCCACGTCTCTCATATCTCCTACGCTGGGAGGCAGTTCTTTACCACTAGCGCCACCTGGGAAGCCCCACTCCAGGATGAGCGGCTTCTGTAATGACTTCCAGGTATCCCTGCCTCCCAGTATTCATATCTTTGTATAACCCCTTCTCCTGAGGATGGCCTGGACTTATTTATTCACTTCTGGAAGACATAGGAGACATGGGTTCAATCCCTGGGTCAGGAAGATCAGCTGGAGAAGGAAATGGCAACCCACTCTAGTATTCTTGCCTGGGAAATCTCACGGACAGTGGAGCCTGGTGGGCTACAGTTCATGGCGTTGCAAAAGAGTTGGACATGACTGAGTGGCTGAGCACATGCACACAGAGAAGATAATACAGGAGACGTGGTAAAATGTTCCTTTCAAGATTAGTCCATGAAAAGATGGTGGTTCTGTGTTATGTGCTAGCTTTCCCTTTCTCTTGGATGGCTCACTCTGGGAAAATCCAGCTGCCATGTTGCAGGGCTGTCCTGTGCAGAGCCTCATTGGAGGGAATTTGGAAATGCATCTTTCAAGGACTGCCGATAGCCACAGGAGTGAGCGCAAATGCAAATCCCCCACCACACATACCCGCAGCAGGGTCTTGGGTGATTGTCGCCCCAGCTGATACCTTGATCACATGAGAAAGAACCACCCAGCTAAGTTGCTTCTTGATTCCTAACCTGCAGAAACTTTAAGAAACAAATGTTTCTTGTTTCCAGGTTTGTAGCTTTGGGATAATTTTTAATGCAGCAATAGATAAAACATTCCCCTTTGAGAATACTTTCCAGAAGTGCCTTCACCAAGCATGTCTATAGCTGATTGGTCAAAACTTGCTCCACGACCACATCTAGTTGCAAGTGGTGCTGGAAAACATAGTCTTTATGCGGAGAGTGGCAAATGTCCAGCTAAAAATTGAGAATTCTAAATGAAGAAGGGATATTGAGAACTACTGCCCATCCCTAGAACAATGACAGTGACCAGAGATATGGCTTGAGGTGATTACCTTCAATGAAAGTTGTGGAACGGATCACTGGAGAGAGGAATGAGTTGGCCATATTGGCTTAAACAAAACAATCTGGGAATGGAGTCAGATTCCCAAGGTTCTCAGGGGCTGAGCAGTGAGGGGGCAAACACCTGAACTAAACCGAGGCTCTGGTAGGAAGAAGGAAGGGTGTGTGAACGCTGGGAAGTCGACCAACAGTGTTCTTGCAGACTGAATACTGTATAAGAGGGTGAAGATTGGTTTTCTTCCTTCTCACCTTCCATAGTCTCCTGTGGAGACACAGACAAAAGACTCTGCTACACATTTCGTCCAACAATTCCAGAACCACTTTGTCCAGCCCAGCCCAGATCACCCCATGAGGCTGAGACGCACACATCCAACTGTCCACTGCCAACGGGCCACAGTCCATCCACAGGTCCCTCTATTGCAAGGACTTCACCAACAGTGTTAACTCACTAGGGCTGCCATGATGACATAGCACAGGCTGGGTGGCTTAAACAACGGAAATGCATTTTGGGGGGACTTCCCTGGCAGTCCAATGGTTAAGACTCCTCCATGCTTCCACTGCAGGGGGTTCAGGTTCAATCCCAGGTCGGGGAACTAAGATCCAGCCTGAAAAAAGAAAAGAAAAACAAAATGTATTTTCTCACTTCTGGAGTCTAGAAGTCCAAGATCAAGATGTCAGCAGGTTTGGTTTCTGCTGAGACCTCTCTCCTTGACTGGCAGATGGCTACCCTGAACTCTTTTTACAATACCACGTGACCACATGTATGGTTCTTCTTCAATGTGCTCAGTCATTCGGTCATGTCTGACTCCTTGAGACCCCATGGACTTTAGCTCACCAGGCTCCTCTGTCCATGGGATGTTCCAGGCAAGAATACTGGAGAGGGGTGCCATTTCCTTCTTTTCCCACACCAACAACCAATTCTCCAGCTCTTGAGATATCAGCTGCTGCTGCTACTACTGCTAAGTTGCTTCAGTCGTGTCCGACTCTGTGCGACCCCATAGACGGCAGCCCACCAGGCTCCCCCATCCCTGGGGTTCTCCAGGCAAGAACACTGGAGTGAGTTGCCATTTCCTTCTCCAATGCATGAAAGTGAAAAGTGAAAGTGAAGTCACTCAGTCGTGTCCGACTCTTAGTGACCCCATGGACTGCAGCCCACCAGGCTCCTCCATCCATGGGATTTTCCAAGCAAGAGTACTGGAGTGGGATGCCATTGCCTTCTCCAAGATATCAGCTGGGTGCCCAACAATTCAATCAATTCTGACACAAACTGCCCAGAATAGGCACCAGACCGTACAGGTTAGGGCTCAGTCTCACAAGGACTGTCCCCTATTTCATATGCCAATCGCCATTCTCAGACTTCTCATATGTGTGTATGTGTGTATATATATATATATATATATATATATCCTCCCCCACCTTAATCTTTTGACTGCACCACACAGCATGTGGGATCTTAGTTCCCTGACCAGGGATCGAACCTGCATTGACCGGAGTCTCAACACTGGACAGCCAGGGAAGTCCCAGGCTTCCCATGCTTCTGACGGAGGCTCTAAATTAGGGGTTTCCATGACCCCCTCTTCCAGTGCAACTATTTCTTAAGATGGCTCACTCAGGAAGGCAGTTTCCTGACTATTCTCCATTATAAAGGACACAACTGAGGAACAGGGGATGGAAGAGACACACCGGGCAGGCAGAATATGGGGGAGGGGGTGAAGCCTCCCAGCACGTCGATGCATTCCCCAACCTGGAAGCTCCATGCTGCTGCTGCTGCTGCTAAATCGCTTCAGTCGTGTCCCACTCTGTGTAACCCCATAGACGGCAGCCCACCAGGCTTCCCCGTCCCTGGGATTCTCCAGGCAAGAACACTGGAGTGGGTTGCCATTAGGGTTTACGAAGATTCCATCATGGAGGAATGATCAATCCAATCAGGCCCCTCCCTTCTTCCCAGAAGTGAGTGGGTAAAGATGGAGTTGAAAGTTCCATCTCTCTAATCCCAAGGCTTCCTCCTTTGGTAAGGAGCTTCCATCTTGAAGCTATCCAGGGGGCCCACCAAGAGTCACCTCATTAGCATAAACTCCAGTATGATTGAAAGGGGCTTATTATGAATAACAAGACACTCCTCTCACCCCCATTGCTCAGAAAATTACTAGGATTTTAGGAAGTCTTTGCCATGAAGTAGGGCATGTGTGCTAAGTCACTTCAGTCATGTCCCAGTCTTTGTGACCCCATAGACTGTAGCCCTCCAGGCTCCTCTGTCCGTGGGATTCTCCAGGCAAGAATACTAGAGTGGGTTGCCATTTCCTCTTCCCGGGGATCTTCCCGACCCAGGGATCGAACACACATCTCCTATGTCTCCTGCATTGGCAGGCGGGTACTTTACCAGTAATGCCACATAGGAAGCCCATAAAATGGGGATGAAAGACCAAATGTATATTTCTTATATCATAACATCACAACTACCTTCTCCCTATGTCCTCACATGGTCTGTTTTCTGTGTGATCCAATCACTGCTATCTGTTCCTCTTCTTATTAAACACCAGTCTTGCCTGGAAAATTCCATGGAACAAGAATCCTGGTGGGCTACACAGTCCATGGGGTTGTAAAAAGTCAGATATGACTGAGCTCACTTTCATTCACATACACATAGTGGATTAAGGGCCTCATTTTAGCTTAAATACCTCTTTAAACATCTTATCTTTAAATAAGTTACATTCTGAGATACTGGGCATTGGGACTTTATGAATTTGTGGGTGGGACATAACTGACCTTTAACATCATCTTGCTCCAGAAATCTTCCCTTTCATTCACGCACGATTCATTCAACAAACTTATACTGGACATATATACAGATGGCACTAAAAGCCTGCCCAGGGGTAGAGAATGGTATTAGAGGGCCAAGAACTAAGCCTTGGGGAGTGCAGCATTTTTTTTTTTTTTTTTTCAATTTTGGCTGCACCACGTAGCTTGCAAGATCTTAGTTCCCTGACTAGGGATCCTGTGCCCCTGGCAGTGAAAGGATGGAGTCCTAACCACTGAACCACCATGGAATTCCACTCAGCATTTTAAAGACAGAGGAGGGCCCAGAAAAGGAAACTAAGGAGGAGTGAAGGCTGCCCTTTCTGGCATGTGGATCTTCTCATTCTCTCCTCTGGCTCTTTGGCCCTTCCTCACTTTGAGCCCCGCTCCTGCCTCTTGGGGGGCTTCCCAAGTGGCGCTAATGGTAAAGAAACCACCTGTTAATGAAGGAGACATAAAGAGACACAGGTTGGATCCCTGGATCAGGAAGATCCCCTGGAGAAGGGCATGGCAACCCACTCCAGTATTCTTGCCTGGAGAATCCCATGGACAAATGAGTCTGGCGGGCTGCAGTCCATGGGGTCACAAAGAGTCAGACACCATTGAATGCACACGCACCTCTTCCCCTTGGGACTCCCCATCCCTCCAGGCATGAGAGAAGCCCTTCTGGTGTCATATTTCAGTTGGATGTCAGCGCAGCCCTCTTGCGCTTGGGTGTTTACCACTTTCCAAGAGGATGATGCCCAGATGGGGGTAGAAATGGGGGTTGCCCTGTACTCTTAACAGGGATATAACATCTTAGGTGTTCAGTTTAAACTCTGCATCAGCAGAAGCTGTAGCTGTTTCGCCCCTCAGTTCCCAAAAGGCAAACTGACCTTCCCACCACAGAATTCATTTCTTCTAACTCCACACTGTCCAGTCCAATGAAAAACACAATTTCCGGGACTTCCCTGGCGGTCCAGTGGCTAAGACTTTGAGCGCCCAATGCAGCGGGCCCAGGTTCGAACCCTGATCAGGGAACTAGATCCCATGTGCCACAACTAAAGATTCCTGCATGCCACAACTAAGACCCAGAGCAGCCAAATAAATAAATAAATATTTTAAACAAACAAACAAGCACAATTTCTTCTGACTGATAAGGTTTTGCTCTGTTCCCTAAAGAAATGATAAAAATTCCTTGGGCTTTTTGACCCCAAATGCATTTGCTTTCCTCCTGGGGATTATTTCCATAAAAATGTTATATGGTAATGCCTCCACCTGAGGTACCAGGGAAGGATAGCACTTTCTGGCATAAGTCTTCTCTGATTCCCAAATTCCTCCTTTAATCTAGGAAAGGTTTGGTTCCTTCTGCCACACTGTTGAAACCAGAGAAAGGGTAGGAGTTGTGTTCTGATGCTTTCTCTTTGCCCTGCAATGTACTACACAAGGCCATTTACTGAGAGTGAAAGAGGAAGGCAAAGAAGTACATAGTTCAGCGGAAAGAAAAGAAAAAAGATTAGCAAGAGTCTTGTGAAGACCAGGAGAGAGAGCTGACCAGAGATGCTGGGTAATGTTCTCAGCAATATTAGAAGGCCCAGGGAGACAGGTGACCCTGAATTTTAAGCCAGACCAGCTGCCCATACCGCGTACGGCTGCCTGGTACATCGCTGCCTCCTCTCCCTGTCTCCTCTTCCTGGTTAATAATGCTACTGTCCCCTACCTGGAAACCTCAGCTCCACAAGGAGCCAGTCACTCAACCACCAAGCTTATAGATTCAATTGCTTACATATTCCTCACACCCATCCCCTCTGCAATGTTCTTTCATTGTGTAAAACAAATTCTTCATTGGACTCCTACTTCTCTCCTTTCCATTACTCCAGCCAGCTTTTACAGTAACTTTTCAGATGCCTTTCAAATTCTCAGAAATTTGGTGATGTCATTCTTTTATTTAAAGCCCACCATGGGTTCCCTGTCACAACCCTATCATCCGTGGGCTTCGTTCTGAAAGCAGTGCAAACCACCGGAGGGCTTTGAGCGTGACATGATTCAATTCACATGTTGGAAACATCACTCTGGCTTTTATGTGGAGAATGGCTTTGATGCGGGGGTGGGGGGGTGGGGGGGGTGGCGGGAAGAGCAGCTGCAGGAAAGACCAGTGAGGACATCTTCTGATGCAGGTGAAGTTCAGGCCACATTGCTGGTGGTGGGGATAGAGATACAGGGAGAGATTTCAGCCCGGTGGTCCAGTGGTTAGGACTCCACGCTTTCACTGCCATGAGCCTGGGTTCAGTCCCTGGTTGGGGAACTAGGATCCCACAAGCTTCACAGTGCCACCAAAAAATAAATGAATAAAATAAACTATAAAATAAACACGGTGGCTCAGTGGTAAAGAATCTGCCTGCCCATGCAGGAGACTCCGGTTCAATCCCTGGGTCAGGAAGAACTCTTGGAGAAGGAAATGACAACCCACTCCGGTATTCTTGACTGGAGAATTCTATGGATAGTGGAGCTGGTGGGCTATGGTCCACGGGGTCCCAGAGAGTCAGACACGACTGAGCGACTAAGCACGCACTTTGGTCTAAGCATGCCAATAAATTGGGTACAGATTCTGTGGGAGAGGGGGCTGTTAAGAAAGACCCTTTACTTTTGGAGATTCCCCAAGTATTTGTCTGGAGAAGGAAATGGCAACCCACTCCAGTACTCTTGCCTAGAAAATCCCATAGATGGAGGAGCCTGGTAGGCTACAGTCCATGGGGTCACGAAGAGCCGGACATGAATGAATGACTTCACTTTCACTTTTCACTTTCACGCATTGGAGAAGGAAATGGCAACCCACTCCAGTGTTCTTGCCTGGAGAATCCCAGGGACGGGGGAGCCTAGTGAGCTGCCGTCTATGGGGTCGCACAGAGTCAGACACGACTGAAGCGACTTAGCAGCGGCGGCAAGTCCTTGTCTTCTGCAGCACTTCACTCTTCCCCCAAGACGTGACTCTCAGTCTTGCCATTGCTCCACAGTCACTTCCAGCTCCTTAAAGGATATGATTCTTTAAGGTCCATGACCCTCTTCCACTCCAATTTTATTAGCTCTCTCTGGGAAAGCTCAGTTACCCCTTAGCTTCAACTCTTAACTATATGTGACATTTTCCAAGTCTGCCTCTCCATTCTTGTTTATCATGTTGCAATCAGTCTTTCTGTAGGTGCCTCATTGAACATGCCCAAAACAGAACCTATTCCTTGACCCTCAATCATGCCCCATTTTCTGTACTCTTGATCTCAATGCTTTCACCATCTCTCCAAATATTCCTCACTGTCTACTAGAACATCATCATCGTCTTTCTCTCCTTAATCCATATATGCTGTGAGCCAACAAATTCCATGGTCCTTAAATACATTTGTCATTCAGTGTTTCTAGCCATTTCCAAAGTCACAGGTTTATTTCCATTCCGCATTATCTCTTGCTTGAACTATCTTACCTCCATGAACCACTTTCTCTAGCTTTTCCCTCTGGGTTTCTGTTGCTTAGAATTAGCATTTCCCTGGGATTGCTCCTCATATGGCTTGGTCAAAGTTCAGGTGACGTCATCAGGAACCAGTCTCATATCTCCTCCATGCTCTGCTTCCTCCACGATGACTCTTCCTAGGTTCCATTCCCCCTGTGCCACAGATACTCTGGTCTTTCTCATTCAAGTCAGGAAGTAAGACCTAAAATTGAGCCTCACTGGCTCTGATTGGCCAGATTTGCATCATGAACCCCATCTTGAACCAATGATTGTGTTCAAGAGTATAGAATGTTTTTATTGACTTAAGACTAGCTCACATGCTTCATCCTTGGTAAGGGGCTGGAAGAAGTTTCATCCAGAGCATTATGGTTGAAAGTAGGGGAAGAATGGTTCCCTTAAGGCAAAACCAGGGTACCATTATCTCAAGAAGGCAGATTGGATGCAGATCATCATCTACTGCAAGTTTCCTCTTCCTGTATCCCTTTTCTTAGTGAGCAGTACCATCCTTAACCATCTGAGGGAATCCTTGGCACATCCCCCACATCCAGTCAAATCCCACCAAATGCCAAGATTCTAATCAACTTTTCCTTTCTTTCCTCAATGACAGGTTGCAATAAACTGTCTTATATATTCATAGTCATTCATTCCTTCCAACCCATAACATGGAGCTTCCCAGGTGGCTCAGACGGTAAAGAACCTGCCTGCAATGCGGGAGAGCCAGGTTCAATCCCTAGGTCTAGAAAGATCCCCTGGAAAAGGGAATGGCTACTCACACTAGCATTCCTGCATGGAGAATTCCATGGACAAAGGAACCTGGTGGGCTACAGCCCATGGGGTCACAAAGAGTTGGATGCAACTGAGAGAGTAATACTTTTTTTTTCCACCCTTCACATATCTCCCTGGCCTACTGCTTTGGATCTTGCCACTTGATCTGCTTTGGCCAGTGGGATGTGAGTGTAGGCAACCTTTATCACAACTGAGCAGAGCTTTAAACCCAATCGTGTGGCTTGTCTGGGGGGCTTTTGCGCCAACACTCCACTATGAGAACACGTCTCAGAAGGTGGCTGTTCCTTCATCCTGGGTTCCAGGAAGAAAAGATTTGTGCGGCTGCATTTAGAAGAAGGGGCTTCCTAGGTGGCGCTCGTGGTGAAGAACTAGTCTGCCAATGCAAGAGGCATAAGAGACGTGGGTTCAATCTCTGGGTCAGGAAGATCCCCTGGAGGAGACAATGGCAGCTCACTCCAGTATTCTTGCCTGGAGAATCCCATGGACAGAGGAACCTGGAAGGCTGCAGTCCATAGGGTTGCAAAGAGTCGGACAAGACTGAAGCCACTTAGTATGCACACCTCTAGAGGAAAGATAGCTAAACTACAACCTTTGTGTTTCTTGAGCAAAAAATAAAGTGTATGTGGCCACATGCCATGAGATTTTAAAGTATTTGTTATGCAGCGTAACTTAGAGAAAGCTGAGTATTACATACACCTGAGTTCGAGTCCTTATCATTTCTACCAGGATCACTGCCAGCATTCCCCACTCCCACTGCAGCATCCTCCCCACCATCCTCCTTGCTGGTCATCTGGCCTCCTTCTGCCCATTCTCCACATTGCAGACACAGAGATCTTTCTAAAGGGCATATCTGATCACACAACCTCCCTGCTTACCTCCAAAGCCTCATTTTTCAGATAAAATTCAATCTCCTGGGAATTCCTTGGCGGTCCAGTGGTGAGGATTCCAAGATTCCACTGCCTGGGGCACAGATTCAATCCCTGGTCAGGGACCTAAAATCCCGCTGGCTGAGCAGCGCGGTAAAAAATTTTAATTTAATTTTAAAATTCAATCTCCTTTAAGCACACCCCAGTTTTTCAGGAGCTTATCCAGATCTTCAAGCTTACGCCTTCCCCATACAGGCACCCATTCCCCCAGTCTCACTGAATCCCAGTGAAGTTACTGAATGCACCCACTCTGCTGGCTCTGCCTACCATGTTCTGCTCCTCACTCACCTAGGTGTTGCTTAGTTGTTCATCAAGGTCTACCTCTACCCATATCTTCTTTGCCTTTTTTTTTTTTTTTTTTTTTTTGGGCCATGACTCATGGCTTGCGGGATCTCAGTTCCCCGATCAGGGATTAAACCTGGGCCACGGCAGTGAAAGCACCAAAGCCTAACCGCCAGACCACCAGGAAACCCCCAGCCATCCATACTTTCCATTATGGAAGCCCCAGCCCACAGTGGAATTAGGTCTCTTCTCCTTCCTCTGTGCTCCCATAGCACAGTGTGCCCAACTACTCCTCCTGTAGTGCGAGGTTCCCTAATCTCACTCCTTCCTGGCCCCAAAGTCCCACAAGGTCAAGGACAGCGTCTGGTTTACCTCTGTGTTCCCTGGGCTTGGTGATCCCTGGCACAAAGTGTGTGGTGATACTTGGAAGATGACTCAATAAAAACACATGAATACACGTGTCAGATTTTCTGCAACCTATTTCTCCAAATCAGTCAATCTTCTACATTGCTGCCAGAGTTGTCTTCCAATAAACAAGATTTGTTCATGTGACTTCCTTGCTAAAAAACTATTCAGGCTTGTCTTTGCTCTTACTTACTTGTCTCATTCTAATTTCATCCACTGTTTTGACCTCAGGCTGTATCCTGATGATGCCCAAATTTCCAGCCCAGAACTTTCTCCAGTTATATATATATATTAAACTGCCTATTGTACTTAACCTACTCAGTTAGGGTCTCACAGGAACCTCAAATTGGAAGAATCAGATGAACATTTTCTTTCTCGAAACTCCTTCCTCTCTTGTGTTTTCTCTCAATAAATAGCATCATCGACCACTGAATTGCCCAAACCTGACATCTGGGAGTCGCCCTTTAGAAATGGGTTAAGAGCATGAACTTGGCAGCCAGATAAATGACTTCAGATGCTGGTTCTGCTGCTTAGTACCTAGGTGGCTTCAAGCAAGTTCCTTAACCTTCTTTAAATCTGTACATTCTCATCGTGGCAGACATACCTTCCCGATCACTGAGACCACTGAACAACAGAGTCATGCTGGGCAGGTAATATCACGTGGAAAGTCCTTACCAAATAGTAGCTTTTATTATTATACTGATCTTCTCTCTCCTTCTCCCTGTCATCCAGCCACTAAGTCTGGTGATTCTATTTTCTCAATCTCTGGAATTTGACCCATCCTCACCAGCCCCACTGCCACCCTCTCGGTCCAACCACCTGTCTTCTGTCATCTGATGATGTCAGAAGCTTCCTAACCAGTCTTCTGGACCCCACTTTTGCCCCCTTTCAATCCTTTCCTCACACTTCGACTGTGGCTTTTTCTGAAAACCAACTCAGTTCATGTTAACTTCTGGCTGGGCCAAACTTCTTTCAGTTCCTCAAATGGCCAGAGCGCTCTGTTCTCCCTCCACAAGTGCTGTTTCCTCTTCCGGGCCTGTGGTCTCCAGCTCCACAGGCTGGCTCCCTTGTCCTTCTGCTCCTCATGTAAACATCAGGCTGCCCACCTACAAGGCTCTCTTTGATGACTCTGCTCTGTGTCAGTTTCCTCCAAAGTGCCTCAATGTCCTATATTATAGCACTCATCACGGCACCATAATGATGGCTTTAGTGACTGTCACCCCTCACTAGACCAGGAACTCCAAAAGGTTAAGTCTCTGTTTTGTTCACCACGGTATCGCTAGGATTTAGCACAGGCCTGGCCCATAATTGGATCTCAGTACATTTTAAAATTATTTGGACTTTCCTGGTGGTACAGTGGATAAGAATTTGCCTGCCAATACATGGGACACGAGTCTGATCCCTGGACCGGGAAGGTTCCACGTGCCACGGAAGAACTACAAATCCCATGGGCCACAGCTACTGAGCCTGCGCCCTAGGGCCCATGAGCTGCAACTACTGAGTCCACGTGCTGAAACTACTGAAGCCCGTGCGCCTAGAGCCTGTGCTCTGCCAAGAGAGGCCACTGCAATAAGAAGCCCAGGCACCGCAACTAGAGAGTAGCCCTGCTTGCCACAACTAGAGAAAGCCCATGCACAGCAACAGAGACCCAGCACAGCCAAGAAATAATAAATAAAATAAAACTTACATTTAATAGGTGAAATGTACACCTAGTAGAAAACCCAAAAGGTGCAAAGAGATGTACAGTAAAAAATAAATCTCTTTTCACCCTGATTACCCAATCATCACTATATCTATTTTCTTAAGGGTCCTTCCAAGACATTCTGTGCAAATCCAAGCATATATGTACATATACCGCAGGCGTGGTAGCATATTATATACAGTATTCTACACCTGGCTATTTTTCTTTTTCTTTTTTTCTTTCTTTTCTTTCGGCTACACTGTGCAGCTTTCAAGATCTTAGATCCCAGACCAGGCCACAGCAGTAAGAGCACTAGGTCCTAACCACTGGACCATCAGGGAATTCCCTGTATTTTTTTCTTAACAATGTATCTTAAAAGATATTCATTTTCAGCCTGTATAACTTAAAAAATAATCTGCATGTTCCTTTGTAAAGATGTATCTTAAATTACTGAAGCAGTCCCCAGCCGCTAGGTATTTGTTTTCCATCTGTGCTATTATAAACAAAGTTACCCTGAAGATCTTTGAACGTATCATTTCACAGATAACTGAATCCATACCTTTCTCGACCTTAAAATGTGGTGACGTCCCTAGAAATCCACCATAAGTTGAAAATATTGTAAGTCAAAAGTGCCTTTAGGGCTTCCCTGGTGGCTCAGTGGTAGAGAATCTGCCTGCCAATGCAGGAGACATGGGTTTGATCCCTGATCCTGGAACACCCCACATGCGGAGAAGTAACTACGCCCATGGGCCACAACTGCTGAACCCACGTGCAGCAACTATGGAAGCCTGTGTGCCTAGAGCCTGTGCTCTGCAGCAAAAGAAGCCGCTGCAATGAGAAGCCTGCACACTGCAACTGCAGTGTGGCCCCCTCACTCGCTGCAGCAGAGGCCCAGATGCAGCAACAAAGACCCAGCACAGCCAACTGCAGTGTGGCCCCCTCACTCGCTGCAGCAGAAGGCCCAGATGCAGCAACAAAGACCCAGCACAGCCAACTGCAGTGTGGCCCCCTCACTCGCTGCAGCAGAGGCCCAGGTGCAGCAACAAAGACCCAGCACAGCCAACTGCAGTGTGGCCCCCTCACTCGCTGCAGCAGAAGGCCCAGATGCAGCAACAAAGACCCAGCACAGCCATAAATAAGATAAACACAACAAATACATCTTTATAAAAAATGCATTTAACACTCCTTAAAAGCACATCAAGCTTAGCCAAGCCAACCTTAAACATGCTCAGAACACTTACATTAGCCTTCAGCTGGGCAAAACGATCCAACACAAAGCCTATTTAATAATAAAGTGTTGACTACCTCATGTCATTTTTTGAATACTGTACTGAAAGTGAAACACAGAATGACCGTCTGGGTTCAGAATGGTTGTAGCCATATCGGTTGTTTACCCTGGTGATCACATGGCTGGCTGGGAGCTGTGGCTGCTGCCCTGACCAATATCCTGAGAGAATTTTCTCCCAAATACTGCTAGCCTGGGAAAAGACCCAAATTCAAAGTTTGAAGTATGCTTTCTACTGAGTGAATGTTGCTTTCACACCATCCCAAGGTTGAACCATCAGAAGTTAGGGACTGTGTGTGTCATAGGATAAATTCCTAGAAATGAAAGGGCTGGAGTCAAACCACACCCGCATTTCACACTGTGCTAGATGTGCCAAACTCGTCTTGAAGTTCACTAGTTTACACACCCGTGTGTAATGTACTGCTATATATCCTTCACATGCTTGTCAGCACAATATTACCAGACGCCTTGATCCCTGGCTGATCTGGTAATAGCAAAAAGAATGCCGTCATAGCTTTGTCATCTCTTTTTATACCTGAGGGTGAGCATCCCATTTGCAAAGTTAAAAGACAAATGACAAAGTGGGAAATTACAAATCATCAATCAGACAAAGACAAACGAACTGACAGAAAACTGAACGAAAACTTGAACTGGGGACTTCTCTGATGCTCCAGTGGTCAGGACACCCATACTTCCACTCTAGGGCACGGGTTCATTCCCTGGTTGGGGAACTAGATCCCATATTCTGTGAAGAACAGCAAAAAAAAAAAAAAAAAAAAAAAACAGTGTAAAAATAAACAAAACTTGAACTGGCACTTCATAAAAGAAGATATCCAAATGGGCATTAAGGGAAATATGAATTAAAATCACACCAAGACTGCACTGTATACTCACCCGAGTAGCTCAAATTAAGAAGTCTGACAATACCAAATGTCCCCGATGATGTGGAGAATAGGAACTCTCACAGACTTCTGGCAGGAGTGTAAATTGATAAACTGCTCAGAAAAGCTGAAGATATGAATGCTTTATATCCCAGAAATTCTACTCTTGGCATCTATGGTCCTTGAGAAAGTCTCGCCCATGTGTACCAGATAAGTTAAAGGAATTTCAGGGCAAAACTGTTTTTATTAGGAAAAAAAAAATGTAAAACCTTAACTATCCATTCTAGTAAAGTGGAAAATAAATTGTTTACTCATTTTTATAATTTTTTATAAAAATATTTTAATGTTTAATAATTAAAAATAAAACATATAATATTTTGGAAAAAATAGCCTCTTCTTCCCGTCCGCATTTGCAGGTCCGGTGAGAAGTTCGTGGGGTTTCTCAGTTACCGGCAGGTGCGAGAGCTAGGCATCACAACGCGACTTCGAGTGGCCTCGAGCTTTGATTGATGAGAAATGTGCCTTCACAGACATCAGTGTCATTCAAGGATGTGAGTGTGAAGTTTACCTGGAAGGAGTGGCAGCATGTGAATCCTGCTCAGAGGACCCTGTACAGAGATGTGATGCTGGAGAACCATAGCCACCTTGTCTCACTGGTGGCCATGTATGGATGTGAGAGCTGGACTGTGAAGAAAGCTGAGCACTGAAGAATTGATGCTTTCGAACTGTGGTGCTGGAGAAGACTCTTTAAAGTACCTTGGACTGCGAGGAGATCCAACCAGTCCATCCTAAAGGAGATCAGCCCTGGATGTACATTGGAAGCTGAAACTCCAATACTCTTTGGCCACCTCATGTAAAGAGTTGACTCATTGGAAAAGACCCTGATGCTGGGAGGGATTGGGGGCAGGAGGAGAAGGGGACGACAGAGGATGAGATGTCTGGATGGCATCACCGACTCGATGGACATGAGTTTGAGTGAACTCTGGGAGTTGGTGATGGACAGGGAGGCCTGGCGTGCTGTGATTCATGGGGTCGCAAAGAGTTGGACACGACTGAGTGACTGAACTGAACTGAACTGAACCTGAATATCCAATGTGCCTAAAAGCAGATTTTTAAAAAGTTTGCTTTTTCAGAATGCTGCCACTTGACCCTTTTTATCTGTTGTATTTAGAGTGGCATGCTCACTGCCATCTTAGGTTTGGGCATAGGTCTGGCATGTTACATGGGAAGTGAAATATCCTGGGCAAGAGCAGTCAAACATAAAATAAACATGAGAAATTAATAAAAGTAGGCTTTTGGAAATAGGGTGAAGCATGAGATTAAAGGATCTCAGTTAATAGAAACTGTTACTATATGTTCAGCAGTGCATGGGATACTTACATGGAGCTTAGTCCTGGTTGAGACAAGTTTTGGGGTGACTTCCCTGGACGTTCCAGTTGTTAGTTCCACTGCAGGGTTCATGGATTCCATCCCTGGTCAGAGAACTAAGACCTCACACTGGATGTTGTATGGCAAAAAATAAATAAATAAATAAATAAAATAAAAAAGACTAGGCTCAGGAGAGTGAGTAATCATAACGAAAGGGAAAACTTATTTGATGTTCAACAGTGTTGTTGAACAACCCTGATGTAATAAACTAAGGCATCAGAGCCAGCATGTAGAAATGGATTCGTTCCAGGTCAGTGTGTTATTTTATGTCTCATCAATTTTTAACTTCTGTACATTTATATACCTGTGAATTTCTTCAGGAGGGTTTGAACTATAGAATTGCTTCTTTAATCAGGAGAAAAATCAGTGCAAGTATGAATTTGTTTTAGTGTTTATATGTGGAGTTGAAATGAGGAAACTCCAGCTGAAGGTTATTGACTACTCAGTATCCTACCACTGTGATCTCTAGTTGAATGTATAAGGACCTAGACATTGATTTTATTCCACAGTCCAATTCCTTCTTTGATATAGTGTTGAAAACCATTACTGACAGATTTCTTTTGCAATTCTACCTACTGCTGAGAATCAGTCATCCTAAACTCTAATTTTCATGTTTCTTACTGAACCACTTTTTAGAGTTCTCTAGAATCTATTAATTTTCTGTTATTTTTAAAATTCAGGTTTATAGTGATAATCATAATTTTGGTCTTTGTTTCTCAAGGAGTATAGGAACACATTTGGAATTTGTTTATTTTGATAAGATTTGGTGACTAAAAACCAAATGGTCAAATAAAATATAAGACACATATAAAAAAAAAATATTTTGGAAAAAATAAATCTCCACAACAGTGGAAAACCATACAGTAACAGAATGAAGGAATCACCACTTCATGCATCCACATAGCTGGGTTGCATAAAAATGCAAGCTAAATAAGTCACAAAAGAAGAACACGACTCACCTTATATAAAGGTCAAAAACAGGTGAGCTACACTTCTGTACAGTGTCTGAGGCTGCAAACACAGAAGGAAAAACTACATTAAAAAGATAAAGAAGGGCTTCCATGGTTGCTCGGTGGTAAAGAATCCACCTGCCAATACAGGAGACATGGGTTCAATCCCTGATCTGGGAAGATCCCACACGACACAAAGCAACGAAGCCCGTGCGCCACATCTACTGAGCCTGTGCTCCAGAGACCAAGTGCCACAACTACTGAGTCCTCAGGCTCCAGAGACCGCGCTTTGCAATAAGAGATGCCACTGCAATGAGAAGCCCAAGCGCCATAACTAGAGAGTAGCCCCCACTCACCGCAAATAGAGAAAAGCCCTGCTGAGATGCTGGCTTGATTTATTTCACTGTGTGGGTGATGGTTCCGAAAGTGTCGGCTACGTCTTTAAAATGTAGGTTTATGTTTCATACACTCCTCTGTGGGTATGATAAAAAAATAAAAGAAGTTCAGAATGACATACGTATAATACCACTTAATTAAAAAGAAAAAAGTTTTAAAAATATAAAGAAATAGACATTTATTTCCTCATCTATGCGCTGATCAGCTCTGGGAGCTTATGGAAGAAACTGGTAACAAAGATCATCACTGGAATGAGGCAATGGGTCACTGAGGGGCAGAAGCAGGAAGAAAAAGATACTTCTGGGGACTTCCCTGGTGGTCCAGTGGCTAAGACCCCATGGTCCCAATGCAGGGGGCCCAGGTTTGATCCCTGATTAGGGAACTAGAAACCACATGCCTGAACTAAGACCCAGTACAGCCAAATAAATGAATATTTTTTTTAAAAAAAGAAGAAAGAAAAGATACCTTTCACAGTGTTAAATCATGTTAATATACTACTCAGTTAAAAATACATTTGCATTAAAGAAAACAAGTTCTGTTGGTATTTTCTCTCTTGATCTATTACTACATAACAAGTAGCAAATTTAGTGGCTTTAAACAATACATACCTTTATTATCTCACAGTTTAGGTGGGTCCATCCTAAAGGAGATCAATCCTGAGTGTTCATTGGAAGGACTGATGTTGAAGCTGAAACTCCAATACTTTGGCCACCTGATGCGAAGAGCTGACTCATCTGAAAAGACCCTGATGCTGGGAAAGACTGAAGACAGGAGGAGAAGGGGACGCCAGAGGATGAGATGGTTGGATGGCATCACTGACTCAATGCACATGAGTTTGAGGAGGCCTGGCGTGCTGCAGTCTGTGGGGTCACAAAGAGTCGGACATGACTGAGCGACTGAACTGAGCTGAACTTAGGTGGGTCAGGAGTGCAGGCATAGCTTAGCTGAGTCCTTGACTCAGGGTCTCCCAGGGCTGCACAAGGGCTGGGCAGTATTTTCACTGGGAGGCTCACATGGGGAAGAATCTATTTCCAAGCTCATTCAGATGGTTGGCAGAATTCATTTCTTAGTAGCTGTATGACTGAGGGCCCCAGGTTTTTGTCCCAATTCCTTGAGACCACTTTGCCAGGTGGGCTTCCCAGCGGGGCTGCTCTAAATGCAGTCATAGGTAACACAGCATGTTTTGGGAGTGTCCTCCCATTATCTTTGCTGTATTCTACTGGTTACAAGTGAGTCACACATTCTGCCCACACTTAAGGGCAGGCAGTTACACCAAGGCATGGACACCAACCAGGAGGTGGGAATTACTGGGAGTCACCTTAGTGCTTGTCAACCACAACTGTTTATTATTTGGGAAGATTTTTTTCCCCCAATATTTTCCTATTTTATTTTTTTCCTTTATCTATTTGCAAGAGACCTGTGGATAAGTTAACCCTTTGTTTGCTGCATGAAGTGCCAATTCAAATCATTTCTGATAAATTAATAAATGACTTCATGAATCTTCTATTTAGCTCGTAAAGAATATGCCTGCAACATGGGAGACCTGGATTCCATCCCTGGGTTGGAACGATCCCCTGGAAAAGGGAAAGGCTATCCACTCCAGTATTCTGGCCTGGAGAATTCCATGGGGTCCCAAAGAAATGGAGAGGACTGAGCAACTTTCACTTTCACACACTTTTAGCTACAGCAAGAGTGACTTCACTGGGCCTTTGTAGAGTCTGTTTCCCTTACCTGGAAAGCTGAACTGGGTCAAAGCACAGAATTTGATTAAAATTCAAGGACAGGTGAGAAGATTGATTTGGGCCTGACTTGAAGTTTCTCTGACTTTGATTTATGCCAAGATGAACCAAAGAAATAGTGCCAAGAGGAACTTCCCTGGTGGTCCAGTGGCTAAGACTCTGTGCTCCAAAAGCAGGGGGCCTGGAATCAATCCCTGGTCAGGGAATAAGATCCCCCATGCTGCAGCTAAAGATCCCTTATGCCACAACTAAGACCCAGCACAGCCATAAATAAATACATTTTTAAAAAGAAAAAGAAATAGTGCAAAGATAATGTGTGCTGTGCCAGTTCTGGGCACTCTTCCCTTACCTGTGCCTGGACTACAGAGCCAAAAAGGAGTTGTTCAACTCTTTCACATAGGCCTCTTCCTTTTTAAAAAACAAAAACAAGGATAACACTCTGAATCATTCCAGATTCAGCTCCTAGGCTGTCTCCTAGAGGGACATCACAACTTCCAGGCCAAGGTGGTCATACCATCAACCAGTTAGCCTTCACTGCAGAGAACTGTAATTGATCTATTATTAATATATTCACATTTCTATTTCTTTCACTCCATAGCAAGACCCTCCAAGGCAAGGATGGAATTTGCGTTTCCTCCAGCCCTGTATGTCCAGCTGTCCACTGGAGATCTCCATACAGGTGTCCCACAAGCAGATCACCCTGTCCAAAGCTGAATTCACTTGATGCACCCTGCCCACTAAGTGTCCAGATAACACCCAAGCCTCTTTCATTGCATCTTTTTTCAAAATTTTTATTTATTTTTGGATGCACTGGGTCTTCGTTGCTGCTCGAGGGCTTTCTCTAGTTGCAGCAAGTGGAGGCTACTCTTCATGGTGGTGCCCAGGTTTCTCTTGCGGTGATGTGTTTTGTTGCAGAGTATAGGCTCTAGGTGCTCGGGCTTCAGTAGTCGCAGCACAAAGGCTCAGTAGTTGCAACTTGCTGGCTCTGTGGTGCACGGGCTTCGGTGGTTGTGGCTCCCTGGCTCTACAGCTCAGGCTCAATAGTTGGGGTGCATGGGCTTAGTTCCTCCATGACACGTGGAATCTTCCCAGACCAAGGATTGAACCCGTGTCCCCTGCATTGGCGGACAGATTCTTATCCACTGTACCACCAGCGAAGTCCTCATTGCATTTTGCATGTAGGTTGTAGTTTTCTGTTAACAAAACTATCTCTCCCACTAGTTAGTGAGAAACTGGGGGCAGAAACCATATGAATTTTACTTATCTTTGTATCCCTGGAGCCCAGCCCAGACCTCCAATGTAAGAGCTATTGAATAAATGGCCACTGAACTGAACTGGGTGTCTATATCTTCAGGCCCAGGTACCATACGCGTACCTGGGAAATGCTCAGGACACGTTAGTTCCATTAGATTCGAGTAAAGATGCTTCTCCCAGAGTCCTCGGCCCGCCCTCTTTCTTTAGCAGGCTTGGATTAACACTGAGAGCCAATAGTTTGTCACATAGCAACAATAGTAAAGAATGAGCTACTGCCGCAGAGAGCAGAAGCTTGCCTGCCGCAGAGAGCAGAGCTATTTTGAGATCCTTTAGGTAAAGTCACAGTCTGATAGGCCCACGCGTTGTGGCAAGCTACCCTCAGCTTAGGGGTACAAGGCACTGAAAACATCTTATTTGCATATCTGTCTCTTTTGCCATCCTTTGGAGCACCCTTTTAGAATATGAAGTACCACATTTTAGGTCATGGTTTTTCTTATTGTTCAGTCAATCAGCTTTTCATCTGCAATGCTACTAACATATTTTAATATTCCACTGAATTACTGTACAGATGTGCTAATTTAGAGATCAAATGGCCACAAAACCCAAACAAAAAAGCAGGACTTAGGTCTCAGCCCAAACTTCCCGGCATGACACATGGGCCCTTTGTGGCCTGGCCAGGACTACTTTTTCGGGATCTTCTCCTCCCTGGCTGTTCTCATTAGCATATGCTCCAGCCTTGGTGAGCAACATCGAGGCACCAATGTGACAAGTGCTTTCGCTCATGAATTATCCATCTTTGTTTGCCTTGAGAGAGCCTCTATTGCTCTGTCCAGGAACTATTTACCTCCATGAGTTTCTTTCCAAATAGACGGTGTGCCCAGTGGACAGGAATAGTGCTTTTTCCCTTGTTGAAATCTACAGTATCCAGCAAAGTGCTGGGCACAGAGAAGATGCTCAGGAAAGCTTGGTTCATGTATAAAGAATACAAATTCTTTAGGTACCTTTCAGGCTCTGCTAGTCCACTTCAGTCCTGGCGGTGGGACACCGTGCCTAATGACATGGACAGTTATTACACGTTCTATGGTTGTTTTTGTGGCCTTGGCAGTCTGTTTTCTTATTTTATAGAAAAGACATTGTGACTGTATGTTTATGTATACAACTGTCTTCTTCCTTCATTCATTCATTCAACAAACACACATTGGCTCTGAATTCTGTGGCAGTTCTTAGAAGCGGTGCTTCCCACCCCAAAGGTTCAGTGGTAAGAAGCCTGTATGTGGGGTTGGAAGACCTACGGTCAAGCAAGCCTTGTCTTTGCCTCAGTTTGGGGTCCTGAACAGGACATTTCACTTGCCTTAGAGTCCTAGGTTCCTAGATCATCAATGAATACAAACACTTATTCTCCTTCTGTTGTAATTGTAAATAATTTGGGTTAAGATATTCAAGATGCCAGGAGAAGGAAGATAGACTGGCATCTTGATGGACAGGAAAAAAGAAAAAAAAAAAAGACCAAGTCCTTTTCAGGGCCAGAAAGTCCTCCTTGCTGCATTAGAACAGATGAGGGTGGGAAGGGAGACCTGCCCACCCAGACCAGATTCACAAGTCAATGATATCCATTCATTTGTTCAAGAAATTTGAGTTGAGTTCTTGCTTTCCCTTGTAGCTCAGTTGGTAAAAAAATCTGCCGGCAATGCAGGAGACCCAGGTTCGATTTCTGGATCGGGAAGATCCCCTGGAGAAGGAAATGGCAACTCACTCCAGTATTCTGGCCTGGAGAATCCCATGGACAGAGGAGCCTGGCAGGCTACAGTCCCTGGGGCTGCAAGAGTCGGACACGGCTTAGCGACTAAACCACCACTTGAGTTAGGAGCTGGGGAGAGAGAAATGGACCATATGGTCACCCTTCTCACTGTCACAGGGAAAGACCAACAAGGACTGTAACAGCGTGTAATATGGGGCAATTCAGAAGTATAGGATACTGGCCATGGAGGCCCTGGGAGGAGTCAGGGACTGGGGAGGACTTTAGTGGAAACAGGCGTGTAAGCTGAGATCTGAAGGGTGAACTGGCAATTCGGTGGGGAAAAGGGCTGAGGGTGGTGTTTCAGACAGAAAGAATATTTGTATGACTGTCCCAGACACAGAGAAACCACGGCTCGAACAGAACAGAAATAATTCCACTTGGCTGCAAGGAGGGAAGTTGAAAGGAATAAGACAGGTGGGCAAGAGCCATTTCCTGAACATGAAACTTTGCCCTCACAATAAAGAGGAACTATTGAAGGCTTTTGAAAAAACACTTTTGGGCTCTGATGTCATACACCACAGAAATTGCAGAATGAAAGCTCTCACTCCGACACTGGTAACAGTTCAGTGAATATTCACTCCCATTATTATCATTAATAATATTTGTAAACATAGAGCCATTCTTTTTACCTGCCGTCTTATCATTTTCTCCCTGTCCTTAGTAATATGGATATCTTTCTATGGTAGTACATATCTACCTACTAGTTTTTAAATGACCACATACTATCCCATCATTGTAAGGCTGTTTGATTGCTTTGTATTGTGGTAAAAAAAAAAAAAAAAAAAAGTATATTCCCCGGTAGCTCAGTTGGTAAAGAATCTGCCTGCAATGCAGGAGACCCAGTTTGATTCCTGGGTCGGAAAAATCCGCTGGAGAAGGGATAGGCTACCCACTCCAGTATTCTTGGGCTTCACTTGCGGCTCAGCTGGTAAAGAATCCACCTGCAATGCGGGAGACCTGGGTTTGATCCCTGGGTTGGGAAGATCCCCTGGAGGAGGGAAAGGCTACCCACTCCAGTATTCTGGCTTGGAGAATTCCATGGACTGTATAGACCATGGGGTTGCAAAGAGCTGGACTCAATTGAGTGATTTTCACTTTTACTTTCCCCATCCCCCCTCCCCCCAGCCCCTGGCAATCTCCATTCTGCTTTCTGTCTTTATGCATTTGACTGCTCCAGGTACTTTATATAAGTGGAAACATAGCCATAGCATTTTGTTTTGCTTTTTAAAACATTCACATAGAGATAGGCAATTGGTTTGTTTCCCCTTTTTGGGTGAGGGATATTCTCATCTCTGTGTACTTGTATAATACATCCTAGAGATACTGGAATTTTCAAAGTCTGTAAACATTTGGTATGAATCTAAACATTTATACCATGCTCTATCCCTACTAACAGTGTATGAAAGCCACAATTCTCCATATCCTTGCCAATTGTTGTTGTTATTTAGTTGTTAACTTGTGTTCAACTCTGGGACCCCGTGGACTGTAGCCCACCAGGCTCCTCTGTCCATGAAATTTCCCAGACAAGAATATAGAGTGGGTTGCCAGTTCCTCCTCCAGAGGAGCCTCCTGACCCAGGGATCAAACCTGTGTGTTCTGTGTCTCTTGCATTGCAGGCAGATTCTTTACGTCTGAGACAGGGAAGCCCATCCTTGCCAAAATCGGCTATCACAAAAAAAATTTTTTTAAGAACATACCTTATTAAATGAGTAATATAAAAAATGTGTTCTTGCAAATGTGGACAACATTTTACATACAGTACATCAATCAATACTTCCTTGTAATGGGTGTACAGTCACTTTCACCTCCCCGTGCATGCTCACATTTGCAGGAGCAACCCAAGTTCGTGAACTGTTTTTCCCTTGATGACAAGTGCTTTGGAAAAAAACTTTGTTGAGGCCACACCTGTAAGAGTTTGCTTTAATTTTTGTGAATAGGTGATACTTGCACGTGGTTCAACATCCTCAATTTGGAAGATAATTCAGGAAGTAGTATTCATAGGGCTTGATGACTTGGTGTGAGGAAGAAGGAACAGGGAAGAAGACTATGTGGATTCATGGATGGTCCCAGATATCCATCCACAGATAGAGGGATAGTGGGGTTATTCGTAGGAATAAGAAACACAAAACACAAGGTATAGATCCTGGGGAAAGGGGGCAGGGGTGAACTAAGCTACAGTGCCAGCGGGTCATAGGGGTAGCATCTTGACCAGATGCAACTGATGGATACACCCTGCGGTAACATCTATCTCCTCCTATTCTTGTGCCCATTATCTATGTGTGTTTGTGCTCACTCATGTCCAGCTCTGCAACCCCAGGGACCATAGCCCACCAGGCTCCTCTGTCCATGGAATTCTCCAGGCAAGAACACTGGAGTAGGTTGCCATTTCCTCCTCAAGGAGATCTTCCCAACCCAGGGATTGAACCCTTGTCTCCTGCATCTCCCACATTGACAGGTGGACTCTACCACTGAGCCACCTGGGAATCCCCAATATCTAGATGTCTCTTTTGGCAATCAGGGCATCTGGAAAGCTGAATTAGTGATCAGAGGGTTTCAAGGTGAACCGAGAATGTCTTAAAAGGAGTTGGATGACCCTGTGAGACATTTCCTTCTGACTACGGAGAAATGAGTGTGGTAGCTCAGGAGCGCTAGCCAGGCCTGACATGCAGGCCTAATCACCTTACATGCAGTGATCTCATTTGCATTCTCCCAGCAACTCTCTGAATTAGGTAAGACCTCTTCCCTTTTAGAAGGAATGACCAGAAACAACTAAGGTGTACTGAGTACTTGCTGTATTCCAGGCACTGTGATAAACACCATTCATAAATGATCACGTTTCGTCTGTGAAACAGTAAAGTAAGTCTAATCAAGAAGTCCACTTTACCAACGAGGAACCAAGTCACACAGCTGCCAAGCGACAGAGTCAGGATTTAAACCCCGTCCTGACTGACTTCTTATCTGCCCGTCTCTACTGCCTAGCGTGTGTCCCCCACTCTCCCACCACCCAGCTACTAGCAGGCAATTTCTTCTTTATGAATATACTCTTCATTTACACATGGCACTCCACATTTGATTAGATTTTCATTTGATTAGGCTAGATATAATCCAAGCTGAAGATTCAATTCCATGTTTTTGGAAACATGTGAAGTTTTCACCCTGATCGCATTTTGTGTGATAAAATTCCTTCAGTCACTCGCAACATGGCTGACTTCAGTGTCAGATTCTGGGTGAAGACCCAGAGGAGTCAATTGCCTGGAGAGAAGGGCGTCGAATCAGAATTCCCGGTTTACAGCAGAGCCTTCCCTTTGCCAGGTCCATGGCCCCTGACTACTCTCTGCAGAATTTTCCCCTGAGATGTTTCACAGGATCTTCTCTAATAGGTGTTCCATACCTAGTCCCATGGTATTTGAGGCTAGGTGGGCGAGGGACGTTTGAATGCTGTTTAGCCTCAAGCTGCACCATCTGCAAACAAGGCAAATCTTTCCCCAGAAGTCATGAACTCTTCAAAAAAAATCAGATGAGAAACCTCTCAGGAGGAAATGATGGGCAAAATTTCCAGGTGTTGTGCATATTTTTTCCCTCTGTCCTCTTTACTGTAAACGTGGGTATAAACTACTAAAGAGAACTGAATTATTCCTAAAGGCTAGTTCTGACTGTAGCCCAACAAGGTGAATCCATCCTATAACAACTTTAAGGTAAGTCGGTACTGCCCTTTTCAATTTGCCTGCCTTTCTACTGCTGCTGCTGCTAAGTCGCTTCAGTCGTGTCCAACTCTGTGCGACCCCATAGATGCCAGCCCAGTAGGCTCCCCCGTCCCTGGGATTCTCCAGGCAAGAACACTGGAGTGGGTTGCCATTTCCTTCTCCAATGCATGAAAGTGAAAAGTGAAAGTGAAGTTGCTCAGTCGTGTCCGACTCTTAGAGACCCCATGGACTGCAGCCCACCAGGCTCCTCCATCCATGGGATTTTCCAGGCAAGAGTACTGGAGTGGGGTGCCATTGCCTTCTCTGCCCTTTCTACTGCAGTTTGGGGTAAATAAGGCCTGAAGTCACGGGACAGAATTCATCCCTGTTGGCAACCTGAATTGCTTTATTAAGATTTTCACTTCTAGGTTCTTATTTATTCTCCTAGTCATTCATTTAAAAGGCAATAAACAACATCTACCGAGTCTGATTCTGGGAGGGATTGGGGGCAGGAGAAGAAGGGGACGACAAGAGGATGAGATGGTTGGATGGCATCACTGACTCAATGGATGTGAGTCTGGAGTGAACTCCGGGAGTTTGTGATGGATAGGGAGGCCTGGAGTGCTGCGATTCATGGGGTCGCAAAGAGTCGGACACGACTGAGTGACTGGACTGAACAGAACAAAAATCAAAGTAAACTTGACAGTAAGGAAACATCAACTAAGAAGCATGAGATCTGAAACATGTTTAAAAGTTTTTAACTATCTCCATAGAAACTGGCTTAGGGTTTTCTTTGGGGAGACCTTGCCATCAATTTACCCAAGGCCAAACACAGAGAAATCCTGTAACATGTAGATACGAATGCTGGTGAGGCCTTCCTCTGCAAAACTGATGTCATAAACACATTTTATTTATATTCAAGCATTTTCCTCCATCATTTTCCCCATAATTACATTATCTTTAAAGCACTGCCTAAACATGGCCTTTTTTTTTTTTTTTTTTAAAGCTGTATTATTGAGAGCGAATTAAAAGAAACACCCTAAAATGTCATCAGGTCCTGGATGATTTCAGAAAAATAATTCAAGGCTCCTTTGGTGAGAGTGCCGCCTCGTAGGGGCATGTGTACACGTGGTGGGCAAGAAACGAGTTTAGTAGATCTGGTCTTAAAAAATCTTCCCACTGCTGTGATTTTTGTTTCCTGATTATCAAAATAAAATATGTTCATTGTCAAAAAAACCTAACATTAAAAGAAAAAGGAAACAACTCGTAGTTGGTGTGATTTTTGGATGGGAGCCCTGGGAAAGCGACGGAGAGGAACGCACGATCTGTGGCCTGGAATACTGGGCGGCGGGGTACCCCTGCCTAATAGATTAACAGGGCTGGGAAGACTGGCTTCCCAAGGGCCCCGGGCGCAGTGCCATCCCCAAGGCGCTCCTCTTCGGCCACCTGTGTGGCGACTTGTCGCCTTCCCTGAGTAGCTGCGCGGCCCCGTCACCCCGCCACCCAGTTCCCACCGATCTCCTACGCAAAGACCCAACCCAGGCACCTTCCCCCGTAAATGTCCACCGACTGAAAATAGATCCCAAGCCCGCCCCTGACCCCCCCCCCACCCCGCAATCCTCCCCTTTAAAGGGAGCCACCGGGTGACGCCGGGGGAGTTTGCGGAAGCGCCAACCGCGTTGGGGCCTTGGGCGGATCCCGTGATTGACCCGGCCCCGCCCCCCGGCTCCTCGTCCCCCATTGTGTGAGCGGCTCGGGCCCAGGCCCCGCCCCCTGCCACCTCCCTCCGGAGGCCCAACCCCTCCCCTTTTTTTCACCCCCCCCCTCCTTGGCTCATTTCCGGCCGCCGCTGCTACCGCTAGCCTGTAAGGAGGATTCGGCAGAGGGAAGAAACAACAGCCGCCATCTTGTTTGTGTGCTAGGCTTGGGGGGGAGAGAGGGCGAGAGGGAGCGGGCGAGAGTGGGCAAGCGGGACGCCGGGCTGAGTGCGAACTGCGGGAGCGAGAGTGCGGAGGGGAGCTGGGCCGGAGAGAGGCGGCAGGGGGCCGAGACAGTGGCAGGGGGCCCGGGGCGCACGGGCTGAGGCGACCCCCAGCCCCCTCCCGCCCGCACACACCCCCACCGCGGCCCCGGAGCCGGGCCGGCGTCGACGCCTAAGGGGGGACCATTACATAACCCCGCGCCCCGCGGCGCCTTCGCCCGCCGTCGAGGGCGGCCCCGAGCGGAGCCCCGGGGGGCGGGCGCTCCAGGCACCTGGCCGCCGAGGGTGGGGGCCGTAGCGGCGGCCGTATTTATTTATTTTCCGCGGGAGGGGAGGGCGAAGGAGGAGAGAGCGCGGCGCGAGAGGAAGCCGCCTGCGCCGCTCGCCAGAAGCGGGGCCTCCTCGGTGGGCTCGGCGTCGGCGCGGGCAGGCGGCGCTGCTCAGCCCGGCCCCCCTCGGCCCTCTGGGCCGCCGAGCTCCGCGCCCGGCGTCCTCGCCGCGCCTCCGCCGCGCGATGTGAAGCGGCGGCGCCAGCCTGGCTCTCAGCTCGGGCGAGCTCTCTGCGGCCATTAGGGGCCGGTGCGGCGGTGGCGGCGCGGAGCGCGGCGGCAGCAGGAGGAGGAGGGTTCGGAGGGTGGGGGCTCAGGTCCGGGAGGGGGCACCAGGAGGAGGTGAGTGTCTCTTGTCGCCTCCTCCTCTCCCCGCTTTTCGCCCCCGCCTCCTTGTGGCGATGAGAAGGAGGAGGACAGCGCCGAGGAGGAAGAAGCTGATGGCGGCGGCGGAGCTCCGAGAGACCTCGGCTGGGCAGGGGCCGGCCGTGGCGGGCCGGGGACTGCGCCTCTAGAGTCGCGAGTTCTCGGGGATTCGCCGCAGCGGACGCGCTCGGCGCATTTGTGTGCCTGTGCCCTCCTCCGGGCCTGAGCTCAGGCCCGGCCCCTCGCACTTGCCCCTACCTTTTCTATCGAGTCCACATCCCTCTTCAGCCACCGCGATCCGGCGGAGAGAAAAAGGAACTTCCCCCCACCCCCTTCGGGGGCCGGCGGAGCCCCCTAAGCCCACCCTCGGGATCCGGGCGGGGACCCCGTGCTGAAGAAGAGATTTCCCGAGGATTCTCCTTTTCCTCGCCCGTATCTCCGAAAGAATTAAAAATGGCCGAGAATGTCGTGGAACCGGGGCCGCCTTCAGCCAAGCGGCCTAAACTCTCATCTCCGGCCCTCTCGGCGTCCGCCAGCGATGGCACAGGTTAGTCTCTGGAGCCCTGGCCTTCCACCTCCTCCTCAATCTTTTCTGCTCGCTGCACCTTTATTCGTCCATATTTTCTTCTCTCTTCCTAGTTCTCTGCCTCTTGATTGATTTTAAAGGTGTTTGAATGAGCTGATCGAAGGCGTCCAGTAGCCGAACCATTTTCTTTGCTTCCTAAACATTCGTTGCCACACTATGTCATATCGATGTGTGTTCTGGAATTAGGGCTCTTGAGTGGTGCTGTAAAAATGGCCTTTATTGTCGTTATCATGCAGTTTAATTTTGGAAATGCTAGTGCATTTGAGTGTAAGGACTTTTTTTCTTTTTTTTTTTTTGCGCACTTTTAGTTGTAAATTGTGGTTAAGTGAGGAATTGTGAATTCTTTCTTCCTGATCGTTACTTGTCTTGTTTCCTCTACTTTCTACTACTCTTCAAGAATTCCTTTTTGCATAAGATTTTCTGTTGAGGATGAAGGTGTAAAAATTCTTGGTTTTACTTGTTTGTGTATGTGAGATCCAGGATTTCAGGCTTGATGTGAAGTTAAACGTCAAGCCTGAAATTTGGTATGAATTATTTTACTAACCATTCCTAGCTCTCTCCGCCCCCTTATTTGCTTTAAAAATCAATATGGAGCGCAGTTCATTTTATCTCTCTCATTTCTTTGGTGCCAGACCAAAATGTCTGAAATTCTGGGGTTTTAGGTTGGAAGAGAGCAGAGGCATTTTCTTTGCAATTTGTAGTTACTTTCTCTTTGGGAAGAGTTGGGGGGTTAACCGATTCTATGGAGTTATGTACTTGGAAATCAAGACTAGAAATTGAGAGTCCCAATCAAGAACTGCCCACATAAACTGATCATACAAGAATTTAAAATGTGTGTTAAGTTTTGTATTTGTGGGTTTTGTCTTTTTACACTTTAAACAATGTATGGGGATCCAGATTGCAGTTTAAAAAAACTTCAAATTTTTTACTTCACTCAGTTGTGGACCAGCCTTTTGTCAAGGGAAATGAGACTTGTATCATTCCCTTTTCACAGTGAGTTTGGTGCTATCCTGATGGGCACCGACCTTCCCTTTGGCTGTCATAGTTGTTTGAGGTGCCAGGATAATGAAGACGAAGAATGGCTGGCCATCTGACAGTCTACAAGATGTTCCCCTTTACTACGGAGCATCTCTTTAACACCCTGAGAAAACAGGCTCAACGTCATCCCTCCATCTGCCAGTGATAGTGCATAATGGAGTTAAATGTACCCTTTGAGTTTGTAGAGAACTTCAAAAGCATGGTTCTAAGTAGGTTTCCTTTCAGTGGGTGAAAATGTAAGGATATGGCAAAATGCTTTGGATTTTTTGCTTTTATAAGATGTATCCTGAGTTTAAGATAACCTGCAAAGATTGAGGATTTTTGCAGAGTTCCTCTTCTTCAGGCTTGTAACATTGACAGTACATGAACTTTGATCTGTCCTCATTCCTTGAAGTTTCTGTAGTCTTCAGGGATTATTTTTTTTAACCTGTTTTTTCCCTCAGAATTCATACACGTATTGAGTATCGTATTCCTTTGCGCTTATTAAAATGTCGCTCAGGACAACTTTCAGATTACCTTTAGACTCATTTTCCACCTGTAGATTTTGTGTTGTTTCTTTAGTTTTTGTGTACTGTGGTAGTTTTTGCTGTTTAGTTTTTGTGTAATATGGTAATAGATTTGAGTTAGCCAGTGACTGGGGATATTGTAAAGAAAACTTTTTACCTGTACTATTTTGCCAATTCCTCATTTAAGCAGTTTAGTCTTGGGAGTACTGCAAGGCCTGAAAGGAGACTGCTCTGTTGATCAGATACTTCTGTTCAGGTTGATCTGTGTACTTGGTAACTTTAACTTACTTTGGTAGTGTTTCACCTGACTTATACACAGAAACTGTTTTGCTACTTGAAATACCTGTGAATAATTGTAAGAGTACTAAATGTATCAAGTAGGGTTTTATATTAAAAAAATTCCTCAACATTGAGATTTAACTCAGTCTTAGTATTAACAGTTTATCTTAGTTACTTTACTCTAAATTTTGTAGTGAAGATTGATTTTTGTACCCCCCGCCCCGCCCCACTTAAGATTCTAATCCAGGAATTGTTTGGTATCTAATTTTTAATCCTAACCAGTCTGGATTTTTTGATTGGGGCTGGAGGAAGGATATACTGTCCCCCTGTGAACTTCACATTGGGCACCATTGTATTTCTATCGATTGATTGTTTTTACATCCAGCACGGTGTAGTTTTAAGTTTGCAGGTAAGTTTAATAGAAACACTTCACTCTTTAAAACTTTACATTTTAAACTTGTAATTTTTGCCTTTTTAGAGTTGCCACCCTAGGTAGTTTATAAATGTGAACGTAAATTATGCCTCAGTACTTACTGATTGATTTTATCTAGAACTGTTCAAAATGATCCCCGAATTCTAGACTCCAGAAACTTTTTTTAAATGGTTGAGGCTTGCAGTTTTAATAGTGTACGTGTACCTGCCAAGAGTGTTTGCGTGTGCCAGTTTTATAGGGAAGAAAGTTGGAACACAATTGGGTTGACATGCTAAAGCATTACAAAACAGAATTAGTGCTTGAATCTCCAAATTTGAACTTCTAAGGTTGTCCACTGATGCAGAATGAAAATGACTTATTTAATTCTCAGAGATGCTTCTAAAAGATTTTCCAGGTTGATTATAGTGGCTTGAATTAAGTTCAAGTTTTACATGTCAAAATGAGGAGAAAGAGAATTACAGCTTTTGCATCTTTATGGTCTTGTCTCAATATTCGCACATGATCCGTTGAAATTTTTACATGACTTTCTGTCCTACCACGTCTGTTACCGCCCTACATCATAAAAGCATTTGTAAAAAAAAAATTGTTTTGGTAAAATTATTGACCAGAATAGTTAATATGTAAGTCCTGCAAATATTTCTTGAACCTGTTTCTGGTAATACCTTAAGTGGCGGGAAAGATGGGGATGATACGTTGCTTCATTGCTCACTGGATGTGTTCTAGCACTGCTTTGTGTACACTGGATGCTGTATGGACAGAGTCTGGAAAGAGGCATGAGCATGATCTGGTATGTTTAGTAGGCTCTTTGTGGTCTTGATACAGTTTTGTGGCTCTACAGTGTACTCTGTGTGAGAATTAGCTTGGATTTTATGCCCGTTTTCATTTTGAAGGCAAAGGACAGCTATAGCTGCATTTGAACACTAGATTATGGTACATAATGGATTTTTTGTGTGTGTGGCAAGGATTTTTTAAATGTCTGTTTCTTTCTCAGGACACTATTGTGTCTTAGTGGTTTATCATCAAAGAAAATATTTTTGATTGGAGACTTTGCTTTCTAGCTCTTACACCGGTGATACTATGTTTTAATTTTATTTTGGGGGCATGAAGGTTTGCTTGAGAGTTCTGCTTCTGAAGTTTTTGAGTTATGGCTGTTCAGTCCAGCAAAGTACTGCTGACCTTGTGTTAAGTTAAATTACAAAACATTTTAAGTGCCTTAAACTCTGGTAACTGCTTATTCTTAAGACTTTGTAAGTTCATTTATAGGGCTCCCAGAAAGTTGTCTGTGGTTGATAGTAAGATAAGATGACGTTAAGTTGTAAATCTTGTGTGTGTTGCAGTAGGGTTCCCTTTTTCAGCTAGAGTTCACATTATTTTGTGGAGGTAAGAAATGCATTGCCATGTCCAGCGATTGGATGAAGGGGAGGGAGGAAAGGCTTTCTGCCTTGGTTGCCTTTTGGCATTGTTTTCTGTTTTACTTTGCTTTTGAACCTTCTGCTTAGTCTGTTCTGTAAAACGGAGGGGAATTAAAACAAAAAGTTGAATATTAGTGCATAGTGGGTTTGTAAGAACAGTAAGCGGTAAATAGGAAAGAAAAAAAGAGTAGGAAGAATGTTGCAGATACAAGTGGGAGTGTAAAAAGCTTCTTCCTGGTATATTTACAAAAACAATTCACGAGTTATTCTGCCAGTTCTTAGACCCAACAATTAATGGAAAAATAAGACATCTTGTTTGGTGTGATTTAAATTTTAAGGTTTCCTCCTTTGAGAATTTCTGAAGTTGGTATTTTTTCCCCCCCAGTATGGCAAGGCATTAAGAGAAATTAATGGGCAAGCTGAAACTTAAATTATGCCACGTGTAAAATATTTAAAACATTGGCTATTGCAGATGATTTTTTTTTAATTATGTGGATAGTAGTTTTCTTCTAAAATTTTAATGGGAAAATTTTTTATTACTGCTCAGTTCTTGAAAAAGATTTAAGAGAATAAATATTGAGGTTTTAAGGCCTATTCTGAACAATTTGGATATCATTTGTTTTTGAATGTACATTTTTTAAAATAAATGCCCCCAACGTCAATTAGGAGTGATTTAGTTGAGAATGTAAAATTTAAACTAATGGGGAAAAAAGTAAAATGTACAGTACTGGGAAAGTGAGTGGCTGAGAGAATGGGTTTTAGAGTCCAACTAGCAGAGTTCAAATCCCAGGCCTGCCTTTGTTAACTGTGCACCTTAGGCCAGTTACTTAATCTTTCTGTCTCAGCTTCCTCACCTGTAGTGCCCAATGTGTAGGATTGTGGTGAGGAATAAATGAGAGTTCTCTTTATTAAATGCTTAGAATAGGGACTTCCCTGGTGGGCCACTGGCTAAGACTCCGTGGTCCCAATGCAGGCAGCCTGGGTTCGATCCCTGGTTGGGGAACTAGATCCTACACGCTGCAGCTGAGACCAGGCACAGCCAAATAACTAAATGAAATAAATAAATATTAAAAACGCTTAGGGTGGTGCTTGCTGTAATATAGTATGAGCTTATTAAGTGTTAAGTGTTTTTAACCTTACTGCTAAATATACCGCACAAAAGCAGTTCTAGGTATATTTTTTAATGGATATACAGATAGGTTGGCTAAAGATAATGAGAGAGTAGTCTTAAAAGTAAGGCATATGGTGCAGAGTTAGCCTATACATCATCTACTCAAATGTGAAGTTTTTTGAGAATATAATATGGTAGAGATTTAAGAGTTTATATATATATATATACTGTCACATATTGAAGGCAATTAAGAAAGATTGTTCTTACTGGAAATGCTCAAGGTAAGAATGTCTTTTTTCCTAAAGAATTGTATGGTTGAGCATTTTTTATTTATCTTAAAACTTTCTTAAAGGAGGAGGAAGAAAAGTAGAAGGAGCAGGGTACAGCTTTTCAGTATTTCTGGCCACACCCAATAAGAACTACAGTTTATATGGAGAACCAGAGACCCTGTCTCAGCAAGTGAACAAACAGTATTTATCCTGCTTACTTCTTGTGATCTACTCTGATACTTTCTGTTGCATTTTATTTTTTTAAAAAGTGGTGGTTGTGATCCACTACATTGATTTCATGACCCACCATGGCTTGTGGCTCATGACTAGTATTTGAAAAATACTAGTTTAAAAGAGTTGACAGGCTGCCAGTTAGTTGTCCTGGGTTGGACCAACATTTTCTGTGTGCTAGGCATTTATCCTCAGAATGAGGAATATTGTGGTAATCCAGAAAGTCATGGACCCTTCCTTCCTGGGGTTTGCAGATAAGGGGAGGAGAACAACATTCAAGTCTGATGGGGCCAGTATTGTATTTGGGAAGTACAGTGTACAGTGGGAGAAATGGGGGTACCTAACCTGTAGCTACTGTTGCTCTGGTGGCTGTCTTTGAAGAAACTGGAATCTGATCTTGGGATTTGAAGGATAGACAGGGCTGCTAAGAGTGAGCCCAGGTTAAGGAGAAGAGTCTGGTCTGTCAGGGAATCTTTGCATGTCATCTAGTTGGGGGACAGCAAGAAATATAACTGCATAAGTTAGCAAGGGGCCAGTCATACAGGACTTACTGGCGTTACTGCTTACTAGAGTTTAGACTTTACATTTTAGCTTTTTTAAATGTATAGACAGAATTGTACCTTAGAGTCTAAGGCTGAGATGATTGACGAATGAGGAATGATTTGGAAAGGAAAAGGAGAAAATAGGGAGACCAGTGAGATAACTGTTTCAGAATTCCAGCTGTGATGAGAGTGGCCTGGATTAGTAGATGAAAAGAAGTGAGGTTTGAGGGGGTATGGGTGGTCAGCAGAGCTTGGTGATTAATTAAATGTCAGGATATTGCCAGAGAGGGAAATTCCCAGATTTCAGGCTTGGGCAGCAGGATTGATGAGGATGTCATTTACTGAGACAGCAAGCATAGGAAGAGATGTGTGTGGGTATGGATGGGGGAGGGGTTTTGGTGAGTTAAGTTTTGCACATTTTGAAGTTGTGCAATTCTCCTGAATTGAGTAGTCACTATTTTTATTTGGAAAACTTTTCATTTCAGCGAACAAACATTGACTGCCTACCGAGTTATAAGTGTTCTCACATAAAGATGAAAGCAAGGTGCAGTCTCTGGTCTCAAAGCCTTTAGAATCTGCTGGAATTGGTATACATATCTACACAGTTTTCCCATAAGTTATACTCTGATACAAGTTGTTAAAATGGGTTAGATGAAGGCAGAGGATAGGGATTATTTCTTTCTTGACATGTACAGCTGCTATATTTATTATTTGTTTTTGGCCACACTGGGTCTCTGTTGCTGCAGGCAGGCTTTCTCTCGTTGCAGGGAGCGGGGGCTTCTCTGTCGGTGCACAGGCTTCTCTTGTTGGGAAACACAGGCTCTAGGTGCACGGGCTCAGTCGTTGGCTACTTGCTGGCTCTAGGTTGAGTGGGCTTCAGTAGTTGTGGCTCACAGACTCAGTAATTGTGGCACGTGGGCTTAGTTGCTCTGAGGCATGTGGAATATTCCTGGACCAGGGATCGAACTTGTGTCCCCTGTGTTGGCAGGTGGATTCTTACCCACTGTGCCACCAGGTAAGTCCAGGGATTATTTTTGACAGAATGGGTAAGAGTAGGAGAGCATGACCTACCTTTTCTTAGAAGTAGGGAAAGTTGGGAATTTCCTGGCAGTCCAGTGGTTAGGACTCCTGCACTTTCACTGCCAAGGGCCTGGGTTCAGTCTCTCAGCAGGGAACTAAGATCCTGCAAACCGCATGGGCCAGTTAAAAAAAAAAAAAAAAAAAAAAAAAAAAAACAAGAAGTAGGGAAAGTTGGAATGGTATTTCAGGTGGAACAAACATAAGTAGTTTATATGTGACCAGAACACAGACTATATGGTGGAATGTTTTCGTAGGCGACAGATGGGAAAGGATGTTAGGGTCCTATTTTGAAAAAGACAGAAGTATGCTAAGGAATTTGATATTTATCTCACCATCAGGATAAACATTTTATGAGAATAGTGGCATGGTCAGGGGAAGAGTAGTTCCAGAAGCCTTGTACGGAATCAGTAACAGCCACAGAACCTAATGGCTGGAAGACCTAGGGTTTGTCGTTTATCTCTTGGACATGCACATATCATTTGTCTTTGAGGGCTTTGGTAAGTTGTACTTTTCAAAGTGAATTGTTTATTTTCTTAAGATCCAAGTTTTGTTACCAGTTGTTTGTCATACATGTAGAAAATACAGCCGATTAAAAAAAGTCATGCTCCTCTTTTTCTTTGCAGATGTACAGTTTCTAGGAGGCTTTTTTTTTTTTTTTTTTTTAAAGAAAAGAGTATGATAGCTTCTCTAGGAGTCCCCTAGGCATTCCCTTGGAACAAACTCCAATTAGGCAAACAAATCCAGCCCTCAGAGCAAAGCTTCTCACAAGATGTTACTATACTCAAAATCAAGAAATGTTCAGTGGTAGTTATGTTAGCATGCCGTTTAGGCTTAATATAAACATGTAATTGAGTTGATTGGTAAAGTGGGTATTTATTGAAATGAAAATAATAGTGTCCTCATCTTTTGAATTTCACACCAAGAAATATCATAAATGTGTTAGGGTTAAGAATAAAACTTCAGGTCAGTCACTTTGCAAAGTATAGGTACACCTTTTAATGTCATGGTTTCAAGACTGTTAAGAATGCATATTTTGAAAATTAATACGTGCTTTTGCCTGTTGGCTTTCGAAATTCAGCACCAGCCAACATGCATAGCTGTGTGATCCTATAAAACTTAATATTGATTATCGTCTTTGATCAAACTTGTATCTTACGAAACATGTTTCGTAAAGTAGTAGAAGTCTTAACCTGTCTCTCCAGCATGGATTTTTTTTTTTTTTTTTAATACAATTTTTGGCTGTGCTGGGTCTTTGTTGCTGCAAAGGCTTTTCTCTAGTTGCAATGTGTGGGCTTCTCATTACAGTGACTTTTCTTATTGCAGAGTACAGGCTCTAGGGTGCACACGCATGGGCTTCTGTAGCTGTGGCTCTTGGGCTCTTAGGGCACAGCTCAGTAGTTGCAGTGCATGGGCTTAGTTGTGGGATCTTCCCAGATCAGGGATTGAACCCATGTCTCCTGTGTTGGCAGGCAGGTTCTTTACCACTGAGCCACCACGGAACCCCCACTGTGAATATTTCATTACATTTTTTAGTGTTCCTTTAAGCTCAGTATTGTAGTTTTGAGTGTCTGTGATCTTTTCCTTGACAGGTGGGTTTTTATGGTTAGATTAATTCTGCTTCATCTACAGAGTATTAAAATACTTATGAATTACAGTACTGAAGAGAAGTTACCTATCATGAAGTTTACAAAATTGCCTCGATTTTAAAGGCCAACATTGTGCTTTTTTAAGCACCCAAAACAGCTGAGTTAATTTAAGAATAGAAGTGCCCCAAACCATTAAGGAGAGATCTTTGTGAGATTGATGGTTTCATATCTAGCCAAACCGTTTTCAGAATTATTAAAGTTCTGTAGATTTGACTTTCATCTCCAATCCCTATTTTTTTTAAAACCTCAGATTTCTGCCCACCTCGTCACTCACCTGGCTGCCCTTCAGTTTGCTGTGGCTCAGTTCCTCTCCACTCTTAACTCGTCCCATTCCTACTCGTCCTCTGGCCCCCACCACGGGGATGAAAGAAAGGTTTTGAGATCTGGATTGTACATTAATTTAAAGGCACTTTTAATATCACCAGGGAAGTCCTTTAATATCACAGAGAAAGCTAGCTTAAAGGAGTGGATGGATAGATTCTGTCTTTTAAGCAGATACTTGCAAATTGACTAGTTTTAGAATAATTTGTACAGGTATTTCGCTTAATGTACACAGTTTAAGAGAACTGAGTTTTTATTTGAATTCAGCTTACCTGAAGTACAAAAAATAAGCCTGTTTATTCAGCAAATAAAGTTTGAACTTTCTAAATGGGGAAAAAAATTAGTCAGTGCAAGAGATTGTCTTAAGCAGTAGAATTAGATTTTGAGCCAACATTATTTCAGTTTTGCATCCTAGTTTGTAGCTTTAAACTTTTCTTTATACTCAGACAATCCACTGTTTGGGATTATATTGTTAGTAATCCTAATTTTGAAAGTTATACTTCAGTTATATATTTCACAGTAGTGAATGTCTGCCCAATTTCTCAGCTAAGTATTTATTGTACAAGAGATGATACAGTTAAATCTGCTGTGAGGACCACAGAAATAGAGAAGACACCAAGGGTAATCTACAGAATCAGAATGTAAGAATGAAAGGGTGTTTTGACTCAACACTAGTTTCCTACATGTTCAGTCCAAATTCATTTTTGTTTAAATAGTCACATTTCTTATCCACGGTCCATTGGCTGAACCTAATGTATTATGCTAAACTTTTCAAACCAGATTAAAATCTGTCCTGTTAGGCTCATTTTGTGCCACCATGTTTGGACTGAATGTATACTCAGGTGAAGAAACATTATTTTTTACCACATCGCCTGGCATTTGGGATCTTACTTCCCCAACCCAGGGTTGAAACAAGCCCCCTGCAATGGAAGCAATGGACCATGGACCTCCAGGGAAGTCCCGAAGAAGCATTTTACTCAAAGTTCTTTTGTATTTGAGCATCTGAGAACTGTATGTGGAAACCTGTCAATAAACTATTTGATAGAAGCAGCCTGCTGTTGATGTTGATCGGTTGATACTTTGGAAAGTAAGCAGGAAACGTCTTACAGGATAAGACGTTCAAGTTGTTCGTGATACTATTCTACAGTGTTTGTCATGGGATACTTTAAAGGTAATGGGATAAATTTCAGATTTGTACATTTCTAATCAAAGAAAAAGGGGAGTCAGCAAGTTAAATATGTTAGAAGCTCACCTTACTATCTAGAAAAAGTTCTCTCTGTCATTTACTATCTTTTTTTTTTTTTTGTCATTTACTATCTTAACTTCGTATTTCTCAGTCCACTGCAGTCTGGCTTATGCGCGTCACTGCTCTTAACTTAGACCACCAACTATCTCCTGTTATCTATATTCAGTGAATTCTCTCTCAAGCATGGAACACCACGAACATTGCCTTCTTGGAACCTGGTTTCCAGGACGGTATTCCGGGTAGATGGACTGGAGGAGGATGTTGAATTTTAGCATCCTTTGCTGGTAAGATCATTGTCCTTTAAATACGGGCATGTCCAGGTTATCCAAGAGAGTAACTTCCTCTCTTTTTCTCTCCGTAACCCCCTAACTATAGTTAGAGAGTTCTTCTGATAGACCTCTTTGATGCCCCTTTAGCAGCAGCCTCCTCACCAGTCTGCCTTACTCTAGACTTGTCTGTCAATTTATTCTTCATCTTCTTTGTCTGAGTGAGCTAGAGCATGAAGATTTGTTCATATCCTGAAAAGTGAAAGTGGCCCAGTCCTGTCTGACTCTTTGCGACCCCATGGGCTATATTAAGTCCGTGAAATTCTTCAGGCCAGAACATTGGAGTGGGTAGCCGTTCCCTTCTGCAGGGATCTTCCACACACAGGGATCGAACCAAGGTCTCCCACATTGCAGGCAGATTCTTTAACTGAGCCATCAGGAAAGCCCAAGAATACTGGAGTCGGTAGCCTATCCATTTTCCAGTGGATCTTCCCAACCCAGAAATTGAACTGGGGTCTCCTGCATTGCGGGTGAATTCTTTACCAGCTGAGCTACCAGGGAAGCCCTTTGTTCATGAAGCCCAACTCTTCAGTTGGGCAGTTTTTCTCTTTACAGTAAAAATCCCAAGGTATTAACCTTAAGGATCCTCTAGGTTGCTGCTTTTATTTGTTGAACACGTAAATTTTATTCAGCTGATCTGAACTAATCCCTGTGAAGGGCAAGTTGAGATGGGGGCCTCAGAAGGTGATTTATTTGAACCTTTATATTTTTCCTTTCCTTGAAGGAAAAGGAAGAAGCTGAGGAGCTTAGTCATGGATTGAGGCTGGTCAGTATTGAAACCCACTGTTCAGTATTTGTTTAAATCCTGGCATTTAAATTTCTAATTATTTTTCCCTTGCATCTTCATACATACTACTTTTTGTTTGGGATTTGCTTTTCTACTAGTTTTAGACCATTGGGTTTTATTTCTGTTTATGACAAACTGGTTAAAGACATAATATCTCATTTTTAGTAATCTTTTTCCTATATGCTGCTCATGAACTTGGAACCAGGTTTTTTTCTGGGAAGCCCCTTGCAGAAGAACCTAATGGGGAAAGATTGGAAGTTTGATTGTTAAAGTAAAACCCTCGTATTACATTTATTGAGCTTTAGTACTCTTAATCCTTTGGGGTTTCCCTGTTGGCTCAGTGGGTAAAGAGTCTGCCTGCAATGTAGGAGAGACAGGTTTGATCCTTGGGTTGGGAGGATCCCTTGGAGAAGGAAATGGCAACCCACTCCAGTATTCTTACCTGAAAAATCCCATGGACAGAGGAGCCTGGCGGGCTGCAGTACAAAGGGTCTCGAAGAGACAGATACGACTGAGCACACCTCTTAACTGTATCAGTGTAGAACTGATACAGTTTGGGTAATTTTTCTTAGTCTGTAAATATTTAAGTTTTGTTTAAAAAATGTTTTCTCAGTTTAAAAATGTTCAGAAAAGTTATATTTCTCATAAGGTTGACTACTACTCTAAAACAACTGCTAAAAATGACGTCTATTTGCTTACTTACATAGAGCATTCAGCTGGAATCCAGGGGCTTTAATAGAGTCCCTATTCAGTAACAAAATAGTACAATCTCAGGGAAGCTGGTGATGGATCACTAACTGCACCTATAAAATGAGAAAATCAGTCATTTCTGATCTTGGGCCCTCCCTGGCAGGGGCCGTGTTCTCTAAGAGGCCGAGGAAAATGCATCTTCGCTCTCCCAATTCCTCCCCACCCCGTGTGTGCTGTGCGCTCAGTCTCTCTAGTCATGTCTGACTTTTTGCGACCCTATGGACTGTAGCCCACCAGACTCCTCTGTCCATGGGCTTCTCCAGACAAAAATACTGGAGTGGGTTGCCATGCCCTCCTCCAGGGGCTCTTCCCCACCCAGGGATTGAACCAGTGTCTCTTGAGTCTCCTGCATTGGCAGGTGGGTTCTTTACCACCAGCGCCACCTGGGAAGCCCAGTATGGTTCTGCTTTTATATTCAGTCTGTTTCCAAGTAAACACTACTAGGTGATCTGAGGATCCTTTGCTCAGTCCCCAACTGGTATATAACTTTTAAAAGAGGGTTAATGAATTTACACGTTTTTTAATAGACACATACATTTATATACTTTGGAATTTTACTTTTTTTTTTAAATATGTAAGAACCATCTCGTTAGTTCTTTAAAAAAAACCTCCATTCATTCATGGGGGTAGAATAAGTAGCCTTTTGATAGAAGAGGTAACATGAGCTCAGTTGGAAAGTAATTGGTAAATTAAGTCAGCTTGTAAGAATTAGGTTTTAAACCCCAGGTATTTGGACCCCTTGAACTGTGCTGTTAGGTACCAGTGATGGCTGATGGCATTTGGGAATCCTAAATGTGCAGAACTCAGAGGCACAATCAGACTAGCTCAGAACAGTCAGTGGTAATCAAATGAAATAGTAAGATCTGTTTAGTCGTGGTTCAAAGTAGATGCGACTCTCGAGCCTTCTTTGCTGTGCAGGCTTTTCCCTGACTGCGGTGAGCGGGGCTGTTCTACTCACAGTGCACAGGCTTCTCACCTTGTTGGGGAGGACGGGCTGTAGGTGCGCGGGCTTCCTTAGTTGTGGCCTAGGGGCTTAGTTACCCTGTAGCATGTGGGATCTTCCCGGATTCAGGGATTGGCAGGCGGATTCTTTACCACTGAGCCACCAGGGAAGCCTGTGACACTCTAGCATAGTCTTCCAAATTTAATTAATTTAATCATTGAAAATAACAAGTTTTAAGGAAAGGTTAGGGTTTCTTAAATTATTTCTAATCATTTTTTACTGATATGCAGAAATGCAATTTAATTTGCTAACCTCTTACTATTTCCACTTCTTTGCCTTGGAATTTCACTATTGACAGGTGTATTGTTTGCATACAGTAATTATGTTTCTTCCTTTTCAGTCTTGACTCATGAATATTTCTTGTATTATTGCTTTGACTAGAGACTCCAGTTCAGCACTGAATAGAAATGGTTGTTTTGGGTATCTTTGTCTTGTTCTGATGCTAAAGAGGCTGTTTTTAATGGTGCGTTATCCGTAATTGCTGTCAGTTTTTAGGTTTTGGAAGAGCCCTTTTTATCAATTTAAGGAAGTTCTCATCAGTTGTGTGTGTGTGTGTGTTTTATTGGAGTGTTACTGATTTACACAGGCTTCCCTGGTGACTCAAGGGTCACCTGCCAACGCATGAGATGTGGGTTCAGTACCTGGATGGGGAAGATACACTGGAGAAGGAGATGGCAACCCACTCCAGCATTCTTGCCTGGAAAATCCCACAGGGGAGCCTGGCAGGCTACAGTCGATGGGGTAGCAAGAAGAGTCAGACATGACTACAGACGAGAGCATAGTTGATTTACACTTGTGTTAGTTTCAAGTCTACAGCATAGTGGTTCAGTTATACGTATGTCTATTCTTTTTCCCATCGGGTTTTGATTGCTGTGGTTTTGTTTTAAAAATCGTGATTGGTATTGACTTTTATCCAGTGCTTTTATTCCAGTCATTGAACCTAATGTTTTCTTTCTTCTCTGTTACTATGGTGAATATGCAAACCTCTCTTTTCCTGGATTCCTGAGATGATCCCAACTTGATCATGAGATTACACCTTTAAGACACTGATAAATTTGGTTTGCTCTTTTTTAAGGATTCTTGCTTCTATGTTCATGATTTTCTTTTCTTGTACTGGCCATGTGTGGTTTTTAGAGTATTTCTCTTTTCTAGAAGTATTTGTGTGAGGTTGAATTGTCTTTTCCTTGAAAGTTCAGTTGGACATGCCTGCAAAAATAATTATATTTGGTCTTTATGGGAAAATTAAGCTATGGTTCTTTGATAGTAATAGGAATATTCAGGGTTTCTCTGTTTCCTTTTAAACTTTTTAAATGGAAGAATTCAATTTAATAGAAAAAAGAATTCCCATGTGCCTGTTACTTCAGGTTACTAATAATTTTGTCTCTTCCCCCCCTCTGTTTTTTCTGCTGGAGTTTTTAAAAGTAAATCCCAGGCTTCTTGTTTCACTAGAAATGCTTAAATATGTATCTCTTAGGATTTATTTTAATAACTATTGTGTTGTCGTACCCAACAAAATTAATGATTTTCTTAATATTATCCATTAATCAGTATTTGTGTTATCTTGATTCTCTTCTTAAAATGTATTTCCACAGTTGGGTTTGAATCAGGTATTCAAACGAGGTATTGTTGAATCTCTTGAGAACTTCTACCATTGACTTGTTGGAGATGCAGGGATATGTATAATTTCTTTTTGATTGAGGTTTATTGAGTGCTTAACAGGAATTCATTAATTTTGTCACTTTTCCGTTTTTTCTTGGTATAAAAATGATTAGTAATGCCACTTTTTCTTTTTATTGTCTTTTCTCCTTAACTTTCCCAGAAGTTTATCTTTTATTACTCTCTTTGAAGAACTAACTTCTGGTTTTGTTAGTAACCTCTCCATTTTTCTTTTTTGTTGCATTGCTTTTTTATTTGATCATCTTTTTCTTACTATTTTTTTCAAATATCTTAGATATTTGTTGATTTCTAGCTTTATTTCCTTTAAGTTTTGAAATGTATTCTTATCATTACCCAACCAGGGATTGAACCCAGACAGTAAAAACCTGGAGTCCTAACCACTGGGCTGCCAGCGAATTCCCCATGTGTATATTTTAAATTTCTAAATAGGTAGAGATTATTTTTTCTTAAACACTAAACATATGCTGACGGTGGAATGTTTCCTTGTGTACTCCAGGGGGACAGTAGAATGCAAAGCTGCTTAAAAGTTTGTATGATTCCAGTGTTGTGAATTATGTAAACAGAAGGAAATGAAAGAAATATATAATTAAGCAGTTGTCTTGAGTAGTGATGTCAGGTAAATTTTATTTGAAACCTTATTTATATTCCAAAACTAATCATGAGGTACTTTATTTTTATGATGGAGGGGCACATGATTTTTCAGAAGGAAAGAGAATAATCCTGTACTCTAAATCACGTCCTGAGATCCTGAGGTACAATTCAGTTCAACTAAAATATCACCCTTTGAGGAGTTGGTATGTAAGTAACTCATGTCATTCCCAGAGCTACAGTCTGGGTGCATAGGTGGGGTGAGGGGTGGTAGGGGGGGAAAGACTGCAGGAGAGGAGGAAGAGAAAGAGACACACCTGTGATTTCAGTGCCATGACAGAATGCAAAAGAACAGGAAGTTCACATAGAAGAAGAATTGTACTTAAGAACTGAGGGTAATTAGACCAAGAAGATCATTATTAAAGTGGTATCTTGTCTTTGGATGAATTATCTCTAATAGGATTATCAGTTGTAGATTCAACTATATTTACTATACCCAGTAGGGCCTTTGTTGTTTAAAATTAATTACTTTTGGCTGCGCTGGTTTTTGCTTCCTGCGCACAGTCTTTCTCTAGCTGTGGTGCTGGAGCTCCTCATTGCAGTGGCCTCTCTTGTTGAGCAGAGGCTCTAGGACACATGGGATCGCTAGTTGTGGCACTTGGGCTCCTAGTTGCAGCTGGAACTTGTGTCCCCTGCACTGACAGGCAGATTCTTACCCGCTGGACCACCAAGGAAGTTCAGCAGTGTCCTTTTAATGTTAAAACTACTTGGAGAATTAAAACTCAAAACACCTCAGTCCTTCTATTTACATAACACTGGATGGAGGAGCCTGGTGGGCTGCAGTCCATGGGGTCGCTAAGAGACACGACTGAGCGACTTCACTTTCATACATTGGAGAAGGAAATGGCAATCCACTCCAGTGTTCTTGCCTGGAGAATCCCAGGGACGGTGGAGCCTGGTGGGCTGCCATCTGTGGGGTAGCACAGAGTTGGACAGGACTGAAGTGACTTAGCAGTAGCAGCAGTCATATATACTTTTAAGCAGCTTTCATTCTACTGGAGTACACAAGGAAACATTTCACCATCAGCGTATAATGAATGAATATTGTCAACAACCAGGGACAGTTTTACACTTCCAAGGCACATTTGGTGATATCTGGAGACATTTTTTATTGTCACAAATTGGTTAGAGGTACTACTAGCATTAAAAGGAGAGACCAGGGATTTGCTGAGTATAGTGCACAGGACAATTTTTCCTTCCTCCCAAGCAGAATTATCTAGCCTAGAATGTTCAGTAGTGCCAAGACAAGGAACCCTAGGTTAATCTATAATTTTCGCATCTTCTTTTTGGCACGGGGGTAGGGCAGAGATAGAGTGGTGATGATTTGTAGGTTAGTGAAGGAACTAGACGCATGGTTTCATATCTTACTCAGCGAGATTTTGGTTAAGGAAAACTAATCTGTGGTTTGAAGTCAGGTGAACACAGCTTCATTCAGCTTTGTGGCAGGTGCTGTGTGATAGCAGTTAGAGGTAAGCAGCTCCTGTCTTCCTGGAGCTTACCCTGAGTGGTCTACAAAGAGCAGGTCTTTTTCTTTTTATCAGTTGTTTTTTTTATAATTACTATATTTTTAATCTTTTGTTTCATTCTGAATTAAGTTTGTGTATAGATTCTGGATTTAGTCTGTGTATAGATTAGTTATTTTAACCCCTTGTAAGAAATTCTGGAATAGTAAACAATTTTAATTATATATCTTTTTCATGACTGTCAATACAAACTTTCAGCAACTTATAATGTGTATCACACTAATATGTATTCTTTGGTTTTATTTTAGGTACAGTTTATAAATGTTTAAACTTGTTGGCATGATAGTACTCTTTTATATATATTTTATATGTACACACACACACAAACATGTAAAATAAAACTTTAGTGTAACATGAAAAACTAATACAAACAGATAGTATTCCATGGGGTAAGGTTTAGAGATGATATTTAATGCTTATCAAGAACAAGTATAGAGAAATTTGTAATTTTGACTGTCATACTTAAACCTTTATCTTTCCTCTTTGTTTTTAGATTTTGGCTCTCTGTTTGACTTGGAGCATGACTTACCAGATGAATTAATCAACTCTACAGAATTGGGACTAACCAATGGTGGTGATATTAGTCAGCTTCAGACAAGTCTTGGCATAGTACAAGATGCAGCCTCTAAACATAAACAACTGTCAGAATTGCTACGGTCTGGTAGCTCCCCTAACCTCAATATGGGGGTTGGTGGCCCAGGCCAAGGCATGGCCAGCCAAGCCCAACAAAACAGTCCTGGATTAGGTTTGATAAATAGCATGGTCAAAAGCCCAATGGCCCAGGCAGGCTTGACTTCTCCCAACATGGGGATGGGCACTAGTGGACCAAATCAGGGTCCCACGCCGTCTGCAACAGGTATGATGAGCAGTCCCGTCAATCAGCCTGCCATGGGAATGAACACGGGGATGAACGCTGGCATGAATCCTGGCATGCTGACTGCCGGCAGTGGACAAGGGATGATGCCTAATCAAGTCATGAACGGTTCAATTGGAGCAGGCCGGGGGCGACCGAATATGCAGTACCCGAACCCAGGCATGGGAAGTGCTGGCAACTTAATGACTGAGCCACTGCAGCAAGGCTCTCCCCAGATGGGAGGACAGACGGGACTGAGAGGCCCCCAGCCTCTCAAGGTGAGTGCAGCTTCGGTTTGTGTGCCCTGTCAGTGTGTTTCTGAGTGTTCCAGGGGTGGAGGAGGTGGGCCTGAGGTCAGTTATTCATTCATTCTTCACTGTTCATGTTTACTCTTATATTATGTAGCATCTCCCACATATTATATGCCAGGGATCTATTGTCACAAATTTTATAATGCTCTTACATTAAATGTAAGTGATAAATTTGTTTTAACAACTTTGAGTACCTTCACAGTTTGTTTCAAATGATTGCCAGCTAATTCCTGTTCCCTGTGACACAAGTATTAGAATATTTTCATCTCCTTTTAGCCTTTGTAGCCTCCCTTAAAACACAGTTTTGAGAGAGCTGGCATTATACTATCTTCAGATAGACTTCATTTGTTCCCGTTGCTTGGAATGTCCCTGGTTTTTAAGAGATGTGTTATTTTTTTTCCTTATTGGTTGATGGATATTAAGATGCGTTTTTGTTTAGTCACTTAAGTTGTGTCCAACTCTTGGAACCCATGGACTCCAACCTGCCAGGCTCCTCTGTGCATGGGATTTTCTAGGCAAGAAGATGGGAGTGGGTTGCCATTTCCTTCTCCAGGGGATCTTTCCAACCCAAGGATCTAACCCACGTCTCTTGGCGTTGCAGGCAGGTTCTTTACCACTGAGCCACCTGGGAAACCCTAAGATGCACTAGTGTGCCATTAAGCCCCAACCAACGTTCCAGGTGTTCTAAATAACCTGATCTTGGCTGTTATTTGAAAGACTTCTCTCTTTTAAAAAGCCTACTTTCTTAGCCTTATCAAGTAAAGAATGTTAAATACATTTTAAAATACATTTAAATATGTACTCTGTGTAATTAAAATTTTATCAGTGTATATTTGATGTTTATTCCTCCATATTTTTCCTGCACATTTTATTCCTTTTTCTTGAAATGGCATCACACTATAGTTGCCAGTCTCTGACATGTAATTATTCCTAAGTTCTTGTTGAATGAAAGAGATGGCTTCACTTGTAAGGTGATATTAGAGGTGGGAGAGATTTTCACATGGAGTTAGGAGCAAGCATGCTCTGTAAGAGGAGTAATTTGAGCAACATTAGGACTTGTGTATTCCTGAGAATCATATGGTGAGGGTTCTAGAGTGAAAGTAAAACGTGGATGAATTGGGAGCGGGAACCCTGAGGGCACGCAGATAAATGAAAGCCCTTAAATATATGTGTGTGGGGTGTGTGTGTGTGTATATATATATTTTATAGCTACAGGGTAAAAAATATAGACAACTTAGGAAAGGGTTCTGTTTGGTGTCAGCTGCCTACTTGGGTTCTCCCTTTCGGGCACTGTCATGTTGTGTGTTGATGTGGTTCACTTAAAATATGTGGAATGAGGAAGAAGAAGGTAGAGTGTTTAAGTACCTCTTCTGGATTCTGGGGATATGCCTGTTAGGAGTCCCTGCCCCCTGATGTTTATATGGGGCAGGGATGGCACACCTTACACCTTCACTGACCGAGCAAATATTTACTGAGTTGTGGCTTTGATGCTGAAGCTAGAGCAGTGGATAAACTCACTTCAGGGAACTTACTTTCTAGGCTACACATAAGATGTAAATTAATAGTATTCCAGGTAGTGCTGTGAAGAAAAATAAGAAAAGGCTCATTAGGAGAATGCCTAGGTTGAGAGTGGATCACTGTTCTATTTATAATCTGAATCACACATTTCTACATCAGCATTGTTTCAGGTTGGATATATAGCAGTAAATTAATCAAACAAAAAAATCCTTGGCTCTATGGAGCCTATATTTGCATGGGGAGGGGCAATTCAAATATAAAGACTTTATTACTAAAATATTTGTTTTAAGTGAATACCACCTATATAGAGTACTGAACCCATAAAGTTTAAAAGTAAGAGTATTAAGTATGAGGCAGAGAGGAAGAATCCATGCTGAGAGAGAAAAAGACAAGTCTTTATGCCAAATCCTGATGGATTTTAAAGGAGACTCTTACTCCATATCTGCAGTCTTGATGGGTGTGGTTTCAGGTGTGCCATATCAATTTGAAAAATAGTCCCTATGGGGAGGTGAGGCCCCTGAATTAAGTCAGCAGTGTAAGAGTCATAGGAATGAGTATGGAAAATGTTTAGATGTCTTTTCGCTTCTGAAAGATCCCTAGTCTTCCTTGTTTATCGTTGTACATACCACCCTGCCACCGCCTCTCCCACCCACCACCAGTTGACACAGTGCCTGGGGAATGACTGGATATAGATGTATTTATCAAATCCATTAGGTAGACCAGGTCAGAATGTAGTTTAATTTTGTTTTTATTATTTGGGGATTCATGGAGTGTGTGCATTACTGTTGATGCATGCAAGTCTTATTAAGGGATTTTGTCTCTTAAATATTCCTGAACTGTTCACGTTGTTGTGTTCTGGGCACTGGTTTTTGTTTGTCATGTGTGTTACCATCGTGTGTTTTATGTGTTCCTGTGTTCCCTAAGTTTCTGTTTTTAATGCATCAGACGCTAAGAAACAACCTGTAGAGTCAGATTTATTTTTAAAGAAAGATAAAATACTCCCCTGTGGTTCCTCTGGTTTTAGTTGCCTAGAACTGACTGTGGCTTCCTGGTCCTCTGCCTTTTCAGTTGAGGTGGAGATCTGTATCGCTGTGGTCCAGGTAGGTGGTAGGTAGTTGGACATCTGGATCACATTAGCTGAAGGGAAGGGAACAAGATGAGATAACTCACTACAGTGTAGCAGAAATTAAGTACAGTATATTCCCTTCCTGTTATACTTAGTGAGAGAGTAGAGGGGGTTGAGTAGATAGAAACGGTAGGGGTTAGGGGGTTGGTGGTGTTTATTTTCTAACACAGGCAGCAAAACTCTGAGGGAGATGGCACACAGAAAGCCTGAGGGTCTTTGTTGGTCACGGTGACCAGAAGTGTTAGGAATGAATTACTGCCATCTAACCAGCAGTTAGTGCAGTCTGTATATTTGAGACCAGGTTCTGCTAGAGTGAACTTGGAATTTCCAGGTTATGCATTGTGATTGAGGGAACAAGCAGTGTCAGGAATTGTTGAAACTTGGTGTGAGCAGTCAAGGTGATGTCTGTGTGAACAAATGTGTGAAGGACCAAATTGTACGAGGATGTACTTGATAAAGACATTATGCGTCTAAACAAGAGACGTGAAGGCATCTTACTAATTCCAGGGTTTTATTTATATAAATTGTGGACTCTTAAATGGCTTTTGTTTTACATCTACCGTGGATTTCCATGCTAATAAGAAACACAAGTGAAATCCAACTCCCCCAAGTGTAGGCGAGCACACTGTTGGAACTATGTTAGTGTAAATATCAGTACTTTAAAAGCAACATGTAGCAGCAGTGCTCCCAGCCCCATTTGGAACTACCAGAAGAAACTGAAACTTTTCACGTAAGCCTGTTTTTGTATTTGATTATCCCTACATTTTCACTGGTCAGATTCACATAGGAAATTCCAGTTATCGGAGACCAAATACGTTTTTACTCTGGCTGCATCCCACTGAGGCTGCCTGTTTTTTTATGCTTTCACCGGAACGATGCCACTTCCTCAGTCTCATTCCCTATCATCATCCCTGCCTCTTTGTGAATTTAGTATTTTATTTCCTTTACAGGGTAGCATTCAGGAGCCAAAAAATAGGGAAGGAAGGTGTGCCACTCACTGCCTAGTTATAGGGAAAGGGAAAAGCTGAAGCAGATGTTGGAGATTCAAGAAACATGATGCTCTCAGGTTTGCAAGTAAATGGGTAAGGGAGATAAGTAGTACTTCTGCCATGGAGAAGTAGTCAAGTTCTCATGAAGATGATGAAAGGTCTGGTATACCATCATTTTTTTCCCCCTTATGAGTAGAAAAAAGTGAGGACAGATGGCAAGAAAACCTGTTAGATATAGTCTACAAAAGCTGTGTTCAGGGACTTGAATTAAGACAGTGACAGTGGGCACGGATGCATGGGACTGGGTGGCTAGAGGTAGAATTTGAAGGACCCTTTGATAGATTGGATCTGTCCAAGAAAGGTGAGAAATCTGGCATGACTCCTTTAGCATCCTTAGTTTGTATCCTGAGTGCTTGCAAGTAGGCAGTGATTGACTTACACGGGGGTCTTATGTGGAAGAATAGAGTTGTGAGTAGCATCATTGTTATCAATAAAACAGTTGGCTTTTGAATAATTAATCTGTGTTCTTTAAGCTACAGTATGATGGCTCCACACAGACTTAGATAAAGACAGGGAAATACCTTTTTTAAAGCCATGCTCTGCAGCATATGGGATCTTAGTTCTCCGACCAGGGATCCAACCTGTGTGCCCTGCAGTGGAGGTGCAGATTCCTAACCACTGGACTGCCAGGGAAGTCCCCAAACTTCCTTTTTAAAGTACATAGGGATTACAGATACACTCAGATTAATTTAAGAGCCAAGGAGGCAATTTAATAAAGCAGCTAGGTCTAAGATATCAAGAAATGCAGGCTTTAAAGTTTACACGTTGTATCTAGATAATTCAGATTCAAAAAAATTTTAAATCACTGTTCTACTGTGTCCCTAAATTTAAAAAAAAGACATATCCCCCAAACTACCAGTTTTCTACCTTGTTTTTGATATTTGTTTGTTTGTTTTTTTAACCCAACCACTCCACACAGCATTTGGGATCCTAGTTCCCTGACTTCAAACCCATGCCCCCTACACGGGAAGCACAGAGTCTTAACCACTGGACAATAAGGGAAGTCCCCTCCCCCATTCCTTTTTTTTTTTTTTAAATGCTGGAATAAGCATTCAAATGCTTTGGTATATCAAGTTCTCTAATATATTTAAGGATTAGATGGTTTATTGAGTTGAATTGAATTTGTTAAGTTATAGTTTGCACATTAAATGAAAGTTATTTAGTTACTGAAAGTGGAGATGAATGGCAAAACCTGCTTAGTAGGGTAGCTAAATGAAGACACATTTTTAGTAACATCTCATATTTACAGGAAATACCTCTAAATTCACTGTACCTCAGGCCCCTAGTCTTTTTATATACGGAGAATTTCTTTTAAAATTGTCTTTGTAAATTAGGAAGTGGAAAAGGAAAGGAAATAGTTATGTCCTGTTAGTGTGGGGAATAAGATGTAATTTCTTTTCTGTTTCTTGTTCTTAGATGGGAATGATGAACAACCCTAATCCTTACGGTTCACCATACACTCAGAATTCTGGACAGCAGATGGGAGCCAGTGGCCTTGGTCTCCAGATTCCGACAAAGTCTGTACTACCAAATAGCTTATCTCCATTTGCAATGGACAAAAAGGCAGTTCCTGGTGGAGGAATGCCCAATATGGTGGGTAGTAATCTGTCTGCAGATTTGTTTTCCATCTGACACTTGAGCAAAAGAAATGTGTTTGGGACTTCCCTGGTGGTCCTGTGGTTAAGACTCTGTGCCTCCAATGCAGGGGGCGTGGGTTCCATCCCTGGTTGGGGAACTAAGATCCCAAATGCCATGCATGCTTGGTGCAGCCAAAAGATTTTTTTTTTTTAAGAATTCTGTTAAACTTTTATGTTTTCTGTTCTGCTATAAAGCACAACACTAGGATTTAATGGGATGGTCCCTGTGATCAAGGAAGCTTATGCCTGCCTTCCATTTCACATGGTGTTTTTTTACTTGGGTATTGATCAGTAAAGGTGTTAGCTCAAACAGAAGCAAGTGGGGCTGCCACAATGAAAGTTTTGGGGTCCTGCTATATTCAACTCCTTGTATATGCAGTTCTTTCTATAGAATAGGAAAGTGGAACCTTTTTCCTCTTCAGTCAGTCATCTGGATATCTATTGATTTATATCTGGTACGGTTAGACAGAAGTAACTTCCCTCCCTCTCAAAGTTACACATTATTTTTAACAGTGACTGTTATGGAAAAATCTCCAACTCTTCTAACATTGCTGTTTTTCTAAAGTAAAACTATCTCTAGTTGTAAATGTGTCAGATAGTCCATGTTTGTATTCAAAAATTGTACTGTAGGAATTTTATTTCCTTTTCAGGTATTTTAGGTTTTTTGCTTTATGTCCCATAGTCACTGAATGCCTGTATTTCAGATACTCTGCTAAGTACTGGAGACAAAAGATTAACACGTTTCTCTGTCTCCAGAAATGTCTACTTTTCTATAGGACAAAACGAATTTTGTCCAGAGTTTACAAAAACTAGTTTTTCACCCACCTGAAAGGCCCCTGCCAGGTCTTCTGAGAAGCTCTTCACTATTTCAAAACCTAACTTGAACTTGCCTTTCACAACAGATTCCTTTATTTTCCCCCTCGCACTGGACTTTACCATGTCCTTCTCTTTCTTTTACTCTCTGTATGTTACACATACTTTGATTATATTACTTGTTAATATAGTAATAGTAATTTATTTTCTTGTTAAATTAAGCTTCTTGATGGCAGAAGCCATCATTTATTTATCTTAGAATCTCCTGTGTTAAAAAATTGGGTCTGGCACCTAGTAGACGACATGTCGTTAAAGGTTTTCATTGAAAATCTGCAGGTCCGTATTTATTCAGGAGGTAGCACCCAGTGACACCTAACATTGAATGTGTCTTTACTGTTGTACCCCTTAGGGCCAGCAGCAGGCCCCACCGGTCCAGCAGCCAGGCCTGGTGGCTCCGGTGGCCCAGGGGATGGGTTCTGGGGCACATACGGCTGATCCGGAGAAGCGCAAGCTCATCCAGCAGCAGCTTGTCCTCCTCCTGCACGCTCACAAGTGCCAGCGCCGGGAGCAGGCCAACGGGGAGGTGAGGCAGTGCAACCTTCCCCACTGTCGAACCATGAAGAACGTCCTAAACCACATGACACACTGCCAGTCGGGCAAGTCCTGCCAAGGTGAGTGGGCTCAGAGGTTTTTTATGCTCTGCAATCAATATTTATTTATAGTTAGAGCTGATCACATTTTCTCTCTCCTGAGACTCCTTACTGATAATGCCTTACTCTATGTTATGATAAAATTCAGTATCATTTTGTGAGTATCTAGAGATGTGGTAGTAGAGGAAGTTTTAGAGACTTCTCTTTTACAAGGGACTTTTATTTGCCCCAGCATAGCTTTAAATATTGAGAGTTTGCTGTCATGTAGGCAAATACTAAAAAGAATGTTACCCAACTTAATATAATTATAGAGCCATTAGGAATCTGTTTGTATTTTTATTGAAGCATTGTAGCTTTACGATGTTGTATTTGTTTCTGCTGTACAGCAAAGTGAACGTTACACATATTCATATATCCATTCTCTTTTAGATTCTTTTCACAGGTAAGTCATTAGAAAGTATTAAGTAAAGTTTCCTATTCTATACAGTAGATTCTTACTAGTTATCTCTTTCATAGAGTATAGTAGTATATATGTGTCCTTCCCAATCTCCCAATTTTTCCACCTCCCCTGCCCAGTAACTAGAAGGTTTTTTTTTTACATCTCTGACTCTTTTTCTGTTTTGTAAATAAGTTCATTTGTACCCTTTTTTGGGGGGAAGGTTGCACTGGGTCTTTATTGCTGCATGCAGGCCGCAGGGGCTACTCCCTGCGGTGGCTTCTCTTGTTGCGGAGCGCAGGCTGTAGGAACTCAGGCTTCAGTGGTTGCGGCTCTCGGGGCCTAGAGCTCGAGGGTTCAGAAGTTGTGGCACACAGGCTTAGTTGCTCTGTGGCGTGTGGAATCTTCCTGGACCAGAGTACCCTTGCATTGGCAGGCAGATTCCTATCCACTGAGCCACCAGGGAAGCCCTGTACCACCACCACCCCCCCCCCTTTTTTTTTTAAGAGAAATCTGTGTTTTAAAGATTTTTCTCACACAGTGTTGTGGTCAAAAATAGAGGCTCTGGAAATCAGACTGCTTGAGTTTGAATCCCACTTTGGGTGCTCTGTGACTTTGTTCAAATCACTTAACCAGTTTTTGCCTATTTTCTCAACTGTAAAATTTGAGGATTAATAACTACCCTTTAGGAGGTGTTAGGAACATGCATTAATAACATTTGTAGCACTCATTAGATGGTCCATAAGTTAGCTAATAATAATGTAAAAAATCATTTTTCTTATCAGTGGCACACTGTGCATCTTCTCGACAAATCATTTCCCACTGGAAGAATTGTACAAGGCATGATTGTCCTGTGTGTCTCCCCCTGAAAAATGCTGGAGATAAGAGAAATCAACAGTGTAAGTGATGAAATCTTTTGAAACTTTTATATCAAAGTATTCTTAGACTCTTCACCAGTGCAGTTTGGTGAATTTAACATACTTCTTGATTGTATGAAGTTCCTGTGACTGCCAGTGCTGTCATACTAGATTATTTCCACTTATCACAAACTTCACAATAATAAGGTTAGAACTGAAGTATTTATTACTTAAAATAAGATCCAGAAAGATCATTGCTTTGACATTGGGCAGATTATTACTCTTCTCTACCTGTGATCTAAATATTTAGATAATTTGAAATTAATGTTAAAGAAAAGTTTGAGGTTATTTTTAGAAGCCTGGGGTTGATGAGCTTTTCTTAGAGAAAAAAAAAGTATCAAAAGTAGAAAGTGCAGCCACCAAGTCTCATTTAGGATTTAAAAATTTAAATCCTAAATTTAGGTTTTAGGATTGAAAGGTGGCATTTAGGATTGAAAAATAAATTTGGAACTGCATATAGCATATTTTTAAAAGGAATGAAAATCCATAAATGAGTGAGTAAATCATAGATATCCTAGTAGAGAATTAGGACTAGGAAATAGTTCACTAGGAGGAGGAAATACCCAAAAGTTCCCTATTAAATTAAGTAATGAAATAAAATACCATTTCTCTCCTGTCACGCTGTCATGCATTCTTCATGGGAACATTGATACAGCTTGTGGGGAAGGCTTTTGGGTATTTTGGATCAAAAGTTTTTCATGCCAGTGATGCCCTTTGACCAATCAGTTCTATGCTTAGAAATTTAAGGAAATAATGGGAAACAAGATGCATGTATTTCATAATTATACAACAGTATTTTTGTGTTTAAAACTCAGACATGATAGTATTTCCTGTCTCAGCATCTTTAATGTTGTAATACTCTTTCTTCTGTTTTCCCTAGCAATTTTGACTGGAGCACCAGTTGGACTTGGCAATACTAGCTCTCTAGGGGTGGGTCAACAGTCCACTCCCAGCCTAAGCACTGTCAGTCAGATTGATCCCAGCTCTATAGAAAGAGCCTATGCAGCCCTTGGACTGCCCTATCAAGTAAATCAGATGCCGACCCAGCCCCAGGTGCAAGCGAAGAATCAGCAGAACCAGCAATCTGGGCAGTCTCCCCAAGGGATGCGGCCCATGAGCAACATGAGTAAGTCTGTGTCCTCATCATGACAGAGTTGACACCAGCTGTGTGTGTGATTGCCATGTAACATGCAAGGGTAGCTCCTTGGTTTATTTTAGTCTGCGTATATGTGTATGTCTCTTTTATTCCCTCTCTGTTTGTTCCCGCATCTCCCCATCTTTTTTGTTGTTGATACATGATTAATTTTTTGAAATAACTTTTAAAAGATTATAGTGTAAAAATCCCCTTGTAATCCATGTACCAGAGGCAACAGCTATTGATGTATATCCTTCTTAATCTTGTTGTGCATATATTAGTTTCTGTTTCTAGCAATGGGATCCCAGGAGTTTTAAGACTGTTTCTTCATACAGTGTGAACATCTTTCTGTTTCTGTACCTAATGTATCCTTTTTGATGCTTCTGTAGTATTTTGTTGTATAGAACAGTCTTGTTATAGGTGGACATTTAAGTTTCCAAATTTTTTGATATTTTAAAGTATAGAAAGAAATGGTTGTGTTTGGGCTGGAAGTATTCTTTTGGATTGAGGTGTTTGATAATTGTTTATACAGATTTCAATGTATCTGGTAGCTGGAGTGATTTGCCTTTCAAATAGTTTATCAGATACACTTGTTTGCCTAACCTCTTTCTATGATAGAACAGAGGGAGGGGAAGAGTGAGCAGTGTTCTTATACCCTAATTTGAGGGTGGTTTCTATTCTATAATTATATGGGGAAAGAGATTGACCCTAAGACTATGTCTCTACTGTCAAGCAGTTAGACATCTAAGCAGTTTTGGTAAGCCCATGACTTAGTGCTTTGCTTCTTACTCTGAACTCGTTCTTGGTGATGAAGCTCTCTGTAACTAGACAGCAGTCTGCTGTGAAGTGATCTACCATGCTTTTTTGTGGGAAACTCATTTTTGCTGTTCTATTGATAGGTGTAGTAGGCTTTAGTTTTTGCACATTGTTGTTTGATTCTAAATGAGAAAGCCAAGTTGGGCACGCTACTCATAAAAATGTAAATCTTGATTTTTATTATTTTTAACTTAAGAAAGTATACACTCTCTTATAACAAGGAATGCTAACCTGTTAAAGAGTTATGGAGAGAGGAGTTTAATTTATTTGCAAGTTAGCTGCTTGGATTTTTTACCTTTCTGAGTCTTCTTTTTTTTTTTTTTTTTTTTTTTTTTAAATTTGATCTCTTCTGTTTTTGGGGGGGGGGCAGGGTCTTCATTGCTGTACATAGATTTCCTTTAGTTGCAGCAAGCAGGGGCTACTCTTCGTTGTGGTGGGCAGCCTTCTTGCAGCGACTTCTCTTGTCACGAAGCACAGGCTCTAGGCTTGCGAGCTCAGTAGTTGTGGCGCAGGGGCTCAGTAACTGGTTGTCCCTACTTTTGAGACATCTCTAGTGTGGATGAGCAGGTAAATGAACAGAGACAAAACAGCAGGATCTCTACTGCATATTTCAGGTAATAGAAATTCTGTAGCAGAGAAGGGAAAGAGGGAGCCACTCCCGGAACTCTGCATTAGAGCTTTTCTCTGTAAGGCCCCCATGACCCTGTTTAACCACATGCTTAATCTTCTGATTACTATTGGATTCACTTAATGTATAAAGATTTTGTTGGGGCTTAGAAAAAAATATATGTTCTCCTAAGGCTTAAGATTCTCCCTAGGGCTTAAAATATTACATGTTTTCTCCTTATTAGGTGCTTTGAATTTTTCTTTTGTTCATTTTTTTTTTCTTTCTGACTTACTCTCCGTCAGTGCCAGTAGTGTTTTTATTCCTACATTTTTGTGTCTCAAGTGAATGCTCTCTTAGGGTCTTAAATACAAATCTGTGTAAAGGTATCTTTCTCAAGTTAGATTGAGCCATTACTTGCAATCAATGCCAAAGATTAAATGAACCTGGATACTTTGGAGGGAATGTCTTTTTCGTGTGCCATCAGAAGGCAGTAAAATAAGCAAATCAGTAATAGTATAATCACTCTTTTCTTTACCTTCATACTGTTACCACCAGTGAAACAAATCTGTGTTAAGGATGTGTAATTTTCTTAAAAATGAATTTTTCATAGTGACAGATAAGCCACTACCAGCAACTGCATTTCAGAGCCTGCCTTGATGCTGTTAGGAGAGTTCTGCCTAACCATTTGGGAAGCGTGATGAAAGAAGGCAATAGGATTTTTATTAGACACTGTTGAGAAATCCAGTCAATTATTTGCATTTTAGGGAGGAGTTTTGTTTTCTTATGTTTAACTAAATATATTGAAGGATATATTAATAAAACTGTTAATCAAAAAATTTTAACCACATGAAAATCTGGTTTAGTATGGTTTTCTTTGTTTTAAAGAAATAATATTCATTAAATCATTAATTTAAAAAGTAATAGGAATACATAGAGCTATTCAAGCCAGTTTGAAGGAGTAGTCAATTTAAAATGTGTAATGCAAATACTGTCTTTAATTCCCCTCTCTGGGGATCATCATCCTTAGCTTTCTTATGTTCTTACATAGATGGTGCTTATGAAAACACGTGCATGTGTTAAGTTCAGTTCCCTAAACAATTTTAGTTCTAGTTTTTTGCTTCTTTTGACACCATTACTCTTATGTTTATCCATATGTATGTGAGTATAACTGTAAGATGGAATAGCAAGTGGAAATCTAAGTTGGTGAAAATGTGTGTACATTTTTTTTTTTTTTCATTTGTTTAACGGTTACCAGATAGCTTTCCCAAGAGTGGATCAGTTTACACACCTATGAATTTTCAGAGAAATGCTTCTTTTCCCAAACCTTTCTCAACATTTTGTATTCTCAAACTTTAAGGGAATTCATAGGAATTCCCTGATGGTCTAATGATTAGGACTCCATGCTTCCACTGCAGGGGGCACAGGTTTAACCCCTGGTTCAGGGAACTAAGGTCCCCACAAGCCCAGTGGCCCCCCAAAAAAAAGTTTTTGGAATTTCATACATGAAAAAAAAATTACATGTTTTTCATGTATATTTTTTAAGCCATTGTATTTCTTTTTTTATGTAAGTTCTTTTCCTCTTGTTCATGTTTTCTTACTGTGCTATAAAGGAACTTTGTGTAGTAGCCTTTATATATGTGTTGCTGATTATATTGCAAATAATTATCATGTATAATATTAGCATTTTCCCCCCCAGATTTGTCATCTGTCTCTTGATTTGGTTTATGGTGATTATTTTACTTATTACTAATTGCTGTTACATTTCTAAATATCCTTAAAACTTCTGTTTTGGGTCTTTTGAATGGACAAAAAATTTTTGTAATGTTTTATTCTAGTACTTTCATAGTTTTTCCTCTTCCTTTCTTTTTATCCTTAATTTTTGTTGTTTTTGTTATCATTTTTTGGTATTTAAAATACCGTCTCTTGCTTTTTGTTTTGATATAGGTGCTAGTCCTATGGGAGTAAATGGAGGTGTAGGGGTTCAACCGTCAAATCTTCTTTCTGACTCAATGTTGCATTCAGCCATAAATTCTCAAAAGTAAGTTTTAATCTTGTCTTGTGCCCTTTGTCAGATTTCAGACACTTGTTAGAGCTCCTTATTTGAGCTTTTTAAGTTTACTTGATTTGACAATATCCTTGATGAATGATGACAAATTATGTGTTTTCTTTAGGCTCTGTATAACCTCTTTAGAAATTATATCAATTATTTGGGGTAACTGACACCTGTACAAATACAGTAGGAAGTTAACAAATGCAGCTGCTTAAAAAGCGAGTTTGCTTTATCCCAATGCTAGCAATTAGTCCATCGCCCAGTGGATTCTTGGGTAAGCTGTGTCAAAATGACAGCTTAGTCTTGTAACACAAGACTTAGTCTTTTAAACACAAGATATCAGCCACCCTTCCACACAGTGAAATGTTGTGTGTTTTAATTGTTTCCCCTCACAAGTACAAATACATATATACCATTTCCCCCAGATTTATGTGTACATAGACGTGTCCTAGTGTATTGGCCCTATTGCAGTCATCACTGTTAGCTCTTAAATGAGAGCCTCTTTCTCCTACTACCCTTCTTTGCTAAAACTGTTTCACTCCTTTTTAAAGCCCAATGATGAGTGACAATGGCAGTGTGGCCTCTCTGGGTCCTATGCCAACAGCAGCTCAACCATCCAGTACTGGAATTCGGAAGCAATGGCATGAAGATATTACTCAGGATCTTCGAAATCATCTTGTCCACAAACTGTAAGATTGTTGGCATGTCTTATTCATAAGGAGTTACAAGGTCAATCTGCCAGGCACTTAAACACGAGAAATTACTGATTTTTCTCTAGCCTGGTTGCTACTGATACTTCTGTGGCTTTCCTGCTTCTATTCTCTGCTTCTCAACTTTTTCTCCATTATTTCTTAGGTGTCTTTTAGCTTTTAACCATGTGTGAGGATTCTGTCTAGTGACATTAATCAATATATATTAAAGATTATTCATTATAATAATCATTTCCTTTACAAAGCTCATATTTTAAAAGAAAAACTAGGTTTTAACTTAGATCATTAGAATAGTAGTGGCAACACAGCCTTCTGTTATCCTTGGTAAAATTTTTATTATCTTGACAAATTGAATCTGTTTGGGTGGCCTCTCTGGTCTTCTGGTCTTCTAAATGTGTACATAGCAATTACTTGTGAAATACCTGTGCACTGTTTTTTGTGAAGTTAATGTATGCCAGGCACACTGCCTCACACTGTCTTGTTGGATGAAAGAGGCGTAAGGCATATAGAATGGTAAAATGTAATATACCCAATACCCTAAAAATAGAGCTTTGCCCTCACTGGTTACAGAGCTTATACTTCAACAAAATGCAGCACTTTTTTTTTTCTTGGAAGAATCAGGGTTTTGTTTGTTTTTTTTTTTTTCCCTCTACTTAATAGAGGGATCTCCAGTTCATCCAATTTTTTTTATTACCTTGAAACAGGGTAGTCTGTCTTGTCTTCTTAGTTTATTTTTATGGTACATTAGCTTATCAGTTATACTTGAGCTTCATTTAGGAATTCTCAAATGATAGCACCAGAAATGGAATTTGACACAAAGAAAAAACTGAGATTATTTTTAATACAATGAATTAATAAGGAATAACCAAAACAAACTTATCTTGTGATCAAATTGTTTAGAAACTTAATAGAAACAATAGGTTATTTGGGATTGATCATCTGACTTGATGTTAACATTATATGCTTGAGAACTTTTTACTAACTCGGATTTCCGTTTATTTCTTCTCCACCTGGTGCCTTCAGGAAAGTTAGTGCCAAGCATTTTGGGGAATTGCTAGAGAGTAAAAGACATTGAATTTAGCAGAATTTTCTTTGCATTTTTGCTGCCTTCACTTCAAGTTTTTGATCTTTTAAGATTTTGTAGAGACTATTAGGTTTTATTTTACTAAGCTGAGTGCAAGAGTAGAAGGATCTTAAGGCTTTTGCTACGTGATGGTATAGCAAAGGTCAGGTTTTCTCACTTCCCTTTATGCAGATAGCACAGTTTTTTCTTTTCTTTTTTTTTTTTTTTTGCCTTACATTAGAGTAATAGGGACCAGAGTATTTCTATGGAGTCATTTCTTATATTCTGATCAGGAAAACCCTTTGATTTGATTAATACAGATACTTCTTTTGGTCAGTAATTTATGTTTGAACACATCTCAAGCCTTATTTAAAAATTTTATCCAAAGTATTCATTGTATAAAAATGAGAAAATACTAACCAGGAAAATATTTAAAATACTGTGTGTTTCTATGATGAGAAAAAAAAGCTGACGTGATATAATAGTGGTAGGATTTTATATTCCTAGCGTTCAAGCCATATTTCCCACTCCGGATCCTGCTGCTTTAAAAGACAGACGGATGGAAAACCTAGTTGCATATGCCCGGAAAGTGGAAGGGGACATGTATGAATCGGCAAACAATCGAGTGAGCATCTGTTTTTTCTATTTAAAGCAAAAGTGGACCTCTTCTGGTTGTTTATTTTTGTTCCTCTTTGTTGCATGTACACAGAACACTATACCTCAGAGGACACCCTTTAGCCATTCTGTCCTGTAATGCACTGTGGAGTTGCGATAACAAAACACTTTTCTTAAAGTGTATGTCAAGAATCTTGCATTTTTCCTCTTAATACAGCGCACTCATGTGGCACTTTATCTGGGTTGTCCTTCTGGCAGCTAAAAAGTGGTTGAGCTGTTACCATGCTCCGTGCTATTTTCACTGGAATATGGTGGTGAATCAGCTGCTTAGTATCTTCATCTCAAGTAGTATTTCTGTATCAGTTGAACTTTCTTCTCTAAATTGGCACTTCTTTAAGAAGTAGCATATTCTTGGCACATGTTGGGAATTGTACTTTGAGAAGTCATGCCTTACTGTGTAGATTCATTATATAGCAATTTTTTACTGATAATTTTAAATGTGAGCTCATATTTGGAATGATCTAAGAAAGTAGATTAGAATGCTTCTTTTCCCTTTTCATTTCTGCCTTTTTTAAATGAAGCAAATATTCGCTCTTAGTTCATTTTTTCTGTTACCTGATGGTAGTTCGTCTTTTTTCCTCATCTCTACTTAACAAAATTCAAAAAGGCGGAATACTACCACCTGCTAGCTGAGAAGATCTATAAGATTCAGAAGGAACTAGAAGAAAAGCGAAGGACTAGACTACAGAAACAGAACATGCTACCAAGTGCTGCAAGTATGGTGCCAGTTATGAACACAGGGCCTAACATGGGGCAGCCACAACCAGGAATGACTTCTAGTAAGTGCTTTTTATGTATTTTTAGGAGAAACTGAAATAAACCAAATTCACTAATTTGCATTAGCTTATGTTACTATTCTAGAGCTTTCAAATGACTATTGCCTTTTCAAAGAACTTAGTTCGTTCTCTAGTAAAAACAGTAAACAGTGTATTGAAGATTCCTAGATTTGCTACTTGTCTTAACAATATGGCATCATTTTTAGTGCCAAAGGTATTCTTCTCTCATAGTGACACCTAGGAACTGATAGCCCATGGGTTTTTACTGACTTGCATGTGGTAGGCAGCCAATTGATGTAGACTCAGCAGACAAGCACCTCATTGGCTTCAGTACATCCTAAACAGTATCAGATTACTTACCTTGTCACACTTTCTTCTTGACCCAGTATGTTCATAGGCTAAGAACTGTTTAAATGATGTGTGAACGGCTATGATGGGGAAAACCTGTGGTTTTTTAAGTCGGGAAAAGCTGGCTACCTGTAAGTAGTGCCAACTGAGCCAGCAGGTACCGACTCTTAGGCCATTGGTGGATGGTGAGTGGGCTGAGAAATTGACACCCCACAGGTCTTGAAGTAGTCAGGTGGAGCGCTTTCAGCAGCCTCATGTGTTAACTGTAGTGTGCTGGATACATTTTCTCATTGGACCATGATGGTGACAAGAATTGAGAACAGCATTTCTGGCAGAGAGAGCAACATGCATGGAGGCCCCACTAGCAAGGGAAAATTGCAGGTGTATGGGTTTGGGTTGGTTTTTTTGTTTTGTTTTGTTTTGAATAGGTAGAACAATTGTTCAGAAACAAAGTCAAGATTGGGTTGAGGACAGTGCTTCAGTGCTGATAGTTTGAATTAGAGCAGTAACTACGATATAGAGACAAGTGGATAAGTTTGAGATATTTGAGTGTGGTGCAATTTACTTGACTTCTTCAGAAATTGGAGCCAAGTTTAAAGTTTGTCAGGTATTAAATTGTAGTCTGTATTTTAAAATACAAACAATGGTTCTAGTGTAGTCAGGAACAAATACTAGTGGAACTGAGTAGCCCTAAGTGCGTGTTTATGGAATGAAATCCCTCTCTTATCCCATAAACAGAAATAAATTGTAGCAGAATCCAAAAAAATTTTTTTTAACCATAAACATAACTAATGAGCAAACCAGGGGAACCAAGCAAACCACCTTTCATAACAAAGGTGATTTTAGACCATATAGATTTTAATCATTCTTAATTATTTCTGTTTTTGTATTTAAGAGGTACATGATATATAGTTCAATATAATATGTATATTATTTAAAGTCAGTGTTCACAGTGGACATGTATACATCAAAACACATTATTGGGGGTACACAATCAAAATTGGTCACTGGACAAAATCCGTGGCTCTTGTCTATAGAGATATTCTTTTTATCAGTGAAATAATCAGGCTTAATCAAATGACAGCATATTAAATACTATATTAGTCTTTTAAAATATAAGATCTTAGATCATTTCCTGTCAACAGCAAAAGCACCCTGGTTCATAAAGAAATGGACTAAAACCATTTTGGGGTATTTTCTTGTACTGCAGAAAAGCATTTTCTTCAGATTCCTCTCTGGTTCAAACCTTTATTCTTTTGATAGACTGAATTCTGTAAGTTACTACTCTTATTTAAATGGGAACACCTGGCTGAAAGGTGCATTTCTAACCATTTCTCTGTTCTGCTCTAGATGGCCCTCTCCCTGATCCATCTATGATCCGTGGCAGTGTGCCAAACCAGATGATGCCTCGGGTAACTCCACAACCTGGTAAGGTTTTTGTTTTTTAACAGAATTCCTAGTGTATTACAAGCTTAAAATTGTCACCTTGATTCCTGCTGCCACTCAGCAGCAGGTATTACGATTGTCTACTTGAGAAATCAGAAAGCCTTTTAGATTAGGAGCCCAGGGAGGGGGGAAGTGGGAAGAGCAGGTTGACTGGCAGGTCTAGGAGCAAAAGATACAAATGATCACGCATTCATTCAAAAACAACTAGCCAAGATGAGGTTTATTCCATCCAAATTTGGTTGAGACCATACATTAATTAACAGTGCCTTTCTGTAGCTGTTGGGAATGAAACAGAGATTCTTTGACAGTTGGAAGCACATTCCTTTATTCGTCCTGATAAAATGACATAGAATTGTAAAGAAGAACTCTTATTCTCCAGTCACATGGTGTTCAGATTTAGTATTTTGTACTGATTACAGGTTTGAATCAGTTTGGCCAGGTGAGTATGCCTCAGCCCCCTATCGGACCCCGGCAAACCTCTCCTCTTCAGCACCATGTACAGTTAGCGCAAACTGGAACACTTAACCCGGTAAGTTTGACCTCTGGGTCATCTTTTTGGCCTTTACTTGACCTTTTTAAAGTTCCTTTTCTCTGAGACAACAAATTCTAACACTTGCTTAAACAGCTAACTATATGCAATTAGTTCTTAATGCTGTTGTTTTGGGGTTTTTTTGTTTTGTTTTTTGTTTTGTGTGGAATTCTGTTGTATTTAGCCCTTATCACAGACATGATTAAATGATTAAAACTAAACCATATACCACAATTAGACAGTATTCTTAATTTTCACTTACCTCTGTTTACCTATATTTGTTGTTTTTAGAAATTTATCCTATAGAAATAATTCCTGAGATACGGAAAGGATATAATTTGAAGAAAATTCATATTAAGGATGGTATATTATATAATGTGTTTTAGAAAATGGCCATAGCCTGAATGTACATTAAGGGATTCATTATGGTTAAATTATGGTACATCTGTAAATTGGAATGCTTCATAAGTGGTAATTTCAGAACTTACATGATGGCATGAAAGTTGTTTACAGCTTTAATTGGGAAAAGCATGTGTCTAAAGTATATAGGATACTGTACAGAACTCTCTCTGGATTATAATTTATATAAAATAAACACTAAAAGAAAGATTTGCTTCCAAATACTGTTTATATCTAGTCACAGTACTAAAAGCTTGTAACAGCACCCAGTCAGCACTGCCTAGAGTCTCACTCAGCTTTGAGTAGTCTGCACACTTGGACAGAGTCCTCTCTCTTCCGTAATGCCTATCTTCCCCAAACACAGAGCCTGCCCAGGGAGGAACCTGTCAAGGGTGATGGAGGGGCAGTTGTCTGGTTCTCAAGAGTGGAGAAGAGGGACTCTGAGCATCTCTTTCCTCCTTACGCAGATTCTAAACCTGTCATCCACCTTTCCATGTTGGCCCCCAGCCCTTACCTACCTCTCAGAGTTAGTACTATCAGTCATTGGGCCTTTTTGGAATTGTCTCGCCTCTGGTCTGCTGTGTTTAATGGGGGGTTTTATTTTTCATTTTAATCTATGAGACAAGTGCCTTTCTTAGATTATGAAGTTTTGGGCCTTTGGTATCCATAATTACTCATTTTAGAGTCTTACAGCTTGTGCTTTAATAATACCTACATAAGCAAAAACCTCATGAAACTGATTTGCTCTTCTCACTTATAAAACAGTGTATAAAGACAGTTACCTCTGTACCTCGGTCTATAGGCGTGTGTGTAACTTCTTTAGAGTGGGCTTTAGGGTAAGTAGTGAGGCTGTTCTCCGTTATCTTGGCATGAGTGTGTCTGCTGCTCTCATGCCACTTTCTTCTTGTTCTTCCCCACCCTCCCATAGCAGGGCCAGAGCAATTAATTGGTGATTCCAGCCTTAGTAGAATAACTAAAATGAAGCAACGTGGTGCTCTGTGTTTTGTTTTTTGTGTGTGTGTACAGCCTATGGGCTACGGGCCTCGCATGCAGCAGCCTTCCAGCCAGAGCCAGTTTCTTCCTCAGACTCAATTCTCAACACAGGGAATGAATGTAACAAATATGCCTTTGGCTCCGTCTGGCGGTCAAGCACCAGTGTCTCAAGTATGTCTCACAGATGGTTGTTCTAAATTTGTGCAATTCTTGAAGCTTCTCTTGATGTAGGTTTTTACAGAGAAGGGCAGAAAAATTAAGCTTTTAATAAAAATAGTTATGGACATAGTATTCTGAACGTGAAGTGATGACTCTGTGATACACCAGTGGTATTCCTTGCTAATAAGTAAGAAAAAAGTGACTGTGGTTTGTTTGCTTGCTCAGTTGTGTCCAATTCTTTCTGACCCCATGGACTACATCCCACCAGGTTTCTCTGGGATTTTCCAGGCAAGAATACTGGAGTGGGTTGCCATCTCCTTATCCAGGGGATCTTCCCCACCCAGGGACTGAACCTGGGTCTCCTGCATTGCAGGTGGATTCTTTACCAACTGAGCTACCAGGAAGCCCAAGTAAGAAGGAGATTAGATTTTAAAGAAAACCATTTTAGCCAGTTTTTAAAACCGTGAACTCTTTAAAAGTGGTATCTTACTGCGTGCTATGAAGCAGAAGAGAGAACTTTGGCTGAAAGAGCATTGGACAGCTAGAAAACAACATGTTCACCTGCCCCATGCCCCCACAGCACCTGAGACATCCACTTAACTAAGTACTGTACTGGTTGGATTTTCCAAAGACAGGCCCCCAGTAATCGGGTTTTTGACACATTTTGAAATGGAGACACTCATTGCTGATTTCTGTTAAATGTATATAGCCTGCCTACGTAAATACTTCTTTGATTCTGTTCTGAATTGCATCTTGTTTTGTTTTTCCTTTTAACAGGCACAGATGTCCAGTTCTTCCTGTCCTGTGAACTCTCCTATAATGCCTCCTGGGTCTCAAGGGAGCCACATTCACTGTCCCCCTCTCCCTCAACCAGCTCTGCATCAGAACTCACCCTCACCCGTACCTAGTCGCACCCCCACCCCTCACCACACTCCCCCTAGCATAGGGGCTCAGCAGCCACCAGCAGCAGCAATCCCAGCCCCTGTTCCTACGCCTCCAGCCATGCCACCTGGCCCACAGTCCCAGGTTCTCCATCCGCCTCCAAGACAGACGCCTACGCCGCCACCAACACAACTTCCTCCCCAAGTGCAGCCTTCGCTTCCTGCTGCTCCCTCAGTGGACCAGGCGCAGCAGCAGCAGCCTCTGTCCCAGCAAAGCACAGCAGCCTCTGTGCCCACCCCGACGGCACCCCTGCTGCCTCCGCAGCCGGCAACTCCAGTAAGCAGAGTCTGGGCTTTCAGCAGAACCATGTCAGCTGTGCTGTAGTTTTACACTACTTCAGTGCGGTTTCTCTTTTCTTTTTTTTGCTGGGAGGTGGGTGGGGGTGGTGAGCTTGCGGGACCCTAGTTCCCTGAGCAGGCATCCAGCCTGGGCCCATGGCAGTGAGAGCGCCGAGTCCGTATCTCTGGACCTCGGGGGGTTTCCTCCGCCATGTCTGTTTGCTGTCATTTCTTCTCTCGTCGTCGCCTCCTCAGACCGGAACCTCTTACGTTTACGGACTTTTGCTGTCATACCTCACATAGAAGGACCTCAAAGATTTTGTTTAGATCTTATGTTGACCGCGGTCATGTTGTATTCAGAGGCTTGAAAGCATGTAAGGGGAGAAGAGTGACCAGACATTTAATACTACACGTGAATTTTACAGATATTTAAAGAGTCTTTTCAAACAGCCTGAACTGCTGTGCTCAAGAGCAAATGAACAAAATCACTGATTTATGAATGTCTGTGGTACTAGCCAAAGTTAGAAAATTCATGAGAAGGTGTTTCATAAGGGCCTGAAACACTCCTTGCGAAAGATGTGTTACCTGTGTAGCAGAGATCCAGATGTCCACCTGACAGTTGCATCCTTATTAACAGAACTCTGCGTGTCACTGTTCAAACTTTCTACATGATCGCTGATACTAACACTTCAGTTCTCTGTCCTGTTGGCAAACTGAGAAGTGCTGTGAGTCATCGCTACTTCTTAATACATTGTTCATGTGTGACTGGTTCATCTTAGCCTCTGATATGTAAGAAAAGGCAGGATGCAAAAAGGCATCTTTATTCTATGTAGGATAGATTCGGAAAATACTGACTTCCCATTAAGAGGTATGTTATTGGAAGACTTAGGAAAAATAGAGATTGTTAGTTATCCATTAGAATGTGATGACTCAAAATAGCTGCTCATGGTGGGTATTTATTATATTCTCCCAACTTGTACATATGAAACTTTTTCTAAGGAGAAGTTAAAACTAAAAGATTGCCCATCAGTCATTCTTATTTTCTTTCCATTTTTCTATAAACATGAGCTCCTCTGGGGCAGTCCTTTCTGAAACCTCCCTCCCAGGCACTGTCACAGAATGGTACTGGAGAAACAGTTGTTGACTCTTGTGTCTACAACCAGCCAACCGATATTTGTTAGTCCTCGGTCTCCTTTTCTTAAGCAACATTTACTTCAGAGGGGCCAACTAGGTAGAGTAAGTGAAAGCACCATGCGTGTACATGTGTGCTAAATCACTTCAGCCGTGTCTGACTCTCTGCGACCCTATGAACTGTGGCCCACCAGGCTCCTCTGTCCACGGGGATTCTCCAGGCAAGAATACTGGAGTGGGTTGCTGTGCCCTCCTCCTCCTCCAGGGCATCTTCCCCGCCCAGGGATCGAATATGTTTCCTGCATCTCCTGCATTGCAGGCAGTTTTTTACTAGCCCCAAAACACCATAAATGGGTGTAATGACACTAGCTTAGAAATAGGTGGTTATTCTGCCATCTTGTCATATAGCCTAAACTCTGGTTTTGTAATAGACAGACTTTTTTTTTTCTCTCCCCTGCCCTTTTCTACCCAGCTTTCCCAGCCAGCTGTAAGCATTGAAGGGCAGGTATCAAACCCTCCATCCACTAGTAGCACGGAAGTGAATTCTCAGACCATTCCTGAGAAGCAGCCTTCACAGGAAGTAAAAATGGAGCCTAAAATGGAAGTGGAGGCACCAGAACCAGCAGATACTCAGCCGGAGGATATTCCAGAGGTGAGAGGAGGGCAGTTACTACCTTTTTGGGTTAGGAACATGTTACAGGAAAGGACTCTGATAATTAGGTCTCATTTTACTGATTTCCATATGAGAAAGGGTCTTGAGCTCCATTCACAAGGGGAGAGGAAATAAGATAATGATGGTACTGCTACTCAGTTACTTATCTTTGGAATACCAAAAATTCCTACCTTGCCTTCTAGACTAAAGCAGAAGACTGTAAAGTAGAACCTACAGAAACCGAAGAGAGAGGCACTGAATTAAAAACTGAGACAAAAGAAGAAGACGACCAGCCAAGTACTTCAGCAACCCAGTCATCTCCAGCCCCAGGACAGTCAAAGAAGAAGAGTAAGTTTCTTAGTCTCTGGGTTCGTGGAGGCAGAGGGAAAACTAAAGACTTCAGTAGCGCAAGATTGGGCTTCTTGGGCCTTGGAATTGAACTCTCATGTGATTTCATTAAGCCTGGCGCCCTGGGCCTGGTCTTCATTATTACTAATGTTGGAGAAGGAATTTTCTTTCCTTTAAGTGTATTTGCTTCCAGCAGTCGCTGGGTGGCAAACAACTCAGAATTCTTTCAGAGGACAGAAATTATTAAATAATAGTCTGGATCAAAATGCAGAAAATAACAGCAATAATAATATTCTTTGTTTTCTTTGTTAACTGCTGTGCACCAGGCACTGTACCACAAGCTGCCTTGTCTCATCCGAGAACCTCACAGCCCCTCTGAGTGAGGTTCCTGACCCCTGTTTCAGTCGGGAAAGCTGAGGCTCAGCAAGGTCCAGTAACTTATCCCAGCTCTCTTAGTCCAGGCAGGCTGATTCAGAGTCTCTGCTCTGAACCATGCTACTGAATGGTAATGAGGCAAGCAAGTATGCTTCAGCAGAAAGTGTTTAACAGGTCCCACGGAAGTTAATTTACTAGCTAGTTTAGGACTAGAACTTCTTATGGCTCTGGTGACCCCTTCAGTGTCACAGGTGGTAGGACTTACCTTAGAGGGGGTCTGCTAGCTCCTGAGATGATATATATGAAAGTGTTCCATGAATACAATGTACCTTAAAATGATGGGGCTAAAAAATTATTTAAAAATAAGATTGTTGGGACCTCTTGGTGGTCCACTGTCAAGACTCCATGCTTCCACTGCAGGAGATATGGAGTTCGATCCCTTGTTGGGGAACTAAGATCCTTCTAAAAAATAAATAAAAATAAAGTTTTATATATGGAGATGTGATTTTGATGTAGGCTGCAACAGACCCAGTCTTACTATTAGGAATTTATATTTAAAACAGCTAATCTCACAAATTTGCTCAAATTCTGTTTATTTTGAACACAGCAAAATATTAATATATTAAGAGACAAGCTTCTCCCATCTATTTGTTTGAATTTTTCATGGCAGCCCCCACCACGTGGTGAAAAAATACTCAAGGTACTGACAGATATACCATCTTGAAGATGAAATTAATTTGTAAATAGAAGAAATAAGCCTCTGCTCACAGTGATGGACCCTGAATGGCCAGCTTCTTAAATGGAGCATAAATTAATTCCATTTGGCGCACACCAGCAAATCTTCCTGACTTTTGGGAAACATACTGAGAACACATTTGAGCATAATTTGATAACTGAGTACATCATTCTGGTGATAACAATTTAGGGTTTTGTTTTTTTTTTTTTAGAATTAAAACTAACATTTGCCATTGAAACAGTAAATATGTCTACTGCTGAAGCTCTAAAACATCAAACATTTTAACGAAGGGCTCTTGGCCTTCATTGGTTCTGATTCCTTTGGTGATGAGACAATACCAGGTCTAATTTCTGACTAGTTATACTCTGATATTGTGAAGAGGGGGCTTCTTTCTCCTCTTGCTTGACAGCATCCCCTGCCCATTGTATCATTTGGAATATGCTGACAAAGTCTTTTCATAAATTTTTGGAGCACTTAGGATTCTCTTGCTACTTGGTCAAGACTAAGTGGGTTTCTGACTAAGAAATTTAACTGAGTCATGAAGGGTATTTAAAGATGACTAGACAGGGTGTTTTAAAGGATCTGTCTGAACCAGAAAATAGAAACACCCGTAGTGATCTTTGATGGGGACAACGTAGGGAATTTTGTGTATACCTCAAGACCCTTGAGGTATATGTTATAGTTTCGACTTGAACTTTTTTCCCTCTTTCTCTTAGTTGGTAACTAATTTCTAATATACTCTTTTTCAGTTTTCAAACCTGAAGAGTTACGACAGGCACTGATGTCAACGTTGGAGGCACTTTACCGACAGGATCCGGAATCCCTTCCCTTTCGTCAGCCTGTGGACCCTCAGCTTCTAGGAATCCCTGTAAGTATGTGGGTGCTACTTCTCATTTCTCTTACAATTTGGTAACAGCTTTTTTTAAAGATAGAATTCGCATATTATACAAACTGCCCATTTAAGTGTACAATGTTATGGTTTTTTGTATTAACAGAATTGTGCGACTATCACCACAGTCCATTTTGGATCATTTTTCTTCATCGTCCCAAAAAAGAAACTGTCCATAAGCAGTCACTTCCCTTCCTGCCCACAGTCCCCCTACTCCCAACCAGCTGTTGGTCTGCTCTCAGTCTCTGGTTTGTCTTTTCTGGACATTTCATCAAATGGAGCCTTGTAGTATGTGGCTCTTTGTGATAGGGTTCTTTTCATTTAACATAATGTTTTCAAAATCTGTCTATATTGTAGCACAAATCAGTACTTGATTCTTTATGGCCCACCAGTGTTTGTGTGGATATACATACGTTCTCTCTGCCCAGTCATTAGTCAGTAGTTATTTGGGTTTTTTATACTTTTTGGCTATTGAAGATAGCATGCTTATGAATGTTTACATACAAATTTGTGTGTGTGTGTCTTTTTATTTCTCTTGGGTATATATCTAAAAATGGGACTGCTGGCTCATATGCTTTATTTTTATCAGTTGAGCAGCAGTAGTTTCATGATAGAAAAGATAGACCCAAATTAGCTTCATCTGCTTTTAAAGTTGCCTTTATACACCAGACTACTGGCAAGTTTCATTTGAGGATTTTAAGTGGTGTTGGATAAGGCAATGGAGTGCTTCAAGGGGTAAAAATCTGTTGGAATCTTTTGTTTTTTTTTCCCTCTGTTTTTATAGATGATCTTAGTTTCATCTGTAGGCCCCATCTAGTACTAAAATGCTAAGAGTCTTTGACTTCTTGGTCTTTAAGTTGATCACACACATACTATAACAAAGTGTCTGGAATCGCTCCTGTAGACCATTAGCTTGCTACTAGAAAGTCTAGGATCGAAGGCAAAAGGAGAACAGGGCGACTGAAGATGGGAAGGTTAGATAGCATCACCGACTCAATGGATATGAGTTTGAGCAAACTCCAGGAGATAGTGAAGGACAGAGGAGCCTGGTGTGCTGCAATCCATGGAGTCGCAAAGAGTCAGACACAACCGAGCAACTGAACAATAAGAAGCTCGAGAATAGCTGTTATTCTCTCTGCCCCTGTCTGCTTAGTACGTCTATAGACTGATGATTTAAGGAAGTGTTGGGAGACTTCCTGGTAGTCCAGTGACTTAAGAATCAACCTTGCAATGCAGGGGATTTGGGTTCAGTCCCTGGTTGGGGAACTAAAATCCCACATGCTGTGGCGCAACCAGGCTTGAGTGCTCTGGAGCCCACATTATACAACTCGGGAGCCTATGTGCCGCAAGGACAGGTCCCGCATGCCACAACTAAGACCCGATGCAGCCAAATAAACAAAAATATATTTTAAATAAATAAAGAGGTGATGGGCATCAGTCATTTATTTGGACATTAAGACACATCAAAGATTCAGCATTGCCTAGAAAATTTTAAATGGTTATACTGTGGACCTTGAATATACTGAGACTTCTGGTAATTTGTTTGGTGTCACTTGTCCCTCTAGGATTACTTTGATATTGTGAAGAGCCCTATGGATCTTTCTACCATCAAGAGGAAGTTAGATACTGGACAATATCAGGAGCCCTGGCAGTATGTGGATGACATTTGGCTCATGTTCAACAATGCTTGGTTATATAATCGGAAAACATCACGGGTGTACAAATACTGCTCCAAGCTGTCTGAGGTCTTCGAACAAGAAATTGACCCTGTCATGCAAAGCCTTGGATACTGTTGTGGCAGAAAGGTAGGAAATTTTTGCACAGATAAGAATTACAGTGAAAACTTGACCAGTTAGAATCCTCGGATCATCAGGTTTTAAGTTCATCTTGAGTTAGGGACTTGGTCATTTTTGCCTGCGGGGCACTGTGCCTGGCATGTGCTAGTTTCCCTGTGCGTGCCAATTCACACTGAGCTGCTTCTGCCCTCTTCAGTTGTTTGGCAACTGGTGGAGAAGTAACAGCTATTAAGCTTACCTCAGAGTGGTGGAATAATACAGTAGTAAACGAGAGTAGTTTTAGTTCGGTGAACTGTCTTGGAATCTGAAATTGCCTATCGTGAGAGACATAATGAGGACTGAGGCTTAAGTTCTCTTTCTGATTTGCCAGTGTAAATATTTTAGCTTGCCCTTCAAACCATATTCACCAAATGGTTTCTCTTGCAGTTGGAGTTCTCTCCACAGACACTCTGTTGCTATGGCAAACAGTTATGCACAATCCCTCGTGATGCCACTTACTACAGTTATCAGAACAGGTAAGCTTGACCTGTGTGGACCAAGGTCACAGTGTCCGCGTGTCCAGGGAGTGCATGCGGATGGACCAGCACACATACAGTCATGGTTTGTGTGTGGCTTGCTTGAACACAGCTGTACAGCACAAGTTCTGGTCTTTGCATTCTGCCTTTGCGAAATTGCATGATTTTCTAGTAGAAAGGAGCCTTGGGTCAGTTGTCTGGGCCCGTATTTTTATAAGCCAGGAACCCAAGGCATGAAGAAGTCAAGCAACTTTATGAGTTGGTAGCATACATGGGATTATGTCCCAGGCTCCACATTCTTTTCCCACTGTCTTTTTATAGCTTACCACAGCCTCTGGCAAAACAGAAAATTGTCAAACTAATTGGTCTATCTCTCCGTGAAATTCCCAAAACTACCCAGAAAACTTTTAACCAGAAATTTGTTAGTCAGCTGTATCTTTTAGGAAATAATTCCCTTTTTGTGTGCAATGGATTCCTCAGTTTTTCTTGGAGCATATAAAATCAGAGGATCCCAGGGTACTTGCTTTTTTCTCTATTAAGTACATCAAAAGGAGCACCTCCAAAAACAGCTCGGTACCGGCCTGTTCCTTACAAGATGCACATGACCGTGGATGGTGTGCTTTTAACAAGTTAGACACTTCGGCCTTTTCTCCTGCTAAAGTAAGGAATGTAGTCACACAGACTGCATTCATTAATCATGATTTGTCTCTTATTTTGTGAAATCAGTCAGCGGTGTACCTGGCATAGGGTGTTGACTTGGGGCTCTAAGACAGTGTAAGAGCATGGCTGGATAGTCAGTACTTTGATATAGCAGCCCCATGGTGGTGGCTTTTTGCTGAACTTGTGCACTACAGCTGTATTTCTAGCTTTGAAAAAGTCACTTAAACTTTTTGTTTTATTTACAAAAAGTTAGGTGCGTTCTCCTAATGCTTTGTAGTGGTAAGAATCCACAGTTTTTTATTCATGAAAACCTAGGAAAAAATGGGTGTCAAGTTGTTATTAGCACCTTATATTCAAAAAAACCAAGTGACAGCTGGCATGCTATAGTCTCATGCTATCATCTTGGCGTTTATATACCATTTTTGGATTTTAAACACCAGTCTACAGCGCTTGCAGTCTTTGTACCAAGGAATATGTAATCACGTGTCTGCACATACCACGGCCTTTCATTTCCCTCTCAAACTAGGTGGCTACAATCAGTATTTAACTGCTTGTGCAGACTTTTTATTGTACACTGAAGTTTCCTTGGGATCAAAGAGAAATTGGTGTTTTTTGTTTTTTTCAGACCAAAATTGTTTTTAGATGATTATTTCCTGGTACTGTGTTCATAGTGGATTTTTGTTTATCCTATCTTTGATTATTTGCATCAAGTAGCATTAATTACTCAAATGAAAGGGTATAGGTCTGTGTGAGGCTTGTTTATTTGCTGTAATCATTTGCTACTTGTGATCCCATTGAGATATTTAATGCTAATCTGTGCTTTGCCTTGGCTTTCTGCTTTGTGTTGTCTTGTCTTGCTTTTATGTTTTTTGTTGCCCTGCAATCCCTCATTTCTTCGTTTGTTTTGTGTTTTTTTTTTTCTCCCTCATGCTTGTCGTTGTCTGCACTTGGCTTTGATTGCAAAAACCAAAACCCAAACTGTGGTGCCCATAAATCTGCATCATTGAATGTCCTTGTCGCCGTTGATGACCTGCTCTCTGCTCCCGTCCCCCTCCTTGGCCTGCTGTGATTGGTGGCTTCGTTGCTTGGCTTGGGCTGTGTTGTGTGAACGGAACAGTTCACCCCAGTATGGCCTTCTTGCCGACAGGTATCATTTCTGTGAGAAGTGTTTCAATGAAATCCAAGGGGAGAGCGTTTCTTTGGGGGATGACCCTTCCCAACCTCAAACGTAAGTAACTATTATTTTAGCAAGTACTGTCTTTTCAGTTTGTTGTCAGATGATCGTGCTCAGGCTTCTAAGTGGTCTTGGATTTTGTTGTCCAGGATGGTATAGCCACAGGTAGCTATTTAAATGGAAATTAAAATAAATAAGATTTAAAATTTCTAATTTCAGTTGCTCAGTAGACATTTGTGGCTCGTGACTGCCATATTGGTCAGCATAGATGGAGAACATTTTGATCATAGCATAAGTTCTCTCGGTACTGATTTAGGGGGGTACGGCAGTACTGGATGGTCATAGATTCCTTCTACAAGGAAATAGCTTCTCCCAAAAAGTGCAAGTGTGGAGTGCAAGGTAACTTCATCATTAATTGTTTTGAGTTTGAGGAGAATTGAACAAGTAACCACCATACAGCCTTCTCATAAAGGTTAATAATACCAAAATCCTTAGAATCATGTGTATCATAATATCATTAGGGATTTAGGAGGTTGTGAGAATGACTTATTTTAAAGAGACTTGGTTGGACTTCTGCAATCCACAAGCTCTTGTGGTTCGGTAAATGCCAAAAAAATTTTTTAAACATTGCCTAAACTGCCTCTAATCTCTAAGATTCAAACCGTCAAATTTTAACTCTTTTAGGAAGAAAGAACTATTTGGTATCCTTTAAATATTCTTCAGCTTCTCTTCCGATTTAACCTACAATAAATAAGCAATTCAGAATATTTCCCATAGCAATTCAGAATTGTTATGTTACTAGTAAAAACAGGGCTTCTGAGAAAAACTTGGTGTCTTCAAATTGGATTTTGAAGTTGTACTTTTCCTTCAGTCACCATTGACATATAAAATGTTGGGGTCTGGTACTGGTTTGGGTCCCCTTGAACCTTGAGATTTTCTAACTCTTGGCTAACCAGGGAAGTCAGGTCTAGGTAGGTTTCCCTGATGCAAAAAAGGGAGGCATCCTTATCACAAGTTCTGTACCTTAGGACAGCAGGTCTCTGACTTTGAAGTGTGCAGGAACCCCTCTTCCAGTTCTGCAGTTGGCAGTGAGCCTGAGAGTGTGCGTTACTGACAAGTTCCCAGGTCCATCCAGGCTGATAGTCTTCCAAACTCACTTTGGGTAGCAATATCTTAGGGCACATAGCGATGAATCTGGAGTCTGTAACTAGGAGAAAACAGTTTCAATGGGGAAATCGCTTCATTTTTATGAGGAAGAATCACAGTAGTCAAAGTTAGGTCCCTAGCTTAAAAAACTTTAAAATTTTTTTAAGTTTGTTGTAGGTAGCCTCCTGTGTTTGTGAGACTATGAGCAGAGTAGTAGGCTAGATTTCAGGATAGGAGGCCATGTGAAAAAATTTTAATGAACCCTTTTTTTTTTTTTTTTTTTGGACTAATCCTATCAGTAACGAACTATGTATTCTTAATGCTGAAATTTTTTATTAATATAAAAAGTTGCTTGATTGGACTGTCCTAAAAAATGCTTTTTTTTTTTTTTTTCCAATAGTGGTTTAGCTGCCTCTATACGTACTTTCTTTCATACTGCTAGACTGAGCTGTCTAGAAACATTAAACTATTCAAAGGTATAAATACATAACACTAAGAGTAGTAGGCAAGATTTTAAAGGAAAAGAAAAAAGTACAAATTCATTTTTAGGTCTTACTGGGTTGTCCTGTTAGTGGGAACAGATTTACTATAAAGTCATTTCCCAAAACATAGGCAGGTAAATGTGTGTTTTGTGGGAGCTAAGAATGTACCACTTGTATCCTTGATATAGTCTTAGATTTAAATAATCTCCTTACAGGGTGGGGTTTTTGTCATTTGGTTATTAGAACAATAGTCAACTTGCTAATCTTCCTGTGTTGCTTTTTCTTATTGTATCCTTTTCTTTCCTTAGTACAATAAATAAAGAACAATTTTCAAAGAGAAAAAATGACACTCTGGATCCTGAACTGTAAGTAGTTCCCCTTGAGTAGTACACTTTCATTGTCCTTCTTCCTATCATTCTCTTGGTTTGTGCAACCAGTGTGGTGATGCTATTATTCTTGGGCTAAATCTGTAACCTACATCTAGCAGGAAAGGTAGAAATGTTGAAAATTGAGGTTATGGTTTACATTTGCATTTCATTAACCCTCCCTAGTGTTTTGGTGCTTTCGAGGCTCACGTGAAGCACCAGGCTATCTCTGCTCAGTGCCGTTATTCCAACCTTGTCCTCTCTGTGTTCCAGCCGTTTCGTAATCGCCTCCTTTATTGTGACACCTTTCAGAGGTACAGAGATGTACTGGTACTAGACATTCCTGGAATGGACAGGATGGTGTCAGACTCGGAGGTTTAAGCAGCAGTCATTTTTTCTATCACTTTTTACTCCATAAAATGACTGAATTTAACTGTGTTTGAGATTCGCTCTGTTACACTAAAGAGCTTTTAAAAACACTATTACTTCAATTCTTTGGACATGATCTTGGCCATCTTTTGAATTGTCAGAAAACGAGAAATAACGGCAGTTTTCATTTGGTTCAAGTTTTGGATTTAACTCGACGTTTTGCCTTTGCAGGTTTGTTGAGTGTACAGAGTGTGGGAGAAAGATGCATCAGATCTGTGTCCTCCATCATGAGATCATCTGGCCATCGGGGTGAGGCATCAGTATTTTCCCCAGACTTTGTTGCAAACTTTAGCAAGTTTTTGTCATCTTTGCAATGATTGTATTTTATCATCAAAATTAATTCCTCTTAGAATTATTCTCTGGATTGGGAAAAGGTCATTAAAATTCAGTTTTGAAACAGTAATGAACCTGGAATCCAGAACAGTCCTTCTCTTATTGCATTGTGTTAGTCCATGTATAAACACTTCTCTCTGCTGGTTCACTGTTTCTAAATTCTTTGGTGGTCATTGCACATCAAAAGTAAACATAGAGGATTTATCAGTAGAGGTAACAGAAATCTGTAGCACCTAGAAGCTAGAAAGGAAATGTTAGACACAACTAAGTGTTGGTCACTCGGTCACGTCCAGCTCTCTGTGACCCCATGGACTGTAGCCCACTAGGCTCCCGTGTCCATGGGATTTTCCAGGCAAGGATACTGGATGGGTTGCCGTTTCCTTCTCCAGGATATCTTCCCAACCCAGGGATAGAGCGCAACTCTCCCACATTGCAGGCAGACTTTCCTGACTGAGCCACAGGAGAGCCCTTAAAGTGTTAGTTGTGTCAACTAAACTTGACAGATTTTGAACGTTGCTAATATTGCAGTAGACAGACTAGATGATGTCAATAATGGAGAACGCCAAAACGAAGACTTTGTTTCTGCCTCCGAGAGAACATTACAGTGAGATTGTATACTGAATGGTGGCCCTGGTTAGTCTGGATTATTTAAAGTCTTTTGGGCAGTTGGATAACAGGTAACATGGGTGTTCCCCCTTGCAAGGCAGAGATGCATGAAAATGATGAGATACAGACTTCAGTGAGCTAGATAGGCGTGGGCCTTGTGTTTAGTGTCTTGAGTATTCTCCACATATCTACCCAGGCTGCCTATCATCAGTGCCTTTCACGGAAATAAGTGGATTTTTGTCCACTGTGACACTGCCAAGTGTTTACTGCCACGGCTACCTCTCGCTCTCCAGGAATGAGGCTGCTCCCAGCTCCGTTCAAGGGAAGCGTTGGGGAGGGGATGTCTGTGCATTAAGTGACTCTCATCAAGATGGGAGCTCTACTCTCGCCTCTGCTTTTTTCCTGGACTAACCTGATGCTAGTTTAGAGTTTATGGGAGAAAATGAGGCTAAAGAACAAAATTTCCAGAAAAAAAACACTAAGGAAAATAGTAGTAGATAAGCTTGTCTTTAGATAGGTTTCTCTCCTTAATTACAGAGGATGCGAGGATCATGAGACTTGCAGTGATCCTTGCAACTGAAGGTCAGCCAGCTGGTTGATGAGTACTTATGTGGTGTCCAGTTTTTCTGAAAATTCTACTTATGCACACATCCTTATGTAATTTCAGGGACAAAGAGAATGTACATATAAAATCTATTCATGCTGCTTTCAAAATGTCCCTTTTTATATTCCCACCTGTAACATATACACTTTTGCTAATGTGATTGGCCAAAAAACAAAAATTTCTGCTTTAATCTGTGATCTTCACCATTTTTGCACATGTAAGCTAGTTTATACGCTGTTCATGTCTTCTACCTATTTATCTTTTTTCTCTTAATGTTTTCTGAAAGCTCTTTGTATATTGGTTGTATTTCTCCCAGGTTTTTTTATTTTCAACTTTATGCATACATAAGATAGATTCTGTAGAGTGTGTTATTTGAAATGCTTCTCTAAGTTGTTTAAACAAAGTCTTGGTTTACATTTTAGATTTGTCTGTGATGGTTGTTTAAAGAAGACTGCACGAACTAGAAAAGAAAATAAGTTTTCTGCTAAAAGTAAGGTCCTTTCTTACACGTAAATTTTGGGAAAACTTCGCTTGAAACATAGTTAAAAATTAACATCCAGAATGAATTATTTTGTTTCAACATTATTTTAAATATTTAACCAAACTAAACAACAAATAATTTTTCCATGATGTACTTGAAGTTGAACTGTAGTATCCTTTTTGGTGTGAAGTTACTTACACCTAATAATGTGTAAAAAAGAGCAGATGTATTTTTCTTGTTCAGCACATTTCCTGATAGAGGCCAGAATTGCCATCCCGTGAGTGATTCCCTCAGTTTTGTGTAGGGTCTACATTTAGCCCTGTGTGATCTTTTCAGTTGGCTGGGGGTGGCAGTAGTTTTAGTTCTGGAGATAGATGCCTGTGCAGTTTTTTGCTGTTCGGTGGTGTTGTTGTTGAGTCCATCTCTTTGCGACCCCTTGGACTGCAGCACGCCAGGCTCCCCTGTACTCCACTGTCTCCCAGAGTTTGCTCAAATTGATGGCCATTGAGTCCGTGATAATCTTGCTAGTATTGAAAAGGCAGAAATGAGATATGGTATTGAAATTTGACTGATAGTAATAAATGTGCACCTTGGTTTCTCCTGAACTTGTAAATTCCTAGGACTGCCATCTACCAGGCTTGGGACATTTCTGGAGAATCGTGTGAATGAGTTTCTGAGGCGACAAAATCACCCTGAGTCAGGAGAGGTCACTGTTCGAGTAGTTCATGCTTCTGACAAAACTGTGGAAGTCAAACCAGGCATGAAAGCAAGGTATCTAGTTATTTCCCCCTTCTCTGTGGATCCACAATTGCTCACACATAGTTACTGTTAATGATTCTAATCTGAATGAAATGTTGTACTTCTTCCCTGCACTATGAATTGTATAGATTTGTAGATAGTGGAGAGATGGCAGAATCCTTTCCATATCGAACCAAAGCGCTCTTTGCCTTCGAAGAGATCGATGGTGTTGACTTGTGCTTCTTTGGTATGCATGTTCAAGAGTATGGCTCTGACTGCCCTCCGCCCAACCAGAGGTAGGACTTTACTGTGGTTACTCTGTAATTTGTGTGGAAGTTTGAAATTACAGTAAGGTGAACAAGCATAGTGGATAAGAAAAGGTCTGATGTGCTTCTTTTGGAAATGCAGGTTCTCAAGTGTGTAGTACAGAAGTGAAACCAAAAAAAAAATAGAAAATACTGCTCTTTCATATTCATAATAACAGGGTAAGAGATATGAATGGCAGCCTAAAATATGACTTTTCAGAAAATGCACTTAAATCTAGGTTGTGTCGAGTACCTTCTTGAGATGTGAAATAATATCACACAAATGAAGTAGAATATGGTGTAGAATTCTCCACGTAGTATAAAGGCCAGAATAAGAGTCTGCCAGAATGTATTTGGACTGCTCAGTAGTGACTAATTATGCTGTGTCTCAGGCCCGCTAGGTGCTGAGATGGTAATAGGGCCACAGACCCACAAAACTCCCTGATGAGCTCATGATCTCGTCATTTACCTAAATAACTGTAATATTGTGTGATAAACATTAAAAATGACAAGGTGAGCCAAGGGCACAGAGAAGAGAGATGTCTTGAGCCACATCGTCAGAAACTCATTATGCAACTTGACCTGGCTTCTTTCTCCTCATTTGATACAGGAGAGTATACATATCATACCTCGATAGTGTTCACTTCTTCCGTCCTAAATGCTTGAGGACTGCAGTCTATCATGAAATCCTAATTGGATATTTGGAATATGTCAAGAAATTAGGGTAAGCATAAAAACAAATGCTAGTTTTAAAAACAACTTGTTTAAGCTGATTAGTTTTAAACTGATCACCACTGTGGTATTTTGGTGAGACACAGTACATGCAAATATGTAACTTTGGTTTTTTCTCCTCTACTTTGGTTTTCATCTGGCAGAACTATAATTTAGAGACCCTTTGAAATTGTTGGCTTTGCCATGGGAAAGACATGGGTATTGTGATGCTAGTTGCACCCACCCCAAATTACTTTATTTTGTTCAGTTAAGCCGTTTGATACAGTTTGATTTGAAAAGCCAGAACTTTAAACTGCACTTGGTCCTTTCACACCTCTGAGTATCAAAACCAAAATCACACTAAGGTCTGAAGATACAAAACTCCTTTGTACTGGTTCCTTACCTTCAAGGTATATATATGCTTGAGAATGTTCAGCACGTCATCTTGCAGGTTATTCCTCCTGATGGTTTGCATTTCATTTAACTCTCTTGCTGACATGGATTGACTTTCCTTTGCATTGTAGCTTTTGTTTGATCTTTAAATGCAAATTGGGGATTTTTTTGATCCAGGGTTATGCCTAGTTCTGGCATAGATCACACACTTCATGTTATCTTGGAGAATCGTTAGTTTCTGTACTGATTCCTCTTTGTGGTTTAAAGTGTAGCATTCTTTCTGGAATGGATGATCTTTCTCTTCAATGTTCCTTCTGTCTGTGTTGTTAGATACACAACAGGGCATATTTGGGCGTGTCCGCCAAGTGAAGGAGACGACTACATCTTCCATTGCCACCCCCCTGACCAGAAGATACCCAAGCCCAAGCGACTGCAGGAGTGGTACAAAAAGATGCTCGACAAAGCTGTGTCCGAGCGAATCGTCCATGATTATAAGGTCAGGACAGGGGATGGCAGCACCATGGCTTGACTAGTCCTGCTGCTCTGTATTCGGCTTGTTTTACTACCTTAACAAAAATCTTGTGTTTCTTCTCACTCTTCCATGTAATTTAAGACAACCATTTGTGACTGTAGGATGTCTCATAATAAGAAACTTGAACTGTTAAATTTTTTACCTGTTTTTACTCATGGGGAGGGAAAACATGAACTGCTGCTGCTGCTAAGTCACTTCAGTCGTGTCCGACTCTATGCGACCCCATAGATGGCAGCCCACCAGGCTCCCCTGTCCCTGGGATTCTCCAGGCAAGAACACTGGAGTGGGTTGCCATTTCCTTCTCCATGAACTGGTATTGTCCTAATAAGCAGCCCAGAAAATCGTTCTTAGCTATATGGTTTCCAGTGTCTGTAACTGGGATTTTTCTGAACATACGTCTCAGTAGAAACTGCCAATATTTCTAGGATTTTTGCAAGGCCAGCGCGCCTCCCATCACACTGCATTCTGTCTCAGAAGTGCTGGAGGCATGGGTGTGAGTGCTGCTGCCTCAGCCTTTGTTCCCGACAGAGGCATTTGTCACTTGGTTACATAAAGGCAGATAATCTCCCCATCCTCACGGGTAGAGGAAAGAGGAAGCCAGAAATACTGACTTCAGACCAGACCTTTCCCTGTTGGTGACACTGTCTCCCCAGGCACCAGGCTTGGGCACAAAATCCCTGCTGTCTTGCACAAAATCCCTGCTGTCTTCCAGAAGACAAATCTGGTTCTTTGCGTTTCTTGAATCCATTAGCTGTGACTCTGCTGCTATATAATAAACACTTTTTTTTTCCCCCCAAAAAAATAGACATTGCTATTTGTTCTTGGATATTTTCACAGGACATTTTAAAACAAGCTACTGAAGATCGATTGACAAGCGCGAAGGAATTGCCTTACTTTGAGGGTGATTTCTGGCCCAACGTCCTGGAAGAGAGCATTAAGGAACTGGAACAGGAGGAGGAGGAGCGGAAGCGGGAGGAGAACACCAGCAATGAGAGCACAGATGTGAGTGCTCTGTGTTTCCCTTTTCCACCTCTGCCTCCGCTCATATGACCCAGACGTGAGCTGAGGCTTCCAACGGGCCCTGAAGCTCCAGCTCTCTAAATGGGCAGGCGGGGAATATTGGTATAGAGAAGTTACTATGGTTCTAGTTTAGAGATTTTAAGCTCTTTTTGCACCAGCTACTACTGCTAAGTCACCTCAGTCGTGTCCGACTCTGTGCGACCCCATAGACAGCAGCCCACCAGGCTCCCCCGTTCCTGGGATTCTCCAGGCAAGAACACTGGAGTGGGTTGCCATTTCCTTCTCCAATGCAGGAAAGTGAAAAGTGAAAGTGAAGTCGCTAAGTCGTGTCCGACTCTTAGCCACCCCATGGACTGCAGCCTACCAGGCTCCTCCATCCATGGGATTTTCCAGGCAAGAGTACTGGAGTGGGGTGCCATTGCACCAGAGCTCATTTTTAAATGGAATCTTAGATTTCTAGTAATGGAAACCCTGGAGAACAGAATATTACCTGTCTAGAACACGAGGTTGATAAACTGTTGCTGCAAAAGTCTAAATGTTTCAGGCCTTATATTGTCTCCAGCACATTCTTTTTTTCTTCTTTAAACAACCGTTTAAATGTAAAAACTATCATTCTTAGCCGTACAAAAAACAGATCTGGGCCAGAGTTTACCAGTCCCCCCAACAGAAGCTGCCTTATAGCAGGTCACCTGAGGAGTTTTTCCTTGTCATTTATTTCCCTGCAGTATGTCTCGGTTGCCCTTGCTGAGCCTGAACTACTGAAGTCACCCTTAGTCTAAGAACTGTTTACAGCCTGCAGTTTAGATTCCTCGATTGAATGTTTTTCAAGGGTTTTCTTTTTTTTTTAAATAGTAGGTCCATGAAATTTTAGAAAGTGAGTCGAAGGAAATAGAGCCAGGGCCTTTGGCTCCCTGCTCCCATGTACACTTCACTACCTGCTGCTCACTCCTCTCCATCCTCAGATTTGGTATGGCCTGGCTCCACCTGAGGTGTCTCCCGGTCCGCAGCTTCTGCTGGCCAAGGAGCTAAGGCTGCTGTTGCCTAATGAAGAGATAGCAGAGAGATTTTTCAGTGAGAGAAAATTAATGCAAAAACATTAGTAAACCTTAGTTTACTGTAACCAACAGCTTTAAAAAGAGAGAGGAGCAATGAAGAGAGAGCAGCTGTTAGAAGGTTATGATCTGTTCCTCCATTAGAAACTTGTTCTTAACAGTTATTAACAAATAACTGTTCTAAACTTCTAAACAGTCTCTTAACAAAGAGTTATTAACATTTTCTTGTTCTCTTATGCTAACCTGCAGGTGACAAAGGGAGACAGCAAAAATGCTAAAAAGAAAAACAACAAGAAAACGAGCAAAAACAAGAGCAGCCTGAGTCGCGGCAATAAGAAGAAGCCAGGCATGCCTAACGTATCCAACGACCTCTCACAGAAATTGTATGCCACCATGGAGAAGCACAAAGAGGTAAGAGGACAGCCTCAGAGCAGGAAAACCAAGGCCAGGGTCCTCCAGAACTGCCCACCGTAGTTGGTATTTATGATGTGAGCACCAGATCATATGAAACTCAGAAGGAAGGAAATCATTTGAGGGAGAAGAAAGCAAAAAGAGGGTGGTGAGAACAGGAAATGGTAAGGTGTCTTACTTAGATGTGTAGCTGTTACAAAGCTATATGGTGTTGGGAAAAGTGTAAGCATAGTTTGTCTGACCCTATTGTTTGTAACCATTTTGTGTTTGTGTTTCTGTCCATTGTTCAGAAGGTCGGCTTGTTGGATATCTTTTGGGTATCTTTGTGGTCTTGCTTTAGACCAAAGCCCCTTAGAACTCTATTTGGCCATTCAAGTTTCTAGTGGAACTTTGGCAAAACGAATGAATGTTTTGCCTTACTGAAAGGGAATTGGCAAATGGAGAGAATTGAAGAAAAGTTAAACTTTGATATATGCATTTGTGAATGCCTTCACAGCAAAGTTAAAACTTTGAATTATTTCGTTATTTGTTGTTTGGGAATATAACTGAGTATGTTGGGTTTTTTTCCCCTTCGACATTATTGTTGGTAAGATGAGGCGTGTTGAAGATGTTGCTTTGTTTAAACATCTGTTTATCTCCATGTTCAGACATCAGGTTCTTACAGGAAGAGGCTATTAATGTGGAGATGGAACTGATGATTTGTTTTTAGGTGTGGAACTCTGAAATAACAGCGATTAGGAAAGGCCCTTAGAGTATGTTGTAGTAGGTATGACTTCAGTTGTAGATACATCTGAAGAATTTGTGGGTAGTAGTCTCCTGTTAGGAGTTAGAATCTAATTGTAATCATTTTATTAAATTTAGGTATTGTTTTAGCTCTAGGGTGACATTCAGCAGAGTCAGTCACGATGGCTGTTATTGGAGGTTGGCCATAGTGAAGGTTTCCTAGGGAGTCACCAGGTGGTTTGATCTGCCCCCACTTGTTAGATACAGTACTTCCCTGTGTGTGATCGCATTTTCACAACACTCCTCCTCACTCTATGAGTGCTTGCTTTGAGCCACAGTAGCAAACCCAGTATCACAGGTCCCCCCTTGAGCTTTTAACTCTGGCTTTGATGCGTCTTTACTCAGTGTGGATGCTCTTGTCCTGCCTGGGTTGTTTTCTGGCATGCGCAGTCTTAGTCCCATGTCCCGTCCCCGCTCTCACCCCGGGGCTGAACCCATGCCCTGCAGTGGCGTGCAGAGTGTTTACCACTGGACCACCAAGAAAGTCACTGTGTTCTTTTTCTAGACTCTTGTTCTGTGCCAACATTGCTGCCCAGATATATAACAAATATTATTGCCAGTTTGCACAGATTTTCAGCCTCAAAAATACTGACAGGATATAGTGGGCAATACAGTAGTTACAAGTTCTTGATCTCTTGAAGGTTCCATTTTACATTTTATTACAGAAATAACAGCAGCTTCCTCTTGCAGCCTTTATACCAGTAGTTATGGGAAACAGTGGTTGTGTTGTGTTTTTAAACTTCAACAAAAAATTTTTTTTTCTGTAGCAAGGAAAAAGATTTTGGTTTTTTATTTTTCCCACCCCTGCCAATTTTTTTTCCTTCCAAACTTACAGGAAAGTTCTACAGAAGATGCCCTCCTGTTGCCTTCAGCTAGATTCATCAGTTAACGTTCTGCTACATTTTATTTCAGTAAGCTCCTTCTAAGACAGAGGACACGCTCTGCATAAGCGTGCTGTGACTTCACACTCAGGAAACCTCACCCCTGCAGCCACCTCCCATCTGCTCCTCTGCTCCATGTTGAGTTGCCATGTCTCAGTTCCTAGCTTTATTTTCTTTCATGACATGGGCATTTTGCGAAGACTCCAGGCCAATTGCTTTGTAGAATATGTATCCATTTGGGTTTTTCTGATTTGTTTCCTTATAATTAGAGTCAGGTTAAACCATGGATTGCATTTTAAAAGTTGACGTCTTTGAAGCAGAATGGCCCTGTGTCTGACCATTCTTCTTTTGAAGAATTACTGAATGAGATAGAAAACATAAGATGTAGATGTTTTAGGCCCATTGTAGTCAGTTTCAAAAAAGAGAACAGAAATGCGTGAAGCAGGAGAACAAGGGCAGTATCGTGTAACCTTGCAGGGTGGTCACAAAACGAAGCCAGGCATCTCAGCCCCCCAGGTGCACAGCCTGGCCCAGCTGTCTGCAATACTCTAGTTCCAGAGTCCAGAGGAGACTGTCTGTTTTGCAGGTCTTCTTTGTGATCCGTCTCATCGCTGGCCCTGCCGCCAACTCCCTGCCTCCCATTGTTGACCCCGATCCCCTCATTCCCTGTGACCTGATGGATGGGCGGGATGCCTTTCTCACCCTTGCGAGGGACAAGCACCTGGAGTTCTCGTCGTTGCGAAGAGCCCAGTGGTCTACCATGTGCATGCTGGTGGAGCTGCACACCCAGAGCCAGGACCGCTTTGTCTACACCTGCAACGAGTGCAAGCACCACGTGGAGACACGCTGGCACTGCACCGTGTGTGAGGTCGGTCCCTTGGCGGGGAGGGCTGGGGGTTCCAGGTACCTGAGAGGCAGTTCAGAGGTGGTACTGGCCTGAGGGCAGGCTCCGGGGCCAGTGTGAGGACCAGAACAGGCCAGGTGGGGTCTGGTGTCAGATTTGAATGGTTGGGCTAAAGAAGCTTTCTCTAAAATAGGGCTTTTTAGCCCAAGCAGGATATGTAAATGCCTTTGAATGGCTTGAATCCTGGAGTGTTGACCTGCGCCTCTGTTTTCCCCAGGATTATGACTTGTGTATCACCTGCTACAACACTAAAAACCACGACCACAAGATGGAGAAGCTCGGGCTGGGGCTTGATGACGAGAGCAACAACCAGCAGGCCGCCGCCACGCAGAGCCCGGGAGACTCCCGCCGCCTGAGCATCCAGCGCTGCATCCAGTCGCTGGTGCATGCCTGCCAGTGCCGCAACGCCAACTGCTCGCTGCCGTCCTGCCAGAAGATGAAGCGGGTGGTGCAGCACACCAAGGGCTGCAAGCGCAAGACCAACGGCGGCTGCCCCATCTGCAAACAGCTCATCGCCCTGTGCTGCTACCATGCCAAGCACTGCCAGGAGAACAAGTGCCCCGTGCCCTTCTGCCTCAACATCAAGCAGAAGCTCCGGCAGCAGCAGCTGCAGCACAGGCTCCAGCAGGCCCAGATGCTGCGCAGGAGGATGGCCAGCATGCAGCGGACTGGCGTGGTGGGGCAGCAGCAGGGCCTGCCCTCCCCTACCCCTGCCACCCCGACCACGCCAACGGGCCAGCAGCCCACCACCCCGCAGACACCCCAGCCCCCACCCCCCTCTCAGCCCCAGCCCACACCTCCCAACAACATGCCACCCTACTTGCCCAGGACTCAAGCTGCTGGCCCAGTGTCCCAGGGCAAGGCAGCAGGCCAGGTGACCCCCCCGACCCCTCCTCAGACTGCTCAGCCCCCACTTCCGGGACCCCCACCTGCAGCAGTGGAAGTGGCCATGCAGATTCAGAGGGCAGCCGAGACGCAACGCCAGATGGCCCACGTACAAATCTTTCAGCGGCCGATCCAGCACCAGATGCCGCAGATGACTCCCATGGCCCCTATGGGTATGAACCCGCCCCCCATGGCCAGAGGGCCTGGTGGGCATTTGGAGCCAGGGATGGGGCCCACTGGCATGCAGCAGCAACCCCCATGGGCCCAGGGAGGACTGCCCCAGCCCCAGCAGCTGCAGTCCGGGATGCCCCGGCCAGCCATGATGTCCGTGTCACAACACGGGCAGCCCCTGAACATGCCTCCCCAGCCGGGCCTGGGCCAGGTAGGTGTGAGCCCTCTCAAGCCAGGCACTGTGTCTCAACAAGCCTTACAGAACCTCCTGCGGACTCTCAGGTCTCCCAGCTCCCCCCTGCAGCAGCAACAGGTGCTCAGTATCCTTCATGCCAACCCCCAGCTATTGGCTGCGTTCATCAAACAGCGGGCTGCCAAGTACGCCAACTCCAACCCGCAGCCCCTCCCCGGGCAGCCGGGCCTGCAGCCCCCCGCTATGCCAGGTCAGCAGGGGGTCCACTCCAGCCCCGCCATGCAGAACTTGAACCCCATGCAGGCAGGTGTCCCGAGGGCCGGCTTGCCCCAGCAGCCCACGCAGCAGCAGCAGCTCCCACCACCCATGGGCGGGATGAGCCCACAGGCTCAGCAGATGAACATGAATCACAGCACCATGCCCTCGCAATTCCGAGACATCTTGAGGCGACAGCAGATGATGCAGCAGCAGCAGCAGGGAGCGGGGCCAGGGATGGGCCCGGGGCTGGCCAACCACAACCAGTTCCAGCCTCCCCAGGGCGTGGGCTACCCTGCCCCACAGCAGCAGCCGCCACCGCGAATGCAGCATCACATGCAGCAGATACCGCAAGGGAGCATGGGACAGATGGGCCAGCTCCCGCAGGCCCTGGGAGCAGAGGCGGGAGCCAGTCTGCAGGCCTACCAGCAGCGGCTCCTTCAGCAACAGATGGGCTCGCCGGCCCAGCCCAACCCCATGAGCCCCCAGCAGCACATGCTCCCGAGTCAGGCTCAGTCCCCGCACCTCCAAGGCCAGCAGATCCCGTCTCTCTCCAATCAAGTGCGATCTCCCCAGCCTGTCCCTTCTCCGCGGCCTCAGTCCCAGCCCCCCCACTCCAGCCCTTCCCCACGGATGCAGCCTCAGCCTTCTCCACACCACGTCTCCCCACAGACCAGTTCTCCACATCCTGGACTGGTCGCTGCCCAGGGCAACCCCATGGAACAAGGGCATTTTGCCAGCCCGGACCAGAATTCGATGCTCTCTCAGCTCGCTAGCAATCCAGGCATGGCAAACCTCCATGGTGCGAGCGCCACGGACCTGGGACTCGGCACCGACAACTCAGACTTGAATTCAAACCTCTCACAGAGTACACTAGACATACACTAGAGACACCTTGTAGTATTTTGGGAGCAAAAAAAAAATTATTTTCTCTTAAGACTTTTTGTACTGCAAACAATTTTTTTGAATCTTTCTTAGCCTAAGAGACAATTTTCCTTGGAACACATAAGAACTGTGCAGTAGCTGTTTGTGGTTTCGAGCAAACATGCGAGATGAACCTGAGGGGTGATAGAATACAAAGAATATATTTTTGTTAATGGCTGGTTACCACCAGCCTGTTTTTTTTCCCTTGTGTGTTTGGTTCAAGTGTGCACTGGGAGGAGGCTGAGGTCTGTGAAGCCAACCACATGCTCCTGCCTTGCACCTCCAATAGGTTTTATTATTTTTTTTAAATTAATGAAAATATGTAATATTAATAGTTATTATTTACTGGTGCAGATGGTTGACATTTTTCCCTATTTTCCTCACTTTATGAAAGAGTTAAAAAAGAACATTTCTAAAACCAGAGGACAAAAGGGGTTAATGTTACTTTAAAATTACATTCTATATATATATAAATATATATAAATATATATTAAAATACCAATTTTTTTTCTCTGGGTGCAAAGACGTTCATTCTTTTAAAAATGTTTAAAAAAAGAAAAAAGAAAAAAAAAAAACCCCTTTGCTCCCCTCAAGTCAACTTTTGTGCTCCAGAAAATTTTCTATTCCGTAAGTCTGATCGTAAAAACTTCAAGTATTAAAGTAATTTGTACATGTAGAGAGAAAAATGACTTTTTCAAAATATACAGGGGCAGCTGCCAAATTGATGTATTATATATATTGTGGTTCTGTTTCTTGAAAGAATTTTTTTCGTTATTTTTACATCTAACAAAGGAAAAAATTAAAAAGAGGGTAAGAAACGATTCCAGTGGGATGATTTTAACACGCAGAATGTCCCTGGGGTTTCTTCTGTGCTTGCTTTCTTCCTCCTTACCCTGCCCCCACCCCCCACACACACACTTTCTGTAAAACTTGAAAATAGAAAGCAAAAACCCTCAACTTGTAAATCATGCGATTAAAATTGATTACTTATAAATATGAACTTTGGATCACTGTATAGACTGTTAAATTTGATTTCTTATTACCTATTGTTAAATAAACCGTGTGAGACAGACCCCTGATTTTGTTTCACTTCTTGCGGTTGCATCTCTGTGTTGGAACCCATCGGTTTAAATGCCTGACACCTGGGATTTCGGGCGGAAGATGAGAGCACTGGCTTAACAGCCCTCCCTAACTACTATATGAAGTGATTTTGTGGTAAGATAGATTTTGATAAATTCATCCAAAATTTTGGAAAAAGACTTGCCAGGGAAAAAGACAAGCACCAGCTAAACATTAATTGTATCCATTTGAATTGATACAAACCTTTATCAGCTTGATACAGCTCCTTCTCTATGGTCCCCTATGTATGACCGCATGGTCTTCATTCAGTCACCCTCATCTTACAGGAGTAAGAATGACCACCTAAGAGGAGTCATACCTGCTGAAGTCACAAGTAGCTCCACTGGAAGCTGGGGCAACAATACAGCCCTGTTCTCTGTGATACACACTTTTGCTGACTGCTAGCCAAGAAGTCCTGGGGGGACGAGGCTGTAGGAAAAGACACTCTGGAAATAAAACCCACAGTGGGAAGGCTGAGAGAGACTAGCACAAAGTCTGGTACTGAGATGGGTGTTGAAGAACAGAAAGAGAACCGGCCCTTCCTCTACAGAATATTACATCCACTGTGGACAAGTCTGAAAAGTCAGAAGGACCCTGGAGTGAGCTGCTCTGGCAGCATTTGGCAGGCCTTCCTTGTTACTCTAATGGAGCTTTAATTTACATTGACTCGATCATCTGCTAAAGGTTAAGGAAAGAAGACCCTCTTCAAGTACCTTAATTCAAACTCCTGTTTGGCCTTTCCACTAGTTTACTTGGTCTCAGCAAAAATAACCAGTATGTCCATGTGAGGTGGACCAGCACACTCAGCACCCACCCCAGAAAATGTTACCCAGTGTCCACCTGCCTCAGGTCAGTGGTCCAGCAGACATACATGCAGCGCCTACGTTCTGTGCCAGGCCGGACAACACACGTGGATGCGGTGCAGCTTTGCCCTCAGGCTAGCCAGCTTGTGATCTAGAAGAAAAGACAATGATGCTTAAGCAAGATAAAGTGGAAAGTCTTAAGTGGTATAAGCAGGGAACAGAGGAAGTAGGGGTAAAAGCTTCTGGCTATTGGGAAGTTTCTGGGGAGGACAGCACTTAAACTTTCCTTTGTGGGGACTGTACACAGCTTTGTGGGGGAGATGGATGGGATCTAGAGGAGAGAGGTGAGGACGGTCTCTGCCCCTGAAGAGAAGAGTCAGTTCCTACTGGGGAAAAAAAAAACAGCTTCAGGTCCCCATGACTGACCAGAGAGAAGAAGTGAGTCCCTATTACAGAAAGGTCCCCAGTGTGGTCCCCACAACTAGAGACCCAGGGTAGATCTGAGCGCCCAACAGGGAAGATACTTAGAATTCCATCCATTTCCAAGCAGTGGATTCCCAGCATAGGTAACCCTAGCCTCTTTGGCCAAATACAGCTGGATTGAAGTGTTAACATTCACAATTTTGCAAGGAGGAAGTGGGGACAGAAATAATTAATTGGGGAGGAGGACACAAGCTGTCCTCGCCCAGGCCAGAGGCAGTGCTAGGGAGAGGAAAGATTGAATTAATACACAGCCAGGGATACAATAAGGTGATTCCAGTGTTTCTGTGTATTTGAAAATTATCACAATCAAAAGGTCTAAAAGGAGCCCTAAGTTTCCAATTGGGCTGTTTCTCAGACATCAGTCTAGGAAATGGGTGCAGCAGTGTCCAGGTGCTTTTTCATTTACTAGCTCACTGAATCCTCAAAACCAGCTCCAAAAGCTGACAAATGAGAAGACTGCAGCATGGGTGTGTGCGCAAGGTCCTACAGCCAGAGCGAGCCAAAGGCTGCTGGACTCCAGCCCTGCCTTCCCTGGCATCCTTTCTCTCACTGCAGAGAAGCCCCTGTGATGGCTGACGACACAGGGCTATATTCCAAACAAATCCAAAACACAGGCTAAAAACTGAAGGGACAAAAACTAGAATAATAAACGTAAGTTCCAGGGTTCACCAACCAGGGAACCTGATCTCTAGACAGTTTCCCGAAGTGTTAAGTTCAGGACGTAGTTATGCTGTTCAAGGAGCGCACGGGCCAGCATCAAAAAGGATAAAACGTTTAAGAAGAAATTTAACAAAAGACATGCACAATTGTACACTGAAAACTACAGAACATCACTGAAAGAATGAAAGAAATGAAACACCTAAAGAAAGCAAGGACATCCTTGTTCACGGATCAGAAGACTGGGAAGACCACACACTGTTAAAATTAAGTACGGATGTACCTTGTTTTATTGTGCCTCACTTGATTGCACTTGGCAGATACTCACTTTTTTTTTACAAGCAAGATTTGTGTAATCCCTACATCAAGCAAGTCTACCAACGCCATTTTTCCAATGATATTTGCTCACTTCATTTCTGTGTCACATTTTGGTAATTCTCCCAATATTTCAAACTTTTTCATTATTATATTTGCTATAGCAAATAGAAGGGGGGAACGCAGAAGCAGTAACATTTTATTTTCTTCGGTTCCAAAATCACTGTGGACGATGGTGAGTGCAGCCGTGAAATTTAAAAGGTGCTCGCTCCTTGGAAGGAAAGCTGTGGCAAATGGTATTAAAAAGCAAAGCTGTCTCTTTGCCAACAAAGGCCTGTACTGTCAAAGCTGTGGTTCTTCCAGCGGTCATGTATGGATGTGAGAGCTGGACCGTAAAAAAGGCTGAGCACCAAAGAATTGATGCTTTTGAATTGTGGTGCTGGAGAAGACTCTTGAGAGTCCCATGGACAGCATGGAGACCAAACGAGTCAATCCAAAAGGAAATCAACTCTGAATATCCATTGGAAGGACTGATGCTGATGCTGAAGCTGAAGCTCCAAACTTTGGCCACCTGATGCAAAGAGCCGACTCACTGAAGAGACCCTGATGCTGGGAAAGACTGAAGGCAGGAGGAGAAGGGGTGGCGGAGGGTGAGGTGGTGGGATAGCATTGCTGCCTCAAGGGACATGAAGTCGAGCAAACCCCGGGAGACGGTGAAGGACAGGGGAGCCTGGCGTGCTGTGGTCGAGCAAACCCCGGGAGACGGTGAAGGACAGGGGAGCCTGGCGTGCTGCGGTCCATGGGGTGGCAAAGAGCTGGACATGACTTAGCGACTAAAGAACAAAACAGTGATCTATGGTCAGTGGTCTTTGATGTTACTATTAAAATTGTCTTGGGAAAAAGAACTATGCCCATCTAAGATGGCGAACCGAATCCATAAATGTGGGTGGTCTGACTGCTCCACTGACTGGCCATCCCCCCATCTCTCTCCCTCTCCTCAGGCCTCCCCATTCCTTGAGACAAAACAATATTGAAACTGGGCCAATTAATAACCCTATGATGGCCTCTAAATGTTCAGGTGAAAGGAAGAGTCACACATCTCTCCCTTTAAAGCAAAAGCCAGAAATGATGGAGCTTAGTGAGCAAGATATGTCAAAAGCTAAGATTGGGCTGAAAGCTGGCCTCTGGCACCAAACAGATTAAGTTGTGAGCGCAAAGGAAAAATACTTGAGGGAACTTAACATTGCTACTCCAATGAACACATAAATGATAAGACAGCAAAACAGCCTAACTGTTGATGTGGAAAACAAACTTTTAGTGATCTGGAAAGAAGATCAAACCAGCCCTAACAGTCCCTTAAGCCAAAACCTACTCCAGAGCAAGGCCCTACCTCTTTAATCTAGGAAGGCTGAGAGAGGTGATGAAGCTGCAGAAGAAAAATCTGAGGCCAGCAGAGACTGGTTCATGAGGTTTAAGAAACCACATCCATGACACAGAAGTACGAGGTGAAATACCAAGTGCTGATGAAGAAGCTGCAGCAAGTTGTCCAGAAGATCTAGCTAAGATAATTAACAGCAGTGGTTGCACCAAACATTTTCAATGCAGATAAAACATCAAATGAAGATGTGAAGAACTGACTCATTAGTAAAGACCCTGATGCTGGAAAAGACTGAAGGCTGGAGAAGGGAATGACAGAGGATGAGATGGTTGGATGGCATCACCGACTCAATGGACATGAGTTTGAGTAAGCTCCAGGAGTTGGTGATGGACAGGGAGGCCTGGCGTGCTGCAGTCCATGGGGTCGCAAACAGTCAGACACGACTGAGCAACTGAATAACAATAACAAATGAAGACACTATATAGGGTTTTCATAACTAAAGAGAAGTCAGTGCAATGCCTGGCTTCACATCTTCAAAGGACAGGCTGACTCCCTTCTTAGGGAATAACAGAACTGATGATTTGAAGTTGAAGCCTGGGCTCGTTTGCCATTCTGAATATTCTAGGACACTTGATAATTAGGCTAAATCTACTCTGCCTGGGTTCTATAAATGGAAAAACAAAGCCTGGATGATAGTACTTCTGTATAAATGTTGTTTACTGAATATTTTAAGCCCACTGTTGACATACTGCCCAGAAAAGAAGATCTCTTTCAAAATAGTGCTGCTTGTTGACAATGCACCCGGTCCCCCAGAGCTCTGGCGGAGATGTAATGAGATTACTATTGTCCTCATGCTTGCTGACATCCCTTCTGCAGCCCGCGGCTCAAGGAGTAACTCCTACTTTCAAGTCTTATTTTTAGGAAACACATTTCATAAGGTTATAGTTTCCACAGATAGTGATATTTCTCTGATGGATCCAGGCAAAATCAGCCGAAAGCCTTCTGGAAAGGATTTACCAATCTAGCTGCCAACAGATTCAAGGCAAGAGGTATTAACAGGAGTTTGGAAGATGATTCCAACCCTCGTGTATGACTCTGAGGCATTCAAGACTTCAGTGGAGGGCTTCCCTGGTGACTCAGTGGTAAAGAATTCGCCTGCCAATGCAGGGGACATCGGTGCAATCCCTGATCCGGGAAGATCCCACAAGCCATAGAGCAATTAAGCCTGTGTGATACAGCTATTAAACCTGTGCTCTAGAACCCAGGAGCCACAGCTACTGAAGCCCGAGCTCCCTAGAGCCTGTGCTCCACAAGAGAAGCCACGGCAATGAGAGGCCCGAGCACCACAAGTGGAGAGTAGCCCCTGCTCACTGCAAGTAGAGAAAAGCTCATGCAGCAACAAAGACCTAGAACAGCCAAAAAGAAATAAATTATCTTTTTAATTAAAAAAAAAAGACTTCAGTGAGAGGAAGTAACTGCAGAGGTGGTGGAAACAGCAAGAGAATGAGAAGTGGCACCTGAAGAAGTGACTGAATTGCTGCCACCTCATGATAAAATTTGGGTGAGGAGTTGCTTCTCATGGATAAGCAAAGAAAGTGGTTTCTTGAGATGGAGCCTACTCTTAGTGAAGATGCTGTGAAGACTGTTGGACAACAATGGGGTAGAAGATTACAGAAACCTAGGTGATAACAGTGGCAGGGCTTGAGAGGACTGACCCCAACTTTGAAGGAAATTCTACTGGGGGTAAAATGCTACCAAACAGCTGTGCACACTACAGAGAAAGCATCTGGGAAAGAAAGAGTCACTTGATGATTCAAACTTCACTGTTGTCAATTTTAAGAAATAACCAAAAAAAAAAAAAAAAAAGAAATAACCAGTCACCCCAACCACTCTGATCAACATTGAGGCAGGACTCTCCACCAGCAAAATGGTTACAACTCACTGAAGGCTTAGATGGTTAGCATTTTTAGCAATAGTATAATTGTATACAATAGTATAATCTAACAATAATATTTTGAAATGATTTACTTATTTATTTTTGGCTGCACTGGGTCTTTTTTCTGCTGTGCATGGGCTTTCTCTCGTCGTGAGCGGGGGCTACGCTTCATTGCAAAGCACAGGCTGTAGGTGAGCAGGCTTGAGCAGACGCAGTGCGTGGGCTTTGCTGCTCCAAGGCAATGTGGGATCTTCCCAGATCAGGGATCGAACCCATGTCTCCTGCATTAACAGTCAAATTCTTAACCACGAGACCATGAGGGAAGTCTCACATTTTTTAAATTAAAAGACATGTGCATTGTTTTTTAGCCATAATGATATTGCACATGTAATAAACTATAGGACAGTGTAAACATAACTCTTAATTTTAAGAGTTAAGCACTAGGAAATAAAAAATTCATGTAACTCACTTTTTGGCAATACTTGCTTTCCTGCGGTGGTCTGAAAACAAACTGTCAATATATCTGAGGTACACCTATACGACTCTCCAACTAATTTACAGATTCAATGCAATCCCTATCAAGAAAATGTACTTTTTTTTTTTTTTAGCAGAAATTGACATGCTGATCTTAAAATGCATATAGAAATGCAAAGGAGTCAGGGACTCCCCTGTTGAGCCAGTGGCTAAGACTCTGTGCTCCCAATGCATGGGGCTGAAGTTCAATCCCTAATTAGAGAACTAGATCCCACACGCTGCAACTAAGAGTTTCTATAGCTGCAACTAAGACCCGGGGCAGTGAAATAAAATAATGAAAGAAAATGAGACCCACATACTCACGGACAACTTATGCACACCAAAGGCACCAAGGTAATTTGACAGTGAAAGAATAATCTTTTAAGTAAATGATAGTGAAACAAGCAGTTATAAGTAAAACACCAAAAAGAAATTGATTTACACATCAAACCATATACAAACTAAAGCCTTTGACTGTGTGGATCACAATAAACTATGGAAAATTCTTAAAGAGATGGGAATACCAGACCACCTGACCTGCCTCTTGAGAAATCTGTATACAGGTCAGGAAGCAACAGTTAGAACTGGACATGGAACAACAGACTGGTTCCAAATAGGAAAAGGAGTACGTCAAGGCTGTATATTGTCACCCTGCTTATTTAACTTCTATGCAGAGTACATCATGAGAAACGCTGGGCTGGAGGAAGCACAAGCTGGAATCAAGATTGCCGGGAGAAATATCAATAACCTCAGATATGCAGATGACACCACCCTCATGGCAGAAAGTGAAGAAGAACTCAAGAGCCTCTTGATGAAAGTGAAAGAGGAGAGTGAAAAAGTTGGCTTAAAACTCAGCATTCAGAAAACGAAGATCATGGCATCTGGTCCCATCACTTCATGGCAGATAGATGGGGAAACAGTGGAAACAGTGGCTGACTTTATATTTTTGGGCTCCAAAATCACTGCAGATGGTGATTGCAGCCATGAAATTAAAAGACGCTTGCTCCTTGGAAGGAAAGTTATAACCAACCTAGACAGTATATTAAAAAGCAGAGACATTACTTTGCCAACAAAAGTCCATCTAGTCAATGATATGGTTTTTCCAGTGGTCATGTATGGATGTGAGAGTTGGACTATAAAGAAAGCTGAGTGCCAAAGAATTGATGCTTTTGAACTGTGGTGTTGGAGAAGGCTCTTGAGAGTCCCTTGGACTACAAGGAAATCCAACCAGTCCATCCTAAAGGAGATGAGTCCTGAGTGTTCATTGGAAGGACTGATGTTGAAGCTGAAACTCCAATACTTTGGCCACCTGATGCAAAAAGCTGAGTCCTTTGAAAAGACCCTGATGCTGGGAAAGACTGAGGGCAGGAGGAGAAGGGGACGACAGAGGATGAGATGGTGGGATGGCATCACTGACTCAATGGACATGTGTTTGGGTAGACTCCAGGAGTTGGTGATGGACAGGGAGGCCTGGCGTGCTGTGGTTCATGGGGTTGCAAAGAATTGGACACGACTTAGCGACTGAACTGAACTGAACTGAAAAGTTAAAGCTACAACTACTGAATTTTCTGGAAGGAAACATACTAAAAAAAAATCTCTGCAAATCTGGAGAGGCAAAGATTTCTTAGGATGCAAAAATCATAACTCATAAAAATTTTTTTTATTGAGTAAAACACAGTTTAATACTTATAAAACACCATTAAGAAAATGTGAACCGCCCACAACCTGGGAAAATATTCATAATACATATACTTGATACACTAAAAAAAGACCAGCATCTAAAATAAAGAACCCCTACAACTTAATAGTAAGAAGACAAATAACCCAATTAAAAAATAGGCAAAAGATTTAAGCACACACTTCACATGATAAGATATGTGAATGACAATAAGCAAATGAAAAATGCTTAACATCATTAGTCTTCAGAGAAATGCAAATTAAAACCACAAGATACCAAAACCACAAGATATACACCCACTAAAATGGCTCAAATTGAAAAGGCTGTCAATACCAAATGTTGGTAAGAACACCGAACGACTAAAATTCTCCCAGCATGCCATTCAATGTGTAAAATGCCAAACTCTGGAAGACAGTTTGACAGTTTTTTATAAATTCAATCATACCAGTATTCTAAGATCCAGGAATTCTATGAAATTCCTAAGTACTTACCCCAAACATTTGTCCATGCAGAGAACTGCACATGCACGTTCCCAGCAGCTTTATTCCTAACAGCCCCGAACTGAAAGCAACCTAATGTCTAGTGCCGGGTGGATGGACGCTCAGCCACCAGGACACTGCCCAGCAAAGAAGCAACCTCACTCATGCAACAATGAGGATGAGTCTCGAAAGAGCGTGATGCTGAGTGAAAAAAGCCAAATTTAAAAGCATATACTGTATTACATTTATGTGAAATTCTAGAAAAGGCAAAGCTAGTCTATTAGTAGCAAAAATCAGAACAGTGGTTGCCAAGGGCCAGACGGGGGTAGAGTATGGCCTGACTGTGAAGGTACCTATCGGTAAACTCCCTGGGATGGTGGGAATGCTTGGTTTCTTGTGTGGGAGTGAGGGTACTCATCGAACCGGACTCACCGCATCTCACCTCACCCCAGAGAAGACTCCTGACCAGAGGCCGCATCTTCCCTAGCCTCCCCCACTGCCAGGCCACTGACGCCAGCAAACACCAAACGTCACACTGTGCAGCGTGCTTGACACACAGCGTTTCACTGAACTCTCTGGTAAGGATGTTCTGTGGTGGTGCAGACCTTGGCCCTAACCCTAAAATATAAAGTCTGTCCTATACTGAGCCACTAGCCACAAGTGGCGACTGAGCACTGAAAAGGCAGTTCCTACAACTGGGGGACTGAATTGTTCTTTAATTTTAGTGAATTGAAAGGGAAATGGCTACTGTAGACAGCACAGCTCCAGCTCTCCCAGAAGTGAGGACCATAATCCTCATTTTACAAGTGAATAAAGTGGGACTCTTGCGAGATCCCTTATGTCAGTCTATGGGGAAAATATTAAGCTTCTCCGACTCAGGTTAAAAAAGGAAACGTGAAATTGATTGTCCTCTAATGGATCAGCTCAAAGATACAAAATCATCACAAAGAAACAGCACAGTTGCCACGCCTACATTGACGTCCGCAACGTCGCTGCTACCCCATTAGAAGGGCCCATTAGCAATGGCTTTGAGAGAAGACAGGCCATTGCTGACACACGTCCCAGCCCTGGCAAAGGGTCAGCCCAGGGATATCCAGACTCTCCATGCCAACCACCTCCTGGGGTGTGGTCCCAGATGTGGGGCCACAGTCTGGGACTGCCTGTCTCCTTCCACCCCCGGCCCCTGGCCACATGGCTGAAATAGTCCTCTACTTCTCCAGGCAAATACATTAACTAGTGTGTGTCCATCAGGCCCACGCCCTTGCCTGTGGCACCCGGGGCGTGAGAACTGGAAGAGCTTCCTGATGCTGAGGCAGGTTTCTGAGCCTGCAGGCGGAGATTCGCAGGGACCAAGCTGGCTGGCGAAAGTGACGAGGGGCCCCCGCTGGACTCTGTCCAGGGGCAGCTAGCCTTTCCCAGGGGACTCCCCAGCTCTTCTGCAGGTCTCCTCTGCAGGGGACCACACCAGCCATGGGGCTCAGCTTAGGGCCAGGGACACACTGTAAGTGCTTGATGGCGGCTCAAGGCCTCCTCCTCCAGGAAGCTGCCCTGATAACTGGCACACAGACTCCCTCCTTCGATGGACAGAGCACTTGCTGTCACAGGACGTTTGGGCTCTTGGTCACATGCTGTCCCCACTGTGCAGCACCACATTCCTTGCTAGCCTGCCTTCCAGCCATGTGCACTCTGCCAGCCCTGCCTCCGCCCCCACCAGCGTGTGACGAGCACCTGCTGACCACGCAGCTCTCGGGGACGGCATCACTTCCTCAAAGAGGTCCTGACCACTGCCCTCTGGCACACTGCCCTATGTCGATGTGCTCCAGAACCCTGTCTCTAACCAACACTTTTCCTGTTTATTATTTGTTTCAACCCTGTTGACCCGTTTAAGCCCTGGTTCCCACTGGCTGGGTGATTCTGGTCAGTGGGAACAGTTGCAGCCAAAAGTTCTTGGGAACTTGCACCTGCCAGGTACCGCTAAGCTTTCCCATGCATTGCCTCACCCAACACTCACAAAATCCCAGCAAGGTAAGTTCTGTTAGTACTCCAGTTTTCACATGAGAAAACTGAGATGAAGGAAGATTCAAGAACATGGACTTCCTTGGTGGCTCAGTGGAAAAGAATCCACCTGTCTATAGGGGACCCAGGCTCAATCCCTGGCCTGGGAAGATCCCACATGCCAAGGGGCAACTAAGCCCATGCACTACAACTACTGAGCCACGTGCCCTAGAGGCTGTGCTCCACAACAGGAGAAATCACCAAAATGAGAAGCTCGTGCACCCCAGCTAGAGAGTAGCACCCGCTCTGGGCAACTGAAGAGTAACCAAATGCAGCAACAAAGACCCAGCAGCCAAAAATAAATTAATCTTTTTTGGAAAAAGACTCATGGAAGAAAACATAGAGAAAATCTTTGTAACTTTGAGTTAGGCAAAGAATTCCTAGATATATCTCTTTAAAAATGATAAACTGGACTTTATCAAGATGTAAAACTTGCTTTGCAAAAACGATGAGAGAACAAGCCATATGAAGAGAATATCTGTAAATATCTGTAAATCATAAATACAACAAAAACTGGTATTCAAAAAAACAAACAAACACAGCAAAAGTAAACATCCATCAAACTAAAAAGCTTCTACTCAGCAAAGGAAATCTGCAAAATGAAAAGGCAACCTACCAAATGGGAAAAAAATATCTTTGATAAGATTTAATATCCAAAATATATAAAGAATTCATATAACTCAACAGCAAAACAAACAGCCAACAATCCAATTAAAAAATAGGCAGAGGATCTGAAAAGATATTTTTCCAAGACCACCAGATGGCCGACAGGCCCATGAAAAGGTGTTCAACACCACTAATCATCAGGGAGACACAGATAAAAACCATAGTGAGAGACCACCTCACACTTTTTAGAATGACTATTATCAAAAAAGACAAGAAATAACAAGTGTCTGTGAGGATGTGGAGAAAAGGGAATCCTTGTACACTATTATGGACATGTAAATCTGGTACAGCCACTACGCAAACAGTATGGAGTTTCCTAAAATAAATACAAATAGAACTATATGAACCAGCCATTCTACTTCTTGGTATCTATCTGAAGGAATGAACCCTAAATCAAAAGGATATCTGCACCCTTGTGTTCACTGCAGCAGTATTTACAATAGTGAAGATATATTAACAACCTAGGTGTCCATTCATTGACGGATAAATGAATACATACAATATGTTAAATGTATACAATTGAATAGGGGCTTCCCAGGTGCTGCAGTGGCGAGAACGTGCTTGCCAATGCAGGAGACAAGAGAGACTCAGGTTGGATCCCTGGATAGGGAAGATCCCCTGGAGTAGGGAATGGCAACCCACTCTAGTATTCTTGCCTGAAAAATCCCATAGACAGAGGAGCCTGGCGGGCTACAGTCCATGAGGTCACAGAGTCAGACACGACTGAGCGCAGAAGATACAACTGAAAATGATCTAGTCACTAAAAAAAAAAAAAAAATCCTGCCATTTACAACAATATGGGTGGACCTCGAAGGCATTGTTGTTGTTGTTGTTGCTGTTGTTCAGTCCCTAAGTCATGTCTGACTCTTTGTGACCCCATGAACTGCAGCACCTAAGAAAATCTTACCTGCCTCCTGAGAAATCTGTATGCAGGTCAAGAAGCAACAGTTAGAATCGCATGATTCCAAATCGGGAAAGGAGTACGACAAGACTGTATATTGTCAACCTGCTTATTTAACTCATATGCCAACTACATCATGCAAAATGCCCGGCTGGATGAAGCATAAGCTGGAATCAAGATTGCTGGGAGAAATATCAATAATCTCAGATATGCAGATGACACCACCTTTATGGCAGAAAGCAAAGAGGAACTAAAGAGCCTCTTGATGAAAGTGAAAGAGGAGAGTGAAAAAGCTGGCTTAAAACTCAATATTTAAAAAACTGAGATCAAGGCATCTGGTCCCACCACTTCATGGCAAATAGAAGGGAAACAATGGAAACAGTGAGAGACTTCATTTTCTTGGGTTCCAAAATCACTGCAGATGGTGAGTGCAGCCATGAAATTAAAAGACACTTGCTCCTTGGAAGGAAAGTTATGACCAACCAAGACAGCATATTAAAAAGCAGAGACATTACTTTGCCGACAGAGGTCCATCTAATCAAAGCTATGATTTTTCCAGTAGTCATGTATGGATGTGAGAGTTGGACCATAAAGAAACCTAAATGCTGAAGAATTGATATTTTTGAACTGTGGTGTTGGAGAAGACTCTTGCGAGTCCCCTGGACTGCAAGGAGATCCAAACAGTCTATCTTAATGGAAATCAGTCCTGAATATTCATTGGAAGGACTGATGTTGAAGCTGAAGCTCCAATACTTTGGCCACCTGATGCAAAGAACTGACTCATTGAAAAAGACCCTGATGCTTAGAAAGATTGAAGGCAGGGGGAGAAGGGCACGACAGAGGATGAGATGGCTGGATGGCATCACCGACTCGATGGACGTGAGTTTGAGTAGGCTCTGGGAGTTGGTGATGGACAGGGAGGCCTGGTGTGCTGCAGTCCATGGGGTCACAGAGAGTCAGACGTGACTGAGCGACGGAACTGAATTGGTCCAAGTGTCACACTAGTGCTTAGTCCCACTAATCACTATTGAGTGCGCTTATCATAGGAAACCAGTGACATTTTCAGATTTAATTGTGGTCAGTGGAAGAATATGCTCCTGCTATTCAATTTGTTAGATAAGGCCCACACTTGTTTTGCATCTCCCTTTTTGAAGTGTCAGGATTGCGTTAAAGGAATTACTTACTTCATGTGTCCCCACAGCACTACATCACATTTAGAAAGAGGGGCTAGAACATCACCATGGATTTATAAATGTTTATCCCCTTCCCTGCAGGAGGGATTGGGCTTTTTTTTTTTTTTTTTAAGGTTTCCTAGTTGATTTCAAGGTGATCAGCTGAAATGAGCAAAAAGCATGGTGGGTTGTCATGAGGATTAAATAAAATACTCAAAGGCACCGGGCCTAAGGAGCTGTTTATTAAATATTCACAGACTCTGAACCTGGATTGATCAACAATGGGAAAAGTGTGGTTTAGTGAAAAGCTTTTTCAGCACCAACAAGGCTGATTTACTTAACTTTTCTAAGCTTCACTCTCCTCATTTCTAAAAAGGATAAAAACCCCTCCGGCCTTTTAAGTTTGTTGTGGGGAAAAACAAAGTTACAGGATCAGTGAGAACAGGCAGCCTGGAAACACCTGACACACATCACGGAAGAAAACGCTTGGCCTCTCTCCCTTTCACAGGCCGATGGGGACTGAAAAAAACACAGCATCTCTTAGGGTCCCTGTCAGTGTCTGTGATAATAAACTGCCAGCTGCGTAGACCTTGCTACATGTATTAGTAAATACACCCCTCAAAAATGGGCATTTGATAAGCACCCATCAATTAACTGTACACCTAGAAGTGGTGCCACCAAATTAACTGCCATTATTCTACAAAGAAACTATTTCAGTTCTTTAACTGATACTTCAAAATTCCTACTTACATTTTGCATTTGCCTTCCAGTAATCTGCTAGGAGGTGAACCTGTCAATAGGAAGGACAAAAATTATCTATCACCAACACCCTCAAAAGAACGCTCACTTAGAAAACCCAAAATAGTCAGCTGGAATTTTCAGAATTCAATCAACCCCCTCTCTACCTACCTCCCACTTTTGATTCTGCCTATAGGACTCCTCATAGTTGGTCCAGCCCAAACCAAGAAATGTTTAAAAAATAGTATGAGTCCAAACTGCTAGGGCCTGGTGATCTTGTTTGCTGGGACACAGTCGTTGGGACTTGGGAAGGGGCAAGCAGATTCCGCAAAAGAGCTGCTTTAAACTAATAGCTAGGAGCTCAGCTGAGGTCACAGCATGTTTGAGCTTTTCAGAGCTCTATGCTCAGCCAGGCAGTATTCCTACATACCTTTGATTTATTCAACATTAAGGCTCTGCCCCTGCTCCCTGATTTTATAAACGTCTCTAGGACACAATTTCTCCGTCTATATAGGGAGGCTAATAAAACACTTCCTCAGTGCGTTGTGAGGAATTATCTCTGACAACGTATCTGAAAGTGCTCTATCCTTTGCAAAGCACTACTCACATAATAGTTATGTCTTCCTAAGTCCAGCCGTTTTCACGTCAGAGCAAAGTGTGGCTTACAGAGATCAAACGTCTTCCCAAGGTCTCACAGAGAACCAGGGCAGAGCTCGCTCGGTTATCTGCAACCATCCAACCCTTCTCAACTTTCAAAGCCTGGTTCGAGTACGCGTTTTCCTCAGCCAAGTGCAGCGGGCAAGAGACAAAAACGGCCCGGGGTTCGCACCCCAGCACTGCCTCTCACGACCTCCTAGGACACACGACTGCTCCGTGCGCCTCAGGAGAAGGATGCGGTGGCGACCCTGCCTGGCCAGCCTGGATACCTAACAATGGCAGTTAGTTTCTTGTCAGTCCAGAGGGCACTCCCTCTCCTGTTTTCTCCCCGCTCGGGGGGCTGCAGTCAAGGTCGGGACACTTTGAGGGCTCGCTGAGTGCCAGTCACTGTGCTCGTGGCTCTGGCCGACCGCGACCCCCTCCTCAGCCCAAGACAAATGGTTGGGGGTGTGCCTGTGGGGGGTCGTGCCGCCCCATCCTCCCGATCACGGGCAGGCGGGCATCCCAGCTCTGGCAGCCCCCGGTTCAGTAGTTCTCCTATCTCGCTGCCCCGCGACGACTCCAGCGCCCCTACCCTAAACGGCGGGCACTGACCCGCCCTGACTGGCCCCGGGCTGTTCAGCAGTCTGGCCGCGCTCGCACTAGCAGAAGCTGCAGCCTTCCCGCGGAGTGGGGCGGGGCGGGGCGCGGGCCGGGGGCGGGCCGGGGCAGCCGGCGGTTGGCGCCGGGAACCCGCGCGCGCTGGCAGGCCACGTGACCCATGGGGCGGGGCGGGTATTGCGAGCAACTCCGCCCCAGGCTGGCATTCCCGCCCCGTAACCCCAGGGGGCGCGCCAAGATCTGGGCCTAACAGTTATCGTCCCATTTTGCAGATGAGGCGAACTGAGGCCAGCCCAGAGTCACGGGGCGGTGGGAGGGGGTGGAGGCCGGCCGGGTGTCAAAGCGGTTAGCACCGTGCCTGCCCCTGGTTGGGGCGGGAAAGCGCTGGTCTCCTTTCCTTTGGATTATATTGGAGCGGAAGCCCTAAGAGGGAGAACTGTGCCTTTAGGTGTTGTGCCCGAGCACAGTGGGCACGCAGTAAATCATTTGACTCAATGATTTACTCCGGCCCTGCCTACCTCGCTAACTTCAACTTTGAGTCACCCAGCCTTCTCCTCAAAAGCTTGTACGAGAATCGAAGAAAGTCCAGACAGGAGGGGTATGATATGGAAAAGAGCTCCCAGCCTGCACTTGTGCAGAGGAATTAATCCAATTTACAGAAGACGTGGAGAGAGACCAGCTAGGAGGCTTCAGTGAAACCCAGAGCAGGATGATGGTGGTCTGTTTAAGGGGTGGCAGTGGAGATAGAAGGGGAAATGTTTGAGATAGGTTTTGGAGAATTAAGGGGATTTGCTGATGGATTGAAAGTAAGGAACGGAGCAAGAGGAAATGAAGAAGCAGTTCTTAAGTGGCTAATGGTGCTGGATAGTGAAATGGGGAACTAGGAGAGAAATAGGTTTAGGTTAAGGGAATAAAGTGTTCTGTTTTTCTATTATGATGTAAGTTATCTCTACAGATATAAAAGTCTAGAACTCAGCAGACAAACACATAGACTGAAGATGGGAATGCAAGCCATATAAATGGTATTTACAGCATTAAGAATGAAAGACATCACTTATGGTGAGAAGATAAAAGAAGCAAGCAGGACAGAGCCCTGAAAATCACCTGGACTTAGAGTTCTGGTATAAGAGGGAGGCCCTGCAAAGGGGAGGAGACTGGCCAGAGAAGCAGGAGGAAAACCATGAGGGACCCAGAAAGAACAGTGTTTCAGGAAGCATGGAGTCATCAGTTTTGGCAAATGCCACTGAGAGAACAGCGATGTGGCTGTACATCAGAGAAATTGTACTTGAATTTGACAGAGCGCTTTTGGTGGAGTGTAGGGACAGCAGCAGCAGAAATGGAGGTAGGTAGTGTGCACAGACAATTCTTTCAAGACATCGAGGGGTGGAAGAGAAGAGTGCAATGGTCAGGGACAGAGGAGGTGATTTCAAGGGATTTATTTGTCTAGAATGGGTGACACATGAGCACATGTGTGCAGTTATTTGGGAATGATCCAACAGAGTGCAAGAGATTTAATGATCCCGGAGAGACAGGGGCAGTGACTCACAGAGGAAAGGCCTCAGAAAGAGGGGAGTATGTAAGATTGTATATAAAGGCATAGCTCAGACCAGCCAAAAAGCATACCTTTGTGACAGCTCAGACCAAAGACCCAGGAGCTCCACTGCAGAAGAAACAGCCACACTATTTCAGGGTAGCCACTGTTGCTTAGCAACCTGTGTTTAGTAAGATGTTTCAACTGAATTCCTCATTAACTGCCATTTCAACTTAGGCTAACAGTTCTCATCACTGGGACCTGCCTCAGCTTCCTTCCCTCCCCCAAAGCTGGGTACTTTTGTGGAAATGCCATGAAACTGGAAAGCTCAAGTTTCTGCTTTCTTCTACTGTTGATGATGTATCCATTGAGATGTGAAAAATAATCCATCATAGAGAAGATGGATTTAGGGACTCTGACTCTCATTTCATCTTAAAGGGAGTTGCAGTTGAAAACTGCAACAGCAAAGTGTTGAGGAAACTTCCCTGGTGGCTCAGTGATTAAGAATCCTCCTTCCAACCTGAGGGATGCAGGTTCGATCCCTGGTTGGGGAACTAAGATCCCACATGCCACAGAGCAACTAAGCCAGCGTGCCCGAACTACCGAACCTGTGCACCTTGGAGCCCATGTACCACAGTTACAGAGTCCATACGCCACAACGAAAGATCCCGCGTGCTGCAACTAAAACCGAGTGCAGCCGAATAATTTTTTTTTAATTTCAGGGTTTATATTTCTAACTCAGGACTCTCTGGTGAACTCCACTACCTTCTTGCCCTCTTGGAGGCATATCAGGCTAAGCAGAACTCCTAATTCCCTCTATTCAACCACCCAAACTCACTTATTCCTTGTACAGTTTTTACCAACTACAGAACATGGTCAACCCATCTGACACATTTACCCAAAGTCATTCTGGATTCCACCCTCTTCCAAACCTACTCCAAACAATTAATTACTGCCTCCAACATACTTCTCAAATTCTTCTACTTTTCTGCAAGTCCTCTAAGTCTGCCCTGGTCCAGGTCACCACCATCCCTCCCCTGGATCAGCATGGGAGCCTTCTAACTGGTCCCCTGCTGCTCCCTTGATCTACCTCCAACACACTCTCCACGCAGCATCCAGTGAGCTCTTAAAACAAAATCTAAACAATCTACTTACTTCCTTAAAAATCTTTAAAGGTTTCTGGTTACATCTTTCTGCCAACTGGAGCCCTTTACCTCCTCCCCTAAATTCTGTGTCTGGGAACTTCCCTGGTTGTCTATTGGCTAAGACTCAGCAATCTCAATGCAGGGGGGCCCAGGATTGATCCCTGGTTCGGGAACTAGATCCCACATGCCACAGTTAAGAACTCAAATGCCTCAACTAAAGTTCCTTCATGCCACAAATAAAGATCCCCCATACCACAACTAAGACCTGATGTAGTCAAATAAAAAAATACATAATTTTTAAAAATATAGGATACCTTTTGGTGGCAGAAGAACCAAGAGTACTCGTGGACAGCGTGGGTATGTGGTTGGAGGTAGAAGGTCTTGAAGAAAACAAATTAAGAAAGACTTTTACCTGTATCTGAACTGAAACTGAAAGTTGCTCAGTCGTGTCTGACTCTTTGCGACCCCATGGACTATTCGGTTCATGGAATTCTCTAGGCCAGAATACTGGAGTGGGTAGCCTATCCCTTCTCCAGGGGATTTTCCCAACCCAGGAATTGAACCGGGGTCTCCTGCATTGCATGTGGATTCTTTACCAACTGAGCTATCAGGGAAGCCCACTCACATGTATCTAGTGGACCTCAAATTTAGAAATATATTTAACACATGTCAAGGCCTACTTATTATATTTAGATTCTCAATTAAGAGTATAGCATTGGCAAAGAATTTGGAATAAATCTTGAATTCCAATTAAATGTGATCTTAAAAAGTGTCTAAACCCGAAGGGTCACTGTTTCCTCATTTGTGAAACAGTAACTGATTGTTCCTGATTTAAGATGTTTGTACAGCTCCATGGTAGAATTTCCTTGATGGCTCAGTGGTAAAGAATCCGCCTGCCAATGTAGGAAACAGGGTTCTGATCCCTGGTCCGGGAAGATCCCACATGCTGTGGAGCAATGAAGCCCATGTGCCAAAACTAATGACCTTGCATCCTAGAGCTGGTGCTCTGTACAAGAGAGTCCACAGCAATAAGAAGCCTTCGGATTGCAAGGAAGAGTAGCCCCCACCCTACCCCCACCTCTCTGCAGCTAAAGTCCACACAGCAAGGAAGACCCAGCACAGACAAATAGATGAATTTTTTTTTTTTTAAAGCTCTACTATAGCACCTAGAACTGTAAGGACCGTTGTGGGAAACCCCAAAAGAATGAGGCAGAGATCCTCATATCTGAGGTTTATTTCAGGAGATGGTGATGCAAGGTAGAGTGTTGCCGAATTTTGAGCATGTGGGACATTTATACCATTGGACCTAAGAGTGAGTATTCCAGTTTCTGCCTAAACAGGGAACAGTCTCTCTGTTAGGCATCCCCGCACTAGGGCACATTTAATTTCTCATCAGGGAGAGGGCGAGGTTTTTCCTGGAGGGTGCCTGAACAGTACCTTCTTAAGTATTCAATAATTGTTTAATGAAGAACGGAGTCGGTGTGATAGCAAGAGGTTACCGTGGAGAAACAAGAAGTATCTTCCCCGGGCCGGGCAGGTCTGGGGCGGGGAAATTTTCACGTCGCCATAGCAACGACCCCCTCCACGCGCAGCCCAGAGGAAACTACAAGTCCCATAAGTACCCGCGACTTCCCCGCCTCCAGGGGAGGCGGGGCTCAGGAGAGCGCGGAACCGGCTTTACCTCTTTCCTGCAGCGTGATTGGCCCTCGGCCCTGAGAGGCGGCCAATGAGTGCACTCCGGGAGAGCAGCGAGGCCAATATGGCTTCCTGCACCTGGTGACGGTTGAAGAAACTGTGTTAGGTCTCATGGAGAAACCACGGGGAGTCGAGGTGAGAGGGAGAGGACTTCTCGTGACTGGGAAAGGGAACCCCGAGAGCCTCGCTCGGTGGGCCTTTGAGCGACGCCTGGAGGGTGGAGGATGGAAGAATGGATAAACAGGTAGTTAGGCTGAGCAAGGCCAGAGGCGATTGGCGTCGCCTTTTGCTCTCGTTCTCCTGGGTCCGAGTGAGGTTGAGTGAGGAACAGCTTCACTGCCCTGGGGGAAGAGGAACTGGGTTCAGGATATGAGAGCTCCTGAATCTTCCTTCTCCCCCTTGTCTCATGGTGGCGTCTTTAGGGTCTGTGAGGCCTGTCACATCCTGGTGGGAAGTAAAGGAAGATTAAAGTTTAATAAACACTCCGCATCTGGAGCGTTCCCATGCGTTATCTCCCACAATTACAAGCCCTGTGTTATTGTCTGTTTTTTTTATGGATCATGCAGCTGATGCTTGGAGAGGGTAGTGCTTCTCCCCAGGAGGGTCAGCCAGCTGTAAAGTGAAGGAGATGGGCGCTAAGTCTGTCAAGTTCCAAAACTCTCCCTGTTTTGCTTTTTCCATTCTTCCCACCACCTGTAACCCATACATCCTTTCATCATTTGGTTTCTGGTCACCTTATATTTGAATTTCCTTTCTGGCACATTTGCATGTGTAGTATAAATATAAAGTGGAATCACTCAAAAAGTCTATGAGAGTAAAGAAGAATCATCATCAGTGTAGAGTGTGAATGATAACTCCCAGTTTTAGAGCTGTCACTGACTCCTGGGAACAGAACTAGGCTTTACATAGTGCCTGGGTGCCCATAGCAGCCCTCTAAAGAAGGCTCGTTACAGCCATTGTACTAATGGAGAAACCAAGAGCCCTAAGTAGGAGAGCCTGGATTCCAACTCCGGCATATCTGATTTGAGAGCCTGTGCTTTTAACCAGTAATGATCACCAGCATTTATTGAGCACTTGCTGTGTGCAAGTCACTATTCTGAGTGCCTTTCCCATATTAACCCCCAAAGCCTATGAAATAGGTGGTATTGTCCTCATTTACAGATGGGGAAACCGAGGCACTGAGATTAAACTGCTGCCGGTCATATACTAGGGACGGTTTTGGAGTCTTGGCTTAGAGCCCAAACGCTTCACACCTTTTCTGCTACATGCCACGTAGATTCATATACAATACCTCATTTTACATTGCACATCTTTTGAACCAAATATTTTTTTGTTTTATAGATGAGAAAATTGAGACCCAGACAGGTTAAACATCTTGCCCAAGGACCCACAGCTAGTTAGGATCAAGGCTGAGTCCAAAGCTATGGTATTTCCCACAGTGCTAGTATGTCATTTCCTCAAATCCTCTTTAAGGCAGTCTGGGCCCCAAATTAACTTTCATCTGACTTAAATTGTTTTTGAGTTGAAATTACTTTGGTGTACACGTGCTGAAGGGGGAAGAATGAGTTTCTAAAATACATCTTTTCCAAATGTCTTCACGAGGCACCATGCTTAGTATATTTTCACATCACTGTGTTCTGTGTGAATTGTGGTAAAATGTCGTCACTTGTAAATCCGCAGAGGACCCTGGTGAATTCCTAATACATGTTTCTGTCTGGCTAAGGTATTCTTTCGACTTGCAGTTGAGAAACGTATAAACAAGAGTAATGATCCTGGTGTTTACGAAAGGGGTGTTTGATTGTACCTGCCACTCGGCCCAGAAGCGTTGACATGACTAAGAACTGGAAAGGGAGTTGCTAGCAGACTTGCAGTTTCCCTTGTCTTACAGTAAGCCAACCATGATTGCTTCTGCCTGCTTTGTGTCATCCTTTTCCTAGGAGACTCCGTCTTCAGAACCGATGGAGGAGGAAGAGGAAGACGATGACCTGGAGCTCTTCGGCGGCTATGACAGTTTCCGGAGTTACAACAGCAGCGCGGGCAGTGAGAGCAGCTCCTATCTTGAGGAGTCAAGTGAAGCAGAACATGAGGATCGGGAAGCGGGGGAGCTGCCCACCTCCCCGCTGCATCTGCTCAGCCCTGGGACGCCCCGGTCCTTGGACGGCAGTGGTTCTGAGCCAGGTGCCTTCAAAGTGTCCCCCGAAGATAGGGAGGTTGTAGAGGCTATGGATGCAGAGGCAGATGTAGGCCAGGTGGGCAGAGCTGTCCGGGTGTAAAGGGCTCTTTGATCTGATGTCTAAGGACCTGAGAGAGACAGAGGCACCTCAAGTATCCCCAAGGGTCATTTCAGTCTGATTTCAAGTCATGATTTCATTCTTTTCTCACAATTAATATTCATTCAGCACATACTAGATGCTGGTCATTAACATGGTGGTGCTTTTGCGTTTGTGTAAATATTAATAGTTGGTGGATTTCTAAGCCTGGGTCTTGAGAATATATGACACCTAATGTGATCTGGTTACTCTCTGGGAAGGGACAAGAAATAGCTCGTGAGTTGGAAGTGAGAGGGAAGGAAATACAGAATTAAGTGACCTCCAGGTAAGAGGATGAGGGCAGATAAGAATCCCCGTGAATCATCTAGAAGCCAGTTGGCTTCAGAGGTGTGATGCTTGCATAGCTGCTGGACCTGTGTGTCAGGGCCTCCAGTGTGGGGACTGCCTGTGCAGAGAGGCAGGTTAGATGGTCTGTGATGACACTCCTGTTTCCTGGTCCCTTTACTCTTTAGAAGAGGAGCATCTAATACTCTTTGCCTCTCCATTCATCTTGTCTTCTCTTCCTCTCTCCCCTTTTATTTTTATTTATTAAATTATTTATGTGTCTGTTGGTTGCGCTGGGTCTTCATTGCTGCACGCGGGCTTTCTCTAGTTGTAGCAAATGGGTGTACTTCGTTGTGGTATATGGGCTTCTTGTGGTGGCTTCTCTTATTACGAACCACAGGCTGTAGGTGCACGGGCTTCAGCAGTTGCAGCACATGGGCTCAGTAGTTGTGGGGCAGGGGCTTAGCTGCATTGTGGCACATGTAATCTTCCCAGGCCAAGGATCAAATCTGCCTCTCCTGCACTGGCAGGCAGATTCTTAGCCACTGTACCACCAGGGAAGTCCTGTCTCCCCTTTCTTTTATTTTTCTCCCTTCTATCTTCTTCCAGTCATTATCTTAGAATCTTAGAACTAGAATGAACTATTAGAGACCATCTAGTCTGGGGGTGCACTCACCTGGCCACACATAAGGATCATCTGGGGAACTTCTCATAACCACTGATGTCTGTGTCCCAGCACAGATCAGGTCATTCTAATCAGGGCATTTTTAAATGCTTTCCAGGTGATTCTAATGTGATATCAGGGATGAAACATTGATCTAGTTCAGCCTCTTTAGAGATGAGAAGAAAACAGGCCCACAGAAATTAAATGATATGGGTACATTTTTGTCTTCTCATTTTCCTCTTTGCAAACTTTCCCCAGTTGTCCGCAGGGATTCTCCTTAGCCCCATTGCTGACACAGAGCCAAGGGATGGCACACAGCTTCAGGGGTACACACCCAAACCACTTCCTCCTATTCCAGTTCTGTCAGCCTTAGGGGGTTAATGCAGTGCCCCAGGTTTGAAGGGCCCATCATTTTGTTTGAATTGGGGTGATGATCAAGGGAGTCACGTGCTAAATTCTCTTCCCAGCTGTCTGTGAGATGTGTGGGATCGTGGGTACCAGGGAAGCCTTCTTCTCCAAGACCAAGAGATTCTGCAGTGTCTCCTGTTCCAGGAGCTACTCCTCCAACTCCAAGAAAGCCAGTATCTTGGCAAGATTGCAGGTGAGAGGCAGTGACTTGGAAGACCCTTCCTGGGGCCCTGGGTACTGAGTCAGGAACCACTACCTGTGCTGCCGAGGGGCCCAGAGGGCTTGGGCAGGACGTTGCTTGTGGCTTTCTGAGGTTATAAATGGCCCGGTATTTCTTATGCACCCATTTCTGGAGCTCAATAAGTTGCAGATTAATGGAGCTAACCTTCACCCCCAGCCCTTAACCCTCAGGGTCTGATGTGTTCTCAGAAAGTTCTCTTTTTGGCTGTGCTGCATGGCGTGCTGGAATGTCAGCTCCAGGGATGGAACCCATGCTCCCTGCAGTGGAAGCGCAGAGTCCAAACCACTGGGCCTCCAGGGAACCGCTGCCCTCAATAAGTTGTAAACAAGAACTCTGGGGGGAGTCTGACACCCATGCCTTCCTGTTGCACTTTTACAAATGCTCTGAAAGGAAGCTGGGAAATGGGCCACAAGCTTCTCCGGCCATGGGGGGTTTGAGAAGATGGTGCCTTGACTCTGACTCCATTCCACAGGCAGCTGCCTCGAGTCTTACCAACCTCTAGTTGATATTAGCAACTAGTCTTACCAGCCTTTACTATTGACATTTGTAGAACTCTGAGAAGGGGGAGGATTCTTGGAGATGTGTTATCTCACCCACATACTAATTGACAAGTGTGCTGAGGTCCGGAGAGGAAGAATGACTTACCCGTGGGCTCTATAGGAAGACAGAGCTGAGACTGGAGCCTCATCTCAGGAGCCTGGCCTTGTGTCTTCACTACACCGGTTTGCAAACTTGATTACACATAGGGGTCACCTGGCAAGTTTCAAAAATCTTCTGAAGATTCTGGTTTAATTGGGAGGGAGCACAGCCTAGACATAGGAGGCTTTAATGAGCACCCCAGGTGATTGTCTTGTGAAGCCTGATGTTTATTGTGGGTCTCAGCCCAGCTCTTCTAGTTAAAGCCTCGTGCATGTTCTCTCTCACTCATGAGACAGCTACTGTTGTCTCCCTCACTTTGCAGCTTTTAGTCAAGGCATAAGAAAGTCCTTCCTAGGGAGCTGATAATAACATTGTTATTAACTACAGTCTGGGGATACTTGAGAAGGGCTTGGCACCCTCAGTCTAACCAGTGATTCCTAAAAAATGAATTTTTTTAATGAATTTTTAAAGATTACTATTTAAAAGCCTCAAAAATTTTTACTAACTTACTCAGAGGTACACAAATAAAATTGAAGAGCCAGGATTTGGCGCCAGATCTGTGTGGAACTTCAGTTCAATTCAGTCGCTCAGTCGTGTCTGACTCTTTGCGACCCCATGGACTACAGCACACCAGGCCTCTCTGTCCATCACTAACTCCTGGAGTTTACTCAAACTAATGTCCATTGAGTTGGTGATGCCATCCAACTATCTCATCTTTTGTCGTCCCCTTCTCCTCCCACCTTCAATCTTTCCCAGCATCAGGGTCTTTTCAAATGAGTCAGTTCTTCGCATCAGGTGGCCAAAGTATTGGAGTTTCAGCTTCAGCATCAGTCCTTCCAATGAACATTCAGGACTGATTTCCTTTAGGATGGACTGGTTGGATCTCCTTGAAGTTCAAGGAACTCTCAAGAATCTTCTCCAGCACAATTCAAAAGCATCAGTTCTTCAGCGCTCAGCTTTTTTTATAGTCCAACTCTCACATTCTTACATGACTACTGGAAAAATCATAGCCTTGACTAGACGGACCTTTGTTGGCAAAGAGACATGTCTCTGCTTTTTAATATGCTGTCTAGGTTGGTCATAACTTTTCTTCCAAGGAGTGTCTTTTTATTTCATGGCTGCAGTCATCATCTGCAGTGATTTTGGAACTGAAACCCACATTTTTTTATTTTAAATTTTGGCTGTGCCACTTGGCTTGCAGGATCTCAGTTCCCCGACCAGGGATTGAACCCTGTCCATGGCAGTGAAAGTGCCAGATCCTAACCACTAGACAATCAGGGAACTCCCTAAACCCACATTTCTAGTTCACTGATCTCTCTTTTTTTTTTTTTTTTTAACTTTTTACTTTGTATTACAGTAGCTTCCTTTGCAGCTCAGTGGTAAAGAATCTGCCTGCCAATGCAAGAGAGGTGGGTTTTATCCCTGGGTCAGGAAGATCCCCTGGAGAAGGGAATGGCAACCCACTCCAGTATTCTTGCCTGGGAAATCCCATGGACAGAGGAGCCTAATGGGCTACAGTCCATGAGGTTGCAAATGAGTCGGACACAACTGAGTGACTAAACAACATAGCCGATTAACGATGCTATGATAGTTTCAGGTGAACAGCAAAGGGATGCAGCCATATATATGCGTCTATCCATTCTCCCCCAGTCATTGATCTCTAATAAATTCTCTGGGCCTCTCTGATCAGTGCTTAAGCTACAAATTATCAACCAGGTTTTCCTTCTAGCTTAGATGGTAAAGAATCTGCCTCTGATGCAGGAGACCTGGGCTCGATCCCTGGGTCTGGAAAATCCCCTGGAGAGGAAATGGCAACCCACTCCAGTATACTTGCCTGGAGAAAAATCCCATGGACAGAGGAGCCTGGCGGGCTACAGTCCGTGGGTCGCAAAGAGTCGGAAACGACTAAGCGACTAACACACACACAGTTCAGTGGCCTTTCACTCTGGGGTAGGACCCCTTTGAGCACCTCATAAACTCTGTTCAGTTCATGAGCCTTCTGAAGCTCCCTCTCTGCCATAAACCTATAGGAGCACCAGGGGAAGGAGAAGGCTGAGAGCTTTGGCCACCAGCAAGAAGTTCCTGGCAGTAGTAGGGCTTAAAAGATGGAAAATATATCCCTCCCTGCCCTCTGGCTCTGCCGACCCCCGCCCCAGCAGGTGAACAATGGCTAACTGCCTAAGGAGTTCCGCACAATCTGTGACCCTCACCCTTGCAACTCCCCACTGAGCTAAGCATTATAATTGTTATCATCTTGATTTACAAGTGAAGAAACTGGAGTCCCAAAGAGATTACCAGGGCAGTCCAAATCCTGAGCCATGTTATCAGCCTTTAGGCTACAGACAGGCTCTCCTCCTTCCAGGGAAAACCACCTACCAAGAAGGCCAAAGTCCTGCACAAAGCTGCCTGGTCTGCCAAAATTGGAGCCTTCCTCCACTCCCAGGGGACCGGACAGCTCGCCGATGGGACCCCAACCGGGCAGGACGGTAAGTCAGTGGGGACAGGTGCTCAGGAAGCCAGTGGAGTGTGGTGCCAGGACTCGGCAGGTGAGGGGGGGGCGCTCCCTAGGAGCCAGGATTGGAGAAGGGGGCCAGCTAGAAAGGGCCAGCCCAGGCTTGCTTTAGATGTCATCTTCCTCACCTGGGAGTAACTGTGAGATGGCCCAGGAGATCCCTCAATCACTCTTCTCTTGAGCACTTAAAAGCCAAAAGTTAGCTTCCTTTGTTTAGCATTGCCTGTAGCCCTCTGGCTTTTGTTTCCCTGGGGCAGTGGAGACCTAGATCTGGTGTGAAGAAGGGTGATGGGATCAGGAACTTCTCTCTCTTTCTGAGCATGAGTAGCTGTTTCTAAGTAAATGTAGACTGGAAGCTATGCACTAGGTGGTCTGACACAGCTCCCAGATCAGGGCAGGAGGGGCTGTGGTGTGTGTGCCTCCCACCCATCTAGATTGGCTGTGGCCAATGAGAGGTTGGGGGCGGTCTGAGGAATTTAAGCCTGAGGGTCTTTGAATTTCCTGGGGGAGAAAGATCAGACATTTCCCTCTGAGAGTTTCCTCGACTGAGAGTCTGGCAGCCTCTGGATGAGGTCCTCCCCGTCCCATCCCGATGGCCACTGCTGAGGCAGGTATGGGGTGGGCCCAGGCTGCACGGCGGGAAGGGGCCTGTGCTCCCGCTCCCCAGGCCTGGGTTCCTGCGGTGGCCACTGCTGGGGCAGGTATGGGCAGGCCCTGGCTGCTCCCAGTCCTCACGGCCGCCCGGGTTCCTGGAGTGGCTGCTGCGAGAGCTCCCCGCTTCGACCCCTCAACTCTGGTCCTCTTGGCTCTGCAGCGCTGGTCTTGGGTTTCGACTGGGGGAAGTTCCTGAAGGATCACAGTTACAAGGCTGCTCCTGTCAGCTGCTTTAAGCATGTGAGTGCCCTGGGCACAGGGGAGGGAGGGCAGGGGCCCGGGCGCTGCCGCCGGCTCACCCACCTGCCTCACTGCTTCGGCACCGGGAGGGAACAGTCTGAAGTCTGGGTGCTCGAAGCCTGGCTTTGCCACTCGCGCCAATTCATCGGTTCTGTCCACTTGTTCTTCAGCAAGTCCTCCCACAGACCCTCTCCGAGGGCTTCGAGCACGCCCCTCGGAGGTCGCCCCCTAGGCTTATTCACATAATGGCACTTTGTGCTCTGCTATCTAGAGCCAACTGTGAGAATCCCTTTCTCTTTTCCCCCATCTTGAGTGCTTTCCTGTTGACAGCTTGGTGCTTATGAACTGCCCCCGGCCCATTGGCTCCCGGGAGGCAGATATGGGTGCCTCCTGTCAGTGCCTAAGTTGTATCTGACTCCTTGAGACCCCGTCGACTATAGCCTGCCAGGCTCCTCCATCCATGGAGTTTTCCTGGCAAGAACACTAGAGTGGGTTGTCATCTCCTCCTCCAGGAGATCTTCCCAACTCAGGGGTTGAACCCTGCATTGGCAGGCAGATTCTTTACCACTGAGCCACCGGGGAAGCCCCGCTGTCACTGAGAAGCGGCCAAGGTTGAGACCTGGAGGGCTGGGCTTGGAGTGCAGGCCTGAGCAGTGGTCCCCCACAGGTGCAGAGAGAAGCCGAGGGGGCTCTCTTCGTCTTTCAAGCCAATTTCCTAAACCCCAGGAAATCTGGAGAAGGCTTGTTTATTTTGGCTGCATTGGGTCTTTGCTGCGGAGCACAGGGGCTTCTCGTTACAGCACAAGGGCTTAGTTGCCCCTTGGCTTGTGGGTGCTTAGTCCCTGACCAGGGATTGAGCTCACGTCCCCTGCACTGGCAGGCAGATTCTTACCCACTGTACCACGAGAGAAATCCAACCACCCAGTATGGCGATTGAAGGAGCACTGTTTGTGTCTCAGAAGCGCCTGTTACGTAGTGAGTGGGAAGCCGCTAGGTGTCCGCTGGCACAGGTGTGATGTGCCAGAGGGTAACAACTAGGAGCCAGGCCTGTGAGATTAGCAGAGCTGTCTGACACCCCGACTCCCGTCCCGACTGGGCTCTTCACAGAGGCGGGCGCATCCGTTCATCGCTTCCTCCCTGGTCCTGGGCCTGGCCTTCCACACACAGTGAGGGGAAACACCGAGGGGCAAAGGAGAGGATACAGTGTTTTGTGAGGCCCTGCGGCCAGCCGCTCTCCCCTGCCCACCCAGTGGCTCACTGTCCCCTTGAACCCTCTCACCCCCACGCAGGTCCCACTCTATGACCAGTGGGAGGATGTGATGAAGGGAATGAAGGTGGAGGTACTCAACAGCGACGCCGTGCTCCCCAGCCGGGTGTACTGGATTGCCTCGGTCATCCAGGCGGCAGGTGGGTGCTCCTCCCGCCAAGGTGGGGTCGGGGGCTGAAGGCGACATCTCCAGATGGACAGGTAGTGTCGGAACAGACATCAGCTTCATAAGACAAAAAATCCCGCCCACTGGAGTTTCGTTCTCCCTCCTTGCTATGCTTTCATGCTACCTACCTTAGAGGGGACCACAGAGCTTGGTGAGTTTGGAAACTCCCATTTTGAAGTTCATTCTGGGATTGATCAGGCCATAGAAAATTACTCCCCCTGCTGTGCCATACTGCTTTCCAGGTACATGGCAGGGGTTTGTTTTCGCTCTGGCTGTTGTAGAAGGGATTCTTGGAGTAGACAGCCTGGTTTAGGCTGGAGAAGCGAGAAGGCCTAAGAGTTCATCTCCACTTCCTCCTGCTCAGGGTACCGGGTGCTGCTCCGATATGAAGGCTTTGAAAATGATGCCAGCCATGACTTCTGGTGCAACCTGGGGACTGTGGATGTCCACCCCATCGGCTGGTGTGCCATCAACAGCAAGATCCTGGTGCCCCCGCGGAGTGAGTTGATGAGAGTGCTCCCCGTCCTGGTTCCTGTGGGCCCCCTGGGAGAAGTCAGACCAGCCCAGAGCCCTCCTGTCTCCTCGCTCCCGCTCCTCCCTCATCCAGAGGCCCCAGGGCAGATCGAGGTTGGGGAGTCCAGGACTGCCGGCCTGAGAAGGCAGAAATATGTTATTCAGGCCCTCTGCTGCCCTCTGGGGCAGACTGGCACCCGTCAGCAGAGTGGTGGCAGTCTGTATTCAGGATTCTGCTCTGTCTCCCCAGCCATCCATGCCAAGTTCACCGACTGGAAGGGCTACCTCATGAAACGCCTGGTGGGCTCCAGGACACTTCCTGTGGACTTCCATATCAAGGTCTGGCAGAGCACCCTGGGGTCTCCTGACTGGTCCGCTCCGGCCCTTTTCCCCTTCTGTTGGTCCTTGGTGCTGCTCACTGGAGTCTTTTTTCTAAGACCCCCTTGGGTTAGCCATCAGAGCAGCTCCAGATTCCCTAAGTATGGGTGGTGGGCGTCATCTACCATTAGCTTCCTCCCTTCTCTGATCCAGCCTCATCGGTCATGTTGCTTTGTCTGCTGGTGTGCTCTTCCAGATCCTTCCCTTTGCTCACAGCATTTTCAGGAGTGTTCATTCATCTGGGCTTCCCAGGTAGCGCTAGTGGTAAAGAACGTGCCTGCATTGTAGGAGATCTCCATGCATTCAATAGATTTGATTAAGTGCTTGTTGTATACAAGGCATGGCCATCTGGCACTCTCCCCCTCCTGGTGGGATTTGGAATTGCACTGCTCTGTCCCACCACCACTAAGAAACTGGAATGGCTCTCCCTGAGTCCACAGTGCCCCGGTGCTGGAAAAGCTACAGAACTTCCGTAAACATCCTCTATCCCAGGCAGGACAGCACGAGAATCTCAGCAGACAGAACCACCTGTCTCTTCACCCAGGCCCCACCACCGGGGCTCTAGAGCAGCTGTGGGATCTTGGTCACTATCCTTGGTTGTGTCCAAGAGGCAGGCATTACTGCTGAGGTGCTAGGAGAGCCGTTCAGAGCTGCAGCCCAGCGGGGCCAGGGCTGAAATTAGAGATATCGAGGCAAAGGGTGCTCAGTTCTTTATAAACACCAAGCTGGTTGAGTGAGTGCTGTTGGCAGGGGCCGGAAGGTAGAGAGCACTGGGAGGGACTCATGATCAGAGTGCAGATCCCTGAAAGAGCACAGAGCTGGACCCCAGGACGAGATTTGTGGCTCATCTCTGGCACTAATGACCCTGTGTGACTCCAGGTTAGTCACATGACCTCCCTGGGGCACCTGTTTGCTTAATCTGAAAAGCAGTCTAAGATTCCCATCACAATGAGTTGCTGGCATTTTGGTGCACACATTGTAAATATTCTATCATCCCAGGGACTTGGGAGCCAGGGTGGAACCTGGCAGGCAGGAGGGGCCCCTCTGCCCGTTTCCTCCCGCTCCCCACCCCGTCCCATCCTCTGGTTACTCCCAAGGGACAGGACAGGACAGTGGGAGGGAGGGATCGACCCCAGCAGGCCTGTGTTCTGATGTCATTGCAGATGGTGGAGAGCATGAAGTACCCCTTTCGGCAGGGCATGCGGCTGGAGGTGGTGGACAAGTCCCAGGTGTCCCGGACCCGCATGGCCGTGGTGGACACAGTCATCGGGGGTCGCCTGCGGCTCCTCTATGAGGATGGGGACAGCGATGACGACTTCTGGTGCCACATGTGGAGTCCCCTGATCCACCCTGTGGGCTGGTCCAGGCGAGTCGGCCATGGCATCAAGCTGTCAGGTTAGCCGAGTCCCTGGCCAGCCTGGGTCAGGGGGGCACATCTCTGCACCCCACAACTACTCTGAGTAATGGGGGCAGTCATCTTTACCTGAGGATGGCAGGACTTGACCAGGTGTCCCAAGGGGTTGAGTGACTTGACCAAGGATACTCAGCCTGAAGTGTGTTGTGTGTGTTAGTTGCTCAGTCATGTCCAGCTCTTTGTGACCCCATGGACTGTAGACCGCCAGGCTCCTCTGTCTGTGGAATTTTCCAAGCAAGAATACTGGAGTGGGTTGCCATTTCCTTCTCCAGCCTGAAATGGTAAAAGTTAATTCGCAACTAGAGGTTCCAGGCCACATCCTCTCCTTGCGACGTAGGAAGAGTCTGGGTCCTCAGGGCTGAATAGTTGCGACAGCTGCTCCGTGCGGGTGGGAGGTTGCTGAGCAGCCCCACATTCTGGGGGAGGCGTGGAGATGGTCATGTTAGAAGCTTCAACTTCCTTCTCTCCCTTCCTCCCTCCACTATCTCCCTAAAAGAGAGGCGCAGTGACATGGCCCACCACCCCACCTTCCGGAAGATCTACTGTGATGCTGTTCCTTACCTGTTCAAGAAGGTGAGGCCCAGCCCTGGACACTGCCCCTTGGCTGCAGGTCCACTCCAGACCTGAAGCCCTGGATCTCCCTTCCCTCCCTGTTTCCTTGCCAGGCCGATGGCAGCTGAGGCCTCTTCCCCACCCCTCCCCGGGTCAGCCCAGAGATTGCCCAACTGCCCCATTCCTTTAAGGTTCGAGCTGTCTACACAGAAGGTGGCTGGTTTGAGGAGGGGATGAAACTGGAGGCGATCGACCCCCTGAATCTGGGCAACATCTGCGTGGCGACCATCTGCAAGGTGAGCCTGGGTGCCCTCCGGCCTCCAGCGGCCTTTCCTATGGGCAGGGCGGTGGCAGAGCGCCCCCTACTGGTTGCTCCCGAGTGGCCTGGTTTTCAGGCACATAGACTGAGCTCCTGGCTGGGAATCTGCTTTCTCGTTGGGGGTCGGAGGCTTGCCAACCCTGTGGGCTGGCCCAGGCGTGTCAGCCATGGCATCAAACTGGCAGGTTAGCCGAGTCCCTGGCCAGCCACCCGTGAGTGCTACGGAACACCTGGCCTGAGCCTGGTCCTGGGGCAAGTGTAGGCCTTCCCGCCACTGCCTGCTGTCTCCTTTGGGGGCTGGCATCGCCACGCCTCAGCCGGGCTGGTGTTGCTGCAGACCTCTGTTACTGCTGCAGCCTGAGGAGCCAGCCACCACCCCTCGGCCCTCCTGGGGACACGCTGATTTGTCCATCTAGCCAACCTCCAGGCTCTGCCCCCGTGTTCACCCCTGAGAACACAGTGACAAAAGGACAGACACCGTCCCCGCTGGCACAGCATGTGGTGTCCACTGAGGGAGTCGGGAAGATGCCCTGGGAGAGGAAATGGCAACCCACGGCAGTATTCTTGCCTGGAGAATGCCATGGACAGAGGAGCTTGGCGGGCTGCAGTCCATGGGGTTGCAGAGTCTGACACGACTGACCACACATGAGGAAGCTAGATGATTTTACCGTTATGGGTTACATGAGTGCTGAGTGCTCTGAAAAGCAGCTCCATCCTCTCCCTGTCCTGTCACCTCACCCTGGAATGGGGGTGCAGTTTAGAACACCAGGTTCTGTTTCCTTCTCCGCCACCACTAGGTCCTCCTGGACGGTTACCTGATGATCTGTGTAGACGGGGGACCCTCCACAGATGGCTCCGACTGGTTCTGTTACCACGCCTCCTCCCACGCCATCTTCCCAGCCAACTTCTGCCAGAAGAATGACATTGAGCTCACACCCCCGAAAGGTAAGACTGGCATACAGTTGGAGGGAGCAGGGTTGAGGCCTCAGGCCAAGCCAGACCCCAGAGTAGAAGTCTGAGCGGACCGGAGAGGTGGCAGCACTGCCCGCGGCCACCACTAGCCCTTCGTCTGGGCTGGCTTGGCCCCAGGGCCCCATGTGGCTTGGTGAGCAGAACTCCCACCTGTCCCTTTGGGCAGTGAGCACCTGTACTACAGGACCATGGTCCTAGAGCAGGTACCAGCCTGGGCAGGAAGGAAGGAGGTTGCTGGAGAGACTTTGGGCTGAGTCCTGATGGAGCTGCAGAAGCCCCTTCGGCGCTGTCTGGGACTCCCTGTCACCTCCCTCCCTCCCTCATCTCCGCCTTCCACTCCAGGGTACGAGGCTCACACTTTCAGCTGGGAGGCCTACTTGGAGAAGACCAAGGCAAAGGCAGCTCCATCGAGACTCTTCAACATGGTGAGTAGACCAGCCCTGCCCGCTATCACCCAAGGTGGTGGTTCCAACCCCTTCTCCTCTCGAGTCCCTGCTGCTAAGATCAGCTGTTTCGGGGACAAGTCCAAACTCTGATGGATGCGGATGCATGCTGAACAGTCAGCCAGTCCCTTTCCCAGAGGGGCTGGTGCCTGGGATCACAGTGCAGAGGGGTTCCTGGTCTGAGGACCCTGCCCCCACAGGCAGGCTCAGACCCACTCCCATACCCAGGGCTGCCCCGCCAGGGTGGGGACCTAGCTGATTTGTTCGGCCTTTATCCCCATCCCAGGACTGCCCCAACCACGGCTTCAAGGTGGGCATGAAGCTGGAGGCCGTGGACCTGATGGAGCCCCGGCTCATCTGTGTGGCCACTGTGAGGCGGGTGGTGCACCGACTCCTCAGCATCCACTTCGATGGCTGGGACAGCGAGTACGACCAGTGGGTGGACTGCGAGTCCCCAGACATCTACCCTGTCGGCTGGTGTGAGCTCACCGGCTACCAGCTCCAGCCACCTGTGGCCACAGGTCTGGGCTCTCCTGGCCCTGAGGGGCTCTTGACTTTCCTTTTTATTTTCCTTCCTGCCAACCACCCTCCACCCCACCCCCCGTGCCGCATGCCCACCTTTGGCCCTCTGGCATGAGATCGAGCATCTCCTGGACCACTTCTAGGGAGAGAGTGGCCCTGGTCTCCCCTCCTGCTCCTGACTTCTCTGTCTCCCTCTCCCTCTGGCCTGCAGAGCTCCTTCCTTGACCTTGCCCACTCTGTCATATGCTCGTGCCCTTGTGCACCAGGTAAATCCCCCAGGCCCCTCTGAGCACCCTGGTGATGCGGGTGGGAAGAAGGGACAGCTGTCATCCAGTCCCTCCCCGCAGCCCCCTCCCCGTTCTCACGGCCCAGCTCTGGCTTTCCTTCAGGGGCGTCCCCTGTGTAAGGGAGGCCCATGAGGGGTGGGCAGGGGTCTCGGGACGTGCCTGCAGTCTATGTCCTCTCAGAACTCTCTTCTTACCTCATGTCCATGTCTTTCAACAACAGAGCCCACCACACCTCTGAAAGCCAAAGAGGCCACAAAGAAGAAAAAGAAACAGTTTGGGAAGAAACGTAAGTGATGCTCTAAAGCTGCCCGGCTGGGGTGGGACCTGGGATCACCTGAGCCTGTGTCCCTGGGCCGGGGATCACTACCCAGATCAGTCACACTCTTCATATTCCCACCTCTCCTTTGCCCCTTGCCCCATGCACCCATCCATCACCCTGTGTCTTAGGGACTCAGAGCACACTTAGGGAGTCTTCTGGTCTCTGGCAGTGGTCAGGATGCTGAGGAAAAGACACAAGAGACTATATATGGGTTGGAGCAGGGGTCGGGGGTGGCCTGGTCTCTGAGCCCTTGTGCAGCTGTGGTGTATGAAAGTAAAAGATGTAAGAGCCAACAGACGGAAGGCATTCTCTCATGATCCCCAGGGGGAGGGAGCAAGGGTAACCACCGAGCTTGGGAACCTCTCACAGGCCGGCCCAACCTCAGCAGGCCCCAGGCTGAGCTGCAGTGAGCTGGGCTCCCCGACGTGGTCTCCGCAGAAGAGAGGATGTCCCGAAAGGGAGCAGAGAGGAAACAGATGCGGTCCCTGGGCAGGGTTAAGATCCTGTGAGAGTGTGGCGTGGGTCGAGTGGCATGACCCTGTGCCGTTCCGAATCAGGGCTAGGAAAGGCACGGTGTAGAAGTGAAGAAAGTGAGGAGCAGAAATAGGAAGCTTAACTGCCATGGCGGGGTGGGGGCACTAACCTCTTACTGGGGAGAAGCTCTGCGCCTCGGACACACAGCCCTGAGGGCTGAGGTCAGAGCTGGGCCTCCGTCCTCCCCGGCTGGCACCTACCCCTCTGCTGGGCTGCCTGACCGCTGTTTCATGTGGATACAGCCCTTGCCTGGGTTGAATTCTGTTTTTATTCCAAGGAAAAAGAATACCACCGGCCAAGACGCGGCCCCTCAGACAGGGGTCCAAGAAGGCACTGCTGGAGGAGGACCTGCAGGCGGCGGAGAAGGCCCCGTCGGAGCCCGCTCCTGATGAGAGTAAGCCTCCGGGGTGGGGGGCCGGCGGGTGGCTCCCTGCTCAAAGGCCGGTCGTCTCCTTTCCAACCTGGCACAGAAGAGCAGAGTCAGGCTTAAAGGGCATTTTCTGGGCACTGAGAAACCTCTCTCAGACCACAGGGCCTGGAGGGCTTCCCAGACACCACCCCCCCAGCTCTGAATGGAGCCAAGCACCAGCCTGGCCCTCTCCACCCCCAGCCCCAGCCCTTAGCAGGGTGGGCTGCCTGCCAGGCTGGTGGGACAGGGCCCTAGGCCTTGGCTGCTGTTGCCTCACAGAGGGGAAGGGGCTCTCCCCACCACACTCGAGGGCCCCTGTCTGTAGGAAGCCCGGTTCCTTGCATCCTGAGCTCCATGCTCGCTCCTCCTTGCCCCGCACCTCTCTCCCTCTTCAGTCATCACCGTGCGTGTGAAGGAAGAGCACCTGGACGTGGCCACAGCCGACAAGGCTCTGAGTCCAGAGCTGCCGGTGCCCGTCGAGAACATCAAACAGGAGACGGACGACTGAGCCTTCCTCGCTGCCAGTCAGAAGCCAGCCTAGGGCGCCTCTCTTGCCACCACGCCAACCTGCTTTACTTTGGAGACTGAGCATTTTTGCATAAATTTTGCCTGGTACTGTGGGGGCCGGGGACCCAAGGAGCAGCCAGGGTCTCCTCTAGCCTCTGGCCTCCTCTCCAGCAAGGCCATGTGACAGGGGCTGCCTGCGAGCAGCTCCCTCTCCAGCTCGAGTTCCTGAAGCTCTTCCACACTAGTCACCTCCACTCCCCCAACACTGCTCCATTGCCAGGGTGGGGGCTACACACGGGAGACAAGCTGGCTAGTGGTTAGGCCCGAGCAGGTCTCGAGGTGGGGGACAGACGGTCACCTGATGGACGTGAGTGGTGTGAGGAGTACAGCCTCTGTCCCAGACTCCATGTGGAACAACCCCTCCTGCCTCGGTTGGGGCTCTGCTCCTCCTGGCACCCCCAGGAGGTTGGGGAGCCCTGTGCTGGTGCCCAGCTCTGGCAGGCAGCTGAGCAGCAGTGACCAGCATGTAGGTCCCGGTGACTTGTGAGGTGGCCTTGATCTGTTTTCCCTTGGCATGAGTACTGACTCCATTTCCAAGAGGAGCAGAGATAAGGTCTGCTCTCTGGGAAAGGGAGCTTTCCAGGGCCTCAGGTGGGGGAGACCACACCAGTCCCTGTGCCATGGGAAGGGGGGGTGGGTGTGGGTGTATGCACATGCGTGTGCACAAGCATGCAAGTATTCCCGAGAGAGAAGGTGCCACCAGTGTTGAACTTAACCCACTCTGGAGCCCAGCTGGATGGGACCTGTCCTCCTCTTTCTCCCCTTCTGTTAACCAAGAACAGGTCTGGCCTTGCCAGAAAGTCTTAGGGCCTCGACATGGGGGATGGTTTGCCCTGCTGGCTGACGTGGCCCTGAAGGAGGTCCTGGAGGCAGGGATGTACTTCTTGGTCCTTTTCCTCACCGTGCATGTCCTTAACTCCATAATATATTTTGATTCCGCTGCTCCTCTGAAAGTACATTCTAGAATTTCACCTAGTGTCTGCCCACATTTCAGCTGCTTCTGCTCCGCAGTTAAGTCTCCTTTGAAGCTGTCTTCTCCCTCTGACTCACCCTCTTCAGGAGACCTGGGACCTAAGTGGTAACAGGCTGCTGTCCTCAGCCCCTCTCTTTCCTTCCACGTGTTTGAGTAGAGACAGCACGGCTGAGTATGTCCCTGTGTTCCCCTGTAATAGCTGCCACGGTCCATGCTTGCCTGATGGGGTGCTGACCTTGGGTGTGTTGAGGACCCTGCTGTTGGGTGTCATCCCAGAGATGGGCAACCAGCCCAAAGGGAGCCAATTTCAGTTCAGAGAGAACCAGATCATTTGTCCTTTCCTAAAGGCACTGTGCAGGCTCACGTGGAATAGAAACGACGCTCTTGCAGCCTGAACGCCCCTGAATGTGACAGGGGCTGTGCATCCCCTCACCCAACCTCACATTGACGGGTGGGTCATTGGAGGAAGGTGGCCGACAGTGGCTTGCAGTTCCACAGCCTGCTCACATCGCCTGCCTTTGTTGAGGGTGACTTGCCCAGCTGAGAAGAATCATTGTCCCCTATGCTCTTGCCCTTAAAGGATCAAGTTCTGCCTGAAGAGCTTCTGGGGTGATGGGACTTGTTTGGCTTTCAGTTTTGCTTCTTCCTAAGTGAAGAAGTTGATGCCCACAACTTGATGCTTGGGTGCAGCAGGCAGGGCTAGAGGACAAGTTTAGCTGCCGTTCCAGCCCCAGATGGGCTTCCCACACTTAAATCCTATGAGACGATTAAATCCCTTTCTTGCTGCAGTCAGTCTGTCAGTGTTCCTTCTGAGACACCACCCCACCAGGTCGGTTACAGAGACGGGGAGAGTTCACCCGTGAAGAGTGCAGAACAACACGTCTCCACAGCAATACGCTATGTTATTTGTCCCTGCCACTCCCCTCCCAGGACCCCGGGCTCCCCAAAGGCCCAGCCCGTGTCTTCATGTCCCTCGTTCCCGGCACACAGGTGCCCTCAGCGAGTATATGACCAAGTGTACATACATCCCTGGGACCTAGAGGTTAGTCGGTCACAGATGGAAGTGTTGACCTCCAGGACATTTTAGCTCAAGGCACAGAATGAACCTTGTCCCTCCATTGCCCTTGCCTTTGGATGAGACTTGTTGAAATTCCACAGCAGTGGCGGGGGTCGAGGGGGTGGGGAACACCTGAAGACTGGAAGACGTCCTGAGGAACAGAAGCCTCTCCACTCCTTGCCCCACTGCCTGACGGCCTGCAGCGAGCGGCTCCCTGGTGCAAACACTGGTGGAACCCCCTGCACCTTCCTTTACTGTCACCCCGTCGGACTCTTGGCTGCTCAAGGGACGGGGAAGCAAGAGATTCCACGTTTGTGACAGCCTCATGCCAGACACTAGTTTACAGGTGTTCACACTGCTTGCTTCATCTTTGATCTGTGAGGATGTGCTGACTTTATTTTACAAGTAAGAGAAAGAAGGATTGTTCAAGTTCAGTAACTTGGTGGCCTAAGTTGACGTGAAATGGCAACAGTGGGATTAAACTCCAGCTCGTCAGCCAGGTCACAACCAGGACTCGGTAGCTTCAATCTGGTGAGCACCCCAGCGCTGAACATTCTGCCGGGGATCAGGGCCTGTGTCCTTCAAGGCCTTTGTATTCCCGGGAGGAAGCAGCTACTTTCAATAGAAGTAGAAACAAATTCTAGGGCTTCCCTGATGACTTAGTGGTAAATAAAACGCCTGCCAGTGCAGGAGATGCCGGCTTGATCCCTGATCTGGGGACATGCCACATGCTGCAGGACAACTACTGAGCCTGTGCTCCAGAACCCAGGAGCGACAACTACTGAGCCCATGTGCAGCTGAAGCCTGAGAGTCACCACAGTGAGAAGCCTGCGCACCGCAATAAGGGCAGCCCCCACTTGCTGCAATTTCAGAAAAGCCCGTGCAGCCAAGAAGACCCAGCCCAGCCGAAATAAACCCCTGGTGTGATCACTCACCTAGAGCCAGACATCCTGGAATGCAAAGTCAAGTGGGCCTTAGGAAGCATCACCATGAACAAAGCTAGTGGAGGTGATGGAATTCCACTTGAGCTATTTCAAATCCTAAAAGATGATGCTGTGAAGATGCTGCACTCAGAGATATGCCACCAAATTTGGAAAACAACAGTGGCCACAGGACTGGAAAAGGTCAGTTTTCATTCCAGTCCCAAAGGCAATGCCAGAGAATGCTCAAACTACCGCACAATTGCACTCATCTCACACGCTAGTAAAGTAATGCTCAAAATTCTCCAAGCCAGGCTTCAATAGTATGTGAACGGTGAACTTCCAGATGTTCAAGCTGGTTTTAGAAAAGGCAGAGGAACCAGAGATCAAATTGCCAACATCCCCTGGATCACAGAAAAAGCAAGAGAGTTCCAGAAAAACAGCTGCTTTATTGACTACGCCAAAGCCTTTCTGTGTGGATCACAACAAACTGGAAAATTCTGAAAGAGACGGGAATATCAGACCACTTTACCTACCTTCTGAGAAATCTGTATGCAGGTCAAGAAGCAACAGTTAGAACTGGACATGGAACAACAGACTGGTTCCAAATAGGAAAAGGAGTATGTCAAGGCTGTATATTGTCACCCTGCTTATTTCACTTATATGCAGAGTACATCATGAGAAATGCGGGCTGGATGAAGCACAAGCTGGAATCAAGATTGCCGGGAGAAATATCAACCTCAGATATGCAGATGACACCACACTTACGACAGAAAGCAAAGAAGAACTAAAGAGCCTTTTGATGAAAGTGAAAGAGAAGAGTGAAAAAGTTGGCTTAAAGCTCAACATTCAGAAAACTAAGATCATGGCATCTGGTCCCATCACTTCATGGCAAATAAATGGGGAAACAATGGAAACAGTGACAGACTTTATTTTGGAAGGCTCTAAAATCACTGCAGATGGTGACTGCATCCATGAAATTAAAAGACGCTTGCTCCTTGGAAGAAAAGTTACGACCAACCACGACTGAAGCAACTTAGCAGCAGCAGACAGCATATTAAAAAGCAGAGAGTTGACTTTGCCAACAAAGGTTCATCTAGCCAAAGCTTTGGTTTTTCCAGTAGTCATGTATGGATGTGAGAGTTGGACTATAAAGAAAGCTGAGCGCCAAAGAATTGATGCTTTTGAACTGTGGTGTTGGAGAAGACTTGAGAGTCCCTTGGATAGTAAGGAGATCCAACCAGTCCATCCTAAAAGAAATCAATCTTGAATATTCATTGGAAGGACTGATGCTGAAGCTGAAACTCCAATACTTTGGCCACCTGATGTGAGGAACTGACTCATTTGAAAAGATCCTGATGCTGGGAAAGATTGAAGGCAGGAGGAGAAGGGGACAACAGAGGATGAGATGGCTGGATGGCATCACCGATTCAATGGACATGAGTTTGGGTAAATTGCTGGAGATGGACAGGGAGGCCTGGCATGCTGCAGTCCATGGGGTCGCAGAGTCGGACATGACTGAGAGACTGAACTGAATTATGATCCCAGTTACTTAAAAAAAAAAAAAAGAAAGAAAACTATATGTTTTGTCAAATGTAGTCAAGGGGGTGATGGAGTCTGATCTGTGGTGCCAACAACACACCTGTACCCTTGCTCTTCCCACCCCAGCAACAAGCAAGGCCCCTGAGATTGGGTGGGAAAAGGCTGAATGGACAGCAAGCCAGCAGTGACCGTCACTGTGGGATTCTTCTGGACACACACGGTCTCGGGAGGCTGCAGCTTAATCAGCCACTGCCCAGGGGACAAAACGGCGTGCAGTCATTTCCCCATAGGCCCCCTCTGAGCTTAGCGCAGAGCTGGAGAGGGTGGACATCACTCTCAGAAGCCACCAGAAGTAGATCTGGTCCCCGCCCAGATCTACAACCTTATGAAACTGGGACCAAGACAAGTCAGACCCCTACTACCATAAGGGCCTTGAAACCTGACCCACCCACCAAGGCCTCGCCGCCCCCACCCCTCGGCCGACCTTGTTCGCTCTCTGCCGTCTTCCCTTCATGGGGGTCCCCCGGGCACCAGGCCTGGGGGCTGGTGTCCGCTTGGCCTTCCTGGCAGCCTGGCCTGGGCAGGCTTCAAAGACAGCAGCTGCGGCCTTCACCCTCTGGCCACGGGCACTGGGAGGGGTGGCACAGGTGGCCCCCACGCGCAGGTTCAGCCCAGCCAGCCACCTGAGAAGAAAAGGGGTGGTGGAGAAGCCCCTGTGCCGAGCTTTCCTGAGGACAGCGAGGAGGTCCTCAGGGATTTGGGGATGGTGGGGCCTAGTGGGTGAGAGTGGACGCACCAGTTAAGTGATCCTGAGCAAGTCAAACCTCAATTCCCTTCCTGTAAAAGGGGGCCAGTAATAAACAGTGGTGGAGAACTGGTGAGCCAAACCGATCAAGACGAGCTACTGAATTTAACGTCATTTTACAGTCACCATCATGGCCTTTACAGACGACGAAACAGCACAGAGAGGCCACGTTCCTCAAAAGGAGACAATCACAGAGGCAGGTGTGAGCCCCGGTCACTGGGCTCCAGGGCCCTTGCTGCTTTCTTGGGCAATGATGTACAGCACACACACACACTGACTAGGTCCACTCGGCCAGGCAGATTTCACCCCCACTTTATGGATGAGGGAACAGAGGCTCAGGGAAACCCACCCCAAGCCCTGTGGGGTAGTTCCCCAGAGAGGGTAACTGGCCCTGGCAGGATCTTCCCCTGCCAAAGGTGCTCAGATGGCACCGACTTGGTGCCCCCAGAGAGACGGTGGGGGCTTGAGAGCAGCTGGCCGGGCCCCCTGCTGGGGGGCTTCAGGCGGAGGTGCTCACCTGTGAAGCGGGAGCAGCTGGCAGTCACAGTGGAAGGGGTTGCCGCTGAGGTCAACAAGCTCCAGCTCACCAAGACCGGGCAAGGCAGGCAGCGTCTGCAGCTGGTTCTTCTGCAGGTGTAGGCTCCGGAGCCGGGGCCCCAAGCCCGAGAAGGCCCCAGGAGAAATCTGCAGGAAGGCGCCAGGCCCTGGTGTGAGATCCTGCACGCCTGTCCCAGCCCCAGGCCTGGGGAGTGGCGAGGCCAAGGCAGGGGCAGGAAGGGCAGTGATGGTGGAAGACTCAGGCTGGTCCAAGGCCAAAGCACTGCCTTCTGCAAGTCACCCAGACCCCCCAGTTCATGGTTCTTACTGCTAGGCCCTATCCCCCCATATAATATATATTATTTATAAATATTTGATTATAAATATAAATATTTATAATTATTGTAATTATTTATATATATACCCCCCATATAATTGTAACAAAAGCCCTGCCCACAACGTGTGTAACAGCAGGTAATCCCACAGACCCTGGGGAGCTCCCGCCTCCAGGCCTCAGCAGCATCCTCCTTGCCTCCCTGTGGCACAGCATTCGGCCTGATCTGTGGCCTACACCTGAGCTCCTAGGGGCAGGCGCAGTGCCCGGCTCATCTCAGGGCCCCACGCCCAGCATGGGGCCCAGCGAGGCAGGGCAGCGGTGTGGGCTGCCTCCCCTCGCCCCTCTTCCCCTGCGCCCACCTGCTCCAGGCCACTGCTGTTCAGGAAGAGGTGCTGCAGCGAAGGGCCCACGGGCCGGAAGGCTCCATCTCGTAGGGCCCCGAGCGGGTTCCCCGAGAGCTGCAGCTCCAGGAGGGCCGGCAGCCCCTCCAGGGCTTCAGTGGGCACCTCGCCCAGCTGGTTCTTGTCCAGGTGCAACTTCTCCAGCTCCCGAGCGGGGCCCAGTGCCCCAGGGGACACTCGGGCGAGGCGGTTCCCACTCAGGTAGAGCCAGCGCAAGGCCCGCCCGCCTGCCAGGTCACCGGGTGCCAGGTGGTCCAGGGCATTGTCCTGCAGGTGCAGGGAGAAGAGGCTGGGCAGGGCGAGCAGGGCGGCCCCTGGCATCCGCACAAAGCGGTTCCGCTCCAGGTACAGGTAGCCCAGGCGGGGGGCCCCCTCGAGAGCGGCAGCGCTGAGGCCGGAGAGCCGGTTGTCCGACAGGTAGAGGTAGATGAGGCTGTGCAGCCCCGCCAGGGCGCCCGCCTCCAGCTCCGTGAGGCCGCAGTGCTGCAGGTGCAGCGACACGAGGCGGCCCAGACCCGGGAAGGCCGCTTGGGGCACCACGGGGAAGCGGTTCCGCCTGAGGTCCAGGAGCTGGGTGTCGTTGGGGAAGCCGCGGGGCACGGCCTGCAGGCCCCGGCCTTCACAGCTGCTGTGCCGCGATTCCGGGACACACACGCAGGTGCGCGGGCAGGGCCCGGCCGCCCCGGCCTCCTCCCCAGGGGCGCCGCCAGGGGCGCGGGGCCGCGCGGCCTTCAGCTCCTCGGCCTCCTCCTCCTCCTCCGCCCCGGGCCTGGGACAGCGCAGGTCCGAGGGCCGCAGGGCGTCCAGGGCCTCCCCGCGCAGGCGCCGCGGCCCCCAGCACGCGCCGTCTGAGCGCACGCGCGCCCGCGCCAGCCACTCCAGCAGTGGCCGGGCCCGGCAGCCGCACCACAGCGGATTTCCCTGCAGCCGCAGCCGGCGCAGCTGCCCCGGGCCCTGCAGCGGCGGCAGGGCGTCCAGCTGGTTCCCGCGGAGATCCAGGGTGTGCAAGCGAGGGCAGCGGGCGAAGGCCCGGGCATCTAGGGCCTGCAGGGCCCCGTGGTCCAGCCTCAGCTCCCGCAGGCCGGGGAGCGCCAGCCCATCCTCCTCGCCCGTGTAGGTGAAGGGGTTGTGGCCCAGCTCGAGGCGGGCCAGGCCGCGGGCCTGGGACAAGGCCGCCCCAGGCAGGGCCTGCAGCTCGTTGTGGTGCAGGCTGAGCCGGCGCAGGGCGGGCAGGCCGGCCAGGGCCTCGGGGGCCAGCACGCTGAGCGCGTTGTGCGACAGCTGCAGCCAGCGGGCGCGCACCAGCCCCTGGAAGGCCATGGCGGGCAGGTAGACCAGGGCGTTGTGGGCCAGGTTCAGCGTGGTCACCGCGCCCAGCGCCCCAAACGTCCCTGGCCGCAGCTCCTCCAGCAAGTTCCCCGCCAGCTCCAGCCGCTGCAGCGAGCCTAGCCCGTCCAGCGCCTCCTGGGGTAGCGCGCTCAGGCGGTTGGAGGCCAGGTTGAGGAGGAGCAGGCGGCCTAGGCCTCGGAAGGCACCCTCAGCCACCAGCTCCACCTGGCAGCGCCGCAGGTCCAGGTGTGTCAGGTGAGGCAGGTCCTGGAAGGCGGCCGGGGGGATCTCCTTCAGCATGTTGCCCTGGAGGTCCAGACGCTGGGTCAGCTGAGCAGGGAGAGGGAGGGGACGCTGAGGGGCACCCAGACCACAGCCTGTGCCCCTTGCTGATGCTGGCACCTGCTCTTCCCTCACCTGGAACAGTCTCCTCCCCCTCATTCTCTTCATCCTGCTCCCTGACACCTCCTCCAGGGTATCCACAGCCACCAGGGTATTACCCACTCTGGCACTTTCCACACTGAATTATCACTGACCCCTCTACTTTCACTCTCCAGCTCTTGACTCCGCAGGGCAGAGACCATACCTTATCCCAGGAGGTCCCCAGTTCACTGCCCTAGGGCCTGTAATTAACTCAGTATCTATTATAGGTCACATAACTGTTCCAATCACTTAGGATTTTAAATAGATCATCTCCCTGTTGTTGGCTGTTACCATTCCCATTTTACAGATGTGAAGACGGAGGCTCAGGGAGGAAAAGTGACTTGCCGGGGCCTCCCCCAGCCAGGTAGTGGCAGAACCTCCGGTGCCAGCCCAGGCTCCTCCCGCTGTCCTTCTCCACCCCACCTTGCCCTGCTGACCTCAGGGATGGCAGTTGGCACCTCGGTGAGGTTCTGGTGCCGGCAGGCGACATGCCTTCTGGGATTGTCACAGACGCAGGCCTGTGGACAGCGCTGGGCCACTGCGCACCGGTTTGGCCCTAGCGGCAGCAGCAGTGGAAGCAACAGCACCAGGGAGAGGCTCTGGGGCCTGGCAGAGAGAAGGGCCAACTGTTCACAGAACAAGAGACCCACACTGTCCGCTTCCCTGAGCCCTGCTTCTTGTCCCAGAGCCCATCGGACATCTTCCTCCTTTGGCGCTGGGGAAGCTTTTGTTACCCTGAGCCTCCAACCCCTCCACAGAGCTGGGATTCCCTGTTTTAACAGAGGAGACAGGATCAGAGGGACGACCTGGCGAGTCTCTGTGACTATCTGCCCATTGCCTTGGTGAGGCCTTGCCCAGTCAGTTCAGAGGAGTGAACAGGCAGTGCAGAGTCTCCTGGGTCCAGGGGAGGCCTGTCTTCCCGGGGTGAGGCTGGCGATGGAGAGTTAGCTGTTCCTCAGACTGATGTGGCATTGGCACCCTGGTGCCAGGGAGCATGACACCCACCTTGGGAAGACGGCCCAGCAGCTGGAGGGGCGGGCCCAGGCCTGGCCCAAGTGAGGCTAGACTTTGGGGGACCAGGTGTCATGGAATCCGAGAGCCTCAAGGAGCCTTGGTGGCTGGCCAGCGCCACTCTGACAGGCAGGCTGGTGGGAGCTCTGACTTCTCTCCTGTTTATTCCTCTGCTGTCCTCTCTCCATCTTAGCACCACCCAGCTGGCCTGGCCTGGGGGAAACTGAGGATATGGCCTTGGAGCTATGCTTTGGGCCAGGTCTGTCCACTTACCCATCTGTCCACCCACCATCCGTCCATTGCCCAGCAAGACCCCTTCACCTCCCAACTGCTACCTGCCTCTCCACAGGGCCCACCGTGCCACGGTGGCACTCCTTGCCCCCCCAGCCTTCCACTCACCGCTAACACCCAGAGGGAACCTTCCAAAATACAGCTGGGCCCTGACACCCCAGCTGAAAACCCTCCAGCATCTCCTCACTGCCTTTGCTGGGAGGTCCTGAGTCCTGATTCCCTGACAGGTACCCACCCGCTCTGAGCCTTCAGCGTACCGTAAGTACGCAGAGCAGCTCCCTCCTGTCTGCCTGCCACGCGAACCTCACCAGCTCTTCCCGTGTCTGTCCTTAGCTCTGAGCAGCCCTTCCTGACCCCTGGGCTGGCTTCTACCCTGAGCTGCCCCTGTTTCTGTTCACTGGCTTTTCACCATCTATTTTGCAGTCTCCTTGGAGTCCCAGGGTCCAGCCTGGCCTTGGGGCTGGTGGCATCCTCTAGTCTGTAGTGAGGTTGGGGCTCAGCGCAGGCTGGAGTGGGGTGGGGGCTGCGTGGTGACAGATCCCTGCAAGGTCAAGCATCCAGGAGGGCTGCCAAGCTCTCAGCCGGGCTCCTGGAGGACTAGCCCAGGGGAGCTCCCGGGAGCAACTGCACCCGCCATCTTCCTCAAAACCCTCTTTTGAGACCCTTGGAGAATCTCTGTCTGGGAAGATCCCAGAGCCCCTGTCCCCCCAGCCCTGAGAGGCCCAGAGAGGGACAGGGGCTTGCCTGCAGCCATGCAGCTTCTCAGACCCCCCCCCCCCAGCAACACTGAGGCCCCAAGACTCACCCCGCCATGCCGATCGCACGGCCAGTCTGGCCTGGAGGCGCAGCACAGGGAAAGGCTGGCGACGGTCCCCCGCCTGGATGCCGGGGGAGCCCCCCCCTCCCGGCCCACAGACCTGGCAAGCAGGGGCAGAGCTGAATGGGAGGCTTTGTGAGGTGAGGGAGAGACGGGCACCGCGGGAGCAGCGGCTGGAGTTACAGGGCCTCCTGCTCTGAATCTGGGCCTGGGCCTGAGACCCAAGTCCCTGGACCAGCCCAGCAAGGAGGGGCCTCGAGGGCCGGGCAGCCCGTGGGTCCCAGACCTAGACTCCCTTCTGCTGTGGGTCAGTTCCCTGCTCTGTTAATGTGCTCACACACAGTGACTGGTTTACGGGGCTGCTGTGGGGTTACGGTCGGCATCTGGCACACCATAGGGGCTCAAGAACAGTTACCTCTGCCTTGTTTGTGCTAACATTTACACATGTTCTTCAACACTTTACACAAGATATTCTGCAAATTTTTTGTTTTTCCACTCAACATCATGGAACTAAGTTGATTAGTTAGTATTGGATGGTATTTCATTGTATAAATGTATCAACTTATCCGTTAGATGTTGTGGTTGCCTCCATTTTTTATTACAGTGTTGCACAGAATACCTAAATACTATCTTCCTGGGGACATGTACACTTACAAAAAAAAACAGTTTATCTAGACCATAGCAATTATGTATCCTATGATTTTCCACATCCTATACTTTAGATCTGTGTTTCTGGTGAAAGTGCAGCTTTCATTCTTTTTTAAAAGCAAGAATCAGTGTCTTCCCCATGTGCTTTATCTTACACAGCAAGTTCTATCCACAGTATCCCGTGGGGTGTATTCTTTTATGTCTGGGCTTTTTTTTTCGATCAGTATTGTTTGTGAGATTCGCCTGTGATGCATATTTTAAAAATTTGTTCATTTTCATTTTTACCCAGCATTCCCTTCTATAGTCCACAAGCAGCATGGGACAGCGGCAGGAGCGTGGTCTGCCCCGGATGGAGGTAAGAAGGTGTAGCATCTCCTTGTCTCTCCTTTCTACCCGAAGGCAACGGCTTTCGTGTAGTAGTATAGTTTTTAAATATATCAAACAGTGCCATATTATTTTGCAAACATGTTTCTTTCACTCAGCCATGTTTTTGAGGGTTTATTTAGTAGATACATGTAGCTTCTGCATCTGGTTTATTCACTTTGAGTGCTACACATACGTCACTGCATGTCTGTGTGCCATAGTTTAACTCTTCTACTGATGGATGTTTGGTTCTTTATTTACTTTGGCTGTGCTGGGGTCTTAGTTGTGACATGTGAGATCTCTGCTGGCACGCAGAATCTGTAGTTGTGGCACCTGGGAATCAAGTTCCCTGACTGGGAATTGAACCTAGGCCTCCTGCATTGAGAGCTTGGAGGCTTAGCCGCTGCGCCACCAGGGAAGTCTCATTTGGCTACTGAATTTTCTGGTGTTCCTCACCAAGCTGCTTGTCTCCTTGTGCGCGTGTGCAAGTTTCTCTCAAGCAGACCCTTAGATGGGAACTTGGACTCACATTCAGCTTTCTCTGTGTCTGCCAAATTACTCTCTGAAGCGGCTTTCGTTAGCTTGACGTCCCTCCAGCCATGTGTAAACGTGACAGACTCGTCTCTTTCCTGGGGTCACCTCTCAATCGTATCTGGTGTCTGCCAGCCTGGTCTATAATGGTATTACCTCGAGTTTTACTTCGCATTTCCTTCAAATTGGATGTATATTCTCAGCACAAATCCTTGCTGTGTTGCAGTGTCTTTTTCTACTCTCTCACCTTGTCTGTTAACTTGTACGGTACTTTTGGTCACTTGTTTTTCACTTTGTTTTTTAAAATGTGTTTGGCTGTGTCTGGTCTTATTGCGGCGCATGGGCTCCAGGTGCGGCCTCAGCAGTGGCAGCCTGTGGACTCGGTTGCTCTGTGGCACGTGCTTAGTTCCCTGACCAAGGATCAAACCCACGTCCCCTGCATTGGCAGGCAGATTCTTACCCAGTGTACCAGCAGGGAAGTCCCCTTTTTATTTTGATGAAGGCAAATTTCCTTACGGTTTGTGCTTTTTGTGTGTCAAAAATGCTCTTGTGTTTAATTTTTCCCTTAAAAAAAGCTATGGTTTGGAGGAGGAAATGGCAACCCACTCCAGTATTCTTGCCTGGAGAATCCCATGGACAGGGGAGCCTGGCAGTCTACAGTCCATGGGGTCTCAAAGAGCTGGACACAACTTAGCAACTACACAGATACAGAAAACAAACTAATAGTTATCAAAGGAGAGACAGAAGTGTGATGGGACAAATTATGTGTATGGGATTAAGAAATTAAAAACTCCTATTTGTAAAACAGCAACAAATTTATATTGTATCAGATAAAGACTTATAGCCATCATTGTATAATAACATTTGGTAGAGTATAATCTGTAAAATACTGAATCACTGTGCTGTACACCTGAAACTAGTATAATATTGTAAATCTACTGAATTAAAAATAAAAAAAGGTGAATTTTCCACATAATTGTTAAGATTGTATTTTCTGGATGGTACAAACCACCAGATGTTTAATAAAGGGAGTATCTATGAAAAAAAAAAAAAAGCTATGGCTGTCAGGCAGTGGAGTTGGACCACTTTGAAGATTGGTGCACGAAGGCAGCCTGTGCCTTCACCCCGTCCTGACCCCTGCCCTCCCCAGGCTAACTCCCGTCCTGAAAGCTGGGTTTGTCACACACATGTATCCTGGCTTTGGAACCCAGGGTGCTGGGCTGAGGCTGCCTTCGCTCAAGGCCACTGTTGACTCATCTGTGGGGGTCATGGTGTGCTTCGAGCCCACACCACGCTCTCACTGTTGTGTGACATGGCCTTTGCTCCTGGTCCATTTTCCAGACGTGCCTGTGAGCCGTTTCTAGGTTCCTGCTGTCGGAACAGTGCTGCTCCGGGCGCCCTTGACCACACTGCGTGGGCCTTCCAGGATGGAATCGATGGTTTGCGAGCCACTGGCCCAAAGCTGAGCTCCGTTTACTGAACAGCCTGGGGCTGAGCAGGTCATTTGCAGCTGGTGGGGCGTCACAGGCTGCCTCAGCAGAGGCATCCGTGATCTCACAGACCCCAAGTCAGGGTGTTCAGGGACCTGGTGCCTGTGTAATCCTAGGACTGGCTGTCGTCCTCAAATGTGGGCATTCGAGTCTGGGGAGGAGATTCCAAAGTCTGCTCTCAGTAGGCAGGGGAGGAGCCCCGGGCCCCTTCCTGCACCTGGAGTTGCTCTGAAGGACGGGGCAGGGGTGGGCATGCTTCGTATCACCTGTGAGAGGTCCTGCTTGGACGTCACGACTCAGCTCTTGAACCTGTAACTTGAGATGTCTTCTCTGACCTCACGGCCCACCACCCCCACACTGGGTCTCCTACACCAGACTGGAGCTCCCAGAGGCTGGGTGCCACCCAGGAGCTCAAAACGGCCAGACCTCCACTGGCCTCCTGCCTGACACCTGGGATGGGGCAGGGGGAGGGTGAGGCCTGGGTATCGCTCTGCCACCTAGCCAAAAAGGATGTTGCCTGAGTGGTCCGTGCCCAGTAAAGACACAGTGCCCCCGAAGTAACCTCGGAGGGAGCTCTTCACTGTGGGGCCCGCTCTAGGGCGGGAAGGAGGGGGTTATGCTGTTGTCACTCCACTGCAGCAACGAGAGGACGACCCCAGGGGTGGTGCCCTCCACTCTGGGCCGCTTCCCATGCAGGCGCAGGGGCTCCTGCCTTGGCTGCCAGCAGGGCCTGTGACCACATCTGGACTGTGTTCCACTCAGCTGGGTCCGTAAATGGAATAATGAAAGGTCTGGTGGAGCCCAGGTTAGGTAAGGCAGGACGTGGGGCTAGGCAGGTGAACCAGGGCCCAGCTCACCTGCCCAGAGCAGAGCCCTTCCACCCCCCCGAACTCCAGGAGTGGCTGCCCCTCCTGGGTGCCACCCACCCAGCTGTGCGAAGGGGACAGGCAGGCCCATGACAGAGAGAGGGGGCTACCAGGCTGCTCCCTGGTGATGATACAGACTGGCCTGGGAGCTCTTGGGCAAGGCGGACTGCCCCTTACAGACCTAGATGTAGCAGGGGTTGGGGGGCGCATCACCGTGGCCCCGTGAGGCAGGACCCCAGGAACCAAGGCCTGAGAACAGCCCGCTTTAGGGGAAATGTTTCTCAGTGTTCACTGCTGCCACACTTTATTTGTGAAGCCCCGGGCACAGCCCAGACATACACAGAGCACATGGGGAAAGCACGGAGTGTCGCAGGGCCCCTCCAGCCCAGCCCAGCCCCCACCTCGCCCTGGCCCCAGATCCGCAGGCCCCAGCAGGCCCTGTCCCTGCCCGCGCCGCTGGAGAACAGCTGTGGGCCTGCCCAGACCCCCCACCTCTCCGCCGGGGCTCCCAGGCCGCGCCCAGACACCTTAGTGGCCCACACGGGGTGCGGAGTCAGAGCTGTCCAGGCAAGTGCAGCTCCCAGACCCTTGCGTCTGCCCCCCGCTTCCCTTCCTGCCCACGCGGTGTGGGCGGACACCCACACCCAGTCTTGCCCTCTGCCACCCCCACCCTGTGGCCCCAACCAGAGCGGTCCTGGCCCCTCAGGCTGAGCGGCCGCACAGAGCGGGGTGGATGGTAGGGGCACGGGTGGCCAGAGGAGCCAGCCCTGGCGACAGGAAGCAGAGCAGCCCTGAGCAAGCAGCCCCAGGCAGGACAGGACACACCCGGCCAGCAGTGCCCCAGGCCTGGTGCCGCCCGCACCGGGGGCAAGGAAGGCAGGCGGGGGGACGGCCGCCAGGGCCTGGCGCCTGCACAGAGAGCAGAGCGTCCTCAGACAGCGGCAGCTTTAATGGCACAGCAGCCTGCAGCCCTGGCGCCTGGGGGCTGTCAGCTCTGCTCCAGCGGGACCATGGCAAGTCCGGCAAGGAGACATGAAAAACTCAAACCCCGACCAGAAGCACACGCCTGCACGTACGCCACACCAACACACACACTCGGGAGACACGACACGCGAGACAAAGCCCGTCCCTGCCGCCGGCCAGAGTCCTTCAGCTGAGTCCCTTCCCAAGTCATGGTCCAGGCGAGGGACAGGCAGAGGCCAGCTTGGCATCTAGACCTTGTACAGCGTCTGCAGTAGATTGTGGCGGGCAAAGGAGCAGGATTCCAGGGCGCCGTTGGGCCTGCGGGGAGAAAAGGGTCAGCGGGCGGGCCCCTCTGGACCCAGGAAGCTCTGGCTGTGCGGTGCCAGCTTCCCAGCTGTGACGCTACCCAGAATACACACCACACTCGGGTTTTCTAATTTTCACGACGACTCTGCAAGGGGGACATCAGCTCCTGCCTTTGCAGGTTGGGGTTGGGGAGGCACCTGAGGCCACACGGCCCCGAGCTGGCACTGGGCTGGGAACCTGGCCTCCGCTCCGCTAGACAGGCTCTCCCGGGCTTCTCCAGCAGGCACAGGGCCAGGGAGCCTTCCTCAGCCACTGGTCCCTGTGAGCGACTGGACCATGGGAGTCCCAGCTGGGCCCCTGAGAGCCACAGGTAACCAGTGAGATCGTTAGTTCCACTGCTGAGAAAGAAACTGGCAAGGTGCTCAGGGGGACAGGGAACCTGGGGAGTAGCCAGGACCGAAAGCCACGGACGCCTTGCCTGGTGCAGGCTGGGCCTGGACCCCAGAGCCCTGGGCTGGAGCTGAGGGAAGGGAGCACACGTGACCCCCACAGTCACCTGTCAGGCCCGAGCCCCCCTCTTCTGATGTGGATACGTTGAGGCCTGCACTGGAGGGCCGGCATAAGCCGGGAGGAGGCAGTCTGTCACTGGCCAGCGGGCGAGGGTGTCTTCTAGGGGTTCGGGGTCCATGCCCAGCCCAAGGGCCAAACAGGGACGACAGGAGAACAGAGGCAACAGTCCCAAACAAGGGCTGGAAGGACAGGGGCAGCCGGGAATGGCAGCTGGGGACACTCTGGACAGCCTGCAACGGCTCCTGCAGCGGGAACAGGTGCGGGGAAGCGCGCACCTCGGGCTGGCGGGGGAGGCCGGGCTGCAGTCCTCATGAGACCATGCCCAGGGCTTGGACTTGCCCTGGGCTTCGGCAGAGGAGCAGCTGCAGCGCAAGGGGAGGCCTGGGGTGGGGCAGGGGGGTGGAGGAGTGGTGTGTGGTGGCAGGGGCAGGCAGACACAGCGAGGGAGTCAGGCCAGACCAAGGAGGCACCTGAGATGCCAAGTGGCAGAGGCCAGCTGGGTCCTCGTGGCCAGTGGGTGGTCCTCACCCCCCTCTATGCAGGCCACCCCCACATACTCCCTCACAAGCTCTAAGCGCCCTGACTGATGCCCGGGGGCCCACCGATGTCACGTGTCCCCCAAGGCGGGGGCCCCTCCTTTCTCCTTGGACCCTCCCATGTTCCCCCAAGGTCCTGGCTTCACCAGAAGTATGGTGGTCAGAGCCTCGGAGACAGCCTCACCCACCCCTCAGTTTGGCAGAAGGGGAGACTGAGGCCTGGGGAAGGCAGGGGCTCGGCTGGGGGCCACACGGGGCCCTCAGTGAGGGCAGGGACGGGCCTCCCACCCCACCCCACCCCTGCTGGGCCTTGAGGTCAGGAGGCTCCTTGTTCCTCGACTGTGGCCAGCACCCTACCAGGCCCAGTACCCTCCAGGACAAGGCCCCCTTGGCTGCTGAGGGAACAGACACAGAACTGCTCCTGGGATGCTGCCGGGCACAGAGCCCGGGTTGGCAGCAAGACGTGGGCAGACCCCCTCTGACCCGGTGTTCACTGCCTTGTCTGCAAGACGGGGCCACTACTGTGTCCCCACTCTCAGGGAAGATACTGTGCCCGAGCCGTGTCCTTAGCTGGCCAGGCCTGGTGAGATTCAAACACAGATGCTGAGAGCCGGGGAGGCCCACGTGGCCAGGCCGGGGACACAGACACTGGCCGCGTGGGCCAGCGAGGGGACACTCACTTGGTCATGAACGCTAGCAGCAGCGGGGCAAGGGCCTTGGGGAAGTAGTCCTGCTGCACCACGTGGGTCAGCGCCATCAGGGGGCCGTACAGGTTGGCGACGGCCTTGATCTTGTCTTCACTCTGCGAGACAGACGCACAGCAGAAGGCTGGGTGAGCACCAAGGTCACCCGGGAGACGCCAGGTCTCCCCTGACCTAGCCCCTGCTGAGAGAGCCCCACGGCCGAGGTCAAGCTGAATCCCACATCCCATCACGAAGGCAAAGCCTGCTTAAGCAGACCCAGGCCAGTGGGCGAGCGGCCCCAGCAGGACTCGAGGTGCCGGATGTTGGGGTGTACCCCCCCGCCTGGGCCACGCTCCTTCTGGCGCACCTTGAGCAGCCCCATGTGGATGAGCAGCCGGGTGAGGAAGGCGTTGGAGTTGAAGGCGGACGAGCTGAAGGCCTTCTTCATCAAAGCATCTGCAAGGCAGAAGCAGTTGAGAGGACTCAGGTCATGTGGCCCCCGGGCACACAGGCTGGCCCTGTCTCCTGTCTCATCAGGAGGTGGACGTGGGGTGGACGCGGCCACGGCAGCCAGACAGCGGGACCAGCCAGCACCAGGGGAAGGGCTCAACCCCCCTCCCGCCCCTACAGGGACGCCTGGGCCTGGCCTGGCCTCAGGTGGAATGGGCGTGGGCAGAGATGAGGTGAGGCAGGTCACCCTGAGGCGGTTTCAGCTGGTCTCTGGAGGTGGGGGGTTGGGGAATGGATGGGGGAACGAGAGGAAGTGTGGCCAAGGCCATGCAGGGACCCCACGAGCCCCTGCTCCTGTGTGAGGCTGTTCTGGTAAACAGAATTCAGGCAACTTGTCCCCACAAATGCCCCAGGAGGGGCGGGGCTGGGCCCTCAGGGAGCAGACACAGAAACCCCCGCCTGGCCCTTCCCGCCCCTCCCAGCCTCCCCTTCACCAGCCCACCAAGCGTCACCCACTTCTCCAATCGCTTCCAGCCTGTCCTCCCCTCCCTGCCTGGCCCAACCTGGTGGCTCAAACACTGGCAAGGTGGAAGATGAAAGGTGCTGTGAGGAGAGGAACTGAGAGGACGGGGCGGCGAGAGTGGGTCCCAACAGGACCAGAGGCCCTCGGAAGCCTGGGGAAGGCCTGGGGACCTGCGGGTGGAGGGGACAGTGTGTGCAGCGGCTTGGAGGCGGGGACAGGGTTCAGCTCTCATCACCCCTCCTCAGAGAGGTCTGACCTTCCTGCAGAGGGCACCACCTGGCCCGAGTTCTCACCGTATAGAACTGTATGGCTTTGGGAAGGGCCTCAGGCTCCCCATCTGCAAAAAACAGAGAGGCGAGCACCCGGCCCGAGCTACGGCGAGAACCCGACGAAGAACAGATGGGAGGGCAGCGCTCTGAGCCGAGCCCGGGGCAGCGAAGAGGCCGGAGCTGTCCGGGCCGCCCCCCGCACGCACCTACAGCGTCCTGCACAGCCGTCCGCACCGAGGCTTCATCCTTGAACACGGAGGACACCTTCAGGAAGGCGGAGACCACCTTCTCCGGGTCAGACGTGTCAGTCTGAGGACACAGGAGACGACGGCTGGTCACCAGGGGCCTTGGCAGACGTGGGCACCTGCCTGTGGCTAGAGGAGGCCTTGGCAGGACACGGGCCTTTGCTGGGCAGGGACACGCTGTCCCCCCAGAGCCGGCAGGGGCCCAGCCGCCACAGGTGTGCAGCACCCACAGAGAGTGTACATGCTAAAAACCACTGTCTCCAGGGACCCCCTCTTGCAGTCTAACGCGATGAAATAAGCCAGCATGCAAACGACGTTCACATGAAGGAAACCTGCCTCAGCTTAACCGACAACAGAAGAAAAGCGGAAATACTGGGAATCCACAGAAACCGTGGACGGTCTAAGTGCTACCTCTGCTCACTGACATAAAGGGCTGATGAGAGCTGCACTGACGCAGGAAACAATGAACGCTGTGCAGTGGAAGGGCCGCACGAAGGTCTGCATCATATGATCTCGTTCACCATGGGGGAAATCAGATTACAGGAAAAAAAAGATCAGAGAACAACATAAGAGGGAAATAAAAAGCCAAAATATCAAGCCAACTCTGTGAGTGGCCCCTTTTATTTCTTCTAGACGCACCTCGCAGACACTGTGGGCTTGGCTCCAGACCACAGCAATAAGGCAGATACCACAGTAAAGCCTGCCACGTGAACTTTGGGTCACCCTGTGTGTTCGTCTATGAAGTGTGCAGTAGCATCGTGTCTAAAAAAACACGTACATTGACTCAAAAACACGTTCTTACTAGAACATGCTGTTATCTGAGCCTTCAGAAAGTCGTGATCTTTTGTCGGTGGAAGGTATGAAACACTGTGAGAAATACCAAAATGTGACAGAGACACCGAGCGAGCAAATGTGGCCGCAACCACGGCATCAAGAGACTCGCTCACCACGGCTGCCACACACTTTCCATTTGTGTAAAAACAAACATGCAGCCTCAGCTTTCTCATCTGTCAAATGACAGTAGAAGGGCCTACATTCCAAGGTGCCAAGAAGGTTAAGTAAAATCATGTCCAAGTGCTCAGAGCAGTGGGGGCAGACAGGCACTGGGCACTGTTGAGCTCAGGGTGCTCAGTAATCACCTCGGCAAGAACGAGTCACAAGTGAGCAGCCTGGGGCCTGCTCGGGGGCCTGGGACCTTCACGGGGGCAGGAGAGCCGTCCTAGAAGCCGGTCCTGCAGGACGTGCAGAGGGAAGCCTAACCGTGTGCTCCCGTGACAGTCCTGCGAAAATTCCCAAACCCCAGTTATCACTGAGATGCCCCAGGCCTACCCTTCCTTGCGGCCCAAGTTGTCTCCACAGTGTGCGCAGACCTGTGCCAGCGCTTGTCACAATCATTACACGAGTGTGCATTAGATATGACGCTTGGCAGCCCCGCCCCCGCGCAACCCCGAGCTGTGCCGGAACCTCTGCTCCGGCAGCTCCAGCAGCCGAGGCCTGAGCGGGACTGGCGTCAGGGGTACTGTTACCTGCTGGGCTATCAGCACGGAACTCTTGGGCCCGAGGCGCAGCAGCTTCTCCGGGGAGGGGAAGGCCAGGAAGGTGGAGACGTCTGCGGGAGGCGGGGAGGGCAGGACAGGAGCTGTTTCCTGGGGGACAGGCGGCACAGGTGGCTCTGGAGAGGTCCATGTCCAGACTCCTCGCCCAGAAGGACGCCCCTCACTCGGGCCACTCAAGGCTCAGAGTCCAGAATTTCCCCAAATTCCCCAAGGGTGAGGGGCCTGCAGAGGCTGCCTCTGGCAGCTCTTCGCGTAGGAGCCTCTGGGGTGTGGGCAAGCACTTCCTTCAGACTCCAAGAGCCTGGCGCGGCCAAGGGGATCCTTGGGATGACATGGGATACTGCAGAAATGACTCCAAGGCTCAAGGGGCCCCGCCAGGAGCCAGTGTCTTAGCCGGGATGACCATTGCCGGTGGGCACCAGAGGCGCCCGGCCATCACACTAGACCATTAGCCACATTCAACATAGCGTGGCCCTCTGTGCCCAACCCGAAGTCCCCCAGCTTTACTTGGGAACCTGAGGGAACAGACATGCCTCCCGGCCGGGAAAGAAACACCAAATATCCAAGCTGGGTCACGACCCGGCCACTGTCTCCAGAATGGGGACCATCCCTAGGGGTCACCAAGATGGGGAGGAAAATGAATTTCCATTTTTGCCTGTTTTTTACCCTACTCTTTTAGAAACACGTACATGCCTCCCGCACAACTGAAAACCCAGGTATGACTTTACAGTTGCCTCTGTGTCTGAGGTTCTACACCCACAGATTCAACCAACCACAGATCACGGAGCCGTGCTGCAGTTCAGTTACTGCAGACATCCACACAGAAGTGGGCTCATGCAGGGCACACCCATGCTGTTCAGCAGTCTACTGCACGTGACACAGCAGCATCGTACGTGTGGATAACTTATAAATGAACAGACACGTCTGTCCTGGGGTTAAGTAAGACACATGCAGCTGCACTGGGGTGATTCCCTCTTTTCCACATGGAAGCGCACAGGCAGAACGAGTCTGCAGTCCTGTGACCAAGACACCCCCACCCTCATCCTCCCGGGGGAGCGGTCTCAGAACCCCAGGACCCGGGGCGGGGCTCTGACCTGCAGGACTCACCCCACTGTTCGGGCCCTGGCCCTTCCTTGAAGGCGTGCTCGACTCCTCGCCCTGCTCTTCCTGCTGTGGCTCCTCTTCCTCCTCCTCCTCTTCCTCCTCCTCCTCCTCCTCTTCTCCTTCCTCCTCCTCCTCCTCCTCCTCGTCCTCATCCTCGTCCTCGTCGTCCTCACCCTCGTCATCACTGCAGAGGGAGGTCTGGCTGAAGCAGACCCCTCCCTGCCTGGTGGCCCACGTTGGCCCCGAGAACCCACAGACCCCCAGCCAGGCAGGAGCCGGGCAGGGAGGGCCGAGGAGCAGCTGTCCCGGACTGGGGACCTGGGAGTCGCCTGGAGGCCCGTCCCACAGGGACGCCTGAGCTGCATCTTGTCCCTGTCCCAAAGAACCCGCAGTCCCATGGGGGAGAAGGAGGAAAGGAAGAATTCTGTCATAGCTGGGGCCCAGGGCCGGGTGGGAACATTGCCCAGGCTGAGACGCCCAGGACGGGGCCACCCATGTCTTGCTGACCACGGGAAACTATGGTCAAGGGGGAGCGAGGGGGCCGCCCTGCCTCTGATGAAGCCTGTCCCACTTCCCCCGGACTGGGGGGCCCCTCGAGCCCTTCCTGGCCTAGGTCCTGCAGCACCACGGGGCCTGGCCCTGATGGGACACGATGGAGGGCCTGACACAGAAATGATGCCCATCTAGAGGTCAGAGAGGCAGGCAGAGATGGGTGCTGATGGCTGAGCCAGCTCCCGTCCAGACGGAGGAGGCAGCCCCCCGCCCCTCAAAGCCGGAAGACCCTTGCTCCTGCATCAACCTCTGTCTTCTCCAGTCGACCTCCAAGACTGGTCTCAGGAACAGCCTGGGCCCATCCCATGGCCACTGCACCCCACATCACTGCTGCCCCGCGTAGCGTCACCTCAGATCAAAGCGCGTCCCTTGGGAGGCCTCCCTGACCCTCCTGCTCTATAGGGTGACTGCTCTCAGCCCCCTCTATGTCCCTGTGATATTTACACTCCATCACTTGATTATCCTTGTCTTATTCCTTGATCCCTCGCCCACGGCAACAAGGTCTCAGGAGTCAGAAACCTTAACTGTCGCGCTGTCAATCCCCTAATGCCCAGCACGGTGCCCGGCACACCACAGGGACTCCACCCATGTTTTCTGAATGAATAAAGGGAGGAACGAAGAATCCGGGGCCCCAGACCCCCCACCTGAGGGACGCCAGCACCGTGGCCATGTTGAAGCCTTCCAGCACTTCCTGCAGCTGCTCACAGCCTTCTTCTCCCAGCATGTTGCCTGCTCGCGGGGAGGGGCCGGAAGTCAGCACGGGGTGGGGCCCACTGGGCAGGCCGGGGCCGAGGCCACCCGCCTCCTACCATTGAGGTCCAGTTTCTCCAGTTCCGTCTTGTCTGCCACGGCCTCAGCGACGGACAGAGCAGCCTCTCTCTTGATCTCACCAAATGACAAATTCAGCTCCTAAAAGATAACGGGAAGGGGTAGAGGCAGGCAGACACAGGAGCCAGAAGACAGGGGGACCAGGAGACACGGGGTGACCAGGAGACCAAGGGGTCAGGAGCCTCCACTTCCCCAGGTGAGGGTTTGAGGCAGACTCTGTCCGGCGTAGACACACTGCCACGACAAAAGGAATGCTATTCACCCGACAACTCCCACTAAACTGCAACGACCCGAGTCACTCTTCTCTTTGAAAAGTCAGAAACCCTAGCTCGGAGGGGTGAAGAGACTTGCAGAGCCACTCGGGGAGAAGGAGGTGTGAACCCAGGCCCACCTGCCCTGACAGGCCCGAACCCTGCTCCCCGCATGGCTGTCACCCTGAGCGCGGGGGAGCCTGGACCCCGGAGGGAGAACGTAGGGGGTCGGCCAGCACCTTCAGCTTCGGCAGGCCCCCGTGGATGGCGTCTGCGATGGCGACGGCGCCCTTGGAGCGCACCAGGCAGTCCCCGAAGTTGATCACCTCCACCTGCCGCAAGGTCTTCAGCGTCTGCAGGAGGAGGTGGGGGACCAGGGTGAGGCCCTCCTTGAGCCAGCATCACACCCCCCTGCACCCGGTCCAGTCGCCTCATCAGCTCTTCCTGTTGCCCCCGGGAGGCCTCCCAGCCTCTGGCTAAGCCCCTTCCAGGGCTCCCTATTACTCATGGGAGGTCCCAAGGAGTCAGCAAGGCCCCCTCCATCCCCCAGCCCTCAGACACACCTTGACCCCCGGCCTGGTCACACCAGGACCAATGGAGTAAGGGTCACTCCCGTCTCTGGCCTGCCCACGGGCTGCTGACCCCTGTTCCCGAAACACCCCTCCTGCCCTTCCTGTCCACACAAAGTTCACTTGTCCTGGAGAACTTGGCCACAAGGTGGCCTCTTTCAGGAAGCCTGCCCTGTGTCTGGCTGGAACTCCCTGTGTGCTCCCCAACGCTTGCTCAAGTCTCTAAGACCCCACAGCAGGCCTGCCAGACTCCTGTAGGGTTGTGCAGGCCTCTGAGGTTAATGGGAGCAGCGGCGTCTCCCACCCAGCAGCCCCGACACCCAGCATCTACTGTGCTCGCAGCGGACTGGCTCCTTCCTCCCCTCCTTGTCCTCGGGGCTCCTTGAAGGCAGAGTCCCGGACTCAGCTCTGTGTGGCCTGCACTTGGTGCAGCGCTGGGCACTAGACGGGGGCTCAATAAACAGCTGAGGAAAGAATCGATGAGGCCAACAGGCTGGAGCAGCCTCTACATGGCCTCTGAGAACAAAACCAGCACCGACAGCTGCGGCTGCATGGAGGCCGCTCAGGATGGGGCAGCGCGGACACGCAGAGCTGCCCCCAGGGCCCAGGCCCCCTGGTGACAGATGCCCCGTTTGGGACACGTGCACGTGGCTGAAGCCACGGGATACACACCACGTGGGTGGGCCGGGGGGAGAGCAGCTACCTGCCGACGGGTCCACAGCAAAGACAACCACCAGCCCTGGTTCCCGTGGCCCACTCCGGCCCTGCCGCGCCCCTCTCACCTTGGCCATGGCCACGGCGCCCTTCTCGGTGAACGTGTTGTCGTTCAGGTTGATGACCCGCAGCAGGGGGTTGATGGCGAAGGCTTGGGCCAGGGCAGTGACGCCGGGGTGATTGATCCCATTCTGGGGCATGTGGACCTCCTCCAGAGTCCCGATGATCTGTGGGGGGCAGGAGTGAGAGCAGTGGGCCCCGAGGCCGGGGGCGGGGCCAGGGGACACCCTGCGGGCAGGAGGGCAGTACCACCAACCAGGTGTGGGAGGGGCTTGTCCATGAACAGATGGCAAAGCACGCTTCAGGGCACAACCACACCTGATCCTCTCGTCTCACGAGGGAGACCTACCTGGGATTAGGACCGTCACCAGACAGATGACTGAGATCAGAGGGGCTAAGTAACTTGCCCAGGGCCACACAGCTCTGAGCACTGGTGTCTCTGCCTGGCACCTCTGCACTGCAGGGACCCTGGGCTTTGGCCTGCAGTCAGCCCAGGCCCTGCTCTGTATAATGCAGCGCCGCTTGGCCTTTCTTTATGAGGGTGCTGCTGCCTTATTTACACAGTATGAGTGGCAGCCCATGTTCTGCATCCTTTTCTTGGGATGAGGAGGCTTCCTGAACCTAGCAAACCCCCTCACTCCAGCCTTCCCTCACCTCCTTTTCTCTGCCTGGAACACTCTGTCTCCTCCTTTTTCTGGCATTTTCTTGACAGGCTGACTCCTCATGTGTTCAATAGCTCTCATTTTGGATGCCTCCTCCCACAGGAAGACTTCCTGGATTGCCCTACCCCAACCCCCCGCCCAGCACAACCCAGCACTCTTCCTCTCTGCCCCCAGAGCGCCTCATCCTTCCCCTCTCATGGTGTTCATCCCTCTAAAGTGTCAAACCCACCTTCCTGTCTGCATCCTAACAGCCCCCAAGATCTCAAGGAGAGGCCCACGTCCCAGTCTCCATCACCACCCTGGAGGGACTGAGGACAGGCCTGGCCTAACTCTGTACCCAGGCACCTTGTCGTCTCTGGGCGCCCAGCACAGCGTGGGGATTCACAAATGGACACAGGCAGCCCAACTGAGGCACATTCCAAGTCAGGGCTCTTAATATTTTCTGTGCCACGGACAATCGGGCAACCTGGTAAAGCCCCAGGGCTCCCCCTCTGGATGTTTTTAAATTTTAAGCTAAATTATACAGAATAACAAATCAATTCAACTAGAAGACAAGTATCAAAATGTTTAGAAAACTGCCTAAATGTTTGCTGTACTCATACATATACCTCTTAAGCCAATGCATAATAAGACCTTGGAGTACCATTAACCTTAATGTATGAGAAACAAATACTTCTGTCTATCCACAATGGCTATTATTTGACATGAAAATACCTGTGATTTCTCCTGGTAACAAAGCCACAAGAATTTCTAAAGCTGAAGTTTACTGTCCACATTCACCATGGAAGGTAAATGCTGCATTTTATTATTTCTGGTAGTGAAACAATCATGCAATATCCCCCTGACCACATTCAAAGCCTTCCTGAACTCTATTCACAGATCAGTGGGATCCCACAGCGTGCATGCTCGGTCATGTCCAACTCTATGCAACGCCATGGATCGTAGCCCACCAGGCTCCTCCGTCCGTGGGATTTTCCAAGCAAGAATATTGGCGCGGGTTGCCATTTCCTACTCGAGGGGATCTTCCTGACCCAGGGATCGAACCCAGTCTCCTGTGTCTCCTGCATTAGTAGGCAGACTCTTTACCACTGAGCCACCTGGGAAGTCCACGGACCTGACTTAGACGCCCTGCCCTGAAGGACACCTGAGAGCACCCCCTCCAGCTGCTGCTCCCGCCCTCCTCCCTGGCTCATGGGCAAGTTTCATGGGCTGCATCCCAGCGCCCTTCTCACTGGAGCCACAGACTGTGGCCCCACAGGCCGGGGTCAGCACTCACGCTGCTCCGGCGCTGCCGCTCGTTCCCCGGCCTGGCAGGTCACAAATAGACTGGCGGCTCACCCCAGAAGGCAGCCATGCCACCTCTCAGACTCGAGCGACGGGATCCTGTCCCGAGGAGATGAGCCAGCAGCCTCGGAGGGGGAGGCGAGCCCCCCGAGGCCTCCTGGCCACGTTCTTGCGTCGGCCGGCCATGCTCAGCCTGCCCCAAGGCAGGGAGGGCAGAAACCACTCACCCCGAAAGCTTCTGCCAAGGCGGTGGCTCCGTCATTCTCCAGACGGTTTCTGCCCGCCACGAAGACCTTCAGTGCCAGTGGCTTGCCTTGGGCACTGGACTTCCGATGACACTCGGTCAGAGCTGCTGCCAGGATCTGGGGGAGGCAGGAGGCCCTGGTCTTCAGCGTGCCGCACCAGCCACGGCCCGGGTGGATACGGGACGAGGAACTGCTCAGCAGCAAGCACCTCAGCTGGGCCCTGCACTTTGCAGGAACACGGGCTGTGACATCCACCTCTGTGTCCATCTGTCCCGTCAGCCTGTGGGGCTTAGCCCCATGGTAGGGACGGGGAGAGGGAGATAACAACACCGAGTGACGTGGGCAAGGGGCTTCATGGTCAGCCCACTTTAGCGTCAGGACCCTCTGTTAGGTGGGCACCATCGCGACTCCCACACTCTGGCTGAAGAAACTTGGGCTCAGAAAGCGACAGAAATTTTCCTGCAGACACCATGCAAGCGGCACACCCTGGACAGAACCCGAACCTTCTGGCATCTCCTCCACGCTCCACAAGGCCTCAGGGGAGCCGGCCAAGGAGGGCAGGGCTCCCCCGACCATGACTCATCTGACACCTGCCCAGGCTCCAACCAGCCATACAGCGGGGGCTCAGCTGCTGGGGGTAAAAACCTAAAACCTGGTTTGCCCTGACCCTGGGGTGGTGCCAGGAGGCGGCCTCTATCTAGTAACACCAACAGAGCAAGAGGTCACAAACACCAGTCGGCTGGTGGGTTGAGTGGAGAGACGGCAGTATAGAGGATGTAAACGGGTCCTGGGCAGCGCAGCAGCAGACGCTTACACATACCTGCTAGGCCCTGAGCGCTCCGGCCAAGGTGCTTTCACACCTCGTTCAACCTCAAAACCAGCCCGGGAGACAGAAGATATCAGCCTTGCTCTGCAACGAGGGAGCCGGCTCAGTGTGGCTGCACACAGCTCTACTCCGGGGCACATACAGGACCCGGGACACCGCCAGCGGGGGTCGGGCGTGTGTTCAGGGCAGAGCCCACCGACTTCTGCTGCAGGCCAGCCTGAGGGATCTGCAGAGGCAGCTCTACTCCGGGTGGGGCTGGACTAGTGTCCTGCGCTGAGGCAAACACTGTTGTCTTAACACACAGCTTGCTGCCCCTAGACCGGAGGCCTGTGGGCTGAGACGGCCCAGCGTGAGCTGCCCGCCCTCCCATGGGGCAGGAGGCGCAGGCCATGTGCAGGGCAGGCCACTGTGGCTCCTCAGCCTGGGCCGCCTCGAGCACACACAGGTGCCTCCTGCTGCTGAGCGGCCACGGGGATGCTGGTTCAAATCCCACATCCGGCCCACACTAGCTACGTAATCTGAGGCGCTCAACCCAAGAGCTCTAAGCTCAAGTGCCATTATCTGAAAAGGCAGGGACAGTGTCGCCCACCTCTCAGTAAGGCAGGAGAATTAAGGTGACACGTCTTCAAAGAGAAGACGTCCCTGTTTGCTGTCAGTTCCTATGTCCTGGCCCCCTGCTCGTTTTGGTCAGACGGTGAGGGAAAGAGAATGGGAATGCAGACTGGCGCTTGGCCTTTCTAGAAGCTAGGCCAGAAGCAGCCAGAATGGGCCAAGAAGAGAATAATCAAGGCTGGCCTCCCTAGCCCTTCTGCCCTGGCCAGCCTGGTTGCTGGCAGGACAAGGGAGGCACCCTGGGCAAGGGTCTGACCAGGGACAAAGGTGAGCTGTGCCCAGGCCTCCCCAGTGGCCCCTTGCTCTGGGCTCCCTCCGCCACTGCACACGCCAGCCCTCACGTGGCTCTGGCAGCTGTTCTGAGGGCACAGCGGGTCTGGTGATGCCCAAACCCTGTGCTCTGCAGAGCCAGCAGGTTGGAGCACGTCTGCAATACTGCCTGTGGGTTGCCAAGGCAACACAGAACTGAGGATGGTTGCTTGGCAACTCCACCCTCACAGATCCATCTCCTGTCCCCACTGGCCGTAGGCTGCTGCCTTTGAGGCCTTTGTCCTTTGAAGAGAAAAACAAGAGGTGAACCATCCCAGACGGTGGGTGGCCAAGGGCACATACTCCAGGCGGATGCAGATGTACCAGGGGACTGGGCAGGGAGGAAGACGGAAGACACAGGGATGTGGGGGAGGGAGTGGCCACACCCACCTTGCCACCACCGATGCCCATGCCACAGTTGTTGAGCTTGAGTTCGTGCAGCGTGAAGCAGGCGGAGCTCTTGAGCAGGGCCTCGAAGCCTCGCACGCCGTCAGGCCCGAAGGCGTTGTCACTCAGGTCCAGCTCCACCAGCTGGGCCCCGGCCGAGATGAGTCCCTCCCCGAGAGAGATCTGGGCACAGAGGAGCTTGTGTCAGTTTCACAGACAGGGACCAGGTGCTACTTCTGTGCCAGGTCCTTCCTGCCCTCAGGGGGCATCTGGCAGGTGGGGACGCGGCAGAGACACAGACCGTTTCAGTACAGAGCTGACCATGTTACATTGGACTGAAAACCCTGCAGAGGACTCTTAATTCAGCTGTAGCCTGGGGCTTAGTACGGTCATCCGGGAAAGCGTCCTGCAGGAGGCCACATCTGAGCTCAGTCTGGATGAGCAGCAGCCAATCATGGAATACGAGGAGGTTCCAGCCAGAAGTAAACCCACAAGCAGAGGGACACAGCACAAAGCAGCAAGCTGTGTGTCTGGGGACAAGCCTCCAGGAGAGGCGGGGGTCAACTCAGGCAGGCGCCAGGCCAAGAACTGTGAACTTGGGCCTGAGCGCAGTGGGCCTGGAGGCGCGTGAGGGGTACAGAAGACACAGCCCCAGACTTGGGGAGGGCAGACGGACAGGCAGAGGGAGGCTGGAGGCTGAGTCCCACCTGGGGTGTGAGACAGGGATCCAGGCAACAGAAGAGGCTGCGGGGGCCAGTGTGATGAGAGGTGGTGGAGAGGAAACTGAGTCTCGGCAGGGTTCTCACAGAGAGAGGGGGGACCTGCAGAGATGGGTTCACTGGCCGGGGAGGGGAGGAAGAACCACCGATGCCCCAGGGTTTCCAGCGGTGACTGAGCACCCAGTGTGGGTGCCCCATTTCCCGCCTCAGCCCAGGACCAGATGTAGCCAGAAGGTGCTAAGCTCTCCCGGGAACCTGCGAGGCTGGGACACCGAAGTTTCCCAGGACAAGTGGGTGGGGCAAGGCGGCTCTGCCAGGGCTGGGCATGGAGGGGGCAGGGTTTCAAGGTGGGAGGCGTAGGGAAGACACTGCCCTTGATCCGGTGATGGACAGGGCAACTGAGGCAGTTTCCACGGCCTGCAACCCCAGATTGACAACGAAGGGCCATTCTCTGGCTCCCCAGCCCGCTGAAGAAAGCCCAGCCCCAGTGATAGGGCTGCAACAAATCTCAGCCCTTAAGTGGTCAGAGGCTCAAGCCCTCCCTCTACACCACTCCACCATCCCTGCACTTCACGCCATTTCCTGACCCCAAATTCGTATTCCTGTTTCTGAGACGTGCTCTCACCGTTAAGTTTAGTATGGAGATCACGCCTTCTGCAGAACTTCTGCAGAAGATTAAAGGCTAAAATGTAGGTAAGACAACAGCGCAGAGGCGCCCAGCCAGGATCTCGTCAGTCAGTCTCCTTCAACTTTTCTAACTCAAAAGCCTTTTGTACACACTCACATCAATTCACTTAACCTGTGCTCTGAATCCTAGCTGCCCCTGGTTCCTGTCCACCCTTGGAGACTTGTATCCAGCTTGAGCAACTCTGCCAGAGCTCCATGAACCTCCCACCCAGGGAGCCCGCCCTCCAGCGTCCCCATGGGGACAGCTGTCCCATCCTGGATGACCCTTAACTGTCTATTGGACAGAGGTGCTTTAGAGATGGGGCTAGTGCCGGCATCTCAGGAGGGCCGGTGCTGGCTGATCGGAGGCCTGAGAAGATAGCACCAGCACAACACAGACCAGATGGACCGGAACCTTGCCCGAGGGCCTCGCTGGGAGGCCTCGCTGGGAGGCTGCAGCCCCGTCCCCTCCCCTTGAGCCCCAGGCAAGCCACACTGGGTCCTGTGACCCTCCAGTGCCTCCCACACATGCACACAGGCTGGGAGCTCCACCCAAGCCAAGCTGAGCCCAGGAATGGGGAAAGGGAAAACAGGCAGAGAGAAGCCACCCATGATGAGAACCAAAGCAGAAAGAGTGATATTGGAGAAAGGGAGGGGCCGGAGGAAGACTGGGCAGCCTGTGTGCAGAGTCAAGTCGAGAGGGACCTTAGGACGCAGAGAAGGAGGGCATGGGATGAGGGGATAATCATCTGGGGAGGAGACCCACGCTGCTTGTGGGCGAAATCTCTGAGCTCAGGTCTCTGCTGCACTTCCTGTCACTGGGCCGCCCAGTCTCCCAGGGACCCTGAGTCCTCACTTCTGGCTCCCCATCACCGCGTGTTCTGCCACCTGCTTGTCAGGAGACAGACAGCGACTGTGCTTGCCTGGCTGCCATGGCAGAATCTCGGCGACCCCCAGGGCACTCTCAGCTTCCACAAAGAGGAGGCTGTGAGGGAAAGTCCTGGGAGGTGCTAAAGGGGTCCCTGCGGCCCAGGGCGCAAGCAGAGGTTGCCTTCACTCACCAGGGCGGGAGGGATCTCCGACCGCAGCCTCCCCGTGAACATGTCACTCCAGTGGCATCGCTTTGGAAGGAAGAAGAGAGTTAGCCGAAACCCTTGGAGATGGCCTTCAGACAGCCCCTCACCCCCATGGGCCTGGGACCAGCTGTGATGGATGCTGACAGGACCTGGAGGCGCCAGAGGAAAGGACCGTGGGTGTCAGCAGCAGTGTCAGGAACACCCTCCATCTGTCCAACCCTCTGGTTCTCAGAGAAAAAAATAATCAGGCTGAGAGGGAAGGAGGGGACTGGCCCCAGGCCCCCCGGCAAGGCAGCGGAAGGACCAGGACCAGGACACCAGACTCCTGGCCCAGAGCTCCTTTCCAGTCCAATTTTCCCCCATGGTGTGGGCCATAGCAACACGGGACATGATCTTGGAGAGTGGAGGAAAGGAAACGAGACAATATAGAACCCAGCAGTGAAGAAGTTACTCTCTTTTCAACCCTCCTTACCACCTCCAGAAGACAGGTTTGGTTTGGGGTTGGTGACTCTCACCCACGCCCCCACTTCCCAGCTCATCTGCCTTTTTAATAAAGGGAGAGAAGGCTTCAGGTTCAGACCCTTTAGACGACAGCGACCTCTAACTAGAATTTAATAACACTCTGATTTCCTTTATAGTAAGGAATGTGATTTTTCCAGTTAGAGAAGAGATCGCGTTTGCTTTTAAATACTTCCAAGTGAGCTGATTTAAAGGCCATACCAGTTAAATATCACAAAAGCAGTGGCCATGTGGCTGGGTCACATACCATGCTGGGGAGCAGAGTTGAGGCTCCCAGCACACAGCCCTACCTCTAACGCTAGGTCTGCGTCCACTTGAAATATCACCTCTGGCAGCTCTGGCCTTTCCTGGCCAACCCTCGGAAAAATGGCCACAGGAGAAGCAACTCTTCCCTGAAACCCAGGCCTCAACACGTATGAACTAGACCCGACATTAAGTACTAGAGAAGCTGGTGTTGGCAAAACTCTCACATCCTCCAATAAAGCAAATCACCAACACCCCTGCAGACATTCTACACAAGTTGGCTTGGGGAGATACACCTGTATGCAGGTGTGTGGGGTCAGAACCGGCAGCTCCAGCCTAAGCGCCTCCCTACAGACAGTGTTCTCATCCGGAAGCTTCCCCAACCTAGCTCTGATGGGCTGAGGTCAGCGTGGGGCTCCAGGGCACGAGGCTGCCTTCTATTCCTGGCTCAGCTGACCCAGGCCTGCCACTCCCTGACTCTGACCCCCAGCATCTTATCTCTGAAAGAGGCTTTAGGCCTCGCTCATATCCGTGTGGGCAGCACAGCAGTTGAGAGGCTGGGGTGCTGTCTGGGCTCCGAGCCTGGGTCACACTTCGCTCACCTGGCAAGACCTAACGTGTGAGGTGCTACAGGAGTGGAACTACCATCTTATCTTGCCTCAGCGCTGTGCCCAGAAGGGCACCGGTGTCACGGGCACCTCTGCCCCGGCCGCTGCTCCAACACCCCCAGCTCCTTCCTGCAGAGAGGCAAGCTTGAGACTCTGCGGTGAGGCGACTCAAGGCTCTGGGCCTGCACAGGGGGATGCGAAACAGGCCCTACTCCCACAGCTCAAGCGCTCTCACTCCAGCCTGCCTGTGGTCACCATGGCAACCAGCCAGGGAGGAAAAACTCTGCATCAAGGAGCCCAGACACCATGTAAGGCCAGGCAGCGCAGCCAATGAGGTGGCAGCACTGGGGCTCCGACCCAGGCCCTTGGATCCCTACGCTCAGCTGCAGGCATGTCTCCTCTGTTCCTGCCTTCAGGGATCACCCGGGAGAGCAGAGTTCCTTCACAGAAAAATGTCCCAGCTCATGCGCAGGCAAAGGACAGGCCCTGGGCAGGAGAGCAGAAGCAGCCCCGCCTTGGCTGTCTGTTAACCTGACCGTGATCCTCCTGAGAACACGAACATCCGGGGCCACACCATTGACCAGCTCGGGGCCCTCCACTTCCTCTCGCGGCCCTGGCCTCATCTGCCTTCCCTTTGAGAAAGCCCTGAGGGCCACGAACGCGTGCTGGGCTTGGAAATGTGAGCACAGCTCAGGCTCTGACCAGCAGCAGGATCTGAGGAGGCTGACTCAGCCGCCCTGAGGCCTCAGTTCCCTCGACTCACAAGATGGAGACACAGCTTTATGACGGCACTTCTCTCACAGAGCATGAAGGACCAGCATTCAGAGGAACTCTCGCTGAGAAACACCAAAACGGAAGAATCTCTGGGTTGGCTGAGGAAAGGCACCATTTGCGTCTAACCTTCAAGAAAGGACCAGCCATTAGGCTGTGAGAAGGGCAGCTAGAAGGCCCCCACTGAGCAGCCTTCCTTCCAACCACCAGCACCTGAGCTGAGGTGTGGCCATTTCTGCCCCAAACGCGCCTCCTCCGAGGGGCAGCCTTTGCTCAGGAGTCTTTGCCCAGGCTGGGCTGAGCACCTGTCAGAATGGCTCCCAGATCTGCGACACGAGCTGCAGGCTCTCTCCAGCTCTGCTCCTTCCTCTTTCCCTTTCTCATGTGACCCGGTAAACCTCTTATCCTCCTGACACCTTCTCCGGGTCTGTGACCGCTGGGCTTGAGCAGACACATCACACGGGCAGAGGGGCCCTATCTGGCGCTGTGCTCCAGGAAGCCTGGAGCAAGGGGGCTGTCCGAGGTGACCACCCCCAGGGCCCAGGAGGGACTGGACACAGGCACCTGCAGGGGGGGTGGTGTGTGAGCGGAGGCCTGTCCCCAACCAGGCTGGGCCTGCTTGCCCCCGACCTCACCTTCAGCTCCGACTTCTTCTCCAAGGCCTTGGCAATGACCCTGGCTGCCTCCACGCCCACCGTGTTGCCCTCCAGGCGCAGGGCCTCTAAGCCGTCAAAGTCTTCAATCTCCTTAATCACGTCTTTGGCTGCCCGGGGACCAAAAAAATCACATTCTTAGACTTCATGGGCCACAGATGCAGGAGCTGAGGCCCAGCAACTACCTCGTCCCTCACGAGGGCTACGGTGCACCTCCTGGGTGCCAGGCTCAGGCTCACCAAGGGGACTCAGACAGGCTCACGGTATAGTAGGGGACGTAGCTATGTGGACAATTCCTCCGTAGTCGTTAGTAGTTAGTCACTCAGTCGTGTCCGACTCTTTGAGACCCCATGGACTGTGGCCCACCAGGCTCCTCTGTCCATGGGATTCTCCAGGCAAGAATACTGGAGTGGGTAGCCATTCCCTTCTCCAGAGGATCTTCCTGACACAGGGATGGAACCTGGGTCTCCTGCATTGTACGCAGATTCTTTACCATCTGAGTTACAATTCCTCTGTAATGAGTGTTAAAACAAGTAATGTATGCAAGGCTTGGGAACCAAGGGAAAAGAGGAACTGGCTGATGTGGGTGAAGATGGTGCACGGGGCACCTTGTGGGTGGTGTGGGTGGAACATGCCAAGAAGGGGCGAACACCGGCAGGGCAGGGGAAGGCACACACACGCATCCAGGGCGAGGTGACTCGGGCTGGTGTGCGCATTAGCGTGCTGCTTTATTGTGATGAAAAATCCCATACACTCTAAATGCCAATCAACAGAGGGCAGGGTAACACACTGGGGCGCATGATATAAGTAGTCACACTGACGTCACTACGAATGGCAACAGAGCTGTTTACCTGACTTGGAAAATAATCATCTTACAGTGATAAGTGAAAACGTTGTATGAATTCTTACACACACACACACACACACACACACACCCAAGTTTTAGAAACCAGACGTTAAAGCAGTTATCTCCAGGTGGTGGGATTCTGGCTCAATCTGTGTTTTCCCAGCATCTGTTCAATGTACTCTCAATATGTCTGGTTAGAAAGCAGCTTTTTAAGTATCTGTAATTATGATCCCAATTACTTAGGAAAAAAAAAAAAAGAGGAACTCAACTATGTGTTTTGGGGAAAAAACACAAAACTTGAAAAAAAAAAAAGCATCAAAATTAACAGCAGTTACATCCCTGGGCTGTGTTATAATGAAGATTATTTTTCCCCCTTCTTTCAATGCTTCTGTATGCTACAGTGTATTAATTTTACAATCTGAAAAAAACCATGCAGGTTACATGAAAGACAAATCTAGTCTGGCTGGCACAGGATGGATTGGGGTAACATGGTGGGGAAGAGACGGAGAGGAATGAGAGAGAAGAGGGGAACACAACCTTCTAGGCTACGACAACCACAGAAGGGTTGTCAGAAAGTCTGTGATATGCTAGGACTTCCCTGGTGGTCCAGTGGTTAAGAAACTCCCAATGCAGGGGGCCTGGGTTCAATCCCTGTTTGGGGAACTAGACCCCACAGGCTACAGCTACAACGAAGACCCAGTGCAGCCAAGCAAACAGTTTTAAAAGAGAAAGCTCGTGACCTGCAGCCTCTAAGGGGCTCCCTGAGAAGCTGTCAGAGCTGCGGGAGAGCTGGGGGTCTCCCTCCTCTTCCCCACCTCCGCCAACAGTAGCACCTCCTCAGAAACCATGCTACCTCCAACAGGTCCATTTTTCTTTCGGCCCTGTTGTGCAATATGCTGGATCTTAGCTGGGATGGACTGTGTGGAGTCTTATCCACTGGACCGCCAGGGAGGTCCCTGAACGATTACTTGATCATCACACAGAGACTTCATTAATACCGGCTTCCTCGATGGGTCATCCGTTTGTGAAGAAAGGGCCTTTCTTCGTCTCACTTCGCCTCTGCTCACTGCCACCACGTTTCCTAAGGTTGTTACGGACAGGTCTGGTCTTGTTAAGTGACCTGAGGTAAGGAAGTGCCTGCGAAGGTCACACAGCTAGAGTAGTGACCAGCATGCATTTTATGACAAGAAAGACTGGACAGGCACGAGCCTCCCATTTCCTAGGAAGGTACGCTGAGGCTTCAGAGAATGAAGCCACTCTGCCCAGGAGTTCAGGGGAAATGGCAACGCTGAGCTTCAGACAGGTTTTCCCAAAATGAACGTATGTGCTGCTCCCCAAAGCCTTGCTTCTGTGCACAACCACAGACTTCACACAGGGGGGCCCCGGCAGAGAAACCCCCAAACCCCTCTCCCCCTTTGGAGCTGCAACTCCACAGCGCCAGGTGTCCAGGCCGCTTCTGCAGCTGGCACTTAGGGGCAGGGCTGGCGTGGCCTCTCAGCCCTTTGGAAGACCTGCTCCAACAGGGCGTCCCCCTAACATCCAGGGAACGGCCAGCTCACCAGGAGGGAAGACGGCTGCTCACAGGAATGTTTACACCGTCCTTAGAAACGAGGCGAGATGCCAGGGCCCCAGGGGAAGCCGTGTATTTGACACAGGTACAGAGACCGGAAAGTCCTGTGCTTGCCACGAGCTTAGCCAGGGAGTCAGAGTGAGCGTGCAAGGAAGAGCACCCAAATGGAAAGAGCAGGGACGGGAGAGGGTGGGGGTCACAGCCGGGTCGCCTCTCGCTTGATTGGCAATCCAGAGTTACTTTACGCAGAACTTAAAAACAGGCCAGGGATGGGCCCCAGCTGGCCCTGACTAACCACCAACCGTCACCAGGCTGGGTGGAAGGGGTTTCTCTTTTCAGCCTCGACTGCCTCACAAAGAAACAAGTCCCAGAGGCTCTGCTACCTAAGGCAGCAAGGCCTTACTTTGGTCCTTACATGACTCAGTGAGCAGAGAAAAGGACCTAGTTCTTTGTTTTGTTTTCCAATTTTTTGGGCCTAGTTCTAATCAACGGCCTCATGGCCTTCCCTGGACCTCACCTGCTCACTCCCAGCCAACACAGAGGCCCTTTCTGGGCTCACGATCAGGCCACCAGGCCCCTTGATACAGCACTCAAGGGCCTCTGCCCAGGGCTCCTTCTGGGAGTCTGACTTCTTTTCTCTCAAGCCCAGCCTGTAGTGTCCCAGCTCCTGGGCCAAATCACATGGTTCTCCTGCCTGCGGTGCCCACTCTCCTTCAAATATCTGCTCATCCTCGGGAACTTTTGGAGCCCTCCTCCTCCTCCTCCTACTACTAAGTCGCCTCAGTCATGTCCGACTCCGTGCGACCCCACAGACAGCAGCCCACCAGGCTCCGCTGTCCCTGGGATTCTCCAGGCAAGAACACTGGAGTGGGTTGCCATTTCCTTCTCCAATGCATAAAAGTGAAACTGAAGTCGCCCAGCCACATCCGACTCTCTGTGACCCCAGGGACTGCAGCCCACCAGGCTCCCAGCCTCCCTAAGTGGAAAACAAGTGGTCCCTTCCCCAACCTTACTTCCCAGAGCTCTTCCATGTCTCTGAGACTGTGTTTCATCTCTCTCCTGTTGGCTGTCTGAGGATCTCATTCCTACTCCAGGTCAGGAGCTCCTAAGAGGCTCGGGCTCTAAGCTGCCCATCTCTGGTGAACGCCAAAGCGGGAGGTGGCATGTCCAGCCTGAGCCAATGAAGTGGTTACGTGCATCGATTTTAGGAGCAGACAAACCTGAATTTTCTTCCCAGCTCCACTGCTTAGAGCTGGGCCTTAGGAAAGTCCTATCACCTCCCTAGGCCTCAACTTCCCAATTTGCAAAATGGGGTGAAACCTACCTCCAGACCTTTTCGGGGGGGATAAACGGAGACACTCTTTGTACAGCACTGAAGACTACCTGACTCAGTGTTAACGACCAGCATTTAATAGCAAATTCACGTTTACTGAGCTGGGCTGAATGTACACTGAGACGCACCAGACCAGGGACTCAGCTGGACCTCTGATGGAATCCTGGCTCTGCTATTCAGGGCTACACCACCTTGAGTAAGTTACTGAAGACTCCCGAGTCCTTTACTCCTTATTTATCAAATGGCAACATGTTTACCTCCCTTTCCCAGGGACGATGCAAGGATCAAAAGTGACAAAGCACAGGAAGGAACTCTAAAGGTTAAGGCCCTACAGAGACGTTAGGAATGTGCAAGGACTCAAGCGGTCTCTGACCTGGAGGATGGGAGCCAGTCTGCCTGTACACCAGGACAACCAGGCAAGTCCAGACCAGTTTCTCTGGTTGGGCCAGAACCTCAAGAGGCCCCGATGTGGGCACCTTCATTTCCAGATGCCTGGGATTCGGGGTGGATCCGTGCCAGCCATACTCTGGCCACAGAAGCAAAGACAGGGTCTGCATTCTGCTTCTAGTTCTGTCCAGTCCTGATGCCTGTTCACAGACAGGCACATCCATCCCTCCCCAGGGGCATTCACTATGTGGACTAGACTCCCAAGAGGGCCCCAAGTCTCTTTTTTTTTTTGGCCTGCGCTGCACAGCATGTGGGATCTTAGTTCCCTGACCAGGGATTGAACCTATGGTCCCTGCAGTGGAAGTGCAGAGTCTTAACCACTGGACCTCCAGGGAAACCCCTGGACTGTCCTTTTCATGCAGCCTCACTGCCCTCAGGGGTGCAGTGCTCAGAACCTTCCCGCTCTCGGGAAGGCAACGACTATTCCCAGACCAACTCTGGATCGTGCGGTGAATGTGGGGGTGGATCTGAAGTAAGAAATCAGGCCTGGATCCTGGGACTGCAGGTCACTGTGGCCCCTCACCGCCAACCATTCCCCCAGAGAGGCGCTTCCCACCTGCCGGCCTGAAGCCGCCGGCAGGGGTGCCCACAATGTGCTCATGGACAAAACACCTCTAAGCCTCGCTGGGCTAGGACAAGTGTGATCATGAAGCTAACCGGGCCTGACAAGCGGGACGAGGAGGCGCTCTCTTGCTTGCCCCCTGTCCCTCTGGGGCCAGTCCACACGGGTACTCACCATCGTCTGCAGTGTTGAGTTTGAGGCTCTTGCCCTTGAAACTCAGCTGTCCCCCGGCCACCTGGGTCTTGGCGAGCGTCTCTGCTAGCTTGGCAATATCTTCAGAGGCCATGGTGGCTGCGTTGGTGGGCTCCTCTGGAAATCTGCAGACTGAGGAGGTCAAAGTGCATTAAGAGAGGATCTCTGGGCATCTCCAGGTTGGGGAGGGCCGGGTAGGACCATTTCAGCTGCCTGAGCCCACCTCCCAGGATAAGGAAATCCCAAGCGCTAAACCACTGGGAGAAATAAAAACACTGAGCAAGGAAGAGTTCTAAAAAGGCAAAGGTTTCAACCTCTGCAGAGTTACCGTCTAACTACAAGCCCTCCTCTGCCCAACTGCCCCAGGTGGGGTACCAAGCAGAGCCATGTAAGTTGACCACTGGGTCCCCAAGGAATGGCAGTCGAGTCCTAGTCTGACGGCTATGAAGAGTCTCCCCAGAGCACACACCTGCCTGATCATGTTGGGTGCTCTCTGTTTGAGGGTCCCATTCCTCAAACAGGACACGGATGGCTATGGGATCCAGGTTATCCATCCCAAAGAATGCCCCACTGCCCTCGCTGGCATGACTCTGGGGGTGGGGCACAGGGCACAGCCACTGCACAGCTCGTTTCAACCTTGGCCAGGAGACTGGGCAGCCCATGGCAGCCAGACCTCAGGGGTTCCTAGGCGACCAGAGGTCTCTACATCACCACAGCCACCATCACAATAGACTGAGGACAGAGTTGCTGAAAAAAAGGAGCTTCTAGCTTATAGTTCAGCAGATTGGCAGAAAGGACCACTGCTGCTGCTGCTGCTGCTAAGTCGCTTCAGTCGTGTTCGACTCTGTGCGACTCCATAGACAGCAGCCCACCAGGCTCCCCCGTCCCTGGGATTCTCCAGGCAAGAACACTGGAGTGGGTTGCCATTTCCTTCTCCAATGCAGGAAAGTGAAAAGTGAAAGTGAAGTCGCTCAGTCGTGTCTGACTCTTCATGACCCCATGGACTGCAGCCTACCAGGCTCCTCCACCCATGGGATTTTCCAGGCAAGAGTACTAGAGTGGGGTGCCATTTCCCCAAAGAGGAATAGGTGATCAGGAAGAATAAGGTTATTTAGTGTCTCAGACAGTGATAAGAAAAAAAATAAACAGGAAAAGGGGTAAGAAGCTTTGCTGTTTTCCTTTTTTCTTGGGAGGGGTGAGTGGATTTAATCTAAAATAGAGTAGTGGTTGTTGTTCAGTTGCTTAGTCGTGTCCAACTGTTTGCAACCCCATGGACTGCAGCACACCAGGGTTCCCTGTCCTTTACCATCTCCTGCAGCTTGCTCAAACTCATGTCCATTGAGTCGGTGATGCCATCCAACCATCTTGTCCTCTGTCGTCCCCTTCTCCTGCCTTCAATATTTCCCAGCATCGGGGTCTTTTCCAAGGGGTCAGTTCTTCACATCAGGTGGCCAAAGTACTGGGGCTTCAGCTTCAGCCCTCCCAATGAATATTCAGGACTGATTTCCTTTAGGATTGACTGGTTTGATCTCCTTGCAATACAAGGGAACTCTCAAGAGTCTTAGAGAAGGTATTATCAAGAAAGAAATCAAGGATACTGGGGACTGACCCACACAGATATCTGGGGGAAGAACAGTCTTGCAAAGGCTCTTGTGGGGGAAGGGGGGGTGGTCAGAGGAAGTGCGAGGAGGCCAGTGGGGCTGGAACACAGAGAGAGAAGGAGAAAAGAGGTAAGAGATAAAGAGAATTAACAAGAGGCCCCAGTCACAAAGGCCATTTTAAGAACTGAAGCTTTTACTCTGAATGACAAAGGGAGCCACTGGAGGGTTTCTAGCAGAAGAGGGACTGTGATGTGACGTTATATTCTGACAGGATCACTCTATCTGCTGTGTGAGGCAGGGAATCTCAAAGCTGCTTCAAGAATGAAGGAGGGGATGAAACTGAGCATAAAACAGCCTGACACCACCACCACCCCACTCCTTGTAATTCTAGTTTGGGACAATTTAAGGCTAGAAAAACGGTGGTGAGGCATCCAGATGAAATAGGAACACAGAACTTCTCAGCTGGAAGAGAAGTCCAGTACGTACACACACACACACACACACACCCCGCATCCTATCCACTATAAAGACTAGGCAACACACACACCATTCACTATAAAGTCTAGGCAACTGGACCACAGAGAGATGAACTGACGGGTCCAAGGTCTACAAAGGGCCAGCGGCGAAGTAAACACAAACATCTCCTCTCCCTCCCGAGCAGGAGCCTGGCACATTTGCCTCCGTGCACATCCACCGCTCCTGCCCAACGTCGGCAGTGACTCATACGGGTCCCCGGGGATGCGGCTGCACCAGCCCAGGTCCTCGGCGGGTGTGGGCCTCTTGGCAGGCGGCGGCGGGAGAGCGACAAGCGAGTTCGGGCCGCGAATGACAGGCGGGGCCGCACCGGAGCCCCATCCGGGATCCCAGGCGGACGTTCACCGCCCTCGGATTGACACCGACGCGAACAGGGGACGCCGCTGCCGGCTGGGCGAGCCGGGTGGGCCTGATGCCCTCTCTTAAGCCTCAGCCTCGCCGCTTGGGAAAAGGGACAGCGCCCCTCCCGGCTTCCCAAACTCCCACCCGCTCGGCGCTCGGCGATCGAGGGCACAGGGGATGAAAGCGGAGGGGGGGCATGCAGAAAGCGCCACACCTTCCTCGCCCGGCTCCAGGGCCGCGCCACCCCCGCCTGTATCCCCAGGCAGGTGACAAGGAAAGGAAAGGGATCCCGACCCTACCGTACACAGGCTGCGCCGCCGCGTGGGGCGACCGGAGTGCGCGCGTGCGTCCGGCGGGCGCGGACGGATTTAGGGTCCGGGTCAGGTCAGGTCAGGTCGGGGTCGCCGCCTCCGATCCAGGGCTCCCGATGCTCAGCTCCACCGGTAGACGTCCGTCAGCTTTGCCCAAGCGCTTCTCGCCGCTCGCACCTCCGACACCACCTGCTCCCCGCACGGCGGCGGATGATGGCGGAGGGAGGTGGATTTTGAAAGCCGGCAGTTTCTTTCCTTCGATTTGATTTGTCGGAGGCCCGGTCCGGCTTCCCCTACCCCTGCGCGCGCGCGGCCTGTCGGGTATGGTAGTCCGCTTCTCCTGCGCGGGGAGCGGCTGGACGCCGCAGAGTCGCGCCCGCGAACTACCATTTCCATAATATCCGCGCGGCGTCCCAAGGCGCCTCCGCTAGGTCTCTCTGTGCCCTCCCTTTTGCGGCTTCTGGCTCTTTTTCCCGGAGGCCGCTGGGCGGCGTTGAACCGCGAACTCCCAGGGAGACTACAATTCCCTAAATGCCTTGAGTCCGGGCTGGCTCCGCCCTTCCGGAAAGGTTCACGTTCACGTAACTTTATTGACAAAGGCTGGTGCTGACGGAGACTCGAAGCTCAATTTGTTCCGCAAGCTAAGAGGTGTCCATTTCCTAAAGGGAAAACCTCGCTTTTTTTTGTCCCATGAAATTGGAAGGACATTCGAGGACTTTCCCCAAAATAGCCACAAATTCCTTGATAATTAAAAGGAGGGGGGAAATAGTAACTCTGTAGCAAAGAAACTCGACCACACCACCCTTAGCCATGTTAACGTTCACATTAACGCTACGCTGACGCTGACAGCCATCGCACACCTCCCGCAGTGCTGCGCTGAGGACACAGCATCACCGTCCAGTCCCCGCAACGCATAAAATTAATCTAATCGTGAGGAGCCATCGGACGTACCCAACTGAGGAACACGTTACGGAATAATCTGTCTGTACTCTTCCAAAAATGTCTGTGTCGTGAAAGACAAAAGCTGAGGAGCTGTTGCAGATTAAACGTGACTGACAAGACACGATAATTAAATGCAACACGTAGTCCTGGATTGGATCCTGGGGTCGGGGTACAGAGAATTATTATAAAGGGCAATATTGAGACAGAAAAATTTGTATGTTAGATAGTAACATTGTAAAAAAAAAAAAAGATAATAGCATTGTTTCCATGTTAAACCTGTTGTTTCTTTTAAATTGTACCTGATTATGTAAGAGACTGCCTTTGTTCTTGGGAAATACATGCTGAAATAATTACAGGCATGATGCTTGCAACCTAGTCTGGAATGGCTCAAAAAATGTATACATTCATATGTAGCGCTAGAGAGTGCAAGTATAGCAAAATGTTAACAAGTGAATCTGGGTGACGGGTCTGTGGGAGTTCTTTGAACATTTTTGCTACTTTCCTCTAGATTCGAATTTTTAAGTAACAGAACACAAGTAGCTATTTTCTTTTCACAAAGAACTCTTTAACCATTATATAAATAAGGTGTTCATTATAAACACTTCAACCAAAATAGAACAGGATAGTAACAGAAAAGTAAACATTACCAGAGAAACTCTAGTTCCCAGAGATCAGCACTGGCAACACAGGAAGACTTCTTTCCAAAGTTACCTCTCACAACTCGGCCCACACCCCCATTTACGCTTTTGCTTTACCTGCAATTCAGAGTTAAATGTAGCATGTGCCAGGTTCTTCCACATACAATTAAATTAATCTTTACAACCACAAAGAAAAAGGTCATCATTGCTACCCTTCCCAGCAGAGATGAGAAAACAGAAGCTCCAGACTCTAGTCCGCAGTACTACTGAGTTGTGGATCCTCTACATTCTCCCTTTCCTCTTCTGCCTGCAGAGCCCATATTAAATGCCACCTCCTCCAGGAGGCTTTCCTTGCCCTGGTGACTCCAATCTGAATGAATCAGCTTCCTGTGGGCCCCTCAGCAAGCTTCAGACCCCTCATAGCAGTGGGTCTGAGAGCTTTTTCACAGAGTTAACATTCTACTTGGCAGCTTCCTCCTTCACCTGAAGAGCCTCTAGGCAGGTACTTTTTCTACCTGGGCAGCATTCTCTGGGGTCCTGCCCTGTCATAGTTACCTCAGTTCTGTTCAGTTCAGTTGCTCAGTCATGTCCGATTCTTTGCGACCCCATGAACCGCAGCACACCAGGCCTCCCTGTCCATCACCAACTCCCAAAGTTTACCCAAACTCATGTCCATTGAGTCGGTGATGCCATCCAACCATTTCATCCTCTGTCATCCCCTTCTCCTCCTGCCCTCAATCTTCCCCAGCATCAGGGTCTTTTCCAATGAGTCAGTTCTTCACATCAGGTAGCCAAAGTATTGGAGTTTCAGCTTCAACATCAGTCCTTCCAGTGAACACCCAGGACTGATCTCCTTTAGGATGGACTGGTTGGATCTCCTTGCAGTCCAAGGGACTCTCAAGAGTCTTCTCCAACACCACGGTTCAAAATCATCAATTCTTCAGTGCTCAGCTTTCTTTATAGTCCAACTCTCACATCCATAAGTGACCACTGGAAAAACCATACCCTTGACTAGATGGACCTTTGTTGGCAAAGTAATGTCTCTGCTTTTGAATATGCTGTCTAGGTTGGTCATAACTTTCCTACCAAGGAGCAAGCGTCTTTTAATTTCATGGCTGCAATCACCATCTGCAGTGATTTGGGAGCCCAGAAAAATAAAGTCAGCTGCTGTTTCCACTGTTTCCCCATCTATTTGCCATGAAGTGATGGGACCAGATGCCATGATCTTCGTTTTCTGAATGTTGAGCTTTAAGCCAACTTTTTCCACTCTCCTCTTTCACTTTCATCAAGAGGCTCTTTAGTTTTTCTTCACTTTCTGCCATAAGAGTGGTGTCATCTGCATATCTGAGGTTATTGATATTTCTCCCTGCAATCTTGATTCCAGCTTGTGCTTCTTCCAGCCCACAGGTTTCCTTATTTGAACTGGATTTCAGTCAGGGTCACAGGATGTTTCCTTAAAATGAATCATCATCTGAAAAGGCTGAGAAGCTTCCAACTAGGCCTGATGTTATTCCTGAGCTGATTCTGGCTGCTGCTGCTGCTGCTGCTAAGTTACTTCAGTCATGTCCAACTCTGTGCGACCCCATAGACAGCAACCCACCAGGCTCCCCCGTCCCTAGGATTCTCCAGGCAAGAACACTGGAGTGGGGTGCCATTTCCTTCTCCAATGTATGAAAGTGAAAAGTGAAAGTGAAGTCGCTCAGTCGTGTCTGACTTAATGACCCCATGGACTGCAGCCTACCAGGCTCCTTTGTCCATGCGATTTTCCAGGCAAGAGTACTGGAGTGGGTTGCCATTGCCTTCTCCAGATTCTGGGTAGGACTGATCAAATCAGTCTAAATTTTCCTTAGGGTGACCCTAAGCCTCCCTCTTCTAGTTTTACTTTCTGAGACTCTTCTGATGCGGACCTCCCGAAGGGAAGAGGGAAGTGGGTGGCAGAACATCTGAGGTAATCTTCCCTGCCTCCTTGTCTGGGTGATGGATCACAGGGTTTTTACCACTGCAAGTTTCTTAGCAGAAACTTAATGGCCTTCAAAGCCCAGGGTAGTAATGGGGTCTCACGGGGCCTGTGGAGAACCAATGGGTAGGTGTTCTGCTTGAAGGTGTTCACGTTCAAAGCTAAAAATCACAAATCCAGGCCCTTAGCAACACAGATTCTGTTTGTTACTCCTGAATCTAGATTCTATCCCAAACCCCTTTAAAATGGGGAGACTACAGTTTAAAAGGGAGGAGGGGGTTTGCACACTGAGTCCAAATGTTAGGGGAAGCACACTGACTGAAATCGCCCACCCTGGCCAAGTACCTGAGTAACCATTTGCATGAGTTGTTTTAAGACAGGAGGTCCTGGTAAGGAACACGGAACTAACAGGCCACCACCAATGGGAAGAGTTTGGGAAAGGTCAAAAGGAGACACCACGTGTTCGACCACCTCCCAGAATCCTTCTCACTGGCATCCATCTTGGCTGAGCGATGCGATGAGTGTGCCCTCAGCAAGGACTCTGAGTCAGAATCATTGGCTAAAAACAACCTGAAAACTAATCCTATCACCATAAAACCCGAGACTGCAAGAACATGGCAGAACAGTCCTCCTAAGTGACCTTACCCTATTGCTCTCTGCCTGGGTGCCCCTTCCCAATAAAATCTCTTGCTTTGTCAGCGCATGTGTCTCCTTGGACAATTCATTTCCGAGTGTTAGACAAAAGCCCATTCTCAGGCCCTGGAAAGGGTCCCACTTCCTGCAACACAGAGTCCTGAAACATCAGTGTTTCCAAGCAACTCATTTGTCATCTTCTTTCTTTCTCCCCCTCACTTTCTCCAACTCTCTCTTTCAGAGAGACTAGTCTGTTTGCCTGACCCTGAGAAAAGAAATGGAATGGACAGATGGAACCATCTTAGGCCATCCCTTGCCTCTTTTCTTTTGTTCTTCTTCTTCTTCTTTTTTTTAAATATTTATTTGGAGGCACCGGGTCTTAATTGCAGCATGCAAGATCTTTAGTTGTGGCAATGCGAACTTTTAGTTTCTACATGCAAACTCTCAGTTCGTTGACCAAGGTTGAACCTGGGCCCCCTGAATTGGGAGCACCAAGTCTTAGCAACTGGACAACCAGGGAAGCCCCTGTTCTCTTTTCAGCAAATGGAGAACTAAAGCCCAGAGGTCAAATAACCTAAATTACACAGTAATTTAGACAAGAAATAGTGGAAGCCAGATCTCTGGGGTTCTTTTTCATTACACATGCAAAATAAGTCACCTTTTGAGTGTGAGTTGGGAATAAGAGGAGAGTGGATGTTCCAGACCCCTTTCTCCATTGTGCAGCAGCTTTTATTGTCTGCTTTCTTTCTTTCTTTTTTTAATGTTTTGAAGAGAAAAGCAGACTGCCTCTGATTAGTTTGGTTTACTTGAACTGAATGTTTTAAATTCCATTCTGGTGCCTGAAAACAAACTTAATTGCCAATTTTGAATGGAATAAATAACAATATTTATTCTGGTTTCCTGAAGAGCTACCAAGGCTGCAAACTTGCCATTTAGTCAGATCAAAAACAAACGCCTGAACTATGTCAGACACGTGAGGAATGCGGAGAGAAAGTCCCAAGAACCAACTGGGTGCTGGCCTTGGGTTCCTCCTGGAGAGAGGCAAGGGGGCCTGGCTTACCCACATTGCTGGAGAGTCTGCCCCCTCCCCCAGTGGGAGGGGATTACTACATTATTTGTTAAAGATAACTCAAACCAGGCTCCCCCCAGGTTCAAGCCCAGAGCTCCCTTAATGATTTCTTTTTAACCTCAATAAAAAAACGATACTCAAAAGAACTCATTCACTCCACAAATAGTTATCTACTATGTGCAAGGCATTATTCCAGAATCCATTGTTGAGTAAGATGGAAAACAGTGCCTGGGGAGGAGCTTAAATTTGGGTCTAATGTGTATGAAGGGTTTCCTGGTATCAAATTCTTTTAGTAGATTATATCCCCTTTTAATAGTTCTTTTGTTTCAAAATGGAAATTATTTCATTTTTAAAATGAAAACTGACAGCAATTTTAAAAATTAGTATAAATGTAAAAGAGCACAGAGAAGAAAGTTAAAAATTACCTATTTTGTTTTTAACAAAAATATTACATAGACTGATGGAGGGATGAATATATGATAAAGCAAATACAGAAAAAGTTTAATAGTCAGAGCATAATATGGGCTTCCCTGGTGGCTCAGCAGTAAAGAATCTGCCTGCAATTCAGGAGACTCGGGTTGTATCCCTGAGTTGGGAAGATTCCCTGGAGGAGAGCATGGAAACCCACTCCAGTATTCTTGCTGGGAAAATCCCATGGACAGAGGGGCCTGGAAGGTTACAGCCTAAGGGGTCGCCGAGTCAGAAACGGCTGAGCAACTGAAGCAACTGCGCACGAATAGCATAACAGAGGGCTCTATAGTTCTTCCAGTTTTCCATATGCTTGATCATTTTCAAGCATACTAGGGACAAATGTGAGCATGTTTTATCACCTGAATTTCATCCACTGTGTTATAACCTATCTCAGCTTCTAGGTTCATGGGTCCATCTTCACTTCTGAGAATTGGAATTCTATGGACTGTTTCCCAGAAGAATGTGTTATTTATTTAATCACACAGTACTTTGCATGCAGAAACTCAATCTTCATAGTAACCCTATGGGGAATGTTCTCATTACCCTCAACCTAAGCCTAAAATTGTGCACTTTATCTTCACGGTCTTTCCCTAAACCCCAAGTTAAGATCCCTTTCTGGAGGGCTGGGACCGGGGACTGTGCTGGAGCTGTGGGGAAAGGGGTTTACTTACAGTCCCAGGAGTGAGGCCTGGCAATGAATGTTTCTGAGTGAGTAAATGAACAGTGTATACATGGTTGCAATTAAGGCTGCCCTTCTCTGGTGACCTAGTGGTTAAGAATCTGCCTTCCATTGCAGGGGATGCGGGCTTAATCCCTGTTTGGAGAACTAAGATCCCACATGCCACAGGGCAACTAAGCCCGTGTGCCACAACTAGAGAAGCCAGTGGTGGTGGTGGTTTAGTCGCTAAGTCGTGTCCGACTCTTGCAACCCCATGGACAGAGGAGCCTGGCAGGCTACAGTCCATGGGATTCTCCAGGCAAGAATATTGGAGTGGGTTGCCATTTCCTTCTGCAGGGGATCTTCCCAACCCAGGAATTGAACCCGGGTCTCCTGCATTATAGGCAGATTCTTTAGCAACTGAGCTACAAGTGAAGCCCCCAGAGAAGCCAGTGGGCGACTGCAAAGATCCAGCACAGCGTGGAAAAAAAGAAAAAGACTGCCATGCAGTCAGGCTCTTCTCAGGTGATAAGAAGGCATCCCTGAGGTCCAGCCCATGGCATGCCTAAGTTTGGAGCAGAAGGTGCTCAATGGAGAAGGGATAACTGAGTGATGTACCTTGTCAGTTCCTCAAAGGTCAAGTGTCCACTTCCTATTCTCCAGCTACCCACTCCCATGACAGGCCCTTGGAGGTAATCAGTGATATGCATTCAGATTTAAGATAGTCACATCATGATTTTCACATTCACATCTTACAGGTAGACAGGACTGGCATTAAATTCTGTTTCTACCTCTTTCTTAGCTGTGTAACCTTAGTGAAGTGAAAGTGAAAGTGAAAGTCGCTCAGTTGTGTCCAGCTCTTTGTGACTCCATGACTATACACTCCATGCAATTCTCCAGGCCAGAATACTGGAGTGGGTAGCCTTTCCCTTCTCCAGGTGATCTTCCCAACCCAGGGATCGAACCCAGGTCTCCCACGTTGCAGGTAGATTCTTTACCAGCTGAACCACAAGGGAAGCCTGTGTGACCTTAACCAAGTCAATTAACTGCTTTGTGTCCATTTCTTTACTGTGAAACAGGCAACGACTGCTTGATACCAAATTCTAGAGATGGCAGCAGCTGAGAGGAGGTCTGATGTCCAGTTGAATTGCAACCTGAATGATGAATAGTCCTCTTATAAGGATATGTGTTTTTCCACTGGCAGCCTGGGATGGTGGAATCACCACGTCATTTACCAGCTAGTTCATTTGAGGCAAGCTGCAGTAGTCCAGCTGACCTCAACAGCTTCAGTCATAAAACCGGACTGATAGTAACAGTGGAACCTAATCTGATAAATCTGTCAAGAGTGTTTCACCATACATTGTACAGGGGATATGGGAACTAACATGGATTCACCCCCGTGGGCTGGGCACTGTTCTAAATATTTTACATGTATTATTTAAATGTAGTGCTTGAAACAAACTTTATGTTGATTGGGTTTTCTTATCTTTATATTACCATTGAGGAGCCTGATGCTTCAAGATTGCCTGGGGTCACATAACTAGCAAGCCCTGGAGCTAGAACTCCGACCAACCTTTGTCTACCTAAGGTTGCCTCAGTGACAGCTCCATGCTTCCACTCAGCCTCCCTAAATTGCCAGGCTCGGCCTATGGATGCCTTTAACCCATGATCTTGGATTTCTTACAGGTGACCCAGCAGTGCTTGTCAGAAATACTAAATCAAAATCTCTGAGAGCTCCCTGGTGGCCTAGTGTTTAGGATTCTGGGCTTTCACTAACTATGGCCCGGGTTGGGGAACTGAGATCCCGTAAGCCATGTAGCACGCCCCTCCTCCTCCAAAAAAAGAATCTCTGAGATAGCGGTGAGGTGGGGGTGATTAGAGGTCTCCATTTTATTTCATTTAATTTTTTATTTTTGGCCATGAAGCTTGTGGGAATAAACTCGAGCCTCCTGCAGCGAAAGTGCGGAGTCTTAACCACTGGACGACCAGGGAATTCCCTAGAAGTCTTCATTTTAAACAAGCCACAACCCTCCTCTACCCCACCACAGTGAGCCTGCGTGGACGTGGCTTTTCCTTTCTGGACGTCCCCCTCATGCCCGAGACTGCCTTTCTATTGTTGTTGTTAACCTCAGAGGAGTGAGGGGAGCGATGGCACCCACGGAAGGAAGGGCTGGAGAAATGCTGATGGTGCAGGTGTGCTGTCCCCCATCCCTTTCCAAGGCTTCCTTGAGGTGGATAGTGAAAAGCACAGGAGGCCATCTAAAGCGTACAGACTCTGCAGTCAGACTTGCCGCCTTGGACAAGTCACTTAATCCTTAAGGGACTAGGTCTGATAAACAGAGTGCCTGATGAACTATGGACGGAGGTTTGTGACATTGTATAGGGGACAGGGATCAAGACCACCCCCAAGAAAAAGAAATGCAAAAAAGAAAAATGGCTGCCTGAGGGGGCCTTACAAATAGCTGTGAAAAGAAGAGAAGTGAAAAGCAAAGGAGAAAAGGAAAGATACACCCATTTGAATGCAGTTCCAAAGAATAGCAAGGAGAGATAAGCAAGCCTTCCTCAGCGATCAATGCAAAGAAATAGAGGAAAATAATAGAATGGGAAAAACTAGAGATCTCTTCAAGAAAATCAGAAATACCAAGGGAACATTTCACGCAAAGATGGGCTCAATAAAGGACAAAAATGGTAGGGACCTAACAGAAGCAGAAGATATTAAGAAGAGGTGGCAAGAATATACAGAAGAACTGCACAAAAAAGATCTTCATGACCCAGATAACCACAATGGTGTGATCACTCACCTAGAGCCAGACATCCTGGAATGTGAAGTCAAGTGGGCCTTAGGAAGCATCACTATGAACAAAGCTAGCGGAGGTGATGGAATTCCAGTTGAGCTATTTCAAATCCTGAAAGATGATGCTGTGAAAGTGCTGCACTCAATATGTAAGCAAATTTGGAAAACTCACCAGTGGCCATGGGATTGTAAAAGGTCAGTTTTCAATCCAATCCCAAAGAAAGGCAATGCCAAAGAATGCTCAAACTATCGCACAGTTGCACTCATCTCACACGCTAGTAAACTAATGCTCAAAATTCTCCAAGCCAGGCTTCAGCAATATGTGAACTGTGAACTTCCTGATGTTCAAGCTGGTTTTAGAAAAGGCAGAGGAACCAGAGATCAAATTGCCAACATCCACTGGATCATTGAAAAAGCAAGAGAGTTCCAGAAAAACATCTATTTCTGCTTTATTGATTATGCCAAAGTCTTTGACTGTGTGGATTACAATAAACTGTGGAAAATTCAGAAAGAGATGCGAATACCAGACCACCCACCTCCCTCTTGAGAAACCTGTATGCAGGTCAAGAAGCAACAGTTAGAACTGGACATGGAACAACAGACTGGTTCCAAATAGGAAAAGGAGTACATCAAGGCTGTATATTGTCACCCTGCTTATTTAACTTATATGCAGAGTACATCATGAGAAATGCTGGGCTGGATGAAGCACAAGCTGGAATCAAGATTGCAGGGAGAAATATCAATAACCTCAGATATGCAGATGACACCACCCTTATGGCAGAAAGTGAAGAGGAACTAAAGAGCCTCTTGATGAAAGTGAAAGAGGAGAGTGGAAAAAGTTGGCTTAAAGCTCAACATTCAGAAAACGAAGATCATGGCATCTGGTCCCATCACTTCATGGCAAATAGATGGGGAAACAGTGGAAACAGCAGCTGACTTTATTTTTCTGGGCTCCCAAATCACTGCAGATGGTGATTGCAGCCATGAAATTAAAAGACGCTTGCTCCTTGGTAGGAAAGTTATGACCAACCTAGACAGCATATTCAAAAGCAGAGACATTACTTTGCCAACAAAGGTCCATCTAGTCAAGGGTATGGTTTTTCCAGTAGTCATGTATGGATGTGAGAGTTGGACTATAAAGAAAGCTGAGTGCCAAAGAATCGATGCTTTTGAACTGTTGTGTTGGAGAAGACTCTTGAGAGTCCCTTGGACTGCAAGGAGATCCAACCAGTCCATCCTAAAGGAGCTCAGTCCTGGGTGTTCATTGGAAGGGCTGAAACTCCAGTACTTTGGCCACCTGATGTGAAGAACTGACTCATTGGAAAAGACCCTGATGCTGGGGAAGATTGAGGGCAGGAGGAGAAGGGGATGACAGAGGATGAGATGGTTGGATGGCATCACCGACTCAATGGACATGAGTTTGGGTAAACTTTGGGAGTTGGTGATGGACAGGGAGGCCTGGTGTGCTTCGGTTCATGGGGTCTCAAAGAGTCAGACACGACTGAGTGACTGAACTGACTCAGTTTTCTATTTGTAAAATGAGCATGATAAACCCCATCTTCCAAGATTATGGTGAGAATTAGGTAAACTGTTTAAGTTTCTTGTGCCTCCCAACATTTGCCACATGTTTAAAATTCATCTCAGTGATGTACCTCCAGTTCCTAAGACTGTACGGCACAAATGTGGAAATGATAACATTTATAAAGATAAAATCTTCACAAATCTCACAGTTGATCCTCACTAAATAATTTTCTTTTTTTGACCTCACTGCACAGCGTGTGAGAGCTTAGTTTCCTGCGTGCCTGGATCTCAGTGGTATCTGACTCTCTGAGACCCCATGGACTGTAGCACACCAGGCTCATCCGTGCATGGGATCTTCCCGCAGGAATATTGGAGTGGGTTGCTATTTCCTTCTCTAGGGGATCTTCCCAACTAAGAGATAGAACCCTCATCTCCTGTGTCTCCTGCATTGCAGGGAGATTCTTTACCACTAATCTGTTGGGACAAGTGCTCAGTCGTGTCCGACTCTTTGTGACCAGGAAGACTGTAGCCCGCTAGGCTCCTCGGTCTATGGGATTTTCCAGGCAAGAATACTGGAGTGGGGTGCCATTTCCTCCTCCAGGAGATCTTCCTGCCGCAGGGATTGAATCTGTATCTCCTGCACTGCAGGTGGATTCTTCCCCTGAGTCACAGAGGAAGCCCCTTAGTTCCCTAACCAAGGATCAAACCTGCACTCCCAGCATTGGAAGTGCAGAATCTTAACCACTGGATCGCCAAGGAAGTCCCCCCTCAATAAAGAAAGTTATGTGCATATACATACATGTGTGTAAAATGAAGAGGGAAAAGAACTCTAGGAATCAATGGTAGGGTGGGATGGATGACACGGTGTTTGGATCTGAAGCTCTGGATTCAAATCCAACCTGGACCTGGCCAGCTCTGAGGCAGTGCCAGGGCCTCCGACAGCTGGTTTCTCCTCCGGGTGATCTCCCCTTAACTTTTGGGTCTTCTTTGTTCAGTCGTCAAGTCGTGTCCCACTCCTTGCCACCCTATTCACTGGGTCTTCTAAGCGGCCTCACATCCGTTAGGGAAAGATCCTAGACAAACAACAACCTTGGGTCCCCACTCTTGAAAAGGGCACAAGGCTCCTAGGGTTTTGGGGGAGCCTACACTGAAAGCAGCTAGAAACTCTGGGGCGGGGGCGGAGGGGGTGCTCTTTACATGCATGAGGAAGGGCGGAGGCGCTCAGGGAGACCAGCACCCTCCCAGAAATGCAGAATCGCCAAGAGAAAAGCCCTAAGAGGGCAGGACACTTGCAAAGAAAATAAAGGTGAATTCCAGGCATGAGCTGTCGGCGAGGAAGAGGGACCTCCCCGCCCCCTCCGCCCCCAGGTGCGCGGCCCGCGCCGCCCACCCCCGGCACCCGGCGAGGGAAGCCGCGCTCTAGGACCCGAGGAGGAGGGACTGCAGGGAGACCGAGCCTCCAGCGGGTGCTGCCGCGAGCGGCCGGCCGGGGGGGCTGGAAATGAAAGTAAAGCGCTCCGGAGCCACATGGACGGAGCTGCCGGGGCGGCGGCGCCGGGAGCAGGATGCGGCTGCCCGTAATTAAATAGCATTTACTCTTATTATTACTAATAATAATAACGTAATCATACCTCTAGTCATAGCATACCATTTATCGGGCTCGGCGCAGGCCCGCGGGGAGCGCAGCCCGGCCGAGGTGAGTGCAGCGCGCGGCCCGAGCCCCGCGGGGCAGAGGCCGGGGGCCCGACCGCGGACGGGCGCCCGGCGCGGGAAGGGCTCGGGGTACCTGGGGGCCGCGCCGGGCCGGGCGGAGGCGCGGGGACCCCTGGCCCGGCCGGAGCTGCGCTGGGGACGCCCGGAGAGTGCATGTTGCAAAAATAAAGACACAGCTTCCTCCCCCTCCTCAATCCCCCTTTCCTTCTTTTTGGGGCTCCCCCTCCCGGCCCCCGCGCCCAGCCCCAAAGTTTCAAAGTTACTGTGCGGCCGGGGGCACCTGCCGCTGGGTGATTTGACCGCCTCTGCAAGCCCCCGGGAGGTGTCTCGGAATTTCTTGCGTGGGGGGCTCTCTCTTGGGCGTCCGGAGCTTTGGGGTGCGCGGAGGCTTTGCGGGCCCCCGCGATGGGGTTCGAGGGGATTGGCGATTGGCGGGGGCGTCGCTGGCAGCGCTCCCCTTCCTTTTGTGTGCGCCTTGGCCCCGCAGCGCCGGGAGTTGGAGGGACCGCAGCGCGGGCGGAGGACAGCGGCCGCCAACGGGCCGCCCCTGCGGGCTGCGGCGGCCACGCGAGCCCGGGGATCCGGGGCCTGCGGCCCGGCCCGGGGGAGAGGGCGGCAGGAAAGGGGGGCGCGGTCTGGGTGGGGGGCATTTCCGGTCGTGGTATCGGTCCCAGGACTCCTAGGCCTGCGAGGATTCCGTCGTCTGACCAGGTGCGCGCAGGGGCTGCGGGGGACAGCTCCAGTGCCTGCGGGGCGCCCCCTGAATATGGGTCCCCGAGAGCCACCCACCACGGCGGCCTCGGACCCCTCTACTACCCTCCGCGGGCCTCAGGACCCTTCCCGGCCTGCCCCTTTCTTTCCCTGATTTCCCCCTAAAATCGGACCGACTAGGACGTTTATAGGTGCCTGATTTGGGGGTCTTTAACAGAGACAAAGCAGTATTCCCAGGAGAAAAAAAAAATCAGGATTCACTCTGATGGACTCTGATAGGTGTGATGCCTACATGCTATCTGTGGGGAAAAGTAGGGGCTGGAGAAGGGGGCTGAGCCCAGAGTGGGGGACTGGGGGCCCCCAGCAGCTTTGTCAGGGATTTCATTTCCCTGGGGCTGCTTACTGGGACTTTGGTCCTGGGTACAAGACTTTGAACCCCAACTTCTTAGCATTTTCCCTCAGAGCTTGCAGTTCATCAAGTTCCATGAAAATAGCAGAATGCAGATCCTTGAATCCTCACACAAATGGGATAATTATAGTACGTTTAGCAACTGCTGGACACAAAATTCCAGCAGAATCTTTCATTCTGTTACCAAGTCTTCCTCTTCTCCTCTCTGCAAATACAAGCATACCCACCTTGGTTGTCTTTCCCCATTTTTACTTCCCTTGGAAATTGGACTGCAAGCTAGAAATGATGCCCAGCAGATCACAATTAGAGCAGGTCTGAGGTGTGGGCTTCCTTAAGCTGGGAAGAAGAAACCTGTTCCAGAAGGGTTGAGATCTGAGGATGGGAGAGAACTTTTGTGATCCCTGAGCTGGGATGACGGCTTCCCCAGTGTCTCAGCAGTAAAGAATCTGCCTGCAATGCAGGAGTCTTGGGTTCAATCCCTGGATCAGAAAGATCTGGAGGAGGGCATGGCAACCCATCCCAGTATTCTTGCCTGGAGAAGCCCATGGAAAGAGGAGCCTGGTGGGCTGCAATCCACAGGGTCACAAAGAGTTGGACACGACTGAACATGCATGCACGTTCGTACTGGGATGAGGTTCCATGAATACTGTGAATGACTGCTGACTTTTTGTTTAGGATGAACAATTAAGAATGTGGGTTTTGGTGGACTATTTGGGGCTAAGAAGCTCTGTGGGATGATCTGGGCTCTTGAATCTTAAGTATAGGACAGTTGAGGCATCAGTAGGTTTGGATTTGAGAATCCAAACATAATAATCCCTTAAATAGCACTTTTTAGTTTATAACAAAAGGGCTTCCACATATGTTCTCTCATCTGTCCTCCATAGCAACCATGTCAGCTAGACATTTTTCAATCTTAATTTTCCAGATGAGAGATCTGAAGCTTAGAGAGTTGAAGGTCTTCCTGGAAAGTCACACAACAGAGTTAGGATTCCTGCCTCGTTTTCTGCCTGCAAATCTTCACCCTCTCCCAGAGCCCTGCCTACCTTAGCAAATTAGTCTTCAAGAGCCTCTTATGGTGTACAGTGTGATGCTGTGGAGTCGGCTTGGGTTGAATTTGCCACTTAAAGGCTGGCTGGAAAGAGAAAAGTTAACTCTAGTGAAGCAATGAGAGAACAAGAAGATGATCAATACTGGGGTCCAGGCGGTGAGAGCGGAGAGAAAGAGAGAGCTCTCAGGGTAACCTGGAAAAGTTAGGGAAGGTTTCCTCCAGCAGGTGGATCTTGAGCTTGAAAGGATGAGGAGGTGTGGCTGGGGTGGAGAAAAAGTAGGGAATTCTGGGCTCCGCACCACTGCTTCTGCGCTGGAAGGTTGATGTACCTTTTCTCTGATTCTTCCAGCGGCTCCGTGAGGGGTAGGCACTATTATCTCCATTTCACAGATGAAGAAACTGAGGAACACAGGATTTATGTGGCTGGTCACCCAAGGTCACCTGGCTGGATTTGAAGCCAGTCCTGTGTGACAGTTGAGTGGGCTACATGGTGTCAGAATTGGACCACCTCCATCCCAAATATGGAGAGCAACAACAGGGACCCAGACAGTCTGAACTGGCAAATGCTCTAGGGGTGGGGACCCAGGCTGAAAGGTCGGCAGGCTCCCCAGGGCCAGAGTTTCACTGAATCAGCCTTGTGTCCCATGATCTTATGGGGCTGGCCCAGTGCAAGTCCTCTCAGGCAGCTACTGGAAGCCTGATTTTAGAAGGCAGACTGGTGGTGGAAGGAGACTGGGTCCCGAGCATGGAGATCCGAGCTCAGTTCCCATTGCCTGCCAGCGCCTGATTTGATACTGCCGAGGAGCTTGTGCTTGGAAAGGAGAAGGATACGGATGATTAACCCGAGTCTCCCAAGGACAGAAACTGGTTCTGATTCACCCTCTGTGTCCCAAGCCCCCGTGGAAGTGCCAGGAAGACACGATCAACTATTGTCTTGTCAAATTGAATAATGTCCCCGTGTAGAGGAAGAAGATTTATTTTGCCCTGGGGGTTGGAAGGTCTTCCAAGAAGTGCCACTTAAAACATTGGAAAGGAAAAAAAAGAATAACGTGTTAGAAAGATGGGTTGAGAAAGGGCATTCTAAGGAGAGGCGCTGAGCTGGACAAAGGCAGGGCTGTGTACAGTCAGACCGGGCAGGTTGTCTGGAACAGTCCATAGTGCGGGTGGCAGGTGTGAGTTCAGGTTCAAGTCAGGCTCTGCCACCGTGGTCCCTTGGGTTCTCTGGGCCCAAGTTTCCTTTTCTGAAAAGGAACTCTGAGAGTTGATGATGTTTTATGGTAACCTCTAGGAGAAGCCCAGTGCCCGGGGATTGGGACAGGAGACTCATATGAGAGGAACTTTGTTGTTCAGTGGCCCAGTTGTGTCTGACTCTTTGCAACCCCATGGACTGCAGCACGCCAGGCTTCCCCATCCTTCACCATCTCCTGGAGTTTGCTCAAACTCATGTCCATTGAGTTGGTGATGCCATCCAACCATCTCGTCCTCTGTCGCCCCCTTCTCCCCCTGCCCTCAGTCTTTTCCAGCATCAGGGTCTTCTCCAGTGAGTTGATTCTTCACATTAGGTGGCCAAAGTATTGGAGCTTCAGCATCAGTCCTTCCAATGAATATTCAGGACTGATTTCCTTTAGGATGGACTGGTTTGATCTCCTTGCTGTCCAAGGGACTCTCAAGAGTCTTCTCTAGCACCATAGTTTGAAAGCATCAATTCTTCAGTGCTCAGCTTTCTTTATGAGAGGAACTAGGGGAGTTTAAAATTTTTTAGTAACTTCACAAACACCAATCCAGCGATTAGCTAGTGGCCAGCTGTTATGAGTGCTTTCTCCTGGATAAGCTTATTGAATCTTTATGATAGCCATATACAGGTGGGTGCTACAATTATCCCCATTTTACAGATGGAGAAATTGTGGCACAGAAAGGTTAAATGTCATCCTGTAAGTGGCAGAGCTGGAGGTCAAACCGGGGCAGTCTAGCTCTTGAGTTGGCCCACTGGGGGACCAGGTGAGGCTAGGCAGGAGGGAGGCAGGAGACTCGTGGGGCTGGTGGTGGTACAGTTGAGACAGCAGAGGGTGGAGGTGTCCTCTGAGGAAGTCTGACTGCAACTTCAGCTGGGGTTGATGAAGTGACGGCTATGTGTCAGCTCCCTGGAGCCTCCACGGAAGCCAGCTCCTTTCATCACATTTAATGGTCCATAGAAAACGGGCTCGTTTTCCTTTTCTCTGTCAACACCAGCTATGGGGCTCCTTCCCACCTTATTTATTTCTCCTAGTAAGTCTGTTTCTTTGCAAGCGCCCTGATGGCTTCTGCAGGTGTGTTAACGCCATTTCACCATCAGGCCTTGGAGGCCCAGAGGGAAGGGGAGGCAGCCTTTCTGCATCCAGGAGCTGTCTAGAGTTGACTTCAGTTCAGCAGCATTTCCTGAGCTCCGGATCAAAGCCTGAGATTCAAGCTTGATGGGCACAGCAGCTACAATGCCAGCAACCACCACAGCTGGACGCAGCTGTGTGCCCACCCTGTACTTGCGCTTTCTGTGTGCCTTCTGTTACCAAACCTGCTAGCAGCCCCATTTTGCAGATGAGAAGACTAAGGTTCCCAGATCATACGACTGAGGTAGAGCAGGAGGGTCAGGGGGAGCCCAAGCCCGAGTCGGAGGTCTTAGCTGCCCTGCCAGAGAGATGCTGTCAAGCTATTTCAGTTTCCAGGGAGCTCTTTTGCTTTTTCTTTTTAAAATATTTATTTATCGATGTGGCTGTATGGGGTTTTAGTTGCAAGATCTTCATTGTGTCATGTGGAATCTTTCCTTGCGGCACGCGGACTCTCTAGTTGTGGCACACAGGCTCCTGAGCGTGCGGTCTTGGTTGTCCCGCAGCACCTGGGATCTTAGTTCCCTAACCAGGGATCGAACCTGTGTCCCTTGCATTGCACAGTGGACTCTCAACCACTGGACCACCAGTAAAGTCCCTTGAGCTCTTTTCTTACCTGCCTGGAAACCCTAGTTATCTAACATGTGTGTCTAGTCTCTCATTCATCCTCATGATAATCCTTCATGATAAGAGAAATCTGTTAGTCAAAAGAAACCAAAGGGCGACCCACCCACCCTCCAATTCTTCCTGCTCTGTCCACAGCGTGACTCAGAGAAGGGACCAACCGGGTGTCAGATACCCTGAGACCTAGAGCTGGGGTCAGCCAGCGAGTGTCTATCAAGCACTTCCCTGAGGGCTGCAGGCAAAGGTCGAGACTGTGACCCTTTTCAGAGGCTCCTCTAAGCTCTGGAGCATTCTGTGTCAAACCCTGTCCCTCTGCAGGCAGAGGGGTCCAAAGTCCTGGCTTTCGTTCCCTGCTCCAGCACACACTAGCTGCATGAGCGGGGCACCAGTACCTCCTCAGTCTTGGCCTCAGTCTTCTGGTCTGTGAAATGGCCTTGCTGATTCAGTCCCATCTGCCTCAGGTTGGCTCTGAAACTTAAATGAAGGAACTTTGAAAGTTATGAAGACCACCCAGTGTGATGGCTATGTATACTGAATAACCTCCAGAATGTTCCTGAATCTTCTCCACTGCCCACCTTGATCTGGGCCTTGACCACCAGGCAGCCTCCTAACTAACCTTCTACCTTCGCCTCTTAGGACCCACTCCCAAGGCAGCAGCCAAGGAGTCTTCTCAAAATTTAAAGGAGACCCTGTCAGGACTTCCCTCGTGGCCCAATAGTTAAGACTTGCACTTCCACTGCAGGGGGCATGGGTTCGATCCCTAGTCAGGGAACTAAGATCCTGCATGCCACACAGCCAATATATAATAATAATAATAAATATTTTAAAAAATAGATGAGATTGTCAGTCCTCTGCTGAAAACCTTCCGGTGGTTTCCCAGCACACGTGGAGCACAGAGCTGGCTCTCGCACAGAGTGACCTGCGTGTAGCTCTCTGACCAGCCCCAGCCTGTCCCCTGCCCCTTTTGCTTCCTGCTTGACCTGCTCTCGTTCCAGTCCTGCAGCCTCAACTGGCCTTCTGTCTCTTCCTTAAACATTCTAAGCTTGTTCCCACCTCAGGGCCATTCCCCAAGCTGCACCCGGTGCCAGGTGCGCCCTTACCCACCTCCCGTGTCCCCGTGACTGGCTCCTTGTCTCTTAAATGCCACCTCTCAGGACAGGCCTTCCCTAAGCTCCCAGCTGCCCCCACGCCCGTCATTCCCTGCCACATTCCCTATTTTAGTTTCTGTGTAGCTCTTATCTGTATCTCTGCTTGTCTTGTGCATTTAACACTGACCTTTTTATTTGTTTTTCCACGCCTGAACCACAAGCTCCCCAAGGCCAGGGACTTCATTAATCTCATTCCCTCGGCTCCGGCAGAGCCCACTGCACACAAAGGTGTTCTGTGGTTATTTGTTGAGTAAATGAACAGTAGTAGCAGAGTGGTCCAGAACAGCCCGTGCCCAGAAAGAGTGGCCTAGACAGAAAGCAGGGCTTCCGTGGTGGCTCAGCGGTAAAGAACCCGCCTGCCAATGCAGGAGACGCGAGTTCCATCTGTGGGTTGGGAAGATCCCCTGGAGGAGGAAATGGCAACCCACTCCAGTATTCTTGCCTGGAGAATCCCATGGACAGAGGAGCCTGGTAGGCTCAGTCCATAGGCTCTAGGAGTTGGACACGACTGAGCACACAGGTGTCATCATTAGTCTTGCAAGGTGGATATCATTAGCTCCATCCTATAAAGGACAAAACAGAGGCTCAGACTGATGCCGTGAAAGTTAGCATGGGTCAGGGCTATGATGGGAACCCAGCTCGGGGCCCTTTGCACTGCTCTGGCCTCTCTTCAGCCCATGATGCAGGCAGAGCAGCTCATGAAACTCTTGGTGCTCAGGTGTTAGGACCACAAGGATTTCTTCTCCCATGAACAGGAGCAGTGACTTCAAATTGCTCAAAAAAATAAAAAAAAAGAATAGTAAGCAGTCAGTAGGAGCTCTGGGACCCTGGGTGAGTTCTGTTGTTTTTTTTTTAATGTGTGCATGCCCATAACTCCCAAGAGTAAGCTTCTGTTACTTTTCTATTAAAAAACAACAACAACAAAAGAGTTATTGTTCAAATGTCTCACTTTAGCAGCATAGCAGGTGGGTCTTGATGGAGAAGCAGGAGCAGAGCGTTGGTCCCCTGGAGAGAGATGTAGGTTTGAACCCTTCTGTGCAATTGGGCCCTTAGGTTGCTGGGAAGGAGAAAGACAAGGTGAAGAAAGTATTGAATCAAAGCCCTTTGGAGCCAGGGTGCTGCGGAAGGGTGGGGATTAGGCCTTGCTGCTGATGCTTGCTTTTACTTTGGCTTATGGTGGGGCGCCGGAGGAGGCCTGGGGCAAGTTTCTTGAACCTTGGTTTCTGTTCAAGGTGGCCAATTAAAAGAAACAAATTACAGGTTGCTGAGGCCTGTGGGTATCCATTGCATGTCCATTCCTGAACATACCTGCAGCCCGCTTCCCTGGGAGCAGTGTGGCCTTGGACAAGTCACAGAGTCCTCCAAGCCTCGTTTTTTGTTTTTTTTGGCCGCTCCACGCTGCATGTGGGATCTTAGTTCCCCAGCCAAGGATCGAACCTGTGCCCCCTGCATTGGAAGTACAGAGTCTTAACCACTGGACCACCAGGGAAGTCCCCAGGTCTCTTTATTTTTTAATAAAAAGACTTTACTTTTGCAGGCCTTGCTTTTGGGTGGAAAGTGGGGATAAGAGCACCTATTTTTGAGATTACTGTAGGGATAAATAACCTGATCCTAAGAGCAGGGCTTCTCAACACCCTCTGTACTGCAGACCTGTCAGGCAGCCTGGGGCATCCATGAATGCCTTCTCAGAATACTCTTTCTAGATGCATATGGTAAAAACACATAGGATTACCAAGGAAATCAATGCTCTTGAACTACAGTTTGGATCTTTTTTAAATCATTGCACTAAAAAATAAGAACTAGCAGTGAGTCTATGTAACTACCATAATTTCAAAGTTGGGGTGAGCGTGAACCAAGATTCTGTTGTGTCTGCAGCAGCTGAAATGTGACAGGGAAAAAGCTGTGATTTCTGTGCCTGGCGTCTTGGGGTGTTTTGCCTGTGTTCCTAATTGGAGGGGAATGGTCAGTATGTGGTAGAAGTTTGTGAAAAAAGTTGTGTTTTCCCAGACCCCTGAAAAAAGATCACAGACTCCTGAGTTCTCTCCTTGGGACCCAGGTTCAAAACTCCTGCCATAGAAGTGGCTGGACACCCAGCAGGTGACCTCCAGAAATGACTTCCCTGGAGCAGAGGGAAGTCCAGTGGACAGATGGGGGATGGATGAGGATGAGGGGAAGGGATAAATGCAGACCCGGCGAGCTGATGAGTGAGGTCAGAGACCATGGAATTAAAGCCTTCCTGGTCTCTCTGGGTAGCCGTTGAGGGCCTGGTGAGTCGGGAGAAGTGCCAGGCATGGAGATGACGTAAGCTCAGATAGTGTTCGTGCGGTGTGTAACCTGTCTGCACACTGCGGTGGGGCGGTGAGTGCCGGGGGTTGCGGGGGGAGGTGGAGTGCAGGTCCAGGCTGAAGACAGCCTCTGGGGGTGGGGGAGCACTTTTGAGTTGGGATGTGACACTGAGCCCCAGAACCCACTGCCAGAGTTCAAAGCCCAGTTTCGTCACTTAGTAACTAACCCTGGCAGGTCACTTACATCTCTTTGTGCCTTGGTTTCCTCATCTGTAAAATGAGGGTGATAGTGGTACTTTCCTAAGGAGTGTTATAAGGATTAAGCGGTATACTTAATGTTATATATAGTATCTTGTTATATATAGTATCTTATAGTATGTTATATATAGTATCTTACTCTATTGGTATATAGTATCTTTTTAAAATTAATTTATTTTATTGGATAGTATCTTAGTATAGCATTATAGTTAAAGCTCACCAGGGCTTCCCTGGTGGCTCAGTGGTAAAGAATCCCCCTGCCAATACAGGAGATGCAGTTTCGATCCCTGGGTCAGGAAGATTCCATGGAGAAGGAAATGGCAACCCACTCCAGTGTTCTTGCCTGGGAAATCCCATGGACAGAGGAGCCTGGCTGGCTCCAGCCCATGGGGTTTCCGAAGAGTCAGACAAGACTTAACAACTGAACAAACAACTCAGAATAATATCCGGTAAGAGAAAGTGCTCAATAAATGGTGACTGAACTCTGCATCTTCACTTTTATTCCAGCTTTCATGAGACTGTACTTACTCAGAGTGTATTTTTCTGTGCTGCTGAGAGATAAAGCAGATACAGCTTCTTCCTTCAAGGAGCACCTAGTTTAGGGAGAGAATGGGAATATGAACACATACTTTCAGTTAACTAGGATTGCTGCCGTGCTTGTGAGCTTGGGGAGCTGTGCTAGGGTGGACTTTGGGGCAGACAGCCTTCCTGGTAGAAAAGCCACTTCAGCTGAGCTTTAAGAAACAGGCATTAATCAGGGTTGTTCTAGAAAGAGCGGGCAGCTTGAACAGGAAACTGCGTGGTCCAAAGTTGCTGGAATGTCACATTCCAGACCGGGCCACGGGCTCTGTGTGCCCTGGATGAACAGCCTGGCCTTTGTCCTCCTGGTAGTGGGTGTCATGGAAGGTTTTGTTTGTTTTTAACTTTTTATTCACAGGAAGTCGCGAAAATGGTAACAAAGGGTTCCCTTTACTATGCTTCCCTTGATGGTGATATATAGCCAATATCAAAACCAGAAAAATGACATTGGTACATTACTGGACCACAGAGCTTATTCACTTTTCACCTTTTTTTTTTAATTGATTTATTATTTATTTGGCTGCACTGGGTCTTAGTTGTATGGTGCTCGGTGCTCAGGAACTTCACTGTGACATGCAGACTCTTAGTTGTGGCCTGTGGGATCTAGTTCCCTGACCAAGGATTGAACCTGGGCCCCCTGCATTGGGAGGGTCGAATCCTAGCCACTGGATCACCAGGGAAGTCCTCACATTTTTTTAAACCTACATCCATGTGGGTATGTGCACGCATCTGGAAGGGTTTTGAGCAAGGGAGTGATGCTGATATGTAAATTAGACAGAGATCCCTGACCAGCAAATGGCAGCAGATTGCAGGGAGCACAATGGTCAGAGGTGATGGAAGGCCTGCTTGTGGAGGTGGTGGGAGAAGCATGGACAAGCGTTTCAGAGGTAAAGCTGGAATTGGAGATTGACTGAGAGAAGGATGATGGTTGGATCTATGACTAGAGTTGCAGAATGACGGAGGAGGAGCAGGATTAGGGGAGAAGCTGCTGAGTTAAGTCTGGAATGTATTGAGTCGGAAGAACACTCAGCTCAACTGGAATGGACACCAAGGAGGACTTTCTGAACACAGAGGCATCCATGCTGGGTCTTAAAGGATGAGTAGGAGTTGGCTGGGGGTGTGGGTGGGGAGGGGGAGGGCATTCCAGGTAGAGGGTTCAGGATTAGGAAAGGCACAGAGGTCATAAGCAGCCTGGGTATTGGGCATCTGGGTAGCATTTCCCACAAGGTAAAAGACGCGAATCTGAAATATTGGGGAGGGGGTGAGCCTGGTGGGAGGAATAGATTTGTGAGTCATCGACATGACTCATGAGATCATGAAATGCAAGAGCTCATCTAGGGGGAGCAGGTGGAGTGAGGAGACCAAGAGCACTGTCCCTGAAGCTGAAGACCTGGGCGGACAAGGACAAGGACCCACAGATGCAGCCAGCAGTCCCAGAAAAGGCCAGTGAAAAACTGGCCCCTCCTGGACTCAGCAGGTAGGAGGTCCCTGGGACAGGGAGGACCCTTGGCAAGCACCCTCAGTGGAGTGAGCGTGGGCTTGTCGTGAGTTGGGGAGTGGAGTGGGAAGTGTAGATGTGGAGACAGAATAGACAACTCTTTCACAGAATGTGACCAAGAGAGGGAATCAAGTTTGTGCTCGCCAGAAGGGGATTTGGGATCTGAGGAGGGAATTATTTTGAGGGGTGAGGAAGACTTGAGTGCAATAACAGATGGAGGTTCCTGGGGCTAGGTCTCTTTGTTTAACGGGCAACACTAAAGGTAACGGCCATGTGCGTGGGCTTGAGGGCCAGGCTGCTAGGGTTTGAATCCCAGCTCTGCCTAGTTCCAGCTGTGTGACCTTGGGTAAGTCACTTAACTTCTCTGTGCCCTCTGCTTCTCCACAAATTGGGAATGATAGTAGTCCCGATGTCATATGATTATGCAAGTCTTAAGAAAGGTATTATGTGGGGTGGGAGGTGGGTAAGTAAGTGTTAGTCACTTAGTTGTGCCGACTCTTTGTGACTCCATGGACTGCAGCCCACCAGGCTCCTCTGTCCATGAGATTTTCCAGGCAAGGATACTGGAGTGGGTTGCCATTTCCTTCTCCAGGGGATCTTCCCAACCCAGGGATCGAACCCAGGTCTCCTGCACTGCAGGCAGATTCTTTACCGACTAAGCTACAAGGGAGGGTGAGAGGTAGGCTCAAAAGGGAGGGGACATATGTATACTTATGACTGATTCATGCCGATAGATGGCAGAAACCAACACAATATTGTAAAGCAATTATCCTCCAATTAAAAATAAATATTAAAAAAAAAAGAAAGGTACTATGTGTATAGGGATCATGACAGTCCCTAGAACATCATAATCACTGAGGAAATATTATTACCTGATTGTGAATTTATCTTGGTATCAGTTTTTTCATTCATTTATTCAACACTCATTCATTCTTATCTGTGTAATGCTTGGGTTGAATGAATTGATACTCATTCATCCATTTCTTTTTCATCCAAACCACCATTTCCTGAACACTTGCTCTATGTCAAACATGGGCCAGATGTTGAGATTTTGGAGAACCTAGCATAGTCCCTGCCTGGTCTGAGGAAGATCTGAGTCTCTAAAATTCTGTCATCTTCAAACCCTTCTCCAAAGTGGGAAAAACATCGCGTTTCCTTTGTGGCTCCCAGGTCAGTGGTTTGGTCTTTTTCTTAGGAAGGACAGTCCACAGATACTTTGGCAGTCCCAGAGCACTGGGTTTAAAATCAGGCTCCTGGTTCCCATTTGGCCCTTGTCCTGCTGTTGGCGTCAAGTCAGTCATCTCATTTTGTATTTTAGATTACAAGGCAAATACTTTCTCCCTGCAAAATGTCCAAACCCTGCTGAGGCATTTAAAGCAGAAGGGAACGTGGTCTGTGTGCTCTTGCCTCTTGGCAGATCCTAGTTCCCAGAAAGAACCAGTGAAACTGGAGAATATTCTCTCAAACGCCTTCTTTATATAAACACACATTACACACAGATGTAATCATACAAACCCAAATGTTCTGAAATCTGTTTCTTTTTTTCCTTTCTCAACCATGTACAGAGGCATTGCCATGACAGTACCTATAGATTAAATAGCTGGTTGTATTCCATAATGTAGTAGTTTGATTAAGCCAGTTCTTTACTGATGGACATTAAGGTTGCTTCTAGTTATACAGTACCAGAAAAAGGGATAATCACTGCACTCCCATTTTATTTATTATTCTTAAGGTTTTTTTAATTTTTATTGAAGGTTAATTGCTTTACAGAATTGTGTTGTTTTCTGTCAAATCTCAACATGAATCAGCCATAGGTATACATATATCCCCTCCTTTTTGAACCCCCCACCCCGCCATTTCCCTCCCCATCCGACCCCTCTAGGTACAGTCCCATTATAAGTGAAGGAAATCTTTCCCAGAAGCCCCTTGGCTGATTTCCCCTCCTTCCTATTGGCCAGGATGATGTCACATGCCCTTGCACAAGCCAATCACTGGTAAGGAAAAGAACCATTATGATCGGTTTAGCCCAGTGCAGGTTCACCTGCCCAGCTGTGTGCAGACAGAGAAAGTAATGCTGGCTGCTGGGTAGGCAGCTTGCTCATTTTGGTAGGTGTTGCTTCACAGAGACCTCACCAGTTCACAGGCTGAGTGCGTTGACAGTGTTGGAGACTGCTCTTTTCTTCACCTCATTGACCAGGCTCTCTTCTTTCATTAGCCTCATAGGTGAAAAGAGTTGTCTGTTGTTTTAATGTGTTTTTTTTTCTTTAAATTATATTTATTCATTTTGACTGTGCTGAGTCTTCACTGCAGTGCATGAGCTTTCTCTAGTTGCAGAGAACAGGCTTCTCATTGCAGTGGCTTCTCTGTTGTGGAGCGCAGGGCTATAGGGCTCAATAATTATGGTGCATGGGCTTAGTTGCCCTGGAGCATGTGGGATCTTCTCAGACCAGGGATAGAACCTGCGTCCTCTGCATTGGCAGGTGGATTCTTAACCACTGAAGCACTAGGGAAGTCCTCTGAGTATCTTTTCTTAATGAGTTGTGTTCCTGTGAATTTCCTGTTTACATTCTTTGCCCGACTTATTTTTTTAATTATCTTATAATAATTTTATTTATTTTTTATTGTGCTGGGTCTTTGTTGCTGCGAGGGCTTTTCTCTAGTCGTGACTCTGTAGTTGCAGTGTGTTTCCTGTGAATTTCCTGTTTTATGTTCTTTGCTCCTCTTTTTAAGTAATCATAATAATTATAGAATAAAAATCAGTTCAGTTCAGTTTAGTCGCTCAGTTGTGTCCGACTGTTTGCGACCCCATGAATCGCAGCACGCCAGGCCTCCCTGTCCATTACCAACTCCCGGAGTTCACTCAGACTCACGTCCATCGAGTCAGTGATGCCATCCAGCCATCTCATCCTTTGTCGTCCCCTTTTGCTCCTGCCCCCAATCCCTCCCAGCATCAGTCTTTTCCAATGAGTCAACTCTTCCAATGAGGTGGCCAAAGTACTGGAGTTTCAGCTTTAGCATCATTCCTTCCAAAGAAATCCCAGGGCTGATCTCCTTCAGAATGCGTATCTTGTGTCAAACATGTCATTGAACTTTCACAACCCCTGACAGTAGCTACTATTCCTGTTTTAGAGGCGAGGGAAGTGAGACACTGAGAAATTAAGCAGCTCATATGCAGTTAATAGGGAGCCAGATCTTGGATTAGAACCAGCATGCCCCTGGGTGTGAGGTCACATACCATGCTGACATATTGAGGGAGTCATTTTCTGTTGGCTCTTTTAATTCACGGCTGTATTTCTGAGACGAGCTCATTTGAGTCAGGTCCCACTTAGAATTCCTAAATTACCAGAATCTGGACCCAGAGCTGGGGGGAGGGGACCGCCCAGTCTGGTGGTGGAATTCTGGGGAGATTGGGGCCTTGGTTTTCTCCTTGGACTTTTTTCTTTAGAGGGAAACAAGATTTATTTGGCTTACGTGCTCCTTGCTCTTTCACCAAGTGCCCTCTCCGAGCCGTGCCTGACCCTCACCCTGGAGGAACTCACCTCCCTCTTTGGCTGAGAACCGGTGATCTTTTAACCACTGTCTTCGTCTGCTGTGGCTGCTATAACAAAATCTTATAGACTAGGTGGCTTAAACAGCAGACATTTATTTTCTCACAGTTCTGGAGCATAGATGTCCCAGATCAAGGTGCTGGCAGATTTGGTTTCTACTGAGCACTCTCTTCCTTCTTACAGACGGCTAACTGCCTTCTCACTGGCCTCGTCTGGCCTTTTCTTGGTGATGCCTGCCTGTAGGGAGAGGGAGGGAGAACTGTGTGGTGTCTCTTCTAATAAAGGAATCAATCCTATCAGACCAGGACCCTACCCTTATAGTCTCATTTAACCCTAATCACCTCCTTCGAGGCCCTGTTTCCTAACAGTCACATTTGTGGTTAGGGCTGCCAACATGTGGTTTGCGGGGGACACAAACATTGTCTGTAGATTCTACTCTTCCCACTTCCCCAAAATTCATGGTCTCATCACATGCAAAATGGATTCATTCCATCACATTAACCCCCAAATTATCAACTCGTTCCTGCATCAACTTTCAAGTCCCGAGTCTCATCTGAATCAGATATGGTTGAGACAAGAGGGATGATTCATCCTGAAGCAGAATTCCTCTCTGGCTGTGAACCTGTGAAACCAGGCAAGTCACAAGCTTTCAAAGCACAGTGGTGGAACGGGCATGGGACACATTCTCCTTCTCAAAGGGATTCATGGGAAAGAAGAAAGAGGTCACAGGTTCCGAGTATGTACAAAGCCCAGGGGGGCAAATTCCATTTGATTTTAAGGCTTGAGAAGCATCTTCTTTGGTTTGATATTCCTCCTTCCTGGGCCCCTGGGGCACAGCATCACCCCCACAGCTCTGCCAGCACTTTGCCCGCCCCCAACAAGACTCTGGGCTTGTAGAAAAGGAAACAGTGGCCCCACCCTTTGAAATGGAGCAGGCGGCGCTGATGATCCCTGAATCACCTTTAGGGTTATATTTCCTTTTTCTTAAAGGATAGAGCATGTTTGTAGCCTCATAGCTCTGTTGTCCTGTCCTGTAGAATTTCAGAAGTCCTCCAGCCTTCTCTGGACTCTTTTTTTTTCTTTTAAGGTCAAGAAGAAAAATGATCTCTTTTCCCCCCAGACTTTAAGCTTTTATTTTGTACTGGGGTATAGCCTATGAACAGGGTTGTGGTAGTTTCTGGTGAACAGTGAAGCCACTCAACCACACACACACATATCCATCCTCCCCCAAACCCCGCTCCCATCCAGGCTGGCACCTAACATTGAGCACAGTTCTGTGAGCTCTACAGTAGGTCCTTGTGGGTGATCCATTTTAAATATAGCAGTGTGTACATGACCTTCCCGAAGTCCCTAAATATCTGGCAGCCCTAAGTTTGTTTTCTAAGTCTGTGAGTCTCTTCCTGTTTTGTAAATTCATTTTGTATCATTTCTTTTTAGATTCCACATATAAGGGATGCCATACAATGTTTCTCCTTCTCTGTCTGACTTACTCCACTCAGTATGACAATCTCTAGGTCCATCCATGTTGCTGCAGATGGAATTATTTCATTCTTTTTAATGACAGTCTGCCTTCATTCTGCCATTCAGTTTTCTCTGTCCCCTTCAGTTCAGACTGGCATTATTTCTGCTGCTATAATCCCATCTCTGTTTCTGATTTCTGCTGATGGCTGGTTTGATCCGTACTAATCTCCTTACCAAACAGTTGTTCAGCCACACACCAAACAGTTGTTCTGGTGTGCTTTTCAGAACACTCCTCATTTTTTTTGCAATATGGATACATTATGGCTATAGATATGGATAGTTCTGGTTCCTTTTGTTAAACAATCCCTCCTTCAATTCATCTCTCTTCTCTGCATTTTAGCATAAGCAATAAGGAGGACCCGTGCCAACACTTCTATACTTGGCTTAGACTTGGTTTAGACCCGTGCCGCTGCTTCTATACTCCTCTGCTAAATACCCAGTTTCATCACTTGCATTACTTTGTCACTTTTTAACAAGGATCACCTTTCCTTCAGTTTCAGGTAACCTATCCTTCATTTTCATCTGAGTTCTTACCAGAATTGCCTTTTGTGTCCATGTTTTTACCAATGGAGAGGCAGGAGATTATGGTTTGATCCCTGGGTCGGGAAGATCCCCTGGAAGAGGGCATGGCAACCCACTCCAGTATTCTTGCGTGGAGAATCCCATGGACAGAGGAGCCTGGCAGGCTGCAGTCCATGGGGTTGTAAAGAGTCGGACGCGACTGAGCACACACACATTTTTACCAGCAGTCCTCCCATGGCAGTCTAGGGGGTTTTGGTAGTATGCACCTCAAAACCTTTTCAGTCTCTACTCATCATCCAGCTCCAAAGCCGCTTCCATATGTTTAGTGTTTGTTATAGCAGCACCCCACTTCTCAGTACCAAAATCTATATTCATCTAGACAGTCTGCCAGAACAAAACACTGGATCAGAACCCTCTGCTCGTGACCATGAAACCTGAATTCCTTCCTCAGAGGCTGTGTCTCCAAGTACAGTCAGTCACACTTAGGGCTTCAACATATGCATTTGGCTGGGGACACAAACATTTAATTCATAACCACCACCTGTAAAAATGTTCTTCCCAGGGGAGGGAAACTGAGGAAAGGGGAGGCATGTGGGGCGTTCGGTGCATCCTGGGGCTGGAGGCGGGGGGGGCTGTCTTTGCTCATCTGGCATTTGTTAAGGCAGCTGTCTGAGGCCCATCTCTCCAGGCCTTTTGACCCAGGCCCCACCATCCCTACATGGCCATGAACAACTTCCCTAGCCTCTTGGAAGCGCTATTTTCCTGCCTGATGGGGTCGTAGTGAAATTTAAGTAAATCTCATTTGTTTAATGACAACACGTTTTCATGTAGGGCAGAGCTTCCTACTCACCATGCTCCCCAGTACCCACCCCAGTCCATCCACACTGGCCTCCCTGCTCCTCCTCAAATATGCCAACCGATTTCTACCTCAGGACCTTTGCACCCACTGTTCCTTTCCCCCAAACATTCACAATGACTTGTACCCTCTGGTCGTTGAGGTCTCTGTTCCCAAGTCCCCTATATAATTATAGCACCCTGTCACTCTATCTCCTTATTTTCTCCTTCATTATTATGATTTAAATCTATTTGTTCCTTTGATTTTTAAAAAATATTTATTTATTAATGTATTTGGGTGCACCGAGTCTTTCATTGCATATGGCATGCAGGATCTTTGATCTTCACTGTAGCATGTGGGATCTAGTTCCCTGGCCAGGGATTGAACCAGGCTCCCTGTGTTGGAAATCTTAGCCACTGGACCACCAAAGTCCCCTAAATCTAAATGTGGTGTCCCTCCTCCCCCAGAACATGTGCTCTATAAACAAGGGGAGACTTTGTCACCTTTGCTCATTGCTGAATCCTCAATAGGCCCACAACGGGGCGGCGTTTCTCCAGGGAATCGCGGGTGGCTGGGGGCTCTTCTAAGGCTCCTCTTCTCATCTGCATGTAATGGACATACTGCAAGTGTTGACTTGAATATTCAGCATAGGAACTCTGATAACAGCCGTCATTTATTGTCTGCTGTGTACCAGGCCCTGTGTACCAGGAGTGCCTTCTGTGATTTAATCCTGTTGGTGGGCACTAGTTGTAATCTCTGATTTACACAGCAGGAAACTGCCACTCAGAGGGGATCGGAACCCCTCTGCATAGCCCACGTGCATGGCTGCGCTGCTGCCTTGGGAGTTTGCTGGTCAGAGAAACGCATTCACGCCCTCCGGCTGCGGAGCCTTCATACTGCCTGGGGCAGAGAATAAAGAGAATGTTTATTCCCTGGCATGAGGTTCAGATTTGTCAGGAATTACCACTAGGATGGTTACAGGCAGCATTTGTTTCTGTTAAGTCTGTTCAGACCTCAGGACCTAGAGAGCTGACTCAGAAACGCATCTGTGACCCCTGAGGTTTTCTGAGAAGACCGTGGGCTGAATGGGGCCCAGGGGGGTCGGAGTGGGGGAACAATAGGGCACGTGTTCCCACGAGGTGTGTGCTGGTGTGGGGAAATTGACCAGCAAAGGTCAAGAGAGGCTCTGGCTGAGGAGGACGGGGTCTGATCTGTGGTTTGAAAGACCCCTGTGATGGCATTGAGGAAGTGGGGGCAGGCAACACCCCAGGTGGTGGGGAAGGACGGATGGGGAGACCATGAGTGTGGTGGCCACGGGCATGGCAGCTTTGGGGGTAGACACTCTGGCCACGCCCTGGGCTGCTGGTGGTCCAGGCCTGCATGGTCCTTCTTCCCTCCACCCCCGACTCTCCCCCAGCTTCTTGGCCAGTGCTGGGCTGCCCTGTTGTCTTTCCACCCAATGAGCCTGTCTTCCAGGGCAAGGGTTGGGTCTGACCCCAGGCTCCCAGGAAATGGGATAACTGAGTGTGTGATAGTGCTGTTGAAGACAGTAGGAGCAGCTCCATGGAGGAACTGGGCTTGAAAGGATGGATGGAGTTTCATTAACAAGGCGGATGGAGGAGCATGGCAGCATAGGCGGAAGGAACGGCAAAGGGAAAAGCCTGGAGGAGGGAAACCCCCCAGGCCGTCTGGCTGGAGCCCTGATGTGGGGCGTGGGTGTAAGGATGATGAGCGCTTGTATCATAGACAGGGACACGGAGGGCCAGGAGACCGACCAAGAGACCCGCTCGGGGAGGCGCAGGCAGCCTGGGGCCACTGCTGCCCGCCTCCTGCAGGAGAACAGGGTCTCAGCGGTTGGGTCCTCCCAGGAAACACTTGCAGCGTCTTTGGAAGAGGGAGTGGATGACACACACTCGCACGGTTGTTGGACTGTCGCTCCGAGCCAGGCCTTCCGCACGTGTCATCTTCTGAACCCATGACAGCCAGCGCATCGGGAGTGCCATCAGCCCCACTTTCCCTGTCCGTCAGGCACATGACCAAGATCCAGAGTCACGTGGTGTGCAAATGCTGGCCCTCACACCCGGGTCTGAGTCCAGAGTGCTGGCCCAAGGCCCTGGCTGGGCCGGCAGACGCATAGTGAGTGCTTGCCAGTGGCCCCAGTCCTGCCTGGAGTGGGAACGGGTGTGAGCAGCGCTGCTCTGGGAGCCTGAAGATGTGTCATGGCTCCAGCCCTCCTGGGATGGACCAGCGGGGGGAGCGAGGTTCCCGTGGCCTGAGCCCCTCGCTCTTAACGCTCTCATGTCTCCTTAGAGCCTCAGGGGCACCCTGCCCAACCTGGGCCGCACGGCATCTCACAGCTTGAAGCATGGGTAGGGCTGTGGCCTCTGACGAGCTGGGTTCCAGCTACGGGTTAAGTGACCTTGGGAAAGAGACTTGATTTCTTTGTGTCTCACTCTTCTCATCTGGAAAATGGGGATAGTGACCCCCTGCCCGCTTACCTTATGTGAGGACAAGGTGGTTGAACCCGGGGTGGGGAATAAAGAACAAGGAAGCAGAGAATTTTTAGAAAGTATCGATTTGGTACACTTGCTGCCTCTCTAAAGCAGTTAGGTGTTTTTTATACTTTTTTAGACCTCTTTGCCAGTGAGGCAGTGGGGATCCTCTCCCTGTGTCTGCGTATCAGCCCTCTGAAGATGTTGTGTGGGGCAGAGATATGAAGCCGGAGGGGTCCTGCACTCCCCGGCTGTCCCATCCCCCAGCCTTGCCTGAATCCTCTCACAGTAATGGTTTGATGGGCAGAGCCTGGAAAAAGCCTGGGAGTGGCTGGGATAGAAAGTGCTGGGCAGTTGTGCAGTGAGTGCCCCAGACTCAGTTTCTCCCCTGGGGTAGGCCTGGCCCCCTCGGGGCTGTCACTGGGCGGGATCAGCTGAACTCCATGGTGGCATGGAGGAGGAGCCCAGCAGGCTGTTTGGATCTGGCCAGGAGCTTCCAGCTCCCGGGGAAGAGGGGGGCCCTCACCCTGGGGGTACCAGACCCCTAGCTGCTCTGCCTGCGCCTCCTTCTCCTGAAGCACCCCCGCCTTCCATTTTCACTCCCTTCATCTCTGGAGCAGATCCCTGCACGAGTTCAATGCCATTCATTTGCTCTGCAGCCTTGGGCCACCCCTCAGCCTCTCTGAGCCTCGGTCTCCCCTCATCCATAACATGGGGAATTCACACCACCTCACTGAAACGGTGCGGGTACCAGGCCACCGCGGCCTGGTGTGGTGGAGGCCAGCCAGCTTATGACGGGGGCTCCCTGAGCTTTAGTTTCCTGGTAAAATGGGAACAAAGTGACACCCACCTCAAGACTTCCCTAGTGGTCTGGTGGTTAAGACTCCATACTTCCAATGCAGGGGGCATGAGTTCAATCCCTGGTCAGGGAACTAAGATCCCATATGCCACATGATACCACAAAAAAAAAAAAAAAAAAAGATACCCACCTCCTGGCAGATTCAGTGAGCCTGATACAGAGTGCCTGGCCCACATGTGATGCTAGACTGTAGCTGTAATCATGGCCATGCTGGCATTTTCTGTGTTTCTTCTCTCTAAACTGTGCTTGCTGGTAAAGCAAGACTTTCCCCTTGAACTTGAGGGTGTCCTGTGCAGTTTGGCAGCCCCAGCCATGTATGGGGAAGGGGTGGTGGCCTTCACGAACCCCCCTGTCCATCGAAGGTGCTGTACAAACTCCGGGTCCAGGGTGGGTGCAGGTGTGGATGGAGAGCCGTGTGCTGGAGGTCTGTGTGGCCCCCGAGATGGGTCTCCGCCCTCAGGGACACCCTGACACCCTGTGAGATGGGGTGAGCAGGGAGTAAGGGAACACACAGTGGGGAGGCGGGGGTAGATGGCGACCAGCCCCGCTGACTTCCTGATGGACGGCGTTCTCTCCGCAGAGACTGATGGAGAGGCAGAGACGGAAGGCGGACATCGAGAAGGGGCTGCAGTTCATTCAGTGAGTGTGTGTTGGGGGTGGGGGGGGCGGGGGTCGGAGGGCGGCACCTCTTCTCCAGGGCTCCCTTTTCTTGCTTACTGAGCTTTCGCTGTTCTGGCTGCCCTGTGTGTTGGGGAGTGAGGAGGTGGGACAGGTTGGGAAGGGGCTGGCGGGGCGGGGGCCGGGGGTGCTCCTAACCCTGAGCCATGATCTCCATGCGCGCACATGCTTCCTGACCTGACCCTGGCCACCCTGTGGCCTTGTCCAGCATATCATTTTACCCTCCCTGTCCACGCATGCTCCTATGCTCCCTGTTAATTCTCTTGCTTGTCTGTGCACATCCCATAATAAGTCAGTAGTCTTTGCTTACTGAGCACGTCTTTCTATTCCATGCTGGGCCCTTCACATCCGTCGTCTCTCTCATCTTCACAACGGCTCAGTTAAGCAGGTGGTTTTATCTCCATTTTGCAGATGAGAAAGCTGAGGCTCAGAGTGGTTAAGAAACTGGTTTACAGTCACACAGCTACTAAGCGACGGAACTCTAACCTGGGTCTTGCGGACTCCAAAACCCAAATTTCTTTCCATTATTTGCCCCTGGTACCAATATGCCGTGTTGGTTTTTTTCATCTTTTTATTTACACACAAAATATTTTTATTAACTCTTTTCTCTCTCTGAAATGGACCCTCAGAGGCACGTTTATCGTGACTCTGATGAAGTGTAAGCTCCCAGCTCCTCATTTGCAAGAGTTCTTTCCAAAGCCCTGAAAGACTGCCTAGCAATTCTTCGTTTCTCATTTTGTGTCTTTATCTTAAATATGACTGCCTACAAAACTGGGGTTTGCATATGCGAACCCTCGTTGTTGTTGTTCAGTAGCTCAGTTGTGTCCAACTCTTGCGACCCCATGGACTGTTAGCCTGCCAGGCTCCTCTGTCCATGGAATTTTCCAGGCAAGAATACCGGAATGAGTTGCCATTTCCTCTTCCAGAGGGTCTTCCTGACCCAGGGATCAAACCCACATCTCCTGTGTCTCCTGCACTGAAGGCAGATTCTTTACCGCTGAGCCACCGGAAAAGCCCCACAAACCCTCATATACTCCCTGATTTTGTGCTCATGCAGACCTGCAAAATGCAACCTGCCTTTTCAGCACCAGCTCGGTCCTTTTCCACACACAGACACACACACATATGATCTACTGTGTGTTTATATTCTCACAACACGTTCTCCTTCCTCAGCTTGCAAAACGGCCACTTTTCCTGGCTTCTGCCAGCTCAGAGCTGTGGCCTCACCCTTCTTCACAGGGGGCTCGTCTTCCATCTGGGGGAGAGTGTTGATCTTGGTCAAATGCCCAAGTTTTGCTCAGAGGCCATTCTGGAGAACAAGGCAGGCCTTGGGAATCCTGTCTGTCATAAAAATTCTATCTTCAAGTCACTGATTTCTGCCTAACTGGACCTCCAAGCCCCAGTCTTCAGCCCCCATCCTGGTGCCCCTGCTTTCTGTGGTCTCGGCGTCTGCGAAACAGAGAGAATGCCCCTTCCTTCTCCAGATCATTGCGCTTGGGGTCAGTGTTAGCTCCGTGTCCTCCTTCCCCTTCCCAAAGGGGAACTCTGAGGAGGTATAGCAGTGGGTCACCCTCCCAGGAGCCCACACGTTGGTCTCCTGAGGGACTACAGGTTATACAGTCAAGCCTGCTCCTTTAAAAATGGCTGTTTCCTCGTGTGCTTCGCTGGCCACCAAACACCATAGGAACCATAAAGTGATGCGGACAGGTGGGTGACAGGCTTGTGTAGAGCCTTAAACACCAGAATAAGGTGACCTTAAGGACAGAGTGTGACCTACTGAAGATGAAGCTGAGGCTGGAGGAAGAGAGGCTGGAGGTGGCAGATGAGTTAGGAGGAGAGCGGCGGGCAGCTATGGCTGAGCGAGGGGGGACAGGCCCCGGTTTCTGATGGTGGGCGGCCCCACTGTGACAGTCAGGGACGCCTCCCCCTGCCCACAGGGGGCCTCCGGGGTCTCCACTCACCACTTGTCACTCACCAGCTTAGGCTGCCTTTAATGAGATCTTACCTGACCAACCAGGAATTGAACCCATGCCCCCTGCATTGGAAACACAGAGTCTTAACCACTGGACCACCAGGGAAGTCCCTGTGTTAGTCTCTCAGTCGTGTCTTACTCCTTGCCACCCCATGGACTGTAGACTGCCAGGCTTCTCTGTCCATGGATTTCTCTAGACAAGAATACTGGAGTGGGTTGCCATTTCTTTCTCCAGAGGATCTTCCCAACCCAGGGTTCGAACCCATATCTCCTGCATGGGCAGGCGAATTCTTTACCGTCTGAGCCACCAGGAAAGTCCCTAAGCTGTTCTTTTTTGCACAGGTATTCACAGTGGCTCCAGGCAGTAGAAGGAGCCCCAGCCCTGCTCTCTGGCCCTGGCTTGGACCTGCTGTGTGACCTTGGGCCTGTCACTGCCCCTCTCTGAATGTCTGGTTTCCCCTCTGTGACATGAGAGACCAGAAGACAAACCCCAGCTTCCCTTCCAGTGCTGCCTTGTAGCCTCACAAACGTGCCTTGGGCTCATGCTTGCTTTCTCCTTTCTCCCTGAAGGCCCTTCCCCTCCCTTCCTTTCTTTCACACTTTCTCCTGGGCTCAGCTGTTCTGAGCTGGCATTGTTTTGGCAGCTCACAGACAGGAGAGGGTGCCTAAGGACCCACCTACTTTGCTGAGTTTGGCAGGAAGGGTTAGGTTCTATGTGCTGGACATTGGCTGGGGTTGTGTGTGTCTTGTGGGCAGGGACAGAAAAAGTGCAGAGACTCCCAAATGAATGGCCCCCAAGGTAGACTTTGGGTGCTGCCTGCGAATCTGAAGTTGCAAGTTTGGTTTGCGGGGACATGGTCGTACCCAGGGACTGGTTTCTTAGGCAGAGGACAGCCAGCCAGAGCTCCTTCTCAGCAATGTGCACCTGGAAAGGTCTATACAGTCAAAGCTATGATTATTCCAGTGGTCATGTATGGATGTGAGAATTGGACCATAAAGAAGGCTGAGCGCTGAAGAATTGATGCTTTCGAATTGTGGTGCTGGAGAAGACTCTAGCGAGTCCCTTGGACTGCAAGGAGATCAAACCAGTCAATCGTAAAGGAAATCAGCCCTGAATACTCATTGGAAGGATGGATGCTGAAGCTGAAGCTCCAATAGTCTGGCCACCTGATACGAAGAGCCAACTCATTGGAAAAGCCCCTGATCCTGAGAAAGATTGAAGGCAACAGGAGAAGAGGGTGTCAGAGGATGAGATGGTTAGATAGCATCATCGACTCAATGGACATGAATTTGAGCGAATGCTGGGAGATAGTGGAGGATAAAGGAGCCTGGCATGCTACAGTCCATGGGGTCACCAAAGAGTCGGACATGACTTAGCGACTGAACAACCACAGCAGCACCTGGGAAAGCCTGGCTGCCAGGCCTGGGGCAGAAGCAGGACCTTCCACCATTGTTTTGTAGGAAAGAGACGGGCAGCGTGGTGTTGATTTAGGGAGAAAAAAACAAACTGCTGTCCCCTCATCTCAATCCACAAGGTGATGTCTGAGGTCTGAGCTGGGGGAACCAGCTCCCAGGCATGGTCTGTAACCTGTGGCTCTGGCTCCTGGGTCTCTGGGAGGCTGAGAACCCTGGGCCCGTCCAGACCTTGTGTCCTTTTCCCATAGGTCAACCCTACCCTTAAAGCAAGAAGAATATGAGGTGAGCATCAGGGGCTGGGCTGGGGGAAGGCAAAGGGCAGGGTGTCCCTGGTGGGGGACATGGGTCTTGGGTGACAGGGCCAGAGCTGGGTGCAGAAGACCCCCTGAGCACCCTCATCCCCACGCCCTGCCCCGGCAGGCCTTTCTGCTCAAGCTGGTGCAGAACTTGTTCGCTGAGGGCAATGACCTGTTCCGGGAGAAGGACTACAAGCAAGCCCTGGTGCAGTACATGGAGGGGCTGAACGTGGCCGACTACGCCGCCTCCGACCAGGTAGCCTTGCCCCGGGAACTGCTGTGTAAGCTCCACGTCAACCGGGCCGCCTGCTACTTCACCATGGTGAGCTCCCCCCACCCACTGGTCCCACCCACACGCCGCCATGGCTGCTCCGCCACCATGCCCCTCGCCCCCGCCCTCTGCTCCCAGGGCTCTCAACCCCAGCACACAATGGACTCACCTGGAGAGCTTTTAAAGGACTAATACATAATAAGAAGTGTTGTCATGATATGGAGCCCAAGCCCTGCCCCAGATGAGTTAAGTTAGGTTCTCCGGAAGGCCTGGGCCCTGGCAGGAGTCTGTGGACCATCAGAGCTGAGGACCGGCGCCCTTATCACCATCTCTTTCTGCAAACCCCCTCCTCATCCTCCACCACCTTCCTCCTTTCTCCAGACTTCAGGTTCTGCCTTTCCCTCATTCTTGCAGCTCCAGCCTTCTCCTCTTGCCTGTCCTCGCTCAGGGCCTCAGTCATTCCCCAGATCCTACCGGGTTGTGCAGTGGGCTCTGCCGAGGGTTAGGGTTAGGGGAGTCAGGGCTGGATGAACGGGTCTACCAGATGCCCGTTCACGTTGTGTTCTGTGTGCTGAGCCACCTTCCTGATGTCACCTCCTCTGGAGATGCCTGTGTTACTCCCAGTCTGTGGTCTTTTGAGTGGCCGGGCTCATGACTGTAGAATTCGAAGGCCCTTCCCCTTCATGTCCTGCCAGGGCTCCTTGGCTGGACAACAAACATCCTTGATCGGGTCTGAACACCAGAGCTGTCTCCTGGAGCCCTCACCCCCGCCCCGTCTGCGAGGAAGGGAGGAGGTTGGTCCTCGGTCCCGGTGGAGGCTTGAGGCTGAGGGAGGGCGGGTAACAGGCTGACGGGCGGCCCCCTGCTCCTCTCTGGCAGGGCCTGTACGAGAAGGCGCTGGAGGACAGCGAGAAGGCGCTGGGCTTGGACAGCGAGAACATCCGGGCGCTGTTCCGCAAGGCGCGGGCCCTGACCGAGCTGGGGCGCCACAAGGAGGCCTACGCGTGCAGCAGCCGCTGCTCCCTGGCCCTGCCCCACGTGAGTGCCGCCTCGCTCGCGGAGGCCAGGCTCCCCATCCTCCCTGGGCCCAAGCGCCTCACCCCTCTGAGCCTTGCTGTCCTCCGCTGAGATGCTGGTATTAACACCAGGCACTGCTGAACATATACTTGTGTATCAACTTACTTAATATTCAGGTTCTATATTAACTTACTTAACCCTTGAGAGAGTCCTGTGAGATAGACGCTCTCATTATCCCCATTTTAAAGATGAGGAGACAGAGGCATGGAGAGGAGGGAACTTATTGAAGATCTCAGCGAGGGGTGGCAGGATCGAGACTTGAGCCCAGTAGTCTGACTCCTTTTATATACATACATACATACACACACACATATATATATATATATAATTTTGGGGGGCTTCCGTTGTGGCTCAGCTGGTAAAGAATCTGCCTGCAACGCCAGAGACCTGGGTTCAATCCCTGGGTTGGGAAGATGGCACGGCTACCCACTCCAGTATTCTGGCCTGGAGAATTCCAAGGACTGTAGAGTCCATGGGGTCGCGAAGAGTTGGACACGACTGAGCGACTTTCACTTTTATTTGTTTTTGTCTGCGCTGGGTCTTCGTTGCTGAGTAGGCTTTCTCTAGTTGCGGCGAGTGGGGACTACTCAAGTTGGGAGCACGGGCTCTAGAACACAGGCTCAGTTGTTGTGGCTCACGGGCTCAGCTGCCCCAGGGCATGTGGGATCTTCCTGAATCAGGGATTGAACCCACGTCTCCTGCATTGGCACTGAGCCCCCAGGGAAGCCTGAGCAATCTGACTGTTTAATCTCCACCCATCTCCTAGAGTCCAGGGTTGCAGTGAGCACCTAATGGGGGTGTCGTGTGTGTGGGATCCTGATGTCCAGGGTGTCATTAGGTGGGGAAGGTCAATGGGAAAATCCAGTCAAAGGTCTTGCTTGCCCCAGCTCACGCACAGCTGGGCACATGTCCCCTCCCCATTTATCCATCAACTTAACAAATATTTATGAAGCGCCCACGGAGTGTCCAGATCTGTGCCTTCCAGGGACCCACATTCTGGAGGGAGATACATGGAAATAGCCCTGAGGTCTAGGCTGGGCTGCACGGAGCCTGACATGATCCTGGCAAAGCCCCTCCTCCCCTCTCTGCAGATCAGCTCCATGTCTATAAAGTGCCCTTCCCACTTTGTCTCTGGAATCGTGGGTGTGAAAGGGCTTGGAGAAGGGTAAATGCTGCCCAGGAAGGACTAAGAGAGCTCTCAGGAGTGGTCAGGATCCTGGAGGGCTCCCAGGAGGAGGCAGGGCTTGAGTGGAGCTGGAAGAAGCAAGAAAGATTTGAGTGGGCAGAGCAGAGACGAGGCTGGAGGCAGGGTGATCAGGAATGTCAGTGCCAGAGAACTGGTCTGGGTTTGGGTTCTAATCTTGGGCCTGCTATCTACAAGCTCTGTGCCCTTGGACACAGGGCTTAGCCCCTCTGAGTCTTGGTTTGCACCCCTTTGAAGTGGGGGCAATGACATGAAGCGGGGGTGATGGTATACCATGCACCATAGGGCCGTGCTGAGGGCGGAATCAGAAAATCATACAGGGCAGTGGGCACAGTGGCTGGACACAGTAAGAGTTCAGAACACTCACTGTTCTTATACTTTCTGTTTATTATTCTTGCTTCTCCAATTCAGTTTACTCTACCATTGAGAAACTCTCTTATGACCTAGTCAACGACCTCCACCGAGTTCTTCAGCATCTGCAGCAGGTCCACATCTGGGTCCTGGGCCTGCCTTCTTATAGGAGGAGAGGTGGCTCTCACCTTGCTGTACAGGCCAGGGAGCCAGACCTGTGAGGGCTGGTAACTCCCTAGAGGGACGTACCCACACAAGGACTTCTGCCTTTGAGTCAGAGAATTCCCCCGTTTTCCCGGGCAAATGCTGACCAGGCCCTGCTCTGTGCTGGGCGTCAGGACCAGAGGTGATCCAGACCCTGGGCTCCAGGAGTTGTCCGTGATGTGGGGAGGTGGATGAACGAACAGCGTCCCCAGTGCCTGTCTGAAGCCAGGACTGCAGTCGCCGTTGCTCTGTTCGCTGACTGGTCTCCCCACTGGACTGGAGCCTCGGGGAGGCCTGGGCCCCGCCTGCTCTGTGACTGCGGTGTCCCTGGCCTCCAGCTTATGCCTGGCACACAGGCGGTGGTACAGACCTGGAGGGTGGAAGGGGTGCTGGGTGCCATTATTGAGCACAGCCGTGGGCCAGGCTCCTTCTAGGCTTCACCCGGCCTTGTTCCTTGGTGCCTGTGCTCCATCTGCTCGTCCTCACCTGCAGAGAGCTCCAAGACACTGTTTGATAAAAGAAACCCATTGTAGAACAAGCAACAGGTATAATATAATCTCACTTATATACAAAAAGAAAGAGAAAATCCCCACAAAGCAAAACTAAACATCCTTTGTTATCCACGTGTATCCATCCCTAGCTGAGACCTGTAGGGACACACAGCACCCTTGTTGGCTAAGCTCCCCCTATGGGGGTGGGAGTCTAGGGTGAGGGTCCAGGGGAGTCCTTGCTCCGTCTCTGACATTTCTGCCTTCTGCAGTGACTGTTACTTGAATTGTGGAAACAAAAAGATAATATTAAAATGAAACCCCAAACGTATTCCTTTCTACTCCCCATAATAAAGGGAACAGAAGCACGGGTTCCTGGCCCCAGCCCCCCACGCACTGGCCGTGTGACCTGGGCAGCTAGCGTCCCCTCCCAGGATCTCGCTTCCGTACCCATAACCTGGGGTAATGGGGACCCTGTCCCCCCTTGCTGGGCTGCACAAGCGTTTGGAGCACAGCTTCGCAAGTCGGAGCAAACTTACCCCCCCTTAACCTGTGTCTTGCCTTCTCAGGATGAAAGTGTAACTCAGCTTGGTCAGGAGCTGGCTCAGAAACTTGGGCTTCGAGTTCGGAAGGCATATAAGAGGCCCCAGGTAGGTGGGCCCTGGGCGCTGGGGCTTGGGTGGGGCTGGGGGTGGGAATAAGTGTAGAGGGGGACCAGGCGCCTTTGAGAGACATAGGTGAGGGGGGCTGGGGCCAGGCCAGGACAGAGGGGTGACAGCAGGTAATCTTCCCTGTCTGTTGGCTGAAAGCCCTGGAACGGCTTTCAGAGCCTCTCGGAAGAGGAAAGAACAGCCAAAGCTCCCAGCTCACCCTAGACACCAGCTGTTAAAGCCTGCTCAGTCCCCTGTCCTGGCCGACCTTAACATCCCAGAGATGGCCTCAGTTGACACTGGTGTCCTTCGGCCTCCTGTTCTCAAATAACCCCCGTGTGGTGCATGTTTGAATTGTCGGTATCTGTTTGGCTCATTCACATCCACGTGTATTCATTTGGCTCCCACTTTGGGCCAGGAAGCCACATGCAGGAGAGGATATGGCTCTAGAGTCTCTGCTGTGACCTGGAGCAAGTTAGTTCCTCTCTCTCCCCCTTCTTTTCCACATCTGGGATGTGGGGATAATCGTGTCCCCTCTCAGAGGGCTCAGTGAATTGCTGAAGCTGAAGTTCCAGTACTTTGGCCACCTGATGAGAAGTGCCAACTCCTTGGGAAAGACCCTGATGCTGGGAAAGATTGGGGGCAGGAGGAGAAGAGGGCGACAGAGGATGAGATGGTTGGATGGCGTCACCAACTCAGTGGACTCAAGTTTGAGCAAACTCCAGGAGACAGTGAAGGACAGGGAAGCCTGGTGTGCTGCGGTCCATGGGGTCACAAAGAGTCGGACACACTTAGCAAGTAAACAACAATAGAGGGCTCATGGGAGGATCACAGGGAGAGAGTGTTTGAGACTGTGCCAGGCACACACAGGAAGTGTGTGCCTAGAAGTCCTCTGCCCTGGTCGTGGTTGCAGGAAGAAAACATCCAAATGGAACTCAGAGAGACAGGGTGGGTGACTCCCTGCAAGCCTGGGGGCAGGAAGCTTGGGGGGGCACCGCAGACCCCACCCGCCTGGTTGGGGTTCCTTTGCAGCCCCAGCTGGTGGGAGCAGCTGAGCACCTTTGCAGAATTGCCATCTCTTCCTGTCTCTCTCCAATCTCTGGCAGGAATTGGAAACCTTTTCTCTGCTCAGCAACGGCACTGCAGCTGGTGTGGCAGATCAGGTAAGATGGGGCAGGACCCTGAGCCAATCCCCACAATCTGTACCACTGCCCCGCACCCCACCCCCTGCCCAGGACTAGCCTATCTTGGTTCATCCATCATGAGAGCTTTGGGTTTGTTCTCGGATATAAACAACCTCAAGCAGCAGAGCCAGAGGCAGCACACTGAAGGGTTGGGCTCAATCTGTCCCCATTCTCACCACTGCAGCCAGTCCCTGCCTGGAGAAGAGGAGTGATGACAGCTTGGGCCTGCACCAGGCTCTTGAGGGCAGCCCTGGGACCCAGAGCACCTCCCCCATCCCAGGAGGGGCCTTCTGGGACCACAGGGGCAGAGTGGGGGTATGGAGTGTGTCTGTGGTGCTGGGAGTGGTCCCTACACATTAGAGTCAGAGTTAGGTCACTGCAGGGGGACCGTTGGGGGTACCCTCACTCGTGGACCCCGAGAAAGAAGCCAATGGCAACAGGAAGAGTGGGAGTAGGACTGAGAGAGAAAGGTGGTTGAGATCGGACCACCAGGCCTTGTCTAGGGGGCGGGGCAGGGCCCTGCACACATCAGATCCCCCACCACCCACCACACAGGAACTGCTCAGGAGGACTTGGGGAGGGGGACGGGCTGTGAGAGCTGACCATGGCTGGTGTCCTGCCTCCTTGTTGTACGTAGGGGGAAACTGAGCACAAGAGTGACAAGGGGACTTGGCTAGCGCCACACAGTAGGACAGCTCATTCACTCATTTATTCCACAGACTCCCAGGGAACCCCTTCTTGGCTCTGGACTGCCGCTGGGCCAGAGCTGAGACAGGCGTGTCCTTGCCCTTGGGGGCCTGGCAGGCTGCAAGGGAGGCACATGTGGACCTGCCTGTGTAGCATTCAGGATGGTTTGTAACCAGAATTGCTAGGTCTGCTGCATACCGGGTCTTCAAAAAAAAATTTAAATTAAGGGAATGTCTTAGTCTGTTCTGGCCACTGTAACAGAATGCGGGGAATTTCCTGGTGGTCCGCTGTCTAGGACTTGGCACTTATTGCTGGGGCCCCAGGTTCCATCCCTGGTCAGGGAACTAAGATCTTGGCCACGTGGTATGGCCAAAAAAAGAAAAAAAAAACCAGTCATGTACTGGGTGACTTACAAATAAGAAATTTATTACTCATAGTTCTGGAGACTGGAGGGTCTCCTGCCGTCACTGGTGGCATGGCCTAAAGGAAATGACGTCATGTCCTGGCCTTAGGTTCCCGCTGTAGGATGGAGAGGACACTGGTGCCCGGGTCCCTGGGTGGGTGTGTGGCTGGCATAAGGGAGTGCAGTGCCCGAGGCAGGGCTGGGCCTTTCGGGTCTTTCCAGGGCAGTGTTGGGGAGCCCCTGCAGGTCCTTGGGGCCCATGAGGGGGTGTATCTGCTCATCACAGCGGGCAGAGTGGCGCTGGGCAGGCACAGTGGCTGCTGAGAAGACAGTTGTTGAATGACTGAATGATCATGGCCACAGGGGCACAGCAGATATCGGTGGGATGCTCAGCTCCACAATTGCCAACCCTCGGTGTCCACTGAGTCTGTAGCCGGGGGGTGCCATGCATGGCAGTGGGCACCCCAGCCCCTGGCAAGCCAGCCACCCATCCCTGCAACCTTATGGATCCCCCACTACATGTTGGTCACAGGGATGGGAGCCTTTAAGAAGCCCAGGCAGAGAGGACTCCACGGTGGAGAGGACCCTGCCTCCCTGTGCTAGCATGGTGCCATGTGTGCGTACACATGTGCACACGTGCACACACCCCCCCACATCCACCACACACTCCCACACCCACATACCACCCCCTACACACAGTGGCCTGCGGACACACATGGGACGGAAGGGCAGGAGGGGCCCAGCCGGATCCCCTGACCTTCCAGAGGTCTCACTCAGATGCTGCATGTGAGCCTGACCGCTGGGCTCCCCACCAGATTCTCCAGTGTGGAGGTGCCAGCCAGGCAGTCATTCCCCGCATGCCTGGGAGCAGAGATGGCACGAGCTGTGCCCACAGGGCGCTCCCCATGGTTTGGAGACAGTGAGGCCCCAGGGCACTCTTGCAGCCTGGGGAGCCAGACGCAAGGAGGACTGTGAGATCCAGGACTAGACAGAGCCTGAGGCAGCCTTGGCCTCCTGCTCACCTTGGACTTCGCAGAGCAGCCAGGCTGCGGGATGCGGGCAGGTGGAGAGGAGGGAGCCACTCACTTGAGCACCTGGAGGCAGGTGGGGAAAGGCAGGCCACAGCCCAGTGCTGGGCACAAGCCAGGCGAGTCCACTCGGGCCAGGCGTGGAGGCCGGTGGACGAGAACGCCAGGTTCCCCAGGCCAACCTCCTGGTGGCCTGGATTTAAAAGTTGATGCTTCACATTCGACTGGCACATGTAGCATGCCCTGTGTGTCGGGCGCTGTTCTAAGCGCTGTACAAATGTCACGTGATCTCATCCTTTTAGCAGCCCGGGGAGGAGGTGACTGTGCTGTCCTCATTTTACAGATGAAGAAGGGGGCCCAGAGAGGGTGGGGGACTTGGCCAGGCCCACAGCACAGGCTTGGGCCCAGCTTTTCCTCCAGTGGGAGGTCCGCAGGTGGCAGGGGAGCCCCACCTGGGCCGGTTGGGCCTGGGGCTATAACTGGGCAAGGGGACACTGGTCAATCAGGAGACTGGTGTTTTAGGCTTTGAGCTGTGACCTGTCCACGCCTGGCATGTACATGGAGGGCTCAGTAAAACACCCCCTTGTGACGGGCAAGGAACCAGCTCAGAGGTTGCGTCCCGTCCCTCTGAGGACACTGGTGAGAGGCAGACACAAGGCCCCTGACCAGCCGGCCTGGTGGTTAACACAAGCAGGTCACTCAGGGAGGGGGCCCTCGCAGCCCGTGTCTGTCTGACCTGCCCCATCCTCCTTCTCTACAGGGAACTTCCAATGGATTGGGGTCCATAGATGACATCGAGACAGGTAGTGTCCCTGATGTAGACGACGGGGTGGAGATGCGCCCTGGGGAGAACTCAGCCCCTACCCCCCCACGACTCCAGGAGGTCAGCCTGGTCAAGCCCCTGCAGATCCCTGGCCCTGCAGACAGGGCTCCTGGGGGCTCCCTGCCCTGGGGACTGCCTGAAGTATGAAAGAAAAGAGTGAGTGCAGGAAAACAGACTCCCCTGCAGGGCGAGTCTCCAGCCTGGGAGGTATGGGGTCACCTCAGTGGGACCCAGCTGGGGGTCTACCTTTCTCGAAGTCCTCCTTTCTTTCTCTTCCTCACTGGCTTCCAGGAGAGGTCACAGTTACAAAGTGTTCTTGAGAGGGGGTGTTGCATACCCCAGAGGTGGGCACTGACCTGGCCCATCTGGGAGATGCTACAAGACTGAAGTCCCCTCTGCCAGCTGAGCCTCCCCGTGGGGTCAGGTCACAGGGGAGGCAGGGCTCCAGGCTCCGGGGAGGCAGGGGAGGAGGGCAGGTGGTGGCTGAGGAGCCCCGGGCCCCGGGCCAGCTCCCCCATTCCCACCAGATGGGACTCCCTGCAGCTACTGAGCCCACCCCCATCCACAGACTGCTACGTGGACCTGCGAGGCTCCCCGGCCCTGCTCCCCTCCATCCCCACGATGCCCCTCTTCCCTCACGTTCTGGACCTGCTGGCCCCCCTGGACAGCAGCAGCAGGGCCCTCCCTGGCACTGAGAGCCTGGATGACTTCTCCGACGGGGACGTCTTCGGTCCAGAGCTGGATACCCTCCTGGACTCGCTGGTGAGCGGGGCTGTCCCCTCCTGTTCCCAGAACCCCTCTCCCCCCTCCCCATTGGGACCCCATCACATCCTCACATCCCAGGTGAGGTGGAGGGAAGGCCCGCATCCATGTCGCAGTGGGGAGACTGAGGCCTAGGGGAAGGCTGCTTGCGCTGGATGAAACAAGAAAAGTACAGAACACGCATACAGGAGGGACTGAGGTCCACCCCGCAGAACGGGCCTGGGCACTCGCATCTCGCTGGTGTTCTCCTCCAACTCCTCCCTCTGTTCCCATCTTGCAGTCCCTGGTGCAGGGTGGCCTGCCTGGCGGCGGTGTGCCCAGCGAGCTGCCCCAGCTGATCCCCGTGTTCCCCGGCGGGACCCCGCTGCTGCCCCCTGTGGTGGGGGGCTCCATCCCCGTGTCCAGCCCGCTGCCCCCTGCCTCCTTTGGCCTCGTCGTGGACCCCTCCAAGAAGCTGGCAGCCTCTGTGCTGGATGCCCTGGAGCCTCCGGGCTCAGGGCTAGACTCCCTGGACCTGCTGCCATATTCGGAGACCCGGTTGGATGCCCTTGACAGCTTCGGGTCATCCCGTGGTTCCCTGGACAAGCCCAGCTCCTTCGTGGGTGAGGCCTTCCGCCACCACCTGAAAGTTGGCAAAATGCCGTCTGTCTCTAGTCTCTGGGGAGTGCAGCTGGGATGACAACTCTTTCCTGGTCTGGGGCCCCTGGCTTTGCGTCTCCTGTAATGCCCACCACAGTGTGGGCCCAAGACCTCAGGGGCTGGGTGACTTGCTTAAGATCAAGAGCAGGGCTGAGATGTAGTCTGGTGTTCTCTGCCCAGCCTCCCAGGACCCTGGGATCTCCAGACTGGTGGGAGGATGGTCCTGGGGCTGGGGGCAGAATGCAAGGCCATGGGCTCTTCCAGCACCACTCTGACCTGGGACCCTGCAAGGAAACAGACCTTCCTGGGCCTCTGTGAGACCAGTTTTCCGACAGACCTAGCCTAGAGTGCTCGCTGTTGATGGGAATTCCCAGGGGGCACAGATGGGCTTCACGGAGACTTCCTGGAGGAGGTGACAGCTAGCAGGATTGCCTGCCAGCCGACGGAGCGATGCTACGCAGGCCTGGTGTTGGAGGGTCTGGTGGATGAGCAGAGGCGTTGCCCACAGGGTGGGTGGGTTGGGGGGCCTTGAAGGCCTGAGGCTGGTCTCAGAGGACCGTGAGCCAAGCTGAGGAGCTCAGGCTTTCTCCCGGGGGCTGTCAGGGCATAGAAGGTGTAAGCGCGGGGTGGACGTGCCTGAGCTGGGAGGCTTCTCTGTCCCCGGGCGATGGCTCACATAGGAGAGCATGTGTGGCCTGGATGGCTTCTCCAACGTAGAAATACAGAAATACAGAGGGCCCCTTACACGCTTCAGGGCAGGTGACCCCTCTGTCTTCTCGCCCAGAGGACACCAACACGCAGGACCATCGTCCCTCGAGCGGTACTCAGAAACCAGCCCCCTCGGTGAGTGACTCGGCCAAGATGGGTGCCCAGGTACCTCGTGCTCTCCGGGGGGTGGAGGCAAAGCCCTGTGGGCTCCAGAGTGGGGGTGAGCCCTCAGCGTGGGATGAGGTCCAGCATCCCTCAAGAGCAGGTGGGCTAGAGATGGTCTCTTCCTGGCCCTTCCAGACCCTTCCTGGCCTGGTGGCATGCTGGGAGCAAGCAGAGGGCTTGGCCCTTGCTTTTCTGACCAGAGAGGACATCGAGGCTCAGAGGATTGAGTGATCTCTCCAGGGTCATTAACATCCCATATCTCAGGATTCAGCCAGCTTTGAGTTGAGGAGAGCATCTGTCCAGGACTCAAGTGACCTAGACTCTGGCCTCAGCCAAGACAGTAGCTGTGTGGCCCTGGGGAAGCCAGTAAACCTCTCTGAGTTTTGCCTTCTTCCCATCTAATGAGGCTGTGGGGGCTTGGGAGAGAGGATGGGTTGGAGGGGCTGGTGGCGGGCTGTGCTTAGGCCCCAGTCAGGGCCACTCCTGTTCACTCCTTTTATGTTGGACTTTGACTCAAGTAAAGGTTCTAGGCCAAGGTCACTGTCACCCAGGCACCTTGACTAGGCTGAAGTAGCCCTGTTGGATTCTTGGATCATGTTATAAGGACCTCCCCGTCTGGGAGGCTGGGGGATGGAGGAGGGTCCCAGGCTGTGGTTCGGCTCTTGGGTGGGATGCGGGGGATGTCACACTTCTGGTGCCCGGGCTGGCCCTGGTGGCTCCGGCCACTGTCCAGCACCTAAAATGGCCAACCTCCTCCTGTTACAGCCAGAGCCTTCCATGCCCAACACCGCCTTGCTCATCAAGAACCCCTTGGCTGCCACCCACGAGTTTAAGCAGGCCTGTCAGCTCTGCTACCCTAAAACAGGTAAGGCCACACCTCCATGCTCCACCCCTCTGCCCAGAGATGGCAGGGGTCTCAGGAGCATAGAATCCCAGAATGACAGAACCCCAGTGCACCCGTCAGAGAGAAGTCTGGGAAGACAGAAGCCCTGCTGGCTATTTAGAGCAGCCAGGGATGTCAGGGGAGAAGGCAATGGCACCCCACTCCAGTACTCTTGCCTGGAAAATCCCATGAATGGAGGAGCCTGGTGGGCTGCAGTCCATGGGGTCACTAAGAGTTGGACATGACTGAGCGACTTCACTTTCACTTTTCACTTTCATGCACTGGAGAGGGACATGGCAACACACTCCAGTGTTCTTGCCTGGAGAATCCCAGGGACGGGGGAGCCTGGTGGGCTGCCGTCTATGGGGTCGCACAGAGCTGGACACGACTGAAGCAACTTAGCAGCAGCAACAGGGATGTCAGGTAGGGCAGGGACTTTCAAAACTGCCAGAAAGGCTGGAGGGGTGGAAGCCAGGAGACACCATCGAGCCTGTAGGCTACTTCTTCACAAGCTGAGGCCCAGAAGTGGGGTATGCTGCTCACACAGAGCTCAGGGGGTTGCTGGCCAGTATCACGGCTATCCCATAGCCCAGAGGCTGGTTCCTGGCTGTGGAAGGCAGGGTCTAGCTGGCTGCTGCAAACATATCTGCTGAGAAAGTGCAGCCTGCCTCTCTGTCCACATTCACCTCTCCATCCAGCTCTCACTGGGTGAATTCAAACCTTGCCTAGAATCCAGAGGACAGAGGAGCCTGAGAAAGGTTATTTCCTGGGCTCCCCGCCCCCGAACCCAAAGGAGACTGTAGGAGCAATTCCAGATAGGTACCTGGTGTTGGTAAACAATTTTCAACACACCTAGAATTTCAGATTTCTAGACTCAACTTCATTTCATCTGCCAGAATTCCACAGTCCTGATGTTTCAGAATAATATTCTCTGGGTATCTCAGGGTTACAAATCTTCCCAGCCTGGAATTCTCCATCTCAGAGGGGCTGGAGTTGACAGGACCTCAGAGATCATCTATTGCTGTCATCCACCCCCTCCCCATCACATGCATGTCACGCCTGCCAGAGTCATCCTGCGAAGCCCATGGCCCTACAGGGCCAGGGGACAGAAGGCCGTCTAGCTGGGTGTCTGTGCCCACGAGGAGGTTTTTTTCCTTGTACGGAGTGCATCCCCTCCCTGATCCGCAGTCCCCTGCTAGGGAAGCAGAGCTTTTGCCCACCAGGTGCTGGCCAGCCATGTCACGTAGGTCCCCACGAGGGACCTTGGTCCTTCTGGTCTTTTTGGGGAGACTCACCCCACTCCATTGTTGGGAGAGAGGAGTCCCTTGGTCAGAAGATTCAGGAGGACCAGGGGAAAGAAGAAAAGAAGCAGGGGAGGGAGGCTAAGGAAAGCTGGCCCCGCCTCCGTGGGCAGGAAAAGGAGGAGACGGAGCCTGCTCTCTGCCGGGCTCTGTCTTCATCATTTGTTCCAAGCAGACACTGACATGGTCAGGCTCTCTGACTGGAGAGTCAGGGCGGTGGTGGAAAGGGGGTGGATGCTGAGAAGGGGCTCCTCAGAGGGGATCTCCGGCCAGCCCCGACACCCTGTCCACAGGGAGCACAGGCAAGGAACAGGCGGGAGGCCCGGAGGAAGGAGGTGGGCTTCTAGGCAGCACTGGGGTGGCCAGTCCCCCATCCCCCTTCAGTTCTGCCTCCGGAACCACAGTCCCAGACCTCCCTTCCCCCACAGGCCCCCGGGCAGGCGACTACACCTACCGCGAGGGCCTCGAGCACAAGTGCAAGAGGGACATGCTGCTCGGCCGGCTCCGGAGCGCTGAGGACCAGACGTGGAAGCGGATCCGGCCCCGGCCCACCAAGACCAGCTTCGTGGGCTCCTACTACCTGTGCAAAGGTGGGTGGGCCGCCGCAGGAGCGGGCGGCACGGCCGAGGGCCCAGCTGCCCACAGCTGGCCGCGGCTCTGCGCCTCACCGCAGGCAGACAGGCAGACAAGACAGGGGTGGTCTGGAGAGGATGGAGTCCACGTAAGAACAAGCAACCCCGGCCCTGACCAGCTCTGCAGACAGACGAGAGCCTCTGGGTGTTACACTCGAGCTGGGGCCTCGGTGGCTCCTGGGTGGGAGGATCAGAGAGTTCTGATCCTCGCTGCTGGGCCCCAAAGGGCTATGGGAAGGATGTGGAGAGAATCTATGTAAAGCACTGGAGACTGGACCATAGTAAGGGCTTGACAGACACTAGCTTTTAAAAACTCGTGTGTTGTCATCATCCTCCCTTCTGGCTCACGTTGGGTTGACATGTTGTGGATATTCGGCAGGTACCTCATTTGCTTTCTTCCTCTTCCCAACCAAGCGTCTGGGTGCCATCTGGGTCCAAGACCTGAACAGTCTTGATAGTGTTCAGAGCTTTAGAGTGTCACCCTTTTGTTGCCACCGCCACACATCCTCACGACAACTCTGAGTGAGGAAACTGAGGCTTTGGGAGCCCGCCCCAGACTCCGCCTTTGTCCCCCAACCCAGCCCGTGGCAGTAGCCCACTCAGGCTTTCTGGATCAGCTCGTTGTCTTCCCGGCTGGTTCTAAGAGCTAGATTTATTTTGTTTAATATTTACTTACTTACTTTTGGCTGTGTCGGGTCTTGGTTGCGAGATCTTCCTTTGCAGTATGTGGGCTTTTCTCTCAAGTTGTAGCACACGGGTTCAGTTGCTCCACCACATGTGGGATCTTAAGTTCCCTGACCAGGGATTGAACCTGTGCCTCCTGCATTGAAAGGTGGATTCTTAACCACTGGACCACCAGGGAAGTCCCTCAGCTGGATCTTAAAGACTTGTCGTTTCTGAGCCTGAAGGTCTCCTCCGGTCGTGCCCAGCCAGTGTGGATGAAATCCCGATTCCATGAGGCCTACAAGTCCCCCGTCGGCCCTGAGCAGTCGCCACATACACTGAACCCTGACTCTTGCACACATTGTGCCCTGGGAACCTGATCGTCCTCTGCTCCTCCTTCAAGCAGTGCCCAGATCTTGGGAGCCCCCCCAGGGCTCCCCGATGGACTCAGAGTTGGTCACAATGCAGAGCCCACTGTCTGTGGGGTCACTTGGCCACCGGCCTGCTCATCCCTGTGTGCCTGGCCAGGGGCCAGGGGCGACTTAGAGTGTAAGGGAGGGGGACGAAGAAAGAAAAGCAGTTCCCACTGCCAGGAAATGGCTGGTCTCCAGGTTATAAACCTGCTGCCTTCCCAGCTCCCTGGCCCCCAGGAGTTTATTTATTATTATTCTATTTACTATCATTATTTTTTATTTTATATATTATTTCACTTAATTCCTACAACAACCGTGTTCTCGTTTCATGGACAGCCGAGGCTCAGGAATAACAAGGAATCCCCAGGCCACGTCTGCCAGACCCCAAGGCCCATGCTTTCCATCACCAGGGGTATTTTCCTTGTGACTAATAATAATATAATAATAATAATAAAACCTCCCATGTTTATTTAGAGGCTTATATATGTCTGGGCTTCCCTGATGGCTCAGATGGTACCCTGATCCCTGGAGTGGGAAGATCCCTTGGAGGAAGGGCATGGCAACCCATGCCAGTATTCTTGCCTGGAGAATTCCATGGATAGAGGAGCCTGGTGGGCTACAGTCCATGGGGTTGCAAACAATCGGACACAACTGAGCGATTAACACTTTCACTTTCTATATGTCTACAAAGACCATTTGTGCCTGCCATCTTGCCTGGCCCATACACAGCAGGTCTGTGCAGGGGAGGAGCAGGGATGACCGCATACTCTCCCAAGCCCCGCTGGGTGGCTGCCTGTCCTTCCAGCCGCGGCAGTGGCTGTGAGGGTGCTGCGGTGCCGTCTGCCTGGCGGACAGTGTGTCCTGTTGCCTCTTTGCAGACATGATTAACAAGCAGGACTGTAAGTACGGGGATAACTGCACCTTCGCCTACCATCAGGAGGAGATCGACGTGTGGACGGAGGAGCGGAAGGGCACCCTTAACCGCGACCTGCTCTTCGACCCGCTGGGGGGCGTCAAGCGCGGCAGCCTCACCATCGCCAAGCTCCTCAAGGAGCACCAGGGCATCTTCACTTTCCTCTGTGAGGTACCAGCCCCTCCCCAGTCCATGCACAGACTGGGGTGGGCTCCACGGTGGGCGATGAGCCCGGGGACCCGAGGGTTTTGGAGGCCTGTCCTTCCAATGAGTAGGTTCCTGGGACTGTCATAAAGTTAGGCCCATAGGACCCTATGGCACTAGAGCCCAGATCCCATCCAGTCCCCTCATTTTGCGGAGGTGGAAACTGAGGCCACAAAGAAAAGGAACCACACCTGGCTCTTGACTTCCGGCCACCAGAGGCCAGACTCAGTGCCCTAGGAACTCATGCTAAGCCCCCCGCACTTCCTTGTTCAGCTGTGCTGGTTTAATGCCCATGGCACCTTCCGGCCCACTTCCCTGCCTGTGTCCAGGCCAGGTCCTCTCCCCGGGGTGCCCTCCCCACGTTTCTGCGTCTTGGACCCTCTGAGTCTCAAGGGTGATGCCAGCAGCCCCACCAAGCTGTTCATTTCCTCCCCAGAGCTGTCACAGGAGACCCTGCTGGCCCCTGCCTCCCCACCAGGCATCACGCGATGCGGGCAGGGACAGGCTCCATCTCTGGGAAGTGAGGGCGCTGGGTCTGGGTTGCCGGCAGGGTTTGGTGCTGCTCGGCCAGCCCCCATCCCTCACACAGCCAGCCCTTCCCTCTGACTTAGAGCAGGTGGGCCTCCCGCTCCCTTCAGGGGACCACAGCCTGCAGCCTAGTGGGTGCATAGACGTCACAAAGCACCTGCGGTTCTGTTAGATCCTTCTTCGGTTTCACAGTGGATCCGTGGGACAGAGCAGGTGTGGTTTTCCCCTGGGTTACAGCTGAGGAAACGAAGGCTCAGAGATAAGGAGTAACTCCTGCCCCAGGCATTTGGAGTGGTGGGATCAGAGAGGTGGGGGCCAAAGACCCTGGGGTTCCCTTCCTCATCCCCCTGACTCAGGGCAGGGCTTGCAGGGACCCAGTCTGTCCCTCTGGGATGGCCATGCTGGTCCCAGCCCACCCCCTCCCTGGGCAGATCTGCTTTGACAGTAAACCCCGAATCATCAGCAAAGGCACCAAGGACTCTCCGTCTGTCTGCTCCAACCTGGCTGCCAAGCACAGCTTCTACAACAACAAGTGAGTGAGGCCCACAGCCAGACCCATGGCCTGGATCAGGGAGGGAGCAGGTGGAGAAGCCCCCTGGGGCAGCTTAGATGCCTGGGGAGCAGTTGTGGCCATAGGGTGGGCCTAGGGTGTCAAGGCAAGGGGCAGGATTTGAGACTCAGATCCAGCATCCACCTGGAAAGGACAGAACCACATGTACTGAGCATCTACTATAGTCCAAGCATTTTCTTACATATTTTAATAATCAAATCCCAGGGACGGGGGAGCCTGGTGGGCTGCCGTCTATGGGGTCACACAGAGTTGGACACGACTGAAGTGACTTAGCAGCAGCAGCAGCAGTCATTAAAGTCCTCCTGTGTGGAGGAGTGAGTGTCTCTGATACATGGTTGACAAAGCTGAGGCTCAGAAGCTGCTTACTCAGACAGCAGGTGAGGGCCACATCCCTGACTCCCATCCAGCGCCCTCCACTGTCCTGACACAGGCATTGGACAGTGAGTGTGAGAGGTTGGTGGGGTCCAGCACCCACATATGGTCCCTCTGATTTCTCTTGGCTGTACCCCAGCCTGAGTTGATGGAATCAGAGTTGGGTCCAAACCCCAGCTCAGACACTGGTCTGTTTTATATCCTCTGACCTCTGTGACCCTTGGTTTCCTCTTCTATAATGTGGATGTTAATCCCCATCTCCCAGGGTTACTGGGAAGGTAGTTAAAATTCCCAGCCCAGAGGAGATGCTCAGGCGTCATCCCTCTGGGTGCAAGACCAACTCTGGGGCATCAAGCTGGGGAACCCAAGGGAGATGCCCTTTCTGGGGGTCTGGTGCAGCTCCTTCCTAAGCCATCTCCAGGGTGAGGCTGGGAGAAGGGCACACTGCTGGGATTTGCAGTAGACCTGCCTGAGCATAGGACCCCCGCCCCTTCCCTCCTGTGCCAGTGGTGAATAGGGGGAGGCAGCCGGGTAGGAGATCCTCATCAAGTGTCTGGCACAGATACAGGGAGGGGGCCTCGGCCAGGGATGGGGGTCTGCAGACTGGCTTATGCCCCACCCCCCGCCCGCCAGGTGCCTGGTGCACATCGTCCGCTCCACCTCCCTCAAGTACTCCAAGGTTCGCCAGTTCCAGGAGCACTTCCAGTTCGACGTGTGCCGCCACGAGGTGCGATACGGCTGCCTGCGCGAGGACAGCTGCCACTTCGCCCACAGCTTCATCGAGCTCAAGGTCTGGCTCCTGCAGCAG